>NW_026694821.1:2624659-3936989 GCF_021218885.2 Marmota monax
TCATGAGTTCAAAGCCAGCTTCAGCAATGTCGAGGTGCTAAGCAATTCAGTGAGTCCTTGTCTCTAAATTAAATACCCAATAGGGTTGGGGATGTGGCTCAGTGGTCAAATGCCCGAGTTCAAATCGCAAGTACTCCAAATAAATAAATAAATAAAATGATGCTTGAGAATGTATTTTGTAAACTGTGGAGGCTACATAAGAAGATAATCTGGGTTTTAATTTTTAAAACAGAGTAGCATCTCAAGATTTCTGCTAAGCAGGCCATCTAAAACTGACTTGCCTCATCCATACCCAGAGGAGTCATCAAATCATAGAGTCAGCAATATTCTATGTTTGGAAACATACTGCAATTTCAATGTCCAGGTTACTTCAGTCTCATCGGTATATGTCCACCCAGGGCTGACAGAGTTTCCTTCCTCTCACATTGCTTATGGAAGCCTCCTCCCTAGGGTGCAAAGAAATGGGAGACCCCTTCCCCAACTCTAAAATCCATTCCCTCCTAGCCTAGAAAAATAGCCTCTCTCCCTCCATGAGAAAGAAAAACCAGGAAGATAAAGTCTTCTCTTAACCTTCCCCAGGTTCACAAAAACTGCTTCATCTGACAGCGATAAGCCAAGAATCAATGTGCACCAGAATGACTATAAAATAAAATGTCTTTACGGAGGTTTCCTAGAATATGGGCGTGGGAGGAACTGCTGGAGGGTGAAATAAGGTGTAGCCAACCCAGAAGCAGCCATGCAGGGGACAGGAGGTGTTTGCTGTGCTTTAGTTTCTAAGTATGTAACAGAACGTCCCTTCCTCCCCCTGCCACTGGGCCATTTCAAAAGGGCTGGTATCTCATCCAGGAACAGCACCTCATTTTATTCCATCCTGAAAAATGTTAGGAATCCACTGGTCTTGCATTTACAAGAGTCATCTGTAGAAAATAAACAAATCCCGCAGTGTCTTTGACAAACACCTATTCTTCATCTGGCATCTGCTTGCTCAACAAGTCAACTAGGTCACTTGACCATGACAAGGACATAGGCAGCAGAAGCCCAGGGGTGTGTAGGAATGCTAGGAGGAAGCAGAATTTCAAAGTCTGTTAGGGGAAAAAAATAGCTAGATAGACAAGTGAAGTGTACCACAACCAGCCATAAACTAATAGAGTCTAACAGTCCATTTTCTTTGGCTGAGTCTCCAATCTATTCACTGACTAACCGCAGAGATGACTTAGCAAGACTTATTTTTTGACTCTGGATTAGCAAAGTCCAAAAGAACTTTCTATGGTGATGAAAATGTCCAGTCTCTGCTCTCCTATGATAACCACTAGCCTAATGTGACTCTGGAAGTGTAATTATCATGGTCAAGGAACTGACTTTTCAATTTTATTCAAAACATGAATCAGCTTATATATAAGTAGCTTGTAAGAACTCAACCAGACAGGGAAGCAATCCATTTCCTGCAGAAATTCAGAAATGAAGATTTCCATGGAAAGACTTTGGAAGATCCCAAAGAAATTATTTGTGAAATCCCCACTTTTTCTAGGTACAAAATGTGCTATCATAAAAATTGAATTAGCAAAGAGGAGGCAAGGTACTTCTGGAAGAATGGAAAAAAATGATTAGGGCAGCTTCTGGACTCACCCGGCTGACTGAGTCTACAGAAGCTCCTTCCATCAGAAGCTAAAAATGGTAGCTCTACACGCCAATTCCATTTCTCCTGATATGAGTCTCCTAATTCTAACTCGGAATCCACCATGAAAGTGGCCTTCACTTCCTCTTTGTGTACCTGTCTGCTCAATTCCTCTCTCTGGTTCCTAAATGAATTTTGGAAACATTCACTTTTGTTCAAATCTCCATCCATCTCCTTAAAGAAGGTATCTCCCTTCCCATTCCACAAATGAAAGGTGGGTGAGAGGGTGGGAGGCTGTTGCAGGGAGAAGGTGTGCAGATGGACTATAGTGTTATGCTGTGGGCCTGATGCTGAATCCAGGTATGGCCAAGTCATCATCTTCCAAACTGTATGCTGTAGCCTTCATGTGGATAATGATATCAACTGAGTAAATAAGAAAAATATTTTCTTGAAAAACCATTTTTAGAAATATAGATATCTGCCAGGTGCAGTGGCATATATACCTGTAATCCCAACCACTCGGGAGGCTAAGGCAGGAGTATCACAAGTTCAAAGTCAGCCTCAACAAGGCCCTAAGCAACTTAAAAAATAAATTAAAAAATAAATAAATAAAAAGGGCTAGGAATATGGCTCAATTGTTAAATACCCCTAGGTTAAATCCCCAGTACCAAAAAATTAAAAAAAATAAATAGAATATAGGTATCTCACAGAGTGAGGGCTAAGTGCTGACATAAGCGACTCTATGTTGGACTGTATACATCTGCTTACATGAACGTGAGCATGCAATGGATAGAGGCTGAGCATTTTTCTCTCTTGCTGGGGATCTCAAGGAAAAAGCCTTAAAAGCAGTAGACTTAAAGGGCAGGCCTACTGAATAAGGCTGCATTGTGGTAAATGCCAATTAGGATTCTTGCCAAGTTAGCAATAAACTAACAGTTCTAATTAATGAGACACTCCAATTTAACTTCCATCATGGGTTAAGCTGACAGGCCTTTCCTAAGAAGTTCTCATTGAGCATGTTTGAAAGTGCATTTCTCTGTAGTCTGTACTTTTATATTTATGTTCTCTAAGTTCTGCAACTGAAATTATTTTTAAGGTTGTATGCTGTTGGAGGAGAGGGGAGGTTGAAAGATGGGAGGTTGAGATAAGGATGCAAATTGGAAATATGAAAATGTCTTGGTGCTGATATCATTTTTGTGGTGGACAAAAGAAATCAGATAATTCATTAGCTGGCAGGGTATGAATAAAATATCTCCTAGTCCCCACCCCCAGTTAGTTCTCAGGGTAAGCTACCAGTTTTCTACACTAACACTTTCTAAAATGTTAGAAATATTCTATTTGTGCCATCCAATATTGAAATGTAACTGGTGCAAATGAAGTATCTAGCTTCTTTCTCTCTTTTTATTTATTTATTTTTGTGGTGCTGGAAATTGAACCCAGGGCCTTCTGGATGCTGGGCAAGCACTCTACCACTGAGCAATAACCCCAGCCCAATAACTGAATCTTTAATTAATTTAAAATAGGGACTGGGGCATAGCTCAGTAGTACCACGCATGCTTAGCATGTGCAAGGCCCTGGACTCAATACCCAGCATTGCAAAAGGATTACGTTAAATTAAACAGCTGGTACAATTTGGGTCTTAAATGTCCCCCCAAGGGCACATGTGTTAAAGGTTTAGTTCTATAGCTCGGGAAGTGGTAAAAAGAGGCAGGACTTACTGGAATGTTTTAGGTTATTGAAGGTGTACCCTCAAAGGGTCCATGGGACCTTGGTCTCTTCCTCCCTCTCTTTTTCCAGGAAGTGAGTAGAGCTTTGTTCTATCACGTGTTCCCCACCATGATGTTCTGTCTTACTACAGGCCCAAAAGCAACACGGATGACCAAGCATGTACTGAAACCTCCAAAACTATGAACCAAAATAAACACTCTTTCTCTGTAAGCTGATTATCTCAGGTACTTGTTAGACTAATGGAAAGCTGACATCATGCTGAGTTAAATAGGCCAGTCACAGTACAGTACATATCTAAAATGCCTAGTACCAGAAGTGTTTCAGATTTCAGATGTTTTCAGACTTGGGGATATTTGCATTTCTACGTTGGAGATATCTTGGGGATGGGACTCAAATCTAATACAAAGTTCACTTATGTTTATCTACATAGCCTGAAATTAATTTTATGCAGTGCTTTTGTGTGCCTGTGTTTGGGCTGTGACCTGTCATTTAAGGTTAGGTGTGGAATTTTTCACTTGTGGTTTTGGGACAGAACTCAAAAAAAGTTTTAGATTTCAAATTTCCGATTTTTTTGGAAAGCACATACAACCTGTACTATGTGCTTTCATCTGTAGAAGCTACCTAGAGGAGTCAAACATGCAGAAACAGAAAGCAGAGTGGCAGTAGCTATGGTCTGGGAGAAGAAGGGAAGAGGGAGTTGTTGTTTAATGGGTAGAGAGTTGCCGTTCTACAAGATGAAAAAGTTCTGGAGATTGCTTTTACAACAGTGTAAATATATTTAACACTACTGTATTGTACAATGAGAAATGCTAAGATGATTAAATATGTGTTATGTGTTTCTGACCACAATTTAAAATTTTTAAAAATTAAATAGTCACATCTGGCTAAGAGCTGTGGCATTGAACCACACTGCTACACTGCAGTAGTATCTCCCTAACCTCAGTCTCTAACCACCACGGACTTCCCTGGGGATTCATGGCTTCCTCTGAGAACATGGTATTGGCACTCTCCTGGAGCTCACTGCAAAGGAGCTGCTGCTACAACACTCACCCTGACTGGTGGCAAGAGGATTGCCTTCAGGCTTGTGGGACTGGAGTGCTGTACTCCTGTAGCTAGGAGACCACCGGCAGAATGTCTAGACAAGGAGGGAGAAAAGGTCTTTGTCCTCAAGTTCAGTGAGGAGTTATTGAAGGCATGAATGCTGTGGGCGTGGGCAGGGGTTTTCTTTGCATGACTGCCAAACTGCCCTGCCCCTTTATCTGAGCGAAGCTAGAGTGACCCTCATCAGTCACCTTAGTCAGTAATAAGAAAGCGCTGAGATGCCAAAGAGGAAGAAAATGACTCTCTATGTGAGCTATGGCCTTGTTAACTGTCTTGCAAATAACTGTGACAAACTGCCTTTTCTGACACAAAGAATGGAACCCCAGTCTCAAGCCAGGATTCCCTACTCTCCATCCTCCCAGCTTTACTGAGTAAGTTTAAATTCAATGTCTGTGAATTACCACTTTCCAGAATAGCAAAGCAATTATTTTACTATTTTATTCACTGATAAATTCGTTTTGAAAATTATTGACATTCCTGCTGAACTGAAAACGAGACAAATGATACTCATTTATAAATTGATTTTTTCTGTCATATAGCTACTATTAAAGTAGTAAGGATTAATGAAGTGTTTGGGAAAGAAAAACTGGGATATAAATACCAGCTGATGATAATTATACACATAAATTAGCCCAGACTCACAAAGTACTGCCTAAGAGAAAGACAGATCTGCTAAGTATTTTTTTTTTTGAAAACTAATATAGTAGAGCATAGTTTTAGGTCTCTATAGCCAAGGAATTCAAGCTCTGAACTGTCAATCCCTTGATTGAAGAACTATCAAGAGAGACCATATGGGGTATTAAGTAATGTTAGTTTTCTGACACTAACAAATACTTGAGATAATCAACTTATAAAGAGAAAAGGTCTAGGGGCTGGGGATGTGGCTCGAGTGGTAGCGCGCTCACCTGGCATGCGTGCGGCCTGGGTTCGATCCTTAGCACCACATACAAACAAAGATGTTGTGTCCACCGAAAAATAAATAAATAAATATTTAAAAAAAAAAAAAAAAGAGAAAAGGTCTATTTGGCTCACAATTTGGGAGGTTTCAGTCCATGATCTGTTGGCCCTGTTACTTTGGCCCTGTGGCGAGGCAGTGCATCATGGCAGGAGCACATGACAGAGCAAAGTTATTCACCTCATGGCTGGGAATCGAAAAATGAGAGATGGAAGGGTCTGGATTCTCACTATCCCCTTTGAGGGCACACTCCAGTGACCTAAGACCTCTCACTGCCACTGGGCCCCAGCTCATAATGGTGCCACCATCTCCTCGTAGCACTAAGCTGGGGAATAAGCCTTTAAACACATGGGTCTTTGGGGAACATTCCAGATGCAAGCCTTAGCAGGAAGCAGATGCTGGAGCCCACCTGGGTTCAAATCTCAGCCATGTCCCTACCCCAAACCATTCATAAAAGGGACAGTGAGGTAGTGCACTCCTCCCAGGGTTTCCATGAGATCTGAATGGCACTTAATAGTACCAACAAAGTGCTCCAGATACCCTCTGGACACACGGTGAAAGAATGAAGAATGCATGCCGTAGCCTGTTCCTGTGTCAAAGTCTATTTGTTCAGACTTCAGAAATACTGTTTTTCCTGAAATATCTAAGTGCCCTTTCACTTTCTGAATGTTTGCTTCATCGTCATCAGTGTCCTTTAAGAGCTGCTTACCATTTCCCTTTCTAATGTCAAGGGAAATGTCACTTGATGGTTAGGTCCTGGGTCTTACCTCCCGAACTTCAAAAGAGATACTTGTCAGCAGTGTGGTACAGGATGCGGGGAAGAGGCAGGTTGTAGATTACTTAACCCAAAGTGTTGCCCTAGATAATGTTTTTTTGTTTTGTTTTGTTTTTTAAAATATTTTTTTAGTTGCTGGGAATCAAACCCAGTGCCTCACACGTATGAGGCAAATGCTCTACCTCTGAGCTATAACTCCAGCCCCCTAGACAGTGTTTTTGAGAAAACTGAATTAACAGCTAACATTTTAAGTCTAGAGATCTCCCAGAGACATTCAGGTATTTGTACTTTGCTGACAACTCAGAGATCTGGCAACACTGAGTCACAACCTGTGTGACAGTGAGACGAGTTGGGAAGTGGCTCCTTCAAAAGGTCCTGTACTCCTCCAGGACCCCTCGATTACCTGTCCCTATTGTCCCCGGGTGGTGGGGGTGGAGAATGGCAGGCTTTAGAAACACAGACCCCAGTTCCCAGCCAGACTCCACCCACTAATTCTGATGGAAATGGGCCTGAGCACCCATATACAATATAGCACCAGGGATTAAATGTGAGCATATGGAAAACACCCAGTGCTGCAGCTGTATACAGGAGGCACTCAATAAGGGTTTGCATTCCCTTCCTACTCCTCACTGGTGATGCATTTGCAAGTCTACACCAGTACCCACTACCATCCTTCCCCCCCTCTCATCAGTAGTTGGCCCCAAAATCCTCAGATACACTCACATTCCAAAGTACAACTGAAATGCACTGAAAGGCTCAAATCTTTTGATCTAATTATCAGATATCAAAGACTACAGATGACACAAGGGGATGCTCTCAACAAAATCAAGACTACAGGAAACTAGAGAACAAAGCTGGCTTCTTCAACAACAACAATTAAATAAGAAACAGCAGGGGGCGTGGGGGGGAGAGCAAGAGAACAAGTTATTTAAGAGATACAACAACCAATTGCAGTATTTGGATCCTGATTTTAACAAACTGTACAAAAGTTTGTCAAGGCAGCGAGGGTAATGTGAACGTTGGTTAGGTATTTGTCAGATGATTAATATTTTAGACAGGACATGATTTCTATGAACGAGCCCATGTCCTAAAAAGACACACACTGAAATGGTCCCATGAGGAAGACTCTGATATAATGCAGGGTGGGGTGACCGGGTGACAGGGCAAGGGCACAGACCAAACAAGACTGGCTAGGAGATTAAAACCTTTAGAGCTGGGCGGTGGCACACAGGGTTGACTCTATTTTTCTCCTTACTTTTGTGGATGCTTGAAACTTTCCGTAATAGATAACTTTATGTAAAGCACATAAAATGTTTAAAATTATTTTAAGGTTGGAGACAGTCCTGGATGTTTTCCTAGAATGTCCACTGACAGCTTAACTTGTCCACTTAGATAACTGAGGAACGAAGGTAGGGCTAGGAAGGATGGGGAGAGGTTCTGGTGGGGCTTGGGAGTGTTCGTGCACTAGGGGGAAAAGAAGAGCTCCAGTTCTCTTTCTAGCTTCATTTTCTGTCTTCAAGTTTTAGACATTTGTCTCTGCTCAGCAAACCACAAGTGCCCCAGGGCAAGAACCATGTAAATCCTTACCTCCCAGGCACCTCCCACAGAGACTGGCACAGTTCAAGACCTCACTATATGTTTGTTGAGCAAATGAAAGGAAGAATGGTATCTATATTTCATCTTTGGTGAGAGAAAAAGATCAGCAGAATCCAGTTTGGACAAAACGCTCCCAGTCTGCAGTTCAGTTCATGGTATTGAGATCTGACCAAGCGTCGAGTGGTCTAGGGGGGCTTGTTAAAATGGCAGATTCCTAGGCACCCCTCCTCAGGGATTCTGTTCAGCAGGTCCAAGCTGAGATCACAGAAAGGATAGTTTCAACAAACCCAAGGGATTCTGATCTGGTGTGTAATATCCACAGATAGGGTTCTTAAACATCTTTGTCTTTCAAAAGTATTATTCATTTTATCTGTCTGGTTCTTTTGTTCACTGTGGAAACTTTCAACACAACAAAACAGAGTAGTCCAATAAATCCCCTTAAGATATCCACCAACCTCAAGGGCCATCAGCTTATTTTAAGGAAACCTTTTAATTTTATCTGAATTCAGACACAGCACTGGCAGCAATACCCTCTGTCTTAGAGATGGAAGTGGCTGAAGTCGTGACCCAGGTTAACTTGAAAGAGAAAGGTTTGGGTTGTGTTCTGGTCTGACAGAGTTGTAGATGACTGTGCTTCCTCCATCCCTTTGGCTTGAAAACTGGAAATCAAACTACATGACAATCAGGAAGTTTTGGATTAATTGTTATTTAAATACTTTGAAGAATAAAAGTCCCATTCAACCTTGTTTTTTGTTGTTGTTTTGTTTTTGTTTTTTTGTGCTAGGGATGGAACCCAGGACTATACACCTGCAAAGAGCATGCTCTATATTGAACTACACCCCAGTGCTCATTGAACTCTTTAAGAATACCTTTTTGAGCCGGGCATAGTAGTGCACACCTGTAAACCCAGTGGCTTGGGAGGCTGGGGCAGGAGGAATGCAGGTTCAAAGCCAGCCTCAGCAATGGCGAGGCACTAAGCAATTTAATGAGACCCTGTCTCTAAATAAAATATAAAATAGGCTGGAGATGGGCTGGGGTTGTGGCTCAGCGGCAGAGCCCTCACCTAGCATGTACGAGGCCCTGGGTTCGGTCTTCAGCACCATATAAAAATAAATAAATAAAGGTATTATGTCCAACTACAACTAAAAAATAAATTTTAAAAAAACAGGCTGGGGATGTGGCTCAGTGGTTGAGTGCCCTTGAGTTCAATCCCTGGTACTCCCCCCCACCAAAAAAGAAAAAATCACAAACTAATTTGTTATTTAATTCCACAATTACAGTTTGAAGGATGGGGATATAGCTCAATGGTAAAATTTTGCGTAGCAAGTATAAGGCCCTGGGTTCAATCCCCAGGACCACAAAAATACAAACAAACAAACAAACAAAATCCTATAATTTAGATGATTAAAAATAGGAAAATTTTTCTATTTAAAGTTAAAAAGCCAAAATCCCAGGACATCAGTGACTACTCAACTTGACCATAACTCTTGATAATTTAATGAACCTCTGTTAGTATACCTCCACATACTGCACATATACCCACTTACATAATCATAAGAATAAAAAATATATTTATGTTATGTAATGAGCTATTTACACATATTGTGAGAAGTTAGGAAATATATCAATACATGGGAGAAAGCTAATGAAATGAAAAGAGGATACACAAATGTACATATGGTACCATTTAATTTATTCATGTTATCTGTAAAGATGCCACAGAAAATTTCAACAAAATGCAACAAAAGTATTAGGAATAGTAATAATAAGATTAGTGGATCATAGTTTTATAAATAATTTCTTAACCTCTATATATTCAAGCATTTTCAAATTTTTCACATGAAAAGAAAGAATCTGTAATAAAAATATTTTTAAAACCCAGAAGAGTTGCAGTCAAAATAATCTATCATTCAGGCTGGGGTTGTGACTCAGTGCTAGAGCGCTTGTCGGCATGTATGAGGAACTGAGTTCAGTCCTTAGCACCACATATGGCTAAATAAAATAAAGATTCTGTGTCCATCTACAACTAAAAATATTTTTTTAAATAACAATCTATTATTCAATTCACTGCAGTGAATAAATATGGCCCTAGCACAGGGCAGAGACTTAGGGGTGGAGGAAAATCCCACAGCTCAACCAAGGCACATGAACTACATTTACCTTTAGCCGCATCTGATTCCGCATCTGATTCTGAAAATGATATGATATTCATATCATATTTACAAGATATGACCACAATGAGAAATATAAATTAAGCAAAATACCTAACTTAATGTTGTTTCATGTGACAGACTAGTAACTAAGGAAATGGAGTTTTCTATAATACAATGAAATGTTGTACTTCAAAATCTATTATCTACTCATATGTAGCTATTACTTTTCCAAAGTATTTTTCAAGTCCAATAAAATATTTTTGTATGATGTTTCCCACCTTTTCAATGTCAAAATTTTTTCATGGTCAAAATAGACTCTACTATCATGTATAACTAAAAAGAACAAATAAAAATAGTTTTTTTAAATAATGTCATTACAGTTGGCTAGGGAAAAATATGTAATGAATTTTTGATGAATTTGTATATACTCAATGACAACACAGTCTCTATATACTTGAAAAATATCTGTCTCATTATTCTGTGCATATACAATGTTGGAGCACACCTGAATTCAAGGATCACCTGCAAAAACTCCACTCCCTCCTGTACTCTTCTACCTACACTCTGAGGGTGCACTTAAAATATGATTCCATGTTTTACAAAGGCAAGCTGCATGAAAGCAAGGGATCTTTAAGAGATTCTGAAGTGAAGGAACAGAGAGAAACTGAGTGACATTCGTTCCTCCCTGATACATTTTTTTTTAAATGCAGGAAGTAGGCAACTTAAGTAGGATTCATTTTTCACTCAAGCCAGCCAAATTAGAAAAATATGGTCAGATCAAGCTCATTGCAAGGAAGATGCTCCCCTGCATATGACAGATAGGAAGATAGTTTTCCATCTTTCACAGGAAATGAAGGAATGAAAGAATAGAGGAATGAAGGAAGAGGGAAGAAAGAAAACACTTGTACCATATTAGTGATATAGGTAAACAGTATACAGTCAGAATAATTACTCTAAGAAGCTACAGGAGGGCTAAAAAAGTCAGGGAGATGTACATTATGGGTACTGTTGTTCTTCATCTGTAAAATGGGGCTATAATGTCAACCATGCATATAAGATAATATGTAAAGAACATAAAAATTAAAGGTGCATTCAAGAAAAGTTTGTTCCTTGATCATGTTCTTAAAGAGCAGAGTCCTAGAAATAAAGAAAGAAAAATATGTGTTTAAAATAGGCAGCCTGTGGTTAGCTGCCAAAAGCATTCCTGGCGGGAAATCCTTGGGAACTACTAAGGGCGCTGCATCTAGGGTCCTTTCATTTCCCTCTGTTCTCATTTCTGACATTGCTGCCATTGTGTCCACTAATCTGGCAAGGGTGCATTGAATTATGACCTTCCTCTCCCCACCATCTGTTTTCCTCTCCCATCTAAACCGCACATTGTCTATTCTGATCTCTTTCATTTAATGTGATTTGATATGTACCTGTTAACTCTGTGAAATGGGATTTTAAAACAATCTTCCCATTCATTCTTAAAATGGAAGTTTACTCTCTGTCGCTGTAAAAAATATATAGCTTAAACATCCATTCCCCACAGAATAAATAAAGTAATAAAATATAAATCCTGCCGGTATAAAACCAGAGGATTACTTTATGTTTAACAGAATGAAATTAAAAACCACTTAGTAAAGATCCATTAATGCTCAAGCTATTTGCTGTGTTTTGCCATGAGCAAATTTATCCCATTTTATTATCAAAAAGGAGTCCATATACATACGTATGAACATATTAGCATATATGTGTGTACATGTAATTTATGTAACTAGACAATGTATAGATAGGTTGACAGACAAGAAACTCAAAGTATTAACATCTAATTGAGAGTTGGGAGTGGGAGTGTGGATGAGGTTATAGAAATAGAAACTTTAAATTTCACTTTGCCTGGTTACATAATTTAAACATTTTTACAGCAAGGTCATATTACTTTATTGGCTTTTTCAATTATTTTTTAATCTGATAATTTTAGTGACTAAGAAGAACACTTTAAGACATTCCATTTATTCTTTCAGGTCACTAGGCACTACTAATTACAATAAAAAAAATACACTAAGGGTTCACTTTGAGAGAAAACAAAGATATTCTGGAGAGCTTTTGATTACTACATAATTTAAGTTAGGATTTCTAAGAGGTCAGATGAATTACCAACATGTATTTTGAGTCTCTAGTCATGTTCAAGCACTGTGTTCAACACAAGGGGAAACAGGCTGTTTTCAAGGTCATCGGGAAGAGGTGGTGCTCATGGACATAACCAAGAGAGGAGGAGTTAAATGACTTAAAACATCATTAAGAAATGTCTATGGGAGCTCTCAAGATACCTTGCTCACCTCAGGAGAGTAGATTAGACCCTGGGAGATTTAAGTTAGATGTATAATCAGTAAGAACAGAGGAGGCACCCTGAACCATCTCCCAGCTTCTGCTGAGGCTGGAGCTGGGAACCCCCATCCCTATTCCCCCCTTTCCTGGCATCTTGCCATTCTGTCCAGTCACTTCAACCCCTGGGTGATGACATCAGGAGTTTCTGAGTAAGCAACAACAGGCAGATGTGACTAACACACACATGCCTAAGAGCTGCTGAGAAGAACCCTGCACAGAAGGCTCAGGCTGACTGGGGGTGGAGGAAGAGGCTGGAACACCACTCAGCACAGGCTAGGCGGAAGTGCTAGGGGCAGCAGCTGATCTATCTGGGACACAGAGTAGGTGATGCTCTGCCTCACTCCAATGACTCTTTGCTACATTTCCTGGCTCTTCCATTGGTTTATTTCCCAAGCCAGACTTTTTTGGTATGTATGTGGGGCTGGGGATTGAACTCAGGACCTTAGAGCGTACTAGGTAAGCACACTGCCCCTGAGCTAGAACCCCAGCCCAAACTTCCCTTTAAATTGGCAAAGTATTTCCAGAGATCCACTGGACCTGTGAGTGGAATTAAGACTGAATATATACATTCATTTGATGGGGGTAACTAACATAAACATAATCATACAATCTAAAATTTTACCTTAGAACATTCAGCGTTCACTATGTGTTTAATGTTATACTGCTAAACAATATGTATAAATAAATGTGCATAATCTTTTAATCTTCACAATAACTCCATCACATGGGTAGTATTTCCACTTCACAGATGAGAACACTGAGGTTAAGAATGGTGAAGTAATGTGGCCTGGTTGTATAACAAGAAAGGATTTCAGAGGGGAATTCAGATTCCAAAATGCCCTTAACAACAAAGCTGCCCAAACTCCATCCAGCCAAAAGCAGAAAGTATTTTTCCTTAGTGTAAGTTTTCCTTGAGTCCACCATTAGAGTTTTGTACTTCTCCTTAGAGTCTTCCAACTTTCTGATAAATTTACTGGAGAGATGCCCAAATCCTCAATGAAGAAAACTAAGTCTTTATAGGGACAAGGAAGATCTGAATAGCAGGGAAATGTTCCTGTTCTTTGCTGGAAAGAAACAATTACACAGAAGTGTCAGTCTTCCTTAAGTTAATTAGCAGAGTCAATACGGCAGCAATCAACACACAAATAGAGCTTTTGCAAAAAAATATGGCAAAAGTGATCTTGAGGGCTAGACATGCAACTCCCTGGTAGTGGACATGCTTAGCATGTTCAAGATCTTGAGTTCAATCGTCAGCATTAGAAAAAAAAAGTTCATCTGCAAAAGATATGTGGGATTAACCAACAAGTTGCAGAAATAAAACCAAATGAGAAATGATTAGCCCCACATGGCATTAAACTACATTGCAAAATTTCAGTATTAAGATAGCTTGTATACTGTGGGCAAAACTAGATTAACAGAGTAGAAAGTCCAAAAATATAGCTATAAATCATGGGAAATTAGTGTACAGTGCAGGCCAAATTTGAGGTGAAAGGTGTACTAAACAAAAGAATATAATGCTGGGATAATTGATTCTGTGGGATAGAAAGAAGGGAAGAAATCTGTCCCAGTCACGAACTCACTCCCATCCAAAATAAGTTACTCTAATTAAAAATTTTTTAATTTTTACAAAATAAAGCTATAAAATATAAAACATCTGAATAAATGTTTCTTAAATACTCTTAGAAAGGGAAAAACCTACCTAAGCAAGCAAAAATAAATAATAAAACCAACAACTCACAAAGGAAAATATTAAAGACTTAATTGTAAAATAGTGTAAACTTCTTAAGGAACAAACCTTTTAAACGAAATACTAAGATATGCATTTGTAATATCTATCAAAAAGAAATATTTTCCTTCATATATAAAGAGCTCTTCCCAATTAATAAGAAAAAGATCACCCCAAAGGAAAAATATGAAAAGTATAGAAACACTACCAGGCAGTGTGCACACCTATAATCCCAATGACTCAGGAGGCTGAAGCAGAAGTGTCACAAGTTTAAGACAGTCTTATTAATTTACCAATACCCTGTCTCAAAATAAAAAGGCCTGAGAATATAATTCAGTGGTTGTGTGCCATGGATTCACTCCCCAGTACTGCACAAACCCAAACCCACACACAACTTCTAGTTCTGCTTTCACAGATCTGGAGTTACTGATTCATGAGTCAGAAAATTCAAATTATAAGAATTCAAATTATAGAAAAACCATCTGACTTTAGTACAGCTTCAAAGTTATTTTAAAATAGACTTATTACTTACTTTTACTTAAAATTGGATATTCAAAAAATTAGGTATATAGCCCATTTCAGGTTTTTTTAGAAAGAAATTGGCTTAATGGTTCTCCACAAACAGCTAATTTTTTAATCAAAGAATTCACTTCTTATCTTGAAGATTTTGGTTAATTACAGCTGCAGACCCATCACTAGAAATGTGAATGTGAAGTAGATGGCTCAAGAATTTAAATGGGCTTGAATTAAGAAACTAAGGTATAGTCCCTTTACTTACAAGTTTTAAAATTCAGGTGACAGTTTGGTTCCCCACTGCTCAGTGTTTGCCACTGAGCCCTTTCCCCTCAGGTTTTAAAAGGTGCCATGTGGAACTCTAAACCAAGAGTAAGAGGTCCTGGATTTGGGTCCTTATGGTCAGCTGCCAGCCATATGGCCTTGGTGGTCCATCTGCACTGCTTCAGCTTCCCTATTATAAAAGGGGGGTTCACAACAAGCCTGCTCAGGATGCCTCCAGCTCTGCCACTCCTGACCTTCAGCCTCATCTTCCCACTTGCTCCTTCATCTCTTCCTTCCTAAAAGACAAGATGGCTGGCAGCACAGCAATGAAAAAGGAATGGAAAGCTGCATTTTAAAAAGAGGGGGTGGGTCCTAAAATGAGTCACCTTTCAAGAATTTGCCATTCTCTGGTGCCTGGGTCCTGCTCATCATGCTATATCAGCTCTTCTAATGAAACTTGCTGTTTGTATTTGTTGTGTGCACTATTGGATTATGTTTACACTACACATCCATTCCTTTTAAAAGCAGCTGGTACGTTCAAAACATCCAAATTGTGCATCAAACAGACATCTTTAGTTATCTTTAGTTAAGCCTGAAGAAAATCAGATCAAAATCTTAATTCTGAATAGGTTTTATAACCAGCTTTTGACAAGTTAGGGGAAATAACTGCAGCTCCCCAAACTTCCCACTTACTCCCCAAGACCATGCTTACACGCTAAAATCTAACCAGTTCCATGAATCACTTCCTGATACCCAAGAGAGCCTTCCCTCTCCTTGATTCCCTCACCAAGGCTTAAGTCACGGGGCAGCTGCTGTTGGCTGTAGTCTGTGCTGCTTCCCCGCCTGGCCTGATTTTTCATGCTGCCATTTTGAATTAACAGAGGTTTCATCTGCAAGTAATGCGTCTTCAAGTCAGGCGTGGATCACAGTAGACACCCACCACCACAACCACCACCACCATCACCATGGAGAAACTGGACACAAGCCTCATTCAAGACACCTGCAAGCTAATACTAATCAGAAAAGCTATATCACTTAATGAAATCCTACCAAGTCAGCTTTGAGTCACAGAAAATAAGAGTTTCCTTAGATTCATACGGGTGTAATGGGCATTTTTAAATCCCTAAATACGAATTCTCGACAATTCTCTAAAATTCAATCTTCTCTTTTGCTTTGCAGACCTCAATGAGTGAGTGATGTGCCAGGGAGAAAAAGCAAACTGAAGAGCCAACGATAAACTGAGGTGGACAATCATCTCAGAAACACACCAGTGCCTTTCACCCATAGGCGCCCTGAGGCCAGCACGTTAACCTGCCCTGACCCCTCTCGCACCCCCAGGAACGCCCGGGTGCCGCTCGCGGGGAAGTTGAGTCAAGTCCTGCGCGCGGCCAGCCTAGACTAGAGCAACAGCGCGCTCAAGCCCGTAATTGGAAGACAGACCCGGACACCCTTGGGCTGTAGCCGACAGGGTGGACGCAGGGGGCAGAGCTGGGCCAAGGGCAGCGGCCTCGCCACGCAGCCGTGTTCGCAGCCAGACTGCCAGCGCGGCAGGTGCCTTAGCTCCGAGAAGGTGCCAGGCTCGCTCCTTCACCTACGCTGCGCCGGGGCGAGCTCGGAACCCCGAATCCCGCCAGCCACCCGAACGGTGGAGGAATGGGGGGAGCACAGTCACACATTCAGGGGGTGGCAACTTGGCTGCCGGTAAAGAAAACAGGAAGAGCAGCCGGGAGATGTTATGAGTTAAAGGCAGGTGGAGGGAAGGACAGGGTTGGAGTACGGAGGGCGGGGTGGGGGGCAGGTTCCAAACAGGCTGCAGTGCCTGCACCCCGGGGTGGGGCGTCTCTCTCCTTCGCCCCCGCATTCCCTAAACCTAAGTCACCCCCGACCCTTTGCCGAAGCCACCTTTCTTCCCATCCCCAAGATTCCCCAGCCTGTCTGAGCCAACCCTGGAGGGCAATAGGCCCGGGGTAGCACTACTTGCAGGCTCCTACGGCGGCAGGCGACCAGACGCTGGGGACTGCGATGGCGGATGGAGTGAAACCCGCCCAGGGAAACAGCGTTGCAAAGGCCCGGAGCTCCCAGTCATGGCCCGCCGCGGCTCTCACCTGCGGAGCGGCGGGATCCGGGCTCGGCCCTGCGATGCGGTGCTGTGACCGGTGAGGGAGAGACTGCGCAGCGGCTGGATTACTGCGGCGACATCAGGAGCTGCAACTGCAGTGTCGGAGGCGGCCGCCGGGCGCTTCCCCCTTCTTAGACTCCGGGCTTTCAGTCCCACCGCCCCCTGCTAACAGCTGGCCGGGATCACGTGACCGCGAGGCCCACCCTCAGCGTCTCAGCGCTCTGGGCCCCAGGGCCCCGCCGCACCCGCCACGTCTGGCTCGCGGGGGCTGGAGCGCAGAGCTCCACCTGGAAGGGGAGGGGGCCAGAGAGCGGGAGGGGAGGCCGAGGGGCCAGATAACGCTACACAAAGTGGCTCCCTCTTTGCTTGATTTTGATTTCTTGGTCACAACTCTATCGAACGGAAAAACCCGAGCTTTAATAAGACAGCTTCTTCCCGGCGCCTCTCCCTGACCCCGCGGTTGGTTGCTACGTCCTGGCCTCCGCGCCTAAGCAAAATTCCCCCGCGGAGAAATGTGTTCTGCAACCGCTTGACTTGCCCAAGTCAACTCCCTGGTTTTAAAGAACCATTTTGATAACGGCAGACTTTATTAAGCCTGGCACTTGGACACTGTGACCCAAAGAGTTGAAGTAACTATTCCAAGGTCACATAGCAAGTAGCAAAGCCAGAATTCCATGCTGGGGTTAATAAATTTGGGGGGGGAGGTGTGATGGTCAAGGTCGTGGTCAAGACATGATAGTCCATCTGTTGCTAAAACAAGACTACCTTTTTTATTAATTAATAAGAAAAGACCATATAAAATGATACAAAGAGAATTCACAGGAAAAGGAATTCAATATCACCCAGTAGCATGAGAAGATATCCGACTTCACATACCTGCAAACCAAATCTAAAAAGTAGCATTTTCTACCTGTCAGATTTGTAAAAATAAACGTTTTATACCTCATGGTATAAAACAATTTGGCAATATCTCTCAAAATAACAAATTCATGTATAGTCTTTGACCCAATTATTCCACTTCTAGAATTTATCCTAGAGATATACTAACAGGTGTGAAATGAGTGCAAGGTCATCCATTGCAACAGTACATAGCTAGCAAAGATTGGAAACAAATGTCCATGAAAAGAAGGCCGTTCAAATACATGACAGCTCATCAATAGCATGGAAGGCTATCAGGCTTTTTAAAAGTCTCTTTTTCTTTAAGGATGCTCTCTGTGTACTGATACAAAAAGATTTTCAACCTATATTAAGCAGAAGGGTTTTTTTGAAAAAAATTTTTAAAATCTAGGTGAAGAACATAGAACATTGTGTGTCTTAACATTTGTTAGAAGAAAAATATCATATGCCTGTACTTTTATTTTCAAATTCATAGGCTGTCTCCTATGTTTTCAAATGCACAGAATATCATTGGAAGGATACATAAGAAATGTAATAGTAGAAGCACCAGGAAGGAGAGCTGGGTGACTGGTTGCTAAGGAAGGAAGGAGACTTTTTCCCATGTGCTTTGAATGTTGTGCCCTCATTTAATACTTGCAACACAAGTAAAAGACAGTGGGAGAGAACTGAGGAAACGAGTGTAAATAATACAGAATAAAGCATTGGTTCACACTCTTAGAGCACAAAAGTGTCTTAATTGTTCATTTACTCCAACTAAGGAAATGGCAATACTTTAAGTGTAAATAATCAGCATTGGAAACGCCTAAAGGTCTTATTCCTAGGGCCTGGCCCAGATGTCTTGAATTCAGGGTCTCTAGGGTGGGAGCCAGGGAATTTGCATTTTTTCAAGCTCTTCAGTTGTTTCTCTTGCTATTAAAGTCAGACAGTCACTGTTTTAAATGTCTAGTTTAAAAGCATGCCATATCGCTTCTCGGCCTTTTGGCTAAGATCAAGTGTAAAAGCATGCCATAAATCACCATCACTATAAAAGCAAATGCAATTCTATAACTTTCTGTGTTCATTGGTTGTCATTTCTCATGTAAAGGACAGCACCTGCACATCATGCTATCTTTAGGTGGCAGCCATGATCTTAGGACCCACACAGTGGGGATGACCAACATACCTGCTTCCCTGAAATCTTTAAAGCCTATTCGTGTTTCCCCACATGTCTATAGAGACTGAGGCAGAAGAAGAGAAGATACAGAGGCCCCCACAGTCCCCAGGCTCTGCACCAAGAGGCTTATTACATGGTATTCTTAACATGGATTAAGCAGCCATGATAGCTTTTTCTGAATTTGAATAGGAGACAGAGAGCCTTCTGCCATTCAAGCCATACAAATAGAGATAAGGGAACAGAACAGTCTAAAAACTATGAAGAACTTCAAGAAATATTAGTTAGGGCTTTAATGACTTGCCTCAATTATGTGAGGTTTTAGGTACAGGGAGATTATAAGGTTTTGTGAGCTAGCTTGCAAGGAAAAACTTGTATTCAATAACATGCAATCATTACACAGTCATTTATATTCCATCTAGCCATGTTCAAAGACTTAAGTAAAATTATACCAGGTTTTCTGTTTTATTTCCACACTAGTAGGCAAGTACAAGTATTTCTTCTATAGATAGAATGGTGATTTCAGCACAGAAGCATTGTTATGTAGGGATACTCATAGAATCTCCCTCTGGGAAAAAAAAAACAGAAAACTACAGAAACATTCTGGATTTATTTACAAACAGTAAAATGAAAATAAGGTCACTGGGAAAACCTAAAATATTTAATCCTGATAGGTTTAAAAAGTATCAGAACTGCATATCTTCATATATCATCCCTCTTCCCATTTTGGATCACTGTTAAGTATTTGCATAGCCAGGTGCACACCTATAAGGTGACTCTGGAGGCTGAGGAAGAAGGATTGCAAGCCTGATGCCAGTCTCAGCAACTTAGTGAGACCCTAAGCAGCTTAGCAAGACCCTGTCTCAAATTTAAAAACAAAAAGGGGCACTGGGATTGTGGCTCAGCGGTGGAGTGCTCGCCTAGCATGTGCGAGGCCCCAGGGTTCGATCCTCAGCACCACATAAAAATAAATAAAATAAAGATATTGTGTCTAACTACAACTAAAAAGTACATATTAAAAAAAAATAAAAAATAAAAACAAAAAGGGCTACGGATGTAGCTCAGTAGTAGAGCACCCCTGAGTTCAATCCCCAATTCAAAAAACAAACAAACAAAAACCCCTGGAAGAATGGAAGAAAATTCCCTGACACTAATGGAAAGTGGCTATTCTGAAAGAAAGTTTACATAAATACCATTTTCCTGCTTTGCTGAGAGATATTATTTTGATTTTTTTCCATATTTATCACTCTAAGGATTCATTGAAGTTCTTGGATCTGCAGGCTTACAATTTTCATCAATTGCTTGGCCATTATTTTTTCAAATATTTTATCCATTGCACCATCTCCTACCAAATTCAGGGATTCCAATTACACGTATATTTGATATTTGCTCATAGATCACTGAGGTTCTGTTCTCCTTTTTTTTTTCCCAATACCTTTTTCTCTCTCTGCTTCCTTTTGAATAATTTCTCTTGGTATTTATTCAAGTTAGTTGTCTTTTCTTCTGTAGTATCTTAGATGCTATAAATATCATCCGTGAGACAACAGCAGAAAGCATTACAATTCTTATTACATATATAGAGCACAATTTTTCATAGCTTTGGTTGTATTCATAGTATATTCACACCAATTCCTGTCTTCATACATGTACTTTGGATAATAATGATCATCACATTCCACCATCATTAATTTTTTTTTTGAGAGAGAGAGAGAGAGAGAATTTTAATATTTATTTTTTAATTTTCGGCGGACACAACATCTTTGTTTGTATGTGGTGCTGAGGATCGAACCCGGGCCACACGCATTCCAGGCAAGTGCGCTACGGCTTGAGCCACATCCCCAGCCCATCCACCATCATTAATAACCCCATGCCCCTTCCCTTACTCCAACCCCTCTGCCCTATCTAAAGTTCATCTATTCCTCCCCTGCTCCAACTCCCTATTCCACTATGAATCAGCCTCCTTATATCAAAGAAAACATTCGGCATTTGTTTTTTGGGGATTGGCTAACTTCACTTAACATTATCTTCTTCAACTCCATCCATTTACCTGCAAATGCCATGATTTTATTTTCTTTTATTGTTGAGTAATATTCCATTGTGTATATATGCCACATTTTTTTTTATCCATTCATCTATTGAAGGGCATCTAGGTTCATTCCACAGTTTAGCTATAAATATTGATGTGTCCCTGTAGTATTCTGTTTTTAAGTCTTTTGGGTATAGAACGCATCAGTGAGATTTTTATAGAAGTAGTATACTTTTCATTCCCTGTGGCTGTATTTGGTCCTTTTTTTGCTACCCATTCTTCTCATATTATATGTGCTTTCCTTTAAATACCTGATCATATTTATACTATTTTAATAGTTGTTTTAAAGTCCTTATATGCTAATCTTATAACTTCTGTCAATTTTTAAGACTTTTTTTAGTGGTAGATAAATGCAATACCTTTATTTATTTTATGTGATGCTGAGGATCAAATCCAGTGCCTCACACATGCCAGGCAAGCACTCCATCACTGAGCCAGCCCAACTTCTATCAATTTTTTTTTTAAAGAGAGAGAATTTTTAATATTTATTTATTTATTTTAGTTATTGGTGGACACAACATCTTTGTTTTTATGTGGTGCTGAGGATTGAACCCGGGCTGCATGCATGCCAGGCAAGCGCGCTACCGCTTGAGCCACATCCCCAGCCCTCTATCAATTTTTAATCTGTTTTTATTCCCTCACCGATCTTGTGATTTAGATGCCAGACTTAGTGAATTTTATGTTGTAAATGATAAGTTGTTTTTTTTTAAATATTTTAAAGGGTGTTAGACTTTTTCTAGTTGTCAATTATTTAAGAATCAGCTGGATCTGGGGTTGTGGCTCAGTGGTTGAGCATTTGCCTGGCATGTGTGAGGCACTGAGTTTGATCCTCAGCACCACATATAAATAAATAAAATAAAGTTTCATTGACAACTAATATCTATCTATTTATATTAAAGAATCAGCTGGATTCATTTGAAGCTTGTTTATAAACTGTTTAGGACAGTTATAACGTTAACTCTACGGCTACTTTAGTCCTATTCCTAAAGTATGACACGCTTAGGGTCTCTAATGAATGAATGTTCCACATAATCAGTAAAATGATTCTAGCTGACAGAAATTTGAACATTTCCCAGTTTTGTGTGAGCTCCGGGAATTGTTTGGTTTATAGCTCCCAATAATTGTTCTTTACCCAGAAGTTTTTCTTTTTTTTTTTTTTTTTGGTCAGTAAAGCCTTATTTATTACGTTTCATCTTTTCAGAAAACTCTTCTTTTTTTTTAATTTTTTATTGTTGGTTGTTCAAAACATTACAAATTTCTTGACATATCATATTCCACACTTTGATTCAAGTGGGTTATGAACTCCCACCTTCACCCCAAACACAGATTGCAGAATCACATCAGTTACACATCCATTGATTTACATATTGCCATTCTAGTGTCTGTTGTGCTCCACTGCCTTTCCCATCCTCCACCCTCCCCCCTCCCCACCTCTCCCCTCCCCTCCCCTCCTCTCTCTCTACCCCCTCCACTGTATAACCCTGAGGGTCTCCTTCCATTTCCATGCAATTTCCCTTCTCTCTCCCTTTCCCTCCCACCTCTCATCCCTGTTAAATGTTAATCTTCTTCTCCTGCTCTTCGTCCCTACTCTGATCTTAGTTACTCTCCTTATATCAAAGAAGACATTTGGCATTTGTTTTTTAGGGATTGGCTAGCTTCACTTAGCATAATCTGCTCTAATGCCATCCATTTCCCTGCAAATTCTATGATTTTGTCATTTTTTAATGCAGAGTAATACTCCATTGTGTATAAATGCCACTGGCCAGCCATATGCACCCACAGGTTGTTACTAGTCAGTTATTTCTCTGTTTAGTTTTCTTCTCTCCCGGCTCCTGCCCACATGTTCTAGCTGCGCTGATCTCCCTAAACTTTTATTTATTTCTTCGACTCAGCCTGACAACAGGGCTCTGTTTGTTCGTCTGTTTGGGGTGTTTTGTTTTGGCATCCATGTGTTTTGAGACCGAATCTCACTATACTACCCAGGCTGGTCTCAAATTCTTGAGCTCAAGAGATCCTTCTGCCTTAGTCTCCTAAGTAGGTGGGACAACAGGTGTGCACCACCACACCTGGCTTGTTTCCCTTGGTTTTGCCTCCAGCTGGGGTGATGGCTGGCCTTAACTCACAATCCTGCTTTGCCTGTTGTCCAACATCTGATAATACTAGTTTCATATATTTTGCTGGAACTCTTAGTTATTCATCATAGCTAGTCCCATGACTGTTTTTCCTTTATAGCTAGTGTGAAAGTATAGGAACACCATTTTTTAAAAATATTTATTTATTGCATTGTAGCTATGCATAATCTTGGAATTCATTTGGCATAATTATACAAGTATGGAATTTAATTTGCTCCAATTCAGTCCCTAGTACTTTCCCTTTTCCTCCCCCACCCTCCATTTCCTATATTCTACTGGTCTTTCTTCAAATTATCTGTAGATTTTTTTAAATTAGTGCATTACAGATATACATAAAGGTGAAATTCACTGTGATAAATTCATATATACATAGATAGGATAGTTTGACCTGTTTCATTCCACTGTTTAGGAACACCAATTTTAATGCCCTAAATGGAAGCAAATTGTTCTGATATAGACTCAGACCCATTATTTTAAGAATTACAAATGTATAGTCTACTTATGGAACTTCTTCAACATGCTAATTTAATAAGAAATGTTTATTCAACACTTAGACCAGGAATTGCACTATTGCTACATGGATTTTAAGAAGCATACCATAGCTCTTCCTCTCAAGAAGTCAGAGATAAGCCAGGAAATTAATTTAAGTATAGAAGTAATATAGCCATCCCTCAGTATCCATGGGCAATTAGTACCAGAACACACCACAGATGTCAAAATCTACAGAGTCTCAAATCCCTTATTTAAAATGGCATACTATTCCTTCTTGGTCTTTTGGCTAAGATCAAGTATAGTATCTGTTTTTATCAGTTTACTATCTGATACAACCTCTACCTGAGGACAATAGATTAAATAGATTTTCGGAGCAAGGAGATGTAACAGGAGCTTTCTCTATCTGTTCCATACATCCACCTGGTATTTTAGTACCTCCAGGAATAATGCACCTCACCCCACTCTTGTGGTTTTTTTGTTTTGTTTTGTTTTTTTAAGAGAGAGAGAGAATTTTTTTAATCTTTATTTTTTAGTTTTCGGTGGTGCCGCAGTCCGGCTGCAGCAAAATAACCGGGGGGTGACGAACAACTTGTGTAGATTGATACAGCAGGAATGGGAGCCATTTATTGTAGGACAGCAGAGTTATTTATACTATTCCACATAGCTTATCTAACTAACATAAACTCGATACAGCAGTCAACCAATAAGGAATCTCCACACTTAATGGCTCGCTGGCATTACTTCACAAACCACTCCCTCTGGCAAAATGCCAGGCGCCATCCGGACTTGTTTACAGACTCTAACATTTGCCAGGCGCCATCCTGACTTGTTTACAGACTCTAACACAGTGGCACAACATCTTTATTTCATTTTTATTTGGTGCTGAGGATCGAACCCAGAGCCCTGCGCATGCCAGCCAAGCGCGCTACCTCTTGAGCCACATCCCCAGCAGGTTATTAGCTTCCTTCTTGTCTTCATGTCTCTTTTTTCTGTCATTTTCCTTTTCTTGTGGTCTTTTTTCCACTTCAAGCTTCCAGGGTTTAAGAATGGTTTGTTAATAGGTGAGGATTAAAAAAATAAAATGGCAGAGAGTTTGCTATACACATCCTCCCTATACTTTATTATATATATATATATATATATATATATATATATATATATATATATATATATATATTTATTTATTTATTTATTTTACTTGGTGCTCAGGATCTAACCCAGTTCCTCACATGTGCTAGGCAAGTGCGCTACCACTGAGCCACAACCCCAGCCCCTCCCCTATACTTTAAATTATATCTAGACTATAATATTTAATATAACATAAATGCTATGTAAATAGTTGTCTTATTCCATTGTTGAAGGAATAATGGCAAGAAAAGATCTGTATATGCTCAGTACTAAGTTCTAAAAAAACAATTACCATCTTCATTTGGTTGAAACCAAAGATGCAGAACCCAAGGATGCAGAGGACCAACTGTGTATGCATGTATTTATTATATATTGCTATCAGAGTAACACAAGGCTTATGCATAGGTAATACATTGATCTAGCATATTGGGAAATGTAAACATGTTTAAAAGAAGGTTGTAAATATGGGTTACCTAAACCCAGACCATTTAAAAAATTATTAATGATAATTTTGCCTTTTCTTCTAGAGAGTATTATTGATCATCTAAAGAACCCTATGCATTGATTTTGAGGAGCTTGAAATACATTTGTGTAATTGAGAAATGCCTTTAGCACATTGCATACAGAGGTGTTTTTCCACTTAATGCTTCTTTTAGCATATAATAGTAGGAGGAAGAAAAAAAGATCTGTCATTGAGCAAATCTCCTGGGGATGAACTAGACACAATGTTATGTGAAGGAGACACTTACATATGGGTAAGAAAGCCTCCTAATTGCCTGTGAGTAATCTTATGAGAATCAAAAGAAGGAGCTGACAGTAAAGCCATGAAAAGATGAGGAAGAAAAGCACTAGTCAAGATTAGTCAGCCACCTGTCTTCATCCTTTGACAACCATGTTTAGGAGGTTCTTTTTCCTGATTTTGGTTACCATAGTAACAGACCTTTAAAATGCCCTCAAATCAATTTACAGAATTACTGCCCATATTGAGTACAGCAACACAAAGAGATTGTTAAGTTGTTAAAATCTATTTTTAAATTATTATGTAATTTAAATGATCCATCAAGCTTTTGGATATATAATTTAGACAATCATGAATTGCATTTTAGCAAAAGGAATTTTAAAATCCTATCCATTATTATTAGATGATGGGTTTAGAAGTTCAATTATTAAAATATGTCATTTCAATGAATGACTCCTAATTAATTTTAAATAAGATAGAATTCACAAATGTTCTGAGCCTAGTTTTAAAAACACGTTTATTATTATGCTTTACACTCTTTGGTATACTTTTAGGAGTCATTCATGGCTTTAGCTAATTTTAAAGGAATTGCTGTGACTTGGTCTTGTGATCCTCAAAGAGCATATATGATTTCTTTCTTGGCATTGCTAGGTATTGAACCCAGAGCAACATTCATGCTAGGCAAGTATTGCATCCCCTATCCTGATTTAAAACAAAACAAAACAAAAAAACAGTGTTTACACATGTGGAAAAAAATCTGCCTCATGCTATGTATAGTTGTAAAATAAGGCTTGTTTTTAAAAATTTCAAAATTCTAGTGACATCTGAGACTGTTGATTTTTGTTTTTATTTTAAATGATTTTAATTTAAACTTTTTTTTGGTACTGGAGATTGAACCCAAGGGCACTTTACCACTGAGTTGCATCCCCAATCCTTCTTATTTTTTATTTTGAGACAGCATCTGGCTAAGTTGCCAAGGCTGGCCTTGACCTTGCAATCTGCCTCAGCCTCCCAAGTTGCTAGGGGATTTCAGATATGTGCCAGTTACGGTGTTTGGCTGCCATTTTTAGCAAATGAAAGTTTATCAGGAATTGTACAAATTGAACCTCTTTTACAGGAAATTTTAATATCACTTCTCACTTAACATAATATGGCAGTTACCATTAGTTATTTTCAAGTACTTTGGAGAACTAAACAAAGTCTGTCTAAACTGGTGCAGGAATTTAGGGTTCAGTTAAAGGAAAACTTCTCCCATGCTTTGAGTGATTGATTAAACAATGCTTAATCAATATTCAGAGAATTATGAAATTTCTCTAACTCTAGAAAAAGAATATTTTGTTGTGAGCACTCTTTTATTTCCCATAAACCACCAAACAACTGGTATTATTTTATTTGAATTACCCGACTCCGAGAATTGGGAGTAATGTAGATATACAGAAATATTTTAGTTTTGCAGTTCCTTATTTTTCCTTACTTTCATTTTCATTGATTTTTCTACCAATTAATCCTAAACCTAGCCTTGGGTTGTTACTATTCATATTATATCCCTTGTACTGATTTGAGTGCTTACATGTGCAAAGGATTTGACTTTTGAAATATGTAGAGTGATTCATTCCTTAAAGCTGAAGTCCATAGTTCCCTTTTGAATTTCAAATAGTACCACCATATTAAAATAAAAACTTGGGGGCTGTGGTTGTGGCTCAGTGGTAGAGCACTCGCCTTGCACATGCGAGGTCTTGGGTTTGATCCCCAGCACCACATAAAAATATATGAATAAAATAAAGGTATTATGTCCAGCTACAACTAAAAAATAAATATTTTTTAAAAAATAAAATAAAAACTAAAAGTGGAATCATTTTATCGTTAAATTAATTTATTGAATAATCTATTTATTTTTGCCCTGAAAACCAAGAAAGTATTCAGCTTTAAGCATTATTAGAATATATCCAAAATAGGCAAATCCATTGAAGAAAGTGGTTTCTTAACACGGGGGGATTCTGTGAAAGTGGGAATAGCTGCTAATGCAGATGGGGATTTCATTTTGAGGTGATGAAAGTGTGTTATAATTAATTGTTCTGATACCTTAAAATGTATTAAACCATAAGCATCTTTGTACTACATATTAACTTTACAAAACTAAAATAAATCCACTCCCCCAAAAACAAATAATAGAAAACCATTGAACATGCCCAGCTCAGAGAAAATTGGTGGGTGGCAGAGTTAATAGTCTTGAAGATGTTAGTGCTATAGTAATAAAGTATTAGCAAAAAAGATCCAAGGAGCAGAGTTGATTTGCAGCTCAGTCTTAATATAAGAATCAATTAACTTGTGTAGGCTGCTTAATTTTATATAAAGATTATGACACAGAACAGAAAACCTTGGCTACTACTAGATGTGGCAAGGGGAAAAAAAAGAGTACATGACATCCCGTGAGAGACTACATACCTTACAAAATGTAACCAAAAAAAGAAAAAACTTAAGTAAATATTCTGAAGGAATCATTGAGATGAAGTCAGCAGGAGAGAAAATTACTCTCTGGAGAAAATCGGCAATTTCAATTTTGCGAATTTTATTGCAAGATCTTTTTAAAGTTCTTTTCTGTTTTCCTGTCAGTAAAATGGTGCCTCTTATTTAAAGGCAAATCTCCCTGTGTTTGTACTACTGTTTCTCTTGGTTACTCTACATAAATTTGGTTACTGATTTAATTAAATTTAGCTACTAAAGAACCACTTTAAAATCAGAAATGTCTTAAACAGAATGTCTTCTGAAGAAAAATAGCTAGCAACAATTCTAAGAGATAACAATCATAATGGGAAAGAACCACCAGTATGTGGTTAGACATTATAATGTCCTAATCTCCTAACCAAAGATAAAATATAGGTTGAGTTAAATAACATAACATGCACTCTGGCAGAGTAAGTACAATAAATAAATGAGAAAATGCTGTCTAAGAAATTGGAACTAAGCCCCAAAGGGTTTCCTGACTCTTACTTCATTCTTTATAATAATGAAAACTATCCCTCAATACCTCAATTTATGTTGTGCATACATCTATTTTTACTGCAACTGTTTACTAGAGAAAAAAAAATCTTTATACTACTGCAGGGTGGAATTTTCAATTAATGAAATGACTTGTTAATTCCCAGAAATCTCCAAGTGGGATATAATTTAGTTGCTACTAGAGACCAAGGGGACCTCACTCACTTTATTAAGGAGTTTTAGAGAAAACCCTCAGCTAATAGGTCATGTCACTTGTTTTTAGATCATATAAAACAAAATTGATGTTAGTCCAGTCTGCAGGCACTTAGATTGGCTTTATAGATGACAGGCTGACTCACCCTCATGAGCGTCATCTTTTTTATTCCGGAGGCTTATTAGCAGTTCATTGGCAAGGGAGAGACTACATACCTTACAAAATGTAACCAAAAAAAGACACACACACACACACACACACATGCACACACACACACACACACAAAACTGGTCATCAAATGAATCCAGGTGCCAGAATCTTCCAACAGGTTTTATCCCTTCTTTTAGCAATAATCAATAATCTAAAGATACCAAATGAGCCATTCAATTTCTTCAGTAAAACTCAAGCTAAGGCAAGGGTATGGGTATCGTTGGTTTTACATGAAGAACTACCTGTACTAAGAATTCTACTTATGAGTGAAACAGAAAGGTAAGCTAAGTACAGAATAATAGACTCCAAAGGGACACAGGAATTTTAACTGCATGTTAAAGACAAGTTTTCAGAGAGGGGGAATTATATACTAGAGAAAGTATTTCAATTACTATCTTTGGTACAAAACTATATATACATAGTATATGCACAGTATATACTGTAGGTTGAATATGCTTTATCCAAATGCTTGAGACAAGAAGTATTTTAGGACCTTAGTTTTTCTGGGATTTCACAGTGTTTATATAGATTTTACTGGTTAAGCAACCATAATCTAAAAATCCCAAATCCAAATGCTCCAAAATCCTAAACTCTTTGAGCATCATGTTTCTCTCTCTCTCTCTTTCTCTACCCCGCTCCCTTTCAAACTTACTGACCATCTAACTTTTCACTGCATGATTTTTTTTTTTTTTTTTACTCTGGGCCAGACACAGTGGCACATTCCTATAATCCCAGAAGCTCAAGAGGCTGAGGCAGGGGGATCATGAGTTCAAAGCCAGCCTCGGCAAAAGTGAGGTGCTAAGCAACTCAGTGAGACCCTGTCTCTAAATAAAATACAAAAAGGGTTGGGGATGTGGCTCAGTGGTCGAGTGCCCCTGAGTTCAATTCCCAAATTCTTACTCTGGGAAAACAGCATCTCCATACAATTTATCTTTTTGAATGTATATTCATTTTTAGGTACAATTCATTGCACAATGCTTTTTTAATGAATGTTCATAGAAGAGAAAAATAAAGAAAACTGTATATTCAAGGGCAGGAAACCACTAACATTATCTCTCAAATGGTTTTTGAATTATCTGCATCAGGATCAACTAGCAAGTGCGTTATAGGCAAATTCATAGGCCAGATCCAAGAATTAATCAGAATCTCTGGAGAGAGGGTTCAGCAATCTGCATTTTTCACACACCCTATATGATCCTGGTATATCCTAAACTAAAAATCACTGCTACATTACTGCCAGCTTAGGAAATAAGGTACATCTTTCCTTGAATTTGAGGACTGAGCTGTGAAACCAATGTTTACTAAGGTCTCTTGCCACAGTCACTCTGATTTAAGGAACTGGAGGTGGCAGAAGCAAAGATGAAAAAGACAAACAGTATTTGATTTTATTTGCAGTGCTGGGGATCAAATGACACATGATAGGCAAGCATTCTACCACTGAGCTACACCCCCAGAGCAGAGACAAAATAATTTCCCTTCAAATAAGACCCCAAATTCATATGTAAGAATATGTGGATTATCATGTACAACCATAAGAATGGGAACTTATACTCCATACATGTATAATATGTCAAAATACATTCCTCTGTCATGTAACATAATTAAAAAGAATAATTTTTCTAAAAAGAATATAGGGATTTTTGTACTAAAAATACTAAAATCCTAAAAATAATACAACTACAGATATTAAGAGACAAAAGTACTATCATACTAATGTTTTCAAATGGCATAAGAATTAATAATCATGTTTGACATTTTAGATTTTGATTCCAATTAAAGTGAACAAGAAACAAAAAACAAAACAAAATTAAAAACTTGTGTTCAAGTGCTCTGCTTCTCTGAGAAAAAAGTAGTTCTTTTAAATTTTTTCCAGGTAATTATGACAATGCTAATTAGCTTTTTTAATAAAAAGGTGAGAGAAATATTTTTTTCCCCATAACAAGACATCAAATTCCTTCTCTTCTTGCAATTTCCAAGCACTAAGAAGTCACCCACCCTCAATTCATAGGGGGAGGACAGCATGCAGATATGTAAATAGCATTACGGATGTAAGTAATATCCTGCATCATGAATAAGAAGGAAAGTACAAATTCATTTACACATAAAAAGATCAACATGGCTGATTGCTTCATCTGAACCAGAAATCTCTCTTTTTTTTTTTTAAGTTTTATGGCTACCCAACATTTCAATTCATCATATAAGACATTTTATAGCACTCATTTACGCACTAGGCATGAATCATCATAATGTCCACATATTATAAATACAATAAAATCTCAAACCAAAACAATAACCATCTTCTCCTCTCCCCCCAAAATTCTCCAATGCTAAAAATTCAGTCAACTATCACCCTTAATGCTCAAGGTTTAATGCTAACTTCAAAACAACTTAAAACATGGCTGACAAATATATACCTAAGCAAAGCAGATAATCAGAACCACACTCTAAGTGTCACTGTACCCCTCTCCTTCTACTACCTATCCATCTTCGTCACTTATTTAGACATAAACCCCAGAATGACAACTAAGAGGGAATGGGGGTGTAGCCCTGTGATATAGAATGTGCTTAGCATGCACGAGGCCCTGAGTTTAATCCCCAGCACCAAAAAAAAAAAAAAAAAAAAAAGGAAAAAGAGAAGAAAATTAATAAAGCTGCTGAAGAGATTGCTTCTTTAAGAATTTTTTCATGCCTGACTTGGTGGCTTACAACCTGTAATCACAGCAGCTCAGGAGGCTAAAACACAAAGATCACAAATTTAAAGCTAACCTGGGCAATTCAGTGAGACTCTGTCTCAAAATAAAATTACAAAAGAAAACAGCTATGGATGTAGCTCAGTGGTAGAGCATTTGCCTAGCATGCACAAGGCCCAGTACTGCAAAGAAAAAAACAAAACAAAACAAAACCATAAAACAAAACCCAAGAATTTTCACAAACCCATTATTTCCCAAATAAACTTTATTTTGAAAAAAATACTACAACATAGTCATATAAACTTAAATATGACACACAGAACAGTAACAGTGAGTCAAATTATATACATGTGAAGTCACAGTTCATGTCAGATCACTCCTACTAATGGAAGGGTACAAAGGTACAGCTAAACCAAAAATGCAGACAACTTAAACACAACCACAATATATGTATAAGTTTTCATTTTGTACTTAAGTACAAATGTTTAGATGAGACTTGATAAAAATTCACACAAGATAAAAAAATATGCTTCCGAAATAATCAAAATTTATTTTACTTTTCTCACTGTCACATAGATGACATCAGTAATGTCTATACAAAGTAGCACCACGGGTCAAGCTACTTTCCTTTGTGATTCAACATGATGCTTTCTGTATCTTGACTTAGAACCTCTCCAGGTGCAGGAAAATGGAGTAATGACTTAATAATTTTCAAGATAGAAGTGATTTATTCAGAGAAAGGTGTTGTAGTATATAGCCTTCTAAGAATTCCATGTGTTATTGAGAAAAATATCAATATGTAATCAGTGAAAGCAGCATATATATAATTGTTCATAATTCTTTTAAAAAATGGAAGTAAATAGGAATAAAAGAACGAAGGTAACATAACATCTGGAACCTCTCACTGTTTGGGGTATCTGAGGCAATTCAGAGCCAATCCTGAGATTTTCTATGAAGTCAGGGCCATTCCTGAATCATGGGGAAAATTCTAATTCTCCAGAAACAACCAGGGAACAGTTTCAAAGGATAAGGACCCTAGCTACAATGGATTCAAACAGATTTACCCAGTCTTTCGTTAGTAGAGGGCAGCAGAAAGACACCGAATTTAGGGACTGTAAACTGGTTCTACATGTTAACTGTTGACCTTGGACATAATAATCCATCTCTTGGAATGACGGTTTTCTCATCTCTAAGTAGAAACTGTAAGATCCAGCTTATTGCATAGACTTCAGAGCAACGAGAATCAAAGACAATATAATGCACTTGATGGGAGGGGAGTAAAATTTAGTGGCAGAGAGTTTGCCTCAAGTGTGCGTCGCCCTGGATTCTACACCCAGCAGCACACACACAAACTAATAACAATAATGCACTTGATGATTTTGTAAACTATAAGGGACTATTCCTAGTAAATGAAGATCTGGGGACTTCTTTCTTAAATATTAAGGATAAAAGTCAATTTGAGATAATATTATAAAAATCATTACTTTTTAAAACCAGGATAGGTGTCTATTCAATAGTAGCTGCTAAAGGTCTACCTCACTTTTTGATGAGTCATAAATGCGAAAAATTTGTTGGCTTATTAATTTATCTTATAATACAACATTATTATGCAATAATCTACTTGTTGTAAACTGTATTCATTAAAGAACCAGGAGAGTAATCTGCTAGGCTTAAAAAGTAAACATTGGATATAATACAAACTTTTTACCACAACTACAATAATTTGGTATTTCATTATAAATAAAGAAACATATAAATGATTTGTCCATTTATCTTAACAGGCCATTAGTCATGAGGAATCCAACTCTATGAAGCCTAAGTCTTAGGCAGAATATTCCAATGCACATCTGCTCCTAGTTCCCAACTCTTACTTCAGCATTGCACACCTCCTTAGTAAAACAGTAGCTGTCAACAAATAAAAGTCCACCCTTTTCATTCTGTCCTCAAGCAGAGATTCAGAGGCAGTCAAAGACAAACTCTTTCATTATAACCTGTAAAGGGCAAGCCCTGGGCTATTGCAAAAGGTTTTTCAAATATGTCAGTATCTAACTTTGAGAAAATAGAGGGAAGCAAAAATGAAGGGGGCTAATTTATGCTATAGCCTGGTCTCATGCTGTGCCATGTTCCCAGTTACAATATTTTCAAATTGCAACAAAACAAGTAAAAGAAGGCTTCATATGTGAAAGCAGAAAATGGCCCAGAAGTCTTCTATTCAAAGACAAATTAGTTGTTTTTTCCCCAATAACTTACCCCAAAGAAACGAGTACTTGGAAACCCTGAGGGGTTCTTTAGATCATAGCCAGAAAAATTATATATATATATATATATATATATATGTGTGTGTGTGTGTGTGTGTGTGTGTGTATACACACACACACACACACAAAAACCAGAATGATGTTAAAAAATAAGTCTTTAAGGACAACAGCCTTCTCTTTAAAGATGAATGTTCTATAACATTGGCAGACATATCTCTACAACTCATCATGTGTATATGTAAATTCTCTGGCAGATATAAATCCATCTTTGTCTTCATCTTCTTTATCAAAAATATCCTCCACCAAAACATCATGATGACTCTCATTCACCACTGCACCATGCTTTTCAAACTCTTTCTTTAAATACACTTTAACCTACAAAATAAAAAATCTCATTAACAACTTTGATGAAGAAGATACCACACTGTTAATCAATATCATAGACATTGACTGGTAGTTCATTTAAATAATATATAAAGTGCCAATTTCTTTATGCTTTATTGCACTAGTAAGAGAATTATAAGAGTTTTTACCCCTTAAAAACTGTTGTTATACTACCATGGTAGAGACACAAAATATTGCTGAGGCAAAGATAAGCTTACACATATAAATCTTACATCAAATGGCAGGTTTTTATTATCTCAAACACACACCATGAACACACAGTACCTACTTTTTTGTTTGCTTGTGTCAGACGTAGAACTCACTTTTATTCTTGTAATTTTACACTTGAAAGTTGACATTTAATCTCATAATCCACAGTTAGCAACTAATTTATAAACATTTTTTATTTGTTGTTTTTAAATATACCTAACAGTGGAGTGCATTTTGACGTATTATGCATACATAGAGTACAACCCATTCCAATTAAGATCCCATTTTTGTGGTTGTACATAATGTGGAGTTACACTGGTTACGTATTCATACATAAGCAAAGGGAAGTTTTGTCTGATTCATTCTACTGTCTTTCCTATTCCCTTCCCCTCTCCCTTTCCTTCATTCCTTTTTTGTCTAATCCAGTGAACTTCTATTATTCCTTCCCTACCCTCCCTTGTTGTTGGTTAGTTAACATCTACATACCAGAGAGAACATTCAGGCATTGGTTTTTTGGACTGGCTTATTTCACCTAGCATGATATTCTCCAGTTTCATCCCTTTACCAGCAAATGTCATAATTTCATTCTTCTTTATGACTAATATTCCATTATAAACATTTTTTAATCCTTAAACTGTACATTAAGATCCTCTGACCCTAAATTTATCACTCTCCTTCACATCTGAAGAAAATTATTAATTTATTAAGTTCCACACATAGTCCCATTGACATACATTTAATACTGAAGTCCTATACTCACAGTATAATTAAGAATCATTAGTATCAAACTAGCCTGAAACCTGATTGTGTTCCTGGATCAGGGTACCTGTAGTAAATCCATAAATCCAAATTAAGACACGAAATTAAACTAGGGTGTATAAAACTTATTAAAAATATTTCTAGGCGGATGCAGTGGCACATGCCTGTAATCCCAGCAGCTCAGGAGGCTGAGATCGGAGGATCTTGAGTTCAAAGCCAGCCTCAGCAAAAGTGAGGTACTAAGCAACTCAGTGAGACCCTTTCTCTAAATAAAATACAAAATAGGGCTGGGGATGTGGCTCAGTGGTCAAATGCCCCTGAGTTCAATCCCTGGTACCAAAATAATAATAATAATAATAATAATAACAATAATAATAATAATAATTATTATTATTCTAAGCAGAGTAAAAATTAACATTAAAATCTTATTAAATTTGGGGGGTTAGGATATAGTTCAGTGGTAGCACATTTCCTTAGCATACACAAGGCCTCCTTGTGTATGCTCCACAAAAACAAAACAATCATTAAACTTCAGCCTTATAATATTTTATTCAATGAAGCTTTCAAAATACCTCAATTAATTGGGAAGAATAATACGTAGTAATTTTTTTGTCTAGCACTTAAAAATGGTTATGAAATTACTATCACTTTTTAAACATCAAAGTATGCTATAGATATTTTACTTTTCTGCTAGACTTGGCTAATATCTTCTATGGAAAAACACCAAAACTATTGAGTAAAATATACTTTTAACTCAAGAGGTACTTGATTAACTTTCCTGAATTTATCAGTATCATTACCAAAATCTTCTAGGATTTATTTTTGTTTGTTTATTTTTAGTTCTGGGGAATAAAGCCAGGGTCCCACACATGCTGGGCAAGTGCCCTACCACTGACCTACATTCCCCATTTCTCTTTCAGGAATTTTTAAGATTTGATTCCATAATTATAGTTCTAGTTTACAAAACTGTAATTTTATAGTTCAACTTATGAAAAGGAAAAAATGTGCTCATAATCAACTTCTTATGTATTTTTTTTGGTCCCTCAATAATCAAAGGAGATTCTAAACATATTATGCTACATGTTTCCTGACTTAATATAAAAAGCTACACTTTCCATTATCCAAACTAAGAAATATTATAGAAATGAAAAATTATTCATTCTGAAGTGTCCAGGTATGTCTGTTGGTAGGTCTGCCTAGAATCTTTCCAAATTTTTGTATCAAGAGATTTTAATCAACTATATACTAAAATCAAACTAAATAAGGAAAAACTTATATTTTGCAAAAATAGGGCTAGAAGTGTTATCTTGGTTATAGAGCACTTGCCTAGTATGCATGAGGCCCTGGGTTGGATGCCCAGCACTGCAAAATAAAATATAAAATATAAATAATTAAGTTAAACCATTTCCCAATATGTTTGATAAAAGTAAGCTACTCATTTTCATTTGTATTCCACTGAAGACACTACTGAAATTTGTCCAGTTTTTTTTTTTTCTATGCAGTCAACCATGGAATTCTTTAGCATGGTTGGGATGTGTATTTGCCATTCTTATTTGTTTGTGTATTTGTTTGTTTGTTTGTTTTGGTGCTAGGGAGTGAACCCAGGGCCTTTTACATGCTAAACATATGCTCTGCCCCTGAGGTCTGCCCCCAGTTTCAAAATTCTTTTTTTCTTTTTGGTGTGTGATACTGAGGATTGAACCCAAAGCCTTGGAAAATGCCAGACAAGCTTTCTACCACTGAACTACATTCCCAGCCCTTTTTATTTTTTATTTGAGACAGGATCTCACTATGTTATCCAGGCTAGCTTTAAGTTTGAGATCCTCCTGTCTCAAATTCAAGATCCTTCTGCCTCAGCCTTCCTGAGTAACTGAGATTACAAGTATATACAATCAAACCTAGCTCCCAGAATGTTTTAAGATTGACAATGGCTAGAGTGATGACTTCTGTTTGGACCCTGCTCTCCTTTACTGTTTGGAAGTAGTTTTGGTACTAAGAATAGCTGTCTAGTTGCCAGTTCTTTTCTCACATCAAATTCTTCCGCTGCTCATATGGCTTTAAAATAATCCTGATTAGCTAGGTGCAGTGGCACATGCCTGTAATTCCAGCAACTCTGGAGGCTGAGGCAGGAGGATCACAAGTTCAAGGCTGGCCTGGGAAACTTAATAAGAACCTGTTTCAAAATAAAAAGGGCTAGGATGAAGCTCCATGGTTGAGTACACCTTGGTTCAATTCCCAATGCAAAACAAACAAACAAAAAGGAATAATCCATTGGTTCTAAAAGACAGAATTTACATTCTAATGTATGATTCATTCTATGAAGAGATTTCTTTGGAAAGGCATATGAAAATCTGATTTTTAATACAGAAGTAGCAGCAAAAATCAATCTTGTGTGTAAGACTACTCCAAATTACTTTCAGTGCCAAAAACATACACGTGGAAGCCTTTAATACAGGATCCACACTTCTTAGAGAATATCTTGCACAGAACCTCTTAAAACAGAGCATGGCAGTGGGGATAACTTGTTTTCTTAATTTAAGATGTTTACCTATTGCTTGCATAACATGTGTAAAAAATATTTGTAATTTCCAATATTCCTCTGAGAAGACCTTTTTGCATTCCTTCAACAGATGGTGTTTATTCAAAATCCACTGCAAAAATAGGAGCTCTGCTAAAAGGTACCTGCTGAGGAGTGGCCTGCAGAGTGACCATAGACCCAGACTGACCAGTAACACTGCTACTCTACCAGCTTGGCTTGGTGACCCATCCATAGTGCCTGTTGTTAATCTGAATCTAAATAAAGCTGAGCATTTGGAAGACAGAGATGTCTTTTGATCCATTGAATGAACTAGATCTTCTTTTCTATCAAGAGTCAGAAGTCCAGACACTCCTAAAAGCAGATTAATTGTGGCTCTGGTAAAATACTTGAATAAATGTCTAAGAATAGAAGAAATATGCAATACTGACTGAGCCTTATCCTGAAATTCCAGTCTCAAAAATTAAAGTCCAATCTGATAAATGCCTAGACTATAAAAATTTTTTATTTTCATTAAGATGTTTAAAAATATAAACAAAACACTGCTCCCCATTCCTCATCAGATTCACCATAATGCAATTCAACCTGTATTGTCATTTTTAATAATATACACTCTGTCTATATAGTTTCAATTCCTTCTCCCCCGACCCCCAACATGCAAACATATGTTGCACATTTAAGTGGTTTAAAATAGTTTAAAATAAAGAAAAAAGGACGATGAAACTCTATGGATTAATGTAGATGCTCTCTCTATATATGAATAAAGCAAGTTGAACAATATGTATAATGTGCTACCTTTGTTGGAGGAAAAAGGAAAATAAGAACATGCATTCACATGAAGAAACACTGGAAGGACACACTAGAAATCAATGAAATTGGATGTTATGGGGACTCACAGGGAAGAAAAGGACATGGGTAGGGAAAGATTTCTTATTTACTAATTTATATTGGGTTGATTTTTTAAAATTTTTTAAAAAAATTCTTTTTAGTTATAGATGAACACAATATCCTTATTTTATTTTTATGCGGTGCTACACATGGAACCCAGTGCCTCACACATGCTAGGCAAGCACTCTACCACTGAGCTGCAGCCACAGCCCACTTGGGTTGATTTTTAAACCATGTGAATGTGTTGTATATTCAAAATTTTTAATGAAAAGAAATTGTAATTTATCTTGGATTAAAAAAAGAGGATTGGGGGCTGGGGTTGTGGCTCAGTGGTAGCATGCTTGCCTAGCACATGTGAAGCACTAAGTTCGAACCTCAGCACCATATAAAAATAAATAAATAAATAAAGATACTGTGTCCAACTACAACTAAAAAAAGAAAAAAACACATACATATGTATGTATATGTATGTATGTGTATATATATATATATATATATATATATATATATATATATACACACACATATATATAATGAAATTCCAGTATATATATATATATATATATATATATATATATATATATAAATTTACATATCTCTGTATATATGTATATATAGATATATAAAGGGCATATAAATGGTAACATTATGAGTGTGATAAATTTAGTGGATGCTGACCATGACCCCAGGGTTCTTAAAAAATTGACTTATTTGAGACTTAATCATTTCCTGGCCATTAGAATAAAATTGACCAAAGCATTAAAAAAAGACTTGACATCTGACCAGCCAGGCCAGCATAGAGAGTGTAAGTAGGTAAAAACCCAAACCAAAAATAACATAGAGATAAATATCCACCTCTACTTATTCTTCCACAGCAGCCAGGCTAAGACAGTATGATCAGTGATGACTGAAAAAGCCTGAGGTACAGAGAGAAGCCCTTCCTCCTACCCAAATACTGTGGGACTGGGGGTAGCTGAGGAAGGTCCCCTACTGGGGAGAACCCATCTCCTTTCTCCAGGTGTGAAGCTGAACAAAACTAGACATACAAGTTGCTTGCCGCTAATCTCAAGGAAATGACTACCAAATGCATTTAACAGCCAGTCTGCAGTTTTAAACAGAAAGTGTTCACATGAGATACTTTTCAGAACATCTGTTTCTTATGCAGTAACTACAAATGGGAACTGTGTTACCAGTTTTCAAAGACTCAAGGTGAGAACAAGACACAGTGAATTCCAAGCACCAGAGAGAAAGAAAAAAAGCAAAAGACTGAATGGTGTTTATTTTTCTTTTTGTAGGAGTGTGAATGGAACATGGGCCCTCCAGCCTCTACCCCTGAGCTACATTCCCAGTGCTAAATGGTGCTTTTTAAGTCTCAATATATTTCTTCCAAAACAATGATTTTTCCATGAAAAAGCAAACTTTCACAGCATGAATATTTTAAGAAAACTTATAAATAAAAATTTTCCTGAATAAAAATAAATTTTCTTTAAAAATATATTTACAAAAAACTGAACCACGAAAACAAACAAACAAACAACAAGTAGGAATGTAGGCAGAAGGAAGGGTCACCTCTTGTTTAGAGAGTTTCCAGTCATCGTTGAGATCCATTTCTTGGAATGATTCATGTGATCTTGGTCCATTTCGAATTTCTAAGAGATCTATGTTGAATATCAATGTACTCTCTGGGGGAATTTTACCTGTCATTACAAAAGAGGTAGGAAGATTTTATTTAAAATATACAAAAGTTTTAATAAAAGAAAACTTATGGTACTGGTCAAATTTTATTTATTTATTTATTTATTATTTTTTTATTGGTTGCTCAAAACATTACAATGCTCTTGACATATCATATTTCATACATTTGATTCAAGTGGTACTTATGGTACTGGTCAAAATATTTTTAACTGATTAAAATGGAAAGCCAACCTACGATTATCACATATAATGAAGACAACTTGTACTCTAGTTAGATTTCACTCAAATAGAATAGAGTAAGGAAGGAATAATCAAAACAAGTACAGCAAAAGTATCTTATTTTTGGTTTGGCAATTAAAAGGAAAAAAAAACATACATACATACACACACACACACACACACACACACACCCAATAACCTGGATACTAAATTTAAAGCATAACTAAGATATTATGTATTATATGTCAAGAATGACTTAAAGGGTCTTAGAAAATTCAGAGTTAATTATATTACAATTGATTTACTAACTTTCAGGTAAGAAAGACCTGACATACAAATTCATACTATGGTCTATCATTTCTATCACTGGGAGACAGTTTAAAATTGAGTGAGCCTGGGTGTCATACTGTCTGGAATTGAAGTTTACATTAGCTCATCTCTAAGCCTCAGTTCTTACATTTGTAAAATACAGATGATAATAGGAGTCTGTTGGGAAGATGAAGGGAGAAAATCCATACAATAAAATAAAATATTCACCAATGTGCTTGATAAATAGTAAGTTCTCAATGTACATTACTGAGATATAATTTTCTAACAACCTTTACAAAGAATGCAGGAAGATTCATAATTCTCAAAAAGTTAGGAAACACCTCTTCTGATATAGAACATCACACAAAAATTGCAGATATGTTGAAGAAATTAAAATGAACTTCTGAGAAGGTGATAACAGATCTTTAAATGTGAAAAGAGCTTTGTTAAAGTCCCAGGGTACTGAAAAGCAACATTAAACCCTTTTGGGAAGCAGGGACAATTGATGTTTGAAACTTATTTACTCTTAACTATATTTAATATAAAGGTTTGGGTCAACTTGTTACATGTTTCTTAGTTGTCCCCCCACCCTTGTATTTCCATAAAAGAGCATTTGCAAGTTTTAAAGGGACAACACTTACACTGTTATCATTCCAGCTTACCTTTCCAGCTGGAAACAGAGAAGGGACATGCATTACTAGATCGGTGAGAAAACCGGTATCTTTCCAAGGAGGCATGCAAGCAAGTACTAAAAGACTAAAAATTAGTGTTAAATTCATATTAGGGGAATTAGTTTCACGGCAATAAGTTTGAAGATGACTCAAATTTAGATCTCTACATGTTATAAAGTAAAATGAGTTAATACAGTATGGAGAAAGACTAATAGATTAATTCAACATATATAAATATTTAAGTTGAGACAATAAAGACACAGGATAGTGAAAAAAAATACTTTCAAGCTTTAGAGAAACGTTTCCTAGATATTCAATTTTCTTCTCTGAAGAGGGCTATAATTAAAATAAGAACTGAGTTTGGCTAGTAAATCCTATTCTATGAGTATAACTTCTACTTTAGAATATGTTATGATTCATATAAAGCACCTAGTTTCCTTCTCAGGACACTGGGGATAGAGACCTTGATCCATACTTTGTTAAACTTAGACCTAAGGACCTAAGAAATCTATATCATATCAGAGTGGTTCTCTATCTGGTTCTGAGATCTACTTAACTTTTTTTTCTTTATTATATAGTTAATACTTGCTCATTGTAGAGAACTTGGAAGAGAGAACCAGAAGTAAATATAATTCCCAGTATCACAGTCCATTGTTAACATTCTTATTTATTTTCTTATAATTCTCTTTCTCTGTGTACATAGTTTTTCCTATACTTATTCCCATAGTATACATATTATAAGTTTTCTACTTTTATATTATACATGTTGATCTAATTTTAAAAAAATCTTGGAAAATGCTAGTTTTTAGGAACTGGGGTACATTTATTTTTGCTGAAGTCTTATCATTACATACATACTTAGGCTGTTTCTAATTTTTTGGTAGCAGTGATGAATACCCCTCTTGACAAATTTTTTAATATCTGATTATCCCCTCAGATCACATTCCAAACAAGGGAATTATAGCACTAACACACCAAACATCTAAAGGCAGCTTGGTAAAATCACCAAGTAGCCTTTAGAAATTGCATGGGTTGGGCTAGGGTGGTGGCTCAGTGGCAGAGCGCTTGCCTGGCATGTATGAGGCACTGGGTTTGATTCTTAACACCGCATATAAATAAATGAATAAAATAAAGGTCCATCAACATCTAAAAAATAAAAAAAAAGAAAGAAATTGCATGGGTTCCCACTTGAACACCAGGTATATGTATCTACCCTGGAACAAACTGGTAAGAAGGTTCTTTGGCCCAGTCAGCTGGCTTGCTTCTGCTTTGTGACAGAGAATTAATTCATTTCAAGTTACACCATTATTTTTAAATAAATTAATGAAACTTTTATAAATATATTTTAAAATGAGAATAAAAAGAACCCCTAATAAGAGCTGTGCTGTGGGAGACTTGGTGGTTGTAAGCCACATACAGCCCACATGTCAAACCATAACCAGTATCTTCATAATCTATATTTCAAATGTTAGACTCATCAAAACACTTACATTGAGTGATATTTCTTTTTTCAATGTTAAACAAATTGGTGAGTTTTGGTTTGGGAGGGTGAAAAAGTTCAGGAGACACATGGCAATGATATTTGCACAATGATGTGAATGCCATTGAACTCTGTACTTAAATATGGTTCAAATAATAAATGTATATTATACAAAATTTTAAAAATTACCATATTGGTGGTTTACTATTAGTATTAATAGAGTTCAAGGTTTCAGAACCTCATTTCATTGTTAGCTCAGTTTTTCATTTTGTTGTTATGGCCTTAATTGGCCATTTTAAGTGATTATCAAGAAATAATCATATTTCCTAAAGGAATGTAGATAGCCCTCGATTTTTTTCTAGGGAAAAGAAAAAAACACATAGTAGTTACCTTAACTTCTGTCTCTGAATTCAGAGAAGAACTCTAGTGCTATAGCAAATAAAATAAAAATGTGATTACCTTTTCCTTCTTTTCCATATCCCAGGGCAGGAGGAATAATGAGCTTTCTCTTCTCTCCTACGCACATTCCCTTCAAGCCCTGGTCCCAGCCTTTGAGAGCCTCCAGGATGCCCAAGGTAAACCAAATGGGCTGACCATTGTTATGTTTATGACTACGAGAGAAAGAAAACATATTAGAATTTTTTCCCCCTAGTTCTGGGGACTGAACCCAGGACCTCATGCATACAGGCAAGCGCTCTATACATTAGAACCAGTTAGGAATTTAAAAAAAATATATGGTTCATTTAGTCCAACCAAGCATCAGAAATTAATAAAAACAGCTATTGTATTTTTTTAACTTTATTTTATTTATTATGTGGTGCTGAGAATCAAACCCAGTGCCTCACATAGGCTAGACAAGCACTCTACCGCTGAGCCACAACCCCAACCCTAAAACAGCTATTCTTTTTTTGCCTACACACACCCCTGACTTCATAGTAATTCAATCCATTACCTATCTTTCTTGATGAAAATTTGATAAGAGTTGACTCAGCTGGAGAAGGGTGGAGGGAATAATAATAATGAACAACTGTTTGTACATTTACTGTGTACCAGGTTTTATTCTAAATTTGCCTCTTTTAACTCTAACAATGATCCTATAATTGGTTGGTACCTTTGGGGGACTGCTTCCAGAACCTATCCCTCTATCCCCAGCCTCCCAATGCCAAAAGGTGCTCAAGTGTGTAGTTTTTGCATATAACCTACTGTATATGTTAACTCATCTCTAGAGTACCTGTAATACCTAATACAAACATAGTGCTATGTAAATAGTTGTTATACTATATTGTTTAGGTAATAATGACAAGATAAAAACTCTGAACATGTTCAATACAGACATACTCTTTTTCAAATATTTCTGATCCATGATTGGGAATGCATGAACCTGTAGACAGGGCCAACTGTACCATATAACCCCCTTGTATAAAGGAGGAAATGGAGGTTAAGTGTGCTGTATTTGACCTTAAATATTCCTAACTCTGAAGATTAAGATCTTAGGCACAAAGTTATGCTGTCCCAGGAAGACCACTTAGGTTGCAGACCAGGAAGAAAATAATGGAAAATAGTTGCAATGGGGAAGGAGGATGAGAGCCTAAGGAGATATACAGCCTGCTCATGGTTCTGATGGGTGGGAAAGTATGTTCTTCATCCCTGAGTCACCACTCACACAAAGCCTAATTTTTTCCCGAAAAGTCTATGTGGGGATTTGTAGGGGAGCCAGGAATAGAGGCTATTCAAGCTCCAGAGAGAAAGGAAATAGTTAGGATATTCTGCTACATGAATTATCAGAGAGGCCAGCATAAGAAAATCAACCTGCTAAGCTCCTGGGGACCTCAAGGGCTAAGTAGGTCTCAGTCCCAAATAGCTCCCTTTTAGTAAAATAAATAAACTGCTGTATTCAAAGATAATCTCATAGATGAGAATAATAAGTCATTCTATTAGGTTTGTGGGTACCATGCTTACAAAATCTTGGTAAATGATACTTTTTTCCTCTTTTCTTTTCTGATCAAAGAAACAAAATACCAACCTTAGAAAATCTGGTAAGTCCAGGAAAAGAATAAAGAAGAAGGAAACAATCTTTTATCCAACATTAACTACATTTGGGCACATTTCTTCATAAGGCTAAGCTATTTACCATATAGACTGTGATTCTAGAAACAGCACATATGCTTTATAGGTTAATCATTTCATAACAGAGTTAGCATCTTCTGACCATTTATGTGTAGCCTGCAAGACAACAATCCCCTCATAAGGTACTAGAACAGGAATAGTAAACTGCTAAATAATATCTCATGACTACCACAAAAATCATTACCAGTTTTTGGTCCTACAACCTGAAAGAAATTAGCCTAGGTGTAAAAAAATTAGACTAGAAATAAGAATGTAACTTAAGGCTGCCTCCACCACCACAGGGACAGGATGTGAGCCATTGGGGTCCCCAGTGTGAGCGAGCTGGTGAGAGAGGCCAGCAACTGCTAGCACAGCACAGTGGGGAAGCATGGTGGCCACCAAGTATTTCTGATGACTAACCTCATATAGACATACTTTTAGAATCCAACAAGACATAGCAAAATCCAGTCCGAGTAGATGAGAAAGCCAGGAATAAAGAGAAAGTAAGACAGAAGCCAGGACCAAGGTGGTTCTAACCAAGAGAGCAGATCCAGTTGAGCTTAGAACAATATTTTTGAAGACATGGATCCCTGTGAAGCAGCCTCAGCAGGAATAATACTCAAGCACACTAGATATCATACAAGCTCATTTTCTTGGTTTCTTATTTCTACTTACTTGGTGGTATTGGGCAGTGAATGATTCTATAATAAAAGTCTCCTTCAGGTCAGCACATTTACCTTATTGAACTGAAATTAAAATACTCCCAAAAGGAAAGGCCACTTTTGAAAAGGTAATAAAAGCAAAATACGTAGACTTTTCTAAATATTGTTAAAAGGCACCCATGCTGACTGGAATAGGGAGTTCAGGTATCAAGTTGAGACCTTGATGTGTACTGATATGGGTTAGAAGGTTATTAATTCTGTCAGCCTCCCTTTTCTCATCAAAATGTGTCAGTATTAAAAAGAAAACTGAGGGCTGGAGATATAGCTCAGTGATAGAGCCCTTGTCTGACATGTGCAAGGGCCAGGGTTTGATCCTCAGCACTGCAAAAACAAAATGGAACACCAAGAATAAAAAAGATGGAGACATAAGGGAATTCAAATACTGACAGGATATTTGATACTAAGGTATTGTCATTAATTGATTTTTAAGCTGAATACTGATATTCTGATTCTGAGAAATATACAGAGTCTATCAGAGATAGACACTGAAGCATTTACAAATGAGATCATGATGTCCGAAATTTTTTTTTTAAATAATCAAATTTTGGTGGAGTGGGGAGAATGAATGGGCAGTATGATAATTTTTGAAACTGGAAAGTGGAATATTGGGTTTAATATACTGTTCTTTGTACTTTGCATATGTTGGAACATTTTCTAATAAAAAGTCACAAAACCTAGAAAAGGGTTTTTATGTAAGACTTTTATAACTTAAAATTTAAAATGCAATCTCACAATATCTGTTTGGAACTTTTTATCTGAGGTAACAGGATGTATACAAGAGTGACATTCAATTTTCCCAAGCCCTACACAAGAGTGCATCTGAATGCCCAGTAAAGGCAGGATATCGAAAAATGGGTCTAGGATGGGCCATGAAGCTTCATTGAATGTTTTGTACTTTCCCTCATTGAGTCATTTGTCTTCCTCTCCTTTGTATATGATGTACTACTGGAGGACAAGAACCTGCTTCTAGTGATCTCTGCATCTCCAGGACCTGACTTATGGCTATTCAATGAGTTTGACAGATGGATAAATGAATAGATGGGTGAAGTCAAATTTTCAGCATCTTCTTAATCTCCAGTAAAGGGCCTAACACGAAGGAAATGCTCACTTAACGCTTTGGGAATGAAATGAATGGAAACAATGCCTGATTGGAAATCATTACACTTGTAAACCTGTTCCATGTTGCAATTTCTTTGTTTATGGAACGGAAATGACAGTATAACCACCTGAAAATCTTTCTTGTAAGACTTTTATAATTACACCTGCTCCATCACTAAAATCTGATTTTCAGAAGCAAGACTAATGAAATCATGGTCTGTGCATTGACTAAAATGTTATCAATCAAAACAAAAGTTAAATAGGTCAATGAAATAGCATTAGTATGTTTTATAAACAGGCAAATAAACAACTGTGTATTTGGCTCTTAAAGTTGCTATGAAAAGTTTTAAGTAAATATCACCTACACCAGATTAAAAATGGAATTAATTCATTTTCCCTAAGAAACAGAGTTTGAGTCATGAAAATTCTTTTAAGCCTAAATACACCCCTGGATATTTCTGCAAAATTTCAGATTCTAGTTATGATTTTTATAATAGAAAGTTAACAGTTTTATGGAGAGCACATGTTCCCAATAAGTCCTTCAAAGGCCTCATGATACAGAATTGGCTTTAGACAATTTTTTTTTCCCCCAAAGAAGGGAATTAGATATTTCAGTTTTTTGAAAAGAGAAGTAGAACCAACTATATCCAACCTTTCTGGCAGGACAGCTGGCGTAGGCGGGTGGGTTCTTTATTAATTTACCTGCGAGGCATAATTACTTACGTGGAGTGAAATAAGGTGCCATCCTTTTCTAAGTAACCCTCATAGTGCACCAACATCAAATCCCCTCCTTTCGTTTTGCGATGGCAGATGAACGGCTTCTGGAGAATTTCAATTTTCACTTCTGGCTCAGGGATCAGAGCCCCACTCAAAGAGGGGACTAACAGTGTCAAGACCGCATTCCACAAGAATAACCTCATGTTGTTGGAGCTGGAAAGAAGTCCCTACGAAAACAGAGAAAGGGCCCCTGACTTCATAGAGTTAAAATTTAGCTGAAGAATTAGGGCCGAGGACCTCTGGCAAGTTGAGGACTCCCCCCTCTTCGGAGACGTGGCACTTCTACTACCAACAACTTTCCCACGCACAGCAAACTCACCTTAAAGAGTTAAACCCAAGCGGGACCTGACTGGTTCTTACATTGTGGCCCTTGGGAAGAGCGGTCTTCCATTGGCTAGTGGTGCTGTCCCTCAAGCGCCTCGCAAGCCAATGATAATGCAACTATGTAATTTACAGTTTGGTTGAACCTTCCGGAGTGATCCTAGAACCTGGAGAATCCAAGAATTTCTTTATCCCGGACTTTGGGAGAGAGGTTCCGCGCTGCGGAGCTAACCCGAGGAGGTAATATTTACCTCTGTAAAGTACTCCTGCTGAGCGAGGTAGGAGGCGTCTGGGGCCTGGTGACACTATAGGGGTTTCTGGAAAGACTCATTTACTCTCGCCAAAGGAGAGCGGCCCCTCAAGATTCCAACAATCCAAGTTTACTGTGTAAATGTAAAGACAAGGTCCTTGAGGCTTTATAAAGCGCATTCCCGGTGCGTGACTCTTATTGCGACCAGCAAGACAAGTTCTTTTTTCCTTACTTGGAGATAAATTTAGGCTAGGAAAGGTTATCTGTCCTGCTTAAAGTCACTAGATTGCAGAGCATTTGAGCTCCGCCTTCAAACTGGATCTAATTCTTTCCAAACACCGCGTAAAAGTTATGGTTGGTAATAATTTGTCTCGTAAGTGCTTTTAGTGTAGACGGCAAATAACACATAAGGACGTGCAGGCTCAGGCTTTAAAGAAGAAATACTAATCAGGGTTAGGAATCACACACCCTCCTTTTATTTATTTATTTATTTATTTTTTGCGTTTTGGTGCACAGCGGTTTATTAAAATTCAAGCCTTTATTTCTTAGGTCTATAAGGAACACAGAGAAAAGGAATAGTGGGGAACATATGCCAGAAATGCTATTAAGAGTCCTGAAAGGTCAAAAATTCAAAGGTGGGAATAACCACAACATGTAGTCCCTGAGGATATGTAGCAATATTAAAGAGGCCACGGGATGGATTCAGGGTTTAAGCTCACATCTGGGTTAAAATGTAAAATGAAGGTGCTTATCTATGATTTGACAAGTCACTTTTAGGTCTAAAAATCTGTTATCGCATGTTCTGTAATTTTGTTGAATCTGTACCATGTTAATAAAAACTCGAAGAGCTAAGAGAAAGATGCAATAAGAACAAGACTAAATCTATTCCCTATATAGGACTACCATTAAGTTGTTTTTTTTTTTTTAAGTTATGTGGAGTGCTGGGGTTGTGGCTCAGCAGTAGAACACTTGCCTAGCATGACACACCCTCCTTTTAGTTTAAATATTCTAGTTCTACATAATTCGATTGCTTTCAAACGCAATTCATGTTCACTGTAGTCAATTTAGAAGAAACTGTAAAGTACGAAAGTAGGATTTTCAGATGAAGTACAGGAGACGAATATTTGAATTTCAGATAAATAACCAAAAATTTTGTGTATTTTTATTTACTAAGTCTGGCAACTTCACGCTAAGGGAAAAGAATCTTCCACAATTAGTCACTGTAACTTTTTCGTGCGTGCTTCTGTGACATTATAATTAAAGCAACTTGGATAATATTGTACACATTTTCTCCTTCCACTTGGTCTATGATTAACATTTTTCCTGATCAAACATTCTTAGAACCGTGCCTTTTCACACCTTTGTGTACTAAGAATTCCCCCAGGGAGAGCTTGTTGAAATGCAGATTTTGTTTCAGAAGGTCTAGGTTTGGGGGTGAGATTACGCATTTCTAAGAAGTTGCTAGGTGGTGTCAAGCCAAAGGTACAAGGGACCACACTTTGGCACCTATTTATACTGGCCTCAAACTCAGTATTCTGTCCTGAAATTCCCAAATTCTCGGCCCGGGAACGAGGTCAGTTCGCCCTATTTTTGGGCACCCCAAGTAGGTGCAATCAATCAGACAACCTTGAAGTTAAGAAGTGAACCCTTAGGGACTAGCCTAAAGAGACCTTCAAACATGGCAAGCTGTCCCCTATACATGCCCTGAAAGTCAACCTTGTCTCACCCTGGGTCTCAGGGACCTCCCTCCTCACCCATGCCTACTCGATAGCCAGCACTCCGGGACTCAATTTCCCTGCGAGCTTCTTCCCTAACGTCAACCCGACGCCACCGCCGCGGTGAAATCCCGGAGTGGATTTTGGGAACGTGCGCGCGAGCGGCGCACTGGGCATGCGCAAGCGCGGTCCGGGACGGGCGGGTCGCGGGTTCAGGTGGAGCGCGGTGACCGCCGGCGACCGCGGCTGCACTCGCCACGCTTTGGAGGCTTCGGCCGCCGCTGGAGCCCGCCCGTCGCCTTGGCCCCCTTGTGGACTGCGCGCCGGCCCCACCACCTGGGCCCACCCGCGAGCCGCTACTTCTGGCGCCCAGGCCGCCGCAGTGACCCCGCCCCCGGGCCAAGGATGTGAGGCGGGCCGGGCGTCCCCGCACCAGGCCCGGGCGCCAGCAGTGGGCGTCTGGGCCGTGCCAGGCGATGGCCCTGCTGCCGGTGCCCCTCGCCTTCAGGGCCCGGGGCCAGTGAGGCTGCCGGCGGGTGCGGGCGAGTGGCCCTGTCGCGGCGCGGGCGCCATGGAGGGCGTGCTGTATAAGTGGACCAACTATCTGAGCGGTGAGTGGCGGGTCCTTTGTCTGAGCGTCCGGGGGCGGTGTGGGGACGTGCCCGTGGGGTCGGAGTCGCCGCCCCTCCTGACACCGCCGAGGCTGGTTCGGACCCGGCGTGTCTCCTAGAGCGGTTCTCCTACGGGACCGTGGCACCCCCCTTTGGTCCGGAGACGACTCTCCTGGGTTCCTGATAGCTTCTCGGAAAGCTACAGAAAGCCGGGTTTTGAGGTGCCTTGAAAGGCAAGTTGCCCCGGGGAAGAAGGCGCTGGCGCCGGCTCTGGGGTCCTTTGGGAGTCTCCCACATTGTAGCTAGGGAGCCGGAATCTCCTGGCTCCTAGCCAGATTTCAGTTGCATGCCGGCAGTCACCTGGAATTCCAGGGGTGAAAGGTCTTTTATAAAAGTCTCTGGTGCAAGCCCTTTGGCTTTGGTCACTGTTGGAGTCACCTGCGAGGAGACCCAGGGTTACCCGATTTCAGTTCAACAGTATGCCTGAGGTTTTTATTTTCTTACTGAGCATTTCCTTTGTTTCACAGACTTAGAAACTACCATAAAATAAATGCAAATATGAGCAGGTGTTTCCTTATAGTGCTGAGCAGAATGGCTTAAATAATAGTACCCCCTTTCCAGTTTCTGGAAGTACTTTATTCATGTCTTGGAAAGGTTGAAAACTATTGTTCAGCTGTTTAAGATGATTGAAAATGAGCACTTTTATTATTTGTGCAACAGTATTTAATTTAAAAAATAAAATATGCTGGAAACTATTAGGCCCTTCTTTGCAATTAAATGTTTTGTTTCAGAAAATGGTCAGTTTTAATGGCGATATGTTTGAAACCAGAAATGTTCCCAGTATCTGATAAAGGAGGGGAGATTTTCCCACCTTTTCTTAGGATAATTGTTTAAAGGTTGTAGTATGTTGATGCACTGGGTGTTCTAAGGAAGATGAGTGTGTCTGAGAGGATCATTTGGCAGGTAAACTTTGAGGAAGTCACAGTACAGACAAAAGTCCACCTGTTGGGTGTACCCAGAATCTCTTCCCTTTGCATAATATATAGTTAGTGATGAATTCTGTTTATTTTTCCTGATATCATTACTAGAGAGATTACTGGAGTGAGGAGAGGTGTTTTCTTTAGAAGACCTGGCCTCTGCTTCAAGGACCTCCATGCATGTCAGCATTTGGATTAGATGAGATGTGGTTAACTCAAAGCTGGGCTTCAGTTTGGTGAACACCAGAAGCTGATTAGCACTGTGCTAATCTAAGAGGAGGAGACGTGACCAGGAAATTTTCCTTTTGAACTCTTCCTAAGCTCTGAGATGTGTGGATCTTATGCCCTTGAATCAAATCTAGTTGCTGGTCCTTGACCCCTTTCCCTCACAAAAGTTTTTTTTTTTCTTTTTATATATTTTTCTTTCACTCTCAACACTTCTTTCTTCAGACCTTTCCTTCACCTCCCTCTCCTTTTAAAACCTTATTCTCCTCCTTTCTCTATAAAAATTGAGTTACTTAGTACAATACCTATTTCCTAACAGTGAAATGCCTTTAAATTTTTCCCCCCAGATGGTCCTTGTGTATCTCTCATTAAAACACAATTTCTCTACAAGAATCTTTTGGAATCTTGTCACATCACATGCATATCATCTGTTCTGTTGGAAAAGAGTCCATATTATCAGGTTTTAGGGTGGAAACTTTAAAGGGGCGCTGGAGCCATTGCCAGAGGTAGATGGGGGAGGTATACACTAGGCAAGTGCTCTATCACTGAGCTATATTCCCAGGCCTTTTTATTTTAGAGTCAGTGTTTTGCTAAGTTTTCCAGATTGGCCTCTGATTTTCCAGCTCAACTTCTGGAGTAGCTGGTATTATGGGCATCTGCTATTGAGCCCAGCTCACAGACAGCTGTCTTTATATTATACTGCATGTACCTTTGACTTACATGCCATCTTCTTCTGCGCATGCTGTTCATAGAACTCCATCATGCCATTGGCTATTTTTCTGGATGTTTTATGGTTCAGCGCATTCTCTTTCATTAGGAGATGAATTTGCTTTGAAAAGGATTGGTAATAGCCTAGAAGACCATGTTGGATTCTTGTTTCCTCCACCCTCCTTTGCTAGTTGGTCTCCTAAAAAGAGCATGTTTGTCAATAACAAACTTTGATGGTTATATCATTACTTTTTCTTCTTCTGAAGCTTATTTTTAAAATTACCCTTTTTTCTTGTGACTTTGCACACAGTAACTTTAAATATACATACATATATATATATATATATATATATAAAATGTATGTAAATATGTATGTAATCCAAGTTCAAGATTATGTCCATTCTGAATTTTTTTCTCCAAAAGGAGTTCATAACCTATTCCTTTTTTAATATAGTTTGCATATTTGGTATGTGTGTGTGTGTGTGTGTATATATATATATATATATATATATATATATATATATAACACATTATATAATTATTCCCTATTAAGATATCATGTGGATAGCTTAATATGGAATACTTTGTGTCAGATTGGAGTGGAGAAGTTAAATCAGTTTATCACTTGATACTTTAAATCCTCCTCCCCTTTTTTTGTGGTGCTGGGGATCGATCAAACCCAGGGCCTTGTGCATGCTAGGCAAACTCCGTACTGCTGAGCTATAACCCCAGAAACTGTTAATTTTATTCACCTCGTATGGGCACTTTGCTGGATATTTTGCTAGGATCAAGGGAAGCTTCTCCCCTCCTTGAGCTTACATTCTGGTGGATAAGAAAGATTTATTTATCGGATAAGTGATTGGAAGCATGTCTAAGTGGGTGTGATGGGGGCTGGGGCAAGGAGGCTAGTCTAGGTTGTTGGGGAAGACTGCTTTGAGTAATCAGATCCTGAAAGACAAATCAGGCTTGCTAGATGGGTAGACCAAAGCAGAACTGCAGTTGGAGGCTATAAGGAAGAACTTTCTAGGTATAAAAAATGCCAGTGTGAAGTTCCCAGACCAGGACAGAGATCAGTGAATTTGAGGAAAGGAAAGTAGACACATCTGATTGGAGAACTGAGAAGAGTGCAGAGACTACACAGATGCTGGGTGTGTGGGAGGCCCAATATTATGGGGCCTCATAGACTGATTTATATATTTTGGTGTGATTGTCTATATATATGTGTGCATGTGTGAGAGAAAAGTGGTAAGATTTAAACAAGTTTACTCTTTTGCAGTGTAGAAAGTTTTCTGGTCATATCTCTGTATCTCTCCTGCTGTATTTATTTTGTTTTGCCATATCATAGTTATTTTGAGTCTTTTGAATTAAACTTATAGGTATTGATTACTGAATGTTAGAAACATTAAGTCCCAAGAATGGCATCTAAATAGTTTGCATGAATGTACTTCTAAAGTGAAGAAACATAAAATGTATTCTCCTTTTTACTCAGTTGCTAGGCATATTTATGTACCCTGCAAAATAAGTAAATAAATAAATAAAGCTTCTTAGCCATCTGCCCTTTGAAGGGCAGAATAGTGGGTATTCTGGATTTAGTGTTGAATGTCTCTTCAGTTGTTAGAAAATCAAATCTAAGTTGCAAAGGAAATGAATTAAACATTTTACAAAACCCCATATTTTGTGACATATACAATATGCTACTGCTAGCTTCTATATGCTTGTTATTTTTATCTTTCAAGACCTAAAATTAATCAAGGAGTATTATATGTGCAAGGTTATACATTAATGCTGTAGAGTGCTGGCCCGGGAGTCAGAGACCTGAAGTTAAATACCATCTCCATCACTGCCAACTGCAGTCATTTTACCATTTTGAGCTGTAGTATTTTCCTACATAAAAATAATAAATTTACCAGTTTATAATTCTAAGAATATTAAGAAACTTATTTTCACTTATAGTGTGCCAGCCACTATTCTAAACATTTTTCATATATTAACTAATTTGATCTTCATAGCAGTTTTGAAAAGCAGTTGTCTTTATCATCTCCATTTTCAAGTGAAGACATTGAGTCATAGAGCAATGGGATGAGCCCAGGCTTACATGATAAGTGCATCTAGAGTCAGTGCTCCATTACATAATACTTTTAAAGGTGCTTGCTGCTTGATCATTATATAATTCTTGCTGATGCATAAGTACCTATATTTGACCTAGAATATAAAGCTAGTTGGGAATAGGAGGTTGAAAGGAGTTCAGGAGTGAGGAAGGTTTTAAATGCCCAAAATTGTGCATATGCTTTGCCACAAGGAGATTTTTTGAGTTGTGTTTTTCACTTTGCAGTTTCAAGTCCCTTTCCTGCAGACAGAAGGGTTGCTGTTGAGAGCTCCAGCCAATTGCAGACTTCTTGGTTCTCCAGCAGGTTAGGGCACAAGTACATTGTAGCACTGCATTTCAGAAATAACAAAAGCTTGTATCATGCTGGCCAGATGGTTGTCATTGAGAAGGTGCTATAATTTTGCTTACCCCCACAGCTGGAGAAAGGTGACTGTTGGTCTATGTTTGTGCTGTGTAAACAGTGCCAAGAAGACATCTAGAATATGAGTGATTCAGAGCAGGAAACTACAACTGGTCAACATTTTTTGTTGTAATTTTAGCATCTTTTTTGAGTTAATAATACAGGTATCATAAAATTGACCATTTTATATACACAGAGTATAAATTATTACCACATCCAGTTTTAGAACATTTTCATTTTTCTAAAAAGAAACCCTAATAAAACTCACTCACACACCTGTCCCTTGCTCAGAGCGGTCTGTAATCTGTTTGCATCAATTTGCCTCTCCTAGTATAAATGGAATTATAAAACATATATGTGGTCTTTATCTGTAGTTTCTTTTCCTTGGCTTTTTTTTTTGGTTCATATATGTTGGAACATGTATTAGTACTTCATTCCTTTTTATTGTCAAATAATAATCTGTTGTATGTATGTACCACATTTGCTTATCCATCCTTCAGTTTATGGACATTTAGGTTATTCCATTTGTGGAGCTATTAAAAACAATGCTGAAGAGAACATTTATGTATAAGTTTTTATGTTTTCATTTCTCTTAGATATGTATGTAGGTTAGAATTTCTGGGTCATATAGTAAGTCTTTGTTTAATGATTTCAGGAACTGCCAAATAACTTTCCAAAGTGGCTAAACCATTTTATAGTCTTATTAGCAATCAAAGATTCAGTTTCTTTGCATCCTTGCTGTCATGTGTTATTGATTTTTTTAATTATACCATATCAGTGGTTATGGGGAGGCGGCCAGCACCTTGCTGGGGGGGGGGGATCCTCCTTCCTGCCCAGGAGGGTGCAAGCCACTGGAGAAAATAAATCAGAAATAATTAGTGAAGAAGAAAAGACAAAGAACCAGAATTATAGTTTTAAAGTACAGTGCCTGATAGATCCAGGCCACATAGGATCTGGAGCTGGACAATTAAAAATTGGCTCCAGTGGTTTATTTAAGGGGGCACATCAAAGGCAGGGATAAAGTTTCAGTGATAGAGTCTTGCTTCTTGATGTTTTGCAGTCAGCAGGTTGATTGGCATCTTGGCAGGTCACACCCATCTCTGAGAGGCTGTACGGCTGCCGCAGGTCAACCCATCTCTGGTGCTGTGTGGGACCAAGTAGAGCTTGAATAGGGCTCACAATGTGTCTGGGTGGTCTTGGCCAGAGGAAGTTTCCAGTGGAAGTTCCCAGACACCAGATTCTCCTATTCACTAGGCTGTGATGCCAATGTAATACACCCAAGGATGGCCATGGGTATGAAATGATATCTCATGGTTTTGGTTTATATTTTCCTGATGATATTGATCATCTTTTCATTTGCTTCTAAGCCATTTGTATATTTTCTTTTTTAAAAAATTTGTTTAGTTGTTGATAGACCTTTTTAAAAATTTTTTTTGTAGTTGTAGATGGATAGCATACCTTTATTTTATTCGTTTATTTTTATGTGGTGCTAAGGATCAATCCCAGTGCCTCACACATGCTAGGTAAGTGTTCTGCCACTGAGCTACAACTCCAGCCCAATATAGATCTTTTATTTTATTTATTTATATGTGGTGCTGAGAATTGAACCCAGTGCTTCACACACGCCAGGCACGTGCGCTACCACTGAGCCCCAGTCCCAGCCCACCCATTTGTGTATATTAAGAAACTATTGCCTCACCCAAGATCATGAAGTTTTAGTTCTGTTTTTGTTTTTATACTTTAAGCTTTTACATTTAGATCTAAGATCCAATTTTCAATTAATTTTTGTGTATGATATGAGGTTGGGATATGAGTTCATTTTTTTTTTTTTGTACCAGGTACCAAGGACTCTCTATTTTTCATTATCTCCATCTCTTCTGGTGGTGCCCTACACTGAAACTGAATCCAGGAAGAGAAACACCCAAGCATCACACTTTTGCTTCCAGAAAAAATTAATAATTTTTTAAGGAACTTAAGAGATGTGGTAGCATGATCTTATTGTCACCCCATCAAAAGGGGTGTTTAACCACTGAGCCACATCCCAGCCCTTTTTTGTATTTTATTTAGAGACAGAGTCTCCCTGAGTTGCTTAGGGCCTTGCTAAGTTGCTAAGGCTGGCTTTGAACTTGCAGTCCTCCTGCCTCAGCCTCCCAAGCCCAATGGGATTATAGGAGTGTGCCATTGCACCTGGCATGAGTTCATTCTTTCACATGTAGCTATCTGGTGGTTAAGTTTTACCCATTAAATTCCTGGTTTTAGTGTGTTAGTGAGTTTTCCAATACTATGATGAAATAAATGCCTGAGAAATTAACTTACAAGGAGAAAAGATTTATTTTAGTATTGGAGGTTCCCATCCATAATCTATTGTCCCAGTTGCTTTAGGCCTGTGGTAAGTCAGTATATCATAGTAGGAGTATATGTTAGATCAGAACTGCTTACCTCAAGACTAGGAAGCAAAACAGGAGGAAGAGAATTCCACAGTCTCCTTCAATGTCATGTCTCTAAATTTTCACAATTTCTAGTAGCACCGCCTTGGGGTTGAGCCTTCGATACATGAACCTTTAGAGCCATTTCAAGATACAAATTATAGCACAGAGTTACAGCCAGACTATGTAAGTGTTTAAGTACAAAAGGTTGAAGACAGTCCTGAGTTCATACCTTTGCTTTAGTACTTCCTAATGCTGACACCTTGATCAAGTTACTTAATCTCCCTGCATTTCAATTTTAAAATGACAGCAATAATAATAGGCATATCTAGGTTTGTTAAGTCGATAAAATGGATAGTATATATGAACCTGCTGGAACATAGTTCACTTAAGAATAGGTTAATTAAATAGCTGTTTTGATTAATGATGCCTGGAAAATTCAGTCTCTGTGTATTCATCTTTCTGTGTGGAAACTGCGGCATGACTTCTGAGAATATGTGTATACTGAGTTCCCTAAGTCTTCCCTTTGAAAGTCAGAACTTTATAAATTATAAAACAGAAGATCTAAATAAATCACCAAAATTTTGGAATTGACTCTACAGTTATGTGACTCTACAGTTATGATTCCCTTTGGATATTAATTATAGATCATGTAATTTCATGTTCCTCTGGTCTGTGCTTTTGCCTCCAGAAAAAATTAATAATTTGTTAAGGAACTAAGAGATATGAAAGCATGATATTATTGTCACCCCATCAAAAGTGGCACCATTTTCCCTCTGATCTGATGTGTGATAAGGTCAGATGTTGGGAGTGATCCATAGATTCCTTTACATTCGTTGCAGTGGTAAAGACTGGGGATCATTGTTCTTGGGCCACTTGCCACTTCCTGTTATCATTACTTTCCATTAGGAATAGATTTAATATAGTTGGAAAATCAAACTATGGAGCTATTGTAGTATACAAAATAGATGAATGATACAATAGGGAGGGTATGTCCAAAAAAAAAAAAAAAAAAAAAAAACACAACTGTGATGCCCGGGTGTTTCTCTTCCTGGTTTCAGTTTCAATATAGTGTATGGCAGCACTAGAAGAGATGGAGATAATGGAAAATATGTAGAGTTCTTGAAAGAGAGAGGCCTGACCTCAGTATTATTTCACATTAAAGAATATAAAATACTTGCTTGAGAATTCACTCCATTTCCTTCAGAATTGTTCCAGAATAGTCTAAGGCAAAGGGCTCTTTGTTGATTTTTAAATGCCAGAGACATAGACATGGTTTCACCAATCTACTTTTAACACTGACTAGTATCCCTCTTCTTTTACTCATTCATTAATTTATTCAAGAAATATTGAGCATCACTTGTCAGACCCTGGGTGCATGTTGGAGATACTGCTTGGAGTAGGATGTGATCTATGTGTTAAAGGAAATTACAGTCTAGAGGAAATCCTTCCAAAGAATGCAGTGCACTTCCAGTTAAATTTGTGATTTTCACTTGGCAAAAACTTAGAGGGACTACTTTGTATATAGCTGATCCCTAGAGGAGGTTAGGTATTGACTTTGACCCTCTGGTGTCTTTACCAGAATTTTAAAGGCAAATTTGGGGCCTTCTGACAGGCCAGAATGTTTAAGTCTTTAGTCATCCAGGTTAACATTGGAGATATTCTTTTTTGGTTTTCTCCCTCTCTTGGCCTATATGTTCAACTTGGATGGACATCAGCCCTTCAGCATCTGAGGCCAATGTAAGAAATCAGAAAGTGAGAAGGAAGAAAGCAAGAAAAAAAATTCTTTCAGGAATGATGAGGGGAAACTTCATGGAAGAGGTGGAACCAAAGGTTGAGTACATTGATGTGGACAGGAGGGGAAAGGTGAGGGAACTGCTAGTAAGCAGCAGTGACTTTCAAGGAAGAAAACAGTAGTACCAAAAAAGATGTTCTTTTCTAGGATGAGGAGGAGGGAATATTGTAGTGTTATTGGAATGAGGTTGGATTGTTAAACCTATCTTGAGAGTTTAGAATTGGTATGGTAGAGTCACCCAAGAGTTTCTGAATAGGAAGAGAACAGCAGGTAAAAACAGCATGTAGGGAAGATTAACCTGGCTGAAACATGACAAGAGAGATTGGAGAGTTAAACTGTAGAGGTTGAGGGGTGGTGAAGAAAGAGGAGGAGGGAGGCATTATCCTCCATTTCACAGATGAATAAACCAAGGGTCACAAGATGATAGTTAACTTAGTCACATGGCTGATAAGTCTCAAGCCAAGTCTACATGACTATTTTTTCTGTGACTCCATACTCTGTTTTGTGTTGTGGGCATAGTGGAATGTTGAAGCCAGGAGTAGGAGTGAGGATGTTTGGGAAGAATTCAGTGACTGACCTGGAGGGATGGGGGCAGAAGTGACCCTCAGGTTTGCAGCTTGGACAGTGATAGAATGCTGGAATGCTGACTCTATTGAGAGAGACATTATAGTCTGAGGGAAGATGATGTGTTAAGCCTGGAAAGAACTTAGAAACTCAGTTTAGTCTATCTTTCTGTTTATAAATTGGAAAATAATACCCAAAGGAATTAAGTACCTTGCTCAAGATGGCACATACAGATGTTCTGAGTCTAAACTTGAACCAAAGTTTTCTTAACTCTAAGATGCTAGTGAGATGTACAAGAAACACTGTCCAGAAAAATATCCAGTTTAGTTTCCATAGTACACAGAAGAGCTGATTTATAGCACTCTCTAACAGAAGGGCCTAAAAAGAATTTCATACAATCATAATTATAGTTAGCCTCCTCACTATCTGTAAACCTGACTTCTCACTAGCCTGCTAATTCTTGAGGGGTAGAATCTTCTTTTCTCTAATCTTCAAGCCCAGTGAATTATGACTGCTCAGAAAATGCTGTGTGTGTATTAATTAATGTAATTTTATGTAAATTTAATTTAATTATAGTTAGAAATCTATAATTTAGCTAATGCTTGGTTATTATATGTTACGATGAGGCATGTTTCTTCTTTCTTCCCTCTTCCCTAGCTACAGTAAAAATGTTACTGACTGACCTGGCAAAGGAACTCCAAGCTTTGCCTTGTCTAGCTCCACTAGGGAAGCTGAGATATGGGGGAAGGCCCTGATGGCATGAGGTGTAACTGAACTTCCAGGTTGGACATTGGAAACCAGCAAGGTGATGGAAATTAGGGGTCATAATAGACCAATAACTGTGTTTTGCTTCAATTTAAAATGGTAGGTTTTGCTGGGTTCAGTGGTACACACCTATAATTCCAGCTAGTTGGAAGGCTGAGGCAGGAGGATTGCAAGATGGAGGCCAGCCTCAACAATTTAGCAAGATCCTGTTTCAAAATATACCCTGGGAAGGAGGAGTTGGAAAGAGAAGGCACTAGAGACTGAAATGTAGCAAATTATGATTATGTCAGAATGAACCCAACTATTATGTATATCTATAATATACTAATAAGCATTTTAAAAGTACCCTGAGGGTGTTTCAACAAAGGAATAGCACAAGGAAATTTGGGGAGGAGTGGATAATGGAATTTTTCTGTATCTTGATTATTGTGGTGGTTATTAGAGCACTGTGCATTTATTGAAACTCAGAACTGTTTTCCAGAGAATGATTTTATTTTATGTAAATTTAAAAATATTTTAAGTATCTGTTGTCATGATCAAGCTATGTCATTAACATGAACTAGAAATTTTTGTGTCTTTCCACAATGTCAGAATTTATTGAGTAACAATAAATTCACAAGTTACACCATTCATTGTTGTATTTTACCAAGTACTGAGTACTCATGGGTCACTTGGTAGGTATGAGCTGGGCAAAAACATATTCCTTTATTCCAGTCTTAATTGTTAGTATCTGTAACACAAATACAGATTCCAAAAACGCTAAGAAAGGGTTATGTTCTCCACAGAGTTTCAGGAGAACATAATGAGTAAAGGCAAGAGAGAGAAATGCAAAAAGTATCACTGAAGGTGATCAAATAAGATTATGAACTGGTCAGAACTTGTTCAAGGCACCGAGCTGCTAAGGTGTGGAACTTGTTTTAGACCAGGTCTGGACAGTAGGCAGTTTCAAGCAAGGAAATGGAGATTAGTTGAGCCCCACTCCCACAGAGTCTGAAGTTCCTTGCCTGTCAACCTCCTGAAGCATTCACTGGTTGGTCTGATGACTAGTTGGTGTGTGCTACTGGTATCCAGCTCTGAGATGCTTCTCCTTTTATGGGTCTTAGGTGGTAGGTAGCATTCGTTGGTGGTCTGGTATGTTTGATAAGCTTCTAGGCCTGGTTTCTCTGATAATGGGTTTTATACACCCATGTATTCATGTGCTTCTGATTTAATTCGATACATTTACAGGTGGTCATTTTTTATTAGCAAATTAATTTTTTTTGTCAGATTATGCCTTAAGATTGTGCTGTGCAGCTGATGGTTGTTTACTTGAACAAACAAGGTGTATAGTCATTCTGTCTTGGCAAGTACTGAGAATGGAATAACTTGTGGCAAACTATTGCTTTATAAAATGGAGTAATTCAGGGTTAAACACAGCCTGAAAACTAGTGTTCTACACATCATGGAGCAACTCAGCAGGGCATAGTCTGCTCTCTATATCTATTTAATGGAGTACAGATTCCCCCCTTTATAGTGATGTGTTTGGGTGAACTCTTGTCACAAGGCTTCGGGGGGTGGGGGAAAGCAAAGTTACAGTATTTTTTAGTCATAAGTGGTATGACTCACAAGTCACATTTTCTTTAAAAAAAAATAAGAACATTTCTATTTAGAAATTTTGATTTTAAAATAGTAGTTTTTATTGGGAATAAAAATAATTTTAGTACAAAATTAGCGTGAGCAATGCCAATCTAGATCCAAATATAAGTGCATGATTTGAAGAAAATTATGCTCTTTAAAAAATACATATTGTTCAACACTATTTGAATTTAAAAGCCTGTATGGTGTAGTGACAGGTGGCCTATAGTCTCAGTTACTGGGGATGCTCAGGCAGGTGGATCACTTGAGCTCAGGAGTAGAAGACCAGCCTCCGGAACATAATCAGACTGTGTCTCTAATATTTGCTTGCGGTATTGTAGAAAGATATTTGCACTATGTGAGAAAAGAATAAGCGTGTAGCAGTTTTGGAATAATGATCTTCAGATATTTCTAAATTTCTTAAATAATGTTTGAGGCTGTATTTATATTTTGCATTTTTGTTAATTCTTTTCTGAGTAGTTTATTCTTTTTAATGGTACTGTGAGTAGATGTGTTTTATTAAATTTAATTTTCAGATTATTCATGGCAACTATGTAGAAGTAAAATTGATATTTGTATGTAGCATCTTGCTGAACTCATTTGTTCTAATGGTTTTGTTTTTAGTGGATTGCATGAGTTTATTTTTGTTTTAAATTTATAAAAGAATGTCTGAATAGAGCTAGATTTGCTTCATCCTTTCCAATTTGGATGTATGCCTTTTATTTCATTTTTCTTGCCTACTTGCCCTGGCTACAATCTCTAGTACAGAGTTTGATAGAAGTGTTGAGAGCAAACATCCTTGTCTTATTTTTAATCTTAGGAGATTTTTCATCTCTTTCGGCATATTGTATGTTAGCTGTGGCTTTTTTTGGTAGATGCTGAGACTGAGAAAATTCCCTTCTCTACCTAGTATATTGAGTGTTTTTATTAAGAAAAGAGGTTTTGTTACTTTTTGTCAAGTGTTTTTGTATATGTAGTGAGATGATTATATGATAATTTGGAATTCTTTTGCTTGATGAAAACCCCCAATTCAGACAGGCTTAAAATAAAAAGGGGCATTTATTGGCTCACTTAACTGAAAAGTCCCAAAGAGTATCTTACATAACATAATACACAACACAGTGTAATTGAGGGGCTCAATCATGTCATCCAGATTTGCCCTCTTTACCCTCTGTCCCTCAAATCCCTTAATTCCCTTTTCCCTTTATGTGCAAATCATGTTTAGGTCTCAAGTGATGACAAAATGACTGCCAGCAGCTCCAGGCAAACATCCTTAAGATAAAAGTAAAAAAGAGACAGTCTCTAGATCTTTCTGTCTTTCCCCAGTCCAAGTAAATTTCTGGTTGCCCATTCTGGAAGTGTCCTTGAGGACTGGTTGGAGTTGGTCAGCCCTACCCCAGACTACATGGATGAAGTGTGGAGAAGGAGGTTTTTAGCAATAGAAATATACTGGATGGATGTTGAATTGCCAAAAGTAAATGTCATGTATACTTTCTATAGTGAAACAATCCAGAATAATAAAAAGTGAATGAAATCAGTATTTAAATATTCTTATTTTTCCTTTATGCCATATCTGGCAGTGGTAGTTGATATGATCCAAACTCTTTCTGCTCATTGGTGTTTCTTTCTGCTTATTGGTGTTTCTTTCTGCTCATTGATGTTTCTTTCTGCTCATGATGTCTTTCTGCTCATTGATGATCTAATCCTTCCAAGCAGGAGGTTTGACTGATACCACATTCCATCTTTTATTTTGGTAATGGAGATTGAAGCCAGGGGTGCTTAACCACTGAGCCACATCCCTAACCCTTTTTACCTATTACTTAGAGACAGAATCTTACCAAATTGTTTAGGACCTTGCTAAATTGCTGAGGCTGGCTTTGACTTTGAGATCCTCCTGCCTCAGCCTCCTGAGGGATTACAGGCATGCCAGCATGCCCAGCCACATTCCATCTTTTAATAGAGGACAGCAAAAAAGAGTGGGAATTGAATAAGATTAGTCCAGTGATAATCCAAGGGAGCAGGGACTGGATCTGGTTTTCATCTGCCCATTTATCACCTTAATATTTTATCATTTTAAAGGTAACTGCAGATAAATTTAAAATAAGAAGTAGATTAATGTCCTCTTTATCATCCATGCCCTTTTTTCTCCTCTTTTGTCATTGCTGGGCTGAATTCCAGTTTGTCAGTATAGCACATTACGAAAAAGCTGTCTCAGTAGTAATCTGTACTCTCCATCACTCTACATTTAAATCTTGTCTAATGAGAATGAGACTTTTGTGGTCTCTTTATGTGCCTTTTGAAACTCCAGAAACTTTATGCAGAAAGTGTTTTCTTGGTCACAGTTTCTGTAGTTCCAACCTACAGAATAAAATATATTGAACTTCCCCTTGTATAATTATAACTTGCCCTAGATAAATACAGAACCTGTTATAAGGAAGGTCTTGTTTCAGTTACTATTATAGTTTACTAGCTACTTTAAAAACTTACTGCAGCTGTGTTTTATGTAGGAGGGGAGGCCATTTAGCATTCTTCAGGTTTGAGTTTAATACATTTTTTTTTTCATTTTTATGATACCTTTCCCCTCACATTTCAACAACTGAAATACTAATGCATCTCATGATCAGTATTGTCATTGTTTAATTGGCAGGGCTTTTTTTCTTTCATATTACGTGAAATAATGGTATATCTTAAAATTGGTAATGTGATTGTTAATTTTATTTGTCTATTTGACTGGACCACAGGTGCCCAGACATTGAGATGAACATTTGATTTAATAGACTTAAGTAAAATAGATTGCCCTTTAAAGTTGATGGGCCTCATCCAGTTAGTTGCAGACTAGAACAAATAAAAAAGGAAACTCCTTCTGCCCATTTGCCTTGAACTGGGACCTTGGACTTCATTGGAACCAAAACATTGGCTCTTCTGGGTCTCTAGCTTGCTGAAGGTCTTAACCCAAATGTTTAGGTCTTAACCCAAATGTTTCAGGACTTAACCCAAAGTTGTTTATGAGCCAGTATTTCATAATAAATCTGTTTATATGTATTTACATATACATCCTCTGGAAAATGCTAATTCAGAGAAAGTTTGATAAAATATAGTAGTTGAGGGGCTGAAAGTGTAGTTCATTGGTAAAGTACTTGCCTAGCATGAGGTGGCTGTGACTTCAATTCCCAGCACTGAAAACAAAACAAACATAAAATAGTAATTGAGTATGCTCTGAAAGCCTTCTACACAAAAGGTGTGGTAGATTTGGAGAGCATTCACACCAGCCAAAGACATGAGAATTGAGCTGTAAATGGAAAAGATACTCTACAGATGCTCTGGTTCTATACCAGGGTAGCTTTCTGCGAATGGGGAGCCAAGGTCAGGGAGCTTTTGTGCCAGAAGGGGCAGTGTAGACAGTTTTCTTCCTGGCTCTGCAGTATACTATACTGGGTAACCTGTTAGATTTCTTTATAAATGAGCTGGTTGGATTAGGTGATTTAGAAGATCTCTACCATTTAACAGGTTCTCAGAAATTGGTTCTTTTTCAGTGAGGGGAGGGTAGTCTAAGGCATAAATAATCAGACTCTCTTGCACAGAGCTAAAACATCAATAATATCTGATTCCAGGGCAGCTAGCTCTCTGCATAAGTACATAATCTGATGATGGATTGGGTTTCCTAGGTTGCATTGTCTGTGCCAAAATGGTAGCCTTTAGGTTTAAGTTTCTGTTGAATTTGAAGCCAAGTTAAAGAAGCAGCATTTTCTGAAATAAAAATGTACATATTCATCCAAAAGGTTTGCAAGAACTGACTTAGATCAGTATGGAAATTTTAAGGCCAAATGGTTTTTGACATCCAGTAAAGGTTCTAGATCCCTGGGAATGAAGTCCTCAATATAAAATGTGACAAGAAAGGCAAATAATCTTTAGAAAAGACTATCTTTTGGGAGAAAGGGTTGGGTGGTAGGATATTTCAGTCCAGATATTATCGGAGAGTAGATGTTGAAAATTAATGTTTATTTAGTTTTGATTAAGGAAGTGAGAGACATGGTACCTGGCAGACCTGAGTATCCTTGTTCCTAGAAAAGCAGACTCTGATGAAGGAAGTAGTGAATGAAACATCTTGCCTGCCAATCTGACTCTTCCACTTGGACTTAGTACTGACCAATCAGCCTTCCAATCAGAATTATAGCTTCCTTATATCATAATCTTAGGCCAGGGATGCTCCAGGAAGTATGGTAATCCCCTGTTTATAATATAATAAACAGATTTCATTTGGACCTCAGCTGGTGTCTTTCCCATTGGGTTCAAATGATGCAATTCCCAAGTGCCCATCAGATGACTATACCTGTGCAGGCCCTGGGGCTTTTCTCTGGCTGCCACAGCCACAGCACAGTCCCATGAGAGAAGTATATCCCTAAAGGGCTATGGCATTTCAGAGAGAGGAAAAATATCTATGCCCAAGCAAAGAGACCTGAAAGACTTATGCAGAGATAGGAATGACATTTTTATGAAGAACCATTTCAGAATTCACAAATAAATTTTACTTGATTGGATATAAGGTGTGGAAGAGGACAAGATGAAATGTCCCTAAATTCTTCAAAATTGACATGATTGGAGTTAAAACTTGAATATTTTAAGATCAGTCTGTTTTGATGGATCAATACTAAATAGTTAAGTTCAATGAAGTTACTTTTTCTAATTTTAAGACTTAAGGCAGGCTTACTGGTCCACATACTGTATGATCTTTGTTGAAAGGGCATCCTTATCTTCCTTGTCTTATTTCTAAGTTTCAGATGTTTTTTTTCTTAATCAGAAGAGAAGAGAGTGATAACAATAATGTTCAGGGCACAATAATATTTGTTTTAGAAAAGTTAAAAGTCATCTACTAAGGGGTTAGTGGTGTTGCTGTATGGGAGAGCACTTGCCTGGCATGCACAAGGCCTTGGTTTCTATCTTCAGCACTAGGGGAAAAAAAAAAAGTTCAACATTACTTGTGGTGTATTATATTAGGGAAACAAAAAGAATAAAACTCACTTATAAATTCTATTACCCAGAAAATCATCATTGTACTTTTTTACTGACTTTCCAAACTTCTGTGCCTCATGTGACTATATGTCTAGAGCAGGGGTCCTTTGTTTTTAATTTTGCAAAAATAAACCAAACATACAGGTCTTTCCTAATCTTCTCTTAGAATTTCCCTTGCAATAAAAGGCTCTTTTCCACTGAGACCTGGTATTTTATGTTAGGCCCCACTTTCTGTGTCAGATAGGCACCTCACATTGCAGGCATTAATTACCATAGTACTCTTGCTTATGCTTTCAGGTTGGCAGCCTCGATGGTTCCTTCTCTGTGGGGGAATATTATCCTATTATGATTCTCCTGAAGATGCCTGGAAAGGTTGCAAAGGGAGTATCCAAATGGCAGTCTGTGAAATTCAAGGTGAGAAATAAGTGGCTTGCTAGTTTTGTTTTGTTGTCTCCCAGAAAAAAATACAGCATTAACTTTTGCATTCCTTTCTCTGCTGCTCCTGCAGTAAAGACCAAGCTATGTAGTATTATGTCCTAGAGGAAAGGCTTGTAAATGCAACTTAAAATTGTAGGCAGCTCTTGCAAGGAAATTGGTTAAGAGGTGGTCACAATAAATGAGAACAAAGAAATCAGCTAGCAATCATTCTTTAGTCACCTGCCCACCTTGGGCCAATAGCTATTTGCAAAGCTTGCTTAAGTCATTTTCCTGAAGTATCAAACATTTCTGTGTTTAAATTAGGATGGATAAACACATACATGTGCATGCATGCACACCCATGCCCAGTCTATGCTTAGCACTCAAAACAAGCAAATATCTTATAGACCTGCATATAGTCTTTACTTCTTGGTTTTGGAATCTTGAGACATGATGAGCACATGTAGCTCAAAAGAAAAACAGATAAGAATTGGGGAGGAAGGCTGGAGAATATGGTTTGTATTTCTTCTTCTAAAAGTTTCTGCAGGAATCGTGTGTGTGTGTGTGTGTGTGTGTGTGTGTGTGTGTGTGAGAGAGAGAGAGAGAGAGAGAGAGAGAGAGAGATATTGAGGATTGAACCCAGTGGTATGGGCTCTGTCGTGGAGCTACATCCCCAGCCCTTTTTATTTTGAGATAGAACTTCACTAAGTTGCCCAGACTGGCCCTGAACTTGGTATCTTCCTGCATCAGCCTCCCAAGTAGCTGGGACTACAAAGTGTGCCACCATACCCAGCCTCTAGAGGAAGTCTTATAACGTTTTTTTCGTTGGTCTGACTTGTCAAGGGAAGTAGAAGACAAAAAAAAATTGTGTTCTTGATTGCTTCTCAATAAATCCAAGGATATAAAGAACATACCCTTGCTCATTGGCATGTTTATTAATTTGTTTTATGTGACTTTTAACAAAATGCCCAAGACTGGGAATATATAAAGAAAAGAGATTTATTTAGCTAACAGTTTTGGGGACTGAAAGTCCAAAAAGTGTCATCCTGGTATGGCGAGGGCTCCCTGAACTGCATCACATTGTGGTAGGATCTTGTACAAGAGGGAGAGATCAAATGATGAGATGGGAAGCCAGAGAGATTGGGGAGGAGCCGGTTTTGTACTTTTATAACAGCCCTCCTACAGTTACTTACCAGGGTATCATGAGAAGTAGATTAATTTCTTCTGAGGGTAGTTCTCCCAGTGACTTTTGATTAGGCTCCACTTCTCACAGGTTCTGCCATTTCTTAATATCATCATACTGGGGACTCGGGTTCCAATACATGAACCCTTAGGAGACAAAACACATCTGAACTCTAGCATTTGAGTCTTTTGGGCCCAAAGTAATGTACTTTATATAAACCAAAAGGAAGATTTGTTCTCTAGTCTGATAAATGATCAATTTAACCCCAAAATTAAAATAGATGATTCAAAAATTTAAAAAAAGTTGGATAGGGTAGAGGCTACCTAGACAGTTGTCCTCTCTAGGTCTCTGACTTTCTTCTGCCTTACTCCCAGTTCATTCTGTAGATAATACCCGCATGGACCTGATAATACCTGGGGAACAGTATTTCTACTTGAAGGCCAGAAGTGTAGCTGAGAGACAGCGGTGGCTGGTGGCCCTGGGGTCAGCCAAGGCTTGCCTGACAGACAGTAGGACCCAGAAGGAGAAAGGCAAGTATTGATTGTTCTTTAGTGTGGGAACCTTGGGAATCACCCACTGGCATCTCTGGGTTCCTTTTATTATTTATCTTGCCTCTGACCACATAGGCACCTTTTTGTATCATTTAAATGCTGTGTATCTCAGTGGAACTTAAATCAGAGTCCATATCTAACTCTTCTTTCTTAGCATGTGAAAGAGTGCTGGCTTTCAAGTCAGACAGAACTACATTGAAATGATGGCTTTGTAGTGTTTCTTTTTCTTTCTCTGTGTGTGTGTGTGTGCAGGGGCTGTGGGGAGGCAGTACCAGTGATTGAACTCAGGGGCACTTGATACTGAGCCACATCCCCAGCCCTATTTTGTATTTTATTAGAGAGGGGGTCTCTGAGTTGCTTAACACCTCACTTTTGCTGAGGGGGCTTTGAACTTTGGATCCTCCTGCCTCAGCCTCCTGGGCCACTGGGATTACTGGGGTGTGCTGGCTTTTTAGTCTGTTGACTATGTAACTTTGGCATGATCACTTAACCTTTCTGAGCCTCAGTTACCTTACTGTTTAAAAAGAGGTCATTACTGGTGCTGGAGTTGTGGCTCAGCGGCAGAGCTCTTGCCTTGCATGTGTGAGGCACTGAGTTCCATCCTGAGCACCACATAAAAATAAATAAAAAATAAAGGTATTGTGTCTATCTACAACTAAATTTTTTTTTTTTTTAAAAAGAGGTCATACCTACCTTAATCTGTGAGGATTCATGATATGAAATGAGATAGGGTCCAACCAGGCACAAAGTTGACCTTCAGTGAAGAGTAGCTGAGCCAGAGAAGCTTTGGCTTAGGGTATTTTCTAATAGTAATGCTCTGCTGTCTCCTACCTCTCCCTGAGGTGGCATGGATACTTAATTGTGAGATTACTGTTACTCATACTCATTAACTTGACACGATTGGGCCTCCTGAGAACCATGGGACAACTTTCTCTTTGTATAGGGGCAGGAGTATCAGGGCTTACTGCATAAGTCTGGCTGCTGCTTTTCCATCCCTGTAGTCATGTATGTACAACTGAAGAGAGTGACTTGCAGGGAGAGGATGGAAAGAAGTGTATCAGGCAATGTTTCTGATGACAGTAGCAGCAAATGTGTCTCACTCTTCATGTAGACCTAGTAAAATTATCTCTTTATTGGTTATTTTTAATGCTAATTTATAGAGACTGTCAACTTTGACTCAGCATGTGGTAATGTGCAGCATTTTCATGGAATGGGAAGAGAGGTGGTAGTAATTTTATCTGAGCCCTCAGTGCCAGGGTGTCTGGAGTGCCTTGCTGATAATGGCTGATTGTGATTAATGTTGACAGGACAGGTGAACCAGTCCTCAGCCAGAATAATAAGCAGTGTTCTTGGTGGTAATTGGACATTACAAAACATTGTCTCCCAGATATGAGCAGAGCGGTGCAATAGCAGGTAGACTGCTCTGACCCCATCTTACAGAGAAGGAGAACACCAACTAGATGACAGAACTGAGACCAAAACTCTGAACAGTGACTCTGCTTCCTGTACAGACCTGGGTAGGTCAGGCAGAATGTTTTCCCCTCTATGTGCCGGTGATTATTTAATGTGACTGGAGTAATAATGTATATTACTTTGAAAGGCTGGATGTGTCCTTTTTCTGTTTTTCTTGCTCCTCAATCTTTACCTATCACATTGTAATTCATACCATATACCTCTGACTTAGGATACAGATTATATATTCCACTTCTGTGCAGGATACTAACTAGGAAATTGGTTATTCATTCTGATAACTACATTATCATTATTTCATTATTTAGAATTTGCTGAGAATACTGAAAACTTGAAAACGAAAATGTCGGAACTAAGACTCTACTGTGACCTCCTTGTTCAGCAAGTAGATAAAACAAAAGAAGTGACCACAACTGGTGTTTCTAATTCTGAGGTAAAATATTATATTAGTAATATTATTGATAGTATATATACATGAAAAATAGCACCACTTTGCTTACAGGTGATATTTATTTTCATGTAATTCCTGACTATCTTGATATTTACTATTTTAGAAGAAAAAGCATAATTCACCATAGAAATGTGTATTGTAGCATATGGAACCATACAGTTTTTCTTACTGGAATTTATTCAGGATTAATTAATTGATAACATTTGGAACTTTACCTTCAGTACTGACATACCAAAGTGTGTTTCTCCCTAGTTTACATCACTTTGTTGTTGTTTTGTCTTTTGCTACTAGGGATTGAACTCAGGGGTCCTCTATCACTCAGCCACACCCTTGGTCCTTTTTATTATTTTAAGACAGGGTCTTGCTAAGTGCTCAGACTGGCCTCGGACTTGACAATCCTTCTGCCTCAACCTCCCATGTGGCTGGGATTACAGGCATTTGCCACCATGCCCTGCCCCACTTTGCATCCTTTATAAAAATAGAATCTTACATGTCTTGCAGAACCATTTTGTAGTTGTGGCTACTAAGATGTTACAATAGTGTCTGTCAGCAGTGCGTATATGTCATCTTTGGTGACAGTGACAGGATTTTACATATCATAGTAAATATTGTGATTTGGAATAGACCAGTGCTTTCATAGATGGAGACAGAGTTTCTCTCCAACATTAGCAAGAATTGAATTTTGTAACATTTATTAATAAAGTTGTCACTCTCCCTGAACCATATTAAGAATTTCTCTTGTGTTAAACTATTAAAATGCTTACATAAACTGGAGAGCTTCTTTGCTTGCCCTCAAGTTATAATCTGACAACTGATGTCTACAACATGAAGAATCTGCAGGTTATTTAGTGGTTTTAATTCATTTTTTTTAAGGTAGTAGAACACCATGCTACTAGTAATAAATGCTTTGAGGTCTTTCTAATAAAGGTGATTTAACTCACTTTGATTCACTTCCTTTTGGTCTCTCTCATTCATTAATCAGCTCCCTGTTGTGTATAGATGAATGGGGAAAGTGAGGACCAAAAACCATTTTAGTCCTGTTCTTGTAAAGTTTGTGATTTAGAGCAGTGATTGTCAACTCAGAGCAGCTGTGTTTCTGAGGAAATATTTGGTAATGTCTGGAGACATTTTTAGTTGTCATGAGTACCACTGGCATCTAGTGGGTAGACACCAAGGATTCTGTTTAACATCTTTAAATGGGCAGGAGGGCTATGCTCTGCCCTTGCATACACAGGCCCCCCCAAATTAGCCAGCCCATAATATCATTGGTGCTGAGTAGAGAAGCCTTGGTTTACAGAGAAGGGAAAATGTGAATGTAGCAATCTTTAATTCCAGAAAGAAAGTGCTTATAGAAATGCTGTGGGAACTTGTTTATGAACAGTATCATCCGTTAACCAAGAGTACCTGGGAGCTTATTAGACATACAAAGGTGAGAAAAATATATAGAGACCACTAAGATGTGGTCTTCTAATTCTCCAGTTAGAGTGTGTCCTCATTTTCCAGAACAACCTACTAATATCAATATCCAGAAGAAAAATGCCCTGAATAAATAAACTGTACACTGAACAAATAAAGTAACTCAGAAGAAAAAATGTATTAGGTTTTTAAAGGAATTCTAATTGCTGAAACCTTGTGGATTCTTCCATACTGAAAGCAGGTGTTGTGTGTTTTCCTGGAAGCTCCACAGAAGTTCTTTGCTCAACAGCTGGCACAGCGCTCTTCTAATGTTACTGAGCAGAAAGAAGTTATTGCCTTTAGATGGAACAGTGGATGAGTGTGAAGGGTCAGATTAGAACATGAGGCCTGTGCATGGTAAATAGATAAATTGGGATAGCTCAAAATATTTTTTAAATAACTGATATACATATTTGTTCAGCAAAATAGGTGGGTGCATTATTATTATTTTGTGGATAAAAACCTGTAAAGGCATAACACAATGGGACTTGGTCTTTCTTGGCAAGACAAAAGAGTCTTTCACTTTGGTCATTTTGTAGGAGGGAATTGATGTGGGAACTCTGCTGAAATCAACCTGCAATACTTTTCTGAAGACCTTGGAAGAATGCATGCAGATCGCAAATGCAGCCTTCACCTCTGAACTTCTTTATCGCACTCCTCCAGGATCACCACAACTGGCCATGCTCAAATCCAGCAAGGTAAAAGTCTAGTTCAGTTTGGCTACAACAGAGTACAATGAAAAGTTGTAAAGTAACATCCTTTGGTGAATGATAAAGACTTTTTAGAGGACTATTTTATTTCCACTTTTTTATCTTCTCAGTCTCCCATATCTAGAAGTTATTTTGGCAGTCTGACCACCTGTGCACAGATATCTCTAATCTAGTCCTTTCTCTCCAACGCCCATGTAAATGAGTCTTGCCTAGAATTTTGGTGGCCTTCTTACTATCTTTAGCCTGGCTCTTCCAGTCAGCTGACAGGATTTCTATTAATGCAGTATAAATTGGGCTGCTTTACCTAAACCTTTCAGTGACTCCCTCATTGCCTTTGGATTAAAGATAAAACTTCCTAGCCCCTTGCCACATCACCAGCCTCTTTTCCTAACATTTCCTGGCATGAATATATTGTCTGTCATCACCCTCACCCCTTTACGCTGCCAAGAATGCCCATCTTGGCTCTTTCCCATAGTAGCTCCTATTCATCTTCCTGGAATTCCTGGGTTGTGCTAAGGATTCCTCCTTTCTCACATCTCCCTATTTTAGTGAAGCTAGCTTAAAAAGGACAGGAACTGCATGGTGTTTACCTTCCTTCCTTCAATGTTGTAGCAATACTTTGCCAGAGTTTGCTGTCTATTAACATTCAATTAGCATAACTAAAATTTCAAAGAAAGCCATTCACCAGGACTTTGGCTCTGATAATTAGGACTTTGAAAAAGGCCACCTTTATTTTCCTTAGAAATTTGGGTACCCCTGTTGGATTTAAAAGTTGGGCTAGTTGGGATCTATGACTCCATTTTAAGAAGACCTAAAATTATTTCTGATGGGGTGGGACAGTAATATATTATGGTTATATTTACCACTTTCATGTGTTGTAGAATTATAAATAATGGGGCTGGGGATGTGGCTCAAGCGGTAATGCTCTTGCCTGGCATGCGCGGGGCGCTGGGTTCGATCCTCAGCACCACATAAAAAATAAAATAAAGATGTTGTGTCCACCAAAAACTGAAAAATAAATATTAAAAAAAATTCTCTCTCTCTCTCTCTTCTCTCTCTCTCTCTCTCTCTTTAAAAAAAAAAGAATAATAAATAATGTCTCATTGGAAGTAAACTTTATTTCTTTTCTTCTTTTAAAGATGAAACATCCGGTTGTACCAATTCATAACTCATTGGAAAGGTATATAACATTTTTTTCTTCTTTCAAAAAACCTACAGCTATTGTTATTCTTTGTTTAAAAAAAGTGAATGATATTTTGATTTTTATGGTGGTTTTTCTTGTAATTTGAGATGTACCAGAAGGAAACAATATCTGTCTTTCCTTTTTTGAGTGAGCCTGAAGTAGTGCAGACCTTCAGCACTAAAGGAAAGTGTTGGTATTTGCTTTAGGATATGGATCTCACCCATCATATCCTGTAACTTTTTAATCTTTCTGGAATTACCAAAGGATGGATCTTCTTTTATAGAGGAGTTAAATATTGACTTAAGTGTACTTTTATCCAGAAACACTGAGTGTTATTCTGTGTTGTTTAGAAATAAAAAACCTTGAGTAACTGTATAGGTTGAAAACTTCACTTAGTACCAAAATCTAAACTATTTCTGTTCTTCTAAATACTCTTTCAATTAAAAAAAATTTCTTTTTTAAAGTAAATGCTGAGCTGTAGATGTGGCTCAGCAGTACAGCACTCAACTTGTCTAGCATGCATGAGAACTTGGGTTCATCCTCAGCACAACAAAAAGGTACACATTTACATAGTCACTGGATTTCTATTTACTTATGTTGTATAGGCATTCCCATGTATTGACGCAATCGAGATATTTATCCTTCCAAATTATTGCTTAATAGTGAATCATTATTTACTATTGTTTGCTTCTTTATTACAAGGATTATTCTCAATTTGGTTGTTTCCGTTTTTCTAAATTTTTCTGCTAGAAACATCTACTCCCATATTTTGAATTCTAGATTGAAATAGTGGTTTTTAGAAAATAATAAATGCTTTTCCTAGAGTTATCATATAGCTTGGATCCTTCTCCCCTTATTTTTATTGGAAGAAAATATTTTTGTCCTAATCTCTAATTCGGCTAAGTATAATTCCCTATAATAAGATGTTGTGTTGTGCCTTTAACAGAATCAGTTATGTCATTTGACTGTTGAATAGGTAATTCTAAAATGTGACAGATCCCTCAAGATGTGTTTGGGTTCTCCTTGGATTTTGTTTTTTTTTCTGAGATATAGGTTGCAGGGAGACCCCAACATATGGCTTCTAGACAATAACTGCTAAGCAAACATTTAGAAGTGGCTAGTGGTGTTGAGAAAAAGCCTCCCAGCAGGGAGTTGAAGAAGGTCAAAAAGTGTTCAATGTGGCACCTGGAGAAAGCTGAATGGAAACCAGAGGGCTGTCAATGACTATTTCCTAATGCTGGTAGGGATCAGAAAGGGTCACTTCAGGGTACAAGAAGAACCATTAGACAGGTCTGCTCCCACCACATATACTTGTCTTGATGTCTGTGGGAGGCTAAGAGGCTTGGCTTAGTTTAACAATTGTTTAAATCAGTGTTTAAAATTTAATGATTGTGAACCCTTCCCTCATCCCTCAGAGTTAGCATCTACCTGGCAACCTATTACTAAATCACTAGACTTTTTATTTTTTTTTCTTTATAAAAAAAATTTTAGGCAAATGGAACTGAACAGTTGTGAAAATGGATCTTTAAATATGGAAATAAATGGTGATGAAGATATCCTAATGAAAAATAAGAGCTCCTTGTATTCAAAATCTTCAGAGATAGACTGCAGCATATCAAGTGAAGAAAATACTGAGGATAATATAACAGGTAAAAAACAAAGTCTGAAAAAACATTGAACAATAGAATATTTGATGTTTTGATTTATACCCATGATGTGACACTTGATAGGGATTAGCCTCAAGACAGTATGCTAGGTATTTCCTAAAGAGCATGTTAGCTCAGTAAGACAGGTCACTTAACTGAACTACATTCTGTCATCCCATCTGAGCAGTGTTGATAAGAACATGAAGAGGAAGTTTCCTGCCTACTGTTCTTGGCTGGGATGTTCATAAACTTCCGTGAGCAGTTTTAGACAGTATGAGTACTTCACTGACACTTCGTAGTATATCTCAAAGCCTTTTGAACTTAGACTGTAAGGTCAGACTCAAGAGTATATGAAATTAGGGCAGTTGAGTTTTTCATTCTCCTGGTTTCTGGTGGGGCTGAGGTTGTCAGAATTCACCAAACACCAGCCTTCTTTTTCTTCTTAAGGCTAAATTTAAGGCACTATAGTTGCTTTTAAATTAGCTAATTTCAATGGCACTAATCACTAAAACTCACTCTTCAGAGCAAAGATAACCATTTTAAAGCCCTTAACTGTTATAAGTGCTTACTAATAATTCAAAACTGCAATTTTAAAAAATACTTCTTCCCAATCTGTCCTGAAATAAGAGACCAAATTTTTTTAGATGAGAGAAAAGAAAAAGATGTTAATCCTAGAAAATCTCTTTTTTAATTTTTTTTTTAGTTGCAGATTAACACAATACCTTTATTTTATTTATTTATTTATTTTTATGTGATGCTGAGGATCAAGCCCAGTGTCTCACACGTGCTAGGCGAGCACTCTACTGCTGAGCTACAGTTCCAGCCCCAAATCCTAGAAAATCTTAGTTGTTAATATAAGAAAAGTAATATATACAACATTGAAGTCTTATCTCTTGAGTAAGTGACAGAAAAAAATTTTATCAAAACATATTGTCGTATATTTTACCCAATAATTTTACTTCTAGGGATTTCTCTTTAAGAGTTAGCTTTCTGCAGGCCTCTAATCACATTTACATCAACCAGTCAATACATAAGCATGTTTTAAGTGTATTTCTGTTTAATGTTTGTTTAATCAACCATACATATTGTTGATTCATTAAGATTGAACTCACAACCAACAGCTCTATGAGTCATGCCTGAATGAAGTTTATCTGAAACACGTATTTTATCCATAAGCCACATCATAGCTTATATACACTATGCTTATGTATATGAGACAGTAGTGTATTTGGGGGGTCCTTTAAACAGCAAAATCAACAACAAATACCCTAACATGTAAAAAATGTGGCACTAAATAAGGATATTTATTTATAATATGAGAACTGAAATAAGAAGGCAAAGCATCACCTTGTTCCACCTCAGCTAGGAATGTGCCTATCAAGTGACAAGTGTTTCACCATTCTGCATATGTCCTCAAAATGGAAAAGTGCTACAAATATTGATTTTGGGTTTACAAATGGTTTTATAAGTAGGTTAAATTCACAAATACAGAATATGCAGATTGACTGAGGATTTTCTATACATATAATAGTAAGATTTTAGAAATCACCAAAATGTCCTTCACATGGTCATTAAAATCAGGTTTTTGAAGAATATTGAATAAGGAAATATTCATGAAATGCTGTTCATCAAAAATAAGGATACAAATCAATTTTTAATTCTAATTTGGTATGTTTGTACATTTATGTTTATGTTGTAAATATTTCACAAATTTTTATCTCTGTACAGTTTTCCAAGTTTTAGAAATTTTTACCAATGTCTGTATGAATTTTTTAAATAAGCATTTAATAGGTTAGTAATAGGTATCCTCTACTTTGCAGTCCAAGGTGAAATAATTAAGGAAAATGGAGAGAAAAACCTGGGAAATGACAACGACTTGGCACAGTCTGGATCAGATTCCTCAAGTTGCTCTCCAGAATCCCTCTGGGAAGAAGGCAAAGAAGTTATTCCAACTTTTTTTAGTACCATGAACACCAGGTACCCCCTCTATAATCACTAACACTTGTACACCAGTTTCTCTTTTGCAAAATCAGTCATAGTGGTCCTTTTAGGTGATGGTATATTCTAATAGAATAGAGAGTATCGTATATCAGGTATCTACTATTTACCATAAAGGTGGATGAGAAGGAATTGGATTATGAGTGTGTAATCTGAAAAAATTTAAACTTGCTTTGGTAGAGTATCTTTGGAAAATTATTTTAATGGGCCATTTTATAATTACAGAAAAAGAAAAGAAATGGCTGTGGCATTTCTGTGAAATCAGACCATATGGTTAGCCCTGTAGAAGGCAGCTGTTTCTGAAACTGAACTGCAGAGAATGCTGATGTTGTATTTTCAATCTTTCCTTCTCTGTTATCACCAAATTGTTTAGCTTTAGTGACATTGAACTTCTGGAAGACAGTGGCATTCCCACAGAAGCATTCTTGGCATCATGTTATGCTGTGGTTCCAGTATTAGGTAAGATTTCTGTAGTTACCTTATTCATTGCCTTCTAGAATTTGTCTTCATTTAACATTGAACTCTCTACCAACAGCACTGAGTCATGACAGAATTAAGCTTATCTGAAACACGTATTTTGTCCATAAGCCACATCACAGACTTCTCATGCTTATGTACACTAAATAGCACTGTATTTGGGGGGCCCTCTAAACAGCAAAATTAACAACAGAAAAATACCCTAACATGCAAAAAATGAAAGGATATTTGTTTATAATATGAGAACTGGAGAAATATCCTAGACTATATGTAAATTGAGACATGCTTTATTGAGACAAGCATTATTGCATACTCTTATTTCATTTGTAATTATGATCAAATATTTTAATGAAAAGAATTCTGCTTTCTGGAAAGCATTCATAAAAGTAAAAGTGAAAGTAGTTGAGGAATAGGACTTCAAATTTATTGGTACTATGAAAAAATATTTTACCAGTAATAAAATTTTTCAAAGAATAAAAAATATTACATATATAAATTTGCTTAAGCTCAAATTTACTTATGTAAAATCGGTAATACCAGGGATCGCTAATGTTTTGAAATTTACTGTATGACCCATTTAATCATGTACCTTTCTAAATTGAGGTGTAACTTTCATGGAACGTAAGAACTATGATTCAGTCAGTTTTCATAAGTGCACCCAGCCTATGAATTCACATCCCTATCAAAATACAGAATATGTTCATCACTTCAGGACATTTTTCTCTGTGCCAGTTGGTACTCAGTGCATTCCCCACTCCAAGGTGATCATTTTATTGATTTCCATTGCCATAAGTTAGTTTTGCCTATTCTAAAACTTCATGTAAATGTACTCTTTTGCATCTGGCTTTCCTTGTTTAGTGTGTTTTTTGAGATTCATCTTTGTTGTACATATCAGTTGTTCTTTGCTTTGTAGTGCTAAGTAGGAGTCCTGTGAATGAATGTTGATCCTATTGATGGACATTTGGGTAGTTTGCATTATAAATGAAGTTGCTTTGAACATTTTTGTGTCTGGGCATATATTTTTATGTCTCTCAAGTAAATCTCTTGGACCAGAATTGCTGGTTAGTAATTTTAACTTTATAATAATTTGCCAGTTTATACAGTTATTGCACAATTGTACATATCCAGCAGCAGCATATGAATATTATAGTTTCTGTACATCTTTACTAGCTTTGGTGATGTCAGTATTTCTGGGTTTTGCCTTTCTTGTGTTTAATAATATCTCATTGTGGCTTTAATTTGCATTCCCCTGATGACTAGTAATGTTGAATACTTTTTCATGTAATTATTGGCAATTGCTCTATCTTCTGTGAAGTTTCTGTTTGCATCTTTAACCCATTTTAAACAGTTGGTTATTTTTCTTATTGAGTTGCAAGAGTTCCTTGCATATTCTGAATAAAATTCTGTTGTAGACCTATACATTTTGAATCTTTTCCCTCAGTCTATGGCTTGCTGTTTTCTTTTTTATGGTACCTTTGAAAAGCAGAAGTTTTTAGTTTTGACAGAGTCCAACCTATTCTTTGTAGTTAATGGTTTCGATGTCCTAAGAAACCTTTATTTGCCACAACCAAAGGTTATAAAGATATTTTCTTGTATATTCTTCTAGATTCTTTAATTTCTACATTTATATCCATAATCCATCTTGGAATTACTTTTTGTACATGGTAGAAAGTAGGGAATTGAGTTTCAGTTTTTTTTTTCCTTATGATAATGTGGCTATTTAAAAATCATTCGGCAAAACCCATTATTTTCTCTTTAAACATTTCTCTGACACCTTAGTTGAAAACCAGTTTGCCTTATAAAATGGGTCTGTTAGCTGGGCACGGTGGTGCACGCCTGTAATCCCAGCAGCAATTAAAGTTTTTGGGAGGAAGATCTTTTAAATTTATTGTGAAGCATACACACACACACACACACACACACACACCTCCATTCACTTAAGTCATCTTTATTTTCTCTAGAAATGTTTTTTATAATTTTGTCTTTTATTAGGAATAAATGTTGGAATTTTATGCTTTAGATGCTATTGTAAAAATATTTTCTTTTATTTTCCAATTATTCATTGATAACATGTAGATAAATTGATTTTTGTATGCTTAAAATTTATTTTAATAATCCCGAATGAGCTAATTTTATCAAATGCTTTTCTGTAGTTGTAATCATTGTGTATTTTCCTTGTAATTTATTACTGTAGTGAATTACGTTGTTTAGATTCATTTAATTCTATTGATGTTTCTATCATCTTGCCATTTATTTTGTTTTCCTATCTGCTCTTTGTTCCTTTTCTACTCTTCCCTGATTTTTAGCCAGCGAATCAGTTTTTTGTTTTTTTTAGTACGCTATTTTATTTCCTTCTTTTTTTTTTTAAGCTATCTGTCTTTTAAGTCAATCAAGTGGTTTTTTTGGGGGGAAACTCCATTCCTTTCTGACTTTTTACTTATATTCCTTTATTATACTATACTCTTTTATTATATCTATACTCCTATTTATAGTAAAAAATTATATTTGGTATACTTAAATAGTTAAAATCAGTAGATTTTACTTAGCAGAGTTAAATTTATTAAAAATACTTCCACCTTGAGCTGGGGATGTGGCTCAAGCGGTACCGCGCTTGCCTGGCATGCATGCGGCCCGGGTTCGATCCTCAGCACCACATACAAACAAAGATGTTGTGTCCGCCAATAACTAAAAAATAAAATATTAAAAATTCTTTCTCTCTCTCTCCCTCTCTCACTCTCTCTTTAAAAAAAAAAATACTTCCACCTAACAGAAATACACGTTCAAATCACATATGTAATTTTAAGTTTTCTATAAGGTGCATTAAAATAGTAAAGTAAAAGTTAATCCTAATAACATATTTTAAATATAGTATATCCAAAATATCATCTCAACATATAGTCAGTTAAAATAATCATTAATGAGATATGTTGTTTAATTTCTTCAGTACTACGTCTTTAAAATCTTGTATGTGTTTTATACTTACAGTATATTTCAATATGGATCAAGCCACATTGCTTATGCTAAATATTCACATATCTGGTAACTACCATATTAGACAGTACAATGCTAAGGATTTCAAATATGTTTTCTAAATTTATAAGATTATCTTCATCTCACCTTCCACTTAGGACCATGTTATAGTTATTCTACCTCATAGTAGTAAAATAAAAAAAGGTGATAACAATGTCAAGCTTTTTAGAAAATGATTTAGAAGCAAAAATTAAAGTTGTGGGAGAAAAGACCTTCTAAATTTATTGTTACCATAAAATATTTCCCATGAAAAATTTTAAAAAGATACTTTTCACTTGCAAAATTACTTTTTCAAACATGTTTTTATTCTTTCTTCCAGACAAACTTGGTCCTACAGTGTTTGCTCCTGTTAAGATGGATCTTGTTGGAAATATCAAGGTGAGTATACTGGCTGATATCTGAGAAAACTTGCAAACATTTTTAATACTTTTATGTTTGCAAATAATAAACCAACAAGTTACAAAGGTACTATAAGCCGGGCGTGGTGGCACACATCTGTAATCCCAGTGGCTTGGAAGACTGAGGCAGCCTCAGCAAAAGTAAAGCACTAAGCAATTCAGTAAGATCCTATCTCTAAATAAAATACAAAATGTTTGGGGTGGGGATGTGGTCAAGGGCCCTGACTTCAATCCACAGTACCTAAAAGAAAAAAAAGTTACTATAGCTCTTTAACAGAACAACTCTCTTTTCCCAGTTGGAATGCTTAGTAGGGGAATGACGAGTAAGCCTTTATTATATACGACAAAGGAAGTTTTCAAACCTGGAGCGTGGATCAATGGAGAATTACTCTTATATCAATAATGACTCTGTGCTTTTTAGATTTAAACAATGACAGTTATATTTTTTCAAAAAGTTTATTAGTGAAAATAGCTATTAATGGTCTGATTCCCAACAGGCCCAACTTCCAGGTTCAGCTGTGGAAGCATAGCAACACATTTGATTGTTCTGAGCCTCCTCCTTCCCAGTAAAATGAGAGAGTTGTACACATTACTTCCAACTTTTAAAGTTTGAGTCCCTTTTAAAATGTAGATTGAATATTATCTTCTTGAGAATACAGTACCCAATACAAATCTGCGGTTCTCATCACAGATTGTGTGCTCTTTGAGGAAGCAGTGTAAGGAATTTCTGTAGATATACATTTCTTTACTATCATTTGGAGGGACTAGTTGCTTGAAATCTCATTCAAACAAATGATGATTTAGTTTTATAATCAAGATGAAAATGATTTACCAAACACAGCTGTAAGGGAGGTTCTAAGGCAGGAAAAAGTATACTTCAGGAATAATACTTTAAAACTCTGGGACTGTTTAATTCCAGCATAAGCCTCATAGAATCTCAAACAGAAAAACAAACAAACCCACATTGCTTTGAAAACATAAGGAAGGAGGTCTTTTATTTCTTAGAGCCTTCTTGCCAAATGTACAAATCTCAATAACTATACTGATTTGCTTGGTGACTTTAACATTATTAACTTAAATTATTTCCATTTTTTTCTCCAGAAAGTAAATCAGAAGTATATAACCAACAAGGAAGAATTTACTACCCTCCAGAAGATAGTGCTACATGAAGTGGAGGCGGATGTAGCTCAGGTTAGGAACTCAGCTACTGAAGCCCTCTTGTGGCTGAAGAGGTGAGGCAGTCAGGGTGGGGCAGCAGATAAATCTAGCTTGATTAAAATGTTAGCACCAAAAAATTGTTGTACAAAGGATACTACTTCAGAATAAAGACTCAAACCAAAATCTATAGCTTTTTTTTAAAAGAGCTAATGAATAGAATGCCAGGTTTTTGTGTGCATACCTCTTGATGGTGATAAATATTATATTATAATAATATTAATAGTATATATAAGATAGGAATCTTTTTTAAAAATATTTTTAGTTGTAGATGAATACAATAATTTTATTTGTTTCTTTATTTTTTATGTGGTCCTGAGGATCAAACCCAGTACCTCACACGTGTGAGGTAAGCTTTCTACCACTGAGCCACAATCCCAGCCCATAAGATAGAAATCTTATGGACAGGAAAGCCAACTCATCTCTCTTAGAGTTGTTGGTTTTCCAACTTTAGTGACATCAGAATCTCCTGGAGGGTTTGTTAGAAACTCTGGACTCAGAACTAGAGTTTCTGATTCCCTAAGTCTGAGGTAGGGCCCAGAATTTGGATTTCTAATAGATCTCCAAGTGATGCCCAAACCATCAGTGCTGTGACTACACATTTTGAAGACCACTGCCTTAGGTTTTATCAGATGGGTTGAGGGGTCCAGAAAATCCTAAAGGGAAATGTCAGGGAAGAAACTCAGAAAGGATCACCATATGATTTGACCTGATTACTAAGCCCAAAATATTACTAAAGTAGAAGCTGGCGTCTGCCATTTCTTTATACTCATTCTATATAAGTGAACTAAAAAGATAATAATTATTCCTCTTTTTTTCGTTTTAGAGGTCTCAAATTTTTAAAAGGGTTTTTGACAGAAGTGAAAAATGGAGAAAAGGATATTCAGACAGCCCTGAGTAAGTGGTATTTACATTTTGATTAGTTGAACAGGCTTTGGAATTGAGACCCCATGTAGGAAGAGACAGGGTACAGGGAAAATTTGTGTTTTGGGGGATTTGATTTCTCTTTTCTTATTTCAGTATTATTCACTATTTGATTCCTATATGTGTAATTTTTAAAAGACCCATGAGACTTAGTAACTTAGTAATCTTGGTACTTAGTAATCTAGTTCTAACTTACTAAAAATCAGTATGCCCTAGGAAGCACTGAACTGATGGAAAGCCATTCCTTAGTCTTAATGGGAATCATGGGATTTGCTCTGGAGTGAGATTGAGGGCTGATTATCATCCTGCATTCCCATTTTGTAGTGGTAAAACTGAAATTGGGAGGAAGGAGACTTGATTGCAGTGACTGCAATAAGGTGTTTAATAACATTGGATAGGTGGGTTGGTGGATAGATTTATCTATCAGACAAATTTTGGAAAATGTTAGGATTTGGAAGCATCCTCACCATGTTCCTAGTGGAGTGGCTGACCTCTCACCTTGTCTTATAGATAATTCTTCCAGCATGGGCCTTGAAGCATGTGGGGGGAGGGATGAGATTGTATATTATTTCTAAGCCCCATATTATCGTAATGTACACAGCCAAGCACTAAGTAGCTATGATTATAAATGGTGAAATGAATTAACTGATGCTTCTGGAGGGCTGGAGAGTCAAGTTCTGACATTTCTCAGTTTTACAGATATCTTCTACCACCCTTTGTTAATCCTCCTCTGGGCTACAAGTCTAGGATTCTGCCCTGCTTTGATTTCCCCAGGCCATACCATCTAGAAATGCTGGTGTGTCCTGAAACAATCAGTGCTGACATCTCTGTAGCAGATATCTTAATCATCCCATAAATCTGTTTTTGCACAGTAGGGAACCAGAAGCATTAATGATTAAAATACTTGCTTCAGGTCCCCAGAAAGGTCTAAAGCAAGTTCACTTTGGGATCCTTGCCTTAAAAGTGCCAAAGGTTTCTCCTACAAAGGGTCTTTACCCATTCCTAGACTACCTGCATATTTGAGTTCCCCATTTATCCCTTAAATAAAAATATCCCTTGGGATATTTTAATATCCCAATTTCTTGCTGTTAGTCAGTGTATGGAGATAAAGGACCCCTAAACTACCATCTATAATGTGTACATTATATTCAGGTTCACATCAAAGAAGGTTTTCTTGCTTAAAATCATGTCTTTGATTTTAATATCCCAAATTTCTTGCCGCTTGTCAGTGTATGGAGATAAAGGGCCCCTAACCTACCATCTTCCTGCCCCTTCAGATACAGGCAAATAAGCTTTGTACAAACATGTTTTTTATGAAATGTACTCATACAATAGCTGTTTATACCTCATAGGCTCCTTGGATATTTTTTTCCCCAAGATAATGGCTTTTCTTATTTTAAAGTCAAAGCCTTTACAAGTGGAACTGATAATTTTGTCTAAAATGAGGCAAATTATCATTTTTTTAATTCTAAAATTGATTATTGTGGTAAAAGTACTGTTAAAGACTACCAAATATAACTACTACACTAAGTTCTACATAAATATTTAATCTTCCAAATGACTGTCCATTTACAGTGAATAAACTGAGGTTTTTGAAAAGTAAGTAAATTTCTTTGGGTTTCTAAATCTAGATCACTGGTCCACAAGCTGGTCCACGAACTGTAGAGCATCTTCATCACTTTGAAACTTACTAGAAATTCAGACCATCAGTCTCTACCTGCTGAATCAGAAACTTCAGGGTGGGGCCTAGTAGCCATGTGTTAAGAAGTCATCCAGGATGATTCTAATGCATGCCAAAGTTTGAGACCTACTCAGCAAGACAGGCCATTGAAGTTCACCTGCCACTTGGCTACATCTTGATTATTTGGGGATTTTATTTTTTCTGCATCTGAGAGATTATTCATGAGCAGGACTTAAAGTGCTAAAGTTAGTCACAGCATCAATTTTGCCTCCTTTTCATCATAATTAGATAGCTTTTCAATAAAACACTGCTTAGGAAAGGTTTTGAGGTAAATGCTTATAAAACTTGTAGTCTTTGTGGCCTTAGAGATGGGAGATGATATGTCAAGGTTTTCAATGATACAATGGAAACCTTAGTGTCTAACCTTTCTGGAAAAGTCATCTGTTCTTATTGTATTGCTGGAGTGCTGTGACCTGGAATAGTTCCCAGCACCTGAAAGGATGCCTTAGGCTTACATAGCTTCTTTATACACTTGAATCCCCATTGTGGTGATCAGAGTTAAACCTTTGGGTGATCTCTTGCCAACAGTTTCTCTATATCCTTAACACCCCATGCCATTCACTAGAAATCTTTTTAAGGAAGGAGTTGAGTCCACAAGGCAGATATGTTTAATAGTCTGCCCTATGACTGAGCCTCTTCATTTGCAGATGACACACATCAAAAAAGAGGTTTTGAAAAGCATCCTTGTAAGTGGAAGGAGGAAGAGTTGCTCTGGCATTTCATGCACCATTGTACTAAATGTTATGTGCTCCGCACTCTTCATTCAGCGGGACAGCATATTGCCATGTCTGTCACCTCAGAATGATTCCATAAATGTCAAGTAAAAATTAATCCAACCAATATCTCTAGCACAGAATAGGAAAAAATTTGAAAGGATGCTCGGTCATGTATTTAATTTGAAAGGCTTCCATAGACAAGGAGAACTAAGCAAGAGAAAGAACTCACAATCAGATAATGAACATCAAAATGTAACTTGACTCATTATTCCAAAAATACTAAGGAACATGATTTAAGTCATGTCCTCTCCAGAACCACTCACAGCATGTGCCTGAACTGATAAGATTGGCTTAATGCACATGTTTTTCTCTTGACAGTGTCTGAAGTTAACAAAAAGGCATCTCTGGACATTCGTTTTACATCTCTTCACTGATTGTTGAGTTGTTTCTCCATAAAACTCATTTCACCTGAAGCTTAGTCACTATAAAGAATTTATAGGGTACTTTCTTAGTACCACTTTTTAAAATTACAGACATTTAACAAATATCTACCACTTTACCTAGTATATTATTCATGGTACCACCTTTTGATCCCACTACTTACCTTGTTTTCAAAAGAAGATCATCTTAAATTTGGTGTTTATCATTATATAATGCTTATTTTTATGTAAGTGTTCATAAACAGTATCTAGTATTGGGATCTGAGTTTTAAGCTCATTTACATGGCGTCATGTTATACCCATTATTCCTTTATCATTCAGTACTAATTTTCAGATTTATCTACCCTATGCTTGTAGTCCTGACTCATTCATTTTTTTCTGCTCTCTGACCTTCCATTTTATGAATACACCACAGTTTTTAAAAACAAATATACTGCAGATGGACACTTAAGTTGGTACCAGATTTTCATGATTGCAAACAATGCTACAGTTTAGATATTCCTTATGTATGTTCTTGGTCATATAGCAAATCATATCTGCCCAGCATAGTGGGGTATGCTCATTACTAAGGGTGTCTGACGGGGTTGCAGTTCTGGCTTTCTGCAGACCTGTAATTCATTGAGCTTTACTGGCTGAAAAGCTGTGCTGCTAGAGCAGTGGTTTTCAAACTTGGCAGTATATTAGCATCATGAAAGGTACTTTAAAACAAAAATTGCTGCCAGGCATGCTGACACACACCTGTAATCCCAGCTACTTGGATGGCTGACACACGAAGATTGCAAGTTCTAGGCCAGCCTGGGCAACTAGTGAGACTATCTCAAAAAAAATTTTTTTTTAAGTCTGGGATGTAGCTCAGTGGTAGAGCACTTGCCTAGAACATGTGAGGTCCTGAGTTCAATTCCCAGTACTAAAAATAAAAAAGTACAGATTGCTCCATATATTTGGGTTGAGGTGTAATACTGCATTTCTAACAAATTCCTAGTGATCCTGAGGTTGTTGGTGTGGGGACCACACTCTGAGAGCTGCTGCTCCAGTATTTAGTAGAATTGAAATGGCTGAACCACATAGCTAGATACTCTCATATTGATCACCGGAGTTTGTCATTACTGGCAGAGTAGTCAAGAGTTCCCATGTTGTTACTAACATTTGTCATTGTCAAACTTTTAATTTGTGCCTGATGGTTATAAAATTATAGAATATCACCAGAGTTTGTGTTCTTAGATTACTAGTAAGGTTGAGCAGCCTTTCATATCTTCACTGGCAGTTTGATTTCCTCTGCAGTGAATTGCCTATTCATATACTTCGGCCTTTTTCTGTTAAGTTTTCTTTTCCCCATGGAAGTTTGTTATATTTTCTGGATATTGGTCTTTTCAGCTATGAGTTATGTCTTCTGGCCATCTGTGGCATTCCTTTTCTCTTTATTTATGATGTATTTTGGTATACAGAAGTTTGGGATTTTATGTAATCCAACATGTAATTGTTTTCTTTTATGATTTGCATTTTTATATCTTGTGTAAGAAATTTCCTTTCTTCCTTAAGGTCACAAGATGTTCTCTGATACTCAAAAAGTTTTGCAGCTTTGCTTTTCATCTTCCTGGAATTTGTTTTGAGAATGACATAAGATAGATATATAATTTGATAATTCCTCATCAGTAATTCAGTTGTCTTGGCATTCATCATTTATTCCATCACCCCCTTTTTCCCCATTAGTATATATTATCATCCGTGTTATGCAGGTGGATCTGTTCTATACTCTGTATTCTGACACATTTTCTGTTCATCCTTGTTTTTTTGAAAGAAGATAAGAGTTCTCACAAGGCAAATGTTCATACTGTTTTAATTGAGCAATTGGATTTATTTGTGTAGTAGTTTTAGGACTCAGGCAGGTTTACTTCTCCAGTGCCTATCTGTTTCTACAGCCTCCTGGCATACTTGTCTGCCTGCTTTCATACCTCTCCTACTTCCTGATTTTTGCCTAAGGATGGTCTAGTTTAGCACATTTGCAGAGCTGAGATGATTGTTATTTCCTGGGTTCAAAATAACTCTACCCATCTGGCTTTAGTTATCCACTTCCAGGCTCCTCTTCTTAAGACTTGGGTTTGTATTTCTCCTTTGACCTCCATACAACCCTATGTAACTTTACCAGTTATAGATTTACAATAGAAAAGCACTCTCCTATGTACAATTCTTAGACAAAAGTAGTTGTCTACTCAGATTAAATAATGAAAGATTGTTCTCACTTAGAATACTAAAGATTAAAAGATAAAAGATTTAGGCATAGTTCATAAATACCTCAAAAGATGTTTCTGAGTTAATGGTAAAGAAATCAGATCTTTGCTGTTTCCATGACCAGAATAAGGTGCTCTGGGAAAGGCATCTTTAATTTTCATTATTTCTTTTCACAAAGAATAAACATTAGTTTTTTGAGAGACTTGTTTGATATTACACAAATGCCCAAGTTCTCATTGCTTTTAGCTTTGTGATCTTGGGCAAGATACTGCCTTTCTTGGTCTTTTGTTTTTTCTTTTGTGAAAGAAAGAGAATTGGGCAAAGGTGATTGTCGAGTCTTCCTCCTCAGATATTTTGATTCCGTCTTTGGGGAACTGACACATCTCTAAGAATTGGGAGGAAGGTATTATTTATGTCTTTCAGAGGCCAAAAATAATCTCAAATTATAGAACATGCATTATGATAATGAAGGGAATTACAGTGAAGATTAATGTAGTTCATTATCTAATCTTTTAAAGGTAACCAAAATAGGTCAGGCTTAGACCTCATCTTATTTTAATGCAGCCTCATGTGACAGGGATATTTGTAGCCCTAGATGCCAGCTAACTACTTTGGGCATTTTTTTAAAAATGAGTTTTAGTTCATTTGTTGATTTTACATTTCAGTAGTAGTCTAAAATGTAATTGTGTTTTATGTAAATTCAAATTATGTAAAATTAAAATAGGATATACTTGACATATTAATAAAGCCTTATCCAAATTTTTAAAGTAAAAGTTAACTGGAATTGCATAATTTTAAGCCTGCTTGAGTAAACTAAAGTATATAAGCTGTGGCCACATGGCAGTACCATTTTAGCCAGTAAAACACAAATATCTGACTTCCTTTAACAGTGTCCTGTGAACTACATTGCTTTTCATTGCTTAGAAACTTGTACTTGTAGTATTTGTTTTTCTATGATTTTGACATCTATTCTTTTTATAATTGAAAATATTTTATAGCCTATTATAATCTCACCTGTACACATATTAAATCATGGTAGTATTTGTGATAATGCTAAAACTAACACATGAAAATAAATAAGTTTAGAAAAGAGAATTTAGATGTGATAGGGTAAAACATAAAGAACAAGGTCAGACAGCCCCCATGATACACTGTACTAATAATTTAGAAATGAACATTCTATAAACTGTTGAAGAAAATAATCAGAAGAAAGATGGAGCATTAAAATAAAAATGGATACCTCTTGAGAATGAATTCATTCCTGTGGGGAAATAAGTTTTGAATTTTGCACTCATCAAATTATTAAATCTTCAGGAAAACAGCCTTTGTATAGAATGCAGCCATCTTGTTCCTGGGATTCTCTCTCTCTCTCTCTCTTTTTTTTTTTTAAATAAAATTATATTATAATCCAGTTTTTAAGTCTCATTTTGGGCAAAAATAATAGGTTGTTTTCTTTAAAGTATGAAATATTAATGACTTATTAATAGATCTCACCAGTTACTTTTGTAACTAACTTAATAACTTCAAGCCATTCTTCCTATACCATTCTTGTTTGCTTGATTTTTGTTGTTGTTGTTGTTGGTGGTGGTGGTGGTGGTAATGGTGGTGGTGGTGAGATAGGGTCTCATTGTGCTGCCCAGGCTGGCTCAAGTGAACTTCCTTGAGTAGCTTGGACTACAGGTGCACACTACCACACCTAGCTTTTCCATAACATTTTTAAAGGTTTCTACCTTTAGTACTATATGCAGGGTTTTAGAGGCAAACATTTGAAATTCCAAAATAGAATATTAGAATTAAAAAGAACCTTAGAGATCATTCTGTAAAAGGGGAAGCAAATGTTTACAAAGGGCAGCTAAGGGATTGAACTATACTTAGTTTCAATATCCTTTCTTCCTTCCTTATTTCTTTGTAGGTATTAAACTTTTCCCACTATAATAAACTAAAAATTAAGGTATATTGACCCAGGATAAGAATGGAAGTATCTGTCTTTCTTAAAAAAAAAAAAAATGTGAATTTAGAGAGGAAAAAGGAAAAGAAATGTGGGAGGTTGGGTGAATCTCATGATAATTAAAGGGAGATCAGTAGAATAGAGGAAAGGGACCAGAAGGAGGAAGGAGGGGAGGATTGGCCAAATTATATTATTACATTGTATGCATGTATGAATATGTAACAACAAATTCTACCATTATGTACAGCTATAATACACCAATAAAATAATGTGGAAAAAAATTAAACAAATCCATGTGGGTTTTTCCCTATGTATAAAACTTTTAGGATACAAAAATCTTATGATCAGATTTTTTTCAGTTCTTAATACCAATAGGACTATGATATATCATGCATTAAAAAGCACATTATACAAATCACATCAAATTCCAATGCAGACATTCCTTACTGAGTTGTTTTTCTCTTCAAGATAATGCATATGGTAAAACATTACGGCAACACCACGGCTGGGTAGTCCGAGGGGTTTTTGCGGTAAGTGATCATTACCTGCTAATGTTCATATGGTCAGAAGTAAAATATGTATTTTTTGTGTGTGGTATTTTTGTTTGCTTTATTTTTGAGAATAATAAGAAATTTTGCTTATTTAAGTTTATAAGCCTTTGGTTTGCAGAAACGTCAGCAATAAAATGTGTCTAGAATACCAAAGACACTTAAAAATTGGAATTAAAAAAAAAGTTGTTTTACCCTATACAGTTCCAATGACCTTGTGGAGATTTGCCTTCAAAGTGGTTGCCTTTCTGGTAATCTAGTAAAAAGCTTCAGTATTCATGCAGTGAGAGGTAGATAGGATACAGCAATCCAATATTCTTACTGTTGACCTGCAATGATGCATTTAAGCTAATAGCTCCCTCTGCTGCTCAGTGTATTCAATCCTGTTAATTCTCAGATCTTGGTTGACTTACCCCCTCTTCCCTCCCCAAGTTAAATTTTATCTTTGAATTTTAACTTTAGTGTGCCAACAGGTAGGACTAGACATATCTTTTTTTAAAATTTATTTTTTAGTTGTAGTTGAACACGATACCTTTATTTTATTTACTTATTTTAATGTGGTGCTGAGGATTGAATCCAGGGCCTCACACATGGTAGGCAAGTGCTCAACCACTGAGCCACAACCCCAGCCCTAGACATATCTTTTTACACGGTATTTATTGTGAAGATGTTATTTTTCATGTGTCTGGCTTCTGTTGTCCACCTTCTTCCTTCCCAGCATTTTTAACTAGAAAGAACACAAACCTAAGAATCATAGTACCCTGGATAAACCTCTTAGCAGGAGTAGATAGCCCCTTCATGTTAACGATAATGCTTATTCTTATCTGAGAGAAGGGTCAGTCTTAGTCAAATGTAGCCATGAAAAGGCAGAGTCATGTGGTCATACACTAGAAAACTTAGTAGAATGTGAGTATTCTGTGGAAAGTTGGGTGGGTGAAATATCCTTATAGATGGTGTCTTTTACTAATTTAGAGGATCATTTGCCCAAGATAAGAACTGTTTAGGTCATGATTTATTCCTCCCACTTTTTTAAAAAATTCATTTTCTTAGATAGACAAAATACCTTTGTGGTGCTGAGGATTGAACCCAGTGCCTAACACTTGCTAAGCAAGCCCTCCACCACTGAGCTACAACACCAGCCCCCACCCCCCGCTTTCTTTGGCAAAGAAGTAGAAAGAATGAACAGTGCAAGAAATTAAGTATTAATGGAAATTAGATATTTTTGAAAGCATGGAGATGCTAGCTCCATTTCCTGTCCCTCACTGAAATAGATACCAGACCAGTTGCAACTTCAAACTGCCCACACTTACCTTCAGTGCATGTTTGATAATCAAAATAATAGCTACTCTGTAGCTATTGGATGCCTATTGTCTACAAGCAATGTGCCAGTACTTTCACTTTCATGTACATTATCTTTATTAATCCTGATTAACTCCTACTATTTTATAAATTTAGAACAATTAATTCTAATACCAAAGTGGACTGTGGGAGAGCCTATGTCTAAACCTAGGTCTGCTATCTCCAAGGCTAGTGCTCATCCCCATCACAGCCCTCTGCAGGGAAGACCATATAATTGAGAAACTGTACGGTCCTGACTCCTGAGTTCCCTTAGTGAGATGATTAAATGTTTACAAGAAACAAATGTTGGGTCTTTGGTATGTTTTTTGTTTGTTTTGTTTTGTTTCAGTATAAAAGGCAAAATTTAATCCTGAAGTATTGATGATTCAAGAGATGTTGCCAATAAGAAGAAGGCATCTATAGTTGAAAATGTATCATTAGCATGAGTCCTTAAAAGTTCTTTTTAACTTATACTTTTTCAAATTTATACTCAAAAAATTTTAGAAGTCATGGAAAAATAGAAAGGGAAAATTTTAAATGTCCTATATTCCATTTTTAAGATTTTTAGGTTTTTTACCTTCTTAACTTTTATTTTCATATACTTTTATTTATATATTCTTTTAAATATTGATCTATTTCATTTATGTACTTATTTAGATAATATATTTTATTTATAATTCTATTTATATTATGTACTTATTTAGATAATATATTCTATTTATATGTATAAATTATTATACATATGCTACATACTTGTAGATATAAGTGTTTATATCTACAAGTATGTAGCATATGTATAATAATTTATGTACCTTTCTCCCCACTTAGTAGATTGTCATGACTATTTTTAAATGCCATAAAAGTCTGAGAAAGGCACTATTTTTAATGACCATGTAAGTATATGAAGTATACTAGTTTATTTGCCCAATGCTCTGTGTTAGAAACTTAAGCTACTTCTGAGTTTCTTCTTAGATACAAAGCATTTGTTCACATATAATTTTGGCTAAAACCCTTGTTTCCTTAAAGTAAGTCCCTCAAAGAGCTTCCGTGTCTAATATCAAGATCTGCAACCACAACTTAGGGTTTTGAGCATTTCCCATACACTTAATGTTGTTTTAAGTACTTAAGAGACATAGACTATATGCTGTAGACTGAGAATCCAGAGACACAGAGGGAGATAATATGCACACAGTTACAGAAGGCTTTTAAAGTTACAGGTTTGTAAGAAAATAGATTATATTGAGTATTTGGAAACAGCCTTATCAATAGAGGAATTAAATCCATAGTTTGATTGCCCTTTCAGACTACCATTATTTCTACGACATCCCTATTTTGAAGGTTTATTGAACTTTATAACATGCTAATTAACATTGCTAAATTTATCCTAACTGATCTCAGTTGCCCAAGGAAATGTCTTTTCTATTCAAGGAATTTGAGTCATTAACCAGCCTAATAGTGAACTCTTATTTTCAAACAATTAGTCTCCTAACTAATGCCCACCCAGGCTCTGCTTCCAGCTTGTTCACTAACCAGCTATCATTTGATCTTTTTTGTTTCCTCTTCAGCCAGACAAGAAAAGTGAACTCCAGCATTAATTCTGCCTTTCCTTTTTAGAGTGCTGGTTTGTCTGGGTATAGAAGTCTAGATTAATAATCATTCTCCCTAAGAATTTGGAAGGCATTACTCTACTGCCCTCCAGCTTCCAGTGTTACTATTAGAAAATTTGATGTCATTCCTGTTCCATTATATATAAACAATTATTTGTTCCCTCAGAGTGGTTTCAGAATCTTTTCTTTGTCCTCACACCTTAAAATCTCATGATATGCTTTTTTTCTTCATCATTCATCATGCTCCGAACTTAGGATTTTTAAATCAGAAGACTCCTGTCCTTCAGTTCTGGGATATTTTCTCAGATTGTGTTTTTTTTTTTTTTGTTTGTTTGTTTTTTAAAGAGAGAGAGAGAATTTTTTAATATTTATTTTTTAGTTACCGGCAGACACAACATCTTTGTTTGTATGTGGTGCTGAGGATCGAACCTGGACCGCACACGTGCCAGGCGAGCGTGCTACCGCTTGAGCCACATCCCCAGCTCTCAGATTGTGTTTTTAGAGAACAGTCTTCTCTTTATTTTCTGTTCTTTCTCCTGTATTCATACTATTATCCAAATATTTATTATGTGCTAGGCCATCAGCCACACACTTTCTATCTATCCCATTGATCCTTAATATAAAGAAAGTGGTATTAACCTTCTACAAATGAGAAAAGTGAGGTTCTAGGAGTTGAGCATTTTTCTTAATTCCTCAAGCAAATATGTGAAAGCTTTTACATTTAAGTTCAGGTCAGCCTCACGCAGGCTTGTGCTTAACCACTGCATGATTGTGCCAGTCACTCTCTTCCTGCAGACATGAGGAGGATCCAATCTCTAAGCCTTCCAAAGTATAAGGAAGATCAGGAGAGTAACTATAGTACAATAATCACGAATCTCTATTCATCTCAGGAGAGCCAACCTAATGGATAGCAGAAAGCAAATTTTATCAAGCTTAGGAAATGAACTGCAAAGAGAGGGAGAGGAGAATAAAGAGCCTGGGAAATATTTCATTAGGAAGTGGCATGGAGTGGTGGTGTGTGGTTGCAAAGCACAGAAATGATCCTAAATTCAGATCCTGGCCCAGGCACTCATTAGCCATTTGATGTTCATCTGTAGATGGGAACATAAACCATGCAGAGTTCTTATAGATATTAACTGGAATAAAATATGTTAAAGCATCAGTACATAAACAAACTTAGACTCCCTCCTTTTTAGAAAATATTCAGAGTGGCAAAGAAAATTTTCCATGTGGGAGGAAATAGGAAATGTTCAAAGAAATGTATATGGATGTGAGATATAAACAGGAGAGTGAGGTACCCTGGAAAACTAGACATGGGAACAGACACATACAGCAACATATATACAGGTCAGTTTTGAGAATTCAGGAGGAATGGTCTGGATCACACTGTGGGCAAGAAGGGAACTTTTCTCGAACTTCTGTCTCTTCACATTCCCTGACTTGGTGATATTATTCATCATGAGGATTGCCTGAGTACGTATTTGCCTCTTCTAGCCTTAAAGTTATTTGAATTGGCATTTGCAACATAATTTTAGAGAACTCATGAATTTGAAGGATGTTCATATTTCTTTACCCGTGCTGTCCTCAGCTCTTTGTACATGTGTGTGCATGCATGTAAGTGCGTAAGTGTATGAGAGACAGTTCCAATGCAGATTCTCACAGGTGATTCTTTTTCAGTTAGCTCTGAGGGCAGCTCCATCCTATGAAGACTTTGTAGCTGCTTTAACCATAAAGGAAGGTGACCACCAGAAAGAAGCTTTCAGTATTGGAATGCAGAGGGACCTCAGCCTTTACCTCCCTGCCATGGAAAAGCAGTTGGCCATACTGGACACTTTATATGAGGTACATGGGCTGGAGTCTGATGAAGTGGTGTGACGGCTGCAGGACATTGCCTCCTAACTTCAGGGAATAAAGTTTGCTAAAGAGTTGTGTTGCCCTACTTAATTTCCAGCAACAGCTTCAATCCTCTCCAAACCCTTTCTTGGCGGGGGATGGACAGGAGGAGGCAAAACCCAGTGCTTTTATATATAATTTTTTAAAATAAGTGTTTTGTGTGTTTAAAAATCAAGGTGCTATATATTTCAGTTCAACGGACCTACTGGAAACCAAATCATAGCTGTTACAGACTTGAACGGCAAGTAATAAGAGCAGATTTCACAAATGAGTTTGTTGGCATTGTTTTGTTTTAGATTTTAGTTTTAAAGGGATATTCAAACCTAAGCTATAAATGAGCAAATTCTGTATCAAGGATAAGTCAGTTAATGTTTAAATTTCTTAGAATGAGCACTTGGAGTGTAAGCCCCTTAGTTGAAGCAATTACAATGTAGAATTTGCTATTTGTGGATGTTCTTCAGAGAAATCTCTTCTCTGTGAGAAGAGGTTTAGTCATTGCTGAGACCATGAGATTGTTGGATGACAACATGGACTGCCATCCCCATTGATAGGTAGAAGACTATGGCTTCATGAAATGAGTGGTGTGCCCTAACCCCACTCTAGAGGACAGTAGTAGTGGTGGGCCAGGTCATTTGAAATGATACCTACCTAGTGCCTCCTCTTAGCCAGCCTATTTCCTATGCATAGTAAAATTTAGAGGTAAAGGGGTCTGCTTAAGGTACCCTCTTAAGTAGAGGAGCCAGGTGATTTCAAAGTGGACCACCTCTGTATCAAAGTCAAACGGAGTGCTTATTCAAAGAGCATATTCCCAAAATACCTGGAGAACCCAAATCTGGGGTTGGGACTGAGGAATCTGCATTTGGACTAACTTCCCAAGTGATTCTTATGCACACAAAGTTGAAGAACCATTCAATTAAATTCGAATTTTCATAATTCCCAGTGTTTTTCAAAACTAAATATGTTCTTTGAAAAAGACCCATAATTTAAGTAAAATAATTAAATGGAGATCAGGTTTATTCAGCAGCAGTCTTAATTGAACCAGCCTCAGCATCCAACTTGGTTTAACATTCAGGGGCTATGGCTCTAGAATCTTCTCCCTCATCAAGCTCAGCTTAATAACCAAGAGTACAGAGCTAAGTGCAGCTGCTTATCAATCTCAAAAGCTTTGGATGATGTCAGAATTCATAGATGGAACTTGAGAATTTCATAAAACAATCTTGGGCAGGCATTCTTCTACAAAGTATGATTCCCCAAACTGGGGCCCTCATCTCCCAGTGGTAGGCCAGTCTGCTTGGAGTGTGCAAAGGAGAGAAGCCATGAGTGCCTTCCCCATCAGAGGCTACTTCCTTCTGGCAACAGAAGGGGAAGTTCCAGCATAAGGTAGTTCCCATGGTAGAAGTGAGTTCCTTTGAGGGATGTACGTGAATGGAGCAGCTATGGATGATGCTGTTCTTGATAGAGACCCCTAGTGCAGGGAAATCATCTCCTTAGAAAACTTCAGTAGGGAGGGTACTGATTTTGTTTGTTTGTTCATTTAGTTAGCTGAATTAATGAAGCAAGTAGGGTTTGGTGTTAGGCTGAGATAGGAGGATCACTTGAGTCCAGGAGTTGAAGGCCAGCCTGAGCAACATAGCAAGACCCCACCAAGAAAAATTAGATAATATTTTAAAAAAATGAGCAGGTATTTCATCTACATAAGAACTTCTGCAAAGTACTTAAATTTAGAAAAAAACAGCTTCATATGTTTTTAAGGCCAGGGAGGAAAAGGGTGATAAAATTATATTGATTGTATTATATTTTAGCATTTGCTCTTAGTAGCTGCTAAGTTGTGTATGTTATTTTCCTTCACTTCTGTGAGTATTTTATATGAATCTCATTCTCTGGCTGGTATGAATGAGAGGGTGGGCTTAGGGGACAATTTACACTTCTTGTGCTTGAAGTCACCTCCCAAAAGGGAAAAAGAAAAAGCAGTCAGACTTTGCTTATACTCTGAGGAAAGATACTTTAGGCACTGTGCCATTAATAGGAGATGGTTACCAGGAAATTATTCATGTTAAGAAGTATGACTGTACTAAGCAACTGCTGGTGCTCCTCATCACCTCAGGTGAACTCTTATAGTCTCTTGGAGAAGAGGTGGGCACTTTGAAAATAATCTCAGGTTGCTGTCATGGCTCTGAATGCACACAAAAGGAAAGCTGCTATTTCATATTTTTATAGATACTGTATAGGTGTTTATGACTCAATTTTTGGAGGAAGAGGAGTTTAGTATTATCTAGGATCATTGGGAACCCAGATCAGATAGAATAGCTTGCATCCCTTTCAGCTTCCAAACACTCTTTTTTCACCTGTTCGTCACTGAAACATTAAGTTTGCCTAAGATGTGCAAAACTGAGGATTCTTATGTAAAACAGTATTTTATTTTTTTGGTAAATCTTATACCAAACAACAAATGCAGCTTGACCTGAACCCTAGCAAAATTGGAGTTTCCTCCTGAATCTGTGATATTTGTTTCTTCATTTTAGTTAAAGATATAATTTATGCTTATTTGCAGTTATTTTATAAGAAGGAGACAATGAAAAAAGATACTTACAGCTTTCTCCCATGGTACAGCAAAAGTTCTGGAACACCTAAGCTTTCTTTGACCTTGATAGTGAGAGATGCAAAGTCTAGTATGTTTGGTGACAGAGTAGTCATTTTTTCATTGCTCAAAACACTTTTAGGATTCCTATTCTAGCATAACCTTTAGAGAGAACCTGAAGAAAAAGGAGGTATGTCTTACTAGATATTAGCAGAAGCAAATAAGCAGCACTGCTGACCCCTTATGAGCAATTCACACACTCAATTTCATCTAGCGTCACTTGTGGAAACCAGCCTTTGCCCTCGCCACATATCAGTGTGTGTTTGTTGTATTGAACAAAGACCTTTCAATGATGGCAAGTCTTATCCTTTGAAAGTAAATCTGATTCATTACAGCTAATACTGGTGAAAAATGGTAAATTGGAGGGATATCTTTCAGGGTTGAAACCGACTTTTAACTATAAGAAGGAAATGATTTTTGTGTGTGTGTGTGAGTTCTAGCTCCAGCTTTGAAGGAAGTTTCACAAGGAGGTTCTAAGAATGCTGAACCCCTAGGCCCCAGGGAATGGATTTGGGGAATTCACTGGTTTATTAAGTAGTGGCTTAACATACCTTCTCATTATTATTTGTGTGTCATTCTGAAAATGAAAGTTTCCCCTACTAATGTCATTATTCTATGATGGAGACATCTGAACTTCACAGTTCAGCCTTGTGACTTTTCTTTCTTCTTTGCTACTAAAAATCCTCATCAGTGCTCCCATTAACACACCAAATCTATTCCCACTTCTAGTTGTTGGGCCAGTAGCAGTTTCTAGCCTAGGGAGGCATTTGGTACTCAGCCAGACCATAAGAGATTTGGGCAGAACTCCTGTTTACAGCTGTAGGGCAGCTAATGCCATAATGTGTAACACCTGAAAGGCATGCTGGTATCGGGTAGTGCCACTGGGGAAGTTTGCATCTTTTGATTATTCCAAAAACATTACCAGAAAGTTAATGCTTCATATTTTCAGAATAGTGTTTTTAATTGAGAAAATATGTGGTTGGGACCAGTAAATAAAGTACACTTCATTAACTCTGAGGAAAAGAGCCAAAGTAAGAAGTTTTTATAAGCCAGGCATATGTACGCTTGTAATCCTAGCTGCTCAGGAGGCTGAGGCAGGAGAATGATGAATTCAAGGCCAGCATGGGCAACTGAGCAAGACCCTGTCTCAAAATATAAAGGGCTGGGTATTCAGCTTAGTGGTAGAACAGTTGCCTAGCATGGGTGAGGCCTTTGGTTCAATCCCCAGTACTTAAAAAAACATTTAAATAAAGGAAAGAATTTGATTATGAAAATTACATGTGAAGAAATGTCAGATAAAGCAATAGAGTCAGAGGGTCCCAAACAAGATGATGTGAGGCATTTTGGAAATTTTCTGAAGGAATTTTTTTCTTTAATTTTTTCCCTATTAAACTACCATGTCAGACTGGAACTTGGTTACATAATGGTGTATTTCTGAATTATTGATTAAAATCAGTTGCTTCTGATTTTAGTCATAGGTTTTACAACTGTTCAGTTCCACTACCCTCACATTTCATTTCTTTTAATTACCAACTTTTTTTAAATTTGAAAGTGTTTAGACGTAGAATTTTTAAGTAAATTTTAAGCCATTGTTGTTAGGTGAGCTAATGTGTTTGGTCTTAGAGGACCTGACTTTAGATGCTTTGTGATATTCTATAGTCTGCACACTATTCAGTGTGTATAGCAAAATCTTTGTCCCTGTGAACTGCATATAGAATGTTTTATTTAGAAATACATTCTACTTCTATATGACCCTTTGTAATCTGCAGTTGTTTACTCAGGGGTTTCATAGTAGTGACAATATATTAACTTGCTGTCTAATGGTATTTTTAAGACTGTTTATCTAGTACAAGGTCATTATGGGTCCTATCAGCAATTCTGTAAACATACTGTTTACTAGACCTTCCCTGTAAATGTCCCCGGTTCCCATTCTGTGTCAGCCAGTAGTCCTGTGGACAGTGACCATTTGCATGATTTCTTGTTGCATTGCTGCATTCAGGCATTCCAGGGCATGATGAAACAGTCATTGATGGTGCCTCTCTGGTACAGTTGACGCATGCATTGATCTCTTTCTTCCACTGTTTTTACATAGCCTTTAATTAAAAGGAAAAGACATACCACTACTCTGCAATGCAAAAGTTTTCAAATTTCTTTGCATACCATTATGAATCACTTCTCTTTCAGACTGAAAAATGTTTTCATCTAAGCTGTGTGGGAACATAAGAACAATATCCTGCTTGTTTTAAATGTTTTGTATATTTTAAAGTGTGGTCAGTATTTTCTCCCTTTACCTTACAAACAGACCACCCCGGGATGGTCGCTGCCCCTTGCACAGCTAATCTCATCCACACAGACTCCTGTGTATGTGTGTCTGTTCACAGGTTTATATGGAGTCAGTTATGATAAGAAGGGTGATCTATCTACAAGGCTGATGAGCCAGTTTCATGGCATGTTTAATGTATAATTCCCATGTGTCATGAGAACTTCACTAGAATGTCATTAAACAGCCCAACTACCTCATGTGAAATTGGCTGTGGACAATCTGTGTTAGATGAGAAATGTGTTCAAATAAATTTATGCTCATTAATAGATTGAACAAAATGATGTCTATATAAAGAAAAAACATGTTAGACCAGATGCCAAAGGCTAAAATGTACATAGATTTCCTTGGATTAATTTTTAAGTCAGTATTTAATTTTACATCTAGTATTTGTATGAATGTTTGTGGTTTCATAGATCTGTGCACTTTGACTATCTGTCACATGCAGTCTTATGTTACTGTACTTGTCCTTCAGCATTTTAAATGAGCATCATATTGCCAGTAGAGAGCAAGATAAACTACAAGTGTCAAAATGGTTTGTTGGCTTTTTAATTTAATGGATCTTGACTTAGAATATAATGTGTTGGAGCCTTTTTAGGGCCAACTATGAATGAGAATTTCATGTTGAGGTTTGTATTGCCTCTCTGTCCAAGTATTCTATATCTCATGGGGAAGGGGAAAAGGGGAGGGCTTTACTTTTTTGAAAAATGTTTGAAAATGTGTCAGATTTTATATTCGTTAGTTACAATAAACTTATTTTTAAAGTATTTTATTAAGTGCTTCTCGAATATTTTTGTGTGGGTTTTTGCTTACTCGAATCTGCCAATAAGAAGTATCGTATATGGAACACACATGCCTTGGGGGCATCGTTCTAAGCCCTTGACAAATATTAGCACAGTTGCTCTTCCTCAGAACTCTGTAGGACAAGTCTGTTGTCCTCAAGTTACAAGTGAGAAAACAGGTACAAATTGGGAAACCCCTTGCCTAAGGCCCACAGCCAGTGAATCCTGGAACCAGATGACAAATGCAGGCTGCCCAACTCCAAATTCTTAATAAAACTGTTTAAAACTTCAACAAAAGATAATTTCAAAGCATCAAACAACCACTTTAATGACATTACCTTGGGTATACTAAGCATTCTAGAAAGACTAGGTCCTGTCAGGGTAGCTCTGTCCTTTGGCCTGATTTAATTATGTTTTCAGAGAAACCACAAATGCAAAACAAATAATAGATGAATTTGCTAGGCATACTGTCTGTGTGGCTGTGTGCTTAGTTTACACTCAGTAGCAGACACTTTTTTTGTCTAAATCATTTGAATACCAAAGTAGTTGTTCTGTGAGTAGATTCTTCCCACCATTGGGTCCTCTTTAGACACCTGTTTTTAAAAAGCTGAGCCAATTAGAATTGGGGGTAGGAGGGTTTAAAGAGAGGGAAATGAAAGAGCCAGGTGGCAAGTACTTAAGAAAAGGGGGCATATGAAGTTTGGGGATGGGGTGGCCATGTTGGGCCATGTGCCCAAGAAAAAAGAAAGCAGATACAGGATGCTGCAGCAAGCAATAAGCCAGGAGGAGGAACCTGTAGTCACTGGGACTCCAGCACAGATCTTTGGAGCCATTTCCCTTCCTAGTTTCCAGCTCTCAGGAAGCCATGTCCCCTATCCCAAAACTCCTTTTACTAAAAAATATGTACCTTACTGCCGCAGTCCGGCTGCAGCAAAATAACCAGGGGGTGACGAACAACTTGTGAACGTTGATACAGCAGGAGTGGGAGCCGTTTATTGCAGGACAGGAGCAGTATTTATACATTCCACAGAGCTTATCTAATTAGCATAAACTAGATACATCAGTCAACCAATCAGGAATCTCCACACTTAATGGCTTGCTTTTGTTACTTCTCAAACCACTCCCTCTGGCATTTTGCCAGGCACCATCCAGACTTGTTTACGAACTCCAACATTCCCCTGGCAAAATGCCAGGTGTTATTTTGACTTGTTTACAGACTCTAACATTTCTCCCTTTTGTTTAATTTAAATAACGACCATAGTGGTTTTTACAGAAACACCATAAATAACCTGCCACAAACAGAAAGGGAGGATACAAAATGCCACAATACCAAGCCAATTGATGGCTCCATGCAAGAAGCCCTTGGAAAAATTATACCAGCAATGACACTGTTAGCAAAGATACCGAGTTACAATTTGTTATAGATTACAGTTTGTTGTCTCAGTCCAGGTAAAGCAGTGTCTCAATAGATTAACTCACAGTCCAGGTAAATCACAGTCCAGGTAAGTTCTGCAGGCAGCTAGCTTAAATCACAGTCCAGGTAAGTTCTGCAGGCAGCTAGCTTAAATCACAGTCCAGGTAGGTTCTGCAGGCAGCTAGCTTAATCCGAAGTCTCGTCTGGTTCTCAGCTGAAATCTCAGTCCGGTTCTCAGCAACACTGGGAATTCTTCCACCTTGGTCTTTACCGGCACTGGGACGAAGGCAGGAACTCCGGATGGCTAAAGAAAATCCTGTAGCATTCTACTAAGAAAACAACCTTCTGAACAATTTAGTACTTTATCTCAAGGTTTTTTTTTGCATTTGAAATAAGCATTAATAGTGCTCATTACTCATCAGCTTCCAGGTGTGGGAGAACCATTGTAGCTTAGTTATTGGCATTGAAAATGACCAAACATCAGGGACACCAGTAGTGTCTTCTGAGGCTGTAGCGTCCCGGGTAGCCCCAGATGGCCCTGGGGAGAGTCCCGGACTCAAACTGCTACTGGGCACAGGGAGCAAGAGCCTGCGAGACTGTGCCTCCAGGTCAGGTCTAGACTTGGGCTCGCGGCAGTGGAAGAGCCAGCTCCCCGGCCAGGAGGCGGGGAAGGGCCAGTCGCCACCGCCTCTTGGAAAATCCTTGCTGCGCTGTGACCGGCTTGCACACTCGGCAGCCACCTCTCCGTTTCACGCACCCTCCGGTAACGAAAAGTATTTAGTAATAGCCTTTTGCTGCAACGTTTTTTCTGATAATCCTTCTTCTGAACTTTCTTTTTCTTTCTGACTAGAGTTCCTGGGCTCTTATCAACACATGCCCTAACTATTCTTGGTTCCACTGGGGTGCCTTCTTCCCTTAGTAATTTACTTCTCACCCCTTCCATATTTTCGTCACAAAGACAATACAACATTTCAAGACAAAACAAGACACAAACATACTGTATCAATCTTCTCCATTTTCTCGAAATGGCCATTTTTCCTCTCGCCCTATCTGCCTAGGGACGAGCAGATTGCTCCCGTCCTATCTATGGACGGGCAGCTTTTTTTAGTCACTTACCCCCGAGTGTCCCGGGGCTCCCCGTAACAGGCCACCATCTGCCGCAGTCCGGCTGCAGCAAAATAACCGGGGGGTGACGAACAACTTGTGAACGTTGATACAGCAGGAGTGGGAGCCGTTTATTGCAGGACAGGAGCAGTATTTATACATTCCACAGAGCTTATCTAATTAGCATAAACTAGATACATCAGTCAACCAATCAGGAATCTCCACACTTAATGGCTTGCTTTTGTTACTTCTCAAACCACTCCCTCTGGCATTTTGCCAGGCACCATCCAGACTTGTTTACGAACTCCAACATTCCCCTGGCAAAATGCCAGGTGTTATTTTGACTTGTTTACAGACTCTAACACCTTACAATATGCTGCCCTGACCTTTTTATTTGTTCAGATTCTAGTGGTGTTCTATCACGTGAAACAATGACTATGACAAACTCATTATTATTCCACATGGAGTGTGGAAAAATCAAAATGAGGAATTGAGACATCACCACCACCTTCCTCCTCACTATAAAATGGAAGTGTTGGACCTGAAGTCAGTCTGCATTGATTTTGCTTATTCTAAATTACTGGGTAACACACACTGAATCCCACAACCTTTTTCAATGGCTTTTTTTTTTTTTTTTAATGTTAACATCAGTACTGTGGGCACAAGTTGTGTGAGGAGTGGCCATCTACCTCCTGCTTCTGTATACCTGGGTGCAGTAGTGTTCAGATAGGTACCCATCTTGGGAACCATGCAAAAATATAGTTTTCAAAAGGATGGACAGAACTGATTTCAGAAAGAGAACACATTTGAGTTTCTGTCCTGCCTTCCAGTGGGAGAGGTAATGAGGGACCAACTAAGAAGAGTAGGGCTGCATTTGCCACTTTTTATTATTCTAGAATCTGCCAAAGCTGGTACATTTCCTGTCATCATTCTGCAAGAACTTTGGACAATTTGTGCTCTATGACAACGATGGAGAGAAACTAAAAGAATAAGACAAATGGAACCATCCTAGAGCTGATGTTTTTAATTTATTCTTACATTCACATAAGTAGATCAAGAGAGCTGCCCTTGACCCAATTTATGGGCACACATCCCACATCCCACAACTGTCGATGTCATTCTCTCCAGAGGCACCAACTCCATTGGTGCCTCTGGAACAGCATGGTTTAGATTACTGGAGAATTGATGAATATTTATGATTTGACATCAGCACTGACACAGATCACATTTCAGGTAGTTTGCCGTGTGAACACATATTCTTTATGAACAGAGTTGTCATGTCTTTGCTGGTGCTTGTGCATGGCCAGTTTTAGTACCTTGTTTTGGCTTGAGATTCTAATTTGTTGAAATGATGTTTAGGTATTTTAAATGCCTCAAATCCTTTATGAGATCATCTTAGATGGTGAACCCTCAACCTGCTCTCTTTCCTGATCATTGTGATTCACTGACCAAACCTCTTCTCCAGAGATCACTGGTGAATATGGGGTGACCTCCACCTGGTTCCTGATTTAGACCTGGCTCTTTGCAAACTTGTTGACCCTGTGAGCATATGTCTTCAAATACCAGGCTCCCTGCAGACTCTCCTGAAGTTACCCTTGAGGTGCAGGCCGCCTGCCTCCTGATTGTCTCTCCTTAGATGTCCTTCTTCACATGAAACACCAGATTCCAAGTTAGTGGCATCACCATTATTCTAGACTCTGAGGCAAAAATTCAGATGCTCCACATTCCTTTCTTCTTCCTTCTTTCTGTACCCACTTTGTCTTTAGAGCCTGCCTCAGCCTCTGCACTCTCTTTGCTGTGGCGACAGCCTTAATCTCTGAATTCTCTGCTTTTCCAGCCCAGGCCTGAGGATGCCTCCTTTTGACTCCATGCATGATTTGAGCCCTTTTACAAATTTGGAAGGCCCCATAAGCTTTCCTCTTTCCCATTCCTCGAATCACCTCAAAAACTCCCTAGACACAAAATATCTCAGCCATCAGCTTCACTTCTAAACACCCCCTGTATTTCTAAATGATACCTGTAAACTAGAACTTGGGGACAGGAAGGAAGACTTCAGGTGACTGGACTAACTCTTTTGTATTATGTTCTAGTTGTTGGCATAGCTGCCTCTTCCATTGAATTGTGAACTTCCCTTTCAAGTCAGTGAACCCAGCATCTGACAGTGCCTTCCCTGTTCATGGTTGGATTCCAAGGCTGTTTTAGAAGATGGTGCTCCCTGCTCCTTTCAGATATGATAGTTGTTATCCAACTACATAAAAATATATCTAAAATAAAACCATGCACAGCTCTTCTGTTCTCTCCTACTTACTTGATCAAGAAGTGCTTTCAGTGACTGAGCACTCAGATATTAATAATTTATGTTTTTTAAAATATTTTCCTTTGTTGATGCACATATAAAGGGTATAAATGATGCTTATAGGTATCAAGTTATGAACAATCAGAAGACAAGGTCCACTTCATAGTTATCAGATGTAAAAATTTAGAATTATTAGAAAGGTTTTTAAAACAAGCAAATTAAAATTTAGTAATATCTGGGACTCTACAGGTAACTTGACTCAGTGTCAGGAATGTGGCCTGTCCCTGATATTAAAATTTCCCTAGTGATTCTAAAGTGCAACCCAGATGAGACCCCCAGAGCTGGTTTAGTTCTTTAAAATTGTATACTGGGATCTTTTCAGGTAAATAAGATCAGGTCACAGAACCCCCTGGAGCCTAACAAAACAACCAAAATAAATAAAAATTTAAAAGCCAATTTAACTAAATTCACCAGCAATTAAGAAATGGAAGAAATCAACCTTGTCCTTGTGTCCTAAACTTTAACAGATGATAGCCAAAGAGAAAGACCAGATTTTCTAGCCAGGAAAAAGGCTCTTTATCCCATCCCCCAATGGGGAATTTGTAAAATCCAGAATTGTCATTAGAATCTCAGGTTCTAGAAGTAGATTGGTGAGTTGGGGAAGGACGGGAATCCTTATCTCTTCCTTCCTCTTGAGGGAACTTATTGTAGACCAGGTTTGAGGTGGGGTAAGGGTGACATGGAGGTAGGTGGGAAGAATTTACTAAAAACAAGGAGCAGGAAGTACCTCATCCAAGGGACTCACCATGTTATATAGTCAGTATGTTTCCTTGCCATTCAGAATTCACTCTGATGCAAGATTTATTGACAGTATGAGAACAAGGTAAAGTCTGGTCCTTATGGCAAAAGTCTTTTGCTGTAGTCTTGACTATCTCCCACCGGTTAAAAGCTGTTGGGAGGTGGTAGAATCTTTAAAAGGTGGAGCCCAGGGGGAGGTTTCTGGGTCATTGTGAGTGGGCTTTTTAAGCGGATTGTGGGACCTCAGTCTCTGCCTCTTCTCTGTCCCCTGGTTTATGACATAAGCAGTTCTGTTCTACCCATGTTCCTGCCATGATATGTTGCCTCACCAAAGGCTCAAACCAATGAGCCAGCCAATCATGGGCTGAAAAACTCCAAAATAAACTTTTTATAAGTTGATGGGTGTTTTGTTATAGTGACAGAAAGCTAACTAACACACCTATATATGATATTTATGCTTCCCCTCTCTCCCGTATAGACACAATCAGGTGGCTCATATTTGGCTGGTATACACTCATGCGGCTGTGCCGGTTATTAGAATATCAAAACACTTTCATACCAGGAGGTTAATAAACTATACAAATGTCTCTTAACTGTTCTGGCCACCCCATCCCCTATCATAAGAAGTTTCTCACTCCAGACCACCCCAACAACTACCAGAGTAACATTAAACCTGGCAAGGAACCTCAGACCCCTGCCCCAGGCCTCTGTTCTGCTCAGTCAATGTTGATGTCATGCTGGTGGTTAAATATTTGTAATGACATTGATGGGAGAAACCATACAGAACACAAGCTCACAGGGAAGAGAGAAATAGGTGGCAATTGAGAGAGAAGATAATGTCAGGGCAAGCACATTGACACTGTGTGAAAGCAATTAAATGGTCTGAGAGCTGCACATCTTATGTGAGCAAACTTAAATAAAATGACCTGAGCTACAGCCAGATGAGAGGGCAGAGTGGGGAACAGAAGGAACCATTTGGGCAAAAAAAGGCCAATCCAAGAGAGAAAGTTCCTACAGGTGTAATGTACACTCATAGAACTTAAAGACATGAACTTGCTGGGCATAGTAATGCACACTTATCCCAGCAATTCAGTAGGTTGAGACAAGAGGATTGCCAAGTTTGAGGGCCTTAAAAAATTAAAAGCACCGAGGATGTAGTGCATTGATAAGTTACCCTGGATTAAATCCCCAGTCCTGAAAAACAAACATTAATTCATAAAACACAATGCTTAGATGTAAGCGCACGGAACAGGAGAAAGATAAAAAGGCAGATGGTGGAGAGAAGGAAACAATTTGACCAAATTAATATGATAGAAGAAATAAGTGAATTAGAACAACTCACAAGAAACATGTTTGAAATCTGGATTGGTAACTTTTTTTTTTAAAGGCTTAAGGTGACTGCAGTGAATGAAAGATTTTTTAAAAAGATTCAAGTAATTCTTGAGAGAATAGGAAGACAGAGATACTCTGACATAAGAAAGTATTGAAAGACAATACAGAAAAAATTTTCCTGAAATGAAGAAAGAAATCTTTGAAACAAATGAACTGTGTTCTAGGAAATCCAACAGAGAAACACTTGACACCAAAACACCCTCATGAAGTTACTAAACTTTAAGAAAGAATAGTTCTTTACCATTCAGACAGAAAATGCAAGTCGCCAAGGGATCTCAAACTTCCTTACTTCAAGACCCAGTGATGGAGAGCAGGAGGAGTATTTCCAATGTTCTCAGTAGGAAGTGAGAAGGTGCCGCAGTTCAGCTGGGCCAAATAACCGGAAGGTGACAAGCAACTTGAAGGTTGAAGCGGGAACTGCTTTATTACGGAACAACAGCGGCACATATACCCAACTGATTGCACACAGCTTAACTCAACCAGCATCATCCAGATGCAGCAATCAGCCAATAAGGAATCTCCACCATCTTAATGGCTCGGTGGAGTTGCCTCACAAACCACTCCTCCTGGCAAACTGCCAGGCGCCTTCTTGACTTGATTTGCAGTCCCCAACAAGAAGGACTTAAGTGAATGACGGCAGCCAAGTCATCAAACATAACAAACATAACATCTCGTCCTCTTACAAGAGCGTGTGGGAACTTGGAGTGCACTACCTCTGAGCCCTTTAGGAAACCACTTAATAGGCGAGATGACTGTCACAATTCAATAATGAAGGGGCTTATAGTAAAAGAACCAGTGATGAACACTGATTATGTAAGGAATGACCGAACAGGCTGTTATATTTTCATGGTAGATAAAAGATTGCAAATAGTATAAACCTTAAAAATATAACTAATAAGTCGGGAATGGGAGAAGGGAGACATAAGGGTGCCAGTCTTCCCTTGTTTTCAAAGCAGAGAGTTGGTATTGTCTAAAAGAAAAAAAAACTAATAACTAACCTTAAATTTTCAGAACTCTCTTTTTAAAATTTGTTTGTTTAATAAACTTAAAAGGGTTTTGAAAGAAATACCTGTTGAAGCAAAGGAATATTTTAAAGTTTAGCAATTGCTTCCATTCACCTTAGTTTCTTATCTTAAACACAAGCAAATTAGCTGAATGCTATTTATTATTAAAAATAAATGTAATTAGAAATAAATGTGAGAGGGCAGGGGTTGTGGCTCAGTGGTAGAGCTCTTGCCTAGCATGTGTGAGGCACTGGGTTCGATCCTCAGCACCACATAAAAATAAACAAACAAAGGCATTGTGTTCATCTAAACTAAAAAAAAAAAAAATTTAAAAACAGAAATGTGAGAAATTAAAAATAAGTACAACTGTATATTTAAAATATTTATCTAAATATTTAAAATTAGCCTCTAAGGTATTCATGTTTTTACTTGTCTTTGTACATTTTGTGTTGTTTAGCTTTTGTTTGATAACCATGCTATATATATATATATATATTTTAATTTAAAATGGAGGTAGGAGGCTTAGGATGTAGCTCAGTGGTAGCAGGTAGTTTGCTTAGCATGCATGAGGCTCTGGGTCCATCCCTGGCACCAAAAAAGAAGGAAGGAGGGGGAGGGCAGGGAGATGTTTTAAAACAAGGTTAAAAAACATCATAGCCTAGGTGGCCCCTGATATATGGTGCTCCCTGTAATGACATTTGCCTTATGTTATGGTTTAGATCTTAGATGTCCCCCAAGACCATGTGCTAAAGGCTTGGTGGCCAGCCTGTGTGCTATGGGGGGAAGTTGTTGAACCTTTAGGAGGTGGGCCTTAGAGGAAATTAGGTCACTAGGGGCATGTCCTTGAAGGTGGTATTGAGGGGGGACAACTCTGTTCCACCACACGCTGTTGCCGTGATGTGCTGCCTTGCCACAGGCCCAATCCAACAGAGCCCGAGAGACCATGGACTGAAACCATGAGCCAAAGTAAGTCTTTTCTCCTTTTAGGTTGTTTATCTCAGGTATTTTGTCACAGCAACAGAAAGATAACACACTTCAAACTCCTGTCAAGTTACTTTAAAATTTTAATTTTATCTCACCACAATTTTTTTTCCCCACTGATAATTTTTTTCCCATTAGCTGCTATTCTTTTATCCACACAGAGATATTACTCATCTCAACATCCCATTTTGTATAACTCAGAAGTGGTGCAACATTCTTTGGGGGCTCAAGGAAAAACAGAACAACCATATGATACCTAGATACTTGCCGAGTACATCTGACACAAATGAAAAATGGCGGGGGGTGGGGCAGGGAGCCAATTGGAGTGGCTAACAGCCCTCTTAGAAGAAGCGAGAAAGAATCTTAGCAACATGGGAATTCTGCACATGAATTGGCTGCAGTCCATTGGAGAAGCTGAAAGATTTCTTTCTTTGTGCTGCCGCTGTGAGTTTGGAAATGAAATGTCAGCCCTTTCCCTGCCCAAGTGAAATTGCCAGGCAATAGAGCTGTAGCTCAGGATCCGCTTATGCTGATCAAACCCAGCCAGCCGGCCATGACTGATGAGAGAATGGAGCTGTGAGCTCTGCTCAGTGAGCATTTGTTCCAAGACCACTCTGCACTGTGTTTGTGAAAAACAAAGGAAGTCCTATGTTCTCTTGTAGCATGTGTAAGAACGGCCCAGGGCCCTCCCCCCCTTTCTCTGTGTCCCACGAAGTTTTATAAAATCCCCAATTCTCAGTTTTGAAAGATCCTAAATCATCATCTTGTTATTGGTCTGGAAAGATAGGATTGTGGGACTGGCAGACTCCTTCCTCCACAGGGAAGCTCAGCTATCACAAAGCTACAATAAGCTTCAGATTGGGAATTGTGCATGACATGGGTAGCACAGGGTAAGAGCTCCGGAAATGGTACTAGCCACAGTGGACTGTTCCTGCTGTTCCAGTGATGTGGAGGCTGAGGCAGGAGGATTTCTTGAGCCCAAGAGTTTGAAACCAACTTGGGCAACATAATGAAACCCTATCTTAAAAAACAAAAACATAAAACAAAAAACCCTCAGAAAACCACAGTTGTAGTAATAATAATTACTATTTTACTATTCGTACACACCAAGGAGGTATGGCTCCATCATGCCTAGAGGTTTCCTGGCTAAATAGGTCTTTTCTTATTTGGGTCTCTTGTCCCTGCTCTTACAAGTACCACTGTCCTTAGATTCTCCATTCTGCACTACTCGTCACACCACCTTTAAAGACGCTGTCACCTAATTACATCCCCATGTGAACACCACACCTCCTCCTTGCCTGAGCACCAGAGCCAGCTCTGATGCCTGACAGCTGTATCCCAGTTGAAGGATTCCAGAAGAATGGCTGACTAGGGATGAGAGTAGACCTGACACTTTCCACAGGATCCTATGTTTAGTCAGCTATTTCACTGCTGTGACTAAAAGATCTGACCAGAAAAAATTTAAAGAAAAGTTTATTTGAAGGATCAATATTTCAGAGGTCTCAGTCCACAGAAAGCTGGCTCCATTCCTTGGGGCTCAAGGTGAGGCTGAACATCATGGCGGAAGAGTGTGGCAGACAGAAGCAGCTCACATTTGATCAGGAAGCAAGGAGAGAGAAAGAGAGATACTCCCTTCGCCAGATACAAAATATATACCCCATAGCTATGACCCTGATGAACCACCTTCTCCAGCCACACCCCACCTGCTCCACTCAGTTAATTCCATCAGGGATTAATCAACCGATTGAGTTACGGATATAATCCGATCATCTCTCCTCTGAACCTTCTTGTATTGTCTCACAGGTGAGCTTTTGGGGAACACCACATCTAAACCACTTACTCTCTGTATTCCAGAGGACATCTGATATATTGTTGTGCTCTTGTCTCCTTCCCTCTCACCTGGAACACTCTCTTTTCTTTAAAGTTGCCCCTTCCCCACTGCTTCAGTTCAGATTGGGCTAACAGTCATAGTCCCCAGTATTCTAGCCACAGCAGTGGACGGATGATCCAAATTTCTGTCATCGGAGTTCCCTGGGACTGCTTATCTGGAGACCAGGAGAGAGTGTCCCTTCTTCTAGGGTTACTAAACCAGAGTGGCACAACCCATCTGCAACTGCCCTCCCTGCTCCATAGAGATCTGCAGGAGGAGGAAATGAAGAAATAGGAAGAACTGAGATTGCAGCACAGAGGAGCAGAAAACAAAAGCAACGGAGGGCATGGATGTGGTCCAATCCTGCCTGGGGCCAGCGGCATGCCTCCTTCCCAGTTATATAAGCTAACAAATCCCACTTCATTTAAAGCTCACTGCATTTGAGTTTTTGTCAGTTGTAACCAGAAGTTTGAGAAATTTTCCTGTAAGTCCAAAACATTTGCTTTTGGCCAGGTTAACAAATTCTTTCTCCATCTTTCTACCTCCATTTAATATATGGCCATGTTTTTTATGATAGAATTAATCGAAGAAAATTGAGAAACACATCTACATTGGTGCCAACTGGGGATCTGATTTAAACAAGAACTATTTGGTTCTGCTGGAGTATCAGCAAACTGGGCTGAGTTTGGGGGTTCTGTTGGTCTTTGACTCCTTCCTAAATAATAGTTATATTCCTGAATACTTACTATCAAGCACTGTGAACAACTTTGTATGATTATTTCATTTAACCCTGAGGATAACTGTGGAGGGAATACTATTATTAATTGCATTTGTAGGTGTTAGAGTCTGTAAACAAGTCAGGATGGCACCTGGCAAATGTCAGAGTCTGTAAACAAGTCTGGATGGTGCCTGGCATTTTGCCAGAGGGAGTGGTTTGTGAAGTAACGCCAGCGAGCCATTAAGTGTGGAGATTCCTTATTGGTTGACTGCTGTATCGAGTTTATGTTAATTAGATAAGCTGTGTGGAATGTATAAATACCCCTCCTGTCCTACAATAAATGGCTCCCTCTCCTGCTGTATCAATCTACACAAGTTGCTCGTCATCCCCCCCCCCCCCCGCCCCTGGCTATTTTGCTGCAGCCGGACTGCGGCATGTAGGTACTAAAGGACTTAGTAATGGTGCTTGTTTTACCCAGGTGAATTCCAAAGCTTGGCTCATGGTGGGAGCCAGACAGGTAGTTCTAGAGACTGTGTCTTTACAGCTGTGTTGTAGGATGTAGGACAGTCTCTGCCACACCCTCACTGTGGGGCTTTGAGCATATTAGCAAAGTTCTGGGAGCTTCGCTTTCTCCTCTGTAACTGAGATACGAGTTGAGCATCCCTAATGCAAACCTGAAATTCAGAGCGCTTCAAAACCTGAAACCTTTTGAGAGCTGACATGACACCACCAGCAGAAGATTCCCTGCCTGAACTAATGAGTTTTGCAAGGACTAAATGAGGCCGTGCGTGGGGGTCTGTTGCCTTTCTCACCTGGATGGGCAAAAGCATGGTGATCTCATTATGGTCCGCACAGTGGGTGTTTAGCTCTTTGCAGGTCCTTCCTGGGTGTGAGGGTAGAAACTGCGTAGGCTGTGGAATGGTCAGATCTGGATTCTGGTCCTGTCCTTGTTATTAACAGCCTGTGTCACTTTGGGCAAATCATTTAGCCCCTGGGCCCTTTGACTCCTCATTCAGGTGCATGAGATGGTGGCATTGTGAGCATTGTGTGAGATGACACATCACTAACCCATAATATTGTGCCTGGCACAGGGGAAGTACTAGTTAAGTTGTAATGGTGGGGTGGTGAGGGAGGGTCCCTGCATGTTTCTCAGCTCATGCCAACTGCGCCTACACACACAGGAAATGACACTATTAGGAGAGACATCTTTGGACTCTTCATAGATGTCATCACTTTATTACACTTACGGCTTTTCTGAGCTCCATTTAGTTGTTTGATTTCTTCTGCTAAATATTCAGGATTGGTAGGAGAGTAAGTTCTATTTTTAAAAATTACTTAAAGTATCTCAAATTTTAGAATAAAATATTTAATCACATACCAAAGCAGAAAATCTTCTATCTAAAATAGACCCTTGTCAGTTCCCTGCGTTTTAAGACAGTTCTGTCAGTAAAGTTATCTCCACCCCAGGCAAGAAATGACACTGTGAGCAAATGAATACCTCTTGTATGCAAGTCCCCAGGTCAGGTGGCTTGCAGACACAGGACTACTTTAGAAACACTTTGCACTCCACGAATTTGCAGGCTAATGATGGGTATAAGACATATTTTTGAATAGCTGTGCTATAACAGGATGTGATGCACATTTAGAAATAAAGGCTTTGGAAACCCAGAACAGGGAGTATGTCCTTTTAATTGAGAAGCATAGCACAAATGCTCTTGGGTGAAGACTTGTGCATATGGAATGATGTGCAAGTTAGACTTCCAGCTGCAAGTGACAGAACACCTGACTATTAACTGGCTCAACTTCATGGTTATTTGTGGAACACAACACTAATCCATTTGCAGAACACACTTTTTGGTTTGAGTTCCCTGGGATTGAACCCAAGTGCTTTTAACCACTAAGGCACTCATCTTGCTAAGATACTTAGAGCCTTCCTAAGTTGCGAAGGCTGGCTTTGAACTTGAGATCCTCCTGCCTCAGCCTCTCAAGCCGCTGTACACATTCTTTTCAAGTACATGTGGAACACTCACCAAATTAAACCGTATGCTGGACCATTAGAGTTTGAAATGCTTCTCTGAAGGAAGATTCTGGAAAGAGGAGAACAGCTGTGGCGTAATTCTAAAGGAGACAGAATAACCAGATAACACACCAAAAACTCATGAACAAGTTTTACTACAAAACTGGATATTTATTTCCTAAGACAATACAAACTGCCACAAACTAAGTTGCTTAATATAAAAAAAAAAAAATCTATCCTCTCACAGGTCTGGAGGTTAGAAGTCCAAAATCCAAATGTCAGCAGGCCAACCCACCTCTGAAGGCCCCAGAGGAGAATCCTTCTTTGCCTCTTTTTAGTGTCCACTGGGTGTTGGTGATCCTTGGCATCCCTTGGCTTGTGGAAACATCACTCCAATCTCTGCTATCTTTACATGACCATCTTCTCCCTGGGTCTCCAAATCTCTTTTCATAGGACACTAGTATTGGATTTAGCCACACATCCTACACAATTCAGTATGACCTCATCTTAACTTGATTGCATCAAAAAAGATCATATTTCCAAATAAGGACACATTCATAAATATCAGAGATTAGGGTTTAAATATATTTTTTTTGGAAAGGCAGCCCAACTCACAACATTCAAGTGTCATCAAGCCCAAATATATAATGGATGTTTTTCTCCCAGATCAAGAACAAGTTAAAGATATCTGCTCCTACCATACCATTTCTATTCATTATTGAAGTTCAGGTCATAGCCAGTTTAGTAAGGTGAGAAAAAAAAAGATAAACAGATTGAAAAGGAAAAATAAAACCTTTTATTTGCAAATGATATATAAAGAAAGCCCTAAAGACTGTACAAAAACTACTAGAGCTAATAGCTGAATTTAGAATGTTTGCAGGATATAAGAAGGATGTCGAAAAATCAATTGTAGGAGCCAGGTGTGTCAGTGCGTGCCTATAATTGTAGGCACTCAGGAGGCTGAGACAGGAGGATAGCAAGTTCAAGTCCAAGTCCAACCTGGGAAATTTAGCCAAATTCTATTCAAAATAAAATAAAAAGGGCTGAGGCTGTAGCTCATTGGTAGAGCACTTGCCTAGCATGTGTGAGACCCTGAGTTCAATCTCAGTACAGAAAGAGAGAAAACAAAAGAAGGAAAATTGCATTTCTACATACTAGGAAAAAAACAATTAGAAAATAAAAATTAGAAAAAAATGTCATTTTAAACAGCATAAAAATCCATAAACGTGTTTGAGCTCCCATAATAAAAGAGCATAGACTTGGGTGGCTTTTCAGCAATAGAAATTTATTGCTCAAGTTTCGGAGTCTGGGAATTCTGAGATGAGGGTGGCCACATGTTGGTTGTGGTGAGGGCCTGCGTCTAGCTTATGGGATGGCTGTCATCTGTGTGTCCTCACTCAGAGGAGGGAACCAGCAAGCTCCCTTGTGTCCCTTTCATAAGGCACTACTCCCATTTAAGATGCTCTGATCTAATCAAACCCCAAAGGTCCAGCTTTTAATACCATAATGTTGGAGGTGAGTATTTCAACATATGAATTTGGGAGGAAGCAAAACTTCGTGACAATAATCCATAAAATAATCAGGAAAAATTAATAAATTATACACAAAACCACAGTGCTGAAAGGTATGAAACATTTCTGAGACAAGTAGAGAAAACCTAAAAAAAATTTAGAAAATATACCACTCAGAGGTTAGAAGATCTGAACTGATAATGCATGTCTGTTCTTCCCCAATTGATCTAAAGACTCACTGCAATCCCAATTGAAACACCAACAGGTATATATGACACTAAAAGTACAACAACTAAACAAATAAATGTGTTGGACCTCATCAAAATGAGAAACTTTTGTTCATCAAAGGACATTGTCCAGAAAATGGAAAGGCAATTCACAGAATGGAAAAATATTTACAACTCTCATATCTCATAAGAGACTTGTATCCAAAATACAAAGAACTCTTATAACTCAACAACAAGAAGACAAACAACCTGATTTTAAAATGGCAAAGGATTTGAATAGACATTTCTCCAAAGAAAATATACAAACGGGCAATGAGCACATGAAAAGATCACTAGGGGATCATCACTGGGGGAAAGGCAAATTAAAACAACAATCAGATTCCACTTCACTCTTACCAGGATGGCTATACTAATAACTTTTAAAGCAGAAACGCAAGTATTGATGAGACTGTGCAGAATTTGGAACGCTTGTTCAGTGCAGGTGGGAGTGTGAAATGGAGCAGTTGTTGTGGGGAAGTTCAACAGCTCCGCAGAAAGGTAAGGCCCTTAGCATCACAAGAAAGAAAGAAAGATAAACACAGGAAACAGGATTACTCTATGACCTAGCAACTATACTCCTCAGCATAGGGCAATATCCATGGCACAATAGTCAGAGTAGCCAAAGGTGGAAACAGCACAAGTGTCTATCAACAGATGAATGGATAGTCAAAATGGGGTTTATACAATGGATTATTATGCTGCCATGGAAAAAGAATGAAGTTCTGACATATCCTACAATGTGGATGAACCTTGAAAAGATTATTATCAGGTGACATAAGCCTGGCACAAAAGGGCATTGCTATGAAAGTATTCCTCTTACATGGAATATTTAGGAAGGCAAGTCAGTTACAAGTTACCAGGGGCCAGCAGGAGGAGGAGTGGAGCAGTGTTGTATAATGGTTACAGAGTTTCTGTTTGGAATAATGAAAATGTTCAAGAAATAGAGATTGATGACACTCCTCCAGCCTCTTAGATGTACCTAATGCCATTACATTTTTCACTCAGAAAATGATTCAAATAGCAAATTTTATGTTTTATAATTTAAAAGATTGATAATGAGATATAGTGGTCCCCCTTTATTTGAGCTGCATACACGTGAAGACCCCCAGTGGATGACAGAAAGTGCAGATGGTACCAAACCCTATATTTATATTATGGCTTTTTCCAGTACCTGGATACCTATATTAAAGTATAATTTATAAGTGAGGCACAGTATGAGATTAACATAATAACTAGTAAAAATAGAATGATTATAACAATGCATTGTAATAAATGCTATATGAATGTGCTCTCTCTCAAAATATCATATTGTGCTGTGCTTCCCCTTTTTCTTCCCTGTGATGATGTGACTTGCTACTTCAAGGAAGTACTTTCCAGCTTCTCTTTAGCGTGTCCCAATGGCCAGCAGCACTCCTATTGCATTTTGGGGTCATTACTAAGCAAAATCAGGGTAACATGGACACAAGCACTGAGACACCACAACAGTAGATCCAGTGCCTGAGCTGCTCCTCGGTGACTAACAGGTGGGCAGTGTGCACCGGATGGACGTGCAGGACAAAGGGTTTCCCAGGCAGGATGGATTGAGATGCAGGAGATTCCAACACACTGCTCAGAGGAGCCTGAGATTCAAAACCTGAAAAACAAATGAACCCGGACCCATTTCACATCACACACAGAAAGTTTTTTCAGCTCTCCTAACTGAACGTCAAAGTGAAAACTCAAAATAAAACTTCCCCAAAGAAACACAGGCCAATATCCTTGTGAATTTGGAGGAGGCAAGATATTTCAGGATCAATAAAAGACTAACTATGGTGGGGTGCTGGGGGTGCACACCAGTAATCCCAACATCTTGGGAAGCTGAGGGAGGAGGATTGGAAGTTCGAGGCTAGCCTCAGCAATTTAGTGAGACTCTGTCTCAAAAAATAAAAAGGAATAGAAGGAAGACCAATGGAATAGAGGAAGAGGATCATGGGGAAGGAGAAGAGGAGGGAAGGAGGTTGTCCTGGGAATTGAAATGGAACAAATTGTATTATATGCTTTTATGAATACGTCAAAGTGAACCCCACAATTATGTAAAACCATAAAGCTCTACAAAAAACATAAAATAATTTAAAAGCATGTAGCTCAGCAGTAGTTCACTCTGGGTTCAGTCCCCAGCACCCCCCAAATAATAGTAATAATGATAATAATAATAATAATAATAATAATAATAATAATAATAATAATAATAATAATAATAAATAGATAAATTGGACTTCATCAAAACTAAAAATTTATGCTCCTAAAAAGTACACCAATAGGCAAGACATATATGAGAGACAATATTCATAATACATATTTCTGGGAAAATATTTGTGTTTATGGGCTGGGGATGTGGCTCAAGCGGTAGCATGCTCGCCTGGCATGCTCGGGGTTCTGGGTTCAATCCTCAGAACCACATAAAAATAAAATAAAAGATGTTGTGTCCACCGAAAACCAAAAAATAAATATTAAAAAATTCTCTCTCTCTCTCTCTCTCTCTCTCTCTCTCTCTCTCTCTCTCTCTCTCTCTCCCTCTCTCTTAAAAAAAAAAAGATTTGTGTTTATAATATACAAAGGACTCTAACAACTCGACAATAAAAAGACAACCAAAAAGCCAGAGGGGTAGTTCTGTGGTAGAACACTGCCCTAGCATGCATGAGTTCCTGGGTTCAATCCCCATTACAGGGAACAAAAAGAAGAAGACTGAAAGAAATAATTAAAAATGCACAACGACTTAAACAGATATTTTACAAATGGATATATACAAATGCCAGTAAAATATGAAATGAGCTCAATATCATTCATGGCTAGAGGGACACAAATTAAAACCAAAAGAGATTCCACTACATATATCCGCTAGTGAGACTAACATTATGAACAAAAATAATAGGTGTTTTTGTTGTGTCTCAGACATTGTTAATTGGTGTATAAAATGATATAACCACTTAGAAGTTGATCTGGTAAATTTCATTTAAACATGTTCCTACCCTGTCTCTTGCACAAGAAAGGACTTTTTCCCCCCAGTATTCCAAAATTATCCATCCTCTCTTGGGCTGATTTATCTATTCACCTTCTTTTTTTTTTTTTTTTTTTTTTTTTTTTTTTTTTTTTTTTTTTATTTATTTTTTTTTTATTGGTTGTTCAAAACATTACACAGCTCATGACATATCATCTTCCATACATTTGATTCAAGTGGGTTATGAACTCCCATTTTTTACCCCAAATACAAGTTGCAGAATCACATCAGTTACACATCCACATTTTTACATAATACCATATTAGTGACTGTTGTATTCTGCTACCTTTCCTATCCCCTACTATCCCCCCTCCCCTTCCCTCTCATCTTCCCTCTCTACCCCATCTGCTGTTGTTTAAGAATAGCTCCTTTTTAATGTGTTTTTTTTATCACAACATTATAGTTGTAGATAATAGTGGGATTTTATATTGTTATGGTGTGTGTGCATGTACAAATATGTAACAATGAATCCCACCATCATGTATAATTATAATCAACCAATAAAATGTGGAAAAGTGGGTTCATTTTGACATCCATAAATTCATCTCACATAATTTGCTCCACTTCAATCCCCAGTGCTTACCCTTTCCCACCCCTCCTCCCTCCCTGGAGTTCCTTCCTCTACTCTACTGGTCTTCCTTATATTTATTTATTGTTTTTCAGTTGGTACATTATACATAAAAATGACATTCAAGCCAGGCACAGTGGCACATGCCTGTGATCCCTTTGACTCTGGAGGCTGAGGAAAGAGGGCCACAAGTCTAAGGCCAGCCTCAGCAACTCGGCAAAAGCCTGTCTCAAAATAAAATTAAAAGTGTTGGGAGTGTAGCTCAGTAGTAAAGCACCCCTGGGTTCAATCCCCAGTACAAAAAAAAAAGTGTAATTCATTGTGACATATACATACGTTCCCATAACATAATTTAGTCAATTTTCTTGTGCAGTTTCTTCCTTTCCACATTCCTCCAAATTAACTCCCTAAATCCTCACAAAAATCTTGTAAGGTTGGTGTGAACATCCTCCATTTGTCTGACAAGGAGACTGAGGCTCAGAGAGAGGAGGGTATCCTGCCCTAGGTTGTCTAGCTGGAAGGTGGCAGAGCTGAGACTTGCCTCGTAGTGGTCATTTCTCTGATGCATGCTACCTTGGCTGCCGTGTTTTTGTACAGTTCATGCATTGCACAAAGTGCCCAACCCAGAGGATGAGAAGGATCTGGACTGTCATCTAGCCTATGATCCACTCCAACTGCCTCTTTGTGAACCTGTGTCTATCTGGAGAAAGGAGCTCATTTTTCTAATTTGTCCTCCCAGTGGAGTACCTCTTTCTAATTCAGATAACCACACTGTGTGAGCTGGCAACAGCCTTACTTGCTGCATCTGTCTGGGTAGGTAGGTGTGTGGAAGGGGTAGGTTGGGGTGAGTGGATAATAATGAGACAATACAGGATGAGAGACTGTTAGTTTGACAAAGCCTGATAGAAACAAGGTAAAATGTTGTAAGAGGCCCAGGTGCGTACTCAGAGCAGGAACTTGTATAGGGGAAAGGATTCTGATGAGCTAGGGACATAGCCTCTCTATGAGAATTTACTCAGGCCCCTGGACACTTTTAGGCTCAGTCTAGGACTTGATTTGGAAGGATATGGAATCCGTGGGGCTGTAGCTTAGGATCTTTTGAGAGCTTCATTGGGGTGTCAGTTTATGAGGTTCTCCGGGCTGGTTAACTTGGAGGTAGATGATCCATCCATCATCCTGACCTCTTATTTCTCTGACTTCCTTGTCTCCAAATTTATCTTCCAGCCTCCTCTTTTTCCCATTTTCACAGTCACAGCTTAGCCATTATTATCAGCAAAAACTGAACTTCCTCCCTGAATTTCAAGTTCAAACATATCACTCTACCACCCTGAACGCGCCCGATCTCGTCTATTCACCTTCTTAATACTTTATTGAGATAAACAAATTTTGGTGTATGCAAACAATGGAAAAGTATTCAGTAATAACAAGGAGAAAACTGCTGATACCCCCAACATCATGAAGGAACCTCAGAAACATGGTAAGCAAAACAGCCAGACACACAGCAAGGCATATTATCCTTTTCCATATATATGAAATCCTAGAAGAATTAATCTATGGTGAAAAAATCAGAACAGTGGGTCCCTGGATTATGAGGATGGGCTTTGATTGGTAAAAACCTCAAACAACATCCTTTTCTGGGGTGATGGGAACCGTCCATGTCTGGCTGGTGCTGTGGGTCACATGGGTGTGGACTTCTGTCAAAACTCGTCTGACTGCCCACTTATGATCTTCTCATTTCCCCATATGTAAGTTATATTTGATTTTAAAAGTTGAATAACAGGGTTAAAGCAGCAGGGTGGACATTGCAAGCCAGCCCAAACAGCCATATCAAAAGAGCAAGTTTAAAATTTCAAGAATTCCCACAAATCAGTTTGAAAATACACAAAACACAATTTGAAAAAATATAGAAAGGATCTGAATAGACAACTCACTAGTGAGGAAGTTCATATCTTTCCTCTGTTCTCTTCCCTTGTTCATCGTTTTTTAGTTTATATTGGTTACACAAGCAGTGATCATCTTCTCATAGATGGTGTCTTGTCTTCTTTGTACGCCATGTCATTTGTTGTGTGCAAGTTTAATTTTAATATAATCAAATGCAATCCATTTATTCCTTTATGGTTAGTGCTTTGTGGGTTTGATTTAGAAAATAATGCTCCACTCAAATATCACTAAAATATCATGTGATATTTTTTCTAATATTTGTATAACTTTTTCATCTCCAGGTCTTTTAAACCACTTAGAAATTACTTGTGTGTGGAATGTAATTTGGATTGATTCTGTTTTTCATGGATAGACACTTGTCTTCACACCATCCTATCTTTTCCTACACTTTAATTGTCACCACTATCACATATGCATGAGTTTACTTCTAGGTTCTCTGTTCTATTTATTTGTCTATTTGTCTCTCTCTGGGCCAATACTATACTATTAAAAGATCTCAGTACCTTCTGGGATTAGATCCCTTCCCTGAAGGTACATATATGTTATTTTTCCTCTTTAAATTTCTTTGGCTATTCTTGTCTTCTTATTCTTCTATCTGAATTTAAAGATCATAGCTCTAGGTTCTGAAAAATGTATTGTTAGCATTTTTATTGCCATTATACCGACTTTTCCAGTACTGTAGTTTGGATATTAAGTGTCCCCCAAAGACTCCTGTGTTAAAGGCTTGGTTTCCAGGGTACCAACACTATTGGAGGTGGTGCACCTTTTAAGAGATGGGGTCTAGTAGGAGGCACTTGGGTCACTGGGGAGTGTCCTTGAAGAGGAATAGTGGAACCCCAGAGCTTTTCTCTTGCTCTTTTGCTTCCTAGACAAAGCAGTTTGTCCCCTACAAACTCCCACCATAGCCATGCAGTACCCCTACCGGATACCTGAAAGCAGAAGATCTACCCAAACGTGGTCTGGAACCTCTAAAACCATGAGCCAAAGTGAATTTTTTTCTCTTTGTAAGTTGTTTACCTCAAGTATTTTGTTGTAGTGACGGAAAGCTGACTAACAGAGAAATTGTACCTTCTGATCAATGAATCTGACTCATCTTTTCTAAAATTAAGAAAAAGAGTCTTGCTGTGTTGCTCTGGCCAGAGTATGGTTTATCTTTCCACCTATTACTGTATTCTCCAATAAAGTTTTATAATTTTATTAATAAAATTTTTATTCTTTTGTTTTAGATTTATTCTTTTTATTTTATTGCTGTCTTTGAAAAATATTCTGTTATAAAAATCATGTTTTCTAATATTGACTGCTGATAAATAGCTTTGTTATTGATTTTATGTATTTGTTTTGCTTTCAACAACCATTACAAACTTTTATTTCTGGTAGTTTATAGGTTCTTTGTATTTCTTAGTTTTTTTCCTTTCTAAGCTTTATAACTTTTACTTCTTTTTCTTTTCTTATTACATTAGCAAAAATCTCTAGTACAACGATGAATAGAAGTGATGGCAGAAGATGTTCTCTTTGTTCCTGATCTGAAAGACAATGCTTTCAACATTTCACTGTTACACATAATTCATCCTATAGGTTTTTTGATGGAAATTATTTACCAGGCTAAAGAAGTTGCTTTCTCTATCTAGTTTAATAGGGAAATCATGAAACAATGTTGAATATAGAAAGGTTTTCCATGTTTATTGAAATGACCATAATGTTTTCTCCTTAAACCAATTAATATGGTAAATCTCATTAGGAGATTTTCTAATCATAACCATCCTTGCATTCCTAGGATGAATCCAATTTGGCAATATTTTTAACAGGCATTTCTAGATTCAGTTGCCTAATGTTTTGTTTTAGGATTTTGCATTTATAATTAGAAGTAAGATTAGCCTTTAACTTTCCTGTCTCATATTGTCTTTATCTGATTTGCCTGATTTGCCATCACAATTAATGTACTTCATAGAATAAGGTCTGCAATGTTCCTCAATTTTATACACACTGGAACAGTTTGTGTAAGATGATGATCTGTTCTTTGAAGTTTGGCTCTGTTTAAACCTCTGAGCTCCAGGAGTTAGTTTATTTTTATCTCCTTTTTTGTTTGTTGATTTTTTTTTTTTTTGAGTGGAGAGGATTGATTTAGAAACACTTGATTCAAATTATAAGTCTTACTGTAAATTGGTTTTCCTCTTAAATAATTGTTTGGTTATGTTTTTCTAAGAAGTTGTGTATTTGGTCTATGTTTTCAAGTTCCTTATTATTGGTGTTAAGTAGAATTGTGCATAAGGACCCTGAGAACTAACTGTGCAAGAAGACAGCTAGGACAAGCCCACCTTCTCCTAGAGACAGGGGCTCAGCTTCCCACAGGACCAGTAGCTTCCTTTCTGCAGAAGAAGGGCCTTCCATTTCCCACACCCTGCACCCCCTGTCGTTCCACCACCACCAGTGCCAGGCACCTGGCTTCCTCAGCAACTTCTCTAAAAGCAAGAACTCAGTCTATATCACTCATGCCAAGCAGGCCATTTGTCTCCCACAAAAAAGCTGAATTCCTGTGCTTGCTCTGTAGGACAGAGGACCGGGCAGTGGTTCTCCAGGAGATGCAAACCCACTGCAGTCTTGTCTGTCATCCTGCTCCTGCCCTGACTTTGCACGCAGAGGACTCCCTGTCTACCCACAGACGCTTATGTCATGGGTTTCCCCAATACAGCTGTGCCTTATCCTAATCATGTAACATTATGAAATTCATCCTGAGCCCAGAAACTTGGCAGGTGGTGACAGTGAAGGAATCTATCTTGCACATCACTTGATCATAATTGTTCTTAGTATCATTTTTGCACAGATCTCCACTATTTTACAGCTTACTATTGTCATGCCTAATTATGATCTCTCTCTCTCTCTCTCTCTCTCTCTCTCTCTCTCTCTCTCTCTCTCTCTTTCTCTCATCTCTTACTCTCTTAATCAGTTGCACTGAAGATTTTGTTATGGTTATGTTTAAGTCTGGAATAATTTTAGATTTATAGAAAAGTTACATAGTATAAAATTCTTATCTACCCTGCATTTAGTTTGCCTAATCTCATATAACTATGTATTCTTATTGAAAGAAACTTTTCACTCATGTCCTTTTTCTGTTCCAGGATCCAATACAGAATACCACATTGCATTTAATGTCATTTTATTTAATCTTTCAAAACATAATTGTATTGAGAAAAAATTATATGTCATGAATTTTTCCCAATTAAAGCATGCAATTCAATGCTTCTTATTATACTTATGAAGCCATGCAGTTCTCATTAAAATATAATTTAAGAATATCTTCAGTACCCATAAAGGAACCCTGTACTTATTAGGCAGTCACTCTCCATTCCTCCCTCTTCCAGCCTTAGGCAACCACTTATCTGCTTTCTATCTGTGTAGAATTTTCCTACTCTGGACCTTTCATATAAATGGAATCATACAATATGTGGTGTTTTATGACTGACTTCTTTGACTTGGCATTTTTGGAGGTTCATTCATATTATAATATGTATTAGTACTTTATTCCTCTTTATTGCTGCAGAGTATTTCATTGTTTGATATGTTAGCTTTTTATCACTGTGACAAAATATCTGAGAAGATGAGCTTCATGGAGGAAAGATTTGTTTTGACTGATGGTTTAAGTTCATTGTAGGCTGGCTCCATTGCTATGCGCCTATGGTGAGGCAGAGCATCAAGGTGGAGCAGAGCCGCTTACCACATAGCAACTGGCAAGCAGGGCTGGGGAGATGAGGTCAGGGGAAAAGATAGAGTCCACAAGGGCATGACCCCAAGGATCCACTCCCTTCAACTGGATCTCACCTCCTTACAGTTTCCATACCTTCCCATTGGCTCATTCAGCTATGACTCCATCAATGGATGAATCCATTGATGAAGGTAGAGCCCTCATGATCCAATCACTTCCCATAAGTCCTGTCTCTGAACATTGCTACATTTGGGGACCAAGCCTTCAACACATAGCCTTTGGGAACATTCCAGATCCAAGTAATAACATATGAATATTCCACATTTTGCTTTCCATTCTTAGTTGATAAGTTGGATTATTTTTCAATTTTTGGTTACTGATAATAATGCTGCCAGGAATATTTATATACTGGTTTTGTGTAGATATGTGTTCCTTCTTCTGTTAGATATATATCTAGAATCAGAATTATTTGGTCATAGGTAACTCCATATTTAACTTTTTTTTGGGGGGGGGTGTTACTGGGAATTGAACTTGGAAATGCTTTGCCACTGAGAAACATCCCTAGGTCTTTTTTATTTTTTATTTTGAGATAAGTTCTCACTAAGGTACTGAGGGTCTTCCTAAGTTGCTGAGGCTGACCTCAAACTTGCAATCCTCCTGCCTCAGCCTCTCCAGTCACTGGAATTACAGGTGTGTGCCATCATGCCTGACCATGTTGAACATTTGGGAGAACTGCCAAACCATTTCTAAAGTAGTTGCACCATTTTACAATCCAGCTGCAATATGTAAAGGTTCCATTTTCTCTACATCTTTATCCATGCTTGTTATTTAGTTTTTATTTTGTTTTGTTTTCAATTATAGTCGTCCTAGTGGATGTAAAGGGTATCTCATGGTGGTTTTGATTTGCATTTCCCCAGTGACTAATGATGTGCAGCAGCTTTTCACATGCTTATTAGCCCTTGGTGTATCTTTCTTAGAGAAATGTCTATCCAAATCCTTTGCCCAACTTTTAATTGAATTGTTTTCTTATTGTTGAGTTATAAGGGTGTGTTATATATTCTGGGTGCAAGTTTCCTTCCCCATATGTGATTTTCAAATATATTCTCACAGTCTGTAGTTTATCTTTTCACTTTTTTGATGGTGTCATTTGAAGGACAGAGGTTTTTTCATTTTGATGAAGTCCAATTTATCAAATTTTTTTCTGTTTTAAAATTGCTTGTACTTTTGTGTTATATCTAAGAAGTCATTGTTGTATCCAAGATCGTAAAGATTTACTCCTTTGTTTTCTTCCGAGGGTTTTATAGTTTTAGATCTATGATCTATTTTGAGTTAATTTTTGTATATGATGTGAGGTTTTGCAGGTAGATACATACTTGTCCCAGGAACTCTTTGTAGGAAAGGTTATTCCTTCCCATATTGAATTTCTTAGCATGTTTGTCAAAAATGAATTGACCATTAACGTAGTCATTTATGAATGCCACACTAACTTGATTGTGTTACAGAAATCAGGAAGGGTGAGTCCTCCAACTTTGTTCTTTTGCTAGATTGTGTTGGTTGTTCTGTGTCATCTCATTTAACTGCTTTCATTCAACAACTTGATGTTTGTAATTTTTATTTATTGTTTCTCAGTTTTCTGTCTCATTAATTTCTGTTTTTATTTTTATTATTTCCCAGCTTCTAGATACTGGTGGTTGTATATTAGTTTTATAATTATAAAAGCTACATTAATCTTATTATTTGTAGGCTTCCTTCTTTTCTAATATATGCAATTAAGGCCACAAACAACCCAAGCTCTGCTTTAGCTGTTCCCCTCAGGCTTTATGACATGGTGCTGTCGTGGCTTTTAGTGCCAAGTGTCTACTTATTTCCCTTAAGATTTCTTTTTTTGACACATAAACTTTTAATCCCTAAAACACATTAAAATCTCTTTAACTAATATCAACATAATTACACTGTCTGCCTTCTGTTGTGGCCATTAAATCATGTGCTGTGAATTATTTACCTGAAACAGTTATTTCGCCATTCCATAATTTCCAGTTTTTCTAGATCATTGGATTTTAAACGTGTCTATTGTGAGCAGCATATGGTTGGGATTTAGTGTCTGGTATCTGAAAGTCTGTTTTTAAATGCATGGATTTAGAATACAGATATAATATACTTATATGTGTGTTTATGTTTGTGTATGTGTATACATGTGTGTACATATACACATATATGTATGAATTAATTACTGATACAGTTTAATTGACCTATACCACCTTCTTAAGCTTTTTGTGTGTGTGTGCTAATAGGGTCAGAACCCAGGTCCTTGGGTATGACAGACAAGCACTCTACCCCTGAGCTCTAACCCAGCTCTAAGCGTTCTGTTTATCATAATTGTTCTTTTGTTTTTGTTTTTTCCTCCCCTTCTCTACTCTCTTGAATAGATCAGTTTTTATTTCATTTTCCCCTTTCTTCTTGGCTTAGAAGTTATATGTCCTATTTCCATTCTTGTAGTAATTACCCTTAAAATTTTAGCATGTATGCTTAACAAGTTTACCAATCTCTCTACCTTTCTCCCAAAAAGAATAAATGGCTTTACAGCACTTCAACTCTGGTCCCCTGCCTCGTCTTACATGTTCTTGTACTCTGGTGTTTGTGACTCTCCTTGCTTTTCTGCATTTCTTTTTTTTAAAATATTTATTTTTTACTTATAAGTGGATACAATGTCTTTATTTTATTTTCATGTGGGGTTGAGGATTGAACCCAAGGCCTCACGCATGGTAGGTGAGCGCTATACCTCTAAGCCACAACCCCAGCCCACTTTCCCGCATTTCAAATTAGTCGTCCTCTCTGCTAGTAACCACAGGCCGTTGTAGGATTCAGGGACTGATCACCTTTATCCACTCGTTTGCTGTTTCTTTGGAGATTGTTCTTTTGGCCTTCTGCCTCTAGTGTTGATTTCCTTCTTTCTGAAGCACACCCAGAATAAAATCTCTGTGAGGGTCTGAGTGGAAAATTTCCTCAGTCTTTGCCTAAAAATATATTTCTTGTTTTCTACCATACTTTTGAAACCTAGGCCAGGCATGGTGGCACATGCCTGTAATCCCAGCGGCTCAGGAGGCTGAGGCAAAAGGATCATGAGTTCAAAGCCAGCTTCAGCAACTTAGCAAGGTACTGAGCAACTCAGTGAGACCCTGTCTCTAGATAAAATATAAAAACAGGGCTGGGGATGTAGCTCAGTGGTTAAGCACCCCTGGGTTCAATCCCCAGTACCAGAAAAAGGAGGGGAAAAAAAGAAATATATTAGCAAGTTAGAAAAATTCTAGGTTGTCATTTATTTTCTTTTTACATTTTAAGGATATGTTTCTTTTTTCTTCAGGCCTCTGTTGTGACTATGGAGTAATTCGTTGTCAGCCTAGTCTTGTTTTATAATAAGTGATCTGTCTTTCATGTCTGGTTGCATTTTAGATCTCTTTGTTTTGCGTTCTGTGTTTCCCTATATGGTGTTAATGGTAGATTTACTCATTTCTTATGCAAGAACTCAGTATATGCTTTTATTCTAGGATTCTTTTCTTCAGATCTGGAAGAGTCTGAACTATTATCCCTTTGAACACTGCCTGTCTACAATTCTCCTTATTGATAGTTCTAGAATTCCTGTTAGATACATACTGGGCTCTCATTCTTTGTGTCTCTTAACCTCCTTTCACATTTACCAATTTTTTATCCTTTTGCTGTGTTTTGAATAATTTCCTCCTATTTCTCACTTATTAATTCTCTCTTCAACTTCCTTTTCATCCGCTCACTAACTTTTTTATTTCACCAACTAGTGTTGGGGTTGTAGCTCACTGGTAGAGCACTTGCCTAGCATGTGTTCCGATCTACTGGGTTTAATCCCCAGCACCATAAAATAAACAAGTAAATAAATAATGTCAATGGCTATAAATTGTCAAATTTAGACTTTCTGTTTCTTTTCAAAAATCTCTTTTGTTGTTATAATAATAACTGTTAGTCTTCTGTCACTATAACAAAATATCTGAGATAATTAACTTATAAAGATAAATGGTTTATTTTGGCTCACAGTTTTGGAGGTTCTAGTCCATGAAAAATTAAAAGAAAAAAATAAGAGAAAAAGAGGAAGGGTTTACAAAAGCTGACACTGGCAAGGACGGGAATAACCCTGCAGAAAATGGAGATGCCAAAACAGAACAGGCACAGAAAGTTGAAGGTGCTGGAGATGCCAGGTGAACTCTGAGCACTGGTGCTAACTGTGGACTTTGCGTGACTGCACAGTTTGAAATAATATTTTTTTAATCAAGTTTTATAAAAATGCAGAATTTTGTTTTGGTTTTTATTTTTAAGCCCTGTTTTTAGCACACAGAACACTTCCTTGCGTGGGGGGAAAGAACAGAAGTCACTGGTAGAAAGTCTCCAAAGCTGGATTGCCATGGGAAGCACCTTTCTCTGCGTTTTTTTTTTTTAAATGAGGGGGCGGGTACCAGGGATTGAACTCAGGGATGGTGGACCACTGAGCCACATCCCCAGCCCTATTTTGTGTTGTATTTAGAGACAGGGTCTCACTGAGTTGCTTAGCACCTCTCTGTTGCTGAGGCAGGGTTTGAACTCAAGATCCTCCTGCCTTAGCCTCCTGAGAGGCTGGGATTACAGGCATGTGCCATCACACCCAGCTCCCTGCTGGTTTTGAGAGACTTCCTCTTGGCTTCTAGGAGGAGGGATTCCCTGATGTCAGCACACATGGCTACCTTGGTACAAATGCCGCGTGGTGTGGAAGCACTCAAACTCATCTTTACATCCTCCTCTCCTATCTGCCACGGGCATAGATTTAACCCCCCTAAACCCAGAGACCTGTTGGAACCCGACTCCCAACAACTGATTCTACCAGTGTGGCGGGCAAGCTGGACTTTCCAGTAACATCATCGAGATAGAGCCCGTGAAAAGAGCAGCAGTTCGTTTTCTAGACTGTGGATCTTCGGATTAACAATTCTTCCATTTTTATTTCACTTCCTGGAAGTCAGGGTGGGCTCATGAAAAGTCATTAAACAACATGGTGAACGTGAAATGTCAACCCTTGCTCTAAAATTTCCCTATTCATAGCATCACACGAAGACTTCATCGGGTTTTCTAATGGCTTTCTGATTTTAGATTTCAAAAAAGGGAGTTTGAAAGTTGTTACATACTGTTAACGATTGTGTCCGCTCATGTTCTGCCTGAAATACCAAGATGGTTTACGGAAAGTATCTTTAATAAAGCTGGAAACAGTTCGGCTTGGGGAAAATGAGAATCAGGGTTTAAGGATCCACAATCCCTTTGGTGGGCATGTAGTGACATAAAGACCTTTCACTAAGCCCTACCTCTTGACAGTTCCACCACCTTCCAATAGCACCACCCTGGGGACCAGGCTTTTAATCCTTAGACCTTTGTGAGTCCTCAATATCCAAACTACTACAATAGCTGATTTCAAACACATATGCCATCTTCTAAGCACTTTACACATATCAGTTAATTCTCACAACCCACCAATGTGGGTACCATTAGTAGCCCCACTTTACAGATGAGCAATCTAAGACACAGCAATATTAAGTGACTCACTCAAGGTCACCCAGGTGAACCCAGCTCTTTGGCTCTGGTGCCTGTGCTCATAACTACTGTTCCAGAGTGCTTTCATGGGGTTTGTACTTTTCTGGTGTTTAATTACATCTTCTTGAACTTTAATTAATTTTAAACATGATTATTTTACATGTCTTTCAAATTATCATTCTAGGATGTGAAGTTTGGGGGAATCTCCCAGTGCAACATTGCATCATCTTTTTGGTTTATGAGCCCATCTTTAGAAAGGCTTGTTTTTCTCTGAGACTCCCCTGTCGCCTGGGTGGCAGATGAGTCCCTCAAGAGCTCTTTTTCATTTTCCATAGAAGGCTCACCACACCTGGACCATTTTTTTTTTTTTTTTGGTTATTGTTGTTTGTTTGCCTGTCTGTCTTCTCCGAGGACATTTATCATCTTGGTTCCTGGATCACCTGCAAAAATTTGAATCTCCAATTTAAGGAGGAAACAGACCTGAAGAATTTGTTTTCCAGATGAACATTATTCCCCATCCAGAGGCATACGAATTCTTCTGTGTCTCTCTGTGCCAGTGACGTGTTTTCTGATCTACTCTTCCGGGTGGGAACAGCCCCTTGGAAACCATGGCAGTTTTTCCCTAACCCCAGCTGTCGCAGCATCCCACAGCCTTGTCACGCTCCTTCCTTTTTGTCACTAACACCCTCAGAGCCTTCCTTTCCTCTTACCAAGTCATCCTTGCATTTAAAATAATTTTTGCTAGATTTTGTTGAGCATTTCCAGGCAATGTGGAAGAAGAGTTTTCAACGTATCTTTTCCTCCTTCTTCTCTTTTGAAAATTAAAGTTCTCATATCAACCTTTAAAATATGTTATTTTTCTCCTCAGAAGATCAATTTAAAAAAAAGTTGGGGACATGCATAAAAGTGTTGGAAGGAAGATGCAAACTATTCATGATACCACTACTAGAAATCACCACTATGTGTTTACTTCTATGTATGTAAATATACATACACACACATGTATGTGGAGACATATGTACTGTGTAACTGGATTCATAGGGGCGCATCTGTTGACACATGACTTTTCCACCTGATATTATGTTGTATTTTTCTTATGTCATTGAAATTCATTTTAAAAACTACCAATCGCAATTCCAGCTACTTTGGAGGCTGAGGCAGGAGGATCACAAGTTCAAGGTCAGCCTGGGCAATTAGTGAGACCCTGTCTCCAAATAAAATAAAAGGAGTAGAATGCCTGTTTTAGCATATGTGGAGCCCTAGGTTCTATCCCCACCCAGTACCACAAATAAACAACCACAACAAAAAACTTCCATCTTAAACAACTTAAGGATAAAGGCATCGTCATGCATGGATTTGGCCAGCCATTCTGCAAGTGTACTATTCTATATCCTAGAAATAAAAAAAAAAGTGTGGGGGTTGGGGGTAGGAGCTATCCATACTAAGAGCCCTACAATCTTAATCAGCTTTGTGCCACTAATAGATGCCTATATTTAAAGAAGATATTGTTGTCTGTCTCCTACAGAAGTGATTTTCATTGACTATTTTGAGTAACTTGATTATATTTCTAGTCTCCAATTGCTGCACATCTTAAATACTCAGACACTCCCCCATTCCAGCTTTCTTGGCGGAAATTGCTCTCCCAGTGGAGCTGGGAATGTCTGAAGTAGTCCTCCGACACAGTTGCTATATATGGGCTGTGAGGGAACAGAATTTAATAGCAAGCCTCTCCATAGGCCAGAGGAAAAAGATGACCTAAAACCGAGGCTGAGAAATGACAAGTATGTTGCCTGGGATGGCACTCCCTGTCCCCCTGTCTAAAAGCAATTTGACTGCAAGGTCACGGGCACCCTGTTTCACTCCGTCTTGCCAGGGTAGGTCTAGCTCTGGCACAGCCTTTCCATCTGCCTCCTGCATCCTGAGACAGTTGATAGAGGGATTAAAGAAGGCAGATTGAATATTTGGGAGGAGACAATCCTGGAAATTGTGAAAGGCAGGAAGAGTTGAAGGATGGAAAGCATCCTCCAGAGACTGGGGCTCTCTGCTCACAGTAATCAAGAGATCGATCAGCTTAGGGCTGTGTGTGGTGGTACATGCCTGGAATCCCAGCAGCTCAGGAGGCGAGGCAGGAGGATGGCAAGTTCAAAGCCAGCCTCAGCAAAAGTGAGGTAATAAGCACCTCAGTAAGACCCTGTCTCTAAATGAAATACAAAATAGGGCTGGGGATGTGGATTAGTGGTCGAATGCCCCTGAGTTCAATCCCTGGTTACAACAACAACAACAACAAAGAAAGAAATCAGCAGCACGATAAAATTACAAACGTGTGTCCCTTTCTTCCAAGTTGTTCCATGGCCCTTCCCAGTTGCTAGTGCTATGCAGTGTGCTGGCCATATATATTTGAGTTCCAAGTTAGAGTGTTTTTTATTATTCTTTTTTTTGCAAGTTAGGTTTTTTTTCTTTTAAAAAATCTGTTCTTTTTAGATATGCATGACAGTAGAGTGTATTTTGACATATGATACATACATGGAGTATAACTTATTCTAATTAGGATCCCATTCTTATGGTTGTACATGATGTGGAGTTTCACTGGGCAAGTTAGGTTTTTGAGACTCAAAGTTTCAAGGTAGTTTGAAATGAGATTCTTAAAATTTGTAATAGAAGAAGATCAAAAGATAGGGTTTACATTGTCAGCATATTAGAAAGAACAACTAGGTGACTCTCCCGCAGATTAAAGTTTGCCTAGACTTCTTTAAAAATCTTGTTAGTAAAAAAAAAAAAAAAAAAAAAAATTAAATATTAGAAACTGGTGAGTTCCTAAAAGGGACACAAAAATGTCTGACAGTGGGCAAAGACATATAGAGGACTGTCATTTAGAATAAGGTGGGTGAAGGGCGACCTGCAAGGACACGATGACCCAGGATGAGATAGGACACATCACCTCTGGGTTACATCTCTCTGCAGGGGAATGATCTGGACTAAATGCCTCCCAGTGCCAGGATGCCCAAACCCTGAGGTGCCATTGCAGAGAGAAAGAAGCCTGTGAGAATAGTCTGAATTGAGTGAAACCTAAAATCCTCAGAAAATGCAAAACAACTGGTCTATCTGGAGCTTACTTGATTGTTTTTCTGCCATCGGTGAAATGAGGTCTCAAAAGGGACATTAAATTATGTTACAGGAAAATAAAGTTCAATCTCTTGCCTATTTGAGTTTGTGGCCTGTGAAAAATTTGCCCACTAATGTAGGAGAAGCCACAGGAGGGCATTTATCATAACCAGGCAGGAGGGTGTCTCCTGGGATTCAGGGGAAAGAGAGGGGCTGGGTTCAGAAAGGGTGAGAACCAGGAATTGGAAAGCCATTGGGATCTTTCCTCGGCTTTCATTACTGCGTCTTGCTGAGCACCTGCTGCCCCTTTCTCTTCCTGAGGACCAGCTTTCTCTGCTTCTCCCACTGCATGTCTGAATACAGTGGCACCAGATCCTAGGTAGTGTGACCTAGTTCTAGTCTCTTGACCTTGTTTCTACTTTCTTGGACAAGAACCTGATTGGCCCACTTTGGTCCCATTCCTGGCTTCCTCTTTCAATCAATGGTGGCCTGGGGGGCACTGACATGACTGCTGTGTATGTCCATCACCTTGGGTCAGGGGGCAGTCACCAGGGAACTGGAAATGGCTGTGAGGTAGGAAGATACTCCAAAAGAGTCGCTGTGGGGCTGCTGTCACTTTTCTCATCTGCAAATAAGAGGAATACCAACTATGATATCCCTACTTTTAAGTGAAAACAAAGGGTCACATGTATTGACTTTTCTCCAGGTACCAAATGTTGTTAGAAGTTAACAAGGTTACCTTAGCTCATCCTCAAAACAACTGTGAGATGGGCATTTTAATTTCCATCTTTATAGATAAGGAAATTGATGCTCACAGACATTAAATCTCATAGCTAGCAAGTGGCATAAGTCAGATGTGAACCCAGACAGAGCCAGTGCTACAGCCTGGGAAAGAGCTATTATTAAGATTGAGATAATGTCTGAGAGCTGTGTGTTACATTCTCAGCTATTAATAAATTCCCTGGGACACTGTCTTGCATGTAGTAAATGCTGAGCATTGGAAGTCTCATTAATAAGAGCATCTCGCCCTTCAATTAGAGCAGAAGTCTTATCTTTGCAGAGTGTTTTTGCTCAAATTAATCCACCAAACACCTCTGAGAAGTGGGTACCCATCTGCCTTAACAAGTTTCTGACAAAGGCACGTTTTATTAAAAATGAAAAGGGAGATAAAAACAGCAGCTGATACCCTTTCTAACTGTAATTGACCTTCAGCCACCATTTGGTGCCATGGATTCGAGAGCTTCTACAGCTTCTATCCTGCTTCATGTCGAAGTGTGAATTTGCCTGTTGTCACAATCTTAGGATGTATTTATGTGTTCTGATCTTCTGACTTCCTGAGCTAAATATAACTCTTTTTGGTACAGAGCTGATACACAAAGCTCAGGAAGAGATATTTGTCAACAGGCAATGATTAATCACCTACTGTATTTTCAGCTTTGAAGAGGCCGAGAGGCTTAATATTCTCAACCATCAAAAAGCTAAGAACCTAGTCATTAGGAAAGCACAAATGAAAGTCACAATGAGATGTCATTCCACACTTACTATTATGGTTATAATTAGGGGGAAAAAACAGACAATAGCAAGTGTTGGCAAGGGCGTGGAGAAATTGGAACCTTTGTAGATTGTTGGTGAGAACGTAAAATGGTGCAGCTGCTGTGGAAAACAGTCTGGCAGCTCCTGGGTGAGTTAAACATAGAATTACCATATGGTCTAGCAATTCCACTCCAGGGTGTATACCCAGAAGAATTAAAAACAGGTGTTCAGATAAAGGCTTGTAAACAGATGATCACAGAAGCTCTTTGTAAAAGTCAAAAGGTGGAGGCCACCTAAGTGTTCCTGAACTGGTGCATGTATAAGCAAAATGTGGTATATCTGTGCAATGAAATACTACTTAGCCCCAAGAAGGAACAAAGTACCGATATATGCTACAACATGGAAAGAGCTTGAAAACATGATGCTACGTGAAAGAGCCAGACACAAGAGGTCACATAGCATCTGATCCCATTTATGCGAAATATTTAAAATAGATAAATCCATAGGGATCAAAAGCAGACTAGTGATTTCTAGGGGTTGGGGCGGGAGAAGAAGTTGAATAAATATGGAGTTTCCACTTGGGTGGATGAAATGGTCCGGTGGCGAAGGTTACGTAACATTATGAATATGCTAAATATCATTAATGGCAAACTTTATGTTTCGTATGTTTTACCAAAATTAATTAAAAAAAAAAAACCTAAGAACCTCTTTGCAAAAATCACCAGCAGTTTTCCTTTCTTCCACGGGCATAGAAGTGAATGGATGAGCTTAAAATGTATGTTTCAATGTTTCTCTGAATTCCTTAAAATTCTTGGAAGAAAATCTTTGTGCACTTCCAGGCCCTCATCCCTGGCAAGTTTCATGGCTCTGCCGTTGCACCTCCAAGATTTTTCATTCAATCTGACCCTGTAAAAAATTTCTAACCTTTTTTTTTTTAAACCCAAGTCAATCATGGTCCATTTTGTGATGTCCATTTTACCTGTGGGAAAAATGAAGCAAAGAGCCAATGTCAGAGTCAAAAAATGCATACCATGATTAGACCAATGAGCCAGACAGCAGGTTTTTTGCATGAAAAAAGACCTATCTCTTCTTTCTCAGGTCTGCCTCTTCTTTGACCTGCACATGATTCCATTTCCTTTTAGATGTCAGAAAGACACTAGTCAGAAACACTCTGAAAGGGATGGGAGTAGCCAAAGGGATGAAGAATTCAGTTTCTTGATGTTCTTTATATGGAAAATGAGTTGGCTGGATTCTTTTGTGATTTTTAATCTCTATATTTCTGCCCAGAGACACATTTTGAAAGAGAATGATGTTTAAACTTCCAAATCAATAAATAATCAGGATCACAGGTCCAAAACCTGATAACTGCAATTTCCAGGGGAAATGTTGGCCTGCTGAGTGTAGGTCTGTCCCACACATACAGCGTGCTCACGTTTCTCCTGCCTAAAGCCTCAAGCTGCTTGGATTCATTGTATAGGAGTTCCTTCCACCTAGGTTGCTACAATTCCAATTGCCATAGGAACTTTTGAAGAAGGCTGAGCCAGATAGGCCTTAGAGTCTTAGGGGAAACCAATATGCTTAGATTTATAGATGGAAATATAGCTGGTCCCTGACTTGATGGTGGACTTCCTAAGGATGAGAAAGCAATACACATTCATAGAAGCGATACTTTCTGGACCAATGATCTGCAGTCCAACATTCTCTTTTTATGTCAGTCAGCCACACGATCACAAGGGGGAAATCACTGATCTACAGTGTGCTGCGTTGCTAAGCTAGGGTGTTCAGTTCATTAGGTGGATTTTCAATTCCCAGTGGGTTTATTGGGTTACCCCATTAGAACTCAAGAAGCATCTACATAAAGAATTTCAAGAGCTATGACCAAAGAGATGAGAATGTCAATATGAAACTTGTGTTTCTGCCTGCAGTTCCATCAAATGGCCTTTATTTTAAGAGGGAGAATCAGAACACATTGTCTTAGGAGCTGCTGTAGGAAATGGTCCATCTGGCTATTTTAATTGGGCTTGGAAAAGAAATACCATCAGATCTATATATGGATCTCTCAGTGTCCTCACTGCCAAGTACACACAGATCATGCAAGACCCTAAAACTGTATCGCACTTTGGGCTACACTTCCCACTGTCTTTTCTCCCCACTTAGTTTCTTAAATAGGGCTACTATGACTCATGCTCAGCTTCCTGTACTCTGCAAATCCACCCTCTTCCAGGGTGTTCGTTGTCATTGTTGTTGTTTTAAAATCATGATTCCCTAACATGTTGCCTTATAATTGTAAAGTGTTTCTTTTTCTCTCTGGTAGTCTCCTGCATTTGTGTGTATAGGAATATTACATCAGCTGTTGAAATAGATGCCATTCAGGGTGTCTCCCTGGCTCCCTGTCATTGAGAACAGCTCCATTTCCACGAGGCAGGTGTATCTGTGACTGAGGACTCTGCCCTCCTGGCTGTGGGTAGACACCTGACCCAAGGGAGCCCATCAGGTTGGGGTTGGATCCAGAGGTGGAGTCCTGGCTGTTAGCTGGAATGAAGGCTTGTAGGCACGGGGAGCAGAAAGGTGTCACCATGGGAGCATGTTCTCCTCCACGGGCCTAGAGAAGCAGAGAAGTGGACATTTGAAGAGAAAGGGGAAACTGATGTGCAAAGTAAGGGAACCAATGAAAAAATGATACAGCCAGAGAGAGGGAGGTGGCTGTCAGATGAAGAGAGAGAAAGGTGGGGGAAGAGAGGAAAAAATAAAACAAAAAAACAAACGAGTTCCTGGTACAGTTTCAGGTCCTGATCCTTGGCTCTCATGAGACCCGCTCCTGTCCTTGGATTCTGTGATTTTTTATTTTTTATTTTTATTTTTTGTGTACTGGGGATTGAACCCAGGGTCGCTCAACCACTGAGCCACATCCCCAGCCCTTTTTAAAATATTTTATTTTGAGACAAGGTCTCGTGAAGTTGCTTACAGCCTAAGTTGCTGAGGCTGGCTTTGAACTTGCGATCCTCTTGCCTCAGCCTCCTGAGCTGCTGGGGTTATAGGCATGCACCACTGTTCCCGGCTAGATTCTCTGGATTTGTACACAAAGTTCCCTTGACGTTTCCCCCCTATGCTAATTTGAATGAGTTTCTATTATTGACAAATTGGAAGTCCTTTATTAAGACAATTAGAACCTACTTTTCAGTTAGTTTTGAACCCTGGAACAGAAAATTGAACATTGATTCTCTCTGAATTAATAAAATACAGTAATAGAGATTTACACCCAACCCATTTGTTTTATAGTCAAAGCAGTGGTGCCCAAGGAAATCATGGCTCACCCAAGGTCACGGGTAGGAGATGGTAGAGCCAGAACTAAGCCATGGATCTTTTAACAGCCCTCTGATGTCTTCTCCACCAAATAAAGCTGCCTTTATGTGACATCATTCAGCATCATATTTGGTGCGGAGAAAACACGATCTCTGGTCTGAATGATGTGGTAGGTTCAGCCTAACACAGTCTCTGGTATCAGACTTTTAAGGAAGAATAACAAGAAACTTGGAGAGAAAGAAAGAATATGAATCTCTCAATTTATGAGCTCCAAGACACTGAAGAGTATACGAACTTAGAGCTGCTTGGGGTTGTCTTTTTAGTATGAGAAGATAGCCCTGAAAAACAGGGCCAGCAGAGAGGAAAATAGATCTAAGAGATGGAGAGAGGTGGATACCCAATAACTTGACTTAGGCACCTAGATTCAACCATGCCTGAAGCTGTTCTTGGTCACCAGATTCAGGCATTTAATTTTTTAACTTGAGTTAGCTTGAGTTGCCTTCTTACTGCAGTCATCCTTTAATATCATCAGGGATTTGTTTCAGGACCCCCTTGTGGATACAAAAGTCCACAAACACTCAAGTCTGTTATATAAAATGACATCATATTTGCATTTAAACCATGCACATCTTCCTATATACTTAATTAAATTATATTTATATTACTTATAATACTGAATACAATGTTAATGCTATGTGAATGATTTTTATATGGTGTTATTTAGGGAATGATCACAAAAAAATATCTGTACATGTACAGTACAGGTTACATTATTTTTTTTGCAAATATTCTTTACATGGGAAAACCCTCTTCTTTGATTAAACAAAAATAAAATAAGCTGCATAGGAACAATTTTAAAACCCAAAGAGACATCAACTTTGTTTTAAGACTGGAGTGGCTGATACAGCATCTCCTTGCTATCTTCTCCAGCCTTCTCTGTGGGCCACAGTAACACATCCAGAAGCTATTGGCCAACACAGGAAGTTGTGAACCCTTTTCCATACTGGTTCTTCACCTGCCTGTCATGCCTACAGCTACAGTATGAATAGTTGGGATTTAAAAGTAAAAGCCAAAAGAGAGGAGGGGGGAAAAGACAAAGAAAAACCCACTTTTGTTTAAAGATTTTGGAGAAAATCCTTACTTCCTCAACCATTCATTGAAATAATGGGCTTGGCATTACCAAGGCCAAGACCACTTAAAAAGTAGCAAGGGACAGTCAGTACCCTACATGGGCTGACAGTATGCTTTCTGCAGCCAGGAAAGTTATTCTAGTTGGTATTTCTCCTATCAGTTTGCCTGAAACAAATAATAAAAATGAGAGGTTTAACTTAGTTATTATGACTTATATCACACAAGGCCTATGTTAGAGTCCCCAATCCTGCATTTACTTTTTCAAAAAAACCAAACCCTCCAAAATAAAAACAAAAACAAACCTCAACCAAATCACATATTCTTTTTTTTTTTCATTAAAAAATTTTGGGTACTGGGGATTGAACTCAGGGGTGCTTAACCACTAAGCCATATTCCCGCCTACCCCCCCCCCCGACCTTTTTTTTGTATTTTATTTAGAGCAGGGTCTCACTGAGTTGTTTAGGGTCTCGCTAAGCTACTGAGGTTGGCTTTGAACTTGTGATCCTCCTGCCTCAGCCTCCCGAGCCGCTGGGATTACAGGCATGCATCACCATGCCCAGCCTGTGTCACATACTCTATACAAAAAAATTAAAGCATTTTGCTAACCAGGCATGAGCTAATGGGCAGTATTTAAAAAGATTCATGAAAAATTACTTACAATCTTCCTACTTAACCAAGTCTATCTACCATACTAGTTAAAAACATCTCTGTATCTGCCCACCTCACTTGCATTGTCTTTAGCGGAGGGGGGGGCGGGAATATTTTACCACCCTAAACACAAGAAAACCCCCATATTTCTGAAAAATCTTCCTCCAAAGAAAGATAGTGATACAGATTGCTAGAAACATAATGGACTATTACAGAGCTGGTCATTGAAAGAAACTAAACACTTTGCTACACACGTCAACATTCAGGCAGTGTGCTCTGCAATAGCTTTGATAGAATTAAGAAAAATCCTACCTGAGCTCATAAATTAATGCAATCTATAAAAGGAGGTCTAAGCCCCTGTGAATGCACAGAACTTTTAGAACCATTACTGGATAAATGATAATGAAATACATCCCACCAGGCTGGTTTGTTAACTGAAAGATCAGTTTTTAAATAAACATCATTGAGCTGGGTGCAGTGGCGCATGCCTGTAATCCCAGTGGCTCTAGAGGCTGAGGCAGGAGGATCATGAGTTCAAAGCCAGTCTCAGCAAAAGCAAGGTGGTAAGCAACTCAGTGGGACCCTGTCTCTAGATAAAATATAAAATAGGGCTAGGGATATGGCTCAGTGGTGGAGAGCTATGAGTTTAATCCCTGGTACCTCCACCCCGCCCCCAAAATAGACATCTTTGAGGCATTTCCTCACTATGACATTTATGACCCCAGCTCTCATCACTACAGTGGTGTTAGGACCCTCTCTTCCCACTGAACCAAAAATTAGCCAGGCAAGAGGAGGTACAAAGGGTCCTGATAATGTGCTTCTCAAACTTATCAAGTATTTTCAAATATTTTTGATCCAAGATTAGTTGAATCCTTGGATGCTGAACCCACAGGTATGGAGGCCAATTATATATGCAATCAAGAATCAAGGTAGAATACCAAAACATTGATTACTAACCATCATTTAATATTGAATACTTTTGCTTCTTGTTTTCATATGTTGCAGAGACATATTTGGGTCATTGTAAACAGATGATAATAATTTGCGCTGGGGCTAGGGTTGTAGCTCAATGGTAGAGTGCTCGTCTAGCATGTGTGAAGTTCTGAGTTGGATCATCAGCACCACATAAAAATAAGTAAATAAAATAAAGGCATTGTGTCCAACTACACCTAAAAAAATAAATATTAAAAAAAATTGGACTAAAAGCTTAATTAACACAAGCATTAAAGCTAACCTAAGAGCAATGGTCACAAAGAAATACAACAGCGTATGCACTTTTGTTTTCCAAAGAAAAATTAATTTTGTCCTAAAGCAGTAGTTCTTAACTGTATGTGGGCAGGGGTGGGAGGGTCAGGGGGTGAGGGGCTGGGGATTTTGAATCCAGGGTCTTGCAAATGCTAGGCAAGTGCTATCTCACTGAGCTAACTCCCCATTTACTTATTTACTTATGTATTCATTCATTCAGAACTAGGGATAGAACTCAGTGTTGCTTTACCACTGAACTATATTCCCAGACCTTTTTATTTTATCTTGAGACAGTGTCTTGTTAAATTGCTGAGGCTGAACTTAAACTTGGGATCCACCAGCCTCAGTCCCTGAGTAGCTGGAATTACAGGCGTGCATTGGGCCTTGGAATTTTTTGTTAGGGTTCTGATCTCTTTTATTCTCTTAGGGCTTATTAAGGACCCCAGATCATTTCTGCTTGGTAGATTATAACTGTCAATATTTATCATATTAAAAGTAGGAGTCAATTTTTTAATGTTTAATGATTCATTTGAAGACAGCAATGATGAATGTATTAACAATAAATAACATCTTAGTTAACATACATAACATCTTAGTATTGTAGGATTAGTTTTGACCTTGCAAATCCCCTGAGATCAGTTCTAAAGAAAAATTTCAGTTTGTTATGGAATATGAAACAAGGATAAAACTTGGAAAGCTAGTTTCATTTACCTTAGTTTATAACATTTAGCTCTGGAATGTGTTAGAATCTTAGCAAAGTTTGCCTAATTTGGGTGGGCTTGTTTTCTTGGTTTACCGATTACTGCTTTCACATACAGTGAAAAAGTTATCCATTACTTGCTGTGTCATTTACCTGGATGGCAAAGATTCTGGGTCTTTCCAGAATAATTTCCCATTCTTTGTATTGACTTTATTATAACCTCCATTTAAGGAAACAAAAATACGAAAGTTTTCTACTTATGAAGGAGCCAAGGTTCGTTTAAATCATGTTACCTTCCATGTTTATATTCAAATGCTAGATCGTGACTCTGATTAGATAATACAATACTGTTTCTAAGGCACCCAGGATCCGATCCTGTCTTAAGTATCCAAATACCCTCTGACATTTTTTTGTTTATTTTCATTTTCCAAACAAATTAGGTCTTAAATTGAAAAAATAAAATAAAATAAAATCAGGATATTTTTTGCATCCTTTAATCGTATATATATTAAACCTTTTTATTGCAGTAAAATGTATGGAAAATAAAACCATTTTTAAATGTACAAAAAAATCAGGATATTTTTTACAAATCTGTCTCTGGGAATTTCCAGTGGGTTCCTGGAATATCAGCAGGCCTAGCTCCTTCGCCCTAGCAGGCTGTGGCTGCTGCTTTCTCTGCTCTTACAGGAGTCCTGTGAAAGGGCTTGAAGTCAGAGGAGATGCTCAGCCTTCCCCACAGATCTTCCCTAGATTTGTGTAGGTAAAAGACTGTTGATATAAGTATTTCAGAAACCCTATGCTTTACAGGAGATTTGTCAATGCCCTGACTGTCCATTTACCTTGTAGACAATACTGATCAGAACACTGCTGAAGTCGTGTTGTGGTGTTTTCTTGTATTTATCAGAGTCTTGGCAGCATTTTGCCTGATGATATTAGATACCAGGAAGATAACATTCTTAATCCGAATTTCAGGAACTATTTAAAATGCTCCCTTGGCCTGGTCATAGCTTATCATTTTAATATAGTATTTTTAAAACTTTTAAAATTTGTTCTTTTTAGATATACATGAAGTAGAGTGTATTTTGACATAGTATACATACATGGAGTATAACTTATTCTAATTAGGATCCCATTCTTATCTTTTTATGGGGGTGGGGGTGATTACCAGGGATTGACTTAGAGGCTCTCAACCACTGAGCCACATCCCCAGCCCTATTTTGTATTTTATTTGGAGGGCCTTGCTTTTGCTGAGGCTGGCTTAGAATTGGCAATCCTCCTGCCTCAGCCTCCTCAGAGCTGCTGAGATTACAGCGTATGCCACCGTGCCAGGCTCTAGGATCCTATTCTTGTGGTTGAACATGATGTGGCATTTCCCTGGTCCTGTATTCATACATGAGCATAGGTAAGTTATGTTCAATTCATTCTACTGTCTTTCCTATTGCCATGCCCCTCCCCCCTTGATTCTAGCATTTTTTAAATTTGACTTTAGCATCTCCTTACCAGTGTTTTGCAAATGGAGATGCATGTCAGATTTACCTCTGGAGCTTTATAAAAAGAAAGATGCCACAATCCTCCTCCTGGGTCTCTTCATTCATATCCTTGTTCTCAGGACCATTATAACTCATGATTATTTTCCTCTACAGAAATCATGTTCCTACATTTTATGAGCCAAATAAGCTTTATGCTTATACTTAATAATCATTTATTTTTCTCTTTTTTGAAATGATTTTATCTTTGTTTGGCACGCCTCATGAGCAATCAGATTTCCTTCTTGATTACATTATAATTACGCATGCCCCCCCTTCCAATTTGATGGTTATTCATTACAAATTAACCATTTTGCAGATGGACATAATACCTTTATTTTTATGCCAGTGTCTCACACTTGCTAGGCAAGCGCTCTACCACTGAGCTACCACCCAGGCCCTGTTTCTTCTTAAGCTATCTGTAACCTATAGAATTCAGTAGACTCTGCTTTTGTAAACTGAAATGAAACATCTAAAATGATATTTGATTTTCACTGATCCCACATCATTCAGAAACTCCTAATTAACCTCCTTACTTTTGTAGTACTATAGTTACATGCAAAGGTTCTATAAGTGAAAGGGTAAAGTCTCTAAGCTGCAAAGCCTGAGTTAAAATGTAAAGGACCAGGTATTGTTAAGTTCTTATGCTACACTCAAAACCTGAAATTCCTGTAGCTGTTAGGACAATTCCCGGGACTGCCCATTAGATAATCCCCCCTGACCACTTAGTTGTTTAACAACTTGGACCCAGTGCAGTTCAGCACGTAGGCATCTCAGGGCCCAAACCAATCAGTTTGAATGTATACCCCACTTTAGGACTGACCTATCACCCTCCCCCGACCTGTTCCCGTCAATGAATGTGCTAATCAAGTTTGAGAGTTGTTGTTCAATTTTCCCGCGCCTCATAATGATTTGTTCTGATGTATGCAAAGCCCCCGCCCTCCCCAAAAAAGTGTACTTAAGCACTGCTTAACCTCTGCTCGGGGCTCTGGGCTGCTCTCCCTTCTTGAGTGAGCACGGAGCCCCAGCGCGCTGGATCCTCAATAAACCCCCTTTTGCTGTTGCATGAGTCGGTCTCTTGGTGGTCTCTTCCTCTGACATTCGCCGGACCCTTACATAAGAATCTGTTTTTTGGGGCTGGGGCTGTAGCTCAGTGGCAGAGTGCTTGCCTAGAAAATGTGAGGCATTGGGTTCCATCCTTAGCACTGCATAAAAAATAAACAAATAAAATAAAGGCATGCTGTCCATCTACAACTAGAAAAATATTTTTTTAAAAAAGAATCCATTTTTCTTCTTACTAGAATGACATTGTACCCCATGAACTGTAAAATCAGGGCCTTAGCTGGAGTGTCACTTTGGGAATGCTATTCCTCTCAGGCCAGGAAACAGAGGAAATTTTGGAGAATTTAAAAAGAAATTCATCCAAACTTAGAGATGCTGCAGGAGAATTTCAGTAGTAAGAGTTGCCTAGCCACAGGATAACAAGTATTTTTAAAAGTCATCCTGGGATTTCTTAAAAAAACTAGACAGAGAAGTTGATTTTGTAATTGGTCGGTTCTTTATGGTCTCGGTGTTTGTAAGTCCAAGTTAAGAACAATCTTTCTTTAAGGTTGATCACAAAAGGAGAGGAAATGCTAGAGAAAAATCACCAAAAACTTTGAAATAGACCAAAAGATGACTTGGTGTTTTCCGTGAGACACTCTGCATCTTTTTATAACTCATCCTTCTGAATGCTGTGATTCTAGAGCTTGTGCCTTTTGTTGTCTTTGAAATGTTTTATTGAAAACTAATGAAAAACTCGTCCAATGAAATGCAATTCATTATTGTCCTTTGGATATTGACCATCTTTGCACCTATTTATGCATCCATCTCAACATTCCTGGTTCAACTACAAAAGTACAGTACTTCAAATTCTCCTTTATAGCATCTTACAGGTTCTCTCATTGAATAAAGAGTGAGATAAAATTTCTAATGTTTCATTTTGTATTTGTGTAAGTGTCCTGATAATGCCTTTCTGGAAAAGGAAATTGGAATTGGCCCATTAGTTTCTGACTCTTCCGTTACAATTTAAATGTGTCTCTTGTAAATGGTATAGAGATGAGTTTTATGTGATTTATCGTATCTGACAATCTGTTTCCATCTCTAGTTAAGTCTCTCACGTTGGTTCCTGTACTTGCACTGATTATAATTACACTTAATTGCAATTATTTATTCCATCTCATTTTGTGCATTTTCTTCATAATGATTTTTCTTGATGTCAAAATTTCTTATTCTTTTCTTACTGTTTATTGGATCAATGGAGTTTTCTTTAATTCCCCATTTTCCTTTCTACTTGTTTGGAATATTTTTCATTCTTTTTTATTTAATTGATTTTATTTTTTTTAATACATGACAGTGGAATGCATTACAATTCTTATTATACATATAGAGCACAATTTTTCATATCTTTGTGTATAAAGTATGTTCACACCAATGCATGTCTTTATACAAATACTTTGTTTTTGTTTTCTTGCATTACAATTATTACTGCACATATATACCACGATTTTTCATATCTCTGTATATAAAGTAGGTTGACACCCAATTCGAGTCTTCATACGTGTACTTTGGATAATGATGTCCATCACATTCCACCATCCTTGCTAATCCCCTGCTCTTCCCTTTCCCTCCCACCCCTCTTCCCTATCTAGAATTCATCTATTCTCTCATGCTCCCCCTCCCTACCCCACTATGAGTCAGTCTCCTTATATCAGAGAAAATATTCAGCATTTGTTTTTTTGGGATTGGGTTTCATTCTAATATTCCAATTGAAAGATTCTAAAGTTTGGTGGTTAGCCTTGTGGCAGAAACTACTAGATACCCTGCAATAGTCATTCTCCATGTCTCTTTAACAGTAAAATGCTGAGAAATATGCCTTGCCAAACAAACAAACAAACAAACAAAAACCCCCTGCATTTCTGAAGTAGGTAGAAGAGAAATACTAATATGTAAGGAGAAGTTGTTGGCTAAGACTTCTGGAAAGACTCACTAAAAGAATAATAACAGATGGCCTATGATCCTTTGTCCTTCCCTCCTTTATCCAGCTTGGAATGTGGCTGTGATGGCTGGAACTCCAGAACCATTGTAGACCATGAGGACAACTCTGAGGATAGAAGATAGATGCTAAGGACAACAGAGCAGAAAGAAGAGGCACTCATCCACTGATCCAGGAATGGCCAAATCTGTCCTAAACTGCCCACCTCTAGATTCTATTAATGTGAAACAAAAATGTCTACCTTGTTCAATCATTTTAGTCAAGATGTTTACTATTAGATAAATCTTTATTATTAAATGAATGAATACCATACAATTTTATCAGGCATACTTGATTTAACAAAATCTCTAATTAATTTGTGCTCTATACATATTATATACAACAGCCACAGCTATAAGAACCTTAGGTATATAGGCAAGTTTATATTTTTAAAATGTCTTTTGGATTCTTTGTATCTTTCTCCTGTTGCATGCAAACATACACACCCACATTCACATATTTATTTTCTCAAATCCTTATAACAGGGTCATGGGAATATATCCATTTTTATAGCTGAGGAATTGTGTTCCCAGGGGTTAGGTAACTTACCCAAGGCCACACTGCTAAGTAGTGTCAACTCCAGTGTCTTTCTGCCACCTGCCACCTTTCCATTGTGCCATGAATCCACCCTACTCTTTAGCGGCTCCCTTCCCATCATGGTAGCTGATGACAGGCACACTGGAGCAAGGCACACCCCCTACTGCCATCCAGGTCACAGGGGCACTGTGGTCAGTGGATGTGCCATGAGAGGTTAGGCTGCTCACAGAACAGCAGCAGCTTCTGGTTAGCAAATAACCTGCACATGCACCTCTTCTAGAGGAAATCCCACATCCTCGCAGGAGTTCCCGAGGGAGGTGCTGGGACCTCTCCCTGGAGAGTGAGCTCATATGCCTGGGCCCTAATTAGCCTCAGCAGACAAATAAAATAGACGCAAGGCTGTAATCATGATCGGAAGGTGAACAGAGGAAAATGTTAGAAGTACAGTTTTGCCACCTTGAAGTCTGTGTTTGCCTCTTGGCACCCACTATGATATTGCTGAGAACGAAGTTGGCTGTGTCCTGCTTTGCTGGGGGGATGGGAAACTTCTAGCTGAAAATAAGGGCCAGCAGGGAGTGACCAAACAGTAACAATATCCACGTGGATAAAAAGAAAGTAAAAAATCAGAAGTGAATATTTCTGTTTCTTTGACATATCTTAAAGCAAAATATTTGCAAGGTAAATTTGTTCACCTAGTCAAGTTTTAAGAAAAATGTAGGTAAGTCGTGTAACCTATACACTCCTCAAATTCTAGATCCAAACCTTAGAGAGGAATAGAAAAAAATAATAATCTGTAAAAAAACTACTATCGGCAGTTTCAGAAACAAAATTCAGGATGAACTTTCCCAGCCAGAAGGTAGAAACGCTGAAGTAAATCCTTCTCCTGAGCTTTATTGGCATTTGGGGTAAATCGCAAGGACTCATTTATGTCAATTTAAAATTTTTGCTGATCTCCCAATTTCATTTTTCTCCAGACTCTAGCTCAATAAAACATTATTGAAACTTAATTCACGTGCCTGCCCTCTACTTACCCTCCCAGGTCCCATTCCTGTGCCCCTGTGGGAGGGGCTGGCTCTCAGTTCCAGTGGTGCCCTCTTGGGCTTCATTTCTCAGAACCTAGTGTCCTTTCACCTCCCTCACCATCTCTACCCTCTAGGAGAAATCACAGGCTCGGATGCCCTCTGCCTCCTGGAGCTTGGGGTTCGCGCAACAACCTTGGGCTAAGACCAAGGGTGAGTGTGGAAGCAGCAGTTCTTCCCTCTCAAGCTCTCTACTTGAGAGCTGTGTAGGGGAAGCGGATTTGGGCTCATTAAATGGACTTACCGTGTGGGATGGGATAAAGGGTCACACTGTATGTTAAAGTCAAGCTTACTCAAACTGGAAAAAAACCCACAGAGAACAGGGTGGACTGGGAGCCTTCTTTAGCAGGAGAGTCTGGGCAGGCTTTGCCACTGGGCACTTGGCTCCTGAGACCTCCCAGCCAGTCGGGTTTGCACACACAATCTCTTCTTCCCAGCACACATCATTCAATGACAAATGGAGGTTTTCAGAGACAGCAAAGTCCAGATTCATATAAACAAGCAAGTGTTTCTGTAGGTGCAATGAAGATTGGGCAACTTTTCTCCCTACCAATGGGCTAAGTTTTGATTTCCCTTCTACTTCCAAAGCATGGCCAAAACTTTATGGGAACACAGAAAGGGGGTTTGAGATGTTCCTTCACCCACTGGCCACACAAAAGACCAAAGGAAGTTCTGAAATGAACATTGTTCTGCCCCTGGGGTCCAAGCACATCCCTATATGCGATGCCCCATAGGAATACCCCCAAGCCAGAGGGAGGCAGGGTGAAGATTGGTGATCTTCTCCTGAAAGCAACTGGTGAGTTTCCAGGTGCTTTATGGAAACCATGGTTGGAGTGACTTATGTAGATGAACTTTTATGAATGAACTTCAATTGCTGGATGTGCACATGCTTTCCAATTGTTAATAAGAATTACCAAACTGAACTGATGCCAGACTTTTCTAATTCTGCAGTTCTCAAGTGGGGATAATTTTGTTCTCCAGAAGACATTTGCCAAGGTCTGGAGACATTTTTGGTTACAACAAAAGGGAGAAGGGAAGGGAGAGCGACTTGTTACTGGAATCTAGTGGGAAGGGGCCCCACATGCTGCTAATATCCTACAATCCCAGGAAGCCCCTGCAATGAAGTACATCAAGTATCAATGGTGCTGCCATTCAAAAACCCTGCTCTAAAAGCTTGGAAAAAATGGGATTTCATTGCATCTGTGACTAGTTCTCACCACAACAGCACCCTCCTGTCACTCCTGAATTGTACTTGTATGTGTGTTGGGGGAAGTGCTGGGGATTTAATCTAGGGGCGCATGACCACTGAGCCACATCCCCAGCCCTTTTTATTTTGAGACAGAGTCTCACTAAGTTGCTTAGCGCCTCACTAAGTTGCTAAGACTGGCCTCAAACTTGTCCTCCTGCCTCAGCCCCCTCAGTTGCTGGGATTTCAGGTGTGCACCACCATGCCCAGCTTGAATTATACTGTCAAAATTTACCAGCTCATTTTTCTACAAATAATCCCTAAGAAGCAGATTAAGAGTAATAATAACATTTACTGACTTCTATGTTTTGGAATAAGGATTTTATATACTTTATCTCACTATTGTCCCTGTTTTCAGAAAAGAAAACTGAGGGTTAGGGCGATTAAGTAAGTTGCAGATGTACATATGACAATTACAGAGGCAGGCCCAGATATGGAGCCCCTAGCTTCTGCTCTTTATCTTGATCCTTCCTAAGGAAACCAATGGAATCTTTTCAGTTCATGGAGCAACTGCTTTGTAGCCAGACTACTATCTAAGAATATTATCTTGAGAATTTTTGCTTTTCTGACAAAATGTATTTGTTAAATAAATATAACTTTGTGATTATGGTCATCCATCACTTGGAAACAACTTGATTGATGGATTTTAAAACATATGGACTTAATTCCCCCTTTGCCAAAAAAGGAGAAAATCCATGTGTTTTACATAATTTCATCTCAAATTTAAGAAATTTTGCATTTTTGAAATTTCTTGTGCTATCTTGAAGTGCCCATAGATACATTTTAAAAAGAACATTCTGGAAACTAGACCCTTACCTCTCACACTGCACAAAATTCAACTCCTAAAAACAAAATATAGGGTCAACACTCCAGCTTTTAGGCATGGGAAATGACTTTCTCAATAGGACTCCTAAGGCTCAGGACATAATGTCAAGGGTTAATAAATGTGATAGCATCACATTTAAAAAACTTCTGTGCAACAAAGGAAACAATCAGGAATGTGAAGAGAGACCCCACAGAATGGGAGAAAATCTTTGCTAGCTACTCTTCTGACAGAGGATTAATATCCCAGATATATAAAGAACCTGCCACAGTCTGGCTGGGCACAAATGCCGCAGTCTGGCTGGGCACACAATCACGAGCCACCACACAGCTTGTAGATTCAAACAGCAACTCTTTATTCCCGAACTCACACCAGCCATCTACAATCACGTTCTGGGGAAATCCACGTTCTCTGCCCAAAATCCACCTTCTCTCCCAAATTCACCTCCACTGGGCTTCTATCTCCAAAATATACTGTCTGAATCCCGTGAGAACTCAAGGGGAACTCAGGCAGCAGGATACGCCCTATTCCCAGCAGGAATAATCTTAAACCTTAAACCTGGAACCTAAACTGGGAACGCCCTAAACAAGATTATCTTAAAACCGGGAACACCCTAATCTGCCTTGGTCCTTGAGCAAGGTCACTTACATTCAATGTCACTGCAACATGTCAGCAACATGGGGTACGCTGGCAAGGAAATTGTCATACCTACTTGGCTAATGGCTCCCAGCATCTCCCCCCTTCTGATTAATTAAACAACAAGCAATGTGGCTTAAGGACCGTGCCTGGTAGGTTGTCCAATTCAACATATGGTTCTTACCCGTCATCGGAAAACTGACCTTTAGGCATCAGCCTCCTGTCTTAGGTTGATACCACTGCAATTGAATCATACCCGTCACTGACTACCGGTCCAGCATACAGCCATACTTGTGGATAGGTCTATGCACCAGTGGGGGGGTGAGGTTCTTTGCCTCACCTCTGTTGGCCCCCAAATTTGGCCTTGGTGCCAGTGGGGGAGTGAGGTTAATGTGGCTTATGGACCGTGCCTGGTAGGTTGTCCAATTCAACATATGGTTCTTACCTGTCATCGGAAAACTGAATGCCACAGTCTGGCTGGGCACAAATGCCGCAGTCTGGCTGGGCACACAATCACGAGCCACCACACAGCTTGTAGATTCAAACAGCAACTCTTTATTCCCGAACTCACACCAGCCATCTACAATCACGTTCTGGGGAAATCCACGTTCTCTGCCCAAAATCCACCTTCTCTCCCAAATTCACCTCCACTGGGCTTCTATCTCCAAAATATACTGTCTGAATCCCGTGAGAACTCAAGGGGAACTCAGGCAGCAGGATACGCCCTATTCCCAGCAGGAATAATCTTAAACCTTAAACCTGGAACCTAAACTGGGAACGCCCTAAACAAGATTATCTTAAAACCGGGAACACCCTAATCTGCCTTGGTCCTTGAGCAAGGTCACTTACATTCAATGTCACTGCAACATGTCAGCAACATGGGGTACGCTGGCAAGGAAATTGTCATACCTACTTGGCTAATGGCTCCCAGCAAGAACCCAAAAAACTTCACATCAGAAAAAAAACAACCCAATCAACAAATGAGCACATAATCTAAACTAACACTTCTCAAAACAATAAATATGAATTGCCAACAAATAAATGAAAAAATGTTTCACATGTTTACTAATTAGGGAAATGTAACTCAAAACTACAGAGATTTCATCTCACTCCAGTCAGAATGGTGGTCATCAAGAATACAAAGAATAATAAATGCGGGAGAGGATGTAGAGGAAAAGGAACACTTATTATTGCTTGGAGTGTGAATTTGTACAATCATGGTGGAAATCATGAAGGAGATTCCTCGAAAGACTAGGAATGGAAACATCTTATGACCCAGCTACACCACTCCTCAGTATTTATCCTAAAGAATTAAAGTCATCACACTGTAATGATACACGCATACCCATGTTTATATCAGCACAACCCACCATAGCCAAGTTATGGAATCAGCCTAGATGTTTGTCAACAGATGAATGGATAAAGAAAATGTGGTATATCTACACAATGGAGTTTTATTCAGCCATAGAGCAGAATGAAATTATGTCATTTGCAAGAAAATAGATGGAACTTGAGAACATTATGTTAAATGAAATAAGCCAAACTCAAAAAGTCAAAAATTGTATGTTTTCTCTCATATGCAGAAACTAAAAAGGAAAAAGGGAAAGAAAGGTGGGAAGCAGTTTCTTGAAACCAGAAAGGAGACCAATAGTCTAGAGGAAAAGGACCAGGGGAGGAAGGGAGAGAGAGAAAGGGGAAATACTGGGGAACTACATTGACCAAATAATATTGTTCTTTCATATGCATATATGAATCTGTAACAAAAATACCACTATGATATATAATTATAATGTGCCAATAAAAATATGGAATAAAAGTCAAATTGTAAATTAAATTAAAAAGTGAAAAATTATTTGCTATTTAGCATTATAATCAGGTTGATTATCAACCATCCTATTGATAAAATTAGTTACAATGTTAAATGCAAAAATCAGATGAACTGCTAGGCACAGTGGGATATGCCTGTCATCCTAGCATCTCAGGAGTTGAGGCAGGAGGCTCACAAGTTTGAAGCCAGTCTCAGCAACTTAGCCAGACACTTTCTCAAAATAAAATTTTTTTTAAAAAAAAAAGGACTAGAGATGTGGCTCAGAAGTTATGCTTGAATTATATAAATTTACTTAAATGTTGATATCCTCAAATCTAGTACTTGGCAGCTTTTATTCAGGCAGTCTTTACATTCCAAAAAGACAAACTTTATCAATATAGTTGAGTAAAAATTAAATTTTGTCTTTTAATAGTAGCAATATATATTGTTGGTCATTATTAATACTGTATAGTTAGGGTTGTTGCCACTTCTGTATTAAAGTTTGAAAGAATGAAAAGTAATCATCCTGTAACTGTACAACAGTATGACAAATTTTTATACTCATGTGCCTGTCTCCTTCATTGTTCCATGTTTTATTTTCTTAGGACTACAGGAGAAATTTAACAAACTTAGAAGCCTAAAACAACATGCCATTTATTGTCTTACAGGTCTGAAAGTCCAAAGCCCCAGCACAGCTGTGACATAACTGGGTTCTCTGCTTAGGGTATCCCAAAACTGAAATCACAGTGTCAGTCAGACTCAGTTCTTGTTTGGATGCTGTGGGGGGAAATCTACTTAAGCTCATTCCAGTCATTAACAGAATTTAGTCCCTTGTATGGTAAGAGGAAGTCTCTGTAACCCTGCTGGCTGTGAGCACCGCTCGCTGCTTTCAGCACCTAGACACTGCTCCCTGGTCCCTGCCAAGTGGCTCCTCCATCTCCAAAGCCATCAGTAGAAAACCTCCCATGAGGTGATGAAGCCACTTGGTGCTTTGAATTTCTCTCCAGGAAGAAGAGCCCAGTATCTTTCAAGGGATCACCTAATTAGGCCAGGCCTGCCAAGGATAATCTCCCATCTTAAGGTCAATTGATTTGAGTTTAATTGCATCTGCAATATTCTTCAGAGCAGCACCAAAACTATTGTTTGAATAATTGGGAAAGTGTATGTGCACACCAGGAGGGACAGGGATCTTGGGAGTCATCTTAGAATCCTGTCTAGTTTTCAGTCAGGAAATTCCTCCATGGCCAAAAACTGGGCCTTATGCATCTTGGTTTGGTACCCAGTAGATGCTCCATAGTCAGTGACTGAGCTATATTGTTTTAAAGGAAGAGTCAAGGCCAGAAAATTGTTCCAGGGAACATGAAGTTCTAGTTAAGGACAGGCTATGGTTTAGATATGAGGTGTCCCCAAAGTTCATGTGTGAAACAATGCCAAGAATTATAACCTAATCGGTGGATTAATCCACCCATATGAATTAATCAGACAATAACTGTAGGCAGTAGGGTGTGGTTGGAGGAGGTAGGTCACTAGGGATGTGCCTTTGGGGTTTATATTTTGTCCCCAGTGAGCAGAGTTCTCTCTCTGCTTACTGGTTGTCATGTTCCGAGCTCCTTTCCTACTCCACACCCTTTCACCTTGATGTTCTGCATTGCCTGGGGTCCAGAGCTGTGGAGTCAGCCCACCATGGACTGAACCTGGGAAACCTTGAGCCAAAATAAACTTTTCTTCTTCCAAATTGTTCTTGTCAAGTATTTTGGTCACAACAATGAGAAGCTAACTAAAACAGGACAGCTCCCAGCAGGAAAAAGATCAGAAAAGATGTAATGCCTCAGATGCCTTTGTGCTCATCACTGCCCCACCCTCTTTCTCTTCCAAAAAAGTAATTAGAGTTTGTAACGGTTTAGATATGAGGTGTTTTGCTACCGAAACATAGATTTAATTTAAACATGGGGGGGGGGGTTCAAGGGAAAAATTCCTGCTCCATAAATATACAAAGCAGACTATTTTCCGGAAATCAAGTCTAGTCGGTTGAGTACAAGGTGTGTTCAATGGGTTCATAATGTCACACATGCCCCTTGGTTGATCTACCAGTTCATTGAGAGTGGCGATGCACACTACAGGACACACTTCAAGGATAAATGCGGATTGAAAGTTTATAGAATGAATGTTATTTAACGTCTCTCTGCTGGTAGTCATTCAGTTCTGTGCGTGTGGACTCATTTTTCTGTAATCCAGCAATGTCTGTCGGATCCTGGGCAGCCAGGGAGCATTCAACAGGTACAGTCGCTGGGCCCTGTGCTTTCTCCCAACCCAGCAGTTGACCATTTTAGGTTATGCAATATGAATACAAGCAGAATAATACTAAAGCTAGACTTATGAGGCTTATTCCTAAGAAATATTTAGCTTTATGAAACGCAAAAAAACCCCTTCATTTTCAATTAGACATTCATATCCATGTCTGTAAACGCATTAACGGAAGACATTCCTTTACATTAAAGACAGAACTTTAGTCTTTGCAAAAGGAAAAGCTCCGTTTCCCTTAGATTTTCTCAGCTCCTCCACTATTTGCCTCAGACAAGGTTCAAGTTATTTGTACTTCTGTGGGCGCCGTTGCATTTAAATCGCAGTCGGAAAAACCCTTCCCGGACTTTCTAACTCCACAGAACGCTAACTGGGCGCCAGGACGTCGCCCGCTTTCCCGTAAGCTGCCGAGCCGCCGATGCCGGGCCCGCGCTGTGATGTCACCCGGCTCGCGGGCCGCGGCGCGGGGATTGGCCCGGGTCCATGACGTCACGTGCCGGGGCGGCCCCGCACTGGCGAGGGCCCCGGGATGCTCCTGTTCGTTTAAAAATAAAGGGGTAGCGGGGCGGAGGAGAAGAACCGCCGGCCCGCGGAGTCACCCGCCGCCCCGCCAGGCGCCCCGCACCCCGGCCGCGCCAGCCTCGCCGGCGGCCCGAAAGAGGCGGGGGTAGGCGGGGCGGAGGAGGAGCCGCGGGCGCGGCGCCGCGCCGTCAGCGGCCGCCGCCCGCCCCCGTTACACACCGCATGTAAACAGTCCCCGTCTGCGCGAGCCCAGGGACCCGCAGGGAGTCCGCCTGCCTGGCCCGCCGCCGCCCCGGACCCGCGCCTAGCGGAGCGTCGCGCCGTGCTGCCCGTCCGGGAGGAGGGCGCCGAGGAGCGAGGAGGGCGGCGGCGGGAGGCGGAGGGAGCGGGGAGGGCGGCGAGCGCCGAGGCGGAGGGAGCGGCGGCGGGCGCGGCGGGCCACGATGGATTTCCAGCAGCTGGCCGACGTTGCGGAGAAATGGTGCTCCAACACGCCCTTCGAGCTCATCGCCACGGAGGAGACCGAGCGCAGGATGGATTTCTACGCCGACCCCGGCGTCTCCTTCTACGTGCTGTGTCCGGACAACGGCTGCGGCGACAATTTTGTGAGCGCCTGGGGGGGAGGGACCGCTGGAGCGGGTGGGACTGTGGACGCTGCGGCCGCGTAGCTGCGCCGGAGCTTCCTCGCGGTGGGGAGGCGTAACCCGCTGGCCGCCGCGCACCCGCTGCTCCTAGCTGGGTAGGGGAAGCCCCGGGGCCAGGCGCAGCGGTGTCAGCGCCCCGGGTGGGGCGGGTGGGTGTCGGGCTGGGCGTCCGTAGGATCCGGGGAGCAGGGCTGGGGCGGGAGGTGTGGCGTTTTCCGGAGTCCACCCCTTACCCCCGGCGGGCGCTATTTTGAGAACGCGACCCCACTGCTGATGGGCTGTGTTTGGCTTCGAACATCCTGGGGATGTCAGCCGCATCGCACTGACCCGGGCTGGGGCACTGGGTCCCTCTTGAAGAATCCGAAGTCCGGAGCTTCCTACACCCGGGCGTCCCGTCCGGGTGAGGAATCCCGTTCCCCTCCCAGTGCGCAGACCCAACTCCACCAATTGCCGGGTTCGGGAGAACCCTCAATCCCCTCCCTGTTATTCCCTGTGCTGCCTGTTTGGACACAAAGCCTCTGTCCACATTAACGATGCCCGATCTCCTGGACCTTCTTTGCGGAATTACACCCTGGATCTTAAAAACGCACGCGCGCGTGCGCATACATCCCAATACACAGACACACACACACACACGCACTCGGGCACGCCTATCCCCCTTTCCCCGGTGCTTCCATTGCTCCTCTTTGAGCCTCCAGCGAGGTGAGGTGTGTGTGTCCGGGGCGGATTCTGTCGGTCCGGAGGCGGCTGCGGCCGTGCCGAAGCCCTTTGGCTTTTCCAGGGGAAGGGGAATCCCCAACACCCTTGGCTAGGAGCGACCTGGACCTGAACCTGCGGTGTCTATACCTTCGACTTCGCATCCTGAGCCCACTTGGGATCTTGGCATTGACAGTTTAGGAAGAGGATGCGGAGGGCAGGGAAGTTGCAGTGGAAGGGCGTGGAGACCAAGCGAGGATGGCGTTCCATGAAGTGTTTGTAAGCGCGGGGAATAAATATGGTCCCCAAATGTAAGATGGAGGCGGCTGTGGACGCGGGTTACCGTGTGGTCGCCGGCCTAAGCCTGGAGCTGGCGCTGCTGCCGTCCCTGCCGACGGATGGGGCGGCGCAGAGGCGCGGCCTGGCGCAGGCTCCTCAGGTGGGGCGAGACAAAGCTTGGGCTGTGGCTTTTACTGCCGCGCGCCCCAGTCAGCCGCGGGAAGTTCGCGAAGGAGTTAGAGCCAGAGTGCCTTTTTTGGACCCGGAGAGGTGAAGTCTGGTGCAAGCCTGGCGGATAATGCACGCCCCTCCCACCATCCCCACCTCACTGAGGGGAGGAACCCACCTGAGCCCCGTTTTGCGTCACCGTGGAAGAGGGGTGGCTTTGGGTGACAGCCAGATTTGAGTCCTCCCTGTGCGGCTATTATCAGACGCCCTTCCCTGAGCCCAGTTTCCATATATCCACAAAATGAGCGTAATAATATCAGTGCCCTGATAATCATGTAGGTAGAACACCTGACAGTCTCTCTTAAGCAAGGGCTGTACAAATTTGGGATTCAGAGACCTGTTTTCCAGAGTTTAGAGCTTGTCTTTCTTTTTTTAAGAGCCTCAGTTTTCTCAACTGTAAAGTGGGCTTTCACAGGGTTCTTTTGAAGAGCAAGTAAGCTATTAATACATGTAAGCACAGGTTAACTATACTGGGATTCACTCCTTTGGAAAAGTATGCAAAAACTCCAGGGATAGGTGGAAAGGGAATCAAGATCCAACTAACTGTAAAATGTTAGGTTGTGATTAGGAGTCCCTCCCAGCTCTCAACTTAGTTTTCCAGTGCCCCTCCTCCTCCCTACTGTGTGAAATAGGGTATGGTTCATGGATTTTATGGGGGAGGGTTCTACACAGCCAGACTACAGGGAACATACCTCAGAAATGACTCCAAAGAGCACAAGTAGGCTGAGGAAGGCACAAGGCCATTCTCGTCTGGAATGTTATCAAATCATCATTCAGAAACATTATTTGTATTAGGCCCTTTTCCTGAGGCCACCCACATTGAAAATGTCGACTAACAATTTAAATGGAATAGATAAAGAAGATAGAAGGTGGGATGGAAGATAAATAAGAAGAGAGAAGTAAAAACAATTCCTCAGGTAGACTGTAACTTTCTCAAAAGTTTCTGGAAGCCATAATGGACAAGATGCCAACTGCAGTAGTTTTCTTAATCAAATTTTTTCTTGAATCCCCTCGAGGCCAGGTGTGTCCAACTACTGTTTGCTTCTAATAAGTGTCCTACCCTAGTTCTTTTCCTTTTTGTCCCAGGAAAATATGTTAAGCATTAGTGGAAATTTGAGTTGAGTGGAATCCCTGTTATTTGAAAGATTTGTTAACGTATTTACATAGCCATCTCTCAATTTACAAGGTATTTTCACAACATTCGTTTATTTAACAAATTTTTGAGGGCCTATTCTTGGCTGGGCCATAGCTGTCTAGCATACAAATAGTCCTCATGCTCCTGGGGCCAGTTTACCTAGCTAAAAAGCAGTGTAGCACAATGGTTAGCATAGAATTTGGGGTCAGATCCCAGCTCTGTGTGCCCTGGGGAGGTCATTTATGCCCTCTATGCCACAGTTTCAACATCTGTAACCTCCCTAGCAGGGTTACTTGGGATTGGTGCTTCAAGGGGGGTCATGGTTTTAGTAGTATCTTCAGGGTTGCTTGAGAATGTAGTTCCTGGCTTATTCTCCAAAGAGCACAAGTAGGCTGAGGAAGGCACAAGTGCTCAATACTGGTAGCCCATTGTGCTGTTAGCTCTGTAAATTCTACTGTTCGTCTAGTTAAAGACCAAAGAGGTCTTTAACCTCATTCTAAAACTCTCTGTATCTAAATCACCAAAATTCTGCAAAAATTGCTTTCAAAAGGCGTGCAGTGTCCACCTGTTTTTCTGTACTCTCATACTATTGCAGTAGCCTAAGCCAGTATCATTTTTCATTTTATCTCCTAACTTGTCTCCATGCTTGTAGTACCTGCCCCCATGCCAAGCCAGGCTCTAGCCAGTTGTCACTCCAAAGCTATTTAAAATATGATCTGGATCCTGTATAAATATAAATAGTGGTGGTGTTGGTGATGTCACCACCCACCCGCCAACACCCACTCCCCACCTTACCTAAACTGACTTCCCTTCCCTTTGGCAATAAAACCCAAGACCTCGCCCAGGCCTCCAGCCCTTACATAAAGTGTCTCTTGGTGCCTCTCTAACCTCCTCTTGGACCATTCTTCTCCCTTGCTTACTGTGTTTCTACTATACTGATCTCTCTGGCCTCACTCCTGCCAAGCTCTTTCCTGCCCTGAGGCCTTTGCCCTTGCTGTTCTCCCTGCCTAGAACATCCTTGTCCTAGATCTTTACATGACTGGCTCTTTATGGCATGTAGTCCTGGGAGAAGCCTTCCTGACCTCTCCACCTTCGTTTCATGTTTTTTGTTCTTATCAGCACTCATTAGGCTGGATATCCTCTTTTTGTTTTCTGTGTTCTCCACTAGACTACAAGTTCCTAGAGCAGAGACCTTGTTTATCTTATTCATCACTGTACCACAGTACCTGGAACAGTGTCAGATAATTGGTATATGCTCAATACACATTTGTAAGAATGAATGAATGAGCTGGGCCTGGTTGCACACACCTGAAATCCCAGCTACTTGGGAAGCTGAGGTCATGATTGCAAGTTTAAGTCCAGCCTGGGCAACTTGATGAGACCCTGTCTCAAAATAAATAATAAAAAAGAATGTAGCTCGGTGGCAAAGCACCCTTGGGTTCAATTGCCAGGACTGGAAAAAAGGGGAAAAGAGTGGATAAGTGACAGTCTAGTATAGAAGACAGAGGTTAGATTTCAAGAATCAGACTTCAAAGAGGCAGCAGTGCTAACACGTATGTTCAATTTACTATGTATCTGACACTGTTCCAGACACTTTGCGAATTTGAATTTGTTGAATCTTAGTGGTGTCACAAGGTGTTCTGTATAATTATCCCTGTTTTACAGATGGGAAAACTGAGGTATAGGGAGGTTTATTGACTTGCCCATGGTTAATGAGTAGTAGAACGACCTGGACTGTAGCCTCAGGTTGAATACATAGCATCACGAGAGTGATAGACTCTAGCCCCTCCATGTGTCTCTTGGTGTCTCTCTCACTTCCTCTTGGACCATTCAATCTAGGGCATCCAATCCAGTTGCAGTTCAAGGGTGACTTGTTCCTGGGCCTCACAAAAATCCCTTGAGGTAGGTAGATATTATTACTGCCTATGGTTGAGGAAACTGAGGCTCAGTGAGTGTAAGGTACTCACTGAGTGTAAAGTACTCACAGTGCTAAGAAGTAACAGAGGCAGGACTGAAGCCCAATTCAGATACCTATTCTGTCACCAGAAGAGTGGCTGTAGGCAGGATCAGGCCAGTAGCTCAGAGCCAGGAGCAAGGACCTATTTTGATTGTCCCTTCACTTTGATGGCTCCTGGGTCCCTTGTGCACTCTTTCCCTCTCACTTCACAGGCCATCCCAACCATGTTGTCCCTTTCCAGACTGCCTCCCTGATTGGGACCCCTCCCTGTGAATGGGTAGTACTTTGGATAAAAAAAGCTGTGGGGCTGCGGCTCAGTGGTGCCATGCCAGCCCAGCCTGCATGAGACCCTTGGTTAGGTTCCCAGCATCGCAAAGAAAGCCCCCAAACCAAAACCCCTCCAGTTTCTTTTGTGGAGGGAGTTCAGGGCCAGGCCACCCTGCCTAACTTTACAGGTGCCACAGCAAGGGCTCCTGGGCCCTGGCGAGAGCTCACGGGCAGGCCGTTGTGCCCGTTCCTCTGCAACTCAGAAGGTCCAGGGCTCAGTCAGGTCTGAGGAGTGGGTGGAGTGTTGGCAGCCGCTCACGTGCCCTACCCACAGAGTGACCGCATGTGTATCCCTTCCTGGGAGCACAGCTGGGTTTCTTCCTTCCTCTGCCCTGCCCCTCCAGGCCTGGGTGCTCATGATTACAGGAGAGAGGAGCCATTTCCTTTATTGACCCACCCCCTCTGTCAGCTCATCAGAAACATGCTTGGATCCAAAATTCTGGGTATTTTAATCCTCCCTCAATTCAAAAGCAAAGATAACCATTGTCATAATTAAAAAAGATTTTGTGTGGAAGGACTGTGTGATTTGACTTTATATATGTGTGTTTGCTTATTGTATATATGTATATTTTCCCCCTTTGTGGACTGTGCATGTCTCTATTCTCAACTAGTTAGTTGATTAAATAACAACCTTTTCATTTGGGAGAGAGAAAATATAACTTATATAACTTAAAGGAGATCACATCATGTTTATGTGGTGGTATATAAGAAAGAGAAGACTTCCTCTTCTATTTCAGAGCTACCCTCAATTTCCTCATTTATCAGACTGGGTCAGGCATACCTTCATTGCATAATCACAATGAGGATTATGTGAGTAGTGATGCTAAGGTGCTTGCCAGCATGTGACACTCCGCAGGGGCCGTGCATTGTCCATACAGAGAGGCCACTTCTGAGAAAAGATAAGCGATTTGTGTTTGTGGAATCGTAAACCTGAAGAGAATCAAGTTATGTTAATATGAATCCAAATAGATGGTAATAAGCATTTACTAGGTTTCTGCTAAATGAGAGGCGATATACAGGTTATTCCTGTAATCTTTAGAACCCCCCTGTGAATATAATCATCTTCCTTGACTTACAAATGGATGTCGGAGGCTCAGTTAAACATTTTGCAAAGTGCAGTTGAAAGTGCATGTGCTTGATATTTGGCTGTCCCCCTTGCTCCTGGTATAACCACAGGCAAGTTAACCTTTCTGAGCCTCAGTTTGGCCTGTGGTAAAATGGGTCAATGGTTGACACAAAGAGCAAGCTCTGCTTAGATACATCTGATCATGTTGGGTGGTTTGTGGCTTTTATGTTCAGCTGTCCTATGGACAGAAATCAGTTCTGGATTAGACTGCACCAATTCAGAATGGACTTAGAATGGCAGAAAACTCACACATCTGTTCAGTTGACTTTTGGTTTCCTTAATGGACTGGTTCCAGGTCCTATCTTGGATACCAAAATCTGAGGATGCTCATGTCTCTTTATATAAATGATGTAGTGTTTTTATACAACCTACACACTCTCTCCTAGACTTGTAATGCGTAATACAATATAAGATACATTTTAAGTGTTATATATACTCTATTTATTTAGGGAATAATGTCAGGAAAAAAGTTTGTACATATATAGTATAGACACAGTTTTCTCCTGATATTCTACACGGATGTGGAGCCACACATACAGAATTGTGGATACAAAGGCCGACTACACTACAATGAGAGAGGCCCATAGCAAGGGCCCTGACTCAGATAACTGTCCAGAGAGGAGAAATGTATGTATTCTTAACACCCACAAACCACTACTAGCTTAAGCACCCAGAGGCCCAGCAGCATGCCCACCAGGACTTAGAATAGTAGGAGCACACAGCTTATACACAAAACAAGAAGGATCAAATTACCTTAATGATTTAATACCATTTTTTTGACAAACTAGATATTCTCATCTACACTGTAGAAAGGGAAAGGTGTTCATTTGCTTATTTATAGGTGGCATAGTTTTATTTTCTTAGCTGGGTGAGCTTTTATAATAAACTCCTTCCCACCTTAACAGAAAGAAGGGACACAGATTGCCTATACTTCTGTGGGCCTCTTATTGTGGTACAGTGAATGCCACTTCACTGAAGCTCACCCCAATATGAGATTTGGAGTTGGTTGTAGTCAATAATGGCATTGCTTGAGGTCTTCCAGAAAGATTTTAAATGTACCACCACTCCCACATTACCACTCTAAATAGGATTAGCCAAAGTTCTGCTCTTTGCCTGGTTCTCAAAGTGTGACCCAGAACAGCAGCATGCTTTTACAACACTGTGTACCAGCCTGGCACTGTGCCAAGCATCACCTGGAATTTCTTGGGAATTGAAATCAAAGATGGGTGTTGGGTTATATGCTTAAAATATTTTCCCAGTTGGAGTTACTATGGCCATGCCTTGTGGCCCCAGCACTCTGAGTCTTTGCCCACCTATTTGTCTTTCTGTGAGACTAGACCACCAAATCCTGTTCTCAGGGCCATCAGCCCTGCCCCCAAGCGTTCTCTCTGCCTTCCTTGGTTTTAATGTGGACCCCCTCTGTTTTTCTGAGAAAGTAACCCTCTTCCCTCAAACCTTTGTCTGTTGATTGTCCTGAAGTGCCTGAGTGTCTTCTCTGGGGATACTGATGGGAGGTGATTTTTCTTTCTTTGCCTGGGCTTCTTAGAAAAAGCGTTAGCACCAGCTCTGTGTCCCATCTGTAACAAGTGGCCAGGCCCACACATCTTCCTCTGTTTGTCCTTTTCTCACTCTTAGTTTTAGCTTATTTTCCTTCCATTATTTTACCTTTGTCCTTTTTCCCCCCTTACTGCAGACTTATTTTTCAGTTCAGCTTGTCTTGTATCCTATGACTCTTTGCTACCAGCCTTCATTAGTTTTGGAAAGAAACAGCTTAAATAAAGTGAAATACTTTTTGTTCTGAGATGCAGTGGATATAATACAATGAGCAGACAGCAAATGGAGGTGTCTTTTAAGTGGCCATGTCCACCTGGATTTGTGTAGTTCTAAACCCTGTGTCCCTTACTTTCTCATGCGGATAGAGAGATTCAATTAAATTTTTTTTTTGGTTGTTTGTTTTAATCCACAAAACTGGGAATCAGGGAGAAGTAGAGAGCTAAATAAAGGAAATTGGGCACAAGGCCCTTTGGTGGGTTTTAGGTCTTCCTTCTCTAACATATGTATGAATAAGTGAATGACTCCAAAAGGAGAGTAATGGACATTGCAACATGAACAATCTCTTCATGAGGTTAGAGATGCCTGCAAACACTTATCTGAATAAACTGATCGCCAGGAGGTGGTGGATACATTGTAATTCTGTTAAGTTATAAGCTTTTCTGTTGACTTTGTACTTTCAAGCCCAAATGCACTTTCAACAAAAAAGTATGATACCAGTTTTTCATAGATCCACATACTTCTGAATTCAGGGTAAAGTCACACCGGGTATCTGGTTTATTCATTGAGTCACCTTAGCTATGTGGAAGGCAGAAAGTCCAACAAGCCGTTTCTCCCCATCCTCCTGCAGATGCAAAAGTGGAAAGAAGGTTCTTACTCAGATACACACTGTTACCAGCCTGGCACTGTGCCAAGCACTTAATAAAATTTCAACTTTTCACTTTCTAATCTTGACACTAAGTCTAAGGATGGTAGGCTTCAAATTGTGTGATGCTAGATTTTAATCTCAGTTCCAGGTTGGGTCCTAATTTGAAATTAGCTGGAACTTTACAGATTTGAGGGTGAAATGAATGCTAAGCAGAACGTAATAGAGTAGAACTTTGTTGTTCTTGCTGAATCTCTGTTAATTAAGAATCAAGTGATATAAGTAATGGATATAAAAGTGCTTTGTACTACCAGACTTTCCTACCATGTAAGAGACTATTACATAAGTGACATTTCAGTGGCTTTACAGCATTAAGGGTCTCTAATTAATAGGGAAGAACATTTGAGCTGTTCTCCTAAGCTAGAGGGCCTGGCTGTTGTCTTTATTAGGTTGAGGAGGAAGCTCTGGAAGTCTGCTGGAATTAGAGCAGCGGGTGTTGGAAATGGACCTTTACAACTGCGAAACACAGATAATTGGGGTATGAAAATGGCACTTTAGCACCTAGTTATCCTCACTTGGATCTGGGAGCATTTGAAGTGTGCAGATCTAGTTCTTGGAAATCCTGCAGTGAGAAGGGAGGCAATGAAATGTGTTTATTGAGTGTCAAGCATAACTTTCTAGGGTGATTCTTTAATCATTTGTATGAATAGAAGGGGGGCGATTGTGCACGAGACATGGGCCATTTCTCCAAAAAGATCTCATTCCCTGTGGCCTAGCCCCTGTGACTTGTTCCAATCCACCAAATATCCAACCCTCTCCTTGGCCTCATGCAGTTTTATCAGTGTTGAACTGTCATTGAAACAGATCCTTGTATTTGACAGACTCCTGTTACCCGAGAGTCTTCCTCAGATATGCAGAGCTGGGGCTTCTGCATTCAGATCTCTCCAGCCTGCTTCTTGGGCTTAGTCCAGAGCCTTGCACAGTCTGGGGAGAGGTTTGCCTCACCGTTTAAGATGTGCTCATGTGGACGAAAACTTTATCGAGCCTTAGGAATAAAATAAAACTTAAAACCCATTTCCTCTCTGCGTGTGTTACCTTGCTTGGTGACGCCTGGGTGCAGTGCTCTCTTAGAGCATGTTCAGGGTGGTCAGCTTTTAGCAAACCTTTGTTTCCCAAACCTTTGACTTCCTGTGGACTTTTTGTGCTCTCTTAAGTTCATTTCATTTAAAAAAAGTAGATTTACCACCACCCCCACTGGAAGGCTAATCTGAGTAAGGAACAACTTGTTCCAAGTTCGGATTATGAGCTATGCTTAATTATGGCTGAAGCCATAGCTGAAGGCAAAGTTAAGGAGTTTGAAGGCAAAGGCTTCTCCCTACTGTCTTAAAACCACCCTTAGCCTGCTAGAGCAGGTGAGCTGTGGAAATCACAAGTGAGGAATGTCCACCCCCCTGACCTCTTTGCTACCTGTGAGCAGATGGGGAACAGAGCAGGTGAGAGCAGGAACCAGAGCTTGGGGCTTCTGTGGATTAGAGATTTTCTGACCCCCTTCCAGGCAAACAAATCCTGAATGAACATGGATTTCACTGTGCACTAGAGCCGTCTTCAGGTTCATGTAATTAAAAAAAAAAAAAAAATCTGCATGGCAGTCTGTGATTCACCCCGAGGATAATGACCTGTGTGTCTTTGTTTTCTCCTTGCCCTCATGGGGGCACGCAGCACGTGTGGAGCGAGAGCGAGGACTGCCTGCCTTTCTTGCAGCTAGCGCAGGATTACATCTCCTCCTGTGGCAAGAAGACACTCCATGAAGTCTTGGAAAAAGTCTTCAAGTCCTTCAGACCTGTAGGTGCCTGCTTGGCCTCTAAAGCTAGCTTGTTTTCTGCAGTCATTGTGTTTTGAATAACATGGGTGGTGGGGAAAGTGGGCAAAACCCAGGCTGACTAATTGTTTTTCTCTTGTCTGTCCTGTGGCATAAAGATAGCAGCCAGTGTGGGGAGGCTGTGGGGGAGGGGGAGGGGACGGGATGTGACACAGCTGCTTGTTGCAGGGGTGATGGTTATTTCTAGCACCACTTGAGTTGAGAATCCCTGATAGGGAGGAGAGCAGACAGATTCTATGTGAGACAGTGGAGTGTTCCTATTCTCGGCCAGTAGACTTCAAACCCACAAGCCTGGAAGCAGTTGGGAGGTTTTGTTTAAATGGTGGGGTCTGTACTGAGGGTTTGCCAGAAAGCATATAAATGTTATACTTCCATGTTTGTGGGTGCAGATGGGGATGAAATTGGATCCTGGTTCTATTCCTTTCCCTTTTTACCAAGTCTCTTGTGCAGAGCTTGCTTTTCCCCTCCCTCTCTTGGGATTTCGGAATCCATCCTTCTGTGGCTGCTGACAGGCTGTTTTCCTGCCAGCAGATAAACATGTAAAATGAGTGTTTAGCCCCGCTTTGAACATTCCCTATTTCCCTGTCTTTATTGGAAGTTTAGGTCAGATGACGAATGTCATGATGTTCCCCCCCAAGTTCAATTCCCTGCCTGCTGTAAACATTCTACATATTCAATGGTATTTGCTGTCGAATTTCTATTTATTTTTTGAATTGTTTTTAATATGATCTGCTTCTCCACTGTAATTTCTGGCTTTTAGTTCTTTGAACACAGTAGCTTGCTTGCATAATAGCCTGTGTCTAACATTCCAGTGTCTCGAGATTTATTTCTAAGTCTGTTTGGCATCTTTCTTTCTTTTTTCCCCTTTTGCTGCCTGTTCCTACTCCTTGGTGTCTTGTTTCTCTGTGTGTTGGATCATCTCTGTGTGCCATTTTGTATATTTGAAAGTTTATGTAGGTCAGGCATGGTGGTGCACACCTGTAATCCCAGTGGCTTGGAGGCTGAGGCAGGAGGATCGCAAGTTCAGAGCCAGCCTTAGCAAAAGTGAGGCGCTATGCAACTCAGTGAGACCCTGTCTCTAAATAAAATATAAAAAAGGGCTGGGGATGGCACCCCTGGATTTAATCCTTGATACCAAAAAGAAAAAAAAAAGTTTATATATAGGAGTAAATTGTGGCTTAAGATGACATTACCTTCCTCCAGAAAGAGTTTTGTTAGCTCCTTCAGGACTCAGGGCCCTGTCAGTCTGAGACCACTTTTGACAGTTTGAGGCTTGTAGTTCTGTGAGTGCCCCAGGTGAGAACAGTCAGCCTGCAGGACTGTCTCTCCTAGCTCATCCTCATTCCTAGCTCAGGTCTCTGCTTGGGTGGGATCAGGGCATCATGTCTGTTTTTTTGGAAGACTCTAGGCTTTGACTTCGGTCCACCATCTCCTAGAATAAGCTGAGAGTGGAGTAAAGTTTCTAGCTGCTTCTTCCAGGTCAGCAGAAGCCTACAGGACAAAAGCAGCTCTTTGTGTCAGGCATATCTCTCTAGAGCATGTTTTCCATATTAAATATGATTTTTTTTCATATTTTACTTGTTCTCAATGGAACAGCTGGGGCCCATCACTTAGGCCACCACTGTAAGGAGTGGAATTTCAGTGGCTTTGGTCACATTCTCTGGTTTGTATCATTCATCCAATCAGCTCATTTTTTGTTTGTTAATTTTGTAAGCCAGTTTGGCTCATTCAAAATGGGTGTTTGGGTTAAAAGTACTGGTCTTTCCTGCTTTCGGTCACCCAATAAACATTTCTTGAGAAGGGGATGTGATCCGACTTCACTTGGCACCACGTACTGCTCTGGTCCCAGCACTTGGACGGAGTGAGTGAACATCTTGGATCTCACAGAGCTCGCGCTCTGGACTGGGAGGACAAGATGAACAAGTTTATATATAATGTGTCAGTAATAGGTGCCAGGAAGGAAAGAAAGAAATCATGGATGGGGCTAAGAAGTGTTAGGAATCCTGAGGTGTTTGATGAGGGGGAACAAGGAAATCTTCACTGAGAGGGTAACACTGGAGTAAAAGCTAAGTCAGGAGAGAGCCATGAGGAAATCCAGGGGAATAGCAGCACAGGTAGAGAAAGCAGCAAATCCGCAGGCCTTGGGTGGCAAGCACCTGTGTTTCAGGGACAGGAATCACTAGCCTGGCCGAAGGGGAGGGGAGACGGGACAGAGTGAGGTGAGTCCAGGGAACACAGGACCTTGCAGCTGCCCAAGGATGTTGGGAGCCATTGGAGGGGTTCAAGAAGAAGGGGGATGTGATCTGACTTCAGATTTTGAGAGGCTGCTTTAAGGACTGTTGAGATTAAGCTGTCAGAGGAGAAAGAAGGGACCCACAGGGAGGCTGGTCATGTCTTCCAGGCAGACCTGATGTGGCACCACACAGAGGTGGAATAGAGAGCTCGGATTCTGGGGACACCTTGAAAACAGATCCAGCTAGACTTGCTGGTGAATTGGAAGTGGGATGTGAGAAAAAGAGAGACCAGGATGACGCCCGAGTTTCTTGCCTGAGCACTGAAGGGACCCGCATAGTCATTGAGATGGGGCGGGCTGTAGGAGGAAAAGATGGGGTGTGATTCTATTAGAGCTCACTTTTGGACATATCGATGTTTGAAATACCTACTGGACATCCAAGTAGATATATCAAGTTAGGCAAAATTTTTAAAAAAATCAGTTCCTCACCATGTGCAGTGGTACAGTCTGTAATTTCAGCTATTCAAGAGGTTGGGGCAGGAGGATCATGAAGTTTGAAGCCAGCCTAGGAAACTCAGCAAAACGCTGTCTCAAAATAAAAAATAAAAAAGACTGGGGTTATAGCTTAGTGGTAGAGCACCTAGGTTCAATCTCCAGTACAGGAGGAAAAAATAAAAATCCTCCAAATCTCAACTGGAACAAAATGCCTATTAACAAGGAGTGTCCACTCTGCAGCTGATTTTCTTTGGGGTGTTTGTTCATTAGCCTGCCACCCAGTTTTCTTTACACGGATGTCCTCTATGCTGGAGAGCAAAGCAGCTGTGGAACTGACTGACCTGGAGAAGTAAGCGCCAGCCAGAATTTGTTTTGTTGTTTTTCTTTACTAAGTCTGGCTGCATTCTGGCAGTCATATGTGAATGGAGGAAAATTCTGCAGTCCAAAAAATCCAGATGTGTAGCTGAAAGCAGTCAGATTGGATGAGTTTTTTTTTTTTTTTTTTGGTTTGAGCTGTGTGTATCATGGAGACAGATCCAGTTCCATGATACTGGGCTTCCAGGTTCCATTAACAATGTGGAGCTTTACATTGTGAGCAGGGGTATCACTCCCCAGGTGGAGAGGCCTTGAGCTAGCAAAGAGCCTCTTCCATTAGGAAAGGTTACGCTTAGGGAACTGCCTTGGCTGGTCTTTGCTCCTCCTGGAAAGGCCAGTGAGAGGCTTCTTTGCAGGATGGGGAAGGGTAGTTTGTGTGCCTTTGGGCTGTGATGTCTCCCAGGTAGAATGTGCACCAGATTGGATGAAAAAGAGTGTTGCCAGCCCCAGTAAAGGACTGTGGAGATGAGTGGGGAAACTTGGGCCCTCTCTCTCTCCACTGAGTAGTGCACTTCTTCCTAGAGGTGCTGCTTATGTTTGTTCAATGAAAAGGGAGATTTGGGTTTAGCAGGCAGACAGGAGGCTTTGCTGCTGTGGCCAGAGTTGAAAGTACTTGGTGAAGAAGCACCTACCCCAGGGCTACAGGGCTATGGAGCAGTGAGACCAGTGCATCATTTCCCTGGAACTTTGTAGTGATTGAATCAGCTCATGCAGTGGCTGCTGCCGCTTTGCAGTGGAGTATCCCCAGCAGGAATTTCTTCACCTGCATCTTAGAACAGCTGATCCAGGCCTTCAAATCCCTGTCTTCCCATGGTCACCCCATCTCTAGGTTTTGAACTCATGATCCTCCTGCCCTGTGCAGTCTCTCCAGAGAGAGAAATACCTGATGGTCGACAGTCCTCAGCTGCCTGTTGGGACCCCTGCCAGGCACATTCACTTGACCTTGGGCACCCTGTGTCCATGGGCATAAGAGCTGAGTGCTGAGGAACACCCTGCCAAGGCCATGCCACCTGGGGCACTGTGTATGATAACATCCACACTTCAGGGTCTATACACCTGTGCCCCTCCTCTGCTTTGCCTTCCCCATGCTGAAACAATCAATGTCACAGAGTTCCTCCTCTCTCAAGAAAGCTGTTGTTGGATTTTTAAAAGAAAGAAAAAAATATATATATATTTTTCTTTTTAGCCATCTTACTCCTTGTTTTTCTTCTACTTCATCACATTTTCAACAGAATGTATCAATCTGCCTTGCAGAGTCCTGCTGGGAAGGGTGCAGGGCAGGGCACAAAATGGCCAGTTCTTGCCCTCAGGGTGCTGGCTAGGAGAGACAGCTACATAAACAGAGGGAAACCCCGTGGTACAGGGTAGGGCATTGATTTTGGCCCAGGCATGCTTCTAGATGCTACACTGGACAAGTTTATTCTACTCTGTGGGTTCTTTAGGGGAAATATTTCTAAGAGGATTTTTTGTGAGCAGATACTACATAGGGTGTTGTTTGTGGTTTTTTAGCCCAGTTATGTGGGATCAGGATCCTACAGTGATGAAGTCAAGCTCTGTGGAGAGGCCACTTGGGTTTATTTTAGTTTGTTTGTTGTTTTTGCTATGAGGGACTGAACCCAGGGGCACTCAACCACTAAGCCACATCCCAACCCTTTTTTGTATTTTATTTAGAGAGAGGGTCTCACTGAGTTGCTTAGGGCCTCACTAAGTTGCTGAGGCTGGCTTTGAACTCATGATCCTCCTGCCTCAGTCTCCTGAACCACTGGGATTATAGGCATGTGCCATCACACCCGGCTCAAGCCACTTGGGTTTGAATCCTGGAACACTTGTTGACTGGGCATCTTTAGACTAGTTACTTATATTTTCTTCTGTTTCTCAGTTTTTCATTTATAAACCAAGGAAGCTACTGATAATAGTTACCTTAGGGATTCTGAGAAGATTAAACAGAACCATTTTGCTGGGGTAGTTTTATAGAGCATCATACGTGATAAGCACTAAATAAATGTTATAATTGATGTGGATGAGGTGAAGACACGAGGCAAAATACTGTGAGAGGTGATCAGGACTTACTGAAAACTTTGGTGGGAGGCTTAGGTTTTTGGTAGAGAAAGAAAACAATTTGCCAATTAATTTCATCACAAGCTTGACAGAAGCATCTGGTTAGGGCAAGGGATTTTTAAAAGTAAGACAAAATTTATCAACACTAATTTTGGGCGAAATAAACACTCTGAGTAGCTAGTCCATGTGGCTCACTACTTTGGGTGCTAAGGCTACAGGAAAGATGCATGGATGCTTTATACTTTTTTATACATTATACGTTTTAAAAGCTGTTTTCTTGCAATGTGTTACAAGTGCTAGGAACGTCAGAGTCGGGGCCAGTGGAGGCACACAGGGCCAGGAAGTGGTTTCATGAGAAGGTTCCACTGTAGACATGCTCAGAGCAGGATGCTGTCTAGCCAAGGAGAAGGTCCAGGAAGAGCCCATCTTGGCTGCCTCAACTCAAGTCCTTAGCAATGTCCCCAGGTTGGGGAGTGGGATCAGTTACCCTACCCTGCTCCCATGCTGTGTGGCCTCCTGGAGATTGCTCAACTTTAGTTTCCCATCTTTAAAATGGGGACAGTGCCTGTTTCACTGTCTTGTGGATCAGTGGGGAGTTAGGAAATCAGACTGAGGACACAAAGGACTGTCATAGTCCAGCCACCCTGCTGAGGTTGGTTTCAGTTTCTTCCTCATGGCTGGTGTTAGGGAATGCTCACTGGATTCAGCTGACCATCTTCCCTCCCAGAGTGGCCCACATCCTATTCCACTCCAGGGGCTCAGAGGTGTGATTCATTTTCTCTTCCACTGGCCCATCATATCCCAGTGGTACATGGATGGAAATGACAGTGACATGCAGGAGTTGTTGCCATCCCGTGGCAGGCACTACTCCCCATAAATGGCTTCAAAAACTCCACCAATAACTGGCAAATTGCAAGTCCATTCTTGGAGCCCTGCATTACGTGACCCTCAGATGATAGTAGCTGCCGTCATGTGATTGAGCTAGATAATGAAACAGTGATTATGGATCTCAATAATGGTGATTGTGCCATTCATTTTTTTTCTCAATGTTTTTGTATCTTTTTATTTTGTGATGATTGACAGACTGACTCTGAATAAATGAGAGAAGCGATAGCCTACTATTTCCAATTTTACTGCATAACTCAATCTCATCTTTGCCCTTGCAAATCCTTGCCAATTTGTAGCAAGGGACTGCCCTTTCCTAGAGGGTTGTCTTCCGTCTCTTTCTGCCCTGTGGGCGTCAGGGTCCCCTGGAGCCTGTGGCTGTTGCAGTACAGTGTGCTGCTCTGGTTGATGCTGCTCTGACGGTCCCCCCTGGCATCAGATCCTGTGGTGCCTTTGGTTTCTCTCTCCAAGTGACCCAGGTCTTTTTGCCCGAGGTCACAGTGTGACTCTGTTTCTTCTCTCAGAAAACAAAGATGCTTCTGTCAGAAAAAAATACCCTAATTCCAGCTCACTGACATGAGGAAGATTGATATTTTCACTTGGCCACTAATGACTGACGACTCAGGGATGGTTCCCAACAGAAATTTTTTTGTGGCCCAGAATAGTTTAATTCTTTTTTCTGCTCCTGTTGTCTGAACAACAGCCTGGAGAAGAAAAGGAAGCCACCTTGTGGAGCTGCCCCAGTGGGTCCCAAAGTCCCATGAGAAAAGATTCTGTACACTTAATGGGTTTGAAGAAACAGTATTGAGTGTTGGTAAATTTAATTTTATCATGGCTTTTGTTTTCTGCTCATGTTGGAAACATTCAAACCCTTGTTGTTTTTTTAAAAGGAAAATGGCCCCTAGAAGTAAGAGACATCTACCTCTTTTGCCTATTTGGCTCCTACATCCTGTCTTGCTGCCTATCTCTTTTTTTCCTGGTATCAAGGAGACTGAACAGGGCGTGGTGGTGTACGTATGTAATACAGCAGCCTAGGAGTCTGAGGCAGGAGGATTGCAAGTTCAAAGCCAGCCTCTGCAACTCAGCAAGACCCTATCTCTAAATAGAGTATAAAAAAGGGCTAGGGTGTGGCTCAGTGGTTAAGTGCCTCTGGGTTCAATCCTCAGTACCAAAAACAAAAACAAAACAAAACAAAAAAACGATCAGGATTCAGTCATGGGTTTCTTGGAATCACGATGGTACCAAACATCATGGATCACTAAGATCAATGGGGTCAGGTTACCCAAATGCTTCAGCATCTCACTACTCAGAGTAGCTACTGGACTAGAAGTATCTCCATCACCTGGGAGCTTCTTCAAAATGCAGAATTAGGTCCCACCTGAGACCCACTGCATTTTAGGCAGATTTCTTGGTGCATTACCAACACAGTAAGGTTCAAGAAATGCTGAGGGGAGCCTCTGGAAGCAGCATAAGGGAACTCTGAAGGCCCAGGGCACCTAATGTATGCACCAGAGGCCTCACTGATAGACTGCTGTCCAAGGCAGAGGCACCGCCTTCCCTCTGATAAAGACTCTAGCCACTGAGTACAAAGAGTGCCCCCTTCAGAGTGATGCCAAATGTCAGCTGAATGTGGTGTCAGATAGATTATATCATTGTCCTGAGGCCCTCTCGTCAGACCCACAGGTGACTGGTTTTCTGGTCTTAGGACTTTAATTCTCAGCATTGGCAGCATCCCTTTCACACACAGCCTGCTAGGATGGGTGGGCCTGCGGTCCTGTGGGATGGGAGGTTGCTCCCAGGGAGCCTGTGGGCAGCAGGGCTCTGGAAATGCCGTAGTTCCTGCCAGAAGGAGCAGAAATTTGTTATTTCCCAGCTTACTGAGAAAAAAAAAAGGGGGGGGGGAGATGTGTGATTATAACTGTCAGGAATAATGTAAATATACCAGCACTTCAGCTTTTTTCACCTGTCTCCTTTTCCAGAAGGCATGGGCACAATAAAAGGAAGGACCCACCAGGGTGTACTCCTGACTCTAAAATTGCTGCTGCTTCTCCTCCTCCCCTTCCTCCTCTCTTTCTCCTCTTCCTTCTGTACTGGGGATTGAACTCAGAGGCACTTTACCACTGAACTGTGTTCCCAGTCTTTTTATGCAGGGGGTTGGGGTGGGGTGGTAAACCAGGGAGGCACATTCCCAGCCCTTTATATTTTTTATTTTGAGACAGGGTCCTACTAAGTTGCTTAGGGCCTCACTTAAGTTGCTGAGGCTGGCTTTGAACTTGTGATCCTCCTGCCTCAGTCTCTTGGGTTGCTGGGATTACAGGTGTGCACCACCATATCTGGCTCTTCTTGGCTGTGAAAGATTTGGATCCAGGAGTTAAATTTAGATTTGGCTTCCATAGATGGTAATGAGACAGATGAGAATGCTAGATTATTATATCTGCATGATATTCTCGGAATTCTAGGCAAATTCTCATTCTGGTATTTTAGACTGTGCATAGGTATACATAAATGTAGACATCAGCATTGCACATTTTCTCTTCTTTTTATTTTTTATTATTTTGTGGTGCTGGATATCAAACCTAGGGCCTCTCATGTGCTGTGGCAAGTGTTCTACCATTATGCCATACCCTAGCCCCAGCTTGAATATTTTGCCCATCTAGATTGAAACCAAGACCTCATGCATGATAGGCAAGTACTCTACACCTGAGCCACATCCCAGCCTGGCATTGCATATTTTAAAAACATGTATTTCTCAGTAGAAAACACTAAAACATCTAGCTATTAGGCACAGCATTGACAAGCATCTCCAGGGTAGCCTGATGATTAGGTATGGAATGTCTGTAGTCAGATCACCTGGGTTTAGATCCTGGCTTTGCTATTACCAGGTGAGTTTGGCAGGTTACTTAGCCTCTCCAGGTCTTACCTGTAAAGGGGGATAATAATAGCACCTCCTCAGGACAATAGCACCTCCCCACAGGATTATTATGAGGACCAAAGGAATCAGCATATGTAAAGCTGCTCAAGACCATATCTAGCAGACAGTGAGTTAATATTCACCATTATTGAAGTATGAGACATCCCCTCCTTCAGTGAAATGCTGAATGCAAGCCTGGAATCAAACCAAAAAGGCTGACAGATTGAGGTTCACCATTTTTTACTTCCTAGAGTGCTGATTCACAGCAGGGGGGTCTAGAAAGCAGCACAGCAGGAAAGAGGCGGAGAAGCCTGGCTGGAGCAGTCTACTGAGGCAGCAGGAACTCCCTGAATAACTGAGCTGACTGTGCCCAGCATAAGGGAAGCAGGAGAATCTGGCTGGGTGTTTCCATGACGCTGGACTGTTTGCAGACCACCGCACCTGCATGTCTTTGAGCTCCATCTTTTGTTCCTCTGTGAGCTAGAGCAGGCGTCATGATTCATGATTCGATTCACAGAGGAGGATGCTGTGGCGCAGATGTCCCCACCAAATAGAGCCCTGGCTTCAGGACTCCAGATCCAGTGTCTTTTCCCTCCCAGCCTCTCAGTGGATCTGCAGCCCCTGCACTAAGTGCCTGAACAACCCAGAAAATCATCAAGAATGGGCTTCTCTTCTTCAACCCCTGCAAAATGTAAGGGGTGAGCAGTTCTTCCAAAAACAATCAAAACACTTCCTGCTAAAGTGGAGGGCTTCCCTTGTGGCTGGTGCTCTAGGACCTGTGACTGTGTGCTTTGAAGGTTAAGGTAGGGAGCTAGAAAGAGGAGGGGGAGAGAGCTGGCTTCATGCTTGGCCTGCTGGGTCCTCTTCAACAAGGCATGCTAAACTGATGAGCCGGAGAGTGTTAAGTGCTCTTCAGCTTGGATCAATGTGTATCACCTGGTTCCTAGCAAGAAGAATGGTGGATGGCATGTCTATTTGGGACAAGGAGGCTCAGCTGCACCCTCCTTATCCATGACAGTCATTGCTAACTGACCTTAATCTTTCCCCCTGAGTCTCAGAATTCTGAACCCAGGACTCCAGGAAGCTCTTACCAGTCACATCTGTTAAGTGAGAGGATCCCGTTGTCCATTTCTCATTTACTGGCATCCCTTCAGTGAAGTGAACAGTTAATTTATTTTGAATTTCTGCATCTTCAATTGGTGTTTAGGTGACTCGGGAATTCCTGGTCATGGCAACAAGGTATTTACCAGCTATTAGGGAGGTGACCACTCTGACACTTCCACTTTGCTGTATCATCAAGCAGCTCTTCAAATAAAACTTGGCCACTTCATTGGCACACAGTGGTCATCTGTGTTCATTGTGACCAGCCGTCTTTTCTCTCTTTGGAGGCAACTGTTTTATTCCATCCACTAAAACCTAGAAGTGAGACAGTAGTAAGAAAAAGGGGGCTTCTCTTTTCTCCCATTCACATCCGAGATTAGCACACCCTGTCCAGACAAATTGAGACCCACCCTTCCTGCCCTTCTCCTCCAAGGTGACCATGTTGCTCTGAGACAGCTGTAGTACATGCCCAAGGGGACAGTATGTGTCTACAGTGGTCTATGTCTACCTTAGCAGGCCATGTACATAGTATGACCAATAATGCCTCATAGATGATTTTGTCCTGAGTATGTCTATAGGGCACTGTGGGATCTGTGAGAGTTGCAGTTCTAGAACTTCAGAGCACAGGCATTATTTCGATTGGACCTCTACTTTCACTCTTTCCCCATTTGAGCAATTAGGAGGAAGTTGGGGAGAAGGTGGCAGGACAGTAGACAGGCAATACAGACTAAACAGAATGATAACGCTGACGCTGACTTTTTTTTGTTGGTTTTTTATTTTTTAATCAGGGATTGAACTCGGAGGCACTCAACCACAGAGCCACATCCCCAGTCATATTTTGTATTTTATTTAGAGACAGGGTCTCACTGAGTTGCTTAGTGTCTCTGTTGCTGAGGCTGGCTTTGAACTCACCATTCTCCTGTTTTAGTCTCCTGAGCTGCTGGGATTACAGGCATGCGCTACCATGCCCTGTGATTTTTTTGTGTCTTAATTCTGTTCGTGTTTGAGCCATTAGGGCAACTTGGTGATGTGGCTTGAAAGTGATCAGTCCCTAGGCCACTATATCAAAAAGTCTTTTGGTCACTCACTGCCAGGTTGTCACCGATAAACTCAGGATCCCTGAAGGTCAAGACTTCCTTCTGGCACAAGAGCTTTGGATTCATACTAACCAGACCTGGCAAATGGCACTGTTTCCAACCAAAGACCTGACTGTGCCTTTCAAAAATGTTTATCATGAATTCACTCTGAATGTTCCTGATCATCCTTAGAGTGTTGGGAAATATAAAAAGATGAAAAAGGGAAAAAATATCCATCATCCCATAAACTAACCAAAAAATTTCAACATTTAGATATATTTTATTGAAGTCTTTTTAATGCATCTATGTATAAATTTTTAGAAAACTGTCTCATATTGAACGTGCAATTTTACCAATTTTACACTTAAGTACCAATTTTTATATCATTAAATAATTCAAAAACACCATTTTAAGTGGATATGTTAAGAGTTCATCTTACTGACACACCATAATTTATTTAACTCTTTTGCTGATGAACATTTTAGTTGTCTCAACATTTTTATGAATCGCTATTCATAATAGCATGTGTTTGGGGGGGAGAAAATAGAATAGGAGACAGAGTTTTTCATGTCTTGATGGAATGTCAGTGCTGTTCATCATATGCTATCACTAACCTCACAGATATATGCATGTGCACACAGATTTTATGTTCCTGCATAGATATACAGTATGCTTTTTTTTTTACAGCTCAAAAAGCATTTTTTTTTTATATCGAGGATTCAATTCAAGGGCACTTAACTACTGAGCCACAGTCCCAGCCCTATTTTGTATTTTATTTAGGGACAGGGTCTTGCTGAGTTGCTTAGCGCCTTGCTAAGTTGCTGAGGCTGGCTTTGAACTTGCAATCCTCCTGCCTCAGCATCCTGAGCCACTGGGATTATAGGCATGTGCCACCTCCCCTGACAAAAAAAGCACTTTTTAAATTAGACCTTTATGGGTGTGCATAGTAATTGGGTTCATCCTGACAGATTCATACATGCATGGAATTCAACTTCAGTTCATGATCCCCCTTTTCCCTGCCCTCCCCCATTCTCCTTCCTCTACTAGACTTCCTTTCACTCTTCTATTTATTTACATTTGATTGGTTATTTTTACTTTGCATAAAGGTGAGCTTCCCTGTGGTATATTTATATATGCACATAAAATGATTTTTTAAGAATTCATTTTGCATGTTTGCCTAGCATGTTTGATACTTAAAAAAAGGGACTCTACAGGCTGCCCAGAAAAACTGAGCCTTTGAGACACTAATCATAAAGGATTAACATTCTCTTCCAGTAAATTATAAAAACAGTGGTAGTGGGCGGGGCAGGGTGCACACCTGTAATCCCAGCTACTCAGGAGGTTTAGGCAGGAGGATTGCAAGTTCAAGCCTAGCTTGGGTAACTAAGTGAGACCCTGCCTCAAAAATAAACAGTGAAAAGGGCTGGGGAGCTGGGCACAGTGGTGCTTGCCTGTAATTCCAGGCTTGGGAGGCTGAGCAAGAGGATTGCAAGTTCAAAGCCAGCCTCAGCAAAAGTGAGACGCTAAGCAACTCAATGAGACCCTGTCTCTAAATAAAATACAAAAATAGGGCTGGGGATGTGGCTCAGTGATTGAGTGCTTCTGAGTTCAATCCCTGGTACTAAAAAAAAAAAAAAAAAAAAAAGGATTGGGGATGTAGCTCAGTGGTAGAGTGCCCCTGGGTTCAATGTTCAGTACTGCAAAAAGCAAAGTAAAAATCAGCGGTAGGAGTAGTTGAGTCTTGGAAAACAAATTGTAGCTTCTCTGTTGAGTCCTTTGAGGTGCTGTTTAATGGGATGTGATGCCTTTGCTTGTCTTCCTGCCTGTGGTCCATTTGGTGCTCACAGCTGCTTCTCTCTCCTTCTCTTCCTGTAGTTACTGGGGCTTCCGGATGCAGATGATGATGCATTTGAAGAGTACAGTGCAGATGTGGAGGAGGAGGAACCAGAAGCGGACCACCCCCAAATGGGGGTCAGTCAGCAGTAAACCTCCAAGGGCACCTTCTGGAGAAGGAGAGTGAGCCCACTGTACCCTAGGTGGGGTCCTGTGCTCCTGGGTTAGCATTAGCACTTCAAAACAGGACGTCTGGCTCCCAGCATCCAAATTAAAATGAATTACCTTTTTAATGACCACACAATATCTGTGATGAGCTTTGCTCAGAAGTGACCTGAATTTCAGTCCCGCTTCAGTGGGGTTTCTATGGAGTTGTCTTGGTAGCCTTTGCCACTTTGAATTTAGAGTCTTTTGTGGCTGCCTATTCTCTCTTGAGTTTATGTTGGAGAATTAACGTTCGCTGACTGGAATGTAGAGAACTCTGAATGTATTAAGGATGTGTTTTGAGTCCTCGCAGGTGACCTGGCTGAGGAACAGCATGGCAGAGAAGCAATGCAGTCTGCACTTTTATGTACCTTTTAAGTGTCCGTAAGTGAAAGGTTTTGCTTATAAAGCATGAGTTTAAATATCTAGTCATTAAACTGCACAAGTGCAAATACAAGGGCAGAAAAGGATGATCACTTAGCTTTGGATTAAGAGGGTAAGAGAGGCAGAGAAGCCTGGAGTGTTTCGCCATCACTGAGCTGGTTACCTGGTACATAGCAGCTGGTTCCTGGTTAGATATAAATGTTACTTGCTTGTTCAGTTGTTTTAAAAATGCTAATTCCAAAGCCACTTTTTAGTCTAATAGTGGAAAATATAAAGGGGTGAAAGACTAAAACTAACAATTTCTTTAAGCATTTTATAAACCATCCCATATATGAAATGAGACATTTACCGTCTGTCTTTCTAATGAGATGGCCACTTGTTAAATCAAGAAAATGCCCAGAATCCAAGTAAGTGCCACTTAAACTTTGAAGCCATAGATTCATATATAAATTTAGTAGGAAAATAAACCAGGATAAAAATTTTTTTAAAAAGTATAACGGAATCCTTTACTTTCTTAATCTTTTATTCTTAAAAAAAATAGTCAAGAAAAGGCTCCCGTTCTTTAATTTGTTTAAAATTATAACAAGTACTTTAAGGAACCTAATAGTAGTGAACTTTTAAAGTAACATGAAAATAGGCAACTTGATGATTGGGTGGCTTGGTTAAAGGGGGCATATTTAATGATCAAGATACTCAGACAACTCACAGAAACAACTGCTGTCTTCATTTAGCCAACAAATGCTTACTGGGGACATCTCTGTAATGCCAGGTTGGAACTATTTGACATACTCGTTTTCTTGGACCTCGGGCATCATCTCTGGTTCTAATCACGTAGGATGTGGAATGAATGCCTCTTTTACAGCACTTGACTTCCTCTAGCATCTGGGCTGGGAATGTTCCAAACATGCACACATGTGCCCGTTAGGTTGTCAGTATTTTGAATTAAAAAAATCAGTAGCAGAGGCCACAGAACTCATGGGAGTCTTGTACATCTTCCAGGCATGTTGGTGTGAACCTGATCGTCTTAGCATTTTCTGTTTAATTAAGTGGTGCTGTGAGGAGCTTGGCTACTCGTGGTCTAATAGTGTGCTGTACTTTTCTGTCATTGGTAAATAACACGGTGGTCTCCATCCGTGCTCCAGTGATCCATGTTTTATTCTTTTCTTGGGAAAGCACATTAAAGGTTAATTTCAAGTCAGATCAATTTCCCTAGAGTAACCTATTAGCAAAAGCAGACTCAGCGATTCATCCATTGGGGTGTGTCCTGCCTCAGCAGCCCTGCCCCGTGCCCACTGGCTCTGCCCTGAACAGAGGTCATCATGAGCTGACATCTGCAGAGAGTGCCCAGGTTTGGTACCTCCAGTTCTAAGGTAAACTGGAATTTACACACAGAGGGCTTTACATCTAAATTTACATATGCTTGGGAATGGAATGGTTGTTACTATAGAATATATCTTATCAAAAAAAATGTTTAGACTTGAACCAGACACATTTTGGTATCACCATGTTCATGTTCTGTTTATAAAAATTGAGCTGAAATGGTCAGCCATTCACTGAGAATTCTGGTCTCTGTTCTGCCTCAGTGGTTGGGGAGAGATCACTGTGTGACTTATTTCATGGTAAAACCCCAAAGGCTTTAAGCAGATCCAATTGTTTCCTCTAAAACTTCCTTCTCTGATGGTGTGCACATCCCTGCAGTGCTCTGGTGTGCTTACTCAAACATTCCCTCCAGCCCACACATGGATACTCTCGTTGGCACCTGCCGGTCAGTTAGATTGGGCAGCCTGTGTTAGGGAATTGATTCTGTGGTGCAACAGGTGTGGGACCTTTCATAGACACTCACTAGGAGGTACAGCTGTGTGCTGGGGTGAGGAAAGACACCTAGGTTCTAGACTTGACTCTGCCTTTTTTTTTTGGTACCAGCGATTTAATCCACGGGCTGTCCCCACTGAGCCACATCCTCAGCCTTTTTTATTTTTTATTTTAAGTTGCTTAGGGCCTTTCTAAATGGCTGAGGTGGTCTCAAACTTGAGATCCTCCTGCCTCAGCCTCCCCAGTTGCTGGAATTACAGGTGTGCACTGCCACATCTGGCTTGCCTCTGCTATTGACTGTGGGATCTTGATGAGTTATTTGGCTAGTCTCTGGAACAGGGGTATTTACTCTTCCAGCTTTTAAGACTGGCCTTCTTTACCTGCTTAACCAACTGTGTGTATGTAGGAGCAACCATCAAGGACACTTAGAGACACAAAAAGAAATGTGTTTGGAATCTTGCCAAAGATACTGTCCTTAGGATGCTGGCCCCGTGGACTGCTTTAGAAAGTGTTGATTTGTGAGTGTCCAAACTTCTGGAGCCTGGGATGGGCCCCAGCCTGTGTGGCTGATGAAATCCTGTTTCTCCTAGGAGAGGGCACAGGGAAGCCCCAGAAGATGTGCTTATCTCAGCTGTACATATGCTGCCTGTGGAGGGCATAGCTTCTTAGTGTCCCAACATTGGAGGCTTTGGAAGTGGTATGCATTTAGCTTAACTGAGAGGGGAGATTTGCATGTAGAACAATTGAAAGACAGTGAAAGAAGTCCTTTGACTTTTACCCTGTCATTCAGGAGAGAGAAAGTAAAGTGTGTGTGTGGGGGGGTGAATGTGGGGGATGTGCTGATTGCTTGTTGATCCCTGTGGCCAGCAGTGAAATCTGGAAATCATGCCTGTGATAACACACCAAACGTTGATCCTGGGTTTGAGTGAAACATGGAGACGTTTTTTCTGGCTGCTTGGTTGCTTTCCTCTGTCTGATGCGTGGAGCAGGCTTCAGGGAACTGCAGGGACTGCAGGCCCAGGGAGGGTGAAGCCCCACGCAGTGCCTGGCACCACCATGGGTTCAGTGCACCGAGGTGTCCACCCGTGTCCCCCAGGCCCACAGCAGCACATGGTACATTGTTCTTCCACGAGCAGAACACAAAAAGTCTGTTATGTCGGGAGATTGTCCTTATGTCCTGGTGCCAGAATTGGGCTCCCAGTGTACTTAAGAGAAAACTTCTCTAGTAGCAACTGTCATTGTTCACGTATAAACGGAAACTGTTCTCTAGCACAATATGCGTCTCTGAATACTATTCCAGTTTCATAAGAGCACAAAGTGGATGGTCCTAGGGGAGCTGTGATCCCAGAACATCGGTGCAGTTGATATTTTAGGAACCTGCTGGGCATGTTTAAATTCATGAGCTGAGAAACTAGTATGAACAAATCTGGCTTCGCATAGCGAGAGGCACGTAGGAATCCACAGGACTTCATTTGGGGTGGGAGGAGAGGAATAGGCACAATGAAGGAGTTAGGTGTCTAAGTCAGGTGTCTTGAGTTGGGGGGGCACCCTTGACAGTTACCCCATGAGGTGCAGGAAAACTGTTTTCCTGGCTGACTCTAGGGGCCTCCTAGCTTCAGAGAACTGACTGCAGAGAGGACTGAGAGGAAAGGCCTTGTGCTGGTGATGGCTTTGTGATTTTAAAAATGTCCCCGCACCCCCGGTCCCTAGGCCAAAAGATGCATTAGGTGTTCTGCACATCTGGTGACATTCCTTCCCTTACTAAAACCAGCTGCCGGCCAGAGAAGCCTGTCTTCCAAGAGTGCTGACAGATCCAAGAGCAGCTATCATCACAGGCAGGTAGAACAGAAACCCAACTTGGGTCTCACCAGGGCTGCCAGAGGCCCTTGTCGGGCACAACCATCTGCTTCACCTGCTTCAGGGTTGCAGAAAGAGCACAATGAAAATCCCAGTGAGCACTGACTCCAAAGAGATGTCACTGCCTGTCGGTTGCTTCATCTTCAGAGAAGCCTAACTTTTTTTTTGCATTAAAAAATAATCTTCTTTCATAAAGACCCAGTTTTCTTGGTTTTATTATAACAGGTATGACATGAGAAGCTGAGGTCTTTTAGGTTTTATATGGAATAATTTTAACACTTGACAGAATGCCAGTAGCCCAGGGTGTCCATGGCAGTGTACTGTCAGCATTTCATGTTCGAAACCCCGCTTACAGCACCAGAAGGCTGAAGAGGCACAAGCAGTTCATGGTGTGTACCAGGCCACACAAAAATCAATACTGAATTGGAACTGTACTTAAGTTGTTTGGTACTAGAGAGGAAGCTGACAGTCTGTTCTTGGTAAACTATCTTCCCCTGGTTTTTTCTTCCATTTTGTTATTGTTTCTCAAGATTCATTTCTTTACCAGGTACTTTCTGATACAAGCATCAAGTCGCAGAGTACTCTGTACAAGCGTCAGCTTTGTAGAGGAGGAAGTAAACCTTCAGTGCCAGGCAAATTGGAACCCATCTGCCTGTCAGTCCCAGTTGGTGTATGAGAGCACATTTAGCCATCGACAGGAGAAGCAGAAGCAAGGAACAATTGTTTTTGTTGGTTTTGGTTTTTTTGGGTTTTTTTTTTTAGGCAAGACGTGTTTCCTGTAGGGTGTGTGTACTTTCTTTGCCTTCACATTTCCTTTGAAAGAAATCTCTTGTAAATTACAAAACTGTGAAATGGGTTGCCAAAAACCGTTGCCCTTTGTTAGATGCCTCGAACAGTGGAAAAAAAATCTCTCCTGCACCCTGTCCACATCTGCTCCCTCCTCCCTTCCCTGGAGGGAGGATCTCATCCAACGATGTAATTACCATACGCTTGCTATTAAAGAGCCTTCCAAACCCTGCTGGTGTGTGTCTCTTGTTTACTCTCTCCACAAAGTTTGGTCCTAATGGACACTTAAGTACCAGGGGCAGAAGTGGAGGTGGAAGGAAAGCTGAGAAGAGAGATTACGAAGGAGGTAGTTAAAAAAAAAAAAGAATGTCACCCAATTAAAAAATGTAAGCCAAAAAAAAAAAATAAAAGAAGAATAGGAGGAAGAGGAGGAGGAGGTGGTGGTTACATAAAACAGATCCAGAGGTTAATAATATATGTGTTTGGGGGTATCCATAGCTCTCACCAGTATTGTAGCTGGTGTTTAGTAAATTTCTATACTACCTCTGAACTAGTACTTTAGTATGTGAGGACTTTTGGGGGGGTACTGGGGATTGAACTCAGGGGCACTGAACCACTGAGCCACATTTCCAGCCCTATCTTTTTTTTTTTTTTTTTTTTTTTTTTAAGAGACATGGTCTCACTGAGTTGCTTAGCAACTCACTTTTGCTGAGCATGGCTTTGAATTCATGATCCTCCTGCCTCAGCTTCCCCAACCACTGAGATTACAGATGTGTGCCACCATGCCCTGCGGACTTACTTTTTTCTAACCTAGTTAGCAGTCCTTTATGGCACAATTAGAAATCTGTATCCTGTGGCCATTCTGTGACACCATTTCCCTGTGACTTTCCTCCCAACTGTCACTAAACTAAACACCCATGCACACACACAATAGCACTTAAATAATACATCTGAAAGTTGGCGGTAAGTTTCATGATTTGATTAAGAGTAAATTTCTTTTTCCAAATAAATTGGTCTCTATAGATTGTTAAATTAGATTGAGAGTGGTTTAATAGAGAGCTCAGAGGCTCCTGTGTGTGTTTTAAATAACTTGATTTGGGGTTCTTGTTTTCTGGTGTGGCTGTTTTCAAAGAGGTGGACCATTCATAAACCTTTCTAGACCTCACAGGTCTGGTGTAGACCAAGCCTTTCTTATGAGGGAATCTCTTTTTTACTGCAATTTGATTGCTCTTGTGAATGTATTTTATAAAATGCAGATGGCCCCTTTGAGTGCAGGGACTGGTATTAGTCATATATTTCCAAGCTGGGTGTGGCCTGAGCCTCTACCCTCCCCTACACCAAATTAAAAATACATTCCCTTTTGTAGATAATCATTCTGTAAAGTGGTTGGCGGGGCGAAAGGTTCTGGCCCTCACTGACTGTGACCCCCTCCCTTCTGTGCCCACCCAGCCTTTGTTTCCTCATTTGTAAAAGGAAGAGTGGGGGACGCAATGCTGAGCCCCTTTCTGACACTGGCATTAGGAGTGCGCCTTGACCTGGCTGTGGAGCCAGCAGGGAGGGTGGATGTGATTCACAAGGGACACAAGTCTCCCAGAGCCACTGGCATTGACTAACTGTTCTCCAGTTTGAGCCTGGTGTCCAGAGGATCCCTTATTAGAAACAAAGGCCCAGGCTGGTGGCATGGGTGTATAATGAGCCAAAATGTCAATCCCTCAACACCCTCTCCTGCCTTCCTGTGTTTCCCTTCTCCTTGTGGTCAGTAATAAGAATTCAGAAGCTGTACCAAAATAGGAGGAGCAGAGTGTCTTGCTCCAGGATGCAATAGGATCTCATTTCCTTTAGAAACAAACCTGGTTTCCATTGTAAAATCAGGCCAAGTGTGATACCACGTTGTCCTCAGTGCTTATTATGCACACGTGTGGATGGATGTGCAACCCAAGAAATAAAGCAAAACCCACTATACACTGTTTGGGCCTGCACCAGGGTTAGACCAAGCGGATGGGTGTGTGTGTGTACAAGCACGTGCACGCATGCACCGGCAGGAGTATCTGGGGAATAGTTTTCCCCGGTGCCCGGCTGAATTGGGATGAATGAATATTCTTTTTTCCTCTTTGCAAACGTGGCCATCTGGTAGTTTGGAAACTGGAGAAATGCAACCTGAATTAGCTGGCACTGCACCTTTTTCCTCTTAGTTCCATGCTAGGGAAAGAAAAGAAAAAAAAAACAACTTTGAAATACTGTCCCAATCATTGATCCACCTTTTCCCCTCTTTGAAGTAGAAAACCGTGACATTTATAAAAATCTGAGCAAACTGTAAGTCGGTAGCTAAAGAAAAGGTAGGAGAGAGCATTTAAGTAGCAAAGATATTTTCTAATGAAATACTGAAACAACATGGAGTGGAAACACCTGCAGGGAAGTGAAGTTGGTCCTTCGAGATGCTTTTTAACTGGAATCCTCTAGAGGTCAGCACCACATAAAGAAAGGGCTTCCCGGCACTGGGTACCCACGCCCTTCCCTTTTCTCTTTGTGAAGGCTTTGCGAGAGGAGGGGCTGTCCCAGCGGGGCACAGGAAAAGAAAATGTACATTTTTCTTTATATATAAGCCCCTCCCATTTGGCTTGTGTTGTATTTTGACTCTTCTCACCCATCTTTCTCTGCAGCTCCTACACCCACGTATCACACATTGCTAGTTGATTGACCAATCAATGAAGTGTGGCATTTAGCTCACTCTGGGAGGGGGTAGGGAAATGCCAAAGATGAGGTGGAAGCATGCTGCATTTTGCTTTGGGCAGGTGCAAAGCCGCTCTGCATTCTGTCTGTCTCCTGCTTATTAGCCCACAGACTTCCCTAAACCTTGCAACTCCCAATGGACTCCAGGGACCACAGGTTTCTTTTTAGAACCCAAGTCCACCTTCTTGAGGTCTACACGGGTCAGGAGTGCAAAGGGGAGAATTTGAGCATCTTTGAGAGATGTGGCCAGAATTGTAGTGGGAACCTCTGAAAACTGGCAGGCATTCCTGGGGGCTCCCAGGCACAATAGGCAAGAACACCATGCAGGGATGGCCACAGGCTTCCCCACCACTTAGGCCCAGATCCTGATCTAGAGGTAACCTTGGGAGTCCCCAAAGGCTCCCAGAGCGGCCTAGGGTTTTCTTTTAGCCCTATAAGGAACAAAAGGGGAAATGACAAAGGATTTCCTCCCTTTCTTTCTGTTGCCCCTTCTTGTTCAGGTCTCCCAAAGAGGCTTCACCTACACCACAGTCGACTAAAGGGCATGGTGGGTTGTCCTTTGTTAGAGGATTGGCCTGAGCCTAGGACCCACACTGAGAAGGGATATGATGAAAAGAAAACAGTTCTCAGCACAATGGAAGCCAGGGCTCCCCAGAAAAATATCTTAATGTTCAGTGCCTTAACAGCAATTTCACTAGTACCATTAAATTTCAAAATGATAAGCTAGGTGTGGTAGTGCATGCCTGTAATCCCAGTGACTCAGGAGGCTGAGGTTGGAGGATCTTAAATTCAAGGGCAGCCTGGGCAACTTGGCCCTCAACAATTTAGATCCTTTTGGCCATGCTGGGGAAATTAGGATAAACACTGATACTTTTGCTGGGTGCCGTGGTGCACACCTGTAATCCCAGAGGCTCAGGAGGCTGAGGCAGGAGGATAGTGAGTTAAGCCAGCCTCAGCAATGCAAGGCGCTAAGCAAATCTGCAAGAACCTATTTCTAAATCTGCAAGACCCTGTTTCTAAATAAAATACAAAATAGGACTGGGGATGTGGCTCAGTGGTTGAGTGCCCCTGAGTTCAATCCCCAGTACCAAAACCAAAACCAAAACCAAACCTGATACTCCCCCCCTCCCACCCAGGTATCCACATACTTGCAAAGATTGGACAATGGCTGGAAGAAAGATTTGGAAAAAAAAAAAAAGATTAAAAAATGAATGGCAACAGATTTATAAAACAGGATTTTCAGGCATGGGCAAGCCCTGGGAAGAAAACCCTTTGGCCTTCCTTTTTGGCTCCTTCCTAGGTCTTGTCTTCTGAAAAACTCCTGAAGCATCCCAGCACATTCCCAGCCCTCTCCTTCCCCTCTCCATGCATAGGCAGGAGCCCACAGACCCTTGGTTCCCACTCTTGCTGTGTGCTGGCCATGCATGGAGGGAATGGAAACCAGACACCACATGTCACAGAACATTGAATTCACTGTGTGCCCTTCTGCTTGTTTGGGTCATCTCTTCCCTGCTGCCTCCATAAACACAGGGAAAGAAAAGTCTGCCAGGTCAGTATCCCCTAAGGAATGTCGGTATGCAGATTCACCTTTCCTGCTTCTGGGATCCTGAGTGTCATCAGGACCCTCCACCGACCCCAGGATCACGGGCTCCCTGGGGAGTGGCTATGGGGAGAGCATGCGCAGCCCACAAGCTCAGCTTCTCTGGTTTCCAAATGATTCGAGGTGAGAGGAGGGAACACAGGTGAGGTGAGTCAGGAGAGGCGGGTGGAAATGGATACTCAAGGAGCATAAAGCTGTCCTGCCCTGGAGAGCGGAGGGAGCACATGGTGGGACAGAAGGCTTGGTGTTCTGGATCTGCCCCTTGCTTCCCACCTGAGTTTGGTCTTTTAGTTCTTTAGTTTCTTCTATGCAGAAATGTTAAGGGATCCTTTGAGCCTGAGGATATAAGGGGCCTTGTAGAAGATTAGCTTTCGAATGGGCCTGGAAAGTAGGAACTTAAAATTTTCTGATTCCAGGATCATCTGATACCAGAAGTGGAAGCACACAGAGCGTGCAGTCTGCCCTCCACCCCCCCAGCACCGAGGTCTGGCTCGTGGGGGGGTTGTGGTCACACACTTGCCCTCATCAGGAGCATCCTTGGAAGAACTGTCCGTGGGTCTGTCTTTCCCACCCGCCGTCCTCCCCCATTCTCTCCTCGCCCTCTTGCCTCATGTGGAGCACTTTAACAGTGGTCCTCCACGTGTGTGTCTTCTGCGTCCGTGGACTCCAGGAAATAAGTGGGAAAAATGGCCCCATACTGAAGAATTACAGAAGCTTCTTGTGATTACTCCCTAAATAACACAGTACTACAACCATTTGCATAGCATTTACATTGTATAAAGTATATGTAATCTACAGTTTATTTAAAGTGTATGGGAGGATTGCATAGCTGACATGCAAATACGACACCATTTTATATAAGAGACTGTGTATCTCAGGATTTTGGTCTCTTGTGGGAAGTTCTGGAACCAATCCCCTACAGGTGCCAAGGGATGACTGTAATTCAAAATCCATCATCTGAATTTAATTTGGGGTATCATTAAATCCTTTACTTGACAACACTAACTTGAAAAGCAAATCCATTCTGTTTACAAGAGGCCTTAGTTTTCAAAGTGTACTGGGAGAAAAATAAAAAATCCCTGTATGAAAAACGACTCCCTGACAGCAGGCCGTCTGCCAGCTGGCTTGTACACAGCAGCCCCCAGTTGGAAAGAACACTGGTCACCAGTGTTAGGAGTTCCTTTCTTTCCTCCCCGGTAGGAATGTGGAAGAAGAGAGTGTTGAAAAGGTGAGGAAAGAGATGAATAAAGTCATCTATCAACTTATAGTGTCTTTGTTGTCTTATAGAGATTTCAGCTCCGGGGGCCTTAGGCTGTCATTTTAATTGGGTGGAAGCTTATGATGCTCCCCTGAGCGTTCAGGGTAGGGACACAAGAAGGCTTCCGTCAATCTTTTCAAATCTCACTTTTGGAAAAATGTAAGTAAAACTGATCAAAACCCCATAAAGGTTGTTATTATCAGGTCCACTTTCTTTCTCTCAAGCTCCCTCCATCTTCTCCCACCCCCTTCCTATCCGTCATCCCTAGTTTGAAAGTGGTAGTTTGGCCGAGAGACGGGCTGTGCTCGATGGTGGAGTGAAACCATCCCGATTCCTTCCTTCAAAGACTCCATTACTGAGCCTGATCAGCTCCTCAGCAGCTCCTGTAATTGGATCCAGGAAGGGCTAAGCGCGATAATGAGTCGTTTGGTTCTGTGTTAACAAGCTGGGAAGCATCTCCATGTACATCTCCCCAAGCTCTTGAAAAAAGCCTGTCATCCTGAAGCAAGCCCAAAATGGCACCCAGTGTGGTGCCAATGAACTCATCTAACCCATCCCCAAAATCTGTCTCTTCAGAACTCTGGCCAACCCTTTGCTTAGTGCATGAAAGAGTGCTCCCTGGGGTGTGTTCCAAACTTTGCTCTCACCCATGCTCTTGAACTCTGGAAGAGCACGAACAAAATTGGCTACATGCTTTTGAAAAATTTATTTTAGAAGCTGGCACTGGCAACTACGGGTAGAATTTGGACAAAAGAAAAGAAATATCCAGTTTTGTGTATGCTGCTCACCTCCCTGGAGGACCTGCCTCCCTGGAGGACAGTCTCTGGCTGCTGAGGAGGAGCCCGACTGATGTCAAGTTGAGCAGAGAAGCTACTGGGAAATACCATGACCTTGATCTGTTATTCCATCATCAGAATAATGGCACTCTTGAGAATCCTCAAGAAATAGAACTTTTCCTGCGGCTACACTGTGGGCTACAGTTTGTAACAGTGATGTCACTAAGGAAGCAAAAATGAAGGGGCATGCTCTGGGGTAGGGCGATTCATTCTGTTTCCCGACTTCTGAACACTGATGTCATCCCTCTTCCCCAAACCACACCAGCCTGGGGGTAAGAGAACCACATTCACTGTCATCACTTCACATTTCTCTGACTCTGTCACTTATTTGGGAGATTCCCAGCCCTACCAGTTTCCTCCCAAATACTCTGGGGTGGGGTTCTCAGGGGCTGACTTGTGTATGTTTTAGAAGCTTGTCTTCTGGGGTCCCTGGTACTCTCCTTTCTGGCTTTAACTCCCAGCTCTCTGCCATGGCTGCAGAACCCCAAATGGCAGCCGGGTTGTCACTCCTGCAGATGAACACAGGTGTCATCCACCAAAGTTGCCCACTTGCTGCTGCCATCTGCTAGTATTTGCCCTGAGGCTATGAGGCAGTGAACCTGAGTGTGTGGGCCAGGATGCTATTGCCAGTGACATAGAGGGTGTCAGCATCAATGAAAGTGATACCCAGTGACAGTGTTTTTACTTTGTATTCATCTTTTACGCCCTCACTAAAGGGGCATGGGTTCACACATCTGCACATTGCCCCAAGTGACAGACTCACCTTCTCATTCAGCCATGTCTCTGTGACCTTGAACCCAGTCTATGAGCCTGATATGATCCCATTAGTTGAATTCTGCCCACAGAGCCTGCTCAACCTCTCCTGTAAAAAAACAAAACAAAACAAAAAACATGGTCCACTCCGTGTTGCTGCCAATACATCCAGAAATGTCATAAACTGACTCTTGCCACCCTCCTGGAATAGGGTGGATAATTCTTTTGGGTGATCTCAAGGTGCTGAGCACAGAGGAAGTCTGAGGCCCCAGCTGATGTGAAGTGTGGGATGGGGGCTGTGGATCAGGTGACTCTCCACACTTTATTTTTCAATGCTGGATGTTGAACCCAGGGACATATTACTACTGAGCTATATCCCCAGCCCTTTATATTTTTTATTTTGAGACAATAAAATAATTCTCAGTAAGTTGCTTAGGGCCTTGCTGAATTTCATAAGCTGGCCTCAAACTTGTGATCCTCCTGCCTTGGCCTTCTGAGTCACTGGGACTATAGGTGTGCACCTACACGCCTAGCTAATGGTATCCATCTTCCTGCCTCAGCCTCCTGAGCTGCTGGGATTACAGGCATGTGCCACCTCATCAAGTGACTCTTCACACTTATAAAAGCTATTTTGCATGGATTTCTAGACCCTCAGAGTGTCAAAAGCCTGGACCACTAATTGGAGTGGTTGACCAACAAGTCTTAAGAGCTACGCAGAAAACTTGTGAAACATGTAGATCATGTACCCAGAGTCCTGCGTGTTAACAAATACTTCAGGTGTCTTGATGTGGGTGGTCCATGGACCATGCTTTGAGAAACCCTGGGGTTTAGCCAGCCTGTGGACTCACCACATCATTCACTATGTCAAAAAGGAGCCAAGATTCATCACAAGGTTCCTGGATGCCAGGTGCTGGGCAGAATGCCGTTCTGATTCTGACACATCTTGTTTCACAAAGAAAATCCTTATAGAGCTGCCACAGTTATCTCCATTGACATCTGAAGACTTGGAGGACAAGAAGGCCCTCCCTCTAAGCTCATTTGGTGACACAGCTGGGAGTAGAAGCTAGTTCTTCCTGATTCTAAAGCCTGGTCTCTCTTCACAGGGTGTTGCTTTGGTGGCATATGGGGAACAATAATGAGTAGAGGCCAAGTTATATTTGGCAACAGTGTTTTATTACCATTGAAAACTACACTACCCTCAGCACATCTGTGGCCCCAATAGGAAAGAAAGGAAAGTATTGCAAAGGGACTAGCAAGACCAGAAGATTCCCTCCATCAAATAAGTAGGCACTCAGGTTGGCCCCTTGAAGGTCACAGCAGAAGAGGACAGAAGCAGACTTCATTATCCAAACGTGCCATGATGTAGTCATTTCTTTATTGCCTATCTGCCCCATTTGCTGCATGGTTTTCCAGTTATCCCCTGTACTTAGCACCATACTGGCTTTCAAGAAATCTTCGTGGAATGAATGAATGAATGAATGAACGAACAGGTGAGTAGGGCGTGAGGAGAGGAAAGACAAGGCTGTGCTTTCTCCCAGGGGACATGGGGAAGCTGCTTTGCTCTCATTCATTCATAGGTTGAGAAGTGAGTATTGGAAGTCAAATGACCCAAGTCACAAGCTGCCATGACCCTGCCTTTGTCTTCATGTCTCCAAGAGTTGTTGGTCTGTTTCAAAGATGCTCAGGTATATCGGAGAATAGGAGTAGGAGTGAGAGAATGGAATGGATCTCTGCATCCCCACTGCACTATCCCTGGATGACCCTTCAGGAAATATCATCTGCAGATGGCAAAGTCAGGAAGCAGAGAAACCCTTCATGCATCCTGGTGAGAAAGCACCAAGTGTGCTGTAGGACCCTCCTACTTTTTGCATCATCCCCCTTCCCAGCCCGGAGGCCACCCTAGGCACTTTCTGGTGGCTGGAGCAGCTTGCCCAACCTGCCAGCCTGTAAACCCTCTCTGGGAAGGCTGAGAAATGGCCTTATCAGAGTGGTCCAGGGACAGATAAACGTTCCATGTGCCTCCCAGGCAGTAGGGAGAGTGGGTGGCATTGCTCTAAGGAAGTCACCTACCTTTCTGGGTCCATATCCAGCTCCCAGTACTGTCAGAATCACAGGAACCCTGTCTGGAACCACCAGGCCTCTTTTTAAACATTCCTTCTTTAGAAGCATCTTTCAGAAAATCCTCACCATCTGCCATCAGGCCCCACAACAAATTTCATGATCATGAAGAGCTGGGGTGGGGGGAAGGAAGGGAGAAAGGGAAGAAAGGAGGAGGGGAGGAAAGGAAGGAGCAGTCCCAATGATGCTGCCAGTTACCAGTTACCTTGACGAGTTCTGCTTCCTCACGTGTTGAGTGTAACATTAGGGAAGCACGCGGAGGCAAGCATATAAAGCAGGGTTTACTTTAAAAAGGGTAACCTTCTCCCAGGAGGGAGGAAGGGGCCATAGCTAGTGTCCTGGTATCCCCCAACGTGAGGGTGCTCTGCCTTTTTATATGTCCTAGGCTTCCTTTGTTCTCCTATTCCTTTCCCTCTTGTCTCTCTCCTTCCTGCATTTCGGATTGGGCCCAGGAAATGCTCCGTGGGATGGCCAAAGGTGGGAAACAGGTGGGCTGGAGGGGCCAGGGAGGAGTGATCTGGGTAGGAAGGGGGCCCAGGGCTAATTAATTAGCAACATTTACAAATCCATGTAGGGAGGGACAATTCCTGGGACAGGTTACCTTTGGAGCAGGGGCAGTTCTTGATAAGGGTGGACAAGGGCTCTGAAGGAATTAATATTTCAATCCCTCCATTCTCTGGATCCAACCCTTGCCTATCTGCCTGTCTAGTTCTGGCTTCACCAAGTCTAGAGTCTGGATTTTGAAACAAGAACCATACCATTTCACGCTTCTACCTGCTTTCCCTTTCCATTCGCTTAATTGGTGCTAGCTTCTCATTTTGAGGTTCAACACCCCCCCCCACTTCCCAATACTACTCAGATACACTTTATCATGGCTGACTGCCAGGCCCACCCTTCTTCCCTTGTGATTGTTCAAGCAGGCCTTTATTAACAGGTATGATCCCACAAACCATAGACTTGACCCTTCAGACCCCACAGGAGATTGAGGAGCCTTACCCTACTGTATCCAAAGATGGGATCAGGAATTTGGGTTTGAGATACCTGCATTAGAGCTCTGACATCTTCCCCACTGGGTGGCAGAATCGGGTTCTGATTGGGATCATGTTCTACCTGTAGTATCTTCTTCCAGGAGAGTCTGTTGACCTCAGTCAGCCCGGAGTCATGTATGTGTTTATAAAGATAAAAATGGTACCAGTATCCACAACAGGTCATTGAGTCTGGAGTGACGTAAAAAAAATCAAATTTGTTTTCTTGCCAATAAACAAAATCCTCAATCTGCCTAGACTCCCAGTGAAACTGGCCGCAGCTGTGAGTACTGGTCTGTGATGGCCGCAGGCCATTGAACTTGAACAGCTGCCTACCAGCAGCACCAGCAGCTCTTCTTTCCCTGCCATGCCTGCAGCTGGTCCTGTGCAGAATGTATAGCACAGTACTGAGGCTGTTCCCCGCTGCCTGCCCAGTGGAAGCCTGCAAATGCCTTCTATTTATAGAGGGACATTCCTCAGGCCCACACAACACTCTCTGCCTGCTGAGCAGTCAGCAGAGTCCCTGACAGATACCGAAGGGTGGGATTGCAAATCTCCTCTGGCAGAGAAGGGCACTGTTCTGCCACAGACAATGGTAGCACGGCCCTGGCGTGATGTCAGATGAGTTGACAGCAGCAGCTGCCTGCACATTCCCTCTCCGCGGTGACAGCTGAGTCCTGCCAAATCCAGTGAGCAGTCCCAAGTCTTGGGTCTGGATTTTGGAAAATGAATCGCACCAAAAGGCAGGGACTGTCTGGCTCCAGTTGGCTCAGTAAGGAAATGGCCTCAGGCCATAGGTCATTACTCAGTTCTGGCTGCCAGTATCTTTAGAGGCCACGTGATTGCTAAAGGCAGTAGAATGAGCAGCCAGAGGCAGCACAGGGGCCCTGTCATGGCAGGTTGGCCAGGTGGCCTGGAGGGAAGGCCCTTCTTTCCCTCAGGCCCAGTTTCCCCTGGACTCCCACAGCCCCTAGGGGCCTAGCTGGTGGCACCTGAGCCCCATGTAGAGCTTAAACATATAGCAGATAAAAACAGCAAAGGCGGCCCATCCCCTTGCCTACCCCACCGGTGGTGTGGGGAGGGGTCGGCCTCCTGCAGCGCAAAACGCCCAGGAGTCGTCAGGTCCCAGCTTCCAGTTAGGGTTCCGATTTGCTTTATAGTGACTTGGAATTACTCCTGGCTCCGCCGAGTTCGGGCCAGCCCTCGCTTGGCTCTCCGGATCTGGGAGCCACCCGGAACCACGGTCCCGAAGCCCTCCATCCTCATTAAAACACCGCTTCCCAAGGGCTCGACGGCTCGGCGGCAGGTCGCTCGCCCAAGAACTGCGCAACGAGCTTATGGATTCTGGGTTTCGTTGGTCCCACAAGAACAGGAGGGATGGGACACACGCAGATGGTTCCCAGGATAAGAGTGGCTGATGTCCCCTGGGCCCTGGCCCATGGAAGGCTTCCCTCACCAGGAGAGATGGCCCCAGACGCCCACACTCAGCCATGCGCTCAGAGCACTTTGGGAAGAGCTGACATCTGCCTGTGCTAAGCCTTCAGATCCATAAATACATTATCACTTCTGTATTTGTGATGTAGCTGCGACCAAACGCAGGAGGAGGTAAGGGGAATAGCCAGTTGGGAGGTTGCCAGACCAAGAGTGACACACATCAGCAAGTGCTGGTCTGCCCGATGGCAAAGAAAGGCCAAAAACGAAATTGAGAAAACAATTCCATTCACAACAGCCTCAAAAATAAAAATATACCTAGAAATGGGCTTAATAAAACAGTGCAAGGCTGGCACACTAAAGTCCCATAGCATTCCCAGTGTGTGGTGCTGAAGAAGCTCTGAACATCGGGAGACACTCGACTTCCATGGATCAGAAGCTCAGTACTGTTGCAAAGGCCATGCACCCCCCCATGCCCATCAAAATGTGAACAGGATCTATTTGTGTGTGTGTGTGTATGGAAAAAATTATCAATCTGATCATAAAATTTATATAAAAAGTGCAAGGATTCACAATAGCCAAACAATTTCAAAAAGGAATGAAGTTGGAGAACTAACAATTTTGAATTTGAAAACTTGCTACAAAACTATAGTAATAAAGTGAGCGATCAACGTCCAGATCCATGGAGCCCAGGTAGGCCCTTCTGGACTGGTCAGTTAACATAACGATGGTGCCAAGGATTCCCATGGGGAAAAGGGCTGTCTGTCCCAAATGACACTGTCGTAACCAGGTGACCATGTGTCAAACATGGTAAAGACCCTCCTGGCCTCATGCTCATTACAAAAATGAGCTCAAATGAAACTTGAAGACCTGGAACCATGAACTCAAAGGAAAAAGGGAAATCTCCATGACTGTGCTGGCAAAGTCCCTTAGACAAACACCAAGGTAGGGTCCATGAAGGAAAGGGACTGAACCCATCACATTGACAGTTCCATGCTCGATGACTTCATTAGGGAAATGAAATTTGGGAGAAAATATTTGCAAATTGCCGCTTTTACAAAGGACTTGCACTTCACAGAACACTCGCCACTCAGAAGCGAGACTGTGTGGGACACCACCCTGGCTGCTCTGCCACTGCAGCTCAGTTTTTAAAGGGACATGTTTCTTTCTCCTCCTCTTTTCCTGCTCCTCCCTGAGCTCTCCCCCTCCCTAATCTCAGGGAAACAGGGTCACCTTTCTTCCCATCCTAGGCAGACTCATCTGTCCCTGAGCACACACCCTCCATAGGCAGGAAGTCATCAAGACTTTGGGGATGGCACCAGAAGGTCTCAGAAATGACTGTCTCCCACGTTAACAAGTGAATTCAACTCCAACAGAGAACAAGTAAAGTGTAGCATTGGAGTCGCCTCTGAAAGCCCCTGTTCCTGCTGATGGGCAGAATCACAGCCTGTGGGACAGGGGTCCCCTGTGTTTTTCCTTTGCTGGCAAAACAATAAACCTTCTTTTTCCTTTTTCTCAAAAAAAAAAAAAAACAAAAAACAGCAAGGGCTCCACCTCTGCAGAGCAGTAATACTAGTTTCCTTTTGCAGCCTACAGATTTTCATTTAGTAGTTAACCCTGAGAAAGCAGAACAACCCGCCTGGTGATTGGGTCTGCACACACTCCAGTCTCAGCTTAGCCCTTACTAGTTGTGGGACTCCATGCTAGCGAATTTCCCCCGGCATCATATTTTCCACTAGTAATTTGAGATAAATAACCCAATAGAAAAATGAACTATGGATACAGAGAGGCAATTCATAGAACAACAAAAAAAAATGTGAATGGCCAATAAATATATGAGAATGTGCTCAAGCTCTAGCCATCAGGGAACTGCAAATTAAAACAAGACTTCATCCTTAGGAAATTGAAAAAGATTGATACCGTGCAGTAGTGGCACAGAGGCACCGTCATACACTATTGCTGGGATTGGAAATTGGTTGGATTGGAAATTGTGTGCACATTAAATGCACTTAGATATGCAAGCCCTTTGGCTTCACAGTCCTGCTTCTAAGAAGCTATCCTGAAGAAATAATGGCATCTTATAGATAAGGAGTGTTGTTTTTATTATCTAAGAAGAAGAAAAGAAAAAGGAAGAAAAGAAAGAAAAGAAGGAAGGGAGGGATGGTGGGAGGGCCGTGGGCAGCAGGAGAGAGCAGGGAGACTTCTACTTTTCACTCTATAATTAAATGTGTGGTTTTTGCATCTTTTCCAATATGTATTGCAAGGTTATTCTTATGTTCTGTCACCCCCCAGTCCTTATAAAGCTGTCAGAACAAAACTGACAAGAGGAAGGTTGCAATAGGATCAGAATTTAGAGGAGGTATCAGTTCAGATCTGGGCATGATGAATTTGATGCCTGCTAGATAACTGGGCATGGATGCTGAGCAGGACAGAGGAGTCTGCAGCTTGGACAGTGTAGGTTGGAGAGCCATGATGGAAGACCAACCCCCTAGGACTCATGGACAATGGGAGAAGGGTTTCATCAATGAGATAGGATGGAGACACAAAGCCAAGGGTGGGGAGTACCCAAGACTCAGGATCCAATGCCCTTAATGTGAATGGATTTCTGCCATGAATCTAAACAAGTGTAGCGTCCGCATCGATTCTTCCCACTCACTGACATCACTAGTATCTTCTAAAAGCTTCCCCCCCCCCCATCTTATTCTTAGCGCTGCTCTCTGCTTTCTGTCTCCAATCTATAGCTGTGTGTGCTTCACTCTTTTGATGGTCTCTGGGGTTCCCGACTTGGCCCTCCTTGGTGTCCTGACTGTGGACCCCCTTAGGTGCAAGCTTCATGCTGCATAGAAGCCCTGCCCACCCCTATTCAGCCACTGCTCCCCCATTCTTCAAGCTCCAGCCCACGCTGAACTGAGACCTCTTAGGAGATTTCAACATTTGTACACATTTTTTGGGGGGTGCATGGTTTCCACTTAATTGTCAAAAGGCAGATATATCATCATTGTCACCTTATCCCTGCCTCCTGACAGACAAAAGAATAGAGTTAAGATGGAAAGTGTTTCATATTCTATTGTGGCCTGACACATTGCCATGGACTCGGCAACTGAAAGCAATACACACGGATCATCTCACAGCTTATGTGCGTCAGGAATTTGGGCATGTCTTAGCGGAGTCCTCTGCAGCTGGGGCTCTACTGAGGCTGCACTCAGCATGTCAGCCAAGTTGGGGTCTCATCTGAAAGCTCCACTGGGCAAAGATCCTCTTCCAAAGTTCTCAGTGTTTGTTGACAGAATTCAGTTCCTTTCCGGCTGTTGGGCTGAGGGCCTCCACTGCTGGCTGGCTGGAGTCGCATGCCACCTGAGCCTGGGCAGCCTTTCTATTTACTTTATCAGTGCCTGTGAACAGAGAAGGCAGTTAGGGTATCTGCAAGCAATGTCTTGCAACATAATCTCAGAAGTGACATCCCCGTTACTGTCCCTGTGTTCTGGTGGTTAGAAGCAAGTTAACTGCCCAGCCCACACTCAAGGGGAGAGACACCACAGGGTGTGAATACCAGGAGGGAGGGATCACGGGAGCCTGCCTAGAGTCAGCCACCACAGGAAGTAACACCTAGGGTTTAACTCAGATCTGTGGGCCCCCCAGTGCTTGGGTTCTTCCTTCTCTGCATGCCTGGGCCTCCATGTTTGTACTCTGCTGGGCCTGAACAAAAAGATGATAGTGATGTTGTTTTTCTAATGTGACTCTTGTAGCCAGGGATGTTGGGTAATCTTGTTTGAGCAACCAAAAAGTGGGACTTTCAAGTTAACATGCTTTTCCAAACCAGAGTGTGATTAAAGCCTGGTAGCAAGGTGATGGTGGTAGAAGTTCAAGGTGCCCTGTTTATGAAGGCAATGAATGACAGTGGCCATTACTTTTCAGACTAGTCTTGTACTCTGGACACTGCCAAGCCATCTCTCTAGCCCAGCCCCACCAATTAGGCCATTTATTTAATGCTACCTCCCTGGGGAAGGAGGTGGTCAGAGCAGCAGGGACAAACAGCCCCAGCACAGCAGTTTTGCTGTCACTTTCTTCCGAGCTCCTTGGGTGGACATGGACTGTCCCCAGATGGCAGAATGTACTTCTGTAGTTGCAGCTGGGAGAGATGGGAAGTTTCAGTCCTCTCTCCCCATCTTACTCCCAGCCCCCGCACCACTCCCAGAAAGCCTGGGACTGGGATGGATTCAGTGCCCAGGCTTCTGGGCTGAGTGGACACAGTTGCTCAGGTCTCCCTCTGTCTCTTGTCTGTTTCCCAGGCTGCCACTGAGTGAAGCTCTCTGCCTACTGCCCCACTCCTCAGAAGGGTCACTCCAGCTCCCTCAACCCCCATTCATCTCTTTATCTGTTGTCTTCTGTCTTGAGGTTGACTTTAGGTGAATGTAGTGATTTAATAAATATTTATTAAAAATTCACTAGAGGCCTGTGTGTATTCTGTATATTCTTTATACGTAGGTATTTATGTACATAGTCACCTATAACATAGAGGCTAAGAACTTTGAAGTCAAATAGATCCTGCCAGTTAGTAACAGTGACCTTGACTTTGAGAAATTGCTTAAACACTAGTTTTCTCTTCAGCAATATGGAGATGGTTTTTCCTACCTCAAGGGACAGTTGTGGGGACTAAATGATTTGATGCATGTGCAGCACTTAGCACTGTCCCTAACACATAATAAATACTTAACAACACTTCTGTGTAGTCAGCATGGAACAGATTCCCACTCCCACCACACTGCAGGCTCTGTGCAAGCTGGAACCACACCTGTCTTATTCACCTTTATAGCCTCAATACCTGGCACAAGGTCTGGCAGGTGATGAGTGTCAAATGGGCTAATAGTGAATAAGTGACACTTCAGTAATGACAAAACTATTAAACCTGGTGCAACTTTCCCAGGAGCTCAAAGATCTCTCAAAATTATTTAATTCAGTTTCAAATCCATTTTGGATGATAAGTAACAAGTATGACCATTGACTTAAGCATTTGACCAAACTGAAGGGCTAAACTTGACTTGCCTAAGACCACACAACACATCTGGTTATAAGGTCACATGGCTGTAGGGTTGACATTCAGAGTCTTGAACTCTTGGCTTATTGCTTCTACAAATCCAATATAAGATCACCCTCTTGGTCCACCCAATTCAGGATCCAGCATCCCGGCAGAGTTGGCCCAGTATCCCAGGGCTTATTTCCCTACATGGTGATGTTGGTTACTCTGCATGACCAGAAGCGACCCCTGCAGGACATCAACAAACCCAGTATCAGGCGGTCTGGCTTGTAGTCCTAGAACCACCAGCTGTGTGACCTTGAACGAGATACTCAACTCTTTTTACTCTCATTTTCTCATCTGGAAAGGAGGGGAAACAACACCTTGTAAAGACTTTAAAGACTTTGAAGACATGGCACAAGGTTCTGTGCCCACACAGTTCCCAAAGAATGCTTATGGAGTTTGGGTCAGAATGCAGGGCCAGTGCTCATCATCCTACATGGTGACAAGCCCAGGGGAATTTCTAATTCCCATTGGCACTTTGGACGCAGCAGTGGTTTTTAAGATTCATCTCAGCAGAACTTTTTGGTCTAGCAAGCAATGTAGAACTGAACTAGCTGAGAGACAGCCTAGAACTTTCTATGTGTTCTGCCCACCACATTTTGTGGTAGTTTCCCATACATCTCTTTGAGCCCTAAAGCTTCCCAGACCTTAGATGGAAAACAACTGAATAATAGTCTCCTAGATGGTTCCCCTATCAAAGTAATAAGAATATCAGCAGATTATAATAGAAATGCTAGCTATTATTTATTATTATTACAGCTTACATTTATTATATTGGTTCTCAAACTTGATCTTGCATCAGAATCACCTGGAAATCTTGTTGAAACAGACTGCTCTGGCCCTGCTCCCCATTTCTGGTTCAATAGGTCTGGAATGGGATCAAGACTTCAAACTTCTAATACACTACTAGTGATGACTGTGCTGGAATATGGGAACACACACACTCAGAGCTACTGGTTTACTGTGATTAGGTGCTGAGCTAAGCACTCCACAGGAGTAATGCTTACAACCACATGATGAGGTAGCTGTTTTACTGTTCAAATCCCTTACTTACAGATGAGGAAAGAAATAGGGTCTAAATAATTTGCTGAAGCCCTTGCAGCTATTAAATGGCAGATTCTGATCCGGGTCTGACTTAAACATCCTAACTCTTAACCATGCTGTTAAAATGTTAAAGTAAAAACATAGTATAAGGGTTAGGGTACACTTGTTTACATACATTGAGCCAGAACAAGTAAGTGAATGAAACATCATCTTGGAGATATTTCCCCAAAAGATGATGCTTGTGACCAAGGATGGATGGAAAGAATAACCAAAAGGACAATTTTCACTTTATTCATTTTAATGACTTTACTAATTTACTTATTGTTTGCCTACTATAAGCAGGGTGCCGTTTGATGCACCAAGAATTAAACAAAGCCCCGCATCCCTCAAAGCTCACAGAGCACTCAATGATATTGAGTCAAGTAACAATTTGGCCATGTCTTGAAACCTTAAGATTCCGCTTCGGCCGTGTTCTTCTCTTCTGTCCCAGCCCTTTTGGTTCTAGCTCTTCTGAGTTTTCCAGCTTGTGTCTGTTGATCTGATGAATTGCCTCATGCAATTCAGCCCAACTCTGACATCCTGATGTCAAAAGCCTTCCTTGTCAATAGATTTTTTTGTTGTTGTTCTTGTTCTTGATTATGGACAGGATTTGGCTGGTGTTTGACAATTGCTAACTTGCAAATATGACTCACAGATGGAAGTTTTTTAATTGGTCTGCTCTTGTATTCTGACTCATTGCTGGTGATTACACAATGTGTCCGATATGTCAAATGGATGCTTAATGAATGGTCTAACCCCTGGATCTGAAATAATGTATTGAGGGTCAAGGGAATCATGGACCTGGGAGGAAAGGAGGTCAGGCAGATCCCCAACTGCTGTCTGATGCCTTTGCTTCTAGAGAGGTATGAGGAAGCAGAATTAGATCCTGAAGATCATGTTGCTCTTTTTGATTCTAAGGAAAATTTCCCTGAATCCAGACTTAACATGCTTTCTGTGAAAACTCATTTTGGGGAAAACTCTCAGCCTTATTGGCACTAAGTTGAATGTACTTATTCCAGCAGAACTATGCCTGTTTTAAAAAGTGACCATAGACATGGTTAAGTCTTGACACTCAGTCAAGTTTCCAGGAGTCATGTGAAGGGAAGAAGAAGGAAAAAGGGATGAGAGGAATACAAGGACTGTGGTAACAAAGCCATGATTGTTGAGAAACACAGAGTTTTCATAATGAGCTATAGAAAAGTTATAGCTGTCTCCTGGAGACACACGATTCTGCCATCTAATCTGCATATTTGTTTGCATTAAAGGCAAAACTAAATTTAAGCGTTGAAACCCATATGAACTGTTTGCTTTGAACGAGTGGTTGCAGCCAGTCCTCCCCCAGAGCTGGCCCAGGGAACACTGAGACACAGACTGTCACTATAGCTGGCACTTGGATGTGTGGAATGAAATGAATGCTTTCAAAAGGAAAAAAAAAAATGAAAAGAGAATGACATAATAAGCCCACACGTTCAGTTATTTTGGTGAATGTCAAATTTTATTCCCTCGTCCTAACAGAGCCACTAGTGATTACTCTTATTTGGGTATTTCCAGTGAAAAGGTACTTGGCTTTGTGAAGTCTTTGCAGACTGTTATGAAGGACACAGCTTTCATTTTGGCATAAAACTAGACTGGCTGGAACTACCCCCACCAAGCCCAGCTCTGCTCTTCCTCTTGGCAGGATCTCCTATAGTATAGCATTCAGCCTTGGCGTTATCCCCACGTGGCCTGACCAGGACCTCATCCCAGTAAGTGGTGGAGAAGGAGAGGGAGGATGTGGCATAGCTGAGTGTTTAAGAGTTTCAGATCTGGAGCAGGAAAGACCTGGGTTCAAATTTCAAATCTACCTCTTATTATGTATCCCTTGGCCTCCATCTCTAAATAAGTCTTGATGATGATGATGATGATTTGTTTTTCAGTGCTGGGGATTAAACCCAGGGCCTCAAACATGCTAGGCAAGCATTCTACCGCTAAGCCACGCTCTCAGCCCAATATGAGCTTATCATAACGATTCAGTGAGATAATATGCACTAAGAGCTTAGCTAAGTGTCTACTAAAGGTACCTGTTATTACTGGCAGTCTTTGTCTTAATATGAGTGGTTTAAAAGAGCAGTCTTCTGATGTATTTGCACCAGATTATGAAGTTTGTCAAAATTAGTTTCTGAATCCATTATACAGTGCTATCCAATGGAACATTCTATAAAAATAGAATTTTCCTTATCTGTGCTGCTCAGTATAGCAGAGCTGTTTGCTGCAAGTAGCTATCAAGCCCTAAAATTTGGCTAAAGGAAGTGACTTTTCAAATTTAATTAACTTAAACATAAATAACCATCCATGTGTGATCGTGACTACCATGTTAGGCAGCACAGCTTTGTGAGATTAAAATTGCCAAATCTATGTGTGAAAAAGCAAATGCTATAACAAAGCAGTTACATGGGAATATAAGATTGAACAAGTTAGAACCAAATTTTTAAAGAGTGATGGGCATCATTCTTGTAAGGTCTGCTAGTGTGATGGCCAAGCAAAATATAAACCGTTTCTAAATCTTCAAACAATCTGGTTTAAATAGCTGTTTGAAAAATTGTAATTCCAGCAAGAGACTGAACTTTGACTTGGAATTTGCAATAGCAAAGTTTGTGCCATTTGGTTAACAGCCATAATGAACAAAGGAGGCAGCATCAGATCTGATCACCAAACCCCATCAAGTGCAGAAGAATTTCCTGAATGTTCTCCTTCAAGTACATGTTGAACCTGTGCAGGTGAGAGCCATTTTGAGGCAAACGATAATAGATGAACTAATGTTTATGTCACTCACTGCTCAGTTGGCCATGAACTTCCTCATTGGCAGCCTAATGAAAAAGCCCATATGGGCAGAAATTAAGAAAGCTGGCATGTGTCTTCTTCCTATTGGCACTATCCAAGATATAGGTATAAATGGTGTTTGTTCAGTAATAACTCAAATGTGTTAACGTGCATTTGACAGAATGTCTAGTTGGATGAAGTCTAAATAATAGGAGAATTATAATACAGAGGCATCGAGAGTCCAAGATGGAAGAAATAATATAGTTATAATGTTTCAAAAAGCACTGTTTTTACATAGCACTTGATAGGTTACATAGAAATCCTATGTGGTTGGAGTAAGAGTAGCCCAGGACTGGAATTGAAGAGATCTGATTTTGAGAGCTAGTTCTACTGACTGCAAGTTGGGAGTCCTTCAGCAAACTTCTAACACTAGCTACCTCATAAGATTCTTCTAAGGGTTATGTGGAAAGCTATAAAATACTCTGCAAATGAAAAGTGTTATCTTCATTGTTGTCGTCGTCATCATAATCATCATTGTCGTCATTTTGATTTTCTCAATAATCCTCTGAAGGACTAGACAACAAACTGACTGAGAAAACTGAAGCCAAAGGGTGCTGAATGACTTGCCCAAGATCACACAGCTTAAGAGGACCAGCATTCTATGTGGCTATGGAAAATTGGATGGAACTCAAATGATGAACACAAAAGTTTTATACTTCTTTTGGATTCCTTGTTCTAGAAATTCTTGAAATTATTAGAATGTAGATGAGAAGAGTCAGGAGTGCCTAACCCACAGGCAGGAGAGTTCTCACCCAGGGCCTGTGTGTTGATCATAACAAAGAGTAGCCGAGCAGACCCAAACTGGCCTGCACTGGTAAATGAAGTTTTATTACAACACAGCCACACTCTTTCACTTCTGAATGGTCTTTGGTTGCTTTGTATTAAACTGCAAAGTTGAGTAGCTGCAACAGAGACCACGTGACCCTCAAACCCAAATGTACTATCTGGCTTGCTCTGACTGCTGCTTTAGAGGCCCAGTTTCTCACATAAAATACATTACACAATGTCTAATGCAGACCTTATATACATTATAGATACTTTGTATACATTATAGAACATGGTTATTCTATCCCCCAGGATCTGTCAATCAGTGCCCGAAGAGCATGACCCATACCATTAAAACTGCCACTGTGATCAGCACCCCTGAGCCCTCAGACCCAGATCTCCACATCTGCTTGTGTCCTAGAAGTCAAAAGGACTACATCTAGACACCAGGAAGGTTTGGGACTTCTGTTATCACTCACTTGAGCAGACATAATTTTGGGATATGAAAGGAAGAGTTGAGCAACAATGAGGACTTAGAAAACAAATGACAAAAAAAATTGATTTGACAAATCCAGCAGAAATGTAGATATTTGAACAACCAAGTGAGACTGGAGCAAAGCACAAGTAAATGATTATCAAAGTAAAGAAAATGGGTAGATAAACCAGATGTGGTGGCACATACCTGTAATCCCAGCAATTTGGGAGGCTGAGGGAGAGGATTGCAAGTTCAAAGCCAGCCTCAGCAATTTAATGAGGCCCTAAGCAACTTAGTGAGATCCTGTCTCTAAATAAAACATAAAAAGGGCTGGGGATATTGTTCACTGGTTAAGCACCCCTGCGTTCAATCCCTGCTATCCCCCCAAACAAAGGAAAGAAAATGGGTTGATAATACTTCCTTATCAAACCAGTTGGTAACAGACTCAGGGAAGGGGAAGGATCGCACTTACCAATATAACCAATCACCCTCTGGACAGCTCTCTTCCTGCCTTTTGGTCATGTAGACATGAAAAGAAATCTAAAATCTATAAAGGGGTAAGAGACACCCCCCCGCCGCCCGCTCCCATGAGCACCACATCTGCTGGGTCCCCTCCTCCCCTCACTTTTTGGGTATGCTCTACCAGTATTTCTTTGTGCTTCCCATGGGGGGGGGAGTTCCATTAAATGTAAGAAAGAAATGCCGCTGTGATGTGAATCTATTGCAACATGACTTCGGTAGGGTACAGATGCAGCTGCTGTACCTCTCCAACCCTGCCCCCTCAGTTACTGATATTACAGTGTTATATACGGTATTTATTCAATACCATAATATAAAATTGGAGTGTTTAGATATATTATTCTCTTATTCCCTGTAGAAAACAAAAGCAGCACTAGCTATTATAATCGTCATGAATTTGCTTTACCAGGATCTTTCTGGCTTCATCAAGATCTGAGTTCCCATCTAAGGCTGTTCAGTGCAACCTGAAGGACTTCCCTCACACAGGGCACACCTAGGGGGACCAACTCCCTGGGCTCTTGTTTATTGGGTGCTGCAGTTAGAATGTGTGTCTCCCTCCAAAATCCCTGTTGACAGTTCAGCCTCATTGTAACAGTTTGACAGCTGGTTAGGTCAGGAAGTTCCCACCCACAGGGATGGGATGTGCACATTAAGAGAGCTTCTCCAGCACATGCAAGGACCTGGTTCAGTTCCCAGCACTTTATACACGTGCATGTTCACACTCACACACACACACACACACACGTACACTTGTCAAGCATGGCATGATGATCCATGACTGTTTTAATTAGCTTTTTGATCCCTGTGAACAAAACAACAACTTAGCGGAGGAAAAGCTTCTCTGGGGCTAACAGTTTCAGAGGTCTCAGTTCACAGACAGCTGACTCCATTGCTCTGCCCAAGGTGAGGTCATCCATCATGGGAGAAGGGCCCAGTGGAGGAATGCTGGGAGCCATTAGCCAAGTAGGTATGACAATTTCCTTGCCAGCGTACCCCATGTTGCTTAGTGGAAGGACTCCTGGAAATGGGACATTTTGCAGTGACATTGCAGTTATGTGACCTTGCTCAAGGACCAGGGCGGATCCGGGATTAGGGTGTTCCCGGTTTAGGATAATCGGGTTTAGGGCGTTCCAGGTTTAAGATTATTCCTGCTGGGAATAGGGCGTATCCTGCTGCCTGAGTTCCCCTTGAGTTCTCACGGGATTTAGACAGTATTTTTTGGGAGACAGATGCCCAGTGGAGGTGATTTTGGGCAGAGAACGTGGATTTGGGCAGAGAACGTGGATTTCCCCAGAACGTGATTGTAGACGGCTGGTGTGAGTTCGGGAATAAAGAGTTGCTGTTTGAATCTACAAGCTGTGTGGTGGCTCGTGATTGTGTGCCCAGCCAGACTGCGGCATTTGTGCCCAGCCAGACTGCGGCATTTGTGCCCAGCTAGACTGTGGCAGAGGAAAGCTGCTCACTGCAGGGCAGCAAAGAAGCAGAAGCCTCTAGTGTAGATATGATGAGGTCTTCCAAGGCCACAAAGGCATTACAGATTTTCAGACTCAAGATGAGAAGACCGCTGAAGTATCCTACAAATCTTAATTTCTAAACAAATAAATATCACCCTCCATAACCCACTAAAGCAAGGAATCTTCTAGAGTCCTTTCTTCTTATTATTATGAAAGTCTAAAAGGTCCTGGAGGCCCAAAGGTGAGATGACTGCTGGGGGTTATGCCCAGGTGTGACTGGGTCATTTCTTGCCCTGATCTGAGAAAGAGCCATTGTGAGGGAATTTCAAAGAGCAACTGAGTTTTTGTCCATAAGTACAAGAAGCTCTTGGTGGTGACCTGACGGACCCCCAGATAGTGCATTTGATGGCTGGTGGTTGTGCTCTTTGGATATTGGCTTTTTGATTTGGGCATTTTTTTGCTTTTGTTTTTTGGTTTATTTATTTATTTATTTATTTTTGTTCATTATTATTTGTTTTGCATCCTAAGATGGTGTTCTGTTTTAGGATAAGCAGTGAGAGTGGTCAGAGCAGTGTAGAGCTGCAGGGGCCGGGCTCCTATGAGCCCACCTTCATGGACCATTATGAGGTTGTGCAGGGCATTGAGGAAGGAGGCTTTGCCAAGGTGAAGCTTGCTCACCATCTCCTCACTGGGACAGAGGTTGTGGTGAAGGTCATGGCAAAATTAGCCTGAAACCTCCCCTTCCTATCTGAACCCAGTTTGATGGCAGGCTTGGACCAACCAAACATGATCCAACTCTTCCAGGTCATTGAGACTTATCAAATATGTCTACATTATCATGGGGCATGCAGGTGGGTGACCTCTAAGGAGCCTCATCTCTGAGGCATGCTGGAGGATGAGGCCCACAGATTCTTCAGACAGACTGTGTGTGCCATGCAGTACTTCCACAAAAAGGGTATTGCACACCTGGACTTGAAGCCAGAGAATGTTGTGCTCCATGCTCCAGGCAACGTGAAACTTTGGCCTGAGCACCAGATTCACAGCTGGGCAGAAGCTGAGCAGGTTCTGGGGCACACTCCTATAATTTGCCCCTGAAGTTGTTCAGTGGGAGGATGTGAGGGCCCCCCCACCAATGTCTGCAGCCTGAGCATCCTTCTCTATTTCATGCTGACAGGAAGTTGCCCATTTATGGCCAACAAACTGGGGAGGTGAGGAAGCTGATCATGGAGGGAAGGTATGGCATGCCCCTGCATGTTTCTGAGGGAGCTTATATCCTCATCCATGAGATCCTGACAGTGGGCCCCACATAGAGGCCCAGCCTATAGCAGGTAATGGGGCACCCATGGCTGAGCCAAGGCAAGGAAGCTTTATGCAGACCTTCTGGTGAGGCACTCCCCAACCTCCAGGATCCCACCATTATAACAACCATGTTCAATATGGGTTACGACCCTTATAATATCTGGGTGTCCCTGTCAAATAAGAAATATGATGAGACAATGGCTATACCTCCTGCTCAAACACCAGAGAACCCAGGGAGTGGTGTCTGTGTCCCAGGTGAGGCCTGTGCAGCATGGGTGATAGGGCCTTGCCCAGGCCCTGTGGATCCTTCCCAGATCCTCTCCAAGAAGTGTTCCAGTGAGCCTGCGCTGCACTTGCCCTGTGATCAGCAGCAACCTGAGGAGACCAAGCAGTACTGGGAGGAGGGTGGTGGCAGTGCCAGCGTGCCTGCCATTCCTCTCAGCTTTTTCCATGCTGACACATCCCTCCCAGCCCAGCCTCCCAGCAGGACCCTGAACCCAGCAGGCCTGACCCCTCTAGAGTTGCAGAAGATAGCAGCTCATCCTCCCGAAGTACATCCACAGGGCAATCCCAGGACCACATCAGGAGTGGGAAGAGAATGAGGAGGAGGATCGCCACCTGACTTTGTCAGCTCTGCTGTGCACCCTGCTTCGGTGGGTCAGCAGTGAGGGACAGAGTGGCTCCAGTGGAAACGCCGAGCCAAGGCCCACAGAACCAAGGGACAGCCAGCAGACCCTGAGGAGCGCCGACTGGCTCAGGCTTCTCTGTGTGGATTCCAGGAAGGAGCCTTGGGATCCACCAGGAGTCTCCTCTGCCCCCACCCGCGAAGACACCTCATAGAGACTCTTCCCTGGGACACGTCCCCCTGCCCTGCTCTTTGTCCTTTCTCCCATGCTTTGGGAGAAATTTGTTCTTAATTTCTGGTTTCCACAAATTATATAATAAAATTGATGTTTCAAAGATTTTTAAAAGGCTGGGTTTTTTTTGTTTGTTTGTTTGCTTGGTTGGGTTTTTTGTTGTTGTTGTTATTGTTTGTTTGTTTTTGCTTTTAAGCGGGAGGCCTCAGGACAAAAGCCCAAGTCCAGGAGCCACCCTCTCCAAGGCCTTAACCACTGTGCCTCCCTATGGTGCTCAGTGTAGATACTCACTCACATTGAACCAGAGTAGATGGGGACTCGCTTGCCTTGAGTCAAATTAGCCAGACTTGCTCCTCTTTAGATGGAAATTCTCCCCTTGAGCCAGTATAGACTTGTTTCACTTTAAGTTGGGCACTTTGGCCAGGAGGAATCCTTTTTCTGGTCTTCAGGACCCTCCCTGAAGTGTGTGTGGAGGGTGGGGTGCAGCTGTTGAAGAAGACACTGGTGGCAAGGCACTGGAGATTCCAGGGTGTTCTATGGCTTCATCTCCATAATCCCATGTGCAAGGAAGTGAGAGTGGGCCAGTAGGCAGGGGCAGGCCTGCCTGCAGCAGTGGCTGGGTGCTTCATCACATGCCATGCAGCCTGCCCACCCAAAAGCTCCTCCTGTGCACAGCTAAAGGTTGTGAAGAGAGAACACATAGGATTTGGGGAGCTGAGATATGAAATTTCAGGGATGCTACTTACATAAACATAGTGCACCCACATGGAATTGCTCTTATCTTTTGATTTTGTTGGCAGTGAATTTGTAAAGTGAAGTGCCCACAAATAAAAGACACTCAGGTCAGGACAGGAGGCTTCATGCACCTTCCAGCCCTGGCATCTCTGCAGCTCTGGCACCTTCTTCCTGCCCTTCCCTTTAGTGGTCAGAAATGGATACCTTAAAAAAAAAAAAAAAGATGTCCCATGAGTCATCATTTTAATAGTTTGCCTTTTTTGCCTTTTTTTTTTTTTTTTTTTTTTGCCTTGAGCCAACAAAAACGTTTTAAAGTAAAAATACTCTATAATGCTGTTTTAACCATATATGTTATTTGCAAGAGTCAGGAGATAAAAGAAGGAGTATTATCATGTTCATATAACATATAATTAAGTTATCAAGAAAACTGCTCTCAATCTGTAAAATATAGCTTTTAGAATTTTAGTTTTGTAGCATTTCAATAATGATTTGGGTTGGAAGCATTTTAAACAACTCCACGTTTTATAGTTCAATTTTGTAAAACTTTAGTCTTATAATAACATGGGCCCATTAAAAATTTTGTCCATAGCAAAATGTTTCCAAGGATCTCCTGAGGAGTTTGTAAGAAGGCAGCCCTATAATGGGCCTTGTGCTATTTCAGTGTAAAATTCTGAGTGCTTATCAAGCCCATGGTCATAGATATGGCAATTACTCTAAAAATGGTAGCAGGTTTTGTTGGTCGGTAATTCCTTGTTAACACTGAAGACTCTGGCCACCAGGCTGTCTGAGCTAAAATTCCTGCTTTAATCTCCTTGTGCCTCATTTTCACAAATGTGAAATGTGGGCAGCAGTGAGTCCCTCGAGTGAACTAAAAGTTCAACTTCAGTTATAAGCCGGATGTTGCCACCATCCCACAAATGTTTGTGCATACCTAAATTAATGAATAAACTAACTTTCATGATTACAACATTTTCAAAATAAGGCCTGGTTTTAGGAAAGTGTTGAGTTTAACTGAGGCTACCTTTGCTTTATGTGATAGGAAATTTCCTTCCTGACCCCTTACAATTCCTAAACATATGATCATTTTAATCTGACCAGAATCACTACAGAATTAAGAAGATGTGAAATATTTTAATCACAAATGGAAGTTCTTCAAAGGTATTTGGTAGAATGAATATGAAGTTTATAAATGCTGCAAAAGCAGGCTGAAATATTTTAATGGTATCAGAAGAAGAAAAGGAAAGACAGGTATATTGAGTGTGCAAATTTAGAAAAAAAAGCAGCTTGTATGGGTCCTGGGTTGTCAATAAATCTAGTGGCTTTGGTTTTGGGTTCCTTGTAGTGCTGTATGCAGGAAAAAGCCTTCCACATTCTTGGAGAAGGTGGACCCAGCAGAGGAGGCAGCATGGAAACATCTCAGTGGCTCACAGTATTTTTCTACCTCGTGCATATGACTGGGAGTGACATGCAGATGAAGCTCTTCACTCCTGTGATGAAATCACAGACTTCTATGGAGAGTTTGAAAGTAGATGCCACACCTCTAAGGATAAACCATAACTACCTTCAGGAGTTACTAGTCATCCTGTGCATATCATGAGTGTCCCTTTTCAAAGACAGTGGCATGAGTTCCACTATGATGGCTTAAACTTTACCCATTTCCAAATGCTTTTTAGACCACTCCTCCTAGGACACCATATTTTCTGTTGATTCACTTCTATACTATCCACTCAAGCTTCAAATTTGAGTTCCTTAAAATACCCGGCTATTCCAAATTGCTCTATGACTAACTAAGGTTGGAAAGTTGCATGTAGATTCATTTCTTGGAGAATTACCATTTATATCACTGTTTAGACTATCAGCATTGTTCAAACTTATCTGACACCATGTAAAACCAATGCATATTTAGCAGTACTCACGTTTGGGATACTTTATATTTAAGTTCAGGATTGTTATGTTGATTAAAACAAAGAATGCACACAGTTTCCAGTGCAAAAAAAATAATCAAGGCTCAATAAAGGCAGAGTGATTGTTATCAAGCTTAGGTAAAGTCCTGCCCTATGCTGAGCAACACTCACAAAAGAAGAATACAACTGGATCTGCCACATGCTCCTGGGTGACACATTTTCTTTTACATGGTAATTCATTTGGGGCCACTGGACAAGGTGATGTAAATCCAGGAGAGCACAGTGTTACTGGCCACAGCTGACAGCCCACAGGACACTCAGGCACATCAGTTTCTGGCAGGGCAGCTGGATGCACCACCTCTGGCACTCAGTCCCAGGTGTGTAAACCAGCTGAACCAGGACACACCTCTGGTTCTCCTGGGTCACTCTGAGTTGCTTTGATGTCTTGTTGGACAGGATTTAGGGTGTCATCAGAATCCTGGCATTCCACATTTTGACTTCTTCAACTCCCTGATTCCTGTGAGTCTCAAGTCCCAAGATCTCTGTGCCCTGACCCAAGGTCCTGGCACCCACCCACCTTATTTTCTAAAGACCCCTGATAAGGCTAAGGAAGAGTTTCTACAGGAGTCCTTTAGTCCCAAACAACATATCTCAAACAATCTGCATCCACAGGAGACTGCTGCTTTCCCCCTGGCTCTTGAGACTTTCCACAAAACTGTTGTACTCTGGAAGAAGAATTATGGCCAGTGGACAAGTTCCTAAGAAGGAGGAGTGCTGTGGGGTAGGTGGAAGTATGGTGTGGGTCATGATTTTGGGCATGCTTGCCCAAATATGGCCAGTTATTCTGTGTCCAACTGCTTTTACCTGGGTTCTGTCAATGTTCAGAACATTAGGAAAGTTCCCTGCCATTGATTCAACCAGTACCAAGAGCTCCTCTCTCAAAATTGACATAATCTGGGCTGGGATTGTGGCTCAATGGTAGAGCACTTGCCTAGCACATATGAGGTCCTGGGTTCAATCCGCAGCACCACATGAAAATAAATAAATAAAATAAAGGAATTGTGTCCAACTATAACTGAAGATATTTTTTTTAAAAAAAGTTGACATAATCCATGATAAGCACTGAATTCAGGAAAGGAGGTAGAATTTTGTTGCTCATGTTGCCAGCATATCCCATGCATGATAGGGAGGCTAGAGATCAGATCCCTTAGGAAAAGTGAATGATTACATTAATGAAAATGAGGCCCAAATGGGGATGAAGTGAATTAAGATAAGACTGCCATCGATAGGGATTCTAGGCTTCAGTTTGTAATGCATGGGGTGAGGGTTTTTAAAAATGGCTGTAAAACTCTTTTACATGCCTCCCATCAAGGCATGAGGTTTATGTCTGCTGCTTGGAAACCTGGATAGACTGGTAACTACTTCAGATGATAAAATATGATGGAGGTGGTACTATGTGACCACCAAGACTGAGTGATAACAGGCAACAAGGCTTCTGCCTTGCCCACTGGAACTCTTGTACTGGAACCACAAGCTGTTGAGTTACATGTTCAACTATCCTGAGGTTGCCACATTTGGGGAAAGCACAGCTGCATGGAGAGGACTCATAGATGCACTCTGATTGATGGTCCCACAGAGCTCAGTGTGTAAGACATCTCAGCCCAGGTGCCAGACATGTGAATGGAGACTCCCAATGATTCTAGTCCCTGCTGTCAAGTCTCATGTTTTTGAGTCTTCCTAGATAAGATGCCAGAGAACGTGAAGCAGAAGCAAGCCACCTTCCTCTCCTCTATCTTAATTTCTGACCCAACAGAGCCTATAACCATAATTCAATCAATAGTTTTCACTACAAAGTTTTGAGACCGTTTGTTATTCAGCAATAATATCCAAAACAGATTTTAATGATAGTGAAAGCTGCTTATACTCTCATATTGGAAAAGGCAATGTCCTTGAGGGAAAAGCATATCTGTTTATTCCAGAAATACTTGCGTTTTTTTTTTAATTTTAATGCTTAGCAGTGCAACATAAGATGGAAAGTTTTATGCAGAATTCATTTGTAGTTTGGTTCTCTGAACAAACAAAACACATGTAAAACAATGTGTATATTTTTTCTATCATGAGAAAAATAATACTCATGTACAGTAGTAAAATAGGTTACATGATTAGACAGTTTTAGACAGAAATGTTTTAGTATATGAAAGTAAGATATTTATATGCTGTAAGACAGCATCAATTTGGAAGGTTAATATCGGCAAGAGATCAGTCATGCCATTGAGTCTGATTCCACCAGGGTCTTTGTCATATGGGAAACAGGAACACTTGTCCATTTTTGCCGGTGAGGCAGCAATAAATCCAGCAGAACCAGGTAATGGGAGATGGGTTTGCTGGCCATCAGAAGCTCATCTAGGGAAACATTCCTAACAAAATGGACTCAGATGGGTACTTCATTCTCAACAATTATGCCTGGTTCACCACTAGCTTGCATATTGAGAAACCAGGATAAGTTTGACCCAAAATTATGCCTCATTTCCTTCTGCTGTCAGGGCTGGGAAGTGACCTAATCACAGATGGATAAAGGAGATGTCTTATAATTTTCTGCGTCCAAACCTGACCTCATTACCAACTAGGGGAATGGAAAACAGTCTCCAGAGAAAACATAAATTATAGCACCACACATTAAGAGACTGATTTTACAAAAGAAAAAAAAAATGGTTAAAATACTCTCTGTATGAGGTTTTGCCACTCAAGCTCAAAACAGTAGTTCACATTACTTGTTAACCTTCTGTTAGATCTCTCTCTCCCCAAGGTTTGCATTGGAAATATAAGCAACAGAGGTGATTACCCAAAACCAGTTTGAAACCAAAGGGGGAAAAGTTTCCTTTTAAATTCAAGCCACTGAGGGACCTAAATGGCTGGCTATCTTATCTGCTCTTGCAATCTACCATATGTTTTCTTAATAAGTTCTTCCCTAAACAGTATAGAACAGGGAGGAAAAATAGAATGATCTCACATATGTAAGTCTTCTTTACCTTGAGAATCTTTACCTGAGGATTTCAGGACTCTCACATTCTTTAAATATATGGACTGACTGTAATCTGATCCAAAACTATACTCTGATCTGATAAAGATGTTCTTCATGCTCCTTTATTAGAGTAATTATAGCTGTGTCATGGTTTTCTTAGATCTCCTGTTTTTTTTTTAATTTCTATATTTTTGAGCTCATAGTTTGACAGTCAATTCACACTTGATCTTGCATGCCTAAATTAATATATTTTTCTGGTCAGCCTTATTTTAATCTAACTTCAGAGGTTTTTATACTCTGTCTTTGTTCAGGGGATAATTTTTCAAGGGTCAGCTCTCAAATACATTGGAAAAATCTCCTTTTACAAAACCCTAAGCAGGACATTGACCTGGTGATGTTGGATATAAATCTGATAGCCATCAAGAACAAGTGGCCACCTGAACTTTTAATTTCAGTGTCCACCATGGCTGTCAGACTCTACACCTAATATTTCCAACTGTACAGTTCTTCCCTATATTTAAATCATAATGTGAATGTCAGATAAGCTCTATTTTAATTTCTAATAGGTTAGATATAATAGAGGCTTTAATAAACATCTGTAATGATGCCTCCTACCTGTGGAGATCTACTTACAAAAAGCTACAAGATATCTATTTCCCATCAGTTTTCAGGTATGTGTGCACCCCTGTGTATTGTATTTTTGTGTCTACATATGTACTTGTGTCTATATATCATGTACATGGTATCAAATTGGCATATAGATAAATGAGCACTCATAAATCAAAATTTAAATGAGAAATGGACCCAAATACTTTTTAGTTCATGTGGCTTTTTAAAAAGTTTAATTTAAGTTGGACAAACAAATGAGAGTAAAGGTGTCTTTAAAATTACTAACTCACAAGTTTGTCTAGGTGGTCAGACAATTAACCAAGTGTTGGTTTCTATAAAATGTCTAGAATGTAATATTCATTACCTCTAGGATTTTTCTTCTATAAGGAAGATATGGCAAATACTGTTAACTACACTTGTTTGATATCTTGGTTTCTACAGTTAAAAATGAGTAAGTCAGATTTAACCTCAATGGAATTAATCATAAATGTGTTTGGTAGAGGAAACATCAGATGAATTAGCCAAGTTAAAGTGCTAACATAACAACTGCTAAATATAAAATAAAGTACTCTTTTTGACTTCTGAAATTTCATAAGGTAATTTATATATATATAATATATATATATAATTTATATATATTTTAGTTGTAGTTGGATACAATACATTTATTTTATTTATTTTTATGTGGTGCTGAGGTTCAAACCTAGGGCCTTGCACGTGCTAGATGAGCACTCTACCACTGAGCCACAACCCCAGCCCATATAAGGTAATGTTTCTTAAAAAAATATTTATTTTTTAGTTGTAGTTGGACCCAATACCTTTATTTCATTTATTTTTATGTGGTGCTGAGGATCAAATCTAGGGCCTCACATGTGCTAGGTGAGCACTCTACTGCTGAGCCACAACCCCAGCTCATAAGGTAATATTTTTAAACATTAAATGTGTTTTCATAAATTGATAAAAAGAAAAGTATTTAAGAATGCTTTGTTTCTGTGTCTTCATTAAAAACAAGGTTACTAAGAATTATGATTCTATCAATAGTCATTCTACAGAGAGTACAAAAAGTTATAGTTGAGTTTCCATTAAAGTACTATAAGAGTACTTTAGAGTTTATAAAATATATAAACTTTAATACATCTTATTAAAGTGTAGTAACTTGTCTAAATTAAGAAATATCATAAGGATTGTTTCAAATTGTGAATTTTAGAAGAGGTAAACACCCAGGAAAGAGTATAAGAAGGTTCTAGGTATGGAAATATATTTTAGTATGAAAGGATAAGGAAAATGAAGTGTTTCTGGATGAGAAATTCTTTTGTATGGTAAAATAAAAAGTTGTAGAATGCCTGAGTAAGTTGCAGAGTATTTATGGAGGGTAAATCTCAAACTGTTGTGTGTAACTAAGTTGACCATAATTGGTACAGTTAAAGCTATTCAAGTGTTTCTCCTAAAGTCAAACATTAATATACTGATAAAAGCCTAAGTTTAATCCTCTATGTGTTAAAGTAACAAAAGTTTCTTCACACATTAATCTATTCTTATCCAACAAGATAATTTTTTGTGTCTGTTAAGTTTTATTATTTAGAGAAACTAGTCTCCAAGGAATTAGGGTTTGTACAACTCTGGTTAAGTAAAAACTATTACTTTAGAGTATTATACTACACTACAGATTCTGAATTTTTCCTTGAAAGCTAACCTTATTTAATATAAGAGCATCAGTGTAACTGTGGTGCTGTTACTGGATTATTTGTATACTAGATGTATTTATATCTTCAAAGTATACTAGTCTTCAAAATATAAGATTTAGAAGAGAATTTTACCAAGCTGGTGTTTTTCAAACTAAAGTTTGAAGTAAAGAATTGATATTATAAAAATTATCTTTATTGGTTCATAGTTATTATACAAACTAAATATGGTTTTACTCTTGTTAAAAATTCATTTTATATGCTTCTTATAAACTTTATAACTATGGTCCTTTAGTGCCTTACAAAAGTACAATTTCTAATATAATAACAAAAGTTAATTTGAAATAACAGACCATCATCCTAAAGGACATACAAGATATAAGACTGACTTCCAATACTAATACTGACCCCAGATAAATGGAAGGGGTAAATAACTGTAAAGTTATAGACATTAAAGTTAAAACCTATTACTTGTACTTTAAGACTGGTGAAACTGGCTTGCTGGATGTTAAAAACCAAAAATTAGAGACTAAAGTTAAGGAAGTAAAAGGGCCAAGAAGGAAATAGCCAACATTTGGCTCTTGCCCACTGAGGTCACCTGAAACCCAGGGAATGAGGAGACTTCTCTAAGGGCTTTGCAACTCTGGGTCACATGACCACTTGGTCAGGGGGATCAATGAGACCCTAGAGAACAGAAAGCCAGCCAGTGCACATACCACAAAGTAGAGGATTATTGGAGAGGAAAATGTCCCTGATGATTCCAAGGGATACCATGAGATCAACAAGTATCAGTTTCCAGTGAAGCCAGGCATCCTTGCTTTTCATTGAGTTTCATACCTAGATTTGGGTCTTGGGTGCTCTCAAACTGGCACAGTATTTATGTATAGCATCTGGGAAAACTTGTGTGATATTAAAGAACTCATTTTTTTAATTAAGTAGTTTTCAATGTAACAGTAATACATATTGGCAACTAGATTGGACTTGAAAACTAAAATACTGTTAATTTTCTAAAATGATTTCATTTAGATAATTTTGATTTAAACATCCATAAATGTGTATTATAGTTTGTACTTTCCCCCTTTAATTTAAAGTTTTGAAGTTGTAGAAGAAAAACACATATTTGAAAACATGAGTATTTTAAATCTTGTCTTTTTTAAAATTTATTTTTAGTCATATTATTTGGTGAAAGCATAATCAAATTTTATATACTTTGAATATTGCTACATCTTTTTTTACAATCCTCTGAAAATTACTATCAGTGAAATAAAATCCTGGTTTCTAACTTATGATAGTAATCATGCTTTTTGTGGTCTTGGCAATAACAGAAATATATTTATTTTTTAAATTTAGGCAACAGATGGGAAAGTGAATGAACAGAATAATTAATATGCCTATTTCTCCCCCCGCTTCAAAGTCCTGATAGGAACTCTCTGGTTGAAATTGGGTAGATTCCATCCTAGGGAGTCTCTGGGAATCTGTTTCTCAGGACAAAGGCAGGTGTGAAGTTCCCTCCCATCTTGGGACTGCATGATCCATTTCACATAGCTTTCCTGTGGGTCCAGGCCTCTTTTTCAATGAGTAGATTATGATATGGCTGCTTCTCCAGAGATTCCAGGACTGCCTATGGAGGATCAGTGTTGGGGGCTAGACAGGAAGGAGGTGGAGGTAAAGTGGAGCTACCCAATCTTGTATCAGTTTCCCCTTTGCTTCCACATTTTCTTCATTTTCCAAGGGCATGTCACTTAAAATGGACAACTATGCTTACTACATCTCAGTGGCTCTTGAGCTTTTCAATGCTCAGTATTACTCTCTTTCTTTATCCAAAATCCCTATCTCAGTCAGTCAGAAATACAGGTGGCCTGGACTTGTGATTGACATTTGAAGTATGGGTACTCTTGAAGGACTGAGACTTCAACCTTTGTGGTCTCCACTAACTATTAGTAGATGGCTCCACTAACTATTAGTAGAAGCAAATTGTAGGACACCAAGCTGGTGTCCAAATATTGGTTGGTGTCAAAAGACATCCCATTTTCCTCACACCAATAAGCTTACAGTGTAGCAAGGAAGGTGAAACAAGTTAATACAATAAGATGATGTGCTTGATGAGGTGTTCTGCTGTTACAGGGCAGGGTCCTCTGTGAAACCAAGGCAGCATAACCCCTACTGTCACACACACACACACACACACACTGATTCTTGAAATCAGGCCAGAAAGATTTCACACACCTCACTCAGCATAACAGGCATGAGTTTGTTAGAAGAGATAAGGAGGAAAGGGGGACACTTTCAAGGGAAGGAGTAGATCCTTTCAGAGAGGATAGGGAAGGAGTAGATCCTTTCAGAGAGGATAGCAATAGCATGTTTCTCTTGCCTTCCAGTTGTATTGAGGGGTCCCAGAGAAATTTCCAAAGAGTCCCACCTAGGTTCATCTCTTGACTTTTGAATGATAGCAGGCTATCCCCACTGCAATGACAACTCTAGGTCACTTTGGCCCATGCTGACTGGTTCTAATTAGAACCTGTTCTTATGGATTTTATGGTTAGGGGGAATTATCTTTATCTTCTTGAATTCTGGAATCTGGTTTGTATGAGGGTGACAAAAGTTCTCCAGGGTAACTTGTGTTCTTATCAGCATTTCTTCCACAGATAACAGGTAATTTGCTGAGCAATTTAATATATCCTGTAGACAGAGGCCAGGCAGGGCTACAGGCAAATTGCTTTTTGGAAGAGAAATCATGTGGGGGTCAATACAGTGGGTTAAAAATTATTCCCCTAACCTCATGGTAATCACCACTCATGTCTCTCTTCCTTATCATTGCCCCTTCAAGGACTTAGGGTCCCTAAATTCTTTTAGGGTACTGGGGCATAGATTATGTCTGGCTTCTTTCTACTGAGAGAGGACAAAGTTTGGAAAATTTACCTGAATCTCATATTCTCTATCAGGTGGGGGGCATGGAAAATTAAAAGTATGTAGCATTGGGGCAGTCCAGAGGCCCATGGTGGCAACTGGTGGGTGAATGGACAAGTTGTACATAGGACAGGCATCATTCTAGGACAACAAACAAAACAGCCTTGCATTACTTTTTTTTGTAAATAATTAGCAAAAAAAAAAAAAAAAAAAAAAAGCAATCAGTAGCTTTTTATCAGCCAATCTCTGGGAAACCAAAAAAAAACCCAATAAGTTATTACAGCTTAAAATGGGATTCAACATGGCATTACTTATGAGTGGAGGCCATTTAAGGCTTTAGAAATATTAGCAGAGTTGCTAGTAATATGCATAACATTTAGTTTTATAATGGAACAGGTGTCACCTTGAGCTGTATTTAAGCTATCTAATGCCATCTGATTTTTATAAAATAGCTCTTTGTCATTGGTATTACTTCTGTGTTTAATAGAGGGATCCCTTTAGCTGTGTCATTTAGGGCTCTCTTGTTGATGTAAGAACTTTCATGTGCCACATTTGACCAATTTGACATCTGACCAATTTGACAGATTAAATGTCAGAGCTAGATAATCATACCAGAAAACAAACAAACAAAAAACCTCTATAACTTCCCAGTTTTACTTACTTTGGGGAGGACTGATGTGAGTGTGCATCTTAACTTACATTAAAAGAATCATTGTCTCTCCTTTTAAATGTCCATGTATTACTGTACTGTGGTTATAGTTTCATGCCAGGTATTTAAGACCAAGTTGATCAAAATTGACCTGGTTCCTATTTACCATTAAGGTCTGCTGGAATTCCATAGGGGTCACTCTTGGGAACTTGTGCAAAGCCTCTTGGCTCCTTTAGCTTTCTTCTACCAGTTGGGCCATCTGCCAGGATGGGCCAGTGTCTTGCTGATCATATGTGGCTTCCCTTGGAAGAATCATGGACATGACTCTCCTTTTTGCAGACTGCGCACTGGTTGGCTTTCTACATTCTACATTTCTACATCTCTAGATTCTCTCTATCCCCGAATCAGGAGGTTTGACTCACTGGAATTACAGGTCCCTTAGATGGGTCTCAGAATTCCTAGATGACCTTAGAGGGTAAGAGCCAAAATTTGGCTGTTTTTCCTTCCCTTTTACTGCCTTGACTTTAGTCTCCAGGTTTTGGTTTTAAACTTTCAGCAGGCCAATGTCACCAGTATTGAAGTGGGATGTCTTCATGCATATAATTTTATGGTCACCTCTTCTATTTAATTGGGGTCCACATTAGTATTGGGGAGCAGCATTACATCCTCCCTGTCCTGTAGGTAATGGCTTATTCTCTTAAGTTAACGCAAGTTGTCCTGTTAAAAGTAGTACTTCTACAAAACACTAATAGGCAAAATTTTACAGGAAAAATGCAAAATGAAATTAACAGGAACAGAAACATTTAGTTTGTATCTTTTTAATCAATAAATATCATTTCTATAATAACACTAATGTGCCTTTGGTATCTATTTACCTTCCAAAGACCCATAGATTTATTAACTCAATCATATTTTACTTTTCAAAAAGTTTACTTTTACAATCTCAAATACCTTTTATAATTTACCCAAATGAAGCAAATACCTTTCTTCATTTTGATTTGTATCCCTTTTATTTTGAGGTCACAGGAATCTTTACAACAAGAATCTATCTTTTGAACATCATTTTAAGTGAACTTAATTCTAGGCTTCTTTGGAGCCATCCTAGCGTGGAGTAGGGTAAGAAGCAGAGCCTTATCTCAATTGAATCTGGCCTTTTGACAATTTGTAAAAGTGTATTATTTTTGAAGCTAATCTTTGCCTCTTTTAAATATCATTCTACAAAGTTCTCATATATTGTTTTCTGAGTCTGTGCAAATATCAGTTAACATAATTCAATATTATATCTGAAACATGAATCAAACAGAAAGGTAAAGAGCTCATAACTTCCTTTTTGTGAAAAAAAGGTGGCAAAATGTTTTCATGTTCGACATAATCAACCTTTAAAGCAATCAGTTTCTTCTTATTACCTTCCAGAATTACATTTAAATTCCCATTCCAGTGTAAAGAATAACCCAAATTTTTATACATATCTTAGCAAAAGACATTGTCATACCTATAACTTTTACAACTCTCTTTTTCCAGTTGCTAACTCTTAAATTTACATTCTGAAACAATCCTTATGAAATTTCTGATTTTTTGCCATTCATTTTTAATAAATAAAATAGTTGTTTTTTATACTTTAATCAAAACACAACTGAAACTTTTTGTACTCTTTGCATATAGAATTACATTTGATAGTTAGAATTTTAACTCTTAGTTATCTTGCTTTTAGTTTAGGTCCCCAAACAAAGCAATCCTTGAACTGTTTTTCCATTCACCAACAATTTATAAAAACACATTTAATAGATCCAAATACATATGTTGTATTATAGAATTCAAGAAGCCAAAGAGTGGGCTGGGATTGTGGCTCAGCGGTGGAGCACTCCCCTAGCATGGGTGGGACCCGGGTTTGATCCTCAGCACCACGTAAAAATAAAGGCATTGTGTTGTGTCCATCTACAAAAAAAAAAAAAAAAAAAAGATTCTCTCTCTCTCTCTCTCTCTCTCTCTCTTTAAAAAAAAAGAAGCCAACGAGTACTTGAGCTTATATTTAGCAGTTGATGTTTTAGCATTTTAACTTTGCAAGCTAAAGAGATGTCTCCTCTAACAATATATATAAATGTTTATCCTATTTGTGTTAAATCTAATTTACCATTTTAACTGTTAGCTTTAGGTGACCCATGAAAACCAAAATATCAAACAAGCTTAGTTAATGTTTTAAAGAATCTATTTCCTTCCAACGAAAAATCCTGCAAGCAATGGACATTACATTTTATAGAAACCCACACTCTTTTTATTGGCCGACGACCTAGAAAAACATTTGGATTAGTAATTTTAAAGGCATCTTTACTTTTTTTAAAAAAACCAATTTAAGTCACAGGTCCTCTGCATAACTGAGGCAGCACAGAGACAACCCCTTGACCCCAATTAGAACAGAGAGATTTCAGACACATCACTCAGAGTAATAGGCATGCATTTATTAGAAAGAAAAGGAAAGGGGCACACCCTGAAAGGAGAGAGGGGGTTGCATCATAGAAGAGAGGGATGGCACATTCCTGCTGCCCTCCAGTTTTATTGGGGGTCCCAGGGAAATTTTCAGAGTTCCAACCAGGTCTATCTTTTGACTTTTGACTGACAGCATAGGAGCTGCATGGACAACTCCAAGAGAGGATGATGTGGTGCTCAGGCATTTCAAGGAAATTAAGAAGTTGAATCCTTTTTTGCTTCAATTTCCTGCCCCCTTAGTTGGTTTTTCACCTTTCAAATAGCCCTAAGTTTTCTTTGTGAGGTCTCCATGTTTCCATTGCCAGGGTGATTGAGGGATCTGTAGTTTAGGAGAAAGGAAAGGTCCAGACAACCTGGCAAGGTCTGAAATAATCTCTAAACAATAATCTTTCTTAAGGGAAAGAAGTCAGTTTGTGGTTACATGAACCAGCTAACTCACTTTTTTGTTTCAATTTATTGAAGTTGGAGTTTGTTTCTCTTACAAACAACAATTCTGATTAATACAGCTGGCAGGCAGGTGGCCCACTTTTCAATGATGTGATGATTCCATCCTACTATGGGGAACAAGGGGAGGCAGGAGAGCATACTAGGCGAGAGCAGCCGCCACTCATCTCCCCTTCACTCACCCTGTATGTCTCCTGCCATATCACAGGACCTTTTCCACCCACACGGCTTCCTACCTCAAGCACCTTGTGTTGGTGCATATCAGCCCAAGCATAGGAGAGGCCAGAAATGCTGAGGGGTAGGTCCCTGAGGACCAACTTTCAACAAAGGAGGCACTGCATTTAGAATACACACACACACACACACACACACACTCCTAGGGGAACAACCTGAAGTCTGTTTTGGTCAGCTCTTTGGAATGCCCCTGGTAGGTTCACCCCAGTTGCCCATGAATGCGCCCTTTCCTGGCTCTTCTTCCTCTGACTCACTTCTTAACTTCATCATCTGGCTTCCTGAGGTCACTCCCAAAGTCAACCATTTGTACCCGAATCATCACCTCATGGTCTACTTTTGGAAAACTCAAACTCAGACAGAGGAACTCTGAAAGCAGGCCTGTGGTTTGAATACCAGTGCTGGTGCTTCCTGTGTGACTCTGAACAACTTATTTATTTTCCTGTGTCCCAGTATCCCCAACTAAAGAGAGGATTGTAATTTCTCCAACCTTATAAAAATATGGTGAAAATTAAGTGAGATACTACTCATAAAGCACTCTCAGCAATGTAGGTTCTCAGTAAATATTGGTATTGTTCTTTTTGGTTTTCTAATTACTCTTTTTATTGAATGTTGCCCAAGCATGACTATTTATGGAATAAGTTGAGGAATATTGGCTTTAGTTCTTCTTTAAAGGTTTGATAGATATCAACTGAGAATCCATCTGGTCCTGGGGTTTTCCTTGTTGGAAGGCTTTTTATTACTGCTTCTAGCTCATTACAAGTTATTGGTCTATTCAAGTCCTCTTGATTCAGTTTTGGCAGATTGTATTTGCCTAGAAATGCAGTCACATCTTCTAGTGAAAGTTTATTGAAGTGAAAGTTTTAAAAATAGTCCTTAATGAGCCTTTGGATTTCTGAGATGTTTGTGGTCATTTCTCCTTTTTTTAATCTCAAATGTTATTAATTTGGAGATTCTCTCTATTTCTTTTAGTTAGTTTGGCTGAGGGCTTATCAATCTTGTTTATCTTTTTAAAGAACCCACTCTTTGTTTCATTGATCCTTTGTATTATTTTTTATTCTTAATTCTATTGATTTCAGCTCTGATTTTAATTATTTCTTTCCTTCTACTGATTTGGAACTGGTTTGTTCTTTTTCAAGGGCTTTGAGATGCATCAATAAGTTGTTTATCAGGGATCTTTCGGATTTTCTTACGAAGGCACTCATGACTATAAACTTTCCTCTTAGAACTGCCTTCCTAGTGTCCCATAGGTTCTGGTATATTGTATCACTATTCTTGTTTGAGTCTAAGAATTTTTAAATTTTCCCCTTGATTTCTTCAATCACCTATTCATTATTCAATAGTGTGTTGTTCAAACTCCCTGTGTTTATATAGTTTCTGTAGGGTTTGTCATGTTGATTTCTAATTTCATTCTAGTATGATTTGATAAGATGCAAGGGATTATATCAGGGGTTTACTTTTTGTATTTGATAAGAGTTGCTTTTTTGTCTATTTTTGAGAAGGTGCCATGAGCCAAAAAGAAATAAGTGTATTCAGATGTTGTTGGATGACTTATTCTATAGTTGTATGTTAAGACCATTTGATTTATAATATATTTAGGTCCAAAGAGTCTTTACCAAATTTATGTCTGGATTACCTATCTAATGCTGAAAGAGATGTGTTGAAATCATCCAGTGTTATTTGTACTGTGGTCTAGCTGAGGCTCTAATTTAGTAGTGTCTTTTTCATTAATTAGTTGCACCCATGTTTAGTACATATTTATGATTGTTATACTTTATTGTGTGATTTTTTAATTTGTTTTAATTAGTTATACATAACAGCAGAATGCATTCCTTGTACACAAATGGAGCACAACTTTTCATTTCTCTGGCTATACACGAAGCAGAATTGCACCTTAAGAGCAGTCATACATGTACCTAGAGTAAGTATGTTCATCTCATTCCACATCCCTGACCCCTGCCTCCTCCCCTTCCCTCCCTCCCCTTTGCCCAAAGTTCCTTCATCCTCCCCCTAAAACACCCCCAATTATGGATCAGCATCCACTTTTCAGAAAGAACATTCGGCCTTTGGTTTTTTGGGATTGTCTTATTTTGCTTAGCCTTATATTTCTCCAACTCCATCCACTTACCTGCAAATGCCATAATTTTATTCTCTTTTAATGCTGAGTAATATTCCATGGTATGTATGTGTGTTTATATATAATATATATATTATAATATATACAGTTTAGCTATTGTGCATTGAGCTGCTATGAGCATTGATGTGGCTGTGTCACCATAGTATGCTGATTTTAAGTCCTTTGTATATAGACTGAGGAGTGGAATAGCTGGGTCAAATGGTAACTCCATTCCAAGTTTTCTAAGAAATCTCCATACTGCTTTTCATAGTGGTTGCACCAATTTACAGTGCCACCTGCAATGTATGAATGTACCTTTTTCTCCACATACTCTCCAACACTTATTATTGCTTGTATTCTTGATAATTGTCATTCTGACTGGAGTGAGATGAAATCTTAGAGTAGTTTTGATTTGCATTTTTATAGTTACTAGAGAAATTGGACTTTTTCATATATTTGTTGATTGATTGTATATATCTTCTTCTGAGAAGTGTCTGCTCAGTTCCTTAGCCCATTTGTTGATTGAGTTATTTATTTTTTTGGTGTTAAGCTTTTTGAGTTCTTTATATATCCTGGAGATTAATGCTCTATCTGATGTGCATGTAGTAAAGATATTCTCCCACCTCTGTGGGCAGTCTCTTCATGTGATTGATTGTTTCCTTTGCTGAGAAGAAGCTTTTTAGTTTGAATCCATCCCATTTATTAATTCTTGATTTTATTTCTTGTACTTTAGGAGTCTGGTTAAGGAAATCAGAACCTAATCCAACATGATGAAGATTTGGGTCAACATTTTTTTTCTATTAGACGCAGTGTTTCTGGTCTAATTCTTAGGTTCTTGATCCACTTTGAGTTGAGTTTTGTGCATGTTGGGAGATAGGGGTTTAATTTCATATTGCTGCATATGGATTTCCAGTTTTCCCAGCACCATTTGTTGAAGAGACTATCTTTTTTGCCAATGTATGTTTTTGGCACCATTGTCTAGTATGAGATAATTATACACATGTGGGTTTGTCTCTGTGGCTTCTATTCTGTGCCATTAGTCTACATGTCTATGTTGGTGCCAATATCATGCCTTTTTTGTTACTATAACTCTGTAGTACAGTTTATAGACTGGTATTGTGGTGCTTCCTGCTTCACTCCTCTTGCTAAGGACTGCTTTGGCTATTCTGGGTCTCTTATTTTTCCAAATGAATTTCATGACTGCTTATTCTATTTCTATGAGGAATGTTGTTGGGATTTTAATTGGAATTACATTAAATCTGTATAAACTTTTGGGTAGTATGGCCATTTGGACAATATTAATTTTTCCTATCCAATAACATGGGAGATCTTTCCATCCTCTAAGGCCTTCTTCAATGTCTTTCTTTAGTGTTCTTTAATTTCCATTCTATAGGTCTTTCACCTCTTTTGTTAGATTGATTCCCAAGTATTTTATTTCATTTTTTCCTGAGGCTCTTGTGAATGGGGTAGTTTTTCCTAATTTCTCTTTCTGAATGTTTATCACTGATATATAGAAATGCATTTGATTTAGGGTATTGATTTTATATCCTGCTAATTTGCTGAATCCATTTACTAATTCTAGAAGTTTTCTGGTGGAGTTTTTGGATCCTCTAAGTATAGAATCATGTCATTGGCAAATAGTGATAGTTTGAGTTCTTCTTTTCCTATTCATATCTCTTTAATTTCTTTTGTCTGTCTAATTGATCTGGCTAGAGTTCAGGGATTATGTTGAATAGGAGTGGTGATAGAGGGCATCCCTATTTTGTTCCAGTTCTTAGAGGGAATGCTTCCAATTTTTCTCCATTTAGAATAATGTTGGTGTTGGGCTTAGCATAGATAGCTTTTATAATGTTGAGGTATATTCCTACTATTCCTAATTTTTCTAGTGTTCTGAACATAAAAGGGAGTTGTATTTTATCAAATGCTTTTTCTTCATCTATTGAGATGATCATAATGTTTATCTTTAAGGCTATTTATGCGATGAATTATGTTTATTTATTTCCATATGTTGAGCCAACCTTGCATCCCTGGAATGAAATCCACTTGATCATGGTGCATTATCTTTTTAATATGTTTTTGTATGAAATTTGCCAGAATTTTATTGAGAATTTTTGCATCTATGTTCATGAGGGATATTGGTCTGAAGTTTTCCTTCTTTAATGTGTCTTTGTTTGACTTACGTAGCAGGGTGATACTAGCCTCATAGAATGAGTTTGGAAGGATTCCCTCCTTTTCTATTTCATGGAATAATTTGAGGAGTATTGGTATTAATTCTTCTTTGAAAGTCTTGCAGAACTCAGCTGAGAATCTGGTCCTGAGCTTTTTTTTTTTTTTTTTTTTTTTGGTTAATAGGTTTTTGATGGCATCTTCTACTTCATTGCTCAAAATTGACTTGTTTAAATTGTGTATGTACTCCCAATTAAGTTTGGGCAGCTCATATTTCTCTAAAAATTTTTTGGTGTCATTGATATTTTTTATTTTATTGGAGTATAAATTTTCAAAATAGTTTCTAATTATCTTCTGTACTTCAGTGCTGTTGTGATTATTCCTTTTTCATCACAAATTTTAATAATTTGAATTTTCTCTCTCCTTTTTTTCATTAGGGTGGCTAAATGTTTACCAAATCTATTTAGTTTTTCAAAAAATTAGCTTTTTGTTTTGTAAATTTTTTCAATTGTTTCTTTTGTTTCAATTTCATTGATTCCAGCCCTGATTTTAATTATTTCCTATCTTGTACTACTCTGGATGTTGATTTGTTCTTCTTTTTCTAGGGCTTTGAGATGTAATGTCAGGTCATTTTTTTGTTGATTTTTTATTCTTTAAATGAATGAGTTCAATGCAATGAACTTTCCTCTTAGCACTGCCTTCATGGTGTCTCAGAGAATTTGGGATGTTGTATCAGAATTCTCATTTACCACTAAGAATTTTTTCATCTTCTCCCTGATGTCTTCTGGTATGCATGCATCATTCAATGGCGTATTATTTAGTTTCCAGGTGTTGGAGTAGCTTCTATTTTTAATTTTATCACTGATTTCTAATTTCATTCTATTATGGCCTGATAGAATGCAGGATAGTATCTCTATTTTTTTTTTATTTGGTGAGAATTGCTTTGTGGCATAACATATGGTCTATTTTAGAAAAGGATCCGTGTGCTGCTGAGAAAAAAAGTGTATTCACTCATTGATGGTTGAAATATTCTATATATATCTGTTAAGTCTAAATTATTGATTGTATTATTGAGTTCTATAATTTCTTTGTTTAGTTTTTGTTTGGAAGATCTATCCAGTGGTGAGAGAGGTGTGTTAAAGTCACCCAGTATTATTTTGTTGTGGTCTATTTGATTCTTGAAATTGAGAAGTGTTTGTTTGATGTACATAGTGCTCCATTGTTTGGTGCATAAATATTAATGATTGTTATGTCTTGTTGATGTATAATTCTCTTAAGCAGTATGAAATGTCCTTCTTTATCCCTTATGACTAACTTTTATTTGAAGTTCACTTTATCTGATAGGAGGATGGAAACTGTTGCTTGCTTTCATGGTTCCTGTGAGTGGTATGTTTTTTCCTATCCTTTTACATTCAGTCTGTGGATGTCTTTTCCAATAAGATGAGTCTCTTGAAGGCAGCATATTGTTGGGTTGTTTTTTTTTTTTTAATCCATTTTGTCACTCTATGTCTTTTAATTGATGATTTTAGGCCATTAGCATTCAGGATTATTATTGAAATATGGTTTGTATTCCCAGTTATTTTTTTTAACTTGGTTTCTCCTTTGATTGGTTTTTCCTTTAGTGTAGTTTCTCCCTTTGCTGATTTTCATTATTGGTTTTCATTTCCTCTTCATGGAATATTTTGCTTAGAATGTTCTGTAGTGCAGGCTTTCTCTCTCTAAATTCTTTTAACTTTTGTTTATCATGGGAGGTTTTAATTTCATCACAAAATCTGAAGCTTAATTTTGGTGGATATGAGATTCTTGGTTGACATCTATTTTCTTTCAGAGCTTGGTATATGTTGTTCCAGTATCTCCTAGCTTTGAGGGTCTGGGTTGAGAAATCTGTTAAGATCCGAATTGGTTTCCCCCTATCTGAAACTTTTCTTTTGTGGCTTTTAACATTCTATCCTTATTCTGTATGCTAGGTATTTTCATTATAATGTTCCTTGGTGTGGATCTGTTATAATTTTGTACATTTGGTGTCCTTTAAGGCTCTTGTATTTGATTTTCCAATTCACTCTTCATGTTTGGGAAATTTTCTGATATTATTCATTAAAGAGATTGTGTATTCCTTTGGTTTGTACTCTGTGCCTTCCTCTATCCCAATAAACCTTAGATTTGGTCTTTTGATGTTATCTCATAATTCTTTGATATTCTGTTCATGGTTTCTTACCATCTTCACTATGTGGTCAACTTTATTTTCAAGAGTATATATTTTAATATATCTTCATTGTCTGAGGTTCTTTCTTCCAGGTGATCTAGTCTGTTGGTGATGCTTTGTATTAAATTTTTTATTTGGTTTATTGTTTCCTTCATTTCAAGGATTTCTGTTTGGTTTTATTCAGAATCTCTCTTTCTTGAAGTAATCTTTTGCTACCTGTATTTCCTCTCTTATCTCTTTGTTGGAGTGATCAATTGTTACCTGTATTTGCTCTCTTATGTCATTGTTTGATTTGCAGATCATTTTAATTTTGTACATTCTGAACTCCTTCTCTGACATTTCCATCCACTAAGCTTTCCATGGATTCTATTATTGTATCATCTTGGTTTGTTTGGGGCAGTTTCTCTTTCTTTCTTTCTTTTCTTTTCTTCTTCTTTTTTTTTTTTTGGTACTGGGGATTGAACCCCATGCAAGGCAAGCACTCTACCAACTGAGCTATATCCTCAACCCTGTTTGGGGCACTTTCTTCCCTTGTCTTTTCATGCTTTCTGTCTGTCTTCCCTTCTAGCAGTGCAGATCTGCAGTATTATAGTTTCTACCCTATAATCTTATAGTGTCCCTGCAGGTTATGGATGTCTTGCCTGTGGTGTAACCAAGGCTGCAGGAATGTGGGTGATGATCTTCCGGGTCTTGACTGTTGTCCCTAGATGGAAGTGGCTACATGCATAGTTGGTAGTGGGATAGCATCAAACCTGTAAGTACCTTGGTGTTGGGCTTCCAGCCACTGGCTGGTGTCCCAAGATAGAAGCTGCCACAACTAAAGACAGTGGTGGCAGAAGCAGAGATAACCTGAGATGGTATTGGAGGTGTCCCAAGATGGCAGTGACTACTTTTAGAGGTGGGGTTCAACGGATGAGCTAAATGATGGCTTTGGGTAGCCTGTTTGGAGATGCAGCACTATGGTGTGCGGGTGTAGTCCTCAGCACAGTGGGACCAACCTCCACGCTGGTCGGTGGGGCTGTCCTGAGTCTCCCTATGCTCTGCAGGGATCCTGTTATATCTTCTTGTTGGGTTGTTCCCTTTAATAGTATGAAGTGACCTTATTTGTCTTTTGTGATTAACTTTGTCTTTAAGTCTGCTTTGTCAGATAGGAATAGTTACTCCTGCTTTTGGGGAGGGGGGGTGTCTCCATTTGCATGGTATATCATTTTCCACCCTTTCACTTTTAACCTGTGACTGTCTTTGCCTGTAAAGTATGTCTCTTGCAAACAACATGTGGTTGGATTTTGTTTCTAACTCCATTCTGTCAGCCTATGTGTGTTTTAATTGGAGAGTTGAGACCACTTATATTCAATGTTGTTATAGAGAGATGTTTATTATTTCCTGCCATTTTGATGTATTTATAATGTTTAATTTGGTCCTGTTTCTCATTTGCTTAGCTACTCTTCAAATGAGATTTGTTCATCTGTGAGCTCTGGGGTTTGTTTTTTATTTATTCTGTGTGAAGTTTTTCTTGAAATAAGTAGTGTAGTTCTGGTTTAATAGGCATGAATTCTTTTAGTTTCTGCTTATCTTGGAAGGTTTTTATTTCTTCTTCAAATTTGAAGGATAACTTTGCTGGATATAGCGGTCTTGTTTGACAGTTATTTTCTTTAGGACTTGGAACACATCATTCCAAGCCCTTCTGGCTTGTCAAGTTTATGTTGAGAAATTGGAAGTGATTCTGATTGACTTGCCTCTAAATGAGACCTGATATTTTTCTCTCATTTTAAAATTTTATCTTTGTTCTGTATGTTGGGCATTTTAATTATAATGTGTGGTGGAGAGGTTCATTTTTGATCTTGTCTATTTGGGGTTCTGAGTGCCTCCTGTATCTGGATGCCCATCTCATTCTGAACATTTGGAAATCTGTTAATTATTTCCCTGATGAGGTTATCCAGTCCATTAGCCAGCATCTCACATCCCTCATCAATTCTGATTATTCTTAAATTTGTGTTGTACCAGAGTTCTTAAATATACTAATCATTGTTACTTATTTTCTTTTCTTTAATGCTGCCTGAATGTTCAAGGCTGACCACTTGGTCTTCTAGCACTGAGATTCTGTCCTCACCATGGTCTACTCTGTCACAGAGACTTTCAACTGAACATTTCATTTGCTTTATTGTGTCTTTCATTTCCAAGAGTTCTGTTTGGTTCATTTTTGCTATTTCTATCTCTTTGTTGAATTTCTCATTCCTATCCTATACTGACTTTCTCAATTCATTCATTTGTCTGTTCTGTGTGCTCTTGGAATTCATTAATTATTTTTGTAATGATTCTTTTGCATTCTTTACCTGATTTTTTATCTACTTCAATATCTTTGGGGTCAGTTGCTGGTAAATTATGAAGTTTAGGAGTTGTGTTAGCTTGTTTTTTCATATTTCTTGTACTCTTGTGTTGGGTTTTATGCATCTGTTGGGATTTCTTTTCCACTCTTATGTGTGGACATCTTTAGGACACAGTCTTCACTTGCCAAATTATCTTAGGATGATCTAGATTGAGACCCCTTCATAGGTGTGGTATCCACAGCTTTTCTGTTTTTGCTATAGTAGTGGATGTCTGTAGGTGGGACCTGGGGGCCCTCCTCTAAACATTTCTACTTGAGGCCTAGGTGTTAGTTTGGTTTTTTTGTCTCCTCTATTCTTGTATTAAAGTATAGCTAAAGATCTAGTGTAGTTGATTTGTGTGTGGAGCAGGGCACATTGTCTTTTGGTTGAATTTAGGTCAGCAGTCTTTACCCTGTGAATTTGTAGCATCCCTGTAGGTTCCCTACACCTCACAGAATAAGGGGAAACAATAACAAGCACTGATGCAAACAATATACAACCTTAAAATAAATACCCAGATCCTACTATGGCATCTACAATTATTAATCACCACAAAAAGCAAGAACGGTGGGATCAGCAATTGTCAACAGCAAAGATAATAACCTTGAACTAGATCTGGCTTTCAAGCAAACAGGTGTCAACTATGTCACCCAATAATCAGCATTAATGGTGAGGGCAGGAGATGTATAAATCAATTAGTTCCAAAATACATTTAATTAAGAGAAAAGAACATGTGTAGGAAAGTAGAAAAGAGTTTAAAATTTTAAAAAGTGACCAGAGATGCAGAAGAGATGCAGCAGGTAACCCAACCTTTCTTATGGAGAACTCAGTAAAATCTGCAGACTCCGCTGCCATATTGCCACTTGCACGAATCTCCTGCACACTCAGACCTCCCAGGTCCTGTCACCTAAGCCCTCAGTCTAGAACTGAGATCAAGGTACAGTACACCCATCTGTGACTGCTGTGCATCTCCTCAGTCTTACCTCTGGTTCCCCTCTCTCAAACTGGGAATGCTTCATCTTAGGTGAGGGAGCAGGGATGGGGTGGAGTGTGCCTGCTTCTTGAGCCTTCTCCCAATTCTATGTTTCTTGTTTCTCCAGAGGCTTAGGCTTTTGAAAACAAAAAACAAAAACTTCTTTTAAATGCATATTCTTAGTTTTCTGCAGATTCTCCTCATCCCCCAGATGAGGATACTATGTCAAGCTGAGTGATGGAGAAAGGACCCAGGATGGGAGAATGAAGTGAGGAGAGAAACACTTCAGGAAATACATCACAGAGGGGGCGCAGATTTTATTAACCGTCGCTGTTGCTGCAACATCTGGCGGCCGGCTGGTTGCTGTTGATGTTCAGGCCACGTCTTTCTTCTTGTTCACAGTTCGCAGATTGGACCAGAAGTCGTCGGTGTGGTCGGTGGCAGGTGGTTGGTGGCAGGGACAGCTGTTCTGCTCGGTCCTGGGGAGGCAGCGGCAGGACTTGGTGCAGCTGGGGAGATTGGGTAGCTGGTCTGGAGCCACCCTTCGCTGCCTGCAAGAACCCAATTGGGGGCAGGAGGGAGCTGGAGGATGGTTGGTGGTGGGCTTTCTACTTTGTCTTTTCCTCCTCATGCCAATGCGGGAGCTCTGGCAGCAGCTCCAGGTTGGGGATCTGAGCTCCAGAGTAGAAGATCTGAGTTTGCTTCTGGGCTTACAAGTCACTCTGTAACTTGCACCTCAGTTTCCTCCTCTGCCTGTCGTTGGTGGGGTGGGTGTTGAAAAGCGCTTGGTAAACTATGAAGTGTTGGTACAGGTAAAGGATGAATATTGTAATGTTTTTTGAGTTGTAAGAAAACTTAACAATTGCTTGTCCGTGGAATTTTGATCCTGGGAACTTTGGATTGGAGTTGGAGATCCCCAAGCTCCCAGATGTTGTATGCAGATAATTTGTGGGCACATACATTGTAAGGAATGATGATCTACCACTAGCAAGTTTTCAAAGGGACCTGTGACCCAGAAGAGTTAAGAAGACTCCTTTATGCCACGAGGAGGAAACTGAGGCCTAGATGTTATTTGGGATCCTTCAGTACTAGTTTTAAACCTGTTTGAGTTTCTGGGAAATGCGAGCTGATTCTATGCATAATGGATATTTGGGGTAGCAACACTCCCCTGCTAGCTTCTATTCTGAATCCTCTCCTTTCACCATGGGGTGCCCAAAGGATGGCTGATGCATATGGTACAATGGCACCCAATGTAAAGCAGCTACAATTAAGAGTGTGTGTGTTCTGTAGTATCAAGAAGCATATTTAGGGGCTGGGGTTGGGCTCAGTGGTGAGGTACTGGCCTAGCATGTGAGGCACTGGGTCGGGTTCTCAGCACCACATAAAAATAAATAAATAAATAAAATGAAGACATTGTGTCCATCTACAATTAAAAATATATTTTTTTTAAAAAAAAGAAGAAGCAGCATATTAGCATACTTAGTCCTTGGCCCAGCAGTTCTTTGTTTTCTGCTCCTTATACTGGTGCCTTTATACTACTACCTTTCTCTCATTGACCATTTTCCCATGTGTCACTTGCTCCTATTTTGTGTCCCCAGTTTGTGTGTCTGGGAGTGAACAGGCTTATTTTTAAATGGTGCTGCTATGCCCAGCTAATTAATGGTGCACATGGATTTTTAGCAGAATGGAACAAACTACACCAGGCATGGAATTCCTGAAGATGTTTTTGTTTTTTTTCTTTATTATTTGAAAGCTATCATGCTCTGAAAAGTTTTGTTAAAACTCCTGCTGAACTTCAAAAATCAGATTTGGAAGTGATTTGAAACTTTTTCCTGGCCTGCCTGGTATTCTAATTGCTTATAAGTATGATAATGAGAGAGCCAAAATGCCAATTTTTTTTTATTTCTTTGTTAATTGTCAGCTGCTTTTATCAAATTCCAGACCATTATGTAGCAAACACTAAAACAAAACACAGACATTATGTTTGAACATCTGGACTCGGTGGCACATGCCTGTAATCCCAGTGGATGGAGAGGCTGAGACAAGAGGAACACAAGTTCAAAACCAGCCTGAGCAAAAAGTGAGGCGCTAAGCAACTCAATGAGATCCTGTTTCTAATAAAATACAAAATAGGGCTGGGGATGTGGCTCAGTGGTTGAGTGCCCCTGAGTTCAATCCCTGGTACCAAAAAAAAAAAAAATTAAAAAATAAATTAAAATGTTTGAACAGTTGGATTTCAAACATTTTGATTTTGTGGAGTGGTGCTTACCAAAGTGGTACAGCCCTAAGCAAGTGAACATGAACACTTTTAAGTATAGTTTGTCTGATTAGATGTTAACCTGTTCTGCTGTTTCATTCAAAGGTCTGGGGGGAAAAAATCAATTGAATAATCCCTTTACTGAAAGGGCAGAGACAAATGATTCACTTCCAGAAAAAAATGACTTTTTTGGAGAAAACTGTGTTGGTCTTTAGCTCTTTTGTAATTAAATCTGGATGTACTTCAATAGAATCTTAAGACTGTGGTGATAAGAGGCTTTCCTTCAGAGAAAGGAGGCAAAAAACAACCGGAACTCAAAGCTTGAAATTCTGTGACAAAACATGAGATGTCCAGGAGTGGAGGCTGAAAAGGTTTTGCTACAGTGTCCTGCAGTCACTGAAGCAGATAACTTTTAGTAGCTACAGCCCTGGACTCCAGATTTTCAAGAACTGGACCGGCAGCCCATGAGAGCTTGTCAGGATGTGCAGGAACTCTGGAGTTGGTTTTGTTTGTTTGTTTTGTTTTGTTTCTATTTTGGGGAATGTTGACCTTGCTGTAAATAAAGAGGCAATGACTGATCAAGCACTGCCACCAGCACTGATGCTGGGAATTAGAAGACCTGAGCTTCTCTTCAGACCTTCAATGCAAACTGACCACACTCATCCAAAGTGGATTGCATCCTGTGCCTCCTGATTGTTGAGTGTTCCCCTGCCTTCTGCGGCTAGCCCATCAGCCTACAGACCTGGTACCTGGATTTTTGCTCATGGTAATTCCTACCACCTTACTACTGTACAAAGGCATCATTTCAGCGGACATGGTGACCCAAGAGGCATTCAGCTGTCATGATGTGGCTTTTATCTCCACTCCTTTCCTGCTGTACCCAGATTCAGCATAGCCCTTTATAGTATAGTCAAAGTCCTCAAGCCAAATGGCTGAAACTATTTTACCACAAAGGCCCAGTTTGTTCCATGAGTGTGCATTTCATTTCCTCAGTTAAAGCCTTCAGAGATACACAATAAACTTGGACCAGGGGATAATTGTTAACACCATCTGAAGAAAGAAAACATCTGAGAACAGTATTAGACCATACCCCCACAATCTCTAATGATTGACGTTCATGAATTGTCTTGATGGGAACCCATCAAGGTCACTAGACCCTGTTCTTTTTTTTTTTTTTTTTTGCTTCAAATTTGTAGTAGCCTACTAAATGAGAAAGCAGATACTCTGACCACATTGGGATCAAAAGAAGGCACAGTGAATTCCTCATAGCATCTTCTTTGGGGTTACTCAGGAACCAGAACTCTTCACAAAACATAAAAAATTCTACCAAGGAATCCCTTTACCTAATGGCATCTCACAAGACTATAGACGCGAGAAAAGGCCTCATGACACATCAAGAGAGCACCTATATGAGTCTCACTAAGTTGCCAAAGCTGACCCCAAACTTGCTCTAATCCTGCCTTAGCCTCCCAAGTTGCTGTGATTATAGCATTTTTGAACAGCTTATTCTTAGATCATTGGTTTTCCAAAGGCTTTGTGGCCATGAAGCCCTTTGAATGAAAATATGTGGAAGCTCAGAGTAAAAGTGAAGCTGCTGTAAATGAAGCGGAGAAGCAGGAGTGGGGGTCTGCAGCTTGCCATAACCATCGTCCTTTACCACCACGGTGACACCAAAACAGACTTCCTTGCAAAATGTAGAACTCTTCAGGACAAAGTTTGAAAACTACTACCCTAGACAACATGCCTGAGTGGCATTCTAATCTTTTGTGTACCTCCACTCAAGATACTGAACACTCTTATGAATACTTACTGCAGACTTAGGAATGTGCAAGAAATGAAAAGTGCAAGAACTGCCTTTGCCCCCCCCCAATGGTCATATAGACTGAAACTGGTGTCAAACGAACCTTTATTAATAGCCTTCCACCCCAGATGGACTTATAGTCACTCCTGGAATTGGATACACCCAGAAAACAATTAATATGCACCCTACATTGCTGCAGTCTGTCTGGGCACAAAATAACCGAGCCACCACGAAAGCCTTGTAGATTCAAACAGCAACTCTTTATTCCTGAACTCTCATCGACACTCTACACGCACGTTCTGGGAAAAATACACTTCCTCCACTGGGCTCTGAGTACCAATATTCTCAGAACTCAATGGGAACTCTAAAAGAGCGGGGCGCCTGAGGCAGCAGGATCCGCCCTAATCCTGGAGCCGCCCTATTCCCAGCAGGATCCACCCTAAACCCGGAGCCACCTTAATCCCTGAGCAGGGTCACCTTTCAAACCAAAATGCCATGCGTCATTCCTATTTGGCTATGGCTCTCAGCACTACATTAATATGCATCTATACTGACAAGCCCCATTCACCAACCTTCATAAACACCAGATGTCCTACTGGTACTTGAAGTATGTGACTAAAGTCTTGGACCTTCCCCAGATACATGAATTGTCTGTAGGCTGATACTGAAACCAAATGCCTCATTGAAGCCATCTTAGACCAACTTGTATCTTTGACCTCTTGTCATTAACCATGGTACTTATTCTACTTCGTACTACAAGGGATAACCATTAAGTGGAAAGCAGAATCCAAATACTGGTAGCATTTCCCAAAGGGGCTCAGTACCTGGTTATCATCCATTTTTTTTTTCAAACTACAAATAACTGTGTGACTCAACCAGTGTTAGTGACTACTGCTCCTTCATTTATATTCAGTTTAGCTGTTGTTTCCAGGACAAGTGAGCCAAGAGTCTTTAAAAACAATTTTTTTAAGTTTCTCCATCACTGGCTTATTCTGCTTATTCTCCAAAGTAGCATAAATACTCGTCACTAAATACATGTAACAGCTGATCTTCAAGACACAGTCTTGGGATATCCCTTCTCATATGTGTGATTTTAAATGTAGCCATTTAGAAAACTTTTCTTCTAGCCAGTAAGAGATGTTCTTGTAATATGAATCTTTTGATGCCTGATACCATCAAGTGTATATGGTAGGGGTAGTTGGACATAGTCCTTTGATCAGGCATGGTAGCTGACTTGCTGAGCACATCAGGAAAAGTTTATTACATCAAGTAATATATTGTCTTCCATTTGTCAGACTTATTTGGAAAAAACACAAAATTACAAACACAGTGGCTAAAGATTTTAATACTCAAACTTCTGTCTGCATGGATGTCTTAAATTACATCTGTCTCAATACTGTTGTTTTACACTGATTCCTTTCTGTGAGATAGTCTTAGGCATTAGGACAACTTATTTCTGAAAAGGATTCAATTCTTGAACTCCCAGACCATCATATCAAATGAAGAGACTTCAGTTTGTGTCCTGAGAAAAATCTCATTCTGTACTGCACTGTCAAATTAAGGGCCAACCATCCTCAGCCACTTTAACAAATGTACAGGTTCAATGCTGGAAGTGTTTTCTTTATATCCTTGTTTTTTATCCTCTAGACTAATCCTGATTATATGATTCATTCTACAAATCCTTAAACAAGACTTAGTTCTGTTGTTGTAGACTGTTCACCCTCAGCACATTAAAATCTGAATGAATATTCTGTTTATATATACAACTTTTATTTGTTAAAAACAAAAACTTCAAGCTCATTTTTCTACTGTTTTCAAATTGTCAGTTCTTTTTTGCCCCCTCTGCTTTTCCTATATCTTACAGAAGACATTGATCTACACTGCCAGTTTTTCCGATGGATCCTGTCATACTCAGTCAAAATAAGGTTGATCATCTGCTCAAGAGTCTAACATATGTGTTCAAGAATTGGTAATTAGAAAAGCAAAAAGTCCAAAGATTAAACCCAGGAGTTTGCTTACTCTCTCCATGTCTTATATCTTATCTAAATCTTTCAACAGTGCCATCCAACCAGTCTGAGGCCTTGACTTGCTTATAAATTCATACTCAAAAATGAGCTCGGTTACAGAAGATGAAGATTTCTTACCAAAGAAAGGAGGGACAATTTCAACACACCTGGCTCTACCAACCCTGGTGCTCCCAAAGTATAGATTGACAAACAGACTCTCAGTTCTGGATTGAATGTGGCCTTCTGAGCTGACTGTTCTTGGGCAAATGAACAGAAAAATGAGAGCTACTATACCTGACTGGCCATCTTAGATCAGAAAACAGTATTCAGAGTGTTTTAAGCAGCTTTTTCACTTAAAGGAACACTGTGTGACTAAAGAATTCAACCAGAACAATTGTAGGGGAGGAAAAGTTTATTTAAGGGCTCACGGTTTCAGAGGTCTTAGTCTATAGAAGGCCAGCTCCATTCCTCAGGGCTCAAGGTGAGGCTTCCTCACGGAGGAAGAGTGTGGCAGATGGAAGCAGCTCACATGATGATCAGAAAGTGGAGAAAGAGAGACTCCACACTCCAGATACAAAATATATACCCCAAAGCCACATCCCCAGTGAACCACTTCCTCCAGCCACACCCCACCAGACTCCAGTTACCACTCAGTTAATCCCATCAGGGATTAATTCACTGATTAGGTTAAGGATATAACCCAATCATTTTTCCTCCAAACCTTCTTGTATTGTCCCACATGGGAGCTTTTGGGGGGACACCTCACATCCAAACCACAACACAGAGTAAGCCCTGTAGAATAATTCTGGAGTACCCTGGGTAAACACTAATTTATAGATCTTCTTTTATTAATCTGCCACATTATATCCTGTCTATTGGTATGGCTGGCCCTGATGAAGTTACTCTGCAATTTGATTCACCTGTCTCAGCTCCTCATGCTTTTGTTAACATGTTGCTGCAATCAGACTGACGGACTTTGAGAAGACAACTGCCAATTCCATCAAGGATTCCACACTTCCCCCTAAAAGGACTTAATGTTCACAACAGGAAAGCATCACGCTGCACACTCCTAGTGGGGAGTAAGCTACACTTGACCATTTTGGGCACCTGGGACCTCTTCTGCCAGATCTGAAAGGGAAAGTACAACACCCTGAAAGCACATCCATTTCTCTCTTCTGCAGCAAAAGAGATGAGCCTGGTTCACCAGTACTCACAGGAAGGTACCAGTTCAACTTGGCCAAAGACTTAAAGGAACACAAGAAAAGTTTTCCACTGAACTTAGTAATTTACCACTGACTCAACTAGCCATGTAGAACTATTTACCAGTAGAAACCTCGTGGTGTACCTTCATGTCACCAAGATAGGGGTATCTCAGGCTTAGCTGAGTTTGCTTGCATTGAAACTCTGGTATCATCCAAAGTATGCTATTGGGCATGATTACTATTCCAGTCCAATGGATTATAGGCTTCCTGAGAACAGGAAAAAACATCCCTCGTGGTGGTTTTTAAAACAATTTTATTACGTGAAGAAACAATGCCAGCATCCAAGTTCATGATCAGAGATTAAGTTTTCTCAATGTCTGGTTGTATCCTGAACATCATTTGTTTTTGATTGCTCGGCATCCATTCCATCTCATTGTAACAATTTCATGATATTTCTTAGAATTGTATCTTCCTATTTGTAGTCCATGTGACTTGGATAGTGTGATCCAACCTTGATTTCATGGGTATACATGTAATTCAGTCCTCATCAATCAGCAAAATCCATCTTCTTGATCATAGCTATTGGTTCAGAAATAGTTATGTGGTTCAAGTTGGTCCAGTGTTAACCCTGGGAGTTTCACTGAATTGTGAAATTTTCTTTACTCATGTGCTTTAGCTTTGTAGGAAAAAACCCAAACAATGAGGCCTATCGTGTTGAATGAGCCACTCTGAGAATGAAGCCAGTGCAGAGGAAAGCAGAGAGATTTGAGATTTGAGTCCTAATGCCAGCATTTATGCACCTGGATCCAACTGTGACTGAAGCTAGTATATCCCCTCGATTTTCTCATTATTTGAACCAATAAATACCCTTTTTTGCTTATGTAAAAAAAAAATCATCAAGCATCTCACTACTCCAAGAGAACCATATGCTCAATCAGGATAAAGCAACCTGTTTCATACCCCAGAGTCTAGTACATATTTTTGCCCTGTAAACCTGCAAAACTCCTGAGACTATTTGAATTCTGTAGTGAAAACTGTGCATAGTTGCCCATCTAATTTGATAAGTTGAGCACCTATTTTATAGTAACAGTGAATACTATAAATATTCCCTCAAACCCAGTATTTGCACCAAATATGCCAGTCTCTGATCTGCCACTTATGTAAGTGTCAGATGATATAAGATTCATTCTGTGGTACCACTGTGCCTCTAGAAATGGGTAAAGTCAGCCCTAGCAGGGGTGTGGCTGCTCTATTCCAGGCCTACTGTCCTTTGTAAGATGAGGCATAAATCTCCCACTTTCTAGTTCTTCTGGTCTACCTGCCAAGCCTCACTTGCAGAGTGTGTGGCTAAATGTCAACTCTTAAGGCAGATGTTCAGGGTCACCTTTCAGGAAAAGGGAATTTATATCGATAGCCAGGGGCTTGCATGGCATTTCCAGCATAAATATATTCCTGGTTGCAAATCCCTTCTTCACGTACATGAATATGCAATCAGTGGGCTTCAGGGCAAAGCAATGTTTATTAAAGTGGGTTTTGTGCAAAAGTAATAGACATCATATGAAAATAGCATTTTGTGATCAAGTATATCTAGCAGACCGACTTCTCTGTCTTCAATATACGACTGTACATTGTAAATGCCCAAGATGGGGATATTTGCAATAAGTGTTATTAACTAAATTTACTTGGTCACCAAACACTTTGATGCACATAGTTCCTAAGGCTGTTGCTGGGCAGAGAACACTTTGACAAATGCAATGGCAGCTCACACCTCTCTTTTACAGTTATGTTGTTCAGTGGTTCTGACCACTGTGGTTTGGAGATACAAAAGATATTAGCTTATTGAAGCTAAGCCACTGAGAAGCAGCAACTTGTATCCCTATTGGGGCAGCAACTCATCTTTCCTGTAAATTTCCAGATACTAAGACATCAATGGTTGGATTATTGCCACTGCTCATTTCACAGCTGAGTTTTTATGACTTTGTTAATTTGTCTAAGGACTAAGTTGTTTCCTCTTATTTGTTTTTGAAACCAACAAACTTCAGTATTCTAAAAGATGGTAGGGCCAGGTGCTGTGTTGAGCACCTGTAATCTCAGTGATTTGGGAAGCTGAGGCAGGAGGATTGCAAGTTCAAGCCTAGCCTCAGCAACTTAGCAAAACTCTATCTCAAAATTAAAGATAAAAAAGGGCTGGGGTATAGCACTGGTAAAGCACCCCCAGATTCAATGCCAGTACACACACACACACAAAAAGATGTCAGGTATCATATGAAGCACCTCGGTGTGTTTTCAGGTGAAAAAAATGGTCATTAGTTCATTATTATATCAATCCATCCACCTCTACTCAGTCCCTACTATGTTCTGGTTGAGTAAGGCAAATTTCCTACCCTTCAATATCTCCTGTTCCTACCCCTTCAGTATCTTCAATACCCCTTACTTGATATCTTCAGCCCTTTATGTTCTAGAAAAAAGAAATGCTATAGTAATTTGTAGATAAAGGGAACCAATTGGAGTTGAATGAAGTAAGCATCTCCCTCAGTTTTAGAGCTATGAGGTGAGAAACTGTTCCATGGCTGCAGGATAAGGGAGGAAAATCATGACTTCACTTTTGCCTAATTTCAGTAAATTTCTTGGAAAAAGTGGCATTTCAAAAGATCTGAAATAAGGACACGGAGCCAATTTCAAGACAAAATGTTTAATAATGATTCAGGCTTGAAATGATAGGATAGTGGATGGAAAGAGACGATCAGTACCTACAGCTTAGAGGCAATAACACTGGAGGTCCTAGACCTCTTTGTTCACTGGTAAAGATAGCATCTCCTGTATTAATTCCCACCACTGAGAACTGTCAAGCCAGTGTTTCATTATAATCTTGGCCCTCAGATAGCACAGTTCATCCAAGGATGACAGGGTTTTTATGAACAGAAATTAGGCCTTGAACCAAGTTTGTAATAAATCATAAGCTTCATCACGTAGGTGAGGAAAAGCAGACAGGCTTCTGCATGACGGATTTGTCATGGAGCAAGAGGGCTGGCTCTGTGCAGCCCTTTCAGAAGGATTCCACTTAAATTCTGACTGACTCACATGGTGACTTTCTTCAGGGGAAATCAGGTGGAAGGAGGACAATAAAAGACAAAGGATAAAAAGGAACAATTAGAGGTGGACATTTCATTTCCATCCACTACTCCATCAAATCATTTAGACTCCCCAGGGAAATGTTAGCATGATATGATGCTTAATAAACATGAAAGGAAAGGATAAAATTACTTTTCCATTCAAGCGAAAGTAAGGTCTATGTGAAAAACTGGAGAGTTTTCTCCTCTTACGTGAAATAAACAAAAAGCCTGTAAATAATGTTAGGATATGACCTCATTGTGAATAAAAATATTTGTATTGTTGTATGTAAAATGGCAGGTAAGCCATTCACAACTAGTGTGGGCAACAGGAAGCACAAACAGAAGAGAGAACAGGAAATGCAAATGCAGTGGTAATAATAGACTTGGATTAACACCATTTCAGTGCTTTCAAAGGAGCTCAGCAAACTTCACGTTTAACCGATTCAACGCACGCCTTTGCCAAGGACACAGATGCAGCCCATCCATCTGCAGGCCTGCAGTTTCCTAAGGAACATCTCTGAGATGGCTCCTTTCTCTTGTCCTTCATGCAGAAGCCGGTCTTGTCTTCGCCTCCTAACACTGTGGCCACCATTGTGTGGCCAGCAGGCTTGGTGAGGCTGTGCTGTGTACCGTCACTCTGTTAGGAGCCACCTCATCTGATTTTGCCACGTTCATGCACTCATACATGTTTTTCTCCATCTGTAACTGAAGACACGACCGATGATTAATAAGATGACCCTTGCTGAGCCTAAACAAGGAACTTCAGACTTATCCTGCTTTGTTGGGTGACCTGCTGAGGCAGGTGTCTGCTGGGTTCCTTTGAGTGGTTTGAAATCTTTTGCTTGGAATGAAAGGGAGAGGTGGTACCTAAACTTATTGATCAGGAGTTAAAATATGTATGGCTGAACCTCTCTGGTTCTGTGGACAATGTTTAAGCCATTCAAAGAGAGAAATGCTGGTCAAGTTGTTTTTGTAAAGTGATCTGTAACTCTGGGACATGATTATAGGATGGAAGGTCTAAGGGAGATACCCCAACAATGTTGCTTAGTCCTTCTACCCACCCCCCACAGGTGACAATATATTGAAAAACCAGAGAGAGATCACTTTCCCTCCTACTGCAGAAAACTTAGCTTTTGTCTGGCCCCCTGAAGCCTGGCAACTTTGAGTACAGCAACCTGTGATAGAGCAACCCAGGCTAGCCAGGAACTCAGTATGGATTAATGAGCAGGCCATTAAATACTCTAAGGAGAATGAATGAAAAACATTGAAAAGACCGAGTCAGGTAAGAGTTTAAGATAGAAAATGCTCTCTGTGTGCTCTGCTCTTCTGTGGGCACAGCTAGCCGACGCTTTCCAACCCTTGTGCACAACTGTGTGACTGACTGTTCCTGGCCAGCGAAGTATGGGTGGAAGTGTTAGGTGCCACTTTCAGGCCTGGCTCCTAAACTCTGCCATGGCTTCCATACCCTCTTTCATCAGCAGCCCAGAGGCAGAGGACCTGGAGGAAGGAAATTAAAACCCTGCGTGATCTACCACTGAGATCTCGACTTTGCTTGTGACCCTGCTTCCATACTGACTACTACAGGAGTGAAGCTGAAGCTGAGACGTCACCATGGAGAAAGAGAGTGGCCAAGGTCATGTACTTCCTTCTTGGAAGTTTTCCTCTGAAGTTTCCAAGTGCAAATAAGTGAAAACACATATCCCCACAGACAGAGGGTCATGGCCTGATTTTAAATTTAAATTCAAATTTCCTCTTAGTTTCCTAAATAGATAAATTTGTCTTCCTCTTTACAACAGATTCATGCTTGGTTTAATATCAAAATAATATGAATAAAAATTTAACCTTCAAGTTAACTTGACATTTAACCTGAGCCTGGACATCTCCAAACAATACCATATTAAAATTGGGTTCCAACCAGGCCTGGTGCACGACTATAATCTCAGCTACTTGGGAGGTTGAGGCAGCAGAACCACAAATTTGATGCCACCCATAACAACTTATTAAGAGTCTGTCTCAAAAGGAAAAATTGGGCACAGTGGCAAATGGCTGTAATCCCAGCAGTTTAGGAGGCTGAGATAGGAGGATTGTGAGTTCAAAGCCAGCCTCAGCAAAAGCAAGATGATAAGCAACTTATACAAAATAGGGCTGAGGACATGGCTCAGTGGTCAAGTGCCCATAAATTCAATCCCAAATATAATAATAATAATAATAATAATAATAATAATAATAATAATAGAAAAATAAATAGGGCTGGGAATGTGGCTTGGTACTAGCGACCCTGGGGTTCAAGCTCCAGAATCCAAATCAACAATAAAACCCCAAATACAAAAATAAAAACAACCTTGATTCCATTGTTTGTTGAAGCTGAAACCATTTAAAATGTTTAATAGCTTAGCTTCACAAAAAATAAAGAGCATATTAAGGAAAAAAGTTTGGAGACTTATTGAAACCATGTCCTTCTCTGGGACAAGGCAGATGAGGTGTGAGGATGGCCTTCTACTTCTTTTGCTGTTGTTTTGCTCTTCTTTTTCAAGGATTTTGAGATGAAGTATGAGATCATTTATTTGTTGGTTTTTTCTTTTTTTAAGGAATGAACTCCAAGCAATGAATTTTCCTCTTAGAACTGCTTTCAATGTGTCCCATAGATTCCGATATGTTGTGTCTGTGTTTTCATTTATCTCTAAGAATTTTTTAATTTCCTCCTTGATGTCTTCTATAACCCATTGATCATTCAGTCACCTATTGTTCATTCTCCAAGTGATGTATGCTTTTTCCTTCCTTCTTTTATCGTTGATTTTCAGTTTCATTCCATTATGATCAGATAGGATGCATGGTATTATCTCTACTCCTTTATATTGTCTAAGAGTTGCCCTGTGACATAATATATGATCTATTTTTGAGAAGGATCCATGTGCTGCTGAGAAAAAAGTGTAACTGCTTGATGTTGGGTGGTATATTCTATATATGTCAATTAAGTCTAGGTTATTAATTGTGTTATTGAGTTCTATAGTTTCCTTATTCAACTTTTGTTTTGAAGATCTGTCCAGTGGCGAGAGAGGTGTGTTGAAGTCTCCCATGATTATTGTATGGTGGTCTATTAGATTCTTGAACTTGTGAAGAGTTTGTTTGATGAACATAGCTGCACCATTGTTTGGGGCATATATATTTATGATTGTTATGTCTTGTTGGTGTATGGTTCCCTTAAGCAGTATATAGTGTCCCTCTTTATCCCTTTTGATTAACTTTGGCTTGAAATCTATTTTATTTGATATGAGTATGGACACTCCTGCTTGTTTCCGAAGTCCATATGAGTGATATGATTTTTCCCAACCTTTCACCTTCAGCCTATGTATGTCTTTTCCTATCAAATGCGTCTCCTGTAGGCAGCATATTGTTGGGTCTTGTTTTGTGATCCATTCTACTAGCCTGTGTCTCTTAATTGGTGAGTTTAAGCCATTAACATTTAGGGTTATTATTGAGATATGGGTTGTTGTTCCAGCCATATTTGTTTATTTATGTTACTAAACATGGTTTGTTTTCCTCTATGATTATTCCCCCCCCCCTTTACTCTCCTACCTCCCACTGTTGGTTTTCATTGTTATTTTCCATTTCCTCTTCCTGTAATGTTTTGCCGAGGATGTTTTGAAGAGATGGTTTTCTAGCTGCATATTCTTTTAACTTTTGTTTGTCGTGGAAGGTTTTAATTTCATCTTCCATCCTGAAGCTTAATTTCGCTGGATACACAATTCTTGGTTGGAACCCATTTTCTTTCAGTGTTTGAAATATGTTATTCCAGGATCTTCTAGCTTTCAGAGTCTGTGTTGAAAGATCAGCTGTTATCCTGATTGGCTTGCCCCTAAATGTAATCTGCTTCCTTTCTCTTGTAGCTTTTAAAATTCTCTCCTTATTCTGTATGTTGGGCATCTTCATTATAATGTGTCTAGGTGTGGATCTCTTATAATTTTGCACATTTGGCGTCCTGTAGGCTTCTAGAATTTGGGATTCTGTCTCATTCTTCAAGTCTGGGAAGTTTTCTCATATTATTTCATTGAATAAATTGCTCATTCCTTTGGTATGGAGTTCTATACCTTCCTGTATCCCAATGACTCTTAAGTTTGGTCTCTTAATGTTATCCCATATTTCTTGGATGTTCTGCTCATGGTTTCTTAACAGTCTTGCTGAGCTGTCTATGTTCTTTTCAAGTTGAAATACTTTGTCTTCATTGTCTGATGTTCTATCTTCTAAGTGTTCTACTCTGCTGGTAGTATTCTCAATTGAGTTTTTAAGTTGGTTTATTGCTTCCTGCATTTCTAGGATTTCTGTTTGTTTGTTTTTTATAACCTCTATCTCCCTGTATAGTTGATCCTTTGCTTCCTGGATTTGTTTGTGTAATTCCTTGTCGAAGTGATCTTTCATTGTCTGATTTTGCTGTCTAATGTCTTCTTTGATACTCCAGATCATCTGAAGCATATATATCCTGAATTCTTTATCTGACATTCCATCTGCTGCAGCTGTTACCTCTTCTAAAGTTGAGTTGACCTGCATTGCTTGTAGTCCTTTCTTTCCTTGTCTTTTCATACTGCTTGCGTTTCTTTCTTCTTGGTGAAACTGTTGTGTTTTTGAAAATTTTCCCCCCCTATATATTTATATTGCTCTTGTATAGTTGAAAAGTCTCCCTTGCAGGTGCGGGCGGGGGCTCTGCTCTGCCCCTCTTCCAATTGGTGTGAGGTGTCTACCACGCCTGCGGACCCCTGGGCCTGATCAGCCGTTCTGTTGCAGGTCTGCCTACCTTGCAGGTGGGGGCGAAGACTCTGCCCTGCCCCTCCTACCACGCCCGGGGACCGCTAGGCCTGATCTGCAGGTTGGTCGGTCTGCCCACCTTGTGGGCACAGGTGTCAGTTCCGCTCCGCCCCACTCTAATTGGGGTCACTTGACCACCACACAGGCGGGCCGCTGGGCCTGATCTGGGCGCGGGCGAAGGCTCTGCTCTGCCCCTACTCCAGTTGGGGTGAAGTGTGTACCACGCTGGCAGGCCGCTGGGCCTGATCCGCTGGTCTGTCGCAGGTCTGCTTACCTTGCAGGTGGGGGCGGCGGCTCTGCCCTGCCCCTCCTACCACGCCTGCAGACCGCTGGGCCTGATCTGCAGGTTGGTCGCAGGTCTGCCTACCTTGCGGGCGTGGGCGGTGGCCCCGCTCCTCCCCTCTGGCTCGACGACAAAGAGAGAGAGACTCAGGTATCTGTGACTCACCCTCCCTACCAGGGGACCAACTGTTTCCGTAGCCGCTGGCACCGATGAAGTTCTCTCCTCGGCCGCTCTCCGATGACATCAGATCTCTGCCATGCTGGCATCCCCTGTTCTATGGCTGAATCCCATTTTCTTCTCTTCCAATAGGTGGAGCTATGCCCTCTGAGCCGAGCTTCTGCCCTCTATGTGCTGACAGAAATCCCTGTAAGGTGGCTCCTGGGAGTCTCTCAATCCTGTTAGTCCAGAGCCCTTTCACTTATCCGGCCCCTCCCCCTGTTCCTCCTCCCAGCCAGCCAGCCAGGTCCTGTTCACCGGAGGCGGTTCCCCAAGGATCTGATTACACTTGCAGCCCCACCGCGTGTCCTATATCCCGAACGATGAACACCCACTCTGACATTCATCTAAGCCCCAGTGCTGTGGTGGGGTGATCTGGGAACCAACAGTTTAATTTTTCCGGACCCCTTTGGTGGGCACGCCCCCAGAAACTGGCGGTTAAGATCTTGGGTGTCGCCGCTGGTGTTAAGGGGAGGTGGGGATCTGGAATCCCCTCTGCTTCCCTACAGACACGCCCCTGGAGAGATTCCCGAGGTTTCCTGGCTGCTTGTATCTAGAGGGGGTGGGAGTCACACACCTGCTAACGTGGATTCTGCTGGGAAGGAATTCTGTCTGCGGAACTTTGGTGATGTCACCTCTCTGCTATGGCGGGCCCCAGGCTCCTTGCCAGAGTGTCCGAAGGGAGGGGTGGGACTGGTCTGTCTCTAGTTGGTTTCAGCTCCTGGTTCGCTATTTCATGAAGGCTTGGCGAGAGACCTCTTCCTAGAGTCCCTGCACCGCTCCTGCTGCGCTGCGCCTCGGAGGCTATCCGCCCTGACGCGGGGGCCGCGTACAGGCAGCCGACAGTCGCCGAGTCGCGCGGGCAGCGGCTGGCGGGTCTGGACCTCTGCGCTGCGTGGCGGAGATTCACTCGTCTAGCGCAAACTGTCACCTCCAAAAATCCTACCGATTCCCGGCCGGTCTCTCTTTAGTGGAATTTTGCTAGGAGTTTCTCAGCAGGTCGAATATAAGCGTATCCATGCGTCTCTCTGACCCCGTTGTTGAGGAGGTACTGAAAGCGCTGCCTCCCCTCTCGCCGCCATGTTGGATCCCCTCCTGATTTGCAAATCTTTAATGATGCATAGGTTAAATTTTTTTCCGAATTGGAAGTACTTGAAACCAGCAGTTTTCTGGATTTGTTGTGGGGTTGTTGTTTTTTTTTTCAGATTGTGGAATATTTGCATTTACATAATGGGATATGTTGGGGATGAGACCCAAGTTTAAACATGAAGTTCAATATGCTTTGTATATACCTTGTACCCAGAGCCGTAAGGTAATTTTACAGTATATTTACATGTGCCTGTGTTTTGACTACAACTTGTCACATAGGGTCAGGTGTGGAATCTTCTATTTGTAGTATCATATAGTGCTCACCAAGTTTTGGATTTTGGATCCTTTTGAATTTTGGATTTTCAGAGTTTCAACCTGGATCTAGGTGAATCACAGAGACAATAATTGTCAGAGGCAGAGCCTGTGAGCAGAGCTAGCACCATACATCAAGGAGTAATCATAAAAAAGGAGTCACTTTGGGCCAGCTTCTTTGCATTTTGCTGTGTTAATCTTACCTTGTGATCTTCACCATAGACTAAGTGACCAATTAGGTCAACTTTGTAAAGCCTTCAGAAAAATTGTTGACACATCAAATAGGAATTCCAAGAGATGTGTGTATACCCATGTTTACAGCATCATTATTCATGATAACCAAAAGGTAGATTCAGCTGGGAACAGAGGTACATTCCTGTAATCCCAGAGACTTGGGAGCCTGAGGTAGGAGGATCGCAAATTTAAGGCCAGCCTGTGAATTTGGCAAGACCCTATCTCAAAAGAAGGGATAAAAAGGACTGAAGATATAACTCACTGGTACAGCACTTGCTTAGTGTGCACAAGGCAATCTCCAGTACTACAAGAAATAAAGAAAGTGGAAACAACCCAAGTGCCTGTTGATGGATGAATGAATAAACAAAATGTAGTTCAATACATGTGATGGAATATTATTCTGCTTAAAAAGAAAGGAAGTTCTAACATGCTACAACTTAGATGAATCTTGAGAACATTACATTAACAAAATAATCCAGTATCAAAAAGACAAATATTATATGATTCTATTTATATGAATATGTTTGCTTACCATTACTCTAATACACACCTGAGATGATTGACCTACTTATGAAGATAAAAGATTAATTTGGGCTCACAGTTTTGGAGATTTCAGTCCATGATCAACTAGCTCTGTTGTTCTGGGCCTGGAGTGATGCAAAAGAGAGAAAGAGGAGGGGACTGGGTCCCACAGTCCTCTTCAAGGACACACTCCCAATTACCTAAGACCTCCAACCAGGCTCCACCTCTTAAAGTCTCACCATCTCCCAGTAATGCCACACTGGTAATAAGCTTCTAACCTGTGGGCTTTTGGGGGATGTTCCTGATCCACACTCCACAGGAAGGTACTTACTGTGTGGGCCCAGGGGCTGAGTAGAGTGGAGAACAGGGAGTTATCATGTGATGGATACAGAGTGTCAATTTGAGGAGATTAAAACATTCAGGAGATGGATGGTGGTGATGGTAGCACAAGGATGTGAATGTACTCGATGCCACTGTCTTCAGAAAAATGGTTAAGATCGTCAATTTGATGTTGTGTGCATTTTACTACAATTTTGTCTTCAATATTATGAAAGGAACCCAGGGGCGCTCTGTCACTGAGCTACATTCCCAACCCTTTTTATTTTTTATTTTGAGACTGGGTCTCCCTAAATTGCTGAGGCTGGCCTTCAACTTGTGATCCTCATGCCTCAGTCTCCTGAGTCACTTGGATGATAAGTGTGCTCCCCCAGCACCTGGCTACAATTTTTTTTGGTATAGGGGATTGAACTCAGGGGCACTTGACCACTGAGCCACATCCCCAACCCCATTTCTATTTTATTTAGAGACAGGGTCTCACTGAGTTGCTTACTGCCTCGCATCTTTGCTGAGGGTGGCTTTGAACTCGCGATCCTCCTGTCAGCTTCCGGAGCCACTGGGCCTGGCTGCAATTTTTTAAAAGTTGTTGAAGAAGTCAGATGCAGTGGCACAGGCATATAATCCCAGCTACTCAGAAGTCTGAAGCAGGGGAATGAGAAGTTAAAGGCCAGTCTCAGCAAATTAGTAAGATTCTGTCTCAAAATAAAAGAAGGGCTGGTCATAGCTCAGTGGTAGTGTGCTTGCCTACCATGTATGAGGCCCTACATTCAATCCCCAGCTACTGAAAAAAAATGTTGAAGCACAATATTGGAAGAGTGTGTTAGGTGGGTGTCATGGTTTTCTAAAACTACTCCAACCCCCCATATATGCCTCTGCAGTTGGAGTAATTCATTAACTTATGTGTTTTGCTTGCACATAAGCACACATTTAGTAATTTATTTTGCTGCTTTGAGCTCCTGAGCAAAATAATAAAATTTCATCCTTTACCTTCAAAGAAACAAACTAGGCTTTTGTATTCTTAATTTCTGTGCCTCCCTTCCTTCCGTCCTTTCTTTCTTATCCTAGGGGTTAAACCCAGGGGTACTTTACCACTAAGTTCTATCCCCAGCTCTTTTTACTTTTTATTTTCGGTCAGAGTCTCACTAAATTGCCTAGGCTGACCTTGAAGTTGTAATCCTCCTGCCTCAGCTCCTGAGTCCCTGGGATTACAAAGCATGTGCTCCCTTGTCCCATGGAGAATGACCTCCTTTCCTGTGTTTTAAAGGCTGCCAAAAAGATCAGCACCTACCCAAGTCTTTATTGGATGTTCATGACCCAGTTTGGGAGGATCAGGTGTTTCCCCAGTAGGGAGGGGCTGGAGTGGAGAGGTGGAATCTAGGAATTTCAGATTGCAAACCTGGGCTTTGAAGGGCTAGGAGGGGTTGTGGCCCCAATGCTAGGAAGGGGACCTAAAATTGTGGATGTGGGGGGCCGCTGGGAAACCTGGAAAAAAGGAGGACCCCCTGATCACAGCAAAGGTTTTTAAGGCAGAAGCTGTGGTCAGCAGGGAGGTGCCCACTCATGCACATACTGTAGCTGGCAACCAGCGGGGGAGCACCCTCCTGTCTGTGGAGAGCAGGCCATGCCCTCCTCTGAGTTCCTCCATGATGTAGAGAACAGCAGTTTTCAGGCTGTGCCTAAACCTTCATTGCTCCATTTCATAAAGCAGTAGTTTGCCACAAGCTGCTCCATTTTGAGTTTCAGTGCTGAGGTGCAATGACTCCATCCTTTATACAAGTAAACAATCACCATCTGCTTTATGACACAACCATAAGGCCTCAAGAGAAATAAATTGATCATGCTGATAAGAATGACCACCCATGAACTTATTAAATTAGTCAGATGCACATGGATGTATGGGCGTATCAAACTCATATGGGAAATATCAGACTCACACTAGACCACCAAGTGATGCAACCCCCTTACTTGATACCCATAAAAGGAGGGACACGCCAAGACTGGCCATGGTGGCACCCTGACCCCATCACCTGGTCACTTGTCACAAGCCTTGCCCAGGAAAACCCCCACAACATTCAAACCTCCAAATCTCTGAACTTGTGCTTTAGCAAAAGGTAGTTTCTCATGCCTGTGATGACCACACAAGTCCCATTCCAAGCTGATACTCCAAGCTGACACTATGAAACTGCCAACTGTCTGGACTTTGGCAAAGTTCCTGCACTTTGACAGCTCTGCACCCTGAACAAGATCTTGGGCTGGTTCTTAATCTTATTTGACCACCTACAGGGACTCTTTGCATTCATATCTGCTCTTTGCATGGGCTCTCAGTCCAGCCTTCTGAGCCCTTGTGTCTGCCTTAATCCTTCAGCCCCTCTGTAACTCATATGTGTGTGTGTGTGTGTGTTTGTAAAATTGTGTGAAGTGTGATGTGTGACTTGAATGTTATAGATATTAGAAATTAAGATTGGAATAAAAGAGCCTGCGGTTATCCAGATTAGAATTACCAGGTGACCCACAAGTCTTCAGTGAACTGCCCTGATGAAAGTGGTGTAGCCTGTGAATTTATCGTTATTCAATAAATTCTGACATGGGAAAAGACAAACATGTTTGGTCTATGTTAATGACATGGCACGCTCACCACGGAGTCCAACTGATGCGGGCAGCAACAGCAAGTGACAAAAGGCGCAGCACACCCAGGACAACAGCCTGGATTAGGGGACAGCCTTTATTTTTAGGACCATCTCAGCTTCCTATTTTTGTGCTAGTCACTGGAGGAAGGAGGGGGAGCCTGGGCCAAGGGGAAGAGGAGGAATACATGCTCAGAATTGGATGTGAATCGACTTGGAAGAAACAAAGAAGTGTCACTGCCTGCACCTTTAATAAATGCCTTGGAACCCTCCCCAGCACTCACGCTGCACAGACTTCACCCCACATCCAATCTGTGGCTTCTATTGTCTCCTCACACTGTGGGACTCATAAGTAAGATGCAGCAGATGGCTGTGTGTGGCAATAGTGCCCCCTCCCCATTGGCAGGGTGGTTTTTTTTTTTTTTTAATAAACTCTTTTTCTTTCATCCTCATTTTTTTTTAATCAAAAACAATATATGGGTTTGTTTTTTTTGTTTTTTTGTTTGTTTGTTTGGTTGGTTGGTTGTGTTTTTGGTACTCCCCCAACTCTTTTTACTTTTTATTTTGAGACAGGGTCTTCCTGAGTTGCTGAGGCTGGTTTGAACTCATAACCCTCCTGCCTCAGTCTCCCCAGCCATTGGATTACAGGCATGCATCACTGCGCCTGATATATAAATATATATTTATGTTGTAGAAAAGTATAAGATAGGCTGGGGATGTAGCTCAGAGGTAGAGTGCTTGCCTAGCATGCAAGAGGCCCTGGGTTCAATTCCCAGCACTATTTAGAAAGAGAAAAAAAGGAAAAAAAAAAAGAATTTTCTCCATTGCTGCAACCATCACAGTTAACAGTTTAGTGTTAACAGTGCTTTTTTCTTGTGCATAGTTTAATCTGTCTTTAGCCAGGTGCCTTGAGGTTTCAGGTTTCATGGCCCAGGTGTGCTGATGAACCTCAACCAAGCCCTTGGCACATTCGCAGAGTAGCTGACCAATTTCAGAGAGCACCTTGTGACATGGAGCAGAAGAAAGCTAATTTTCCTATAGGAGACACCAGCCCACTCCCTTCTTGGCTGATTTCTCACCAATCATATATAATACTGATGCTGGCAGTTTGAATGACATTGAGCTGGTTCCAAAAGTTTACTAGACCTTACATGATATCCATCTCTAAAAATAAGATTGTAAATTATAGTTAGATTCCCAGGCTAGCTCTCAAAAACGAAGGGAACCAACAATGTAAATTAGAAATCATCTATGACAGTTCTGAACACCGGTTCGTCCTAAGCCTTTCTGAATTCTGGTTTTGAGACCCAAGGCCCAGGTTTGAGATTCTTTCCCCATGTCTTGGGCCCCTCTAAATTGCAAGTGTGTGAAGATTTGACTAGATCAATGATAGGTAAAGGTCAAAAGCAAGGTGAGAGGACTCAAATGGGAGAGGCATGGTACAATGACAGAGCTAGGGCCTTCAGAGAAACTGAGGTAGCATGAAGGCCCACCCTTCAAACGCCAGTTCTTGCGATCAAGTCAGAAAGATTTCAGACATCTTGCTCAGAGTAATAGGAATGAGTTTATTAAAGGGAAAGAGGAAACTCTCAAGGGAGGGAGTGGGTCCTCTCAGAGAGGACAGGAACAATATGCCTCTCCTGCCCTTTAGTTTTATTGGTGATTCCAGAGAAGTTTCCAGAGAGTTGTGCCCAGGTCCACCTCTTGACTTTCGACTGACAGCGGGGTGACATCAGACTTTCAAGTCCCCATTGTCATGGCAACTCTAGGTCACCTTGGCCCATGCTGACTGGTTCTAATTGGATTCTTAATCATTTTTACAGATTTTGTGGTTAGGAGAATTATCCTTATCTTCCAGAATCTGGTCTGTGAAAAGGGTTACAAATGTCTCTCCCTTCAAAGTAATTTGGGTTCCTTTTGTGGATTTTATTTCCTGACTGCACTTCCTTGTAGATAACAGGTAGTTTGCTGAGGAATGTGACATATCCTCTCCACTTAGGCCAGGCAGGGCTGCAGGTAACTTACTTTTTGTCAAAGAAAGCATGTAAGAGTCAGCACAGTGGGCACATTTTATAGAATTATTTTCTTAAGCTTGCATTCCCACCATCCTCTTCTGTCTGTCCCCTAACCGTATCATTCACAAACCCAGTGTTGCTAATCTGGGAGTCAGAACAGGAATCAGGAAATTTAGAGCTGGTTGTGATCTGGGTTCAAATCCCAGCTCTGCCTTTCGTTAGCTATGTGGATTTGGTTGGATCACTTAATGTATTTGGGTCTCAGCTTTCTTTTCTATAAAATGGGAATAAAATTACACATTCTTAAGGATTTATGTAAAGACTAGATGAGACAGATTATCATTTCTCAGACTTGAGAATAACTACATCTTACAGATGCCCACTGTTGATCTGATTTTTTAAAAATATTTTTTAGTTGTTGATAGACCTTTATTTTATTAATTTATTTATGTGTGGTGCTGAGAATTGAACCCAGTGCCTCACACATGCAAGGTAAGCGCTCTACCACTGAGCCACAGTCCCAGCCCCTGATTTGAATTTTTATAATTAGACAATAACTGACAAATAGGTGATGTTAATGCCTATGTTAATTAGCCTGATTTAGCCATTCAGCAATATATGTCTATTTTAAAACATCCTGTTGTATCCCATAAATAAATACAACTTTTGTCAATTAAAAATTAAAAAAGTTAAAGCCAGGTATAATGCTCCCCATGCCTGTAATCCTAGCTGCTCAGGAGGTTGAGGCAAAAGGATTGATAGTTGGAGGCCAGCCTAGGCAACATAATGAGAACCGGTCTCAAAAAATAAAATAAATCAGAAGATTTCTTAAGTGTTGACAAACTTATTCTTACTCTTTCTATATGCAGCTGGTGATGGAACCCAGGACTTCCCCCATGCCAAGCAGGCACTCTACCACTGAGCTACATCTCTAGCCCTACCTGGCTATCTTTGCAGAGAGGGAGCTCCACCCCTCCTCCCTTGTCAACATGCACTTTTTTTGTTGTCTTTGTTGTTACCAGGGATTGAGCCCAGGGGCACTCAACTACTGAGCCACATCCACAGCCTTATTTATTTATTTGTTTATTCATTTTGAGTCAAGTTCTCCTTAAGTTGCTTAGAGCCTCTGCTAAATTGCTCGGGCCACTCCATGCACGTCTAGATTCTCAGAGTCAGAGTTGCTGCATGCAGGCTGTTAATCCACATTGCCCACAGGAGGCAGAGATTAATATGCAAAACTGAAATCAATGGCCTCTGAAATCAATCAGGCAAGGTGTTTGTTTTTTTCAGGCTGCTTCACAAAAGGAGGTAGGAGGTGGGAGGGGGAGGGTGGAAAAATATGCTTCCCTGATTTGAAGGGTTTCAGATAAATCAACAATACCAGAGAAAGGTAGGAATATGGGCCTGAAGATCACTCACCAGAATGAAAGGATACCACCGAGCAGAATCTGGGGTAGGGACACATTCTTATATCCCACATGTCCACCAATTAACAGGAGCAGACTGATCACTATCAAAGGGTGGGCCTATGGCCTAGACACCACTGAGAAGCAAATGGACAAAAATAAAGCTATAGAACATAGAAATCCATTTCCCCTTTATAGATCAGTCAGGACACCAGGCAGGCAGAGCCTCGTGATTGCATTGTTGGAAGCTCTTAATTCAGGGTAGGCTGTATCCCACTGAGCACGGCTTCCAGTTCCTCACTAGGAACTGATAGTGATGAGGATAGACCTCCTGCAAGAGCAGGTGGAGAGAAGAGCCTCTCAGGTGCACAGGAGGCCCTGGAGAGAACCAATGCAGAAGAAGGGGAGCACTGAGCGGCCTTGAGATGCTTCTCTGACCCCAGAAAAGAATGGATTGGGGCTGGGGTTGTAGCTCATGGAAGAGTGCTTGCCTCACACACGTGAGGCCCTGGGTTTGATCCTCAGCATCTCATAAAAATAAACAAATAAAAACAAAGATATTGTGTCCATCTACAACTAAAAAAAAAATATATTTTAAAAAAAGAATGAATTGGATGTGACTATAACTAAAAGGTACTAGTCAAGTGACAGGGATTAGCCCCCCGTCCCAAACTAGCAAACAGGTGGTTCAGGTGTCATAAGACCCCTGCCCATGGTAGACACAGCTAGTGGATCCTGTCCCCCCTCTCACAGGCCAGGCTAAGGCTTCAGAGAATTTCCCAACACCCTGCTTCAGACTATTGCTAACATCAGAGATCCCTGCCTCCTTCCGGTCTCTACAGTTGGTGCTTTCTCTGTTGTAAGTAAACACCAGGTAGGCTGAACCATCAGAAAAACTGCACATCTGAGAAACGGGAGGAGAAGTAATATCCTCCTGGAGTGGAAGATGCTATAGTAGAGGGTAAGGCAAATAGGTAAAGAAGAACTCAAACTATCACTATTTGCTGATGACATGATTCTATATCTAGAAGATCCAAAAAAAAATCCACCAGAAAACTCCTAGAACTAATAAATGAATTCAGCAAAGTAGTGAAGCCAGATTTAAAGTTAGGTAGTCAGTGTAGTTAGGTAAATCGGGTCTAATATCGAGTGAAATCTAAAATGGAGGCCATGCTGATAATGATTCCAGAACGCAGGACAACTCATGGAATGTTAATGAAGTCCTGGAAAGGCCCTAGGTCAAAGTCCACCCCAAAGAAATGTTAATGGAACCCAGGAACAGCCCCCAACAGATTTGGAGATAGCCCATCCCAGAGAAGTGATAATGAAGTCCTTCCTGCCCAGATTACTTGTTTGGCCTACCTGTGTCCCACCCCTGGGGCCTTCCAACCTACATTCCATCACTGAAAGAACTATAAAAAGGGGAAACAACCGCACTTCCACAGATTCCACCTCTTGGGTCCTCTTCTTCCTCTGGGAGAAGTCTTTTCTGCTGTCCTGTAATAAACTTCTAATTTCTACTCTGACCTTGCCTCGGCGTGCTTCTCTGGTGTTATTCTTTAACATTGGGGAAGCAAGGACTCGTCACGGGCCAACAGTGGTAAGAGTAGCAGGATATAAAATCAACACCCATAAATCAAACAGATTCCTATACATCAGCGATGAATCCACTGAAAGAGAAATTAGGAAAACTACTCCATTCACAATAGCCTCAAAGAAAAAAAAAACCCACTGGGAATCAATCTAACAAAAGAGATGAAAGACCTCTACAATGAAAACTATAGAACACTACAGAAAGAAATTGAAGAAAACCTCAGAAGATGGAAATATCTTCCATGTTCCTGGATAGGCAGAATTAATATTGTCAAAATGGCCATGCTAACAAAAGCATTATACAGACTTAATGAAATTCCTATTCCTATCCCAATGATATTCTTCATAGAAATAGAAAAAGCAGTCATGAAATAAGAGACCCAGAATAGCTAAAGCAATCCTTAGCAAGAAAAGTAAAGTAGGAGGCATCACAATACCAGACCTTAAACTATATTACAGAGCTATAGTAACAAAAACAGCATGATATTATAGACTTGTAGACCAATGGTACAGAATAGAGGACACAGACAAACCCACATAAATATGGTTATCTCATACTAGACAAGGGTGCCAAAAACATTCACTGGAGAAAAGATAGCCTATTCAACAAATGGTGCTGGCAAAACTGGAAATTCATATGTAGCAAAATGAAATTAAACCTCTATCTCTTGGGGCTGGGTTTGTGGCTCATGGGGCTGGATTTGTGGCTCAGTGGTACAGTGCTTGTGTAGCATGTGTGAGGCCCTGGGTTCGATTCTCAGCACAACATATAAATAAAACAAAGGTCCATTGACAATTAAATATATATATTAAAAAAAAAAACCTCTCTCACCATGCACAAAAATCAACTCAAAGCGGACCAAAGAGTTAGGCACTAGAACAGAGACTCTGCGCCTAATGGAAGAAAAAACAGGCCCAAATCTTCACCACGTTGGCCTAGGATCTGAATTCCTTAATAAGACTCCTAAAGCGCAAGAAGTAAAATCAAGAATCAATAAATGGGATAGATTCAAATTAAAAAGCTTCTTCTCAGCAAAGGAAATAATAACATGAGGAGAGAGCCTACAGATTGGGAGAAATCTTTACTACCTGCACATCTGATAGAGTATTAATCTCTAGGATAGATAAAGAACTCAAAAAACTTAACACCAAAAAAAAAAAAATAGTTAACCCAATCAATAAATGGGCCAAGGAACTGAACAGACACTTCTCAGAAGAAGAAATACAATTGATCAAGAAATATAAGAAAAAGTGTTCAATATTTCTAGCAATTAGAGAAATGCAAATCAAAACTACTCAAGGATTTCATCTCACTCCTGTCAGAATGGCAATCATCAAGAACACAGGCAACAATAAATGTTGGCAAGGATGTGGGTAAAAAGGTACACTCATACATTGCTCGTGGGATTGCAAATTGGTGCAACCACTATGGAAAGCAGTATGGAGATAGATACTGTAAGGGTCCGGCGAATGTCGGAGGAACAGACCACCAAGAGACCGACTCATGCAACAGCAAAAGGGGGGTTTATTGGAGATCCAGCATGCTGGGGCTCTTTGCTCACTCAAGGAGGGAGAGCAGCCCAGAGCCCTGAGCAGGGGTTGAGCAGTGCTTAAGTACACTTTTTTTAGGGAGGGCAGGGACTTTACATACATCACAGTCCCCTTTAACAAATCACCATACACCGCGGGAAAATCAAACAACAATTCTCAAACATGATTAGTACATTCATTGGCGGGAACAGGTCAGGCGGGAGTGATAGGTCAGTCCTAAGGAGGGGGATACATTCAAACTGATTGGTTTGGGCCCTGAGATGCCTACGTGCCAAGCTGCACAGGGTCTAGGTTATTAAACAACTAAATGGTCAGGGGGAATATCTACTGGGCAGTCCTGGGAATTGTCCTAACAGCTACAGGAATTTCAGGTTTTGAGTGTAGCATAGGAACTTAACAATACCTGGTCCTTTACATTTTAACTCAGGCTTTGCAGCTTAGAAACTTTACAATACCCGGTCTTTTACACTTTAACTTCAATTTCTTTTACTCTTTCAATACCTCATAAAACTTGGAATGGAACCACCATTTGCCCCAGCTATCCCACTCCTTGGTTTATACTCAAAGGACTTAAAATAGCCTACTACAGTAATACAGCCACGTCAATGTTCATAGCAGCTCAATTCACAATAGCTAGACTATGGAACCTGAAAGAATTCCCCACGCAAAGACACTTCGCCGGGAGAATTCCAATTTTATTGCAAAAAGCAGTGTGCTTATATAGAACTAAGGGGGAGATGGTAGGGTTTAGATAAATGGCAGGCAACCCGTTTATTGGCAAGTTCTTTCAGATATCAGCTCCGGAGCCCAGGAATTAGTTCTCATTGGGGCTAAGGTTCCCCGCCAGCGAGGTTTGAAATTGGCGCCGGCGGGAGAGTTCACACGGGCGGGAACTTTTCGCGCCACTGCAGAAAAGAAGAAGGTAGGAAGAAGAGGTGCTTAGGCGCCATGTTGGGTTTTTTTTTCTCTGGGGTATGGCTGCCGTTTATACTTTTCCCAACAGAACCAACCTAGGTGTCCCTCAATAGATGAATGGATAAAGAAAATGTGATATATATACTCAATGGAATATTACTCAGCTTTAAAGAAGAGTGAAATTATGGCATTTGATAGTAGATGGTTGGAATTGGAGAATATCATGTTAAGCGAAATAAGCCAGTCCCACCAAACCAAAGGCTGAATGTTTTCTCTAATATGTGGGTGCTAATTCCCAATAAGTGGGGGGCACTAGGAAAGAATAGCATTACCTTAGATTAGGTAGAGGGAAGTGAGGGAGGGGAGCGGATGTGGGGATAGGAAAGATAGTAGAATGAAACAGACATTATTACTATATGTTTAGATATGACTTCATGACCAATATGATTCTGCAACATATACATCAGAAAAATGAGAAATTATATCCCATCTATGTATGATATGTCAAAGTGCATAAATGCATTCTATTGTCACGTGTAATTAATTAAAATAAATTTTAAAAAAAGACTGGGAGAAGAGCATTTAATACCCATTCCTCCACAATCTGAGCCAGCATACCTTGATCAGCAGCACTTAAGAACAACACCATGAGTATCTAATAGAGGTCTTTGTTTGTGCTTGGCCAATGAAAACCAAAATTGTTTTCTGTGAAGGGGAAAGAAACCTACTTAGCACTCCACTCTTAACAAAGCCGCCTGCAGAAACAAAGAGCTGGTGCTGCGCAGGATTTTAAGGAAGTTTTAATTTGCAGCAGGATTGTGCACGGCGTAGTGTGAAACCCATGTTTACTCGAGTTCTCATCAAGACAGCGACAGCCACGCTTTCCCCTGCCAACGTTTCTCTGCCTTTCCTATCACTGCTGTTCCACTGACACCAATCTCAAAGGAACTTTAAACAAAGACGTGTCTCGTCACTACGCCCACTTAGCCTGCTGCCATTTGTCTGTTGTCACATTTCTGTCTGTCCTTAGATCTTTGGAATGAACTGACTGAATTTTATCAGACCTCCTGTGTCCTCATCTGTCACCTCCAGACCTTGGGCACTCACTGACTGTGCTCCTTTTTGCAACCAAGGGTTTATTGCTGGTGGCATCCCCCCCACACACACTCCGGTATTTGCATTGCATTAGTATGCAAATTAAACAAACCGAGAAACACTTCCTCATTCAGCTGAGAATTCACAGTTCTAAGGCTGAAGACGGGCTGGTTTACTTTTTAATAGATTGTTATAACACCAAGTTCTGCTGCTGGGTTGAAAAGCAGAAGCATCCCAGATGTGGGCCCTTTTCTCTTGACTTTCCTCTTTTTCTCTCTTGCCCTCTCTCTATTCTTTATTTCTTATTTATTGACTTAATGGAGGGAAGATAAACATAACATAAAATGTATCATTTTAAACCTTCTTAAAATTTCCATTCAGGAGCCCTAAGTATATTTACACTTTTGTTCAACCATCACCATTATCCGTTTCCAGATATATGTCATCAGCCCAAATGGAAATGCTGAATCCATTAAATAATAACACTCCATGGCCCCCAAACCTCAGAGCCTGGCAACCACCATTCTAAGGTGTATTGTAACTTGAAAGTGGGTTTGGATTCATTGTAAATGTATATTACAAACCCCAGAGTAACCACTAAAAATGTTAAATACAAGCAAAAGAAAAAAAAATTGCTGGGTGCAGTAATACACACTTGTAATCTCAGCAAACATGGGAGGCTAAGACAGATGACAAGTTTGAGGCCAGTCTGGGCAATTTAGCAAGACCCTGTCTCAAAATAAAAATTAAAAAAGAGCTGGAGGTATAGCTCAGTGGCAAAGAGCGCCTGGATTAAATTCTCAGTTCCACATACAGACACAAAATTATAATTGATATGGTGAATGAAATTATAATTGATTCAGAGAATGAAATCATAAAATGTTCAAGTGAAAACCATAATGTCAGAGTAGAAGACAAAAATAAGAACAAAGAACAAGAGGCATTATTAGAAAACAGGAACAAATAAGGTAAATATTGTTCTACATCAATAATTACTTTAAAAGGCTTAAATTTTAAAAAAAGAGAGAGATTGTCAGAATGGTTCAAAAAGCAACACCCAATTATATGTTGTCCATAAGAAACTTGCCTTAAATATAGAGTCACACATAGGTTAAAAATAAAGTAATGGAGAAAGATTTATCATGTTAACATTAATCAAAAGAAAGTTAGCTTTAGGGCTGGGGTTGTGGTTCAGTGGTAGAGCACTTGCCTGGCACATGTGAGGCACTGGGTTTGAGCCTCAGCATCTCATAAAAGTATATAAATAAAACAAAGGTATTGTGTCCATCTATAGCTAAAATAAGTAAATAAATAAAATAAAGAAAGCTAGCTTGGCATAATAGTGCATACCTGTAATCCCAACTACTCAGGAGGCTAAGGCAGGAGGCTCTCAAGATGGAGGCCAGCTTCATCAATTTAGTGAAATCCTGTCTCAAAATTTAAAATAAAGAGTGAGCAGTCGCAGTCGTGATGTTTGAGAATGCTCTAGTGGGAGAATATAACAGTGAAAGATACCCTTTAGCCTCTGATATGCCTTAGTTGAGGAGGAAGACCCTCCTAGGGCCTCTGTCTGCCATCTTCCCCCCTGGAATCCTGGGCCCCAGAGATCTATGGACAGAACATTCTGCTCCAGCCAAGGTGGTGAGGGCAGCTGCTCCTAAACAGCGCAAAGGCAGCAAGGTTGGTGATTTTGGAGATGCAATCAACTGGCCTACACCTGGAGAGATAGCCCACAAGAGTGTGCAGCCACAGTCTCACAAGCCTCAGCCTGCCCGTAAGCTGCCACCCAAGAAGGACATGAAAGAACAGGAGAAAGGAGAGGGGAGCGATAGTAAGGAGAGCCCGAAAACCAAATCAGATGAATCAGGGGAGGAGAAGAATGGGGATGAAGACTGCCAGCGAGGTGGGCAGAAGAAGAAAGGGAATAAACATAAGTGGGTTCCCCTGCAAATAGACATGAAGCCCGAAGTTCCCAGAGAGAAACTTGCTTCACGCCCCGCTCGCCCACAGGAGCCGAGACATACACCTGCCAACCGCGGGGAGATCAAAGGGTCTGAGCCTGCCACCTACATGCCTGTGTCTGTGGCCACCCCCACCCCAGCCTGGCAACCAGAGACCAAACCGGAGCCTGCCTGGCACGACCAGGACGAAACATCGAGTGTGAAGAGTGATGGGGCTGCCCATTTTGACTACCAATTTGGCTATCAAAAGTTTGATGGTGCAGAGGGGCCTCGAACCCCCAAGTACATGAACAACATTACCTACTACTTTGACAATGTCAGCAGCACTGAGCTTTACAGCGTGGACCAGGAGCTGCTCAAAGACTACATCAAGCGACAGATTGAGTACTACTTCAGCGTGGACAATTTAGAGCGAGATTTCTTCCTGAGAAGAAAAATGGATGCTGATGGTTTCCTTCCCATCACCCTTATTGCTTCCTTCCATCGTGTGCAAGCCCTTACCACTGACATTTCACTTATTTTTGCGGCCCTCAAGGACAGCAAGGTGGTGGAAATTGTTGATGAGAAAGTCCGAAGGAGGGAAGAGCCTGAGAAGTGGCCTCTTCCTGGTCCCCCAATAGTGGATTATTCCCAGACTGATTTTTCCCAGCTTCTCAACTGCCCTGAATTTGTTCCCCGCCAGCACTACCAGAAAGAGACGGAGTCGGCGCCTGGCTCTCCCCGTGCAGTCACCCCAGTGCCAACCAAAACGGAGGAGGTCAGCAACCTAAAGACACTGCCTAAGGGCCTGTCTGCCAGCCTGCCTGACCTGGATTCTGAGAACTGGATTGAAGTGAAGAAACGGCCTCGGCCCTCCCCAGCACGGCCCAAGAAGTCAGAGGAGCCCAGGTTCGCCCACCCGACATCTCTGCCACAGCAGCTTCCCTCCCAGCAGTTGATGTCCAAGGATCAGGATGAGCAAGAGGAATTGGATTTCCTGTTTGATGAGGAGATGGAGCAGATGGATAGGCGAAAGAACACCTTCACTGCCTGGTCTGATGAGGACTCTGACTATGAGATTGATGACCGGGATGTCAACAAGATCCTCATTGTTACCCAGACGCCACCTTATATGCGCCGGCATCCTGGGGGCGACCGTACAGGCAACCACACCTCTTGTGCCAAGATGAGTGCTGAGCTGGCCAAGGTCATTAATGACGGGCTCTTCTACTATGAGCAGGACCTGTGGACTGAGAAGTTTGAACCCGAGTATTCCCAGATCAAGCAAGAAGTCGAGAACTTTAAGAAAGTCAACATGATCAGCCGGGAGCAGTTTGACACACTGACCCCTGAACCCCCTGTGGATCCCAACCAGGAGGTTCCTCCTGGGCCTCCCCGGTTTCAGCAAGTTCCCACTGATGCCCTGGCCAACAAGTTGTTTGGTGCTCCTGAGCCCTCCACCATTGCCCGCTCTCTACCAACCACTGTCCCAGAGTCGCCAAACTATCGCAATGCCAGGACCCCCCGTACACCCCGGACCCCACAGCTCAAAGACTCAAGTCAGACGTCACGGTTTTACCCAGTGGTGAAAGAAGGACGGACGCTAGATGCCAAGATGCCTCGAAAAAGGAAGACAAGGCACAGCTCAAACCCACCCTTGGAGAGCCACGTGGGCTGGGTGATGGATTCCCGAGAGCACAGACCCCGAACTGCTTCCATCAGCTCCAGCCCCTCAGAAGGAACACCTGCAGTTGGCAGCTATGGCTGTACCCCTCAGTCACTGCCCAAGTTCCAGCATCCTTCCCACGAGCTGCTCAAGGAAAATGGTTTCACACAACACGTCTACCACAAGTATCGCAGGCGCTGCCTTAACGAGCGGAAGCGCTTGGGCATTGGCCAGTCTCAGGAGATGAACACTCTCTTCCGCTTCTGGTCCTTCTTCCTCCGAGATCACTTCAACAAAAAGATGTATGAAGAGTTCAAGCAGCTGGCTCTGGAGGATGCCAAAGAAGGCTACAGATATGGTTTAGAGTGCCTTTTTCGATACTACAGTTATGGCCTAGAAAAGAAGTTCCGGTTGGATATATTCAAGGATTTTCAGGAGGAAACCGTGAAGGACTATGAAGCTGGTCAACTCTATGGGCTGGAGAAGTTCTGGGCCTTCTTGAAATATTCCAAAGCCAAAAATTTGGACATTGACCCCAAACTGCAAGAATACCTCGGCAAATTTCGACGTCTAGAAGACTTCCGAGTAGATCCCCCCATGGGTGAGGAAGGCAACCACAAGCGACACCCAGTGGTAGCAGGAGGTGGCAGCGGTGAGGGCAGGAAGCGGTGCCCCTCCCAGTCTTCCAGCAGGCCTGCCACCATGATCAACCAACCCCCTACACCACCTACTGGCCAGCCCATCCGGGAAGATGCCAAATGGACAAGCCAGCACTCGGATACACAGACTTTGGGAAAGTGAAAAGCCCTTTAGCCCTGGGGTTTAGAGTGGGGAAGGGGTGGGGTGGTCGAGGGTCCATGGGGGTGCCCAGTCCCAGGAGAGGGGACAAAGAAGGGACTGGCCTGGAATTAATAGAGCAGGCCTCTGTGCTGAGTAGCAGTGTGTACACCATTTGGGCTATTAGAGGTACCCTGGGCAGAGCCTCCACATAACTCCCTTCTCCTCTCTCCATGACTCTTCCATCCCAGCTTCTTCTAAGGGGGGAGGGAAAGGGGGGAGATTTTTTTATATATATATACATATATATATATATATATATATATATATATATATATATATATCAAGTTTTAAATTATTGATAGTTTGTCTGGATTACCAAAATCACTCTTCAGCCCTGCCCTTGGCTGATATGCCGCAACCCTGATCCCCACCCACAGCCTCTTCTTGCTCCCCCCCAAGCCAACTATGCAGCCCACCAGAAGGCCCTGTGGGCCCTGTTGCCCAGCACTGTCCCGTGGAAGGCTCTGACAGCGCCTGGGCCCCAGGAGCACTAGCCCCTGCCTATGTGGGGTTTGCCATCACCGTGTTCTCTCCCTGCTGTCCCTACCATGCCCTTCTGCCATCTTCTGGGAGAAGGAAACCAAAGGATCTAAAAGTGGGGGTTGGGGGAGGTTTCAGCCTCTCCCACTCCCCTTTCCCCACACCCCTTACTCCCCAGCCCAGAGAGACGCTGCTCATACCAGAAAAGACTATTGAAAGATGATTTATTTTATTTTTCTCTGACCTTTCCATCCTTGGAAAAACGGAAAAAAGAAAAAAAAAAAAAGACAAAATAGACCATAAAAAAAAAAACCAAAAAAAAAGAAAAAAGAAAAAAAATCAGAAAACCCCCACCTAATCCATAGAAAGTGATGTCTTTCCCCTCTCCTTGGAATTTTTTTTGTTTGTTTGTTTTGTTCTTGGAAATAATATTTTTTTAAAAGTTGCCTTATTGTGGAGCGGGAATCTGAAATAATACCCAAATGCCTGTTTTCCTCGGTGGAGTCAACCTGAAGAGCTCCCACCTTCTCTGGATGTGCCTGGGCTTGGACTGGCTGGATCTTTCTCTGGACTGAGTTGCATGTACAGTGCCTCCTGCCTGGAGGCAAGAGAGTTGGGGGCGGCTGTCAGAGCCGTGCCCAAAATATCCCTGCTGTTGCATCGTTGAAGCTGACGTCCTGTGTCTGTACACTGCTGCCACTTTCGTGTCCTTGCTCTGCTTGCTGTTGCCTCACGCCAGGCCCCGTCCTGCCGTGACACCCTTCATCCTACCCTTGGAATCCCAAGGCCAAGTTTGCTTCAAACTGTTGGAAAACAGAGTTGGCCTGGATCTGGAACACACTTGTCCTCAGCCCGAGCGTCTTCCCCATGCCAGAGGGGAAAGGGGAACACCTGGTAGCTGAGGCTTGGATATGTTTCTCACATTGTCCTGAAAGATCACCGAGACCTCAAGGAAGCTTTATGTCTCATGAAAGGTGGAGAAAGGTGCCGTTCTTTTCCGAGGGTCTGGTGGGGTCTCCCCATCTTGCATCCCCCCCCCTCTGCAAGCCATCTCTGCCCACCCTCTCTCTGATCAACCCCAACTGGGAACGAGACCCCGCCTGGGAACGAGGGATGAGGAGGAATTGGGGGCTGGGGGGAATCCTGCCAGTTGGTGAAGCCCTGTGGCAGGAAGGTATATGTGGACATAGAGTATACCTAACTTCTCTTCTCCAGCCACTGACTGCTTGAGTTGGGCTGTGAATGACAATGGAATGGCTGGAGTCTACTGTCGTCAGAAGCTAGGGAGGGTGACCGACTGACCCGCACAGACTGGGATGTGTGTCAAGTACGGGCATGACTGCATGTTCACCCCCAATGGGAACTGGGCAACACGGAAAAGTTTGCAGTCTTGTTGCTCAATTACTGAAACTTCTTTGGCCCTCCTTTTCAACAGGTTTCTCTGTTGGCCCAAAGGTTGGGAATAGGAGACAGTATCCCAGGCTGACAGGGGCTCACTTGCCCTCTGTCTTTGGGTACCTCATTGCTTTTAGTTTGTGTGCCCCCTCACCTCTGTCATCCCAGTGCTTAGTATGTGGGAAGCCCATCTCACTTCCTGTGACCCAGTCGTCTTGAACCAAGGATGAATGTCTGGTCTCTGCTATGACAATGGGATCTGAGGCCTCTCCCTAACCAGTCTGGTGTGCCTGCCCCACATTGTCCCAGACACTGGACTCCTGGACCTCCTTCTCCCTCCCTTTCCCCCTTTTTTTCCTTTGGGTCACTCAGCCCTGTATTGTATCCAGCACCACAAAAACCTCAGTGTTTGACCCTTGCTGGGTTTGGGGACACAAGGAAGCCTTGGAGGTGGGAAAAGGCTGCTCTCGTCTAGTTACTCCCAGGCCAGGGAACTTCATCTCAACATAGGCTGAGGAGGGGTGAGGGGCTATTTTCTTTCTTTTTTTTTTTTTTTTTTGTAACATGTTAGGAGTTAATGTTGCAAAGAGTAGTTTACATCTTCACTTTCTGAAGACACTTGAATTTAGGACCGATGTATCTGTGACAAGTATGAGTGGCAGGGGCCATCAGGACTAGCCACTACACATCCACCACCTTCCCATGGGAATCTTAAGACCTGAGACACAAAGCAACAGCCTGCCCCAACCCCCTGTTTATTCTCTGCCCTTCTAAGGTTGGTCCACGCCAGAATGACCTGTAGGTGTCAAACAGAAGGTCTGTGTGTGCCTAAGCCCTGATGAGGGACAGGTTTTTCTTGTGCCCTCTCCAGAACCTGAGACACATGCACTATCAGTAGAGAAGGCTACCCAGTCCTGCCTCAGCCTGGACCCCTAGGGCTCAGAACGACAGCAAGAGGCACTGAGCCCCCATGTCAAAGTTAAATGTTTTTGTTTCATTGTAGCTCTTTTTCCCCACCTTTTCTGATGATTGATTACAAAAGAAAGTAAAGCTGCTCAGGAGGCTCTGGAAGTGAGGTGGAGGAAACAAGAAGACTAGCCTTTGGGAGAGCTAGGGGTGTTTTGCCAAAAGCCTGGGTAGAGTGGTCTGGATCATCTGGCACCCTCCCAAATGGGAACCTCAAAGTACCTCTTGTGTGGAAGGGTTCCTGGATTCTCCCCAGCCCCACCCTCTCCTTCAGCCATGTTGATGGCAGAGGCAGAGAACATAAGAACTTACAGCCCAATTCTCACTGGAGAGGAAAACTTGTCATCTGGCTTTGCGAAGAAGGTTCCACCTTACGCTCGTAGTACATTATCTTTACCATGTGCTAGGATATCACATTTAAAAGGACAAAAAAAAAAATGTAAAATACTTGAATGAGCTTGTATTATAACATTAATATTATTGAGAGTATCTGCTTTCCAGGCTGAAGTGATTCATTCATTATTCTAGTCCTGCTTTAGTCCTTTGTAATTTGTGGTAATTATGCTTTTCTTTTTAATACAAAAAAAATGTATAAAAATAAAAATTTGAAAAGGCAAAAAAAAAAAAAAATTTAAAATAAAAAGGGATGTGGTATAGTTCAGTGGTAGAGCACCTCTGAGTTCAATCCAGTACCAGAAACAAACAAATAGATTGGGTACTTTTATTATTTTCACACAGAGTAAGCTTCAGAGCAAGAAGAATTATCAACAATAAAAAAGAGATTTCCATAATGACAAAAGGGTCAATTAGAACTTGGTTTCCAAATGTAATCTCTACAGATATTATCCACTCACCAATTAGCAGTTGAACCTGTCCTCTGTCCATTTATGTGCCTCCTCACGGAGCAGACCCCTTTGTAATGTGCCTTTATGATGTGTCTAGCCCAAGTGTTCCTTCAGGATACCCTGTCAGTCCCAATTGGATGCACGCAGGTGGCAATGCAGACCCAGGTGACACACAAGCTCAAATTCCAGCACTACCTCTGCTAGATGTGTGGCTCTGGCAGGGGACCTCGCCCATCTGAGTACCAGTGTTAAGTATAGATAATACCTTCCTTACATATCTGCTATATAGATAACATGAGATAAAGGGGTTCATAAAGTGCTATATGGTATGGAAGTTGACTATTATTAACCATACCCAGGAATTCAGATTCCATATGGCTTTTCTCCATAGAAAAATTTCACTTTGCTAATGTGCTTTTTTTCCTCTAAATTGATCTATAAACTAACAACAACAAACTAACAACAAAAAACGTATCTATTTTTATAACTTATTTCTATTCAGTTTGGAAAATACATTTTTAAGTCCTCCCAAACCTCTTCTTTCTCTCATATATATGCTGATGCTCTGCAGATGAGCTGTGGCTAATGGTAAAACAAAAAACAAAACAAAACAAAAAAAATCTGTTTTTTCTTTTTTTTCTTTCAGGGATTGAACCCAGGGGTGCTTAACCACTGAATCATGTCCCCAGTCTTTTTATTTTTTGAGACAGGGTCTCCCTAAGTTGCTTAAGGCCTCGCTAAGTTGCTGAGGCTGGCTTTGAACTCAAGATCCTCCTGCTTTAGACTCCAGAGCCACTGGGGTTACAAGCATGCACCACTATGCCCATCCTAAAACAAGACTTTTTTTTTTTTTTCAGAAGCATGATGGTGGGGCTGGGCAATGGGTAAAGGAGAGGAGGCTTGGCAGGATATCGATGGGAGGGTGCAAACTGAGGACATAATGTAGGTTGTTAGAGTCTAAGGACTCTCGATTGAGTAGATTGAGAAAGGCAAAGAGGTGGGACAAGCCATGGAATATCATTGCAGGACCAGGTAGAGCCAAAGATGCTCTTAAAGGAGCATGAGAAGGAATAGAAACTTCTATAGCTGTGGCAGAACCTGCTATTGTTGCAGTATCCATTATTTCCCTTTTTTCCATATTGGTGGAGTTTTTAGCTGGATGCATGGCCAACCATGTAAAGACTACACTTGCCAACCTCTGTGGCAACTATTTCTTTAGGTCTCTGAAATGTGTCTGCATGATCATTCTTATTCAATGCATGTAGGAAAAAGACAATTTAAAGAAAGGAGTGATTGACGGAGAGAAATGCTACTAAGAGATCAAATAAGATGAGGATCAAAAGATATCCTCTGGATTAAGCAACAGAGAATTCACGGAGACCATGGTGAGAACATTCCCAAGGAGTAGTAAGATCAGAAGCCCAGTTGTAAGAGAAGACCCAGGGTAGAGAAAGATGGACAGCAAATATATGCCCTTCATTAAGTTTAGCTGTAGACTACTCAGTGGTAGAGTTCTTGCCCAGCATGCAAAACCAAAAAGGTTACCTGTAAAGAAGACAAGAGGTAAAGATCCACATAAGGTGAGAATGAGAATACATCCTAATCGTCATTTCTTATGTTTTCATAATGACTAACAACCTACATAATGTTTTACTTATTGGCGAATATACAACAAACCACTCCAAAGCGTAGTGACTTCAGCTATAGTAACTCACTTCTCTGGATTCTGTGGGTTGATGGGCAGTTCTTTGCTTCATGTAGTGTGGGCTGGAGCACTGGGATGCCTGTTCGTGGGTGCTACCTGCTGCAGGAGCTCAGCTGGAGCTGTCAGCCAGGGCTCTGGGTTCTCCTCCAGAGGTCCTCGCTACATGGTTGCTTGTGCTTCCTCACAGCATGGCAGCAAGGTTCCATGAAGAAACATTCCAAAGGTGCAAAAAACGTAAGCTGCTAGTGCTTCCTAAGACTTAGGCCTGGAACCAGCATGACATTACTTTCACCACATTGCTTTGTTTCAAACAGAACACAGGACAAGGGGAGAAAAACTGCGTAAGCGCATGAATACATCAGGCACCGGGACCATGAGTAATAATCCACCCAAATAGAAATGACCCAGAGAGGTGGGAGAGATGACAAGGGGCAGGAGAAAACTCAGGGGATGGGGGCATGTTTTATCTTGATTATAGTGATAATCTTCTTATCGTGATAATTATCTTGATTATAGTGAAGAGTTCCCAGGTCTTTATATACACAAGCTTTAAATGTACACAATTTATTGTGTACCAGTTACACCTCAAGGCAGCCATTTGAACAAAGAAAGAAATCTACTCCCTGGAAAGAAAAATCTTTCACTAAGTGGAAGTCTATACATTCAGTGGAATATTGCATAGCAATTTTCAATGATAAAGAGGATGAGCCCGGCAAGGTGGCTCATGTCTGTAATCTTAGCAACTCAGGAGGCCGAGGCAGGAGGATCACAAACTCGACGTCAGCCTGTCTCAAGATAAAACAAAGAGGACTGGGGATGTAGCTCAGTGGTAGATATCCCTGGGTTCAATCCCCAGTACTGGGTGAGGTTGGGTGGGGAGAGTATGAAAAAAAAAACACTGAGAAATGTTTCTGATATACTGACAAATGAAAAAAAGCAGGTATGAAATTCTGGGTTTATTGAAAAATTTGTACAAATATGTATGTGAGGGCAAGCCCAGAAAATCCTATTCAAGATGAAAATGCCTTTACCAGGGAGGAGGAATAGCATGGATTTTCCCTGTAGTTGTCCACATGTTGTCCTGGTGCTGCTTTTTATTTATAATTGCCCTCTTGATCCTTCCATGTTTACATTCAGCCTGTTGTCTGAAGTCCTCAGTGGGTCAGGCCTCTTTACTCAGCCTTGAACAGCATGTAGCTGGCCACTGTCGGGAGCACTCGTTTCCTGTGTGGTTCCCACGTGATGCAGGGGCTCTTGTGCCAGGCTTGAGACGGAAATAGGGCTCTCGAGGAGTGGCACAGCTCTTCTGTGTTCAGTTGGTCCTAATAACAGGCTTGCTCCTCTCCCACCTGGGCCTGTCACATCGGCTACATAATCACTTCCTAATCAACCCTTCCCTTTCCATTTTCCTTTTCACGACACCTTTCCTTTTCAGATCCCCTGGCTTAGCCAGCTCTGGTGTCTGGGCTCTGGTGGTCTTACTGTGCTGCTCATCCACTGTTTAGCAGAAGCTCCCTTTACCTTGGCAGGATCCAGCTACAGCCGGTGTCTGCTGCTAAGATTCCCTTCTCCCCCTCCCTCTTGCCTGACACATTATTTTTTTCACAACTGAAGCTACTTGAGGAAACCTGCTATACTCTTTCCTAGGTGTCAAACCACCACAAAGGCAATTTACCAGGAAGATGGGCTCTGCAGGTGCCCAGCAACAGGGAGAGAAGGGAGTCAGGTCTTTTCATCAGCCCCTATTGGCTCCAAGTATCCTTTATACCTGCTGTGATGATGCTCTCTGCTTAAGGTCAGCTCTGCCTTTCAGCAGGAGAAGCACCAAAAGACAGGTGATGGCAGGTTGACATTTCCATCCTCATAGACCAAATTGCTGTCGACATGCCCAGGATGATGTGTGGGCAGTAGAATTGGTAGCAAGAGCCAGAGAGGTGACTGCCAAGCCCCTGCCACCTGGCTGCTGTCAGGGGTGGGCAGAGAGGAGTATGTGAAGAATGCGGGGTACCACATTAGTAGCCAACCCCAAGCCATGTGTTCTGTAGGGGAGGTTCTTCAACTAAAAGCAGGCAGCCTGATGTCAGTTAAACTGCTCCTTGAGGTGGCCATTGCTAAGGTTCAACCTCATAAAACACAATGGCCACTGTGCTGTCAAACTGATTCGCTCTTAAAATGCAACTTATTAGGCCAGGCTCGGTAGCAAGCAGCCTGGACAACTTAGTGAGCCCCTCAGCAACCTTGCAAGACTCTGTCACAAAAATAAAATAAAATAAAATAAAATAAAATAAAAAGGACTGGCACGAAGCTCAGTGGTAGAGCACCCCTGGGTTCTATCACCAGTCCCCAAATATAGTGATTTTTTTTTAAGGGAGCTCTCTCAGTTTCCAGCAAGGGCCGTGATCCACATCCACTCACTCCTGGAGAAATTTTAGGTCTTTGTTCTGGGCTGTTTCCTTTGTCTCTGCAGTCCTTGAGTTCCCCCTCACCATAGCCTTTCAAAGCCATCCTTTCTCCTATTTCCCTGCTTACATTTCCTCTGCCTCTCCCCCTGTCTTTCTGCTCTAATTAGCACAAAACTTTTTGCAGAAGTACATTTAGCAAGTGACACTTGCTATGACCAGTTCTAATGCTGAGGTTCAGTTTGAAGCAGAAATGAAAACCTGATGTGAAACAGCCTACGACCCTTCCCTCCTCTGCCAGGGCAAGTAAAAATCCAAGTGTGTGTGTGTGTGTGTGTGTGTGTGTGCGTGCGCGCGTGCACATGTGCACACCCACTGGCCCGTCCCATGCATCCTGGAAAGAAATGGAATGCCAAACAGTTCTCTTTCTGCGTTCATGACTTGCATAATTTGAAAATTTGTATGTCTCAAATTATTTCATTATTACGTAGATGCATCTGCAGCATTACAAAATGATGGGAGAAAATCATCATGTTTGACACCCAATGAGTTAAAATTGTATTTATTCCTCATCCAGAAAGTTTCTTTGCAAGGAGAAACCAGATGACTTTAGGAGTTAAATTTATACATACATTTATACATGAAGCTGGGACTAGTGGGCACACCTGTAATCCCAGCTACTCAGGAGGCTGAGGCAGGAGGATCACAAGTTACCCAACCTGGGTAACTTAGCAAGACCCTGTAAATCAAAATAAAATAAAAATACTGGGGATGTATCTCAGTAGTAAAGTAATGTGAAGGCCTTAGTTCAATCCCCAGTACTGCAAAAAGAGAAAAAAAGAAAGATGCTAACCATAATGTAAAATGATGATGCTTGAAATCCTTCAGATATTCTAAGTACTAGCAGTAAGGATGTTATGCAGTATTTTATTTTAGTTTTTACAAATTGAGAAACTTAAGGTCAGATGGGTCTCAATTTCCCCAAATCCCAGATGCTTATAGGTGAGGTCCTTGGAGGCCATGTCTGTTGTGTAGAAACATCTTTGTAGCCCCATTATGTCTGGTGTACAGTAGGGACTCAATAAATGTCTGTGGAATTTAACTGGTTCCAGGAAAAGACCAATAGTATTAATATATTGAACATGGACATCTTTTTTTTTTTAAAGAGAGAAAGAGAGAGATAATTTTTTAATATTTATTTTTTAGTTTTCGGTAGACACAACATCTTTATTTTATTTTTATGTGGTGCTGAGGATTGAACCCAGCGCCCCACGCATGCCAGGCGAGCGCGCTACCGCTTGAGCCACATCCCCTGCCCGAACATGGACATCTTTATTAGGACAATTATTTCATAAATGTACAAATCCTATATTATTTTCTTACTATTCCAGTAACCAAAGGGGAATTAGCTGAGCTAGCGACAGCAGCAGTTAAATTAAGACTGCCTTATTTTCCCAAAGGGATCCTATCTTCACATATGGCATCAATTTCTCAGAGTTTGTGGGACAATTAGGAGTATTTCATACAATGTTGTAGGGATTTACCTGTATTACTCATCTTAACTTCCTTCAAAGTCCCCAAGGATATAAGTTCAGGTGTGATTATCGTGACACCTGGCAGGACTAAGGGAGGCCAGAGTGTTGGTGTTGGGTTAGTCTGTGACTTGCTATCCAGCTGTATATCAGAATCACCTGTAGAGCATCATAATATCTATTGCCTCCATCCCTCCCTGGACCAATTAAATCAGGTCTTGGGAGTAGGTCCTATAATTTAAAACTCTCTAGAGAGGTCTCCAAAGAAGAACAAAGAATGGATGGGTGGGAAGAGAAAGCATTTCGGCTTTCTGCCCACTCCTAGTTTGCTTTCAGCCAGCAGTACACCCAACAATGCTCAAAAGTTGGTGTTTTCTTTGATTTGTTCTTTTTAGTTATACATGACAGTAGAAGGTATGCATTCTATGTATACTTACATGAAGTGTAACTTATTCTATTTAGGATCCCACTCTTGTGGTTGTAGCTGATGCAGAGAGTCCAATTAATTCTACTGGCTTTCCTATTCCCCTCCTTCTCCCTTCCCTTCGTTTCCCCTTGTCTAATCCAATGGATTTCTATTATTCCCCCACCACCACCTCCCTTGTTTTGGTTTAGCATCCATAAATCACAGAGAACATTTGGCCTTTGGGTTTTGGGGGATTGGCTTATTTCACTTAGCATGATATTCTGCAGTTCCATCCATTTACCAGCAAATGCCATTACTACATTCTTCTTTATGGCTTAAAAATATTCCATTGTGTATACATACCACATTTTCTTTATGCATTCATCCATTGAAGGACATAGGTTGTTTCGATAGCTTGGATATCAAATGTTTATGTGTCCCTCATCAACTGGGGCTGTTGCTGTAATGCAGATTTGGATTCAGTAGGTCTGGTCCACTGGTGCAGATGTAGTTTGTTAGCAGTCCATACTTGCATAGCAAGGATGCAGCACTGCACTATCTGATTTGGTGGCCACAAGCCACCTGTGGCTGTTAGGCATGTGACACATGTTAAATATGGGAGGCCATTGTTTTAGACTAAGTTCCACCAACTGGGCCCCAAAAGACCAGATGAAAACTCATTATGGAACTACCCCTGCTAAAGTTCCATATCAACAAACCCAGGCTAAATTCTCTGACTTTCGGGAGGGAGAGAGCCAAATTCCCAAACAGGCCAGTTTCAATTGGTGTAATAATCAAGTTTCCTCTGGTTTAATCTTTACACAAAGAAGGTAACCTGAAGTAATCTGATGTTAACTAATCAATTATCTTTCGACTGTTCTGTCTCCTTGTCCCTGCCTTACAAGAAAAGTAATTTTGAAATGACCAATCTGATTTTTGTTTTTTGTTTCTTCCTTTTCCAGCCTCCTCTGTTTATAAAACCAACCTCTTCTGCTTAGCTCACTTTATTCTATGGGATGGAACATTTATTTATGGGATGAAGTATTGACCAATTCTAGAATTAAAATCAGTTAAGATCTTTAATTGAAATTTTTCCTTTTGATACCAATCCAAGTTAAGATGCACTCTAAGTACAAAATAAATGCCAACTTTTGAAGCTTTAGTTAAAACATATGTATCTTAATAATTATTTTTTATATTGATCACATGCCAAAACTATAATGTCTTAGATATATCCAGTTAAATAAAATATACTACAAAATTTAACTTCATCTGTTTCTTTTTTTTTATTTTTTATTTTTTTTTTATTGTTGGTTGTTCAAAACATTACATAGTTCTTGATATATCATCTTTCACACTTTGCTTCAAGTGGGTTATGAACTCCCATTTTTAGCCCATATACAGATTGCAGAATCACATCAATTACACATCCATTGATTTACATATTGCCATACTAGTGACTGTCGTGTTCTGCTACCTTTCCTATCCTCTACTATCCCCCCTCAACTTCATCTGTTTCTTCTTCCCTGTTTAAAAAAAGAAAAAAAACAAAAACAACTTTGCTACTAGATCTCTAGGTCTGGAGAAGTAGCTCAATGGTAGAGCACTTGTCATGTGTGAGGCCCTTAGTTCCATCCCCAGAACAGTAGAAAAAAGAGAGAGAAAAATGAAAAAAAAAAATTTTTTTTTAGTGTGTGTGTGTGTGTATATGTGTGTTAATGGGGTGGAAACCAGGGCCTCACACATACTAGGTAGGTGCTTTACCACTGAGCTACATGCTCATCCCTTTTTATTTTTATTTTATTTTTATTGTGAGATACAGTCCTGCTAAGTTGCTCAGGCTGTCCTTCAACTTACAATCCTCCTTCCTCAGCTTTCCAAGGAGCTGTGTGCCACTGCACCCAGCAGATAAATTAATGCCACAGTCTGGCTGGGCACAAATCACGAGCCACTTAAGCAGGAACAAACTTTATTTCCGAATGCTACGCGCGCTGCCTTCTCTTGGGACACACCACACACCAACCGGAAATCCCTCCTCTGGAAATCCCTCCTCCGGCACTTCCCCAACCAATGCAAACTCCCCAGGAATCCCCGCGAGAACTCCAAAGTAGCGGCCTTCTGGCAAAAATGCCATGCGTCATCCCAACTCGGCTGTGGCCCTCAACAAATTAATTTAATAAAAAATAATCACAGATATCACTTACTATGTACCCTTAAGTACATTATATGAATTATCTTATTTGGTGATCACAATGGTTCAAGATGCAAGCATTACTATTAGCCTCATTTTACAGATGGGGAACTTTGCCTTCAGCTAACAAATGAAAAGGTTTAGGCTTGAGTTTTAGAAGGCTGTGTACTGTAATTCTACCACTGGTCACCACTACTACCAATCATTTGAGGGCTTTTTTGTTCAATTTATATATAGAAATTACAAATAGGCAAAGTGCAGCTCCCTTAGTATTAGCATCTCTGAGCGTTGAAGGCCAGCAGCACTCAGCTCTTAGTGTTATCAGCTCTCCTCCTTGCTGTCCTGACAACTGGAACCAGCAGCTACCAGCAACTCTCTGGGACTCCTCCAGCATCCAGAACTGGCAACCCTCCATTGTTCCCTCCTGTTTGCCAAGTGCTAGGTGCCCTCAATATGACCATCCCTGATTGCTGGCTACTTTCAATGTCAATGTCCTCAATGTTATGCTATTAGAGTATTAGGTTTAGCCTATTTTACTGGAGCTAGAAATCACAAATAGACAAAATAAAACCACCTGGAAGAAGCTTTATTAGGACTTAATCTGCAGCACAAGGGGCAGCAAAAAATGACTGATAAGGGTGTGGGGAAGGCTGCTTATATAGAAAAAAGGGGGCTCACATGTGCAGTGTTCTGATCGCTAACCACAGGTTTCTGCTTAGCTGTGGGTAGGGAAAGGGCTCCTTCTGAACCAGATTAGGGATAGGTGAAGCAGCTGCAGTAGGTGAAGCCATTCAGAGAGGTTACAGACAGAGTAATGTGGGATGAATCTGTGACTGAAGATTGCCACAGCCAAAGCAAAAGTCTCCTAGAGGCCACAGGAGTTCTGATGTCACATCTTCCAACCGTGAAGATGTTTGGGGCAGCTGTAGCTGTTGAAGCAGGGTTCCATCCCAGCATCTCAAAAAAAGGAGAGAAAAGAAAGATGGAAGAAAAAAAATAAAAAGTACCCCTCAGGGAGCACTGGGTCCTTTTCTTCTGTCTTACCACCATGGAGCAGAGACCACAGGCAATATGATATACCTGCCTGGAGCTCATGCCCTCACCCTGTTCTAGAAGATCCTATGCTTAACCAGAATTCCAGAATTGCTGAACCATATGACCCTATGTGGGTCTCTTCCCTGGATCTATCCCCCCAAGAGTGGACTATAACTCTAGAATGTTCCCCATTGGTCTGAGTGATGGCTGAGGGCAGCCTTCAGGGGGCTATGGATGGAGGTTAGGTGCAAAATTCCATTCAGAGAAAGATGAACCTGGGTAGGAAGAGAGTTGGACAGTGCTGGAGCTTCCAGTTGTACTCTTGCCCCAGCCCCCACTAATGTTAGGAGCAGATCTCGGACCAGGATCTGATGGCAAGGCCCGGGTGCTGAAGAGCTGACTGAGCTGCAGGTGGATGTCCTGGGTGATGCCATTAACTTAGACTTTCATAAGCTGCAGTTGAGAATACTCACACAGCACTTGGTAGCTTTAAGGCCAGCAATCACTGGTTCTTTTATTCCAGTCTTACTTACTAATATCTGTAACACTCAAGTGATACATCACACTGTACAAAACTAGGTTAGAGAAAGACTAAGAAAGGATGGATGTGGCCCCAAGGTTTCAGAAGACTGTCCTAAAAGAGAGCAGATACAAGTGCAAAAGTGTCACTGCAGGTGATCAGATAAGATTGTGAACCAGCCTAAGAACTTGTTCAGGCCACAGAACAATTCTGGGCCAGAGTCTGGACAGTAGGCAGTTACAAAGCATGTCATATCCAGCAGGGTTATGGATCTGAGCAGCAGCCCTGGAGACAATGGGAAGATATAGCTCTGATTTAACTCAATAAGTTCACAGGTGGTGGTGGTGGTTGTCATTATTATTATTGCAGTAGGGATTGAACCCAAGGGCACTCAACTACTAAGCCACATCCCTTTTTTGTATTTTATTTAGACACAGGGTCTCACTGAGTTGCTGAGGGCCTCACCTCCCTAAGCTGATGAGGCTGGCTTTGAACTCACAATCCTCCTGTTTCGGCCTCCTGAGCTGCTGGGATTACAGGCGTTGTGCCACTGCACCCAGCTCATTATTCATTAAAGAAAGCAGATTTTCAGTCCCTGCTACTATATGTGTTGCAGTAGACCTCAGCCACCTGCCAGTGCCTTCTTTCCAAGTTCTTATCTTGTGAATTCAAAGAATGAAATTCATGGGCAATGAAGAGTGAACATAAAAGAGTAGGATTTATTCAAGTGAGGAGAAAAGAAGCTGAGGTCCTGCTGGGCGAGTGGGGAACCGATAACATGTTGCCACTTAAGAACACTAGTCGAGGGGCTTATATAACTACTGGTTATATTGGAAAGGTGTTAAGGCTATTGGTTTGGCCTGCAGTATTCTGATTGGTTAGATCTTGAGTCTGTAGCCTTCATTCAAGTCTGTTCAGCCTCCCTTTTCCTGCCACCCAGGAAAAAGGAGTTGGCTGGAATGTTTGGAATATTTCTACATTAAATTCATGGGCAAAGAAAAGTGAACATAAAAATAATTTCATGAAGTAGCTTGTTCATTTAGAGAAACTTCTTTTGGGGTGGGGTCGGGGGCATTTTCTTAGCTGTCTGCTTCTTTTACTATCTATCCTATTTTATTCATTAGCACAAATAATTTATTAGTTTGTGCCTTGTGATTGTGCTGTGCATCTGGTGGTTGTTTACTTGTACAAAAAGGTATAGAGCCATCCTGCTTTGGCATCTGGACTCAAAATGGAGTAACTCATGCTAAACTACTGCTCTATAAAATTGGATAACTTAGGGTCAGGCACAGCTGGAAACTGCTTTTCTCTATGGTTTCTGCTCTCCACAGTGGGCCTTGTTCTAAGTTTTGCTGGTCATTCTGGCCTTTGAGACTCACCTTCTACCAAAGAGAAAAGCATTGCTGCAGCTGTGCATGGGGCCAGCAGGACTCTGACTGCGGAAGCCCCCTCCCTGCCTTAGTCATAGGCAGACAGGAAAGGTAGTGCTTTCCCATCCCTGCCTCCCAGTTGACTGCTCTGTGCTTAGATCAAAATGATCTGCCTGGTGGAAAGTGGTCCCTTTACATTTATTGGAAAACAAATAAATGAAAGCCCATGTAGAAATAAACCACAGTGCTGAGACTTAAAACACCCCACTATCAGTAAGGAATCACCAAAATTGCAAACAATTTAGTTTTAAGATCCTAATTGGCTTTATTTTCGATTCTGGAATCAGGCAACATTTCAGTCAATCCTAAAATAGAATAATTGTTCCAATGATCCAAGCAAAGAAGTTTGGTTTTATAGACAGAATAGGCTTGAAGGAAAACAAAACCAAAAAGCTGATTGGCTATATTTCTCGTAAGGCAGGGACAATGTTAGAAATGCCCAGGTGCTGCAAGAAATCAAACACATGCTTGCAAGTGGGTCTGCAAGGCAAACTTTACTTATGCCAGAAGGGCATGCTACCTAACCTGACTGGCAAGCACACCTGGTTGGGCAGTCTGCCTGCCTTTATCCCTAACATAGCACTTCCCCTTTCCTGATAGGAGGGGCTCAGGTTACAATCTATGCAATTAGCTAATTTCAAAATTGGAGTGGGCAAAGGGAAAGGTTATAATTAAAATGGCTACAATTGGATCTTACAGCCCAATAAAATCTAAATGCTACATTCTGAAAATGGACCACTGAACTCTACTTCTCAGAGACAGGGAGACATAGGACCATAACTGGTAGTTAACATCAAATTATTTTAAACTGCTTCTTTTGTGTAAGAATTAAGGCAAAGGAAGCTTCATTATTACACCCATTGAAACAAGTCAAATTTGGGGAAATTTGGTTGTTATATCTCTAATCCTGATTTCTTGAAAGTTCATGTAAAGAGTTTAGTTTCATCTTGGTGAAGTTTAGCATGAGTGAGGCCATTTTGGTTTTTAGTCTGATGTGTTAGGAGGTAGTGCAGAAGCTTAGTCCAAAAGTGGACCCCTATAATGTTTAACTGATTCCATTTTATAGTTGCAGAAAGATGCAAAAAGGAAGAATAATGTACTTGAATTTATCTGTAGAATAATGATGTTGGTGATCTATGCCCTCAGCCTTGTTTGCTGAATACCTGGAGAGCATCTGCAAGTCTTACAAAGGAAGATTCTGGAAAACAGAATAATCTCAGGACCCCTTCTCTTGCTGGGCCAGGAACAGAAGATCTTCAGGAGCTAGATCCCTGGGACTATCACTGTGGCTGTGAAGAATTCTTGTTATTCTTGTTTCATTTTATTTTCTCTGCCTTCCCTAGGTTTGTCCTGGGCAATAGATGGGAACAGTTTAATTGACTCCAGGACATGCAATTAAATTGTCCTTGTATCTAGAAGCCTGTCTTCAGCCTTATCCTGAATCTCAGGTCCTTGCAGCATTACCCTTGGGGGTATTGATAAAATAAATTCTTGAACATTCCCTGTAACTGCATGTGATTGTTGCCCTCCTCCGACTGGAGAGGGAAGGAAGAAAACACAGCGGGGGCCAGAGGAAGAGTCTCAACAGCCTTGGAGGCCAGGGCAGGGTGCAGACAATCCTTATCATCGGTGAGATCAAAATCTGAGGCAATTAGTTTACTTGGCAGCCCTTGTCCGCCTGTGGGTCAACACCGAAAGGACGTCCAGGTAATGAGGATTTTTGAACTCTGGAATGAGTTTCCAGGATGGGATACAATTTCCTTGCCTTGAGGTCTTTAAAGGTGGGTGAAAGATTCAGGGAGGATTCAGGGAGGATTCAGGGAGGATTCAGGGGGCAGATTGGCTGCACAGAGAGGGAAGAATTACTTTTGCATCTTGCTGAGGGAAAGAGGAGCAGATAGCTGAATAGAATCCATCTTCCCTTCCCTTCTCTATCTTCTCAAGCAACTAAAATAAACCATGGCAGCAGTAATGACTGACTTGTGTTGTGTATTTCCCCAAGACACTCACACTCCTTCAATTGGTGCTGACAGAGGCAATCTTAGATGGGAAGTCTCCTGTTGTTAGCACTCTTGGCAGAAGAGACCCTAACAGGGTTGGTACCCGTGCCTGTAGCTGGCTGGCATAGGACCCAGAGCCGGGCTCTCACAGGTCTCTTTTCAACTGATTTTTGAGGCTGTGAATCTGGTGGAATATTATTGCTGGAAGGGATTCCACTACAGTTTAAATTGCATTTCTGAAAAATTTCTATTTATTTTAAAAATAGATTGTCCATATTATCTCCTGTGAACATTTGCCAAGAGGGCAGGATAGCTTGGCTTGTAACGAGCCTTATTATATATTTTTTTCCCCGAGAAAATCTTGCTAAGTTGCCCAGGCTGGCCATGAACTTGTAATCCTCTTCCTCCTGCCTCTATCTTCTGAATTACTGGGATTACAGGAGTGAGCCACCGTGTCCAGCTGAGCCTTCTTAGAATTGATGCAAACTGCAGATGCAATGAGAGAGATGGGGTGGGGAGGGAGGGAGGGAGAGAGAGACTCTCCTTAGCTTAATTGCATGATTTACTTAACTGTCAGGTAATGCCTAAGGGGCTTGACTCCAAACCAGAGAACTCAGAGGAACATATTGTTGGGAAATGCCCAGCCTTGCTGGAGGCAGGTAGACCAGATGATCTAATTATAGCTTTATCATCTTGAACCCTTTCTTTAAGAAATATAGAATAATAAGTCAGCGTGGTGGCACATGCCTATAATCCCAGCAGCTGGGGAAGCTGAAGCAGAAAGATTATGAGTTCCAAGCCAGCCTCAGCAACTTAGTGAGGCCCTAAGCAACTCAACAAGACCTTGTCTCTAAATAAAATATAAAAAGGGCTGAGAATGTGGCTCAGTGGCTAAGCACCCACCCCTGGTTTCAATCCCTAGTACCAAAAAATATATATGGATATATATATATATATATATATATATATATATATATATATATATATATAGAGAGAGAGAGAGAGAGAGAGAGAGAGAGAACGAGAGAATATATACATATATAGAAAATATATTTAGAGAGAATAAAAGCACATTTTTTAAAAATCAAAATCTCTTTAATATCTCTCCTGTGGATATCAACTCAAAAAAAAAGAGGTAGCCAAGTCTCTGTATTCAGAGGAGATTTCTGTTTTGGAGGAAGGTGTCAGGGGACTGATCTAACATGAAAGTCAGCTGCCAGTTTTCACCTCTTGATAGATTATAAAATGTCCTGATGGCTCCCCACTACACCTGGCTATTCTTCTTCACTTTAGGTAGCAAACTTATTACCCAAAACACCAAGGATAGAGCAGGGGTTGTAGCGCAGTGGCAGAGCACCTCCCTGGCCTGTGACAGGCCTTGGGTTCCATCTCAGCTCTGCAGAAACAAGACAGGTATAGATTAGCCAAGTCTGTGAAAATCAGGAAAATAAATATTTACTATACTTTAGTGTTTATAAAACAAAAGGTGGTTTATTTCTTCAGTGGGAAATGTCAATCCAGGCCTTGAAAAAAGGCAGTTATATTTTTCTGCTTTAAGGTTTTGGTTGTGCATGTAACACTTACGTACACACATATATATGCATGGGTATTTTCTTTAGATACACGCTGTTCCCTGTATAAATAATCAAGTGTGTGTGCCTACGTATGAATATGACCTACACGTTAAAAACATTGGCACAGGCTTGGAATGTAACTCAGCAGAACTGAGTTTCAGCGATTTGTTTCATTTTCATAGAATAAGAGCACCTTTAATTTTACCCCTTTGTAACAGAAGGTGGGGGTTTATGGCTGTAACACCAAAAAACAAGGGTATGGGTGTGCGTGTGTGCATGTGTTTATAATCTGAGAAAGAAGTATTATGGTTTGGATCTAAGATGTTCCTAGAGTCTCCAGTGTTGAGGACGTGGTCCCCAGTTCACAGCACCGTTGGGAGGTGGTGGGACTTTTAAGAGGTGGGGCCTAGTTGGAGGAAGTCAGGTCTTTGAGCTTGTACCTTTAAAGGGGTATGGAGTCTGGGTCTTCTTCTCTCCCTTTCCCTTCATAGCCATCATGGATTAGGTACCCTGTCATGACATTCTGCCTGACTACAGGCAAAAGTGATGGGCCAAGAGACCCTGGGCTAAAACCTCTCAAATCATGAGCCAGAATAAATCTATCCTCCTTTTAAGTTGTTTATCTCAGGTTCCTCCTCCTCCTCCTCCTCCTCCTCCTCCTCCTCTTCCTCCTCCTCCTCCTCTTCTTCTTCTTCTTCTTTTTTTTTTTTTTTTGATGATACAAGGGATTAAACCCAGAGCTGCTCTACCACTGAGAAACATCTCCAGTCCTTTTGGTATTTTTTATTTTGATACAGGGTCTTGATAAGTTGCTGAGGCTGGCCTCAATTTGTGATCCTCCTGCTTCAGCCTCCCGAATCACTGGGATTACAGGTGTGCACTACCACACCCGGCTATCTCACCAATTTTTCACAGTGACAGAAAGCTAATTAACACAGGAAGGAAAGATTTTAGCAGAGCTAATTGGGTGGTGGAGTTTTCTAGAAGGTAACTTGCCTCTTGGCTACAGGAAAGAAGGAAGTAGAAATGGAAGGGGAGACCTGACTGCTCTGAAGCTATGCTCTGGTGGGAACCTCTCTCTTGGAGGAAGTCAGTACAGTCCCACTGCAGGGCAGGCTGGTGATACACCCCAATTTTTTTCTTTTTAATTTATTTATTTTTTATACTGGGGATTGAATCCAGGGGCTCTTAACCACGGAGCCACATCCCTGGCTCTTTTTTTATATTTTATTTACAGACAGGGTCTTACTAAGTTGCTTAGGGCCTCGCTAAGTTGCTGAGGCTAGCTTTGAACTTGCAATCCTCCTGCCTTAGCCTCCCAAGTAGCTGGGATTCCAGGCATGCACTATCGTGCCTGGCTTTGATACATAGATTTTTGACCTAATTCCTTGCATAGGAATTTATGGAAACAATTGGACAAGCATGCAAAATGGAAGTGTTGGGATGCATATTAGTGAAAAATTCAAGCATGGAGACAACAATATAGCATCTGTCAGGACAAGACATTACTGACTATCCATTATATAAACCAGACTGCATCCCCACCATAGAATAATGAACAGTCATTTAAAAGGTGAGGTAGATCCATATTTCTTTCCTAGAAATATATAAATAGAAAACCCAGTGAAGCTATTTTTTTTTTTTAAATAATGAGATGACACAGAGTGAGTAAGAGGAAGAAGAAAGAGAGAGGCAAGGTTGAGGCAGGGGAGGATGATTACGTTCTCTAGAACTGACTGCTGCCAGCAGGACTTGGACTTGAACCTGGGAATTCTGCATGTAGAGTGAAGGAAATGTGCACCTCCAGGAGCCCCAGGAATGCTCCTCAGTGGTCAAGCAGGTGTGCTTTTGGAGCAGGCCTTGCAAGGGCGTTCCCAGGACAGGCCCAGCTGTCTGTGTCCTTCGTCAGACTCCTGCCTGTCTGGGAGCTCTGCTCTTTGCTCCAGGGAGGGACGCAATCTGGAAAATGATTCATGTGGATGTGGAGGTGATTCATGGAGTCATAGGAGCACCGTGCATGGCTTTATATTAAAAAGGAGCCATTCAGAGATATACTTGGTGTGCTGGAAGGAAAGTAAATCTGCCTGACCACAGGAAGTTAGAGTTGTACCAAAACTTTGGATTGTACAAAAATTTCACCTAGCAATTCTGCTTTTGAGCATTTATTCCTGGATTCAATTCCCAGCACCAAAGAGAAAAAGAAAGAGAGAAAGGAAGGAAGGAAGGGAGGGAGGGAGGGAGGGAGGGAGAGAGAGTGAAAGAGAGAAAGTTAGTTATCCCAAGGAAATAACCATAAATATATAGAACATTTAACTATATGAATATTCATTAAAGCAGCTTTTTATAATAATGAAAATTAGGACTCACCTCCATGTCTAAGAATACAGGATTAGATAAATTTCATTAGCTCCCATCAATGGAATGTATGATCTCCCCCCAAAAATATTGCTGTATGGGTTATGTTTATTGTCATGGTAAAATGTTCATAATATGATGTCAGTATAAAACTAGGTCCCAGAATAAAATTACTCCAATGTTTAAAAAGGCATAATAAGGGCTGGGGTTGTGGCTCAGTGGTAGAGCACTTGCCTAGCATGTGTGAGGCACTGGGTTCGAGTCTCAGTACCACATAAAGATAAACAAATAAAGGCATTATCCATCCACAACCAAAAAATGAAAAAATAAATATATTTTAAAAAGGCATAATAAAAGCAAAATGTTAAAAATACCCTGAATTATATATGATGATCTTTTTCTATCTTTACTAAATGTCACTTGAAAAATATATATATATATATTTTTGGTACTAGAGATTGAACCCAGGGCCTCACACGCAGAGCGTTTGCTCTACCACTGAGCTGCAACCAAGCTCTTTTTATTTTATTTTGAGACAGGGCCCCACTAAGTTGCTGAGTTGACCTCAAATTGTGATCTTCCTACCTCAGCCTCCCAAATAACTGGGATTACAGGCATGTGCCACTGTGCCTGGTGAACATGTCACTTTTGAAATTAGAAATGAATAATATTTTTATGCTTTTATTTTTTAAAGGCAAGGGAACCCAAAATATACCTATGCTATAAAACATCCTGTGCTATGGTTTGGATATGGCTCAAGTATGTCCCTCAAGGGTTCATGTGTTAAAATTTAATCCAATTAAATAGTAAGAGGGTGAAAATTTAGTCCAACTATAATATTTAGAGGCATAACCTTTTGAATGTGATTATAATTAAATCAGATCATTAGGTTGAAGCCCTCATGACTGAATCTGAGTGACCTTATAAGAAGAGGGAGAAATACCAGGATACATACATGTGTTCCAAGTCTCTTGCCATGTAATGTCCTGCATTGCCTTAGGACTAGCCAGTAAGAAAACCATCACCAGAGGTAGCCCTGGATCTTGAACTTCCAGACTCATGAACTCTTTTCTTTATAAAGTTACCTGGCCTTGGGTTTTTCATTACAGCAATGCAAAACAATGCTTTTAACTTCACAAGAACATGTAACCACATCTTTGTGCCTTACTATAACTCTAACACTTAACATAATTCTTGTCATGTGAAAATTGTTTGTAAATATTTGTTAAGTGTATGAATGAATAAATGTAAGGACAAGAAAAGTGGTAGTAATAGAAGGCTCAAGACAGAGGAGAAACTCACAACAAACTCTATATACAATTGTCTGGTCTCTTCCATGTCAATTTGATATTTAAGCTGCGTGGGATGGGACTCACTCATCTTTGGTTGCCTCTCAGGGCCTTTCCTATAGTAAGAGGAGCTCTATAAATATTGCATGAAACTATAAATGATGGCATCTCTTCCTCTAACTGGAATCATATCTATAGACTTCCCCACAGCTGCTGAATGCTTGCACTGATGGTAGATGATATGTAAGAACTGGAATTATAGTCATTGCAACAAGAAGTTATACTGTTGGGGAAGTTTTGCTATAAAGTAACAGAAAGAAAACAAAATAAGAGTGGCTTAAAAATTAAATCTATTTTCTTCGAATGTTGAAGGAATCTAGAGGCAGGCAGCCCAGGATTAAAATATAGCCCTATGGTGTCAAGGACTCAAGGTTCTTGTATCTTTTTCTTCGGCCACAAGTGGCTTCCAATCCCAAGTTCACCTCATGGTCCAAAATGGCTTCTGAAGTTCCATTTATTACACCAACATCCGAATCAGCAGGAAAGAGGAAGAGCTGTAAAGAAAGGACAGCAGCTGAGCATGGTGGCGCATACCTGTAATCCCAGCGGCTCAGGAGGCTGGGAAGATCACGAGTTCAAAGCCAGCCTCAGCAACTTGGTGAGGCTCTAAATAACTGAGTAAGACCCTGTCTCAAAATAAAATACAAAAAAGGGCTGGGGATGTGGCTCAATGGTTATGTACCCCTGGGTTCAATTCCCGGTACAAAAAAAAAAAAGTTAAGAAAGGCACACCCATCTCTATAAGTTACACACCTCCACTTATGTCCCATTGGTTGGAACTTTGTCAAGAGTCTGGTAAATGTAGATTTTACGCTGGGGTGCCTTTTCCCATCTAATGATTAGGGGGTTCTCTCCCTGTGGAAGGGAGAAGGGAGAACTGGCATTGGGAAACAAGGGGCAGTTTATGTCACTGAAATGTCCTCAGCCATCCTATCACTAGCCAACTTGATTCTCGTCAAACTTGCAATATCTGCTTGGGCAATGTAGGGAAGGTCACCATGACCATGGCTTACAATTACCCAGAAGCCTGAGACCGATGCTGACCAACAATGCCTGAGACCACAGACACTCTGAGTTGCACCTTGATGGCACATTTCCATTTCTGGCATGGTCTCCACTATTGTTGCAGGGGTGAACTGGGTCACTACCCTCTGCCTGGCAGAGTGGGGCCACAAAGTGCAAGTTATTCTTTTTCTCATGGCAGTGATACCTTATGTCCTATAGACCCTGCTGACTGCAGAATTCAAATCATCAGAGAAGTCAAGAAGGTGCAGGGAGGGATTCTCACTACACACATGAGGAAAGAAATAGAAGAGGCCAGTTTAAAAAGTTATTTGAGCTGGGCATGGTGGTGCAGCCCTGTAATCCCAGTGACTCGGGAGGCTGAGGCAGGATGGTCACAAATTCAAGGCCAGCCTCAGCAACTTAGTGAGACCCTAAGGAAAAGTTCTCCAAGAACTCATCACACCACCCACACCACTTCCTATAACCATCACGGACCCAGTCAGTGCCACCCTAACTGAAAGGCAGTCTGGGGAATCAATTGCCTAACTCTCCAACTAGGTTGACAACATCTTGTATTATGCATAGAGTTTTTTTTTTTTCATATTGTATGTGGACCTCTATATTTGTGACTCAATGCACCATATTGCACTGGGTGCCTTTGGCAGGAAGTGTAATATAACAGTAAAAGCAAACAGAACAGTGTATATTTGAATATGGTTTCTTTAATTCACTGTCATCTAAAAGTAACTAACCTTGCTGAATGTCATTCTCCTGCTAGGTAAAAGGGTTTGCAGGGCTACTGTGAGAATTAAATATGATAGCATATTTATAGCTCCTGGCCCTGAAGAGAGAGCCCCAGAGAGTTACCACTCCATGTAGTGTTCTGTATTCTGTTTGATGAGCAAGTGGTGTGTGGACAGAGTGGAAGGTAGCAGAGCCTGAAGGTCAAGAGCACAGGCCCTAAGTCAGGCACTGGGTCCAGATCTCCTGTCTACCATGCACCAATTGTGGGGCCTCAGAGAAGTTACTTGACCTCTCTAAGCTTCAGTTCCTCCATCTATTAGCTGGAGACAAGAACAGAATATATCTTCTAGGGTACATCTGGAAGAAAAGAGATAATGCACATAAATCACCAGACACTGTGTCTAGCGCCAAGTACACACATAGTAGGTGTCAGCTATTATGGATATTAATTGCATTTTTTTCTCTGTTGGCCCAGAACTAAACCCATTGGACCAAAAGAGCAAGCACATTTCCATGGAAGCTCTTTTTAAAAGACAAAGTCATGGGGCTGGGGTTATGGCTCAGCGCTCGCCTAGCACATGCAAGGCCCTGGGTTCGATCCTCAGCACCACATATAAATAAATAAATAAACAAATAAATAAAGTAAAGGTATTGTGTTCAATTACAACTACCAAAAACTAAATATATAAAAAAAAGACAAAGTCATTTTCAAGCCCTTAAAATACACAAACAATTATAACTGGAAGCAGCAGCATACCAAGAGTGGGAGCTAGGGTGGGACTTTCCCTGGATGGAGGCTACAAGAAGGTTCATAAACTGTAGGGATTTTTTTTTCCAGTGCTGGGGATTGAATCCAGGGCCTTGGGCAGGCTACATGATTAGGCAAGTGCTCTGCCATGGAGCTACACCCACAGCCTGTCTTAAAATTTTATTTTATTTTGAGACAGAGTCTCATTAAGTTGCCCAGGCTGGCCTCCAACTTGTGATCCTCCTGCCTCAGTGTACTGAGTCACTGGGATTAGGCGTGTGTCACTGAGCCTGACTTGTTTGCTGAGGTTCTAAATGATTGCTGCAATTACTACTGAGTTTTAGGAATGGATAGGTGAGCTTCAGGTTAGTACATCTGTAGTCCTTTTAATAAATGTCATGGACTATTGCAGAGCTCCCAGGTCTGTAGTCAGCCTCTGGCCCCCACAGACTCAGTTGGTAACATTTTGTAATCATTGGACTGGCTTCACTTTTTGCCTCTAAACCTTGAGAGGAAACAGTATACCCAGTCAACAAGAACTTCAAGTCAAGGGGAATTTTATTTATATTTAAAGTTAAAATAAGCCAGGCGTGGTGCTATACAACTGTAACCCCAACAACTCAGGAGGAGGACCCAAACTTCAAGGCCAGCTTCCAAACTTAGCAAGACCCTGAGCAAATGAAAAATAAAAAGGACTGGGGATGTAGCTCAATGCGAAAGTGCCCCTGGATTTAATCCCCAGTACAAAACAAAAAAGTTTTTTTAATTAAAAATAAAACAAAACTAAAATAGCTAACAGAGTGAACTGTGAGGAATGACACGGTTGTATTAGCTATTCAATGCTGTGACAAATACCTGAGAAAATCGCCTTAAAAGTAAAGAAGGATTTATTTGGGTTCCTGGGTTTCTTGGCCCCACTGTTTTGGGCCTGTGGTAGCACCGTGCCTTATGGTGGCAGGAAGGCATGATGGAGGAGGCCTCTTCATCTCATGGTGGCCAAGAGGGGAAAGGGCCAGGTCCCAGTATCCCTTTCAAGGGCACCTAACTTTCTCCTACTTGACTTCACGTCTTAAAGATTCTACCACCTCTCAATAACACCACAGGTTGGTGACCAAGCCTTTAACACAAGAGTCTTTGGGAGACATTTAAGATCCAAACCCTAAACTGGGAGCCATAGCACACACCTGTAATCCCATCAACTCAGGAGGCTGAGGCAGGAGACTCATATTCAAGGCCAGTCTTGGTAATTTAGAGAGACTCTAAGCAACTTAACAAGACCCTGTCTCAAAATAAAAAATGAAGAGGGCTAGGATGTAGCTCAGTGGTAAAGTGCTCCTGGGTTTAATTCCAGTACCTAAGCAAGTAAACAAATAAATAGATAGGTAGTTAAATTAAAATAAGTGATCTAAACCGTAACAACATAGTCACCCTTATCCATAGGAGGACTGTTCCAAGTCCCCTCCATGGAAGCAGCAGCAGATGCAAGCTCTATTCTTCCTGAACGGGTTCTTGATTGCTGCTGCAATGACTGCCCATGGACTCTCCTGAGAGTTTCCCGGCCTTCAGTCCTGGACTAGGAAGGTATCGTTGATCCCTCTTATTCTGAAGCTCCGGCATCCTAGACTTAAGCAGCTACTGGTTCCCCCGGCTCTCTAGCTGATGGTCATTGGAGGACTACCCAACTTCTGGTTGTGTGAGCCAATCCAATAAATCTCCTTTTTAGAATCCTATCTAAGCATTAATTCTGTTGATTCTGCTTCTCCTAAGGACCCTGAGTAATACAACTCCCAAGGTATTAATGACCTCAAACTAAATGTTGGTGTTTCTCAAACTGTGATGAATGACCAGTTTTGAAATTTTTGATCTGTTGCAGATTGACACTAATATACAACTTAGATCACTTGGGGGCTCATCCGTGTGGTTTATATCATCCAAATGTTCTTCACCTTGTTTAACAAGGTGTGCCCACTGATCACACCCGTGAATGCAGCAGCATTATCAAGTTGCTATAAAGGGTTTTAAACATTTGCTCTCAACCTCTCTTCTTGTCAAAGACTGGTGACAGTTTCCTATCCAGCTTTGGGTTGCTCCCTACCATGTCATACAGAACCCCAAGTGAAGACTTTCAGCCAGAAAAAAAAAAAAATCCCTGGGTAATTAATATGTTATGGTTTATATGGATCTTAAATGTCCCGCAAAAACTTATGCATTGAAAGCGTGGTCCCCAGTGATGATGCTTGGTGGAAGGTGGTGGACACTTTAAGAGGTGGGGCCTAGAGGAAAGACGCTAAATCATTCCAGTGTGCCCTCGAGTGGATGTTGGGACCTTTAACCCTTCTCTTCCCTCCCCACCCTACTACTTGCCTCCTGGCTGCCATGAGATGAACTGTTTTGTTGTCTTGTGCTCCCTCTCATAACATTCTGTCCCCACTCTCGCCTCAGGATTGAAAGCATCAGAGCTAACCCACTGTGGACTGAAACCTTGAACCATAATAAACCTTTCCTCCTTATAAGTTGATCATCTCAGGTATTTTGTCACAGTGATGGAAAACTGAGTAACACATTGTATAAGCACATTTTAGCCTCTGAGTTGCTTTGTCTTAGATTCCTGAGCATTTTCTGTGGGGTTGAGAGCATGGGTCTAACTCAGCATCAGTGCCAGCTGCGTGGCCTTGGACATATGCCTAAACCTCTTTAAGTGTGCATTTCCTTGACCTTAGAATGAGGAACATTCATGTCTAGTTCAGAGGAGGCTATAAAAAGGTACGTGTGTATAACCCCCCCCCCCATGCTGTCACATACAGAGTAAGCCCTCACGCATATTAGTTACTACTTCCCATCTCCCTTGTGGTTGTGGTGTGTGGGGTCAGGATGCACAGCTACCATAATGTAGCCCAGGACAGAGAGCACTGGGCCAGGAGGCAGAACTGTGGGCTCTAATCCTGTTTTCTGGTGATCTGGGTTGGGTCACTGTGCTACAGATGCAGTTATCGGGCCGTGACGGGGCACCGTCCTGCACACATCTTACACTGGGTCCTGCTGGAGCAGTGTCCCTGTCCTTGGGAGTCTCGCCTTGCAGACAGAGGGCAGCAGACAGAGATGCCGACAGAATACAGCAGGTAACCACATAGACTCACAGCAGTGACCCCACTTGCTCCTGTGGGAGTTCGTCTGCCTCTCCATCCTGGGGTTCTGAATGGGAGCGCACAAAATGAGCCTGAATTCGATTCCTGGGGAGGAGGTTACCCTCCTCCTCCTCGCTCCCCTTGAGGAGAGACTTTCTCCTCGGGATACTCTTGGCCTCCCTGGGCACTCTATGCCTGGCCTGGACAACGCGAGTTGTCCAGAGGTGAACTGAGCAATCACTGCTGCACTCTGCTTAGCCACTGCCTCTTTCTCTCAGGAAGGTCCCCTGTCAGGAAGTGGCCTTCTCCTGCCCATTGCTGGCCCAGCAGGGGGGAGCTTCCCCCGCTGGGTTTCACTTAGCAGGACCCTTCAGCCCTTCTTCTACTTCACCTTCTCAACTATAAAATATACAATTTGGGCACCATCTATTGGATCCTCTATTTCTCAGCAAGTTTTAAACTTGGTCAGGACAGGTCCTCAGGGACCTGGAGAGCTAGGCATCCTGTACCCTAGATGGACCACGAGCTCCTCGCTACAGGATCCACGATGATGTGGACATTGTTGTCCGTTCTCCTCTGGTGACACATAAATTGTTTTTTACTGACACTGGTTGAATGAATGAACAATGTCTTCTGCAGTGGTGGGAAGGGGGAGTGGGGTCAGAAGGGACCAAGAACTGCTACCGAAAAAGGGAGATGTTTTATCTGGGCTTGGAAAGATGCGGAGGAATGTGCACTGTCAGGCGAACGCCCAGGGTGGGCATGTTCTGTGGCCATTGGTATGTCCCCATCTTTCTGCAACCCTACTTTCTCCTCTGTAGAACGAGAGAACTGCCCTTGCCTCCCTCCCAGGGTCCTTGGGACTGTTATCCAGGGTACCTGAGGCAAAAATATTTAGAAAATATAAACTGTCATATAAATTATTATATAATAAATACTCAGTCCCCGGCACAAATATGGACTGTCAGCAGAGGTGAGAAAAACAATTTTTTTTTAGTTGATGGATTCTTTTAATCTTGTCTATAAAAACTGGACTTTCCCAGAAATGATTTTCATTAATGTCCAATGCCTACAATTAACCATGACGCTGCTTCCTGAGACACAGATAAGGCAGAATCCCACTCGCCTTTGTGGATGTGATGTTCAAAATGATGTTTTCAGAGAGAACAATAGGAAAACAAGGCTGTCAGTTTGACATTCCTTGTTAGGATTTTTTCAGGCTGCTGATGTCTACATGCAAATAATATCTTTAGAAAAGCAAATGAGTTCCAGTGACTTATAAATTTCTTTTTTTCTCTCCAATTTGCATAGAGGGGAGGCCAGTAAAAAATGTAATGGCAATCAGATTTCACTTGTAATGAAACAATGAAGCATTTTTGACTGTGCAGGGGTGTTTAAATAATCATGAAAGAAGCAGCTGACTCTTTTTTCTCTTGGTCCAATTAGGTACTGTTTTCTCTGCAGAGAAGAGTCAAAGGCAATCAAACCTTGATCCCCCTGTGTCAAAAGTCTGTCTGAAAGATGACATCTCATCATCCATGAGGGCAGAGCACATTTATTTTTCTGTCTGGATGTGACATCACTTCAGAGAAAGGCTGGTACTTTTGAGCAGCAATCTCATCTCCCCCCTGCGTGTAAGTGAGGGCTGCTTCTCCCTAGAAGAGAATTGTGCCCAGCTAGGTATGTTCCCAGCTGCTGTCAACAAACAAAAAGAAAGAGAGAGAGAGAGAGAGAGAGAGAGAGAGAGAGAGAGAGAGAGAGGGCGCGGAGCATTAGGGGGAAGAGGCTGAGCTGCCACCTATCAGTGGTTCAGAGGAGCTGGGTGTGCAATCCACTTGCAGAGTTCAATGCTTTCAGCACAGTAACAGCCCATCTGCAGAAACCATCTGAGGGACAGGCTGCAGATTTCAGCTCTAGCAATATGGTTGTGCTTTCACTGCTGGCAAAGTTTCTGGGAGCCTGGGAGGAAAGAAAGAAGAGAAGAAGGAGGGCTTTGAAATAGAACCAAGGCCCTGCTCTGCCTCTGGACAGCCATGGGAAGGGTCATGTCTTAGAAGGAATTTAGCTATTGATTGGGGCCAGTATGGTTTTCTTTTCCAGGACATAAGCTGTCCCAGTGTCATTGGTGAATGGGGCTCACGGGGCACTTCTTACACACCCAGCACAGTGTGAGGTATTATGGGGGATTCAGAAGAATCATAATCACCATCCCTGATCTCTGTAAAGTGGTGCATGGCTTACAAAGTGTTTTTCACTTACAGCATTGTGTATTTTTGCCTCCCAATAATCCTGAGGAGTAAGAAAGGATATGGAAATTATTTCCCCTTAAAAAGAGTTGAAAGAATAAGATCTCATAAAAATAATTGCTCAAATATATTAAGCACTTACCAGACTTTCTGAGTTATCACTTTAATTCTCCTAATTACCTTAGAAGGAAGATACTTGGACTTTCCAATTTGCAGATAAGAAAACAAAGGCTCAGAGAGGTTAAATTAGTCGCACAGATCATACCAGGAGGACAGGTTGGGGCCAAAACTCCAAACCAGCAGAGGCAGCACCTTGCCCTCTTCTGAATCACCATGCTAGGCTGCCTATGTCTTCTCTGTTTTGACACTTAGTCCTCTTCATGCCTCAGAGAAAAACATTCAACAAGTAGTAAGATCCTACTATGGCCAGGTATGGTGACACATACCTGTAATATCAGCTACTCAGGAGTCTGAGGAAGGAAGATTGCAAATTCAAAGCCAGCCTCAGGAACTTACCAAGACCCTTTCTCAAAATAAAATGATAAGGGCTGCAATGTAGCTCAGTGGTAGAACACTTGCCTAGCACGATTGAGGCCCTGAGTTCAATTCTGAGAACCACGGCAGGAGCAGGGAGCCTACTATGTACCACGACTAGCCCTGGGCCCTGGGGATGCCTTTGATTAGTATTTTTTGGGTGTCCACTATGTGCCAGGTGCTGTTCTGTGCTTGGGACAATCAAGAGCAAAGCTCTTTGCCTTCCTGGAGCTTACATTCCACTGGGACCAGCAGATAATAAACAAGATACACTTACGGAAATAATGTAGTATGTTAGAAAGTAATAAAGCTCTAAGGAAAAAAGAAACACTTACGGTACAATGAAGGAGACTGGGGGTACTGGAATCGAGGTATGGAGAAGGACACACTCTTTTCTTTTCTTTTTTCTCCCCTACCAGGGATCCAGACCCAGAGCTTCACACACACCAGGCATGGACTCCACCACTGAGCTGTGCCCCCAGCCAAACACACACTTTTTTCACTTTTTTTTTTTTTTTTTGGTACCAGGGATTGAACTCAGGGGCACTCAACCACTGAGCCACATCCCCAGTCTATTTTGTATTTTATTTAGAGACAGGGTCTCACTGAGTTGCTTAGTGCCTTGCCTTTGCTGAGGCTGGCTTCGAACTAGTGATCCTCAGCCTCCCGAGCTGCTGGGATTACAGGCATGCGCCATCACACCTGGCCAAAGATACACTTTTAAATGAGGTGCTCAGAGAACATCTCACTGAGAAGCTGACATTTAAACAATAGGGAAAAGCCTTTTAAGCAGAGGGAACAGGCAGTGCCTGATTTTCGGAGGATAGCAGGAAAGCAGTGCAGCCATGCTGGTGAGTGCAACAGATAGCAAGACAAGATATGGCCCCAGTGTGATGGGGAGCCAGGTCCTGGTGGGCCTCCTAGGCTATTGTGAAGACTTTGACTTTGACTCTGAATGAGATAGGGAGCCCTGGCTGGGATCCGAGTAGAGGAATGCTCTGTTCTCACATCTCTGTTTGAAGAAACACTATGGCTGCTGTTTTGAGGATGGACTCTAAAGGGGCAAGGATGGAGGCGGGGAGGCCAGTTTAGAGGCCAATGCAGTGATTCAGATAACAGAGGATGCTGGCTCCAGGTGGTAGCAGTGGAGATGGTGAGAGTGGTTAGTTCTGCACACTTTTTTTTTTTTAACTTGGAGCCACATCACAGGTCTATCCAGTCATTAAGCCCAAGGTAAAGAAAACTGCTTTCATCATAGAGAAACAGAACACAAGAACTCATGCATGATGATTTGAAATACTGAAAAATAGAGCTGTACTTGGAAAGGCACAACAGAAAGAAAGCATGGTGGTTAGAAAACAACGTATTTCTTATTTTTATTATTTATCTTATTAAATTCAATGTACTCAGGGAAATAAAGCAAGTCTCACTAGCAAAGCCACGTCGCCTCTGACTTTTCCCTCGTGACTATGCAATGAGTACAGTCCATAGACAGAGTAACAGTCTTATAGGAACCATTGCTTCTTTGTTTTCCAAGCTGCACTCTGATTTAATCCATTGGGAATTGCAAATAAAAGGAGAAAAGGAAGCAACATAATGCATGCATTATTTAACTATTCCTGATCCCTGTGACCATGGACATCTTGTGATCATGAGAAGCCAAAGGAGGTTGGCTCTTTTCTCAAAGACTGCATCTCTAAGATGCTAATTTGAAAAACAAAAGTGGCCAGATGAATTGGATTAACACTCCTGTATCCCTGTCTCATGAGAAGAGGATGAGTTGTCCAGCCTGAGGAAGGCGATCATCCTGGGCTTGGTGGCCTTAATCCTCTGTGTATAACACAGAAAGTGTTTTGCTGTTAAATTCACTGGATCATCATGTGATCTGTTATCATGGATGAGTGTCGGCAGGAGATGAGCATCATCAACAGTATTTACTGACTGAATCCTCTGTGCAGCACTCTGCTGTTTGTCTTATTCGCTGTTGTCTACACAGTTCACAGTCCTTTAATTCAGCCTGACATTGTTCTTCTGTAAGGTGGCACTACTGTTAATGTTCACAGGTGAATGAAGATCCGGCTTCCTGAAGGCTTAATGGTCTCATATCCAGGGACCATTTTCCCTGATGGAGCACACTCTTAAAAGAGGACTTTGATACTGGATTATGTTCTCAGTAACAGGAGCTTGCTTCCCTCTCTAACCTCCAAGTCGCCTGATTGCACATTGTACAGCTAACATCAGACTCCAGATGAGAAAGCATGGGATAGCAGTTTCTTTATGGATAAATGTCTAAGCATAGTTCTTTCAAAGTAAATTTAAACAGAGATATTCTAAATAATCAGGGTTATGATTTCTGGAAATTCTAGCCATTAAAAGGCAAGAAAAGTGAAATAAATAAGAAACATTATAATTATTTGGAAGAATTATTGTAAATAATAAAAGTTCATGGGACTGAGGTTGTGGCTCAGGGGTAGAATGCTTGCCTAGCATGTGCAAGACCCTGGGTTCTATCACATAAAAATAAATAAACAAAATAAATGTACTTTTAAAAAAGTTCAATAAGAGGCCACTGCTAGAAGCCATATTATATCACCCCTGGATGAACAGAACCTCAGAAATTGAACTGCTCACTTAAAGCAAAAGGGATATTTATTATTACAGTGAACTTTGTCAACACCCAAAAGTTCAATCAGAGAAAGGGGAAAGAAGCCAACATGGTATGCGTGCCTGTAATCCCAAGAAACTTGGGAGGCTGAGGCAGGAGGATCACTAGTTCCAGGACAGCCTGGACAACCTAGAAATACCTTGTGGCAAATAAAAAATAAAAGTCCGGGGGGCTGGGGTTATAGCTCAGTGGTAGAGCACTGACCTAGCACATGTGAGGCACTAGGTTCGATCCTCAGCACCACATAAAAATAAAATAAAATAAAAGTATTGTGTCCATCTACAACTAAAAATATTTTTTAAAAAATAGAGGTCTGGGCTGTAGTTCAGTGGAAGAACATTTGCCTAGTATGTACTAAGCTCTCCAACACCATAAAGAAATTTGAGGGGAAGGGAATTTTGGGGAACATCATGTCCAATAATAAAAATGGAGGCCTGAAAACTAAGACTTCCTTATTTTGGAATCATCTCAATAGGAAGTCAGTCATTACAGATCAGAAATCACTGGTATTAAGAACCTTGGGCATGTGAAATTTCTCACACACATTAGCAATCACATTTTAATAAGAAAAGAGCCTATGTGTTTATTTTTGGGAGCAATGATAGAATGATAATCAGGAGGTCATTGTCTTTAAAGGTCCGAGAAACCCTGAGGGATACAGGAGATCGTACAGTGACTGAGATTGTGCTAGGCTAAGCTAGATGTGGGAAATGATACTATGTGGAAAAAATGTGCCTGAAGCTCAGTTTGAGGTGGCAGACAGGTCCAGCACACGGCATGGCTAGAGAAGGACGGGATGATAGCCTGACTCATCTCAGGGAAGATTAGGATAATTTTTCTTTTGGTTTCAAAATCTCTCCCCTACAGCGTTCAGTTCATGGATTTTTATAAGCATGTCTGAATCTAAGAAGATTGCTTTGTAACAAGGCACGTGTGTGCGCACACATACACACACATACACACACGTTGCCATGGAAACATCACTGTGCCTGTGTGTCAGGTGCAAGTGCATGCGCACAGTATGTTAATATATTCTCGGGAAATGCCTTTTCTGCCTTCTCCTTCTGGTGTTCTTTAGACTTCTAAAAAGATGCTTTTGGAGCCAAAATTTTACTAACCTTATCGTCCAACTGTTGTCTACAGTCTCTTTTGTTTTGAAATTTAAAATATTGATTTTAGGTTTTTCTTCGACATAATCTCTCCTGGAATTGAAGTCATCTGTTATTTGACCTTTCACCTAGCTCATTTTTTTCCTCCCAGCTCTTAAACTAACATATTGGGGATCTTAATACATATAGCTTTATTTCAAAAGAAACCTATTTCAGTTCCTAGTTGATTTCTTTGATGAGTATAATGATGCATTGGGTGTATTTCATTTTCTTAAGTATTCTCAATCCCAAATATTGTTTTAAAGTGGCCAAACAGCAATTTCTTGGGAGAATGTCAGTGAATCACAAGTTCATGAGTATGGGACTGTAGGTGTCTGGTTCAGTCTTCACAACTTATGTAAACTTGAGAAGAAACTAAAGTAGATTTGCATGCTGAGAAAAAAGTTATTTCAACAGGTGTTCCTTGAGCACTTCCTAGCAGTCTATATATGACCTAGGTACCCTTGAGAACTAACTGTTCAACTGTGTAGAGTAGATCATGAGCAGTGCTAGGTGAGGTGGGGCAGGAGAGTCAAGGACCTGCCTTTAGAGTTTACCACCCCCACTTCTGGGCTCTCCCTTCAGTTGGGCCATAGAGTCTAAACTGTAAAAAATGAGCAACTTGGACTAGACTATCCCCCTGGTCCCTTCAGCTCCAAGACTCCAAGATGGTGATTTGGTTTTATCACCAGGCACAGTGCAGGTGGAGAGTTGATCAGGCAGCCTCAGTAAGGCCATCAGTGACTTGGTCATATCACTGGGTGGGGCCTGACACCCCAGCAGTCTCTCCACCTGTGTCATGCCAGTTTCTCCCCAGTGCCTTGGCCCTCCTGGAGTGGAGTGGAGCTCCTACTCAAGTGTCCCTTACAGATTTTGCATTCTTCTTCTGCCTTCTTCACATCTGTCCTTTGTCACTCCCCATGGAGACTAGCCAACTTGACTCATATGTTCACGCCAAGTTATCCAGTGGCTGCATTTGCCAAATTCAAAGCAATATTTTTAAATTGTGAAATTACTTTTTGGGGAACCAACCCTGATAAAGTCTCCAATCTGTTTCCCACAACTTACCCTTTCATAGGTGTTGTTTCTGCCCCAAGGGCAATTATTTGAACTCACCCAAGCCCTCGACTGTCCTGGTGTTGGCTGATGGCCTGTGATTGCTCAGCAGAGCTCCTTCTTCACTCTGGACTGTACTGACACCTCACTCTTCAAAGTCATTCTCCAGATTGAGCCCTCTGTAAATTCTCTTGTCCTTCAAGATCTTACCAGAAAGTGCAAACATTTGTAATTGTCTGATGTTCATCTCTCCCAGGAGATTCTGCACTCCAAGACAACACCATGCCATGGTACATCCAGTGCCTGGCATGCAACAGGGATTGGGTAATAACTGTTGGTTAAGTGCATAGCTGAACTCATAAGTGAAAGCATTGTCCCAACCCCTAGAGAAGACAAATGATGGGAATTGCAGGCCCTGACATGTGCATATGGTGAAGAGACTTTTTTTTTATTTTTAAATTTTTTTGTAGATGTAGATGAACAGAATGTCTGTATTTTGTTTGTTTATTTTTATATGGTGCTGAGAATCGAACCCAGTGTTTCATGCATGCTAGACAAGCACTCTACCACTGAGCTACAACTCCAGCCCCTGGAGAGACTTTTTTTAACAGGTAAACTTTCTCCTTCATCTCTCCTTATAGTGCTAACCTGGCCCTTGGAGGGCAGATGCCTGCAGAAAAAAAAAACATTATCACTCTGAAATGTCCCAGCTCTACCCACAGCTATTTGTTAGCAGGAAGGCTTCATCATTATGAGATCTTCCTTTACAAAAATTCAAAGCATTTTACTTTGCATGTGAGCAAACATGTTAGTGACAGCAGTGCTCAGAATGTGAAGCACAATAGTATAAACCATTAATTGTTGAGACTTGCTCTCATGTTACAACGAAGCTTTGGTAGTAAAAGAACCAGAATCCTTTTTTTTTTTGTTGTTGTTGTTGTTGCCAATATCATAGCTCATTTTCTATTGCTATAATAAAATACTACAGTCTGGTTACTATATATAAAAAAAAGTTCTTTTAGCTTACAGTTCTGGAGGCTGGGAGGTCCAGTAGCATAGTGCCAACATCTGTTCAGCATCTGCTGAGGGCCTTATTGCTGCATTATAGCATGAGAGAAGACATCACATTACAAGTCAGAGCAAACCAGCCAGTGAAAGCTCACTTTTAAAATACAGTCACTCCCAAGACAACCCATCAATAATCCATGAATGGATCAATCCATACATGAGGGCATACAGAGCCTTCATGACCCAGTCACCTCTTAAGGGCCCTACCTCCCAACACTGCCACAAATCAAATTTCAATAAATTTTGATGGGTACAAATTATAGTCCAACCACAGAAGCTGGTAAAGTCCTTTTGCCTCTTGGGGCCTCAGTTTCCTCCCCTACTTAGCCCTTTCTCCAATTCCTTCCTAAGCAGACACTGTAACTGCTTGATTTAAATACAACTTTTCTGATATTGGTAATGCCTAAATCCCTTTTGTGGAAATTAAAAAAAAAAAGCAAGTGTAGATCTATGTCAGGCAATTAATTAATACACATATTTTTGGATTTTGTGATGTTTTCAATTTTATCAGCTTTTTAAATCTATTATATTTTCTAACTATTCTTGTTTATATCTTAATCACTCACATATGAATTTTTCTTTAAATAGAGGACACACATTCTTGGGAAATGAATAAAAAGGGCATTAATGCCATTTGTATTGTCCAGATGGGTGCTGGCAGATTTACAGTTTTGCTGCCTATTCTATTTGTCTTACCTGGAGAATGGATGGGTGGCTTGGGTAGATTGCCCTCAAGTCTTTGGACAGTGACCCAGCTATAAAATATGCTTGTCTCATTCTGTCTTCCCTATTACAGCAATGAAAATCAGAAAATTCATTTAACCCCTTCGTGTCTTAGTTTTTTCATATATGAAATAGGAAGAGTACCTTGCTCTATGTTTGTTTTAAGAAATTTGGCAAAGGCTATTGCAATTCATGGCTGTTGTCATTCCAATTCCACAGAGACGTCTGATGTCTGAGCTGTAGGCAGATGTGGGCACACTAGGGATTTGGGACACTTTCTTGTGGGGTCCCACAGAGAGCATTTAGAGCAGGGTGCTGACTCAAGGTGTTCTGTGGACATTGAAGACAGATTTGGTGTTGTTTGTTTTTGGAGAAGTGGCTTCCCTCAAGGACCGGATCCTATCTAGTCTGATCCAATGAAGAAAATAAGGATAAATGTGTCATTTGTATCTGTGTGGGGAATTTGCCTGTGGTTGTCAGCTGTTGGAGAAACTCTTTCCTCTTTTGGGGTGTTAAATAGTTTGTTTTTAAACATTCATGAAATGTACTTGTTCATAAATTTTCAAAGTCTGCTTGGAACCACTGAGCTGAAGGACAACCCTGATGTTTCCAGATATTCTGTGACCTGGTTTTGTCAGTCAATGATTAACTGACTTTGGCGAGCAGAGATAACGCTGATCTTTGGAAATTTACCCAGCTTCTTGAAAGTAGAAGGACAACAACATTTGCTAAGGGTATATATACTATGTGCCAGGACCTATTTGGTCCTATTGCCTTAAACTCTCTCAGGAACTCTTTGAGACCGGAAGTGTTATGTTCATTTAAAATAGGAAGCTCAGAAAAGACAAGTTGATTGATCCGGGTCTTCAGTGACTAACCAGCAAAGTCTGAATTCAAACTGAACCTGTCTGAACCCAAAGTCCATGGACTTAAAACTTCACTAGCCTGATTCCCAAAATAAAACCACAAAACATATATTTCAGTCTAGGATGTATATTTTGTTGTCAATTGAAGGCCATTTGGGGGCTGGAATTTTAATCCTGATATCAACAAAGAAAATTCTAGAAGACTTTAGAGGCATGGAGACTGGCCATTGAAAGAGACTAGCCTGGACTGAGCAGGACTGGTTAGTCCACAAAAGCAGGGCCTCCTGCTGAGTCTGTGGAGGAGTCTGCAGGGATGCTGCAGACAAGGACCAAGAGTCACCAAGTCCTGAGTCACACCTTAGCCCTGAGTGTGTGCCAGAGCTAAGTGCAAAACATTCTGGATGATCTCTCCTTTGGTATCATTTATCCTTGATGCTCTTAACATTCATAGGAATAATCAATGCCTACTGAAATGACTGACATAGGAAACAAAGTAGTCATTTGCCCTGCAGGCCTGTTACCAGTAATCAGCCTTGTATTTAGTGATATATGGGCCAATGTTTATTTCTGTATCTCTTTTTTTAAAATTTTTTAGTTGTAGAGGGACACACAATATCTTTGTTTATTAACTTATTTTTTACGTGATGCTGAGGATCAAACCAGTGCCTCACACATTTTAGGAAAGAGCTCTGCCACTTAGCTACAGCCTTAGCCTTTATTTCTGTATCTTAAATCTGTTTTCTTAGGATTAAATGATACTGTGAAGTGACAAAGAAAGGCTAATATTCTGATTTTCAAGACTCCATTGATAAGAAATCCTTTCAAGGGAAGGCTAAGTTTTTGGGCAGAATGACAAAAAAAATCTCTAAGCCCTGTGTTTGCAAATCTTTTTATTTTTAAAATATTTATTCTTTAGTTTTAGGTGAACACAATATCTTTATTTTATCTTTATGTGGTGTTGAGAATCGAACCAGTGCCTCGCGCATGCCAGGCACCAGGTGAGTGTGCTACCATTTGAGCCACATCCCCAGCCTTGCAAATTTTAATATAATAAAAATCAGAGTCTTGGTGCTCTTGGTTAAAGTTTCCATGTAGTAGGTCCAGAAGGGGTTCCCTGAAATCAGTGCTCTAACATACAATTTGGGGTTCTGAGTATAAGCAAAAGATTCAAGGAACACACACTGGCAGTTCTAAGATTTCCACATTTTCATTTGAAAGGCATATAATCTTTCACTTGGTAAATGGAAGCTCTTTCTTTTTTATAGTTTTTTCAACTGACAGGGACACAGGGATGATGGTTTTTTTCTTTTTCTTTTATTTCCCAGTGCCGAGATTGAACACAGGGCCTTACACATGCTAGGCAAATGTTCTTCTACCTCTGAACTACTTCCCTAGTCCTTTTTAAATTTTATTTTGAGCCAAGTGCAGTGGTGCATGCCTGCAATTCCAGCAAGTTGGGAGCCTGAGGCAGAAGGATCCAGGTTCAAGGCCAGCCTCAGCAACTTAATGAGACTCTGTATCAAAATAAAAAATAGGAGCCAGGGTTGTGGCTCAGTGGTACAGCGCTTGCCAAGCATGCGTGAGGCACTAGGTTTGATCCCAGCACCATGTAAAAATAAACAAAATAAAGATATTGTGTTCATCCACAACAAAAAAAAGTCTAAATAAAATAAAATAAAAAATAGGTGATGTGGCTCAGTGGCAAAGTGTCCCTGGATTCAACAAACAGTATCAAAAAAAAAAAAAAAAAAAGAGAGAGAGAGAGAGAGAGAAAAGAAAAGAAAAAAATTAAAAAAACATTTGAGTCAAGGTCTTGCTAAGTGCCCCAGGCTGGCCTTGACCTTGCCATTCTCCAGCCTCAGCCTCCCCAGTAGCTGGGATGTTAGGTGTGTGCTGCTCTGGGGCTGACAACAGCTCTTTCTGACTTACATGCTGAGAGGAAACTGCTAAGCCTCCAAATAATGACTCCTTTCTAGAGTCTATTTTAATATAAAATCAGCCAAAGAGAAAAATCCTGTGGAGAGTTCCAGGGTTTGAGGCGGGGGAGGGGTGATGGCCAAGGACTCCTAATGATCCAGGAGAGGACACATTTGTGAATACTTTTCATTAGGACAAGGAATGTGCTGGGCTCTATCAGCACGAAGGCCATAAATTTGGATGGAGCATCACACTAATTCAAAAGTCCTTCGGAATTTCCAGATGGTTCTGTATTGATTGAGTGCCTAAAGATGCCAATTCTCTGGCTGGCTGCCATGCTTCTCCAAGGTAACACATGCCATGTGCAGGGCCATCTTCATGGTTGTTTATGGGCAGGGAGCCATTCTGGTTAATCAACACTTGGGCAGAATGACAAAATACACTGAAAGTCACTCCTAACTGTGTAGGCCCTTCCTGGGCAAGTTTGTCTTTTAAGTTTTTTGTACTTTGAAAGGACTCAAAGTGAAGACTATAGGGCTGGGGTTGTAGCTCAGTGGTGGAGTGCTTGCCTAGCATGAGTGAGGTGCTGGGTTTGATTCTCAGCACCGCATATAAATAAATAAATAAATAATAAAGGTTCATTGACAACTAAGAAAATATTTTTTTAAAAGTTTAAACATAAAAAGAAATGAAAGGTATAAAGGGTGCCATGAGAAAGAAGAGCTGGAACCTGAGGCAAGGTGGCAGGAGGAAGAGAAGGGAAAACAACTAAACATACTTAGTATGTCTCTAACTCATTGGGGAAACTGGACTACGAATGGCATAGGGCTAAAGGATGAGCTCTGAGCTGAAAGGTCACAGTGGGTCTCAGCAGTGGTCATCCACAAAGATCCATTACTGATATCTGCCAAAGGGAAGGGTAGATGTCGGGTATTTCTTGGTCCTGCCCTGGTTGATGTGGGGCTACATTTTGATCTTCTTGGCCTTTCTTTTATTAATCTCTCCTTTCAGACACACACACCAGCCTTTTCCTCATGAATATACATTACTATCTTCATGCTGCTCAAATAACAGATTTATAGTTGGTTAGGCAGAATATCTCAGAGGTATCTGGGCTAATGAGCAATAAGTGCCACTCAGCATATGTCCTAAAAGTTATACACAAGGAATTCCCTACGAGTTTGGCTTTCTCTGGGTAGTCACTTTTTCTCTTTGCAACAGATGTCCAACACATCAGGTTCTCCCATGTCTTAGAACCAACTGTCACCCTCAAATCCCCTGGAGTGCATCGTCACTGTGGCAGGGTCTATGACATCTGTCACTGGGCTTCTTCACACAGAAGATATGGTAGATTAACATGAATTATGACTGTGTAATCACCAGCTCTTTTAGTCACAACTGAACTCTCTGGAAACATTGCACCATGTGATAGTGTTGGTCTTCCCAGCTGTGTCCTGCTGAATGAATGGAAAATGGTACTGACAGGCCACTCACCTTGCTCCCTTATTGCTCTGTAGCCTGGTTCTTTGCCATTTCTATAAAAATCAAGTTTTTCTTAACTATTAAAGAATCTTATCTTCAATAGACCCTCTGTCTTAGTATTCTAGGGCTGCTGCTATTACAAAACACCATAGACAGGGTGGCATAAGCCAGCGATATTTATTTCTCACAGTTCTGGAGGCTGAGAAGTCCAAGATCAAAGTGTCTGCTGACTTGGTTCCTGGTTAGAAAGTTGTTGTTATTTTTCTTTTTAGATATACATGACAGTAGAATATATTTGACATATTATACATATATGGAGCACAACTTCCCATTCTTGTGGTTGTATATGATGTGGGGTTATGCTGGTCAGGTATTCATATATGAACAAAGAAAAGTTATGTCTGATTCATTCTACTGTCTTTCCTATTCCCACCTGGCTTCCCTTCATTCCCCTTTGTCCAATCCATTGAACTTCTCTATTCTCTACCCCCACCCCCTTATTGTGTGTTAGTATCCACATATCATCCAGCCTTTGGTTTTCTGGGATTGGCTTACTTCACTTAGCCTAATAGTCTCCAGATCCATTCATTTATCAGCAAAAGTCATAAAGTCATTCTTCTTTAGGGCTGAGGAATATTCCATTGTGTGTGTGTGTGGGTGTATCACATTTTCTTTATCCATTTGTCTGTTGAAGGGCACATAGATTGGGTTCCATAGCTTAGCTATTTGGAATTGAACTGCTATAAACATTGATGTGGCTGCATCACTGTAGTATGCTGTCTTTTGGGTACATACCAAGGAGTGGGATAATTGGGTTAAGTGGTGGTTCCATTCTAAGTTTTCTGAGGAATCTCCATCCTGCTTTCCAGAGTGGTTGCACCAATTTGCAGTCCCACCAGCAATGTATGAGTGTACCTTTTCCCCCACATCCTCGCCAACATTTATTGTTACTTGTATTCTCACAGTCACCTTCTTAGTGTGTATTCACATGTAGAGAGAGACATGCTTCTGCTGTGTCTTCATTTTCTTATAAATCCCATCATGAAGGACCCATCTTATGACCTCATCTAAGCCAGAGGCCCCACTTCCAAGCACCATCACATTGAGAATTAGAGCTTCAACCTGTGACTTTGGTTAGAACACAAACATTCTGTGCTTAACACCCTCCTATCCACACAGTGTGTTTTCAATGGAGAGCATCAATCATTGATAATGCAAACAAACTTTCTAACATTAAAGAATTTGATTTGCAATTTGGCCTGAAAGTTCTGTGCTTTGGGTTTTAGGGGGATTGGATTGATTGTGATTCTGAACTGAGAGAATAAAGCCTTAAAAATTATTAAGATTTGGCAAAATGTCACTGTTTTTCAGTTTTATAAAGAGCAGTATGTGACTTAATGATTGCTATTGCTAGCAAAATACCTTTGTGGATCCATGTGGACAAATACAGGAGAAACAGCAGTGGGGTAGGGAGGCAGATAGTTTGGGGGGCATTTAAACTCTCTTCTACTAAGTGAACCGACAATTCTGCTCGTTTTGTTGTTAATATAATGTGGAATTCAGGAGCCACATTTGGGCTTAAGTTCTTGACTCCACCACTTAGTAACAGTGTGACTAGAGATAGTAATAATTCCCACTTCATAGTATGCAATGAGCAGAAGACACAGGGAGAAGGCCTGCAAAGTAATTTAGGACTATGTCTGGAACGTGGGGAGTGCTTATTCGATGTTATCAAGGATTACTATTTATTATTTATTTATATCATAATGGGAGAGGTACAGCACTAGGAAATCAGAGTCTTTCCATCAATTACTTACATAAATTAATAATTACAATAACATCTACAACAATAGCAAACACTTTTATGTAGCAGGCCCTTATTAGGTATTAATTTGCAACCACTCTATGGATGGGTACTATTATCATTATCATTGTCATCCCTAACTTACAATTGAGGAATGGGAGTCACAAACAGATTAAGTAACTTAAGAGTCATGTAGCTAATGACCAGCAGGGCCAAGAGTTCTGACTAGGCATTCTGGTTTCAGAGCTCATGAACCACCACAAAATGTTGCCTTTTTGGACTATATGGCTGGGGCGTTGGCTGGAGGCAATGATTGAACTCAGTAATTCACTGGAATCCCTTCATGTCTGAGATCCTTGGAAATTCCCAATTTCAAGTCTATGGTTATGCTCCATAAAAGGCAATTAAAATCACAGTACTGAGTCCTTAGCTTGAGAAATTCTTACAGGTTCTACCTACTATTGTCATATGGCCCAAGATTCAAAAGTAAAAGGGCACATAGTACAAAGTCTCATCATCCAGCCATCTAGTTGCCTTGCCCAGAGGTAACTATTGTTGGCTAATGGGTCAATTTTGACTAAATTGTTAACTCAAACCTTATCTCTTCACCATCCAAGATGAACATGGTACCTTGGCCCCCTCCCCTCTCTGCTCTGACTTCCTGACTAGAGAGAGAATTCCCATGGCAGAGAGAAGCACAACATGGTTCTGACAGCCTCACTTTCCTTCCCCTTTCCTTATGTTGGACTGAACCCAGCGTCTTGTGTATGCAAAGCAGATACTCTTCCAGTGAGCTATATCCTCAGGCTTCTCTTATTCTTTATATCACTTTTATATTGTTTGTAATACCTAATGCAATGTAAATGTTACATAAATAGATGTTTTACTGTATTGTTTAGAGAACAGTGTCTAGAAAAAATCTGTACATGTTCAGCACAGAAGCATTTTTTTTTTTTGGTGGGGGAATATTTTTATCTATAGTTGGTTGAATCTGTAGATGCAGAATTCCTGTTTTCAAAGGGTTTTCTATAATGTGGCAGCTATGGAAATTTAAGTTTCCTTCCTTCTTAGGGTTTTGTCATCAGTGTTGTTAGTTTAGTGGCTTTTCTAAATGATTCTGTAAGGTCTGTATTACAGTTGTGTCATGTTTGGCCACTGACATTTCTGCTTGGTTACCTCAGTGGTTAGGTAATGACAGAGATTTCCTTAAATACTAGGAACCAATAAGTCTCTCCCAGTCTTTGTGAAGGGGCTCTGTGGACATGTCAGGGCATGTCTGCAACCAGCAGTTGATGATTCTGCCTCAGTTTTCAGTGCTTGCTTGCATACAGCTTCTGGTTTAGGTTGCTCAGATGTAAAACCACATAGCCTTCTCAGCCATGCTAGGGTCTTTCCTGAGCATGCACACAGCCCTGGACTCATGTACGACTCTAAGCATATAAGCAACATCCTAGTTTCTCAGGAATAAGTTGGAGCTTTTTCAAAGAATGGACATCTCATTTTCCAGTTTTTCCCTTTTTTTAAAAAAAAAAAATATTTATTTCTTTTAGTTGTAGTTGGACACAATGCCTTTATTTTATTGATGTTATGTGGTGCTAAGGATCGAACCCAGGGCCCCACACAAGCTAGGCAAGCGGCTCTACTGCTGAGCCACAACCCAGCCCCCTCCCCTCCACACCTTTTTTTTGGTTAGCCTATTGTTTGAAAAATGTTATCTACTACCTTTGGAAGTCTTGAAATTAACAATGCCTCCAAATACTTTCAACAAATTCCTGAAAACAGGGTTTTCATACTGGGTGACTACCAAATCAAGTCAAATAAAGACTGCCTTGCAGGGAACTGCCAGACAAAGCAAATCCTGACAGTTCCTCAGGAATGAGGTTTGGAGGGAGCTCTTATCCTAACATGCCCTCTCCAGTAAGCTGCCAATCACTGTGATTGTGGGCTATGGATTTTTGAGGCTACTAGAGAGCTGGCAAAACTAGATAATGGGAACAGGGCAAGTTAAGCGGTTACTACTGAGATCCAAACATTTTCCCTGGATTTACTAAAAGCTTTGATTACCTTATAGAGCTCTACAAAAGTTCTATCTGACCATCTTTGCCATTTTTCTCATTTTTATGGAGGATAAAATTTGGGGGGATTCTTTTTCATTTTTCCTGACATTATTCTAACCAAGTTCCAAAGGGAAAAGAGAGTGAGCGGTTTGAAGAAGCATTGGAGTTCTTTACTTTCAGGTGGAGTGGTTTCAAGTGATGGCAAGGTCCAGGGTTAGGCCATGGAAATGGACAGCTGGAATAGAGAGCAAGTGAAGGTCACTACTGTGGGAGTGAGGGGCATTGCAAGGCCAGGTTGATGAGAGGGTGTCCACATGGATGCTAAAATCCTCCAGATGGTGATACTACCTAGTGGGGAAGGAGACTGAACCAGGGACTCAAGTTACTGACTATGAAGCAGTGACTGACTGATGGATGGTGGCTAGTGTCAGTATTGGGAAATGAAAGATATTATACACACAGTCACTACAGAAAACAACGATAGAGATATTTTGAAGACTGAAGATGACAAGGAATTTTAAAGAGAATTATAATTATAATAAATATAATTTCCATTATACCAACAGAGTTGTTGGCAATATAATTAATAATGGCCTACTATTAGTAGAAAACTTTCATAACCAACAAACAATTTTTACTTCATGTATCAGGAGGTAAAGGTAAGAACCATACCCTTTATATCTGCATCTTCCTGTGGCTTCACCTCTCATTTCATGTTTTGAGGGAGTTTTCTTTATTTGAGTTTATATAACCTCTTTTATCTCTAGCTTTACATGAGACAAGAGCACCAGGACCAGGACAGTGACTTGCATATCTTCAGACCCAAGGTTGGTGAAGAATCCCAGTGTATTAGTCCACTTTATGTTTTTATATAAAAATAACTGAAAAGCTGAGTCATTTATAAAGAGATTGATTTGATTTATGATTCTGGTGGCTAGAGGATCAAACACCAAGGGTCCCCTGGCTGTGTCCCAACATGGCAGAGTACTGGAAGGGAAGCAGTAACATCAGAAGGGTACATGTGCAAGTGAGTTGTTTATAATCTACAGGGAACTAATCCACTCCTACCAGCCCTGAACCTCACTGTGAGATAGCAGTAATCCATTCATGAGGTGGAGGCCACATGACCTAGTCACCTGCCCCTAGACCTGACCTCTTAAAGGTTCTTCTACCTCAAGATCAGCACACTAGGGACCAAGCTCCCAGCATATGAATGGCTGGGGGACAAACACTATCCAATCATAGTACTCAGCCCCAAATTGTTTGTTTTTGGAAAGCCACTGCTTTCTGCAGGCTTGAGGATATGATATAACCATCTTGGTCTTACACACGTAACCATGTGTATTTTTTATGTAAAAAGAATATATATATATATATATATATATATATATATATATATATATATATATATATATATTTTAGGCAAGTTCTTACTATGTTCCCCAGGCTGGCCTCAAACTCCTGGACTCAAATGATCCTCCCATCCCAGTCTCTCAAGTAGCTAGGGCACAGGTGTGTACCACCACACCCAGCATTATGCAGAATTTTTTTAATCGCTCTTTTCACAATTTATTATAGCAGTAATCATGAGTTACTGCCCACAACAACACTAATGTGCAAAAAGCATTAGACACTGAAATGTCTTAACTGGGCCATTGCCAACTTGTGTCTGAATACAAACCATAGCATCAAGATTTGGGGCTGGAAAACACTCTCAATATAATTGCTTAATGCTGCCATTACTCTATCAGCAACCATGACTGTGAAAAGCACTTCAGGGTCAGCTCTTAAGACTATAAAAGTGAGACCCAGGGGAGCTGGATTAGATTCAGCTGCTTTTTCTTTAATCTTCCAACTGCACATTCACAGAAGACTTAGAAATAAACAAGTTGAGGAAATTGAAGCAGGAAAACCCTGCCTCCCCATTAAGCTATGAGGACTCCCTCTCTTGCCCACCACTTTCAGTGAACCTCTGGAAAGCGTGGTCTATTATGTCCCTTGGCAGCTTGCAATACACAGCAGCAGCCTTCTGCCCATCACTCCAAAAAGAACAAAGATGGACTGTGATAGACTCCTGGTCTTCCCCATTCTCTACCTGTTGGCTCCTTTTTGTTGTTGTTCTAATTAGTTTAACAGTGTTGAATGAATAGATCTTCATTCTTAAAACTTTCTCCTTTTCCTCGCATCTTCTGGGATATATTTTTTTCCTCCTACCATTCTGATTCCACCTCTTCCTTCCCTGGCTCCTCTTTGTCCACCAGTTCTTTGCCTTTTTCTGAAAATCCATCCTAGGTTTCATATTTTTTTCTCTTCTCCCTTGGTGACTTCAGCAGCTTCCACCTAGTAGCATAACAACCTAATCTATAGCTTGAGCCCCCAATGTGAGCTCCAGTTTTCTAGTTCTGACTACTGGATACCCAATATTTAGCAAATTGATATTTAACTAATATCTCAATGATACCGGTCTTAGAGATCAGGAAGGCTCCTTGCTCCCTGGGTGTTCCCCAAGAAACGCAGAGGCAAGTGTAGAAAGCAAGTTTTATTTAAGAAAGGAACAGAGACGGACTTCTTTGAGGAGAAGTGGGGCCCAGAGCTGGGTGCCCCCAGGAGTGGGTGTGTCTTGCTCTTTTACAGAACCATGACATCTCTCTCTTTTTTTTTTTCATGTAAGTGCCTAAGGGCAGGAAGGTACAGCACAGCGGGTAATTGCTTGTGTTGGAGAATTCAGATCCCTTCCGCATCCCTGGGAGCAGTGGAAGTGTGATCCTGGAGGTTAGCTGTTAGCAACCCAGTGATAACCAGCCATCATCCTCTCTCCACCCCATCATTATCTACACAGACTGCCAGGCCTTCAGGCCCCTGCCTCAGTTTGTTGAGGAATGTGACATTTCCTGTGCCTTCAGGCCAGGTAGGGCTATAGACAGATTGCTTTTTGGCAAAGAAAGCATGTGGGAAGTCAGTATAGTGGGCTCATTTTATAGAATTCTTTTTTTTTCTTTTTAATTTTTTTAGTTGTTGATGGAACTTTATTTTATTCATTTATTTATATGCAGTTCTAAGAATGAAACTCAGTGCCTCACACATGTGAGGCAAGTGACCTACCACTGAGCGATGATCCCTGCCCTAAAATTATTCTCTGAACCCCGTGTTCCCATCATCCTCATCTATTTGTCCCCTTATATCACCATGCCTCAAACTGTACAAACTGTTTCCTCAAGACTTGCTTTTCTTTTCTTGTTCCAGTCTGGAAATGCTGAGTCCCTATTAACCCCTCCCACCCCTGCTGCCATCTCCATGTTTAATTCATCTTATTTTTGACATAACTATTCCTTCATGTCTCTCCTCTTCATTACCCTGCCTTCCTAGCTCTCTTCCTTACTGCAGGCACCTCCTCTCCTTTCCAATTCACATGGCTGCCAGCATTCCCTTTACAATACACAGATCTGATCAAGGTCAGGCCTTACAATTCCCAAAGCTTGAGTGATTGTACGTCCTCCTGGTCTGGAACAGGGCTGTCTTCTTCTGTGTGTGCAGTCATTCTACCCGGTAAGCATGCCTATTCACTCTTGAAGGGGGCGCATTAGGGTGATGAATTATGTGGTCATCCTACCATGGCTAATGGGATAAAATCCAAAGACTGGCTTGGCTTACAATCTGGCCTCAAGCTAACTTTCTAGCTCCATCTGCCCACCTGTCATTTCTAACATGCCAAGCTATTCCCAACTCCTGTCCCTGTCCATGCCATTCTCTTCCCAATTTCCTACTTGTCAACTCCTTACTTTTCAGCCCTGAGCCAAACTAGTACCTCTTCTGTGAAATAGCTTATCATGTCTGCTCCCTTCCACATCTGTCCAGAAGTCACCCCTTCCCAGTGATCCTGTAGCAATTTGTCCAAACCTCTGTTGAATCTGGTGCAACTCCTGGCATGTCCTCAAAGCATTTGGAAAGAGAAGCTTTAAAGAAGTAGGGAGCCAAGTGTATTTCAGCTGGCTCTGATTAGAATTAAGAGCTTTTATCTTCCATATGGGACTTGCTTGAGAAAATCCAACATGTCAGAGCCAAGTCTATTTCTTCTTCATCTGTAGAGTAATAAGGAGAATAATTGCTGCTGCCAAAACCTACCCATGTGAACTCAATAGGGTAATAAAAACAAGTCATGCTGTTGAAGAGTAACGTGTTGAAATTGAGTGAGAGGAGTCTTCCATTCCCTGTCATCCATCTCCACAGTCCACGGCCTGTGGCAGGCAGGAGCAGGAAAAGATTCAGAGATCTGGCAGATGGTTAAACACAGCTGTTGCTTCCTTTCTTCCCTCCCTCCTTCCTCTCTCCTGTGCCACCAATAGCACTCAAGTATAGGCACCATTTCTGGGGACAAACAAACAATTGCCATATAGTATAATGAGTACTCAGTGAAATATTATCTCAGGGCCCAGGGGAACCCAGAGGAAGGCTGAACATTCAATCTGCCTGAAGGGGTCAAGGCAGATTGTTTGGAGGATACCATTTTAGGTGTCAGGTTCAAAGACAAAGAGGAGCTCTGGGATTTGTAGAGGGAAACAGTGAGCTAGCATGGGTGAAGGGAGAGTTCCATGCTGACAAGTGGGGCTTATGGAATTTTCAGCTGTAGCTGGGTACGAGGCACATGTCTGTAATCCCAGTGGCTCGGGAGGCTGAGGCAGGAGGATTAAGAGTTCAAAGCCAAGCTTCAGCAAATTAGCAAAGCCCTAAGCAACTCAGTGAAACCCTGTCTCAAAATGAAACATGAAAAGGGCTGGGAATGTGGCTCAGTGGTTAAGCACTTCGGGTTCAATCCCCAGTAACAAGAGGGAAAAAAAGAATTTTTAGCCTTAATGGGTTATAGAGATCATTTAATGAATCTCATAATTTTCTAATTTTTTTTCAAACAAGGTTTACCTTGACCAAATAGCATGCACTTTGATATTTTGTGGTCTTTTAGAACTATTCTCTTGGGGTAGGGATGCAGTTTCATAGTAGAGCGCCTGCCTATCATGCTTGAGGCCTTGTGTTAGATCCCCAGCACCACAAAAAACAAACAAAAACTATTTTCTGTCATGAGAGAAAAATATACTAGTCATAACCTTGACCTTATCTCTTCAGTTCTTCCTTGAGGAAACTACCCAGAATAACTAAATGGCTTGGCCTAGAAGCATAAAGAAAGATTCACATTTGGTGTGAAGGATTGGTGTTAGAGATAAAGGAGACCTGTGTGGCTCTAGTTGTTGGATTTTTCAGGACTTGCTTACCCTAGAAGTCCTGCTCATCTTTGTGGAAAGTTATCACACAGCCCTGGAGAGAGGTTGAGATAGTGGATTAATAAATGAGGTATTCAGGTATTTTATAGTCTCATTAAAATATCCTGGATAGGGCTGGGGATGTGGCTCAAGCGGTAGCGTGCTTGCCTGGCATGCGCGGGGCACTGGGTTCAATCCTCAGCACCACATAAAAATAAAATAAAGATGTTGTGTCCACCGAAAACCAAAAAATAAATTTAAAAAAATATCCTGGATATATCATTACTTCTGAGTAAGAATTCTCAATTTTTTTCCCCCTTAGGAAGGGGGCAGAGCCACTGGAGAGGAAAGATCCCCATTAGAATGATCTGGGGCCTTTGCCTGGTATCTCTGATGAGCCATTCTGAAACATTCTCTCACTTTAAGAGCCTAAATTCCAGCTGACAACAAGCTTCCTTGAGGTTTTGATTGATGGGTGTGTCCTATCACTCCAGAGTGGGGGGCAACCAGGAAAAATAAAGGTGAGAAATATTCCTCTCTTGAGTAATGGTTTCACAATTCAATACAAATTCAAAAGTTCAGGAACCAATCAATATCAGGGTGCCAAATTTTTTTGTTCCAAATTTTAAAAAAATTAAAATGGGGGGAAAAAATCAACAAAAACGCTAATCTTTCTCCCAAATTGATTGCCATCTAGAACTATCATAAGAGTAGGAAGGATATACTCTTAAAGATAATCTTGTACCTTGAATACATCTAGCTTTTTATATATAACAAAGCAGCTACCACACTGTCCTGATTTGTCTTATTTCACCAGGAACACTTCCTTACAGACTGTAGACCAGTGACTGGAATTGCTGCTCTAATAGATATAAACCTCTTCCTGAGGTTCACCCTTCAAAGGAGGAAATTTAGATTCTTTATGCTATGCCTTGCATGGAAGATAATTATTTTAAGTCATAAAAAATCCATTAAGTAGTCTAGAAAATTATACACAAACCATTAACTAGATTACACTAAATATGAAAAACAAAGCAGTTTCTATTATTTGGTTTATCGAACCATCACCATTTGGCTGTGGATTTTAATGCTATGCATTGAAGGCCATAGACACTTGCTTTTTTTTTTCCTCTGCATGATGACTGGGTTTAAAAAAATACTACAGAATGTAGCCTGGCTTTCTAAGAAACTCTTATTAAGAGTCATTAGGCAAATTGTTTTTCTGATTAGAAACTCTTGTTTCTTTGAAGCCCGTGGATGTCAAGCTAAGTCAATATTCTGCATGGTGGGGCTTTTTATTTTTACTTTTTTTTGAGCTGGAGTCTGGCTATGTTGCCCAGACTGGTGGGGAACTCCTGTGTTCAAGCGATCCTCCTGCTTCAGCCTTCCTAGGAGCTGAGATGACAGGTGCATGGCACCACATTCAGCTTTCTTTTTATATTTTCATATTGTACATTCTAAGTTTCTTTGTGAGCTCCAAAAGAAACTCTTCTGCTGCTGAAACTCATGAGCTATTATCAACAAATAAATTTATGGTGACATTTAATTCAGTATAAAAAAGCATGCGGTATTAAAATGAAATCCTAATTGTAGCTGTCATTCTCCTAATCAACAGTGGTCTTGACAGGACTTTTCACTTCTTTAGTCAGTAATTGATACGGGAGGGTTGAAGAAACAGAGAAAGATCTGTTAGTACTATGCCACCAGTTAAAAGATGTACCAGAGAATATTTTATTGAAACATTATTTTTAATGGAAGAAATAAATCCTAGATCTCTTCTAATGCCTCCCTAGTATTTCACTGAATCACAACTTCAATTTATTACAAACTCTGTCACCAATCATCATTCCCAAACCCTTGGATTTGTTCTTTGCACAAGTCATGTCTGGAGCTGCTTTCTTAACGTTATTTATCTTACCCTTTTTTACTTGCCTCGCAGAAATAACTGAATTCTGGAAATATTTGTGCCTCTCTCATACAATTTTAACAGTCAAAACTGAATCAGTGATGCCTCTTAGAACTTTTTTGTTTTTGCCCTTTTCCTGCTAAATCTGTGTGTTTTAGTGTAGCACATTTTATTTTCCCATCTGTATGATTTGCTTGAAGCTTTTGATATTTACAGATCATGGAAAAAAATGTTCTACCGTATGAAAGTAAAACCACATTTCCTTGTAAAACCTGGTTCTTTCATAATGTTTAGGTTTGTTTGTTTCAATGAGGAGGTTGTAGGAGTATTTTTGGCATTAGTATTCTCAAGAGTTTAGTATTTGTTCATCTGCACTTAATCTGCACAGTGTGCTTACGAGAATGATATGAAAATGGATCTGCAATCATTTGATCAATACTGGACTGCCACTCTTCAGCCTTTTATTCCTACTGGAACTGCCACTGTTCAGCCCTTCATCACATTTTAAAATTGTGATAAAATATGTATAACATAATATTTGCCATTTTAACCAGTTTTAATTGTTCCATTCAGTGGCATTAAGTGCATTCACATTGCTGTGTAACCCCTCATCAGTATTTTTAATCTGGTTGCTACTACAATAGCCTTCAAAATATACTCTTCTTCTAATTTTGCCCAGGTTAAGTAAGAAAATAAAAACCTTCTCTCTCTTGATTTATTTTCACCTATGCATGGAAAAAAATTGAAAGGGCATTCTTTGTCATTTCTTCTGTGCTTTAGGCTTCCGAGTTGCTGAAAATCAAATGCAGACAAAGTTCTCAGGGCAAAGAAGGCAAGATCCTGCTGCACAGGTCCTATCCTTGGACATAGGTTATTCCTTGCTTAGGACATCACTGAGAACACGATAGAAAACATAATGGCATTAAACAGGTCTTGCCACCAGAAGCACAAAGAGGCTTTTAGAAGTGAAATCTTTAGCTTTTGTATGCAGAACATAAAAAAAAAACCAAAACCAAAACAAAACAAAAACTAAGAGGCAAAACTTTTAAACAGCCCAATGTAGTGAAGCCCTGACTGCTTCACCCCAACCAGGAAAGGGGCACCGAGTCGAGTCCTAAGCCCTCTTGCGGGGTAATAGGTGAAGCAAGATCCAGGAGTCCACTGATGCAAACTGTTTCCTTTGGAGTCCTTGGCAGTGCAGTTTTGTATCACTAGATGTCAGTGTGGACTTTCCCAACTGCCACCTTTTTGCCTTAGCAGGAGGAGATGTAAAAGACATCACCCTTCCAGAAGTCCTGGCCAACATAGGGCTATTTTTAGAACAGTAATTTCACCAAATATTTTGTCTACTTACATCTTTCGACTTTCCAGAGTATTTAATAGCACAGACAGAACACCTGAACCAAAGTTGTTCTTTTTTAACACTGTGACCTTCTTATCTCAATGCTTGCATTTGGAAGGATCTTGCAAGGATGTTCCCAGGCAGGTGATAGAAAGTTCCACTTAGTACCTTAAATGCTATTACCTGTAGGCCCCACTTGAGGAAACCCTGGCATCCCACACAACCCTGTGTCACGGTGGGAGCAGGAAGCTGAAACAAAATATATATGAATAACCAAATAAGGATTTAGTGGCTCTGTTTACTGATTTTTATTTATTTATTTCACACTGGGGGTTTTACCCAGGGGTGCTTAACCACCCAGCCACATCCCCAGCCCTCAGTTTTTTTTTTATTTTTAAGACAAGGTCTCACTGATTTTCTTAGGCCTTGCTAAATTGCTGAGGCTAGTCTTGCACTTGCCATCCTCCTGCCCCAAGCCTCTTGATTAGCTGGATTCAGGCATGCAGCACTGCACCCAACTGATTTTTTTTTAAGAGTTTTAATCTGGGGATTTCTGAAATCATAAAGACTAGTCATTAGTTTCCTGTTGCTGATGTAACATTATCATGAACTTATTAGTGCCTTAAAACAACACAAATGCATCTTTTGGTTCTTGAGGTTAGAAGTCACAAATGGGGTTCACTGGGCTAAAATTGAGAAGTTGGCAGGGCTGTGTCCACCTGGAGGCACTTGAAGAGAATCCATTTCCTTGCCTTTTCCAGCTTCTAGAGGCCACCTGCATTCCTTGGCTCATGGCCCCTTTAGTCTTTGAAACCAACAATGGTGGATTGAATCTTTCTTTGTATCACTCTGATCTTGCCACTCCTAACACCCCCCCCCCAATTTTACTTACGAAGAACCTTGTAATTTTGTAATTACATTGGACCAGGATAATCTCCCTATCTCAAGATCCTTAATTTACTTATACTGCAAAGTCCTTCTTGCCATATAAGGCAACATATTCATAGATTCCAGCGATGAGGACATGAACATCTTGGGGTGGGCATTTTTCTAGCACATCAATATTTTAAAAATAACATGATGCAATTTTTCAGGTGATGAACTTTTTAATAGGCTGACTCAGTGCCATAGACAACTGCTGTTTATATAGTAGACTGTGTTGGAAAATAACAAGGCCTAAATTTCCTTTGCTTATGGAATGTTAAAAATGAAGAAAATTAAATTTGCCACACCCAATATTACTATTTGGTTACCTTCCAACTTGAGCACTAATTCCACTGCCCCCTTGTGACCCTTCTTTTGCGGATATCTGTCCTAGGATTATCACTGTGTAGGCACAGGGAAAGCACATGCAGAGAGCAGGACCTACGATTCCTGCATGGAGAAGCACTGAATTCAATGAAATTCAGTGCTCAAAAAGATAGGCCCAGCAACCTATGTGGATCCCCAGGCGGGGCCAGCAGAACTTAACCCCAAAACCTACAGGCTAGTTTCCTTCTACTTACATAAAGCTCAACTCAACTTCCCCCTTCTCAATCGTGCTCAATCTCTTAATATCCCTCCCTAGTGCCAGTACCACCCTGGCCTCTTCCTTCTTGGTCATGTGGCAGTATCTAAGGCCTGCCAAGGCTGTCTCTCAAGGGCTTAACTGACCGACAGCTGCTCTAATCCAGTTTTCTTTCCTTCCTCCCTGGATGACTACATCAACCTCCTAACAAGTCTTTCCCTTCACTGTGCTTTTTTCTTCTCCCATCAATCCAATCCCCAAAATACTGCCTGAGCTCTCCTTCCAAACTATAAATATAGTCATGTTACTGCTCTGTTACTACCCATTTGCCTTTTGGATCCATTCCAGTCTGTAGCCAGCACAGTGAGCTGGTTAGACGAGGCCCCAACCTACTTTTCCAGCCAGTTGCCTCACCTCCTACTCTTTTATTCCAGCTAGCATGAACTGCTTGCAATTCTTCAGATGCTCTCCCTTTTTCTAGGTTCCCTCAGCTGGGAATGCCTACAGTCAGTCAACTCCCTCTCAAAATGGCTCAGTGTTACTTCTAGGATCATCTTTGTCCTTCATCCAACCCCCATTGCTTTGCATGGCTCCAATATGCATTTACCATGCTGCACTCTAAATCACTTCTTTATCTATGCTTAGGCCCCCTCACTAGAAGCGAAAGGTAAAAGGCAGGGACCTTACTTGGTTTAACTCTGCAACACCAGTGCCAAGCACATTAGAGATGCACAGACTATTTGTTTAAGGAATGAAGACATCTCCAGTATAGGTCCTAATGTATCCTGATGTTTCCATACACCAGGGATGACCCAGCTCAGGGCTATGTTCCAAATCCTATCCAGTTTAGACAGTTAATCCCTGAGGTTCAGCCAGAGCCCCAGCTAGCTTCTGGGAAATAGAAGTTGGGTAAGTTAACCAGTGCACTATTTTCTTTCTTGTTCCTGGGAAAAAATTAATCCTGCATTTATGACCTTACCGGTTCCCACCTGGCTTACCTTGGTGGCTGAGACAATTCAGTAGTCACTCAAAGGAAATCGGTCACCTAAGGTATAGATGGCCCTGGTTGAAATATATAGGAGACAAACAACTTGACACATAAATTTAATGTGAGAATGGCAGTTGGCTAAGTCAGTAGTAAATCATGACATGAATTCATCACTGCTGCCTGCCCCTTGTGATCTATAGTAGTTAAAGACTTCTACCTGCAGATTGTCTTAGAGCTCTCTAGAAGGAGACACTATGGCGAGTTAAAAATAAAGCAGAAACAGAGTTCCTGTATTTGGGAGGCTTATGCAATCTAGGCCTAAAATATGGGGCTTGCCTTTATTGAAGCTTTTGGCTACCCTTGAGGGAGAAGGTGGTAAGGGAAAATGTCCTCTAATACTTTAATCATTCATGTATAACCATAGTGATTTAAGCAAGAGACAGGAGGCTGGGAAAGAGTGCATATGCACTGGAGGAGGGACCACATGCATTATGTAGCAGGGAGCTATTTTTTCTCCATGCTAGTTTTCACTTCTGTAGGCTGGGAAAATCCCCTTGGTATTGACCCATGACACATCTTTCCACTAAACTATATGTCTTATCAACAGCATGCCCCAATAAAGGACTGGGATTCTTTTTACAACACCATGTTATTTATGGAATTTAAGAGAATTTCTTTAAAAAGCAGGTTGTTTTTTTTTAAATTTTTTTATTGTTGGTTGTTCAAAACATTACAAATTTCTTGACATATCATATTCCACACTTTGATTCAAGTGGGTTATGAACTCCCACCTTCACCCCATACACAGATTGCAGAATCACATCAGTTACACATCCATTGATTTACATATTGTATTATGATAAAATAAGGGCTTTTAAAGATTTTTTTTTAAATTGCTAGCTAAACTGAATGAATTGAGAATGAAAGATAATATAAATATTTAATCTCTTATTAATACTCCGACTATTTTGATAAAGAATAATTACGGGTTTTTTGTTTTGCTTATTTTGACAGTACTCTGGTTTGAGCCCAGAAGCCCTCTATCATTAAGCTATATCCCCAACCCTCTTTATTGCTTGAGACAGGGTTTCACCAAGTTGCCTAGCCTGGCCTCAAACTTGCTATCTTACTGCCTCAGTTTCCCAAATAGCTGGGATTACAGGTGTGTACCACTGTGCCCAAAAAGAATTATTTTTTATGAACATCTGCTGATATTATGTCTCAGTTGCTTTTTGAAGGAAAATAATTCCAGAATCAACATTAAACATAAACAGGGCTTTGGTCATCAACTGATAAATATGAAACATTTCTGTGACACATTTAAACCTATTTTAGACACCAAAAATTCCTTAGTCAAAGTGTTAACTACCCCCATGGGGGGAAAGTAAGTTTAAAGTAAAAGCTGTAAATATTAAAATTTCAAATAGCTACTCTAGTCTCTTAATGACAATTTCTTTTCAAATTTCATTTCTATATATACATCTATCCATTGTGTAGGAGAAAAACAGAATTGTCATTATTATTATAATAATGTACAGTGATGTACATTCTTATTAGTAAAAACTACTATGCAATTATTACCTGTAAGTCCTTAAGGGCCCCAATTTATGGCCCATGCATGTGCACACACATGTGCATATATGTGTGTGTATATGTGTATGTGATATACATATATATAAAAACACATACCCATTGGCATGCATATACTGGGACTTATTTTAGTATTTTTTATTTGTTCTTTTTAGATATACATGACAGTAGAGTTTGATTTTGCTATTTTGTATAATTTATATGTATACATATGCATGTGGTAGTATACATATATATATTACTAGGCATTGAACCCAGAGCCTTGCACATGCTAGGCAAGTGCTTCTACCGGTGAGCTACATCCTCAGCCCTCATAGTAAGTGTATTTTAAACTGTACAGTGTCACAACCTGCTCTGGGCATTATGCAAATTATTACACCCTGCTAGGATGACATTGTTTACCTATTAATACATTTATGAGTATTCTCAAATAGATACTGAATCTTTTGAGACTCACAACCATTCAGAGACTGGTATCAAGATCATGTATGTTCTGTACAAGAAACAGGTTGAGCCAGGTTAAGTTGCTTGCCCCAAATCCCTTAGCCAGAACAGAACCAATGCCTAAATCCGGCTTCAACACCCCTATTTCATGGTGTTTGCTTATAATCCTGTCATGATTGGCTCCTGTCCCTTGCATCTTATTAAACAACCAATGAAGGTACAGGGAAGGGAGGACAAAAGTTTGTTAAAAACATGATATAAGCTATTGATGTGCTCAGAAATAGTATCCAACAATGTGATTCCTAAATACTCTAATTTTGGTTTTAGAATTTAAGATGTTTCTAATCACCATTAAAAACTTTTTATTTTTTGTACTGGGGATTGGATCCAGGGGCACTAAGCTACATTCTCGTCCCTTTTTTTGTATTTTATTTAGAGAAAAGGTCTCAGTAAGTTGCTTAGGGACTTGCTAAGTCGCTGAGGCTGGCTTTGAACTCTCGATACTCCTTCCTCAGCCCAAGTTGCACTGTACCTGGTACCACTAAAATCTTGAAAAATATTTTCTTTTTTATTTTATTAACATCTTTATTTACTTATTTTTTAATGTGGGGCTGAGGATCAAACCCAGGACCTCATGCATGTGAAGCAAGTGCTTTACCACTGCTTTACCCAGCCCTTGAACAGTGTTTTTTAAAATATTTTTTAGTTGTAGTTGGACACAATACCTTTATTTTATTTATGTTTATGTGGTGTTGAGGATAGAACCCAGGGCCTTACGCACCCTAGGCTAGAGCTCTACTGCTGAGCCACAACTCCAAACCCTGAAACAGTGTTTTTTTGTAGATCGTATGAAGATAAATTTTTATGTTTACATGGCCCATTTAAAAATATAATAGGAAAAAACCCTGTTTAAAGATAAGTTAATTATATATCTAGTCCTATTTTGATAGAGCAGATAGTGTATGAACTTTTTTTTTTTAAAAAAGGGCAAAACCATGGCCATCTTTTAAAAACTATAATGAGTCAGGTGTGGTGGCTCCCACCTGTAATCCTAGCTACTCAGGAGGCTGAGTCAGGAGGATCACATGTTTGAGGCCATCCTGGGCAAATTAGCCAGACCCTGTATCAAAATTTAAAATACAAAGGAACTGGGGGTGTAGTTCAGTGGTACTGCATTCCTGGGTTCAATCTCCAGTACTGTAATAATAATAATAATAATAAATTTGAATTAAAAGCTATACTGAGTAAAAAAGTGGAACAATGACAATTTTAATGCTACTGGCAGCAGGTCTGCTGCTTTGGGAGGTGTAGCCCCAGTCTAAGTGGTGCCACAGGTCTTCTGCCTTATGCAAATCTGCTGTCCCATACCTCAAAGATCTGATCTGGCATAGCTTTAGAACAAGGGCAAGTAAAGAAAAATGAGCACCAAAGAGAAAAAGGGTCCAATTAAAGAGGCTTACTTCATCTGAAATTCAAACTAGGTAACAACACACTGTTCACTTAGGTTCAGTTATTATTTTTATTGATAAGCATACAACTAGCACACCTGTTTCAGTGGGGTCTCTGGCTAGTAATTTTGTCAAATGAAGTGCCTTAATAATATGTTCAAACTAATTTTAAACCTCAATAGCTTTGATCAAAATACCATCATTTGACCACGTGAAGAGGGAGAATATACAGTATATAAAAAAGTTTCGGGGCTTGGGATGTAGCTCAGTAGTAAAGCCTTTGCCTAGCAAGCATGAAGCCCCAAGTTAGACTCTCAGCACTGAGAAAAAAATGAAAGTTTCAAATATTAGAAATTTTATAGAGTTAGGGCTCTGGTCTCCTTAAAGAATCACTGAGACACTGAAACAACAGTTCTGACTATGTACAGGAAAACATCATTAGACTAGTGCTTCTCCAAAGATGGCCCAGGATCTGATGGAAGTACCAGCATCAAAGCAGCCTGTTAAGAAGCAAATTCTCGAGGCTCAACCCTTAGCTACATAATGAGAATCAATGAGGATGGGGTCCAAAAGTCTGTTGAACAAAGTCTCCAGATGATTCTTTTGTGCACTAAAGTTTGCAAAGCACTGATTTAGACCATCATTTGTCAAATTGCAGATTACAATCCATTAGTGGGTTGAGCAATCAATTCAGGCAGTGACTAGCATTTTACAAAAGTGAAACAAAACAGAATAGAAAAGGTAGTGAATCCCAAGTAGCAGGAGTAGTGTAACATTTGTTTCATTTCTACATATATGTGTATATTCATAGGTACTTTAAATTTTTGAAGAACTGATAGGGTATGATAAAGAAGCTACCAATTCTAAGTGAAGTTAGAACTGCTGGGTTGACTATAAAACATACTGTCATTTTTATGTGGATTAGTACTTGGAGAGAGAGATAAGATGGTTGAAAAGCAAAGAAAGAGGGCCAAGGAAAGAACAGAGAAGGCCAAAGTTTTATACTCCAGAATCTTTATGGGAAAAATAAAAAGTTCCATCCAGAGAGGAGATAGGAGGTGAGCCCACCACATGGGAGATGTTAAGGAGAATAAGAACATGGTGAAATTCATGAGTGACCTTTCAAATAATTTTAGTAGGACTGGTGAAGATGGATACAGTCAGTCACTCATGCATTCATTTACTGAACATTTACTGTACTGTCATAGGTGCCGGGTACTGTGTTGCGTTGTGTGTGTGTGTGTTGGGGCGGGGCTACAGACATCAATTTATCTAGCCACTGCTTAGCAACAAGACGTTTAACAATAACATGATTAATGATGTGAAGGAGTTATATAGCAATGAGTTGGAATATTGACGTATGTTTGTAAGGAGGGGATTGGGGTGAAGGGAAACATCTTTATGAAAAAGTAAAAATGATGAACACATCTTAACATAAAAAGCTTTGAGTAGCTTTGTTTATATGTGTGTGTGTGTGTGTGTATATATATATATATATATATATATATATATATATATATAAATATAAAAACCCACACATATTTTTTTTTTTTAAAGATGAAGTCTCCATATGCTGCCCAAGATGGGCTCTAACTTCTGGCCATAAGTGGTATTCCCCTGCCTCAACCTCCCCAGTAGATGTTTAAAAATTTAATTTTTATACCCTTTGAAAAAGTGATGAAAATCACTACATAAATGACTTATTGCAAATATGAAAAGGAAAAAAAGAGAAGGATATTTATTTTTATACTTTGCACAAAAATACCATTTGCTATTATTTTCACATACAGAACACCTCAAGCATTTTCAAAATGGGAGGGTAAGGAAAGGGCTGTCCTCTGGCTATTTAGACTACTCTGCATCAAGATACTATGTCATCACTAGGAATGCACTGAGAATGTTATTGAATTCCATTTGAGAGTAACTGTAGGATTTTAAAGCTGCAGGTGACCAGGGGATTTAAAACAAACATTCCAGGTAAGGATGCTAAAGTCCAAAAAGGTAAAATTACTTGCTCTCTATACATATCTTTGTTTCATGCTGGGCCTAGGTACCAGTTCTCAAATTCGGTGCAGCTTCTTTTGTATCTCAATTTTCACCCTACCACAGAAGGTCAGGCTGGATTATCCATATTTCTTCCAATTTTGCGTTCCTCCGGGTTGTAGTCCCTCACCGGATAAGTCAAATTCAGACCAGACTGGCTTTAGCCTTCTCAGTTCTTTCTTCTGTTTTCAATCTTCTCTTTTATCAGCAGCATTGTTGAGCTTCTGACTTTTAAATTTTTTTAAAAAATCAGAGTAACACCAACGAAGTCGGTAACACCCCTCAAACCGAATGGACTCGGACACAGGACACGGCCATTCAACCAGCTAAAGGTGAAGGGGACACTATTCTCCAACGACCACGGACCACGTGCGGGAGGAGGGGCCGCCTTTTGATTGGCGCCCGGAGGGGATCCTTTCCTCCAATAGGGATGAGGCCCTCTGTAGAGGAGGGGGCGCGCCCTGGCCTGGAGGGCGGTGCCAACGACCCGTCCATCACGGAGTCCGCGGGTGGCAGCACCTACCACACCGCTGTACCTTGGCTAGGCGGAGCTGGGACGGGCAGGCCTTGGCACAGGAGGCGGGGCCAGGAAGGCGCGCCCAATCCACTGGACGGTACGAGGGGCGGGGGCGGGGCCACCGCGCGCGACCCAAACACTCGAGCTTGGCCGCAGCCCGAGGCCCCGCTGCTCCTCCGCCTTCCGGTGTGAGGCCCGGGAACCTCCTCCCCTCCCGGGCGCCCCCACCGCCGCGGCCCAGACGCCGCGCGGCCCCTCCTTCTCTGGGGGGGAACGAGGCGACGGTTGCCGGGAAGCGCGCGCCGCCCCTTCTCCCTCCTCCTTTCACGCGCCACCCGTTTTTCCTCTTTCTCGGTTAATAACAGCTGGGTAGCTGGGGGAGGAGGGAAGGTGGCCCCGGCGGAGTCTGGGCGGGCGCCTCCCACTCACCCGCGAGCCGCCGTGGGAGCTGGAGGATGGCGGCTGTAGCGGCGACCGCCCGGGAGGAGGCGGTGCCGAGGCCGGGGGCGCAGAGCGCGGTGGCAGAGAGCGGCAGCGGCCCGTCGTGGCGCACCAGAACCGAAACCAGCGGCCGCCGCACCGTCACCTGAGCCACCTCCTGCGCCGGATCCAGCGAGCGGCGCCCGCCGCGGCCGAACCAGGCCCTCCTCCCTGTCACCTCACCTCCTGCGCCCAGTCAGGTCGCCGGCCTCGCCCGCCGCCCCGAGGAGAAAAGCGCGCCGCGTGCCGACCGCCCCTCGGGGCGCCGGGCGGTGGCCCTGGACGTGCGGGGGTCCCAGTGGGCCGGCCGCGGCGTTTCGGCCCTGCCCTCTCGCTCCTCCGCTCGCTCCCTCCCTCCCGGCGCTCGGGGCCTTACGCGCGGGCCCGGCCCGGGGCAGGGCGGACATGGGCGCCAAGCAGAGCGGCCCGGCCGCCGCTAACGGCCGTACCCGTGCGTACTCAGGCTCGGATCTACCTTCCAGCAGCAGCGGAGGGGCCAGTGAGACCGCGGGCAGCGGCGGCGGGGCTCGGGAGGCGGCCGCGGGCAGGTTTCCGGCTCAGGTGCCTAGTGCACATCAGCCCAGCGCTTCGGGCGGCGCAGCGGCGGCCTCGGCAGCCCCGCGCAGCCGCTCCCTCGGCGGGGCCGTGGGGAGCGTGGCGTCGGGGGCCCGAGCCGCGCAGTCCTCCTTCAGCATCCCCAACAGCAGCAGCGGTCCGTACGGCTCGCAGGACTCGGTGCACAGCAGCCCCGAGGACGGCGGCGGCGGCGGCAGGGACCGGCCGGCGGGCGGGGGCCCCGGCGGGCCGCGCCTGGTGATCGGCTCCCTCCCAGCTCACCTCTCGCCGCACATGTTTGGAGGTACGGCCCCTTCCCCGCGCTCGGCGCCCGGCCCTCCCGTCTGCCTTGCGCAGCTGCACGTGGGTCACGGCCGCCGGTTATTTTTACCCTTCTCCTTTTCTCCTTCAGCTTTGGCACTCGGGGCTCGACCCCAACCCGTCCTGCCCCCCGAGTTGCACTTAACCCCTGCGGTGCCGGGGCGGCTCAGACGCCTGGTTTCTATTTTTAAACCTCGTGAGGACTCTTTCCTGGGTGGTAGCGGCTCCTCTGTAGGGAAAGTTCCCTCCCCACCCACCCCCAGTGAGGAGAATGGAGCTAGTATTGTTTTAAAACAAGCTGACGAAACAGCCCTCGTGGTTTTGGCTTTTAATACCAGGAAGTCAGGCGGAGACCCGCTGCTAAATGTAGTTGTGTCTGGGGACCGAGTGGGGAGCAGCCAAAAGTCGAGGGCCTCAAATGGACTTTTGAGTATTTGAAAAAGAAGGAAGTTATCATTTCCATTGGACCGACTTTTAAATAAAATCGGGGATCCCTAAGTCTCTAAATGGGCTCACCTAGCACATATATGTTAATTGGATGCATGTGTTGATTGAAAGTGTTTTTTTTTTTTTAACCTCAGTGAATTGCTACTTTGCATAATGGTTAATGTCAGCCCTGCCTAATTTAGAAATTTAAATAATCCTAAGCAGTTTCTTTAGGAGAGCGTTTAAAAATTATCACAACTTTGCCTACAAGGGGGCAGTAATTGGCTAGGTTCTTTTGAAGAGCAGTATTGACTATGGTTAAGGAAAAGTCACTTGTGGGGAAAAAAAAAAATTAGTAGGAAACTGCTTACCAAAGAAAGGGTGCGCTTCATTTGAGGAAAATGAATTCTGCCTCTTTGTTTTATGCTGAATCAAGACCACCTTTCCTCCCTCCTTTATGAAAAGAAAGAAACACATAGAAGATAAGTATTCCCATATAATTGCATAATTTTCCTGATGCAGCTGAGCACAGAACAGGGAAAACACTTATCCCCTCCATTTTTATAGCTTCTTTACTCATGTGTTTATAAATGTAATTACTTTGAGTAGAAAGTTGGTAAAATAGAATATTCAGTAAGAACATATATCTGTTCTGGTTTTCTATCAGCATTCACACTAGAATAAGTTAAAGATGTCGTGTTTAGTTTTCCCACCTTTTTAATACCGCTTTCTACTTTAATAAGGAGTGGCTAACTTTTTAATTACCTATTTATGATAATATTTGCTGTGTAAATGAAAATATCAGTTGTTTTCCTACAGTTGGGCCATCTTTAAAATCTTGTTTTTGATAAAAAGAATTGGTGGTGTCCTTACTGTGCCTTGATTACAACACAGCTGAAGGTGCTGTAAAGCAGTTTCCAGAGAATTGAAGATAAGGACTGTTACTGGTTTTAAATTTTTTTTTCTTTTTAAAATAAAAATTTGCATTTAGCAGTGTTAATTATCAAAAGATATGAGTATGTAAAAGGAAATAGGGAAGGTTTTGTCAAATTAATTATTTACTTAATATATTGATTACTGCATTTTAAAGGGCTTATACTTCACTTTGACAAAAAGTATGTTTGCATGGGTTTATTTTGTTTAATACTTCCCTTTAGACCAGAGCAAACAGTTGACACCCATGCTTTTAATTCATAATAAATTAGCAAGTGAAAAAGATCTAGTTGCTGGAAGTTGGAGGTGAAGCATTTTTTTTTTAAGTCTAAATTTTAGGTTTATGTGCTTATAGATCTAGTGCATTTGGGTTTGGAAGACAGGATAGTGTGAGGAACTTTGGGCAGTCTTTCCCAACTAGATCTCTGTAGAGAATTGAACACTCCTGTCTCCAATGTGTGCAATGAATATAACGTTTTCTCTCCGAGTGTATTCAGAATGATTCTGGTTATGTATCATTCTTGGGACTTTTGAGGAAACCATCAATTTTCTGTGTTTTACTGATTCACATGAGAAACCTCAGTTGAGAAAGGCTGGAAGAGTATCAGAAGATACCTGTTCTTAAATGAAAAGATCAGAACATAGGGCTGTGACTTTAAATTCTTGAGACAGATGGAATAGATTTATGTGAAAACCCATTTTTTAGTGACATTGTCTTAGATTTTTTTCTGTATGTCAGTGCATGGAATGAGGAAAACAATAGATGCATGTTTCTTATTTTGAGACTTAGGGAGCTGAATGATGAACCTTATAATTTAAAAAATTCGACTTGATTACACTTTACATTGGCTTAATTTTTATATGTATTATGATATTAGCATGTCCTTTAACTTTGGGTATATGTAATGAACTCCATCTGAAAATTGAGAAAAAGAATATTTCTAAATTAATGAAAAGTTCTTAACTGTTTTTTAAAACTTATTTTAGTTGTATTATTCTCATAAGAAAAATATGAGGCTAATAATCTTTCTCTTATGGGCTATTAAGTAATTTATAGAAAATGAAAAACTGTCACGTTTCTTTCTTTTCTTTTTTTTTTTTTTAATCTTAGGAGTCTAGTAGCAAATCCATTTGTTAGTAGTTCTATCATAATTGCCAAATTGAACAAGGAGGTTTTCTGTTATGGTTTTATGTTTTACTCTTTTTTAGACATATATTTTGGCTATATACTCTTATTTAATTATCTCTCTAGAGAACTGAAAAAGAGGTGCTTGATCCAGATATTTCAGTTTGTAGAAATTTCCTAGAAGTGAGTTCTTGGACATTAAACTATGATTAGAATCTGTATAGGAGTTTTTAAAAAATGGAATAGTTTTTTTCTTTTTGTTCGGACTGATGAGATTAATACTATTAAGATGAAGAGAAGCCATCTTGATTACTACTAATATTGCCCATCCCTTTTGTTTTAAAACTGGCTTTTAAGGGCATAGTCTAATATTTAAAAATCTTAGTATGGTATCTCAGGATTTGTTCAACTTTATTTTATGTCTACTTTTTTCCCCACTAAGTCATGAATGTTTATAAAAACAATTATCATGGGTGGTAAAGTAGCCTTCATTAATGTAGTGAGGTTGGGAAGTTGAATGAGACTATAAAAATATAGCAGTCAGTGGAGGTTATTTCCAGAGAAATTGTATGGAATTGTGTCATGTATCTGAGACTGGAAGTGAGAATGTAAAGTGAATTAATTGAAGACAATCAATCAGGAGTACAGTGTTGCTTTTGACTGTCTAATTGTCTTGAGTTTGTGGTTTGCAATATTCTGTTTGGAATTCAGGTGCCTCCTGTTATTTATGAAGCCTGTTTCCTCATGTCAAAGTAGTATGGTTTTTCTCTTAAAAGCCATACTCTTAAAACTACATATCTTAAGATCTGTATTTTTGAGAAGGTTTACTTCACCTGATTTTTAACATGGATATGAGGTTTTATGGTGTAGATTATCTCAAATTACTGAATTGTTCTCAGTCATCACTTCTTAGCAATATCAAGTGCCAAAATATTTGGATTTGGGATAGATGACATAGTTAATATGGTTTCTATTTCTGAAATTTATTTTAGTCAATAGAAGCCATTTATAGGGAGTGGCAGAAGAGGAATGAATTGCCTCTTCCTAAGAAAAATGACACTTCTAACTGCTACCCGTGCCAGTCTTGAAAAGGAACTTTTGTGGTTAATGTTTCTCACTTATAATCTCAAGTATTTTTAAATATGTTTCATGATAAAGTGTGATCTCTGTCATAGAAGTTTCTGCTTTGGGAATTTTTTGGAAGTACCTCGACCACAAGGTAGAAGGTGAGCTGGAGGGAGGAATGTTAATAGTTGCATGGACCCTATCTGATCTTAGAACTGCATGCTGTAAATACTAGGTACTTAGATGCTTATTGGCTGCTGTAGTTCTGGTCTCCAGCAAGTCCCCTGCTCTTCTCCAATTAATTGTTTTGCTTGGTAGCCAGTAAGTAGGTTTTTATTTCAATGTCCACTTTCATATTACTTATTCATCTTGAAAGGTAAATTACCTTAATGTTCTTCCATACACTGGATATACTTAAAATTGGGTTTATTAAAGGGTTAAAAGAGAAGTGTAGGAACTACATTATGTAGTTTCTAAGATTTATCTTCTTACATAAATATTCCTAAGCACATAGTTTAATTAAAATATTAGTCTTTTAATTTTGCATTATGTGTTCCATCATTATATGTTTAGAAATTGGAAAAAACATAGCCCTTTATTTGAACAAAGGGTTCAGAAATGTCTTATATTCCAATTGTATTTGTGTTCTATGATGTTTATTAACAGCTTCCTACAGATTTAGCTGCTTAAAGCAACACACATTTATTTCTCTTTCTATGGGTCAAGGATCTAGGCATAGCATAGCTGAGTCCTCTGCAAGACTCCGTTTGAAATGTTGGCTAGGATTGCATTATCTAGAGATTCAGATGGGGAAGAATCCGTCTTCAGATGGCCTCCAATTGTTTGGCAGAATTGTCTTGTGGTTTGGGTTCTTGGAAGCTTGCTTCTTCAAAGCCAGCAAGTAGAGAGAGTAGGAAGATGGACTAGTACTATATCTATGTCATCAGTACACCAGGCCTTTATTGCAGGTTTCATTGGTTAAAAGCAAACTATGAGTCTGGTTCACACACAAGGGGTGGGGGTTTTGCAAAGGTTTAAACACCAGAAAGTAGGAATCCAAAGTAGTTTCTTTAAAGTGTGTGCCACACTGATTAATAGACTTGTAGTACAGTAAACATGTAACTGCCTTAATTTTTTAAAAAGCTCATTTTTTTAAAACTTTTAAAAAAGTTGCAATAATGCATGTAGTAAGTACAATATTAGTAAACATGAATGAGCCTCTTTCAGGAGCTGGGAATTTTAGGTTTCATGGGTATAAACATGAAAGGCTTCTTCCTGCTCTTGCTCAATGTTCCCTTGGGTTTTAGAGGACCTTTTTGATTATACAATGTTATAAGTTCTGTAATAGGACTTTTAACAAAACATTTAGTGAAGGATCTCTATCCAGGGTAGTCAAAGAATGCTTTACAGAGAAAGGTAACATTTCAACTGTTTGAAGGATTTAAAAATTTTATGGAGGAGAGGGACTATGGACTAAAAAAAAAATCCACAAAAGACTGGGACTTTGATAGGGTATACTGAAAAGTTGACCACATCTGGACTATTGGGTGTGTGGAGGAATGGTGAACACATGAATCTAGAGAATAGAAATTTGGGCTGATCATTGAAATTCTACAGTGCTCCATTTATTTTATTTAATCAAGTTTGAAAGCAAGGTAGTATAATTAGGCCAGGGGGTACCATTGTAGGATAATACATGTACATGGATAATAATCTTCTGTAGTGGTGGAGTGTTAGCTTTTGAACTGTACACCACCCTGATCCAGATTGTTTTTTAGGCAGAGAATGTGGTAGCAGGAAATTAAGCTAGAAAATTTGGAATGTAATTGGTGGGCTAGGCACCTTAGTGCATACCTGTAATTCTAGCTACTTGGGAAGCTAAGACAGGAGGATTACAAGTTTGAGGCCAGCATGTGCAACTTAGGCAGACCTTGTCTGAAAATAAATAAAAAGGCCTGGGGATATAACTCAATGGTCGAGCCATTGGGTTAAATCCCTAATACCGCCAAAATAAAGGAAAGAAAGAAAATTTGTGGAAGATGCCTAAGTTGAAATTATTGTCAAGGGAGGAGAAAAATTGGATTTGATCTAGATTTATAAGGTAGAAATGATGGAATTGAGAATCTAGGTGCAGAGTGACACCTTTAAGCAATATTAAAGATGGGAAGAACAGTTTTCAGAAGTAATGAGTTCTTCTAGGTGTGTTAAATTTGGGTGGCTGTCAGATTTCCATCTGGATAGAAGCATCCTTTTAGAAGTTGAAAATGATTCTTTAACTTGGGACTTTACAAAAAAATTGAGAAATCATCAATTTGAGGATTATAAGTGGATCTAATAAGTGGGTGATTACTAAGGGATGAATATAAATCTTGTTTTTAAGGGCATAGGCTAATATTTAAAAACCTTAGTATGGTATCTCAGGATTTGTTCAACTTTATGTCTACTTTTTTTCCCCATTAAGTCGTGAATGTTCATAAAAACAATTAGCATGGATGGTAAAGTAGCCTTCATTAATGCAGTGAGGTTGGGAAGTTGAATGAGACCAAAAAAATATAGTAGTTCAGGTTATTTCTAGAGAAAATGTATGGAATTATGTCATGTGTCTGAGTCTGGAAGTGAGAATGTAAAGTGAATTAATTGGAGACAAGCAACCAGGAGTATAGTGGATAGGATCTGAGGTGCAAGGATTTTATGATTTTTTTTTTGTGCATTATAATTATACATAATGGTAGAATTTGTAAATATGTATATTTTCCCCCTGATACTATGGATTGAAACCAGCAGTGCTCTACCACTGAACTACATCCTCAGCCCTTTTTATTTTTTATTTTGAAACAGTCTTTTACCAAGTTGTCAAATTGCTGAGATAGACCTAGGAGTAAGGATTTTAAGAGACAGAGGAAGAGGCCATGATTAGAATTGAATTATAAGGAAAAAAAGTCACTTAACTTTTTAAATCATAAAGATTATAATACAGTACATATTCAGTAGAAAACAATAAAATACAGAAAAGCGTGTAGAAGATGTTGCAATTACTTGTAGTCATATCACCAAAAATAACCAGAATAAAACATTGATGTCTACTTTCTTCATGTATACACATCTGGAATACAAAAACTTGGGACATTCTATACAATATTTTGATTTTGAACCTTTTTGATTTTTCTAATATAAGATTTTAAATTTACTTCTACAGATTTTGAAGTGTTTTTACTAACATTTAGTGGAAAATGTCTTCTGATTTCCCTTGTGATTTCTTGGATCCATGGACAATTTTTTGATAACATGTTTTTTTTACCCCATCAGTTTTTAACATAACATTTTTTATAGCATGATTTTTTTTTTTTTTTTTTTTTTTGGTACTGGGGACTGAACTCAGGGCCACTAGATCATTGAGCCACATCCCCAGCTGTATTTTGTATTTTATTTAGAGACACGGTCTCACTGAGTTGCTTAGGACCTCACTAAGTTGCAGAGGCTGGCTTTGAACTTCCTTCTGTCTCAGCTTCCTGAGTATCTGGGATTACAGGCCTGTGCCATTGTGCCACTTTTATTGTTGATTTCTGTTTCGTTAGTTCAACTTCTTATCTCTTTTTTTTTTCCTATTTTGTAAAATTAATTTTGTTCATTCTCTCAGCTTCTTAATTTATTTTTCACTTATTTTTTTAAATGATTAAAACATTTAAAGCTATGATTACCTCTCAGTGTAATAAGTCACTTTTCATAGCTTTGAATGCTATGTGTTTTCATATGTATATACACATTTTCTTTTAAAAACAACTGTGAGGAATAAATTTTAACTACATGTTTTGATATTTTCATTTGAGAGTTATTTTAAAGTATAGCTTTAACATTTTTAATACCCTGTTGTTATTTCTAGTGTTAACTGAAAGTGTTGTTTTGTGATCATAGAATCTATGAGTTGTAAATGATGGAAATAGCTTAAAACAAGTGAAAAATAATATATTGTCCTCTAATTATTGGAAAGGATCCTAGGGTTGTGCACAGAATTGAAGGAACAGGTGCAAAGAACCAAGACCACTGGAACCAAAATGCAGTGTGTGTGTGTGTGTGTGTGTATGTATGTATGTGTATACACCCATGCACATAATTTGTGTAGATTCTCTAATCTCATTTTGCTTTTCCCTACTTTATCCTATTCTGTTGAATATAGGCCTTTTAAGCTGATGACCTGCAGGCTCATCTTTACTTCTAACCCTTTGTGATTTTGGAGGCTTAAAAAAGAGGGGATTATTTCTCTCTCTATCAGAAGGACTCTGATTAGCTCATGGTCAGGAGGACCATGTACTTTACTCTCATGCCCTATTTCCTTCCCAGTTTCTCAGATTTTGCAAAAAGAATCTAAACTTTTAGTTATTTTTAAAAATGTGTTTTCTAACAAGATTCTCCTGTGAATATTTGAATTAAGCTTTACAGCACGTTTACTGTGCCATATATGTGGTAAAAACTTTGTACATATTGAATATTTCCAAAAATATATTTAATAATATTGTGTATTTATGTTAATTTTTTAAGAAAATGTGGTTGGATTGTGAATTTGTGTGTTGTTCTTATACAGGGGCTGTGCTAATCTTCCCTGTATCATTCCAATTTTAATGTGTGCTGCCTAAGCAAGCGCTTTATATGTTCTTAAACAAGGTTGTTGATCGCCAAAATTATTGTCATATTTAAATCACTTGAAAAACATTGCTTCTGAAAGAAGCAGTGTGACTATGTCTTTATTTGTGTTAATATATGTAAATGGAATTTTTGAACCAGAGAAAATAAGTATAATGTGGGTTATACAAGTGGGAACAATCATAAAATTGCCTTAGGAATAAAATTATGCTGTTTAGAGCCTTTTTTTTTTTTTTTAAATAACCAGTTGGATTTGCTACAAAGTATTCTTAGATTATTTCAAATTTGTTTTGTGGGTGGTTGGAGATGGCTAAGATGATTGGTAAGAAGATAAGGCAGGTCAGACTTTTTGTTAGGTATGTACTGCTGCTTCAGGACAGAATCTGAAGGCTTAGCTTTTAAAATTTATTTTTTATTTTTTAAGTTGAAGCCAGGGTCTCCCACATGCTGGGCAAGCACACTACCCATCCCAGATTCAGACTCTTGATAATTGTTGTATGATATGTCGCATCTTTAATAAAGCAATTATTCATTGCTCTGCTGCTGCCTTTGCATCTTCTAGTCTGAGAGGTCCTTGGTCTTGATTTGTTTTTCCTCAGATCTGTAACACAGTATTTCTTCAAAACACTTCCAGTAGCCAGGAGTGATGACACATGCCTGTAATCCCAGTGACTCTAGGCTGAGGCGGGAGGATCCCAAGTTCAAAGCCGCCATCAGCAATTTAGCAAGGTCCTAAGTAACTCAGCAAGACTCTTAACTCAAAAAATAAGGGGTGAGGGGTTGGGGCTGTAGCTCAGTGGCAGAGTGCTTAACTAGCATGCATGAGGCACTAGGTTCAATCCTCAGCACCATGTAAAAATAAAATAAAGGCATTCTGTCCATCTACAACTGCAAAAAAAAAAAAAAAGGGGGGGAGTGGGGTTGCAGCACAGTGGTTGAGTGCCCCTGGGTTCAATCCCTGCTAACAACAAGGAGAGCACCTTCAAGGCTTAATTCCTTTATAACTCCCCTTGTCCACTCTTGCTCCATCTGACCATATACAGAATTTTTAAGGATTGTTGTTTGTTTCTGTAAAATCAAACCACAACTAATGTCTTCATAAATATTGAACTAATACCATTGCTTTTATGTAGTAATTCATAGATGAGGAAAGTGATTTCACAAGAACTATCTCCTTTGAGTCTCATAAAAAGTAGGGAGGGTAGATAAATTTCCTTAAATTATTTGGAGATGTTAGTCTACTTAACAGTTATAGTATTTAAATGTTATTTATTCTGTATACATTATTATTCTGTAGAACATATCGAACTTTCTTTTAGTAATTCGGAGTTCACATTGGCTGCTTTTCTTTTCCTGTACAATCTTTGTGTTTTAAAATTTTTGCTTAGTTTCTTGAAAGATTATTTAGTTTTACAGCCCTCCCTTGGTAATGTAAATCTCAGTTTGTTCATATACATTAGATCCTCTCTGAATTTCATCTTGATAAAGTCTCTTCTGGGGCCTTCTGACCTCCCCATTCTGAATTGGTCCAGGAGAATCCATTTCCCTTTTATGATCAATATTCTAATACTTTGATGTCGTGTCTTTTCTTTCTTGATATTCTCCATTGTTTTGGGGCAGAACACAATCTCCTATGTCCTACTGAGAAGCAATGTATGTAAGGTAAAAGTTTTTGAGACTTCAGAGTCAAAACATATTTATCCCCTCCCTCCCTTAGGGTGGGGGGATTGAACCTAAGGCCTCACACATACTAAGCAAGTGTTCTATCACTCAGCTTACGCCCTTGACCCTTTTTATTTTGAGACAGGGTCTTAGAGAATTGCCCAGGCTGGCCTTAAATTTGTGACCCTCCTGCCTCAGCCTCCTACTTACCTGGGATTATAGGCATGTGCCTAGCCTGCCTTCATTCTTGATTACTGCTTTGGCTTGACATTGAGTTCTAGGTTGGAAATTATTTTCTCTCAGATTTTAGATGTGTTGTTGAGTATATGGTTGTCATTCTGGTTGTTGATTCTTTGTGTGACCCCTTCCTCCCCCCCAAATCCCAAACTTTTAGGTTCTTTTCCCAGGGTTATAAATTTTTGTTATTATGGATCTTGGAAGGAATGTGTTATTAAAGCATATTTGTAAGTCTGTTAAATTTTGTCCTTCATTTTTGGGCGGTTTCAAAAAATTATTTCTGTGTGTTCCACCATATTTTCTTCTCATTTAGATTTTGAATACCTAGAATGATTCTCTGCTTAATCTTTTCTTGATTTTTTTTTTTTTTTTTAAGTCTCTGGTTTTTTGTTGTTCTTTTTTGGAAGGTTTTTTCTTCCATTGTTATAATACTTAAGTTGGTTTTTGTTTCTATAATTTTTACCTTTTGATTTCAGTGTTTTTTATTTTTATGAACTTTCTTTTTGTGAGATTTTTTTCATACATTTATTTTTTTCCCACTTTTTTATTGGCACATTATAGTTGTACATAATGGTTTGTTGTTAACATATTTGGACATACACACAATATAACGATGTAATTTGGCCAGCGTCACTCCCCAGCACTTCCCCCCTCATTCAGTATCTCCTACTCATTGGTATCTTTCTTCTATTGATCTCCCTTTGATTTTTCATGAGGTCCTGGAACCCACTCCCCACTTTTCTTTTTCCTTTTTTCTCTCTAGCTTTTGCATATTACAGAAAACTTATGACCATTGACCCTCTGAATTTGGTTTATTTCACTTTTAACATAATGTTCTCACTATGCATCTGCTTTCCTGTAAATAACAGTTTCATTTTTCTTTATGCATAAAACTCCATTGTGTACATACACATTTTGTTGTTGTTGTTGTTGATCATTTATTTGTTGATAGATACCTAGGCTGGTTCCTTAGTTTGGCTATTGTGAATTGTGCTGCTATATAAACATGGGTATGCATGTATCACTATGGTGTGATAACTAATTCTTTCTGTCATGTAGTGTTGCCATGGCTAATCTTTTGAGGCACTCCATACTGATTTCCATAGTGGTTGTACTAATTTATAGTCCCACCAAGAGTGTTAACAGTTTTCCTTTTTCTCTACATTCTCTCCAAGATTTATGATTTGTATCCTTGATGACTGGCATTCTGACAGGTATGAAGTGAAATTTCATTTTAGTTTTGATTTGCATTTCTGTAATTGTTAATGATGTTGAACTTTTTTTTTTATACATGTGTTGGCCATTTGTATTTCTTCTTTGGGGGAAGTGACTGTTTAATTCATTTGTCCATTTATTAATTGGGGTTTTTTGGTTCAAAGTCTTTCAGGTTTTTTTATATATTCTAGATATTAATCTACTGTCAGAGAGTAGCAAAGATTTTTCTCCCATTCTGTAGGTTCTTTCTTCGCATTTCTTAGTTTCCTTTGCTGGGCAGAAGTTTTTTAATTTGATGCTGCCCCATTTATTTACTCTTGGCATTGTTTCCTGAGCTTTGGGGGTCCATACATTACATTTTTTTGTGTGATAACAACATCTTTTTCTGAGACTATTATGTGTATTTTTGCATGTTTGTTTATATATGTTCATATATGTATGTTTACTTATGTGTGTATGCTTTTTTCCCTTCCTAATTGCTTACTTTCTTCCCAGTTATTTTTCTCTTGGCTTAAGTTTTTTTGTTTAAGTGTTTTGTGATATTTGGCTGATTACTGGTACATTAAAGTGGGGTACTTAAAAATTGATTGGAAGCTCTCTGTATGTAGAATCATCTGTCTGGTCTCTTTTCTTAAGAATATTAAATTAATTGCCTTTTCTCTTAGGCTTGGTCATATTTTCCAGTTATGATTTTTCTTACATGAAAGACTCCCCACCTCCCCATCTGGGGACCTAGGGCCTAGTACATGCTAGGCAGGTGCTCTACCACTGAACTACAATTCTAACCTTTTTTCTGGTTTTCATTATTGAGTTGTTAAATCCTTTATATATTATGGACACAGAAATCTTTTTCCAGAAATATGAATTATGAATATTGCCTTCTATGTGTTGCCTGATGGTGTACTTTTTTATTAGCATGTTTTTAGTATTGAGGAAATTTAATTAATTTATTTTTAAATATTTGCAGTTGTAGATGGACTCAAAATAACTTTATTTATTTTTTTATGTGGTGCTGGAGATCAAACCCAGTGCCTTACATGTATTAGGCGAGTGCTCCAACACTGAGCCACAATCTCAGCCCTAATTTATTTTCATAGTTAGTTTTTTTGGGGTTTTGTTTTTGATTGCTCTACTGGGGTTGTACTCAGGATACTTTACTGCTGAGGTATATATATTAAAAAAAAATATATATATATATATATATATATATATATATATATATATAGTTTTTATTTAGGGACAGGGTCTCTTAAGTTTTCTAGGCTGACCTTAAACTTGTGATCCTTCTGCTGTAGCCTCTTGAGTTGCTTGGAATTCAGACATGTGCTACTGTGTCTAGGTCAAGACATAATTTTTTTTTGGGGGGGGGGCGGGGTTCTAAGAGTAGAGTGAAAGTATTTGGAGTCTCAGCATTCAACATGATACTTTTGTTTAATCTCCATCCTATGGTCTCATATATCAACATAGTACCTCTGCCTTCAGCTGCTGACATTGTCACCAAGTGTGGAAACTTTCCCCCTCCAAATTGCAAACCTCCAGTCTAATGCCAGGGTTGCCTACCTTCTAGAAGCCAGGGAGGACAGCTGGAAGAGCTAAAGCTTCTCACACAGACCAGCAGGTGAAAATTTCTTTTCAGGCCCGCCTTCACTCCTGCTTCTGGGGATGTTTTGTGCTGGCCAGTTCTTGTCCCTGGTGTAAATCCAGTTGCTTTTCTGTCTTCCTGGTTCAGCAATGATAGTGATCACTCATACATTTTCTTTCCAAAGTCTAATGATAATTGCTTTTATTTTTATTTTTTTTACAGTCTATCCTTTAAAATAACCTTATTCCCCTTAAAATTTACATTTTTATTATTTTAATAAGATGTTTGGACTGAACAGAGGCTGCTGAATACATTCAGCCAATCATTTTTAGTTGGAAATCCTCTTTTTTCTTTTTAATGTAGAAGAGATTAAAAATCACTACAAATTTCAGTTAGTTCAGATAAATGGAAGGCACTTTTTAGTTCTCCCCTTTAGTGATCCTATTTTCTCCTTAATGTAACTATTATCATTTTTGTATACATACTTCCTGACTTTTTAACACTCTTACATACTTATAGTACATAGGAAAAAAGTTTAATTTTTTTATTTGTAATTTTGTGATGGAGATGGAAGTTGTTAATTGGTTAGAATGCAGTCATATGATAGTCTTCTAAAACCTTTTTCTGTTTAATGTGTTTAGGGGATTTTTCCTATGGGGGAACATATAAATGCAACTCTTCTTTTTAATTATTGTGTACTTAAAATCCAATAGTATACATGTACCATAGTTTATTTAACTATTGTATTATTTAGGATGTTCCTGTTTTTCCAGTTTGTTAGAAACATTTATATTCAAATATTCATATTCATTGTTATATGTCTTTATACCCATGTACAGACTTCAATAGGATGGATACTATTCTGAATTAGTGTCAGACTAAAGTTTAAGGGTACCATCCCAAGAAGTCTGTTTTTATTTCACATGCCAAAAACACTTTGGGGCAGTCTCCAAGCCACCTGCATGGCTACACACCTGGCTACTAGTTTTAGGGGTTCATGTTATTCCTCTGGTTTAAATTATTAATTATTATTATTCCTCTGGTTTAATAATTTACTACAGTGGCTTACAGAGCTCAGGAACATACTGTACTCATAGTTAACGTTTTTATTATAAAGGATATAGATGAGGATCAATCAAATGAATGGACTATAATGCAAGTTTTAGGGGGAATTCTAAACACAGTTTATTTTCCTTATAGAGTCAGGCTATGGTTTTCTCCTGGGCATATCTGTGCTCTTCCAAGCCTAGATGTCCAGACTTTTTTATTTTTCATTTGGATTTCATTAAATAGGCATGATAATTGAAAATTTGGGGAGGGGGAAGAAAAGAAGTTCAGTAGATTAAACAAATGGGAATGAAGGGGAGAGGAGATAGGAAAAAGAAAGTGGAATGAATCTGACATAAGTTTCTTGTGTACATATATGAATATATCATGGTGAATTCCAGCATTCTATACATCCACAAGGATGGGGGCCCTAATTAGAATAAGATATATTCCATGCTTGTGTAATTATATTAAAATGAATTCTACTGTCATGTATAACTACAAAGAACTAATAAATAAATACAAATCCCCTTGGATATAGACAGACACACATACATAGAAAAGAAAGAAAGAAAAATTTGCCAGTCAACTGAAAATCTTTGTGTAGATTGGGCAGGCTCAAAGCCCAACTCTCCTATTACATAGCTTTTTTTTTTTTTTGTGACTAGCTTTCATTCTGAATCATGTCTTTAGCAGTAAGTCAGATGTCATACAAAGGATTCAATGAATAATGCCAGGTGCTTGGGAAAGTTCATGTGTTCTAAAGCTTTGTGCCAGAAACCTGGAAGAAAGACCAGAAAAATTATTATACAGCAGATAACTAGAATTAGAGATTTTGAGTCCAGTAGAATGCATACTTTAATTTTTTTTTTAGAGAGAAATTTTTTTAATATTTTTTAGTTTTCAGTGGACACAGCATCTTTATTTTATTTTTTTAATTTTTATGTGGTGCTGAAGATCAAACCCAGTGCCCCGTGCATGCCAGGCGAGTGTGCTACTGCTTGAGCCACATCCCCAGCCCCAATACTTTAATTTTTAATAGATATTGAACCCTCCTCCCCAAAGGTATATATTTTTGCTTTGTACTTTTTAGTTATACATGACAATAGAATGTATTTTGACGTATTGCATATACATGGAGCATAATTTCCAATTTTTGTGGTTGTACGTGATGTGGAGTTACACTGTTCATATATTCATGTACGAACATAAGAAAGCTATGACTGATTCATTCTATTGTCTTTCGTATTTCCATCCCCCTTCTCTGTCCTTCACTCCCCTTTTTCTAATCCAGTGAACACCCACTCCTTCCCACCCCCTGGGTTTATTGTGAGTTAACATGAGAACCTATGATCTTTGGTTTTTTGGAATTGGCTTATTTCACTTAGTATTATAGTCTTCAGTTACATCTGTTTATCAGCAAATCCTGTAATTTCATTCTTTTTTTTATGGCTGAGTAATATGCCATTGTGTATATGTACCATATTTTCTTTATTCATCTGTTGAAGAGTACCTAGGTAGGTGAATTGAGCTGCTATTAACATTGATAGGCATACTTTATTCTATACCAGTAGTATAATTTTCTATAACTTTGCTATTATTAGGTGGTATCCTTTTTTATTAGATACAATTCTACTTACTTTACTGTTTGGCTTGATACTTTTAATATTTATATCTCCTGATTGCTGTCAAAATGGGCATTTTTTTCCATGTGTTTAATTACTTTTTCATGGCTTTTCCCATTTTTCACAATATTGAAAGACAATAGAATGAATCAGTCATAGCTTTCTTATGTTCGTACATGAATATATGAACAGTGTAACTCCACATCACATACAACCACAAAGATTGGAAATTAAGCTCCATATATATGCACTACGTCAAAATACATTCTATTGTCATTTTGTATTGATTTGTAATTCATTATGTAATCTGTATCCACAATAGTTTTGGGTGTTTATGCATTTTAAATATTTCCTTTGTGTCATTGACTTATAAAACTAATTTTTTACACATAAGATTTGTGTCAATTTTAATGGTACAGGGTTACAAATTTAAATCAAAATGGTATATATAAGTCTTCTACATCCTACAAATGAAGAAGAAAAAACTTTATTACCAAATATATTGGATTGATTTTTTTTTTCCCTTTGGTACCAGGAATTGAATCTAGGGGTTGCTTAACTACTGAGCAACATCTCTCGCCCTTTTTCGTATTTTATTTAGAGTCAGGGTCTTGCTGAGTCGCTTAGAGCTTTGCTAAGTTGCGGAGGCTGATCTTGAACTCACAGTTCACCTACCTCAGCCTTGGTTTGAATTTCATAGAGACTGTCTCTCTTTTATTATTTGAAATATTTGTACTCTAAGAGTAGTGAAGAGTAGGAAGAAGGTATTTATTATGATAGTAAAATGTGAGAAGTCAAAGGTAATAGATAATCTAAAAAACATTTTGTGGATGGTATTTATTTAGATAATCCTGTTTTATAATTTAGAATTAATAGCACTGCAAGTGACATACTTGTATCAATATTGATTTCCCCTCATAACAATTTCTTATACATAGTATCTGTATGCTTTTTAAAAAGTTTTTACAGATTGCTATTTGGTGTGTTTTATATGGAATATAGAAATACATAATAGACTTAGTTCTTAACCATCTAAAATGTAACCAACAATTTGTAAAGATTTTCTAGAAATTAAAAGGCTGAATTTTTTTCTTGATAGAAAGCTTTCAAAAATACACAGTAGGAATAGTTTCAATACAGTTGGAGCTTTGTTTCTAGAACTCTTTGAGCTGTATATGGTGTTGAATGTATTTTAATATGCCAGTATGGATGTTATCTTGATCAATATGATCTTGTGTAATAATATGACTAGTTCACATCTATAGATATTTTATCATTTAAAAAGCATATTGACATACTCTTCAGCTAATACTTAGCAAGAGACAAAACATAATTTTACAAATGAGAAAATTAAGGCTTTGAGATATTAAGACATTTGACTTTTAGGTGATAATTCTTAATGCCTGAATTAGTGCTTTTTTCATTTCACCATGATTATTAGTTTTCTACCAGAAGTCTTAACAAATTACCACAAATGTAGGGGCTTCAAACTGCACAACTTTTATTATCTTATAGTTCTAGAAATTAGAAGGCTCAGTGAGTCTTGCTGGGTTAAATCAAGATATTGGTAAGCTGCTTGTGGAGATTTTGGGGGAGAGTCTGTTTCCTTAACCTTTTTTAGCTTTTAGAAGCCACCTGCATGGCCCCATCCTCTGTCCTCATAGCCAGCAGCACTGGGCTGTTTATTTATACTGCCATCTCTCTGTTTTGACTCTTCTGCAAGACTCTTCCACGTTTTCAGGACCCCTGTGATTACATTGGGTTTACCCAGATAATCCAGGGTAACCTATTTTCAGATCATCTGATTAAGGCAACTAGTTCCATCTGCAGCCTGTATTCCCCTTTGTCAAGTAACCTAACATAGTTCTGAGAAGTAGGATATAGAGACATCATTGGGAGGCCTATAATGAAGCTTGATGTATACAACAAAATTTTGTGTTTTATGTTAATTTTTCTAGAGGAATAATCCTTGGTTTTCATCAGATTCTCAAAGAGGATCTATTAACCTAAGTTGATGAAGAGCCATTAATCTTGGAATTCTTTTCATGTCTAAGTACTTATTTGAGGAGGGATAGTACTCTGATTTTTTTAATAGTTCTTTTGTATTTATATAACAAATTATTAAGTCGTGCTAAATCGTGATAGTAGTGAATATAACAGACATGAGCTATATTTTCATGGAGCTTCATAATTGTCACTTTCATCTTGTAATCTTTTTTGTTTTTAACTATTTCAGGACCCCCCCCCCCCCCCCCAATCCAGTTTTTTCTGATTTTATCCTTGGGCACTGATCTGTTTATAGGAAGGAAGCAGCTACTTTATTCCTTTTTTAAAATTGAGGATTAATTCATATTCGGTGAAATGCATAGATCCGAAGTATAGAATTTAAAGAGGTTTAACAAATACATAAACCTTACAACCAACTAACACATTATCAAAACAAGAGAATACTTTCATGATCCCCCAAAAATTCACTCATTCTTTTTCCTAGTCATAACCCTATACTTCCAAGAGGCTATTAATATTACCTATTTCTGTTACCATAGACTAGTTTTGCCTATTGTTGAACTTCATATAAATGGAACCATATAGCATGTACTCTTTTATGTCAAGAGTTCAAGGTTTGACTAAGTGTAAAATAAGTACATTTTGGGGGGGGCAGTCATGGGAAAGTTTCTTGCTATTCCCATTTCTTGTGCTCTGTCCACTTCACCCCACCCCTCTACCAGTTTATGTATGATAATAACACTGTACTCTAATTTGTGGACACTAAAACTAAGACTGTCCAAAGTGTTTAATGATAAATATTGTAGGCTTGAGTATGTAGATATCACTAATAAGAGAGAACTTAGTTACAATGTAACACAAACAATTTGTTTTGTCCATTCTTTAAATTATCTGATAAGCAAAGTTTTGGGATGACATTAATTTTTTTTTAAAGCTTCATTTTATTCATTTATTTTCTGTGGTGCTGAGGTTTGAACCCATGGCCTCACATGTGTGAGGCAAGTACTCTACCACTGAGCCACAACCCAGCCCTGACATTAAATATTTGATAGGAGTCACTGCAGCAAAGTGAGATAGTGGTTGGTTTATTTACAAATTGTAAATCCTTGGAAAAAGGACAAAGTTCAGGGAACTTTGTTTTTAGGATCAGTGTTTCCAAGTGTGGTAGCAACTCTACTTGTCAAGGAATGTAGAGAAGTGGTTGAATAAAGATTCATGAGTTGGGTATTTATTTTGATTTAGTCTAAATCTTTTTAAAAATTAGGTCGACAGTGGCTAGGTATACATTTTTTTTTCTACCTATGATTTGTGTTGTTTATATATTTAAGCCCAGGAAGTATAAATGAGTCAAAGATTATGTTATGTTTTCTGTACAATTCCAAACAACTGCTGAGGCTAAAAGAAATTTCAGCCTTACATAGGAAGAACCAGAAAATGGAGTTCTTTTGGCCCTGTCACAGTAAAACAGCCTACTGAGTTGTAAATGTGAATCCAGGACTCAAGGTTGAGAGAAGAGCAGGAATAGGATCTGCTCTTCTGCTCTTCAGCCTTCCTTATCAAATTGCTAGAGTGAGGAAAGCCTTTGGCATCATGGCACCTCAGCCTGGGTTCCTTTACTATCTGGGGAAAAAAGAATCTTTAAAAACTAGGAAAGAGTCTTGAGGAAAAGCCATAAAGGCAATCTGGGACATGGTTAGCTGCATTCACTTTTTTAAAAAAAATTATGGGTGAATCATAATTATACATGAATGTGAGATTCATTTTACATATTCATACATGCTTACAATATCACAATATCATTTGGTCACTATTGCTGTACATTCACTTTTGATATATTGTGGTTTTGGAAGAGGCACTGGGTATGGTAGCAACAGTTTTATTTTGAAGTCAGTCATACTAGCTTAATTATGTTCATCTCTCATTTTCTTAGACTTCAATTTCCCATATAATGTGGGACTATAGAATAATGAGGCTTTTTTTTTTTTTTTTTTTTTTTTCCTTAAACAATGTCCACGGCTTGCCTCTGAATATACAAGTGCAAGCAAAATTCCATTAACAGACTGGAATAAGGTGATTAAATGTGTGTTACAAGCAACCTAGAGAAGTGTCCTCTTGTAGGCTAGGGCACTAAAGGAAATGATAAAGGTACTTATAGAAAGGGACATGCTACTACTTGTTCAGAGAAGGTGGTTGTTACACTCCCCCCCCCACCCCCAGATGAGTGGTAAACTAGTTCTGTCAGGTTTACTCCTTGGTATTTGGAAAGCAGTTCTCATTTGTCAGGAGCCCTTGATGGAATTTGAGAAATCTGACAGATTTTCTTCACAGAAAGTTGAGGTTTGTTGGGGACCTAATTTTCTACCATCCATTGATATTATTCTTATTTTAGCTATGTGTCCATATATTTAATGTCTTAAAGACTTTTTAAAAAGATTATGTGTTGCAAGGCTTAGAGGAAAATATTCCTTAACCTACATATGAATATGAGACAATGGACTTTTATAAACAAAAGCAGCACAGGGCTTAGGTAATGTTTTTGTGTGTTAGCCCACTTAAAATTTAGCATCCAGGAAACTTGATTTTTTTTTTTTAAATTCTCGTATTTAGTGTTTGTATTTGATTTTTCTTTGTTATTTATTAAGAAATATTCAGTGTCTGCCACAATAGATTACTTTCTGGTATTGGGAAGGCAAAGATGAAGAAAACCTTATCCTTCAGAAACAAGCATATAATCTAATAGAGAGCTTAGAAAAGAAATAATAAAGTATGTGTTTGAGTTTTGTTACTAAATTAGTGTGTATATGCATGTGTATGTAAGGAAAAAAAGACAATAAGATAATACCCTTTCACAAATGGAGGTCAGATTTATACTCAGGTCTATCTGATTCCAGGTGTGAGCCCTAAAATGTAAGGAACAGAATACACTTTGGACAGTATCATTGAAAGGTTATCTTGTAGAACACTGAAAGGAAGAGTGCTGTAGCTAGGTTAGTTTGCCACTTGTTACAGAGTTCTTTAATTAAAAAACTATCTCATTTTAAATTTTTATTTATTTTCTGGTGCTGTGATTGAACCCAGGGGCACTGTACCACAGAGTAACACCCTTATGCTTTATTTTTTAAATTTTTTATATTGAGACAAGAACTCACTAAGTTGTTCAGGCTGGCCTCCAACTTGAAATCCTCTGCCTGAGTTGCTATAATTATAGGCTTGCACTACCTTGGATAACTCATTTTAATTCACTACTTACCAAATTAATTTTACAGTCACTTGACACCTGCTCCTTTTCCCTTAATCCTTTGTTGATGTTTTGTGGCTCTCAGTGGCTATGAGAATCAGAGGGTTGAGAATCAGAATCTGACTCCTAGAGTTTCTAATTCAATAGGTTTGGAATGGGGCCTGAAAGTTTGCATTTCTGACAGGTTTCTGGGTGTTGCTGTTTATATGCCTGTGCTTCTTTTGTTTTATGGCTCTAGGTCCCATTTGCTATGAAGTATAAGTTCCTGGAACTCTGGTATCCTCCTGAAAGATTATTTCTTAAAAGTAGGAAAGAATGTGTTTCTCTTGAAGAGATTCCAAGGCAGGTAGTAATTCATTAACTAACTTACTCTGGATAGCATATTTCCCTTCTGTTTTCTTGCTATTCCTGTGAGCTTCAGTTTAGTTGTCTGTAGATGGGCATGATGAAACCTATTTCCAAAAGACTGTAAAAAGGATTAAATGATAAAATATTTGCTTAAGTACTGACTTCAGGGCCTAGCACCTTCCAAGTGCCCACTGTTCTACTAGTTGAACTGTAGTGTGTGGATCAACGATATAACCTTCATTTGGGAGTTCATTCGAAATTCAGAATCTCAGGTCACACCTTAGAATTACTCAAACAGTTTGCATTTCAAAAATGCCCAGGTGATTTGTATGCACATTACCAGGTGAAAAATACATTTCAAACATGTTGGAAAAAACTACTCAGGATGAGTGCAGCTTAATGACTTTACTCTCCATTTTATGAACTGGCTACCCAGGGCTGTCTCTTTTTTGATATTACCAGTTGGGATATGTATTGTCATCTATTCTAGAGCCCAGAAATACTTTGACAGTGTCTTTCTTGGTGTTTCCTGACTATAAAATCATACATGCTATTAAATATTGAAATAATACATAAAATATAATTACGTAAAAATCTATTCCCCAAGGCAAATACCACTTAACAGTTTGGTAATTCTTTAATGTGTGTATGTTCAGTGTACACACATACATACACAATTTTTGGGGGGAATTTCTTCACCTTTTTTATCCCTCACACCCCCACTTGCCAGATAAATTTGATCCTTTGTGATCTATTTACATGGATATAATAATATATGGCCATTGTTTTATAAAAGTGGATTTCTGTTACAGATAACGTGTCAGATGTTGATTTTCTCACTTAAAATATTGTGAAAATCCCTCAAGTACTATACTTGAAATTCTTCAGATTCTTTTTAATGGCTACATGATGCTCCCTAGTAGGAATATTTAATGCATAGTAGCTGTTTTTATAGATGGTCAATTTTTGCTACTAACAAACAACAGTCCTGTTCATAATGGCATACTGATGCCATTATTTCTATAGGATAAATTACCAAGAGGGGGAATTCTGGGTTGAAGGACAATTTTGGGGTGATGGTCGTTACCAGGGATTGAACTCGGGGGCACTTGGCCCACTGAGACACATCATCCCAGCCCTATTTTGCATTTTATTTAGAGACAGGATCTCACCATGTTGCTTGGCACCTTTCTTTTGCTGAGGCTGGCTTTGAACTCGTGACCCTCCTGCCTCAGCCTCCTGAGCCACTGGGATTACAGTGGCTTGAAGGACAATTTTAAAAATTACTTGCATTGTAAAATACATTTTATACTCAAAAATGTATATAGTATGTTATATGAATATCTTAATATAGTGAATCCTCGTGCACCATCATCCATTCTAAGAAATAGAACATTTGTGTTTCATAGAGCCTCCCTTTGTGTCCTGTGTATTGATGCCACCATGATAACCACTGTTTCCTTATGTTTTTTCATCATTTACCATCCATTTATGTATCCCTACACAGTAAACATCCTCAAACAGTAGGCTCGGTTTTAAATGTTTTAAAAATCAATCTAAATATATGAATATTATTTGTATGTTCATCCACGTTATTGTTTATATTATTCATTTTCATATTGATATATTCCATTGAATGAATATATCATAATTTATTTATTTACCATTGATAGAATTTCTGTAGTTTCCTTTTTTGCAGTATTACCATAAACAATGCTGCCAGGAAATTTGTATATATGACTTCTGGGGTACATGTGTGCTCTATCTTGATCAGTGTTCTTCAAGTTTTTTTTTTTTTTTTTTTTTAAAGTTTCCCCTCTCCTAGCAGGAAGAAAAGATTAACATTAAACAGATACATGAGGTGGGATGGAAAGGGAGAGAAAAGGGAAATTGCATGGTAATGGAGGGAGACCCTCATTGTTATACAAAATTACATATAAGAGGTTGTGAGGGGAATGGGAAAATAAACAAGGAGAGATATGAATTACAGTGGATGGGGTAGAGAGAGAAGATGGGAGGGGAGGGAGGGGGGATGGTAGAGGATAGGAAAGGTAGCAGAATACAACAGTTACTAATAGGGCATTATGTAAAAATGTGGATGTGTAACCGATGTGATTCTGCAATCTGTATTTGGGGTAAAATTGGGAGTTCATAACCAACTTGAATCTAATGTATGAAATATGATATGTGAAGAGCTTTATAATGTTTTGAACAACCAATAAAAAAAAATTAAAAAAAAAAAAAAAGAAAAAAAAAAAAAGAAAAATTTGAAGAGAAAAGAGAAGAGAAAAGGGAAATTGCATGGTAATGGAGGGAGATCCTCATTGTTATACAAAATTACATATAAGAGGTTGTGAGGGGAATGGGAAAATAAACAAGGAGAGAAATGAATTACAGTAGATGGGGTAGAGAGAGAAGATGGGAGGGGAGGGGAGGGGAGATAGTAGAGGATAGGAAAGGTAGCAGAATACAACAGTTACTAATAGGGCATTATGTAAAAATATAGATGTGTAACCGACGTGATTCTGCAATCTGTATTTGGGGTAAAATTGGGAGTTCAAAACCCACTTGAATCAAATGTATGAAATATGATATGTCAAGAGCTTTGTAATGTTTTGAACAACCAATAAAAAAAAATTTCCATTCAGAATGGAGTAAAATTGAAAAAAAAAAAAAAGAAAAAAAAAGAAAAAAAAAAATAAAGTTTCCCCTCTCCTGCCAAATTAAAAAAAAAAAAATACCTTTTGCATGTTTTAAAGTTGACATCTAATTTTTTTTATGATAATACTTGAGTATCACAGAGGATACAGTTTCAGAAAAACTGAAAATACTAATGCTTAAAAATAAACTCAAGGGGTTGGGGTTGTGACTCAGTGGTAGAGCACTCTCCTAGCACGTGCGGGGTGCTGGGTTCGATCCTTAGTACCATATTAAAATAAATAAATAAATACAATAAAAGTATTGTGTCCAACTACAACTAAAAAAAAAAAAAAAAACTCACAGTGCTCTTAAGGTAACCAGTAGGATATATAAATAATAGTATTTAAACATAAAATTCCATGTTTCAAATTTTGTTAATTTTTTATTTGCCATTAGGCTATAAAGATCAACATTTACTGCAACTGTTAATAGTTTACAATTAATAAAAATAGCATTGGAATTGTTCAAAATTTAACATGAAAGTAGAATTTTATTGCTTAGCATATTTCTTAACGATATGGACTAAGGGATGGGGTTTTAGGATTCTTTGATTAAAGTAAATGTTAGGCCGGGCTCCGTGGGGCAGGCCTGTTTTCCCAGTGGCTCTGGAGGCTGAATCAGGAGAATTGTGATTTCCAAGTCAGCCTCAGCAATTTAGCAAGGCCCTAAGCAACTCTAAATAAAATATAAAAAAGGATTGGTGGTGTGGCTCAGAAGTTAAGCCCCACTGGGTTCAATCCTTTATACCAAAAAAAAAAAAAAAAAGTACATGTTAGCCTCTTCCTTTGGTGCCAGATAGGCTTTATATCACTGTAACAGTGGTGTATCAAAATAAGATTTGGAATGGGAATGACTTTCTTTTATAAAATGAGAGAGGGCCAAATTTTTCCTTAAGTCATTGTTAGGAAAAGGGAAATTAGCTATTTTTGGTGTTTTAAAAATTGATGCCTTGGAAAGTCTTTGGGTCCTCTCAGATGTAAGAGCTCTCCAAGATAAGGGGAATTGCTGGGGTACATGGTAGATAGGTCTTCACTTTTTTGGCTGCAAATACCAAACTGTTTCTTGAAGTGATTTATGTCAGTTTCCATTCCCATTAGCAGTGACTAAATATCTAGTTATTCCATATCCTCATTACCTTTTACCTTTGTCAGGTTTCCTAATTTTTGTTAAGTTTAATGGGAAGGAACTGGTATTTCACTGTGATAATTATTTTCTTTCCATGTTGCCTATTTATTGGCCATAAATATTTCCTCTGTTCATGTATCTGCCTTTTGCTTATTTTTCTTTTGAGTTATTTTTCAGGGTGATTCATAAAATTTCTTCATATATTCTGTATTCTTTTTATTAGTTATGTAAGCTCTGTGTCTTCTTTGAGTTTTATGCTTTTTAAAATTTTTATAAGAAAAAATATACATAGAGTTAAAATAGTATTGTAAGTCCTTATCAAGCATATCCAACATTCATCAAGATTTTCGCCTTAACTTATATCATCTATCTCTGCTCCCCACAATTTTCCTAAGAATTTTAAATCAAGTCCGAGACTTTTCCTTTCCAATGGAAACTTTTGATGGGCATATTTAATGTTGTACTTTTCACTCTACTTTTTTAGATTCTTCCTTTCTCCAAGGTATTAAAGGTATTCTTAAGTAACTATAATGAAAGCATTGTAGTTTTGCCTTTTGCCTTAAAACTTTAATCTTTTTGGAATTGATTTTTAAATATGATATAAGATAGGAGTCCAGTCTTATTTTAAATTTTTCTATATTGATACCCATTCGACTTAACACCATTTATGAACCTCCAATCTGCAGTGCCATCCTTATCATAAATCTCTCCCCTAACCCTCCAAACTGAGGCACTTGAATCATTCTACATCAGTGGTCCTGACATGGTTTCATATTACCTATGAACTTGTTATACAGATTATTGGACCCACCCTGGATCTACTAAAATAAACTGCAACAGTCTGTATTTCAGTAGCAGTTCCATGTGATTCTAATATCAGTTTAGTGGCTTTAGACCTCTTAGGAGTTTTTAATTCAGTCTACAGAAGCAGCAGTCTATTTGTAGTTCCAGATTCCAGAGTTGATTTTTCTAACCCTTCCCCAACCAGTGTCAACCTTGAATGGATTTTTCTTGAATTTGCTTAGGAGATGGTGGTAAGGATAGGAGGGTTATTTGCGGTTTATACTAACAGCCCTCAGCCCTTTCTGGGCATTCTAGTTTACGGCAAGAGCCTACTTTTAATTATTCATTTGTGTTTCCAACCTCTTATTTTCTGGTCTAGAAATTTGATAACTTTTTTTGTGGCTGATTTTTAGTATTTTTTTTTTAACATTGGATTTTGAGTTGTTTTTATTTGGACTGTAGGTCCAAGTACCTATTCCTCTGTGTTCCTGGAAAAGCATTTACCATTATTAAATTCATAGATTTGCCAAATTGCTTTCCAGGGAAATGCAAACTAAAGTAGTAATATAATAGCTCTTTATGCTTGTCAGATTGGCAAAAAATAAAGTAATAATATACCATTGTAAGTGATATGGGTTGTAAATGATATTGGTGTAAATGTAAATTGTTCTGGTTTTAGGAAACTACAAAAGTGCTTGTCAGGCAAAAACTATCATGCTGTTGAGGGAATAGGTGGAGGGAAGTATATTTGTAGCAAATGCAACTGACTATTTGCTTGCATTTTCCAGTAATAGGACTGGGAAAACTTGAGGGGATATTACCAGTTTATTATTTTAGGGCCTGGGTTTGGGTCTTATTTGAACAGGGATCGATGGGCTTAGGGGAGATTTATAGAAGATTAGGAGAAATCATTGAGAGATCTGATTGAGGAAAACATGATGACTTTCTTCTTGTAAATCCATCAAAAAAAAAAAAAAGGAAAATAAAGGAAGTAAACAAAGGACTGGGATGAATTAAAAGGGAGCTTTATGGCAGTGATGTGCTAGAACCAGATCTTCCTGGAATTGATAAATTTTGGGGACTTTGGCAAAGCAGATGTTAAATAAAACCATAATTTAAGTTTTATAAAATTATACTTAAATAACATTAAAACAAAGATAATAAATACCTAAAACCCATCACATCCTAGTTATGTTATTACATTTTACTATTATAGGTTAAATTTCCCTTATTTGAAATGATTGGAAGGAGAAGTTTTGCAAATATTTTTGAATTTTTGGAGTATTTTCATATACATAATAAGATATCTTGGGGTAGAATCTGAGTCTGAATATTGTTACACATAGCCTTAAGGTAACTTCATACAATATTTTAGTATACCTGCATTTTGACTGTGACCTGTCTTATGAGGTTAGGTGTGGAATTTCCATTTGTGGTATCATGGTCAGCATTTAAAAAGTTGGATTTTGGAGAACTTTTGGAGTTTGGGATTAGGAATATTCAAATCTGTGTTCTTGAAATTGATATATATTGTTTCTGTGAGGCAGGAACACTGTATAACAATTTGCTGCTGCACATCTTTTCCCAAGTCAGATGTGGTAGAGATTATTTATTTATATTTTGAAAATCAGAAGCACTGCAAATCAGAATTGTCACCCCCCTCCCCCCATAAGAGAAGTTATTAAACATCTGCCAGAATACTGCTTGGTACAACATTTTGCTGTTTAAGTATTGATTCTTTCATCACTGACAATATACTGACTTTATGAAGTTTTGGGCATTCCAAAACCATGTAAAGCTTTAATTGTTCTTAGGAAATTGGGAAACAATACTAGTTTTTCTCAGATGTTTTAAAAGATAAGATTACAAGATGATATGCCTTGTTTTACTTAGCTTTTACTTTGGACAGTATTTTTGCTATTTGTTTTTCTAGTCTATTAATATTTTAAAAATTGATTAAAGGAATCCTTAAAGTCTTTATAACAAATAACCACCCACAGTTTCTTTCTTATAAGCCAATAGTTTTATTTCTTGAATTCATTGTAGCAAGAGGGAATTTGCTTTTTAATTTTTTTTATTAAACAGACATGTTTTACATATGTGTGATTTATCTTTCATGGCAATGTTATAGCATTCATAGGAAGATCAGTTGGTGGCAAGAAACATTTCTCTAGCATTTTTTACTTTGGGCTAGAATTGAATTTTTTAAAATAATATTGGTCTTTAATTTTTCATTTAAAATTGTAGGTATATTATTTAGTGTGTTTATGTTCTTATACTCTTGAAAATCAGAAGAATTGGGATTTTTTTCATACCACTGGTGTTTCTTGTTATATTATTTGTTCCTACTTGTTTAGTTTTTTGGATCTATAGTTGGGTCTTTGTGATTTGACCAAATCATTTAAACTCTGTAAGCCTCTCTTTCCTTAATATTAAAGTGATGATTAATAATAGTACCTACCTCTAAAAGTTGTTTTGAAAATGAGATGACATAATGTGGCAGTTTGCAAAATGTTTGGCTCATAGTAAAGTGTTCTTCAAATGTAAACTAAAATCCTTATTAAAATAATTTTTTTATGAAAGCTAGTAGTAAGCAAAGGGTTACATAAAATGCTTAAAATAATAATAAAAGCTATTAAAATTAGGAAGAGTAAAGTTCAATCTTTTATGGTATCTGAGGTATGTATGAGTGAGGTACATTAAATATTACTGCCTTTCATTTTTTTCCTCAGGATATTGGTTAGGTATCAACCACACCAGAAAATTAAAAAAACCCACTTATACTCCTTGAAGTCCTAAACATTTACTTAAGTTTATGCTAAACAGCTATTTTATATGAGTAAATATGATTTTCCTTAAATACTGGGTAGTTTAGTTGCTCAATCAAATGGAATTTAGGTAATAAATAGTTCTTGATTCCCACAGCAATTTTAGTTGTACATGTCATGTTTAAAGTTAGAAACCTTCTCAACCTTCCCAGGTCCGCTGATTGAAAAAGCAATTATGTAGTTCTGTGTTCATATAATAAGCAGAGCAGGAATAAGAGGCAAATGGGACATTGATAACCCACCTCTCAATACTACTAGAAAGTTGGCTGCCAAACCTGGTATTTTGTATTATTTGCTGTTGTATTCTAGGTGCCTAGTTTGATATTGTATTGCCACTTTTTATCTTTAGTATTGATTGGGTTTTCCCTCTTTTTTCTACTCTGCTACCTCTATTCCTCTGGAACCAGTAGTTTAATGGTAAGTATTTAAATAAGATTTACAAAGTTTTTGACCTAGTGAGGATTTTTTTACCCTCACCTATATTGGTGAAAACTTTGTAGACTTCAGATGGTCTCTGTGGTTTCCCGGGTTTTCATTGTTGCCTTGTTTGTGTGTAGACTGATAAAACTTTAGTTTTAAGGTACTCCTGTCCCTGCATGCTGTGTCAACTGGCATCCATTGTTTGTGTGTTTCATAGTGATGTTTTTCTTGGAGCTTGCACCCTCCTTTTCTCCTCCTGCTGTTTTTGTTTTTGTTTTTGTTTTGGGGAGGGCAGTTGGAGTGGGAAGTAGAGTAGTCTCAAACCTGCACTACTTTTATTTTTACTACAGAATTTGGAATCTTTTCAAAGTTTGCCAGCTAGATCTCTCTAAGATGTTTGTTCTATATTAAAGCATATTACTAGGGTTTTTTTGAGCAGAATTAAAATTGAGTCAAAGTCCATTAAATTATATGCTTTTTTTAGAATCTGTTGATTCTTAATCTGCTAAGTTTTCTATCCAATTCTGTATTGCATTATATCTCCTTTTAAAATCAGGATATTAGAAGCTTTTAAAGTATTTTTAAAAGGTAGAACTATATTTTAGGATTTATCATTACTGTTGCCTCAAAACTCTATTTTAATTTAACGAAATTTGCATTTAGCAGCATGCTTAATATTTCATTCTTTAAACTTCTTAGATTATGAAATATAATTTAAAAGAAATCAATTGAAAGAATCCAGCTGTATTTACAGTACTAAAATTTAAAGAGTGAACTTTGGGAAGCCACTCTGATAGAATTCTATTGGAAATAAGTTATCTCTAAATTTTTGTGTGAGAATTATGCAAAAGCAAAATGCATAAAACAGACAGAATATAGTTAAAAATGAATACTAATGCAGCTATCATCTACGTATAGAAGTAGAACATTGTCAGTACTCCCCAAACCCTCCCGTATGTCTTCCTGATTTCTGAGTAGTCATAACCTTTATTTTTATGTGAATAATTTCTTCTTTGCTTTTCTTTGTTTTATTTTTTATGTATGCATTTCTAAAAGAATATGTTTAGTTTTGCCAGCTTGATATAAATGGAATCATTTTTATTTTGGGTCTTCTTTTCCCACAATATTATGTTTGTAAAATTCATTGATATTTGTATATATAGCTGTTTTCGTTGAGCTTATAGTATAGAGTCTATACTGTTATCTTTTATGAATATACCAGAATTTATTTGAACATTCCCTTATTGGGTATTTGTTTCCATTTTGCTATTAAGAACACTGCTGCTGGGGTGAATATTTGATTTAACATGCATTCTGGTGCACATGAGCCACAGATTTCTTTAGGATAGTATTTCTTAAAATAATGTGCTTCTCCACTAGCAACATAATTGTTGTCACCTAGGTGAGCTTGTTAGAAGTGCATATTCATGAGCTCCACCCTCAATCAGTCTCTGGGGCTGTGGTCTAAGAAACTGAAATAGGCTCTCAAGGTGAATCTTATGCACATTAAAATTAGAGAAACTACTGCTCCTGGGATATGTGCCTAGAAGTAGAATTGGTAAATCAGAAGTTATGTGTACCTTTTGCTTAATATTGATAAAAGTTTTCCACTGAGGTTGTATCAAGTTTTAGTTAACAATGGTAGTGTTTGAGACTCTGTTTCCTGTATCCTCTTCAATAATGAGTATTGTCAAAGGTTTATTTTTAATTTTATTTTAAATTTAGAATTGAAGTATTTTCTTGCCAAGTTCACTTTTAACTGCAGTTGGATTTTGGCTTTACAGAATTACTGAAAAAAATTTACTTAGATTTATTGAAGACTTTTAAAAATTTTATCAGAAAGTTTTCAAACATGCTCAAAAGTAGAAATGGTACAATAAAATAATAAACTTCATGTCATCCATGTTCAATAGTTCATTATATTTTTGTCATATTTGCTTTACTTTCTCTGAATTATTTTAAGCAAATTTTTTGATGTTGTGTCATTTCACCCCATATATTTAAACATGCATTTCTAAAATATGTATCACTTTTTTTTAACATGATGACACATGTCTTAATTACTAAGGCCTTTGTACAGAGTTAAAGTAGCATCATGTTAAAATATATAGAAATTCTAAAATGGTAACAATATATAAGTGGTTATCATGTGGACACTATTGGTGGGTGGTTTAGATTTAAATCTTTTGATTATAGTCTTTCATCATTCTCTGAATTCTTCTAGTGAATTCAGTTTGTCAAATAATCATACCAAATGTTTTCTTTTACCAACAGAATCAGAAATTTAGGTTTCTTAAAATGATTATTTAATACAGGTTTTGCTTTTAGGGATCAAGTGTCCAGAGTGCTCAAATTTTAACACTTAATGATAAAACTGTATCATGATTTATTAGTTAATCACTAGAATCTATCTTTCCCATATTTTTGTTGGTGCATTTTAGTTACATATCATAGTAGGATAATAGCAGGATTCATTGTTACACATTTGTACATATACACATACAGCCATATAATTTGGTCAGTATCTTTCCCCAATACTTCCCCTTCTTGTTTCCCCTGATTCCATTCTGCTACTCTACTGGCCTTCATTTGAATTTCATTGGACAGGAGACACACACACACACACACCCCCCTCTGTTTCTTTTTTTCTCCAGCTTCTCTTCTCTCTATTTATCTGATTCTTTATTCTTAAAATGAACTCTTCAAAAGCCTAGACATACAGTCTTTTACATCTGCCACTGGCAGTCTTTAAGTTGTGCCGAGTTTAGTACTTGGAACATTATATTTCTGTCTAAATTAACACAGTGTTTTATAATGAATCAAGCAATGAATTTTTTTTTCAGTGAGTCTACTATTTTGATCATTGTTGGATAAAAATGAACATATAGGGAAACATTCCCATGGTAGATGGGAAGTTTATTATGTTTATTAAGCAGTACAAAAAAACTACTTAGTAATTTTTGGTTGTTTTTGCTTTATAGTGATTCAATTAAATACAGAATCATGCTAATTAGTAAATATAGATACATAGTATGATGTAATATATGTTATAACAAATGTAGGACCAAGAATATAACTAAATGGCAAAGTGCTCACCAAGTATGTGCTAGGTTCAATCCCCAGCAGCATAAAAATAAATAATGTGGATTAGGAGTTAGAAGAGAAACAAGATTAAAATTGGATAGGAACAGATGTTCTAAATCTTTGTATAATGGATAAAAATGTGTGTGTGTGTGTGTGTATGTGTGTATGTTTTTTACATGGGGGTGAGGTTGAATTTGTGTTTTGAAGATAAGCTATAAGAAAAGTTTAGGGGAGGGAGAGAGAACAAAAGCAGATGTGTACAGAGGTTACTATGGTAACTAAGAGAAAATAATAATAGCTAGATTTAGGTTGGTGGTGGATATCTTAAAAAGTTGCATTTAAGAGATAACCAGGAGGTAAAATCTACCAGGTTTGTGATGGCTTGAAAATAAACATGTGCAGCTACAAGGAAGTCAGTGATAGTACTTAACTGGATTGCCATCCTTGTGCCTCAGTGTTGTGAAAGACTAGCAGATTTTATAGTCAAGTTCATTGATAGTTTACAACTAGAATTTTTGTCATAACCATACTTTTTTGAAGGGCTTTTTTCTAGTTTCCCCTTTAAACAGACATTCAGACACTTTTGAAATTTTTTAGTTTTGGGAAACTTCCCATAAAGAGATAGGTAGCAAATATTGTAGGCTTTACAGACCTTTTTGAGTTCTGTGGCCTCTTTGGTGACGTGGAGTGGGCCATAGTCAGTATATAAATGAATGTGTGTGACTGTCTTCCAATAAAACGTCACTAGTGTGCACTGAAATGTGAATTTTCTATGATTTTAATGTATCATGTAAGTTTCTTACATTTAAAAAATTAGCCATTAAAAAGGTTCTTTTATTTTGCAATGTTGGAGATGGAACCTAGGGCCTTGCATACACAATAAGCAAGCACTATACCACTGAGCTATATCCCCAGCCCTAAAAAAACACCAGGGCTGTACAGAAACAGGTGGCAAGCCACATTTGGCCTGCAAGCCCATAGTTTGTCAACCCCAGAAATACCCCAAGTGCAATTCTTTTTAAGAAACTTTTAAGATAAATAGTATAAAGCTGTAAGATTTTTTTTTCTTTCTTTTTTTTTTTTTTTTATTCCTTTGGAGTCATTAAATCCTTAAGGCTTAATGCTATATTTCATTCATTTGTGAATTTGCAGATTCAGGAGACGAGAATAAACATAAAAACAGGGAATTATCAACCCAGTATATGGCTAGCGTAATATTTAATGTAGATTTAATTCCTGGAAGAATAGAAAGTAATGAACACATATTAATGAGAAGTAGTTTCCAGAGTCAGCCATTATGAAGAAAGCCTTTGTTACACTAAATACAGGTTTGCTCTTTTTTTTTTTTTTTTTTTTTTTTAAACAACTTACTTCTATAGGAACTAATTGGGGTCCTTCAAGAACTATAGTAATTCCTTCTGTGGCAGATAACCCCAGTGATCGATCACTTTCTACTGGGCCCCACCCTTTAAAGGTTCTACCATCTTTCAAAGTATCACTTCTCCAAAGAACAAGTGTCTTATCACATAAACCTTTGGGGAACAAGCTCAAACCACAGCACTCCTGTGTCTGTCTTGTGCTGACTCAGCATCCTGCTGCTTTATCCTCTCTTCTACCCTAGTGGTTATGTGGGAGCATTTTCAAATTCCCTAGTGGCAGAAGACACTTGGTATATTAGATTTTATGAAACCCATTAATATTAGTTAAATCACTGATCCCTAAGTCCTTGTTCTATTACTGGCATATTCTTTAATAATAAATTAAGAACACCTTGTTAGTATTACCACATGAATTTAATTTAATTTTCTATGGGAACTGACCTGTCCCAAACTACCATGGTTTAAGTTGAGTCTTCTACTGTATATGTAGCTTTGGGCTCTTCAGTTCCAGTTCTTCAAGCTGATAAGAGCAATCACATTGTGTCCTATTTGATATTCATCTATAAGAGGGTTTAATCTAATTGACTCAACACAAATTTAAAAGAGAAATCTTGCTATTTGTTGGTTTTCCCGGGGATATACCCATGTGGGTCAAGACAACCTTTATTTTCTAATACAGCTATAGTTTCCAGTGTCAGAATTCTTTTCTATACATAATAGGAGCATGCACAAATTGCAGTTTCAGGGAACCCTTTTCTGTCAGTTGTCATCTACCATTAAGATCTTTTATAGTTATTCTAATCTATTAGATTTGTAGGTTATAGATACAGTAGTCTAGACAGTAAATGAGATAGGATGAGGAACACAGAGTTCAGTTTAGTAAACAAAAGCAAGAAGTTGTCAGGTATGGTGTTGCAAGCCTGTAATCCCACTGGTTTGGAAGGCTGAGGCAGAGAATCTGAAGTTCAAAGCCAGCCTCAGCAAAAGCAAGGTGCTAAAGCAACCCAGTGAGACCCTGTCTCTAAATAAAATACACAAAAAGGGAAGTTAGTATCTAAAGTGTTATTTTTAGTGAATGTGCTACAGACATAAAAATTTATGCATGCACTTCTTGGGTATGAGTTTAACAATGGCTATAATTTTTTTTTTTTCATTTGTGGAGGCTATTACTGAATCTCAAATACTTAATTTCTCTGGGTTTCTAAATATTTCTGTAAATATGGGAAGTACATTTGTTAAAATGTCCAGGATTTAATTCCAGTAACGATTTTGATTCACTCATGGCATATCTAGTATATAATATGTTTGCTTATCCTAGCTTTCATTTTATTGATACTTGCCAACATTCACAAGAAATATCTCTTCTTGAAAACATTCTTGGAATAGGCTCCCCCTATGATGGTTGCATGATTATATAATGTTTTTATATATAAAGTGTTATAAATTTTTTGTTATAAATACCTATGGAAGAGGTCTGATAGAGGGGAGGCTGAAGAATATAATAAAAAGAGTCCTAGTTATGGCTCTGCAGTTGAGTAGTTTTATGACTTCTTGCAAGCATTATTACCTCTCTGGGTTTTCTTATCTCTAAAATAAGATTAGAGTAGATGCTCCCTAAGGACCCACCTATTCTCATTCTCATGAAGTTGAGTCATGGAGTGGGAGTAATTGCTGTGAGCATAGAAAGTAGCTCTTTTTGGAAAACAGAGCATTGTTAAATATAAAGCATTTAAAAATAATCCCACAAGTGTTTCTGCTTTGCTTTGTTCTGTTTCTCATCAGAGGAGAAAAGAAGAAAATGAAATTACTTTTTTTTTTAAGTATAAAGAAACCTTTGAGGGCATGTTTAAATGACTATTGTAAGACTTTTAATGAATCATTTCAGCTTGCTGATATTTAACTGTGAAAAAATAGGGTTTCTTTGGATAGTCTTTCATTCATTCCAATATTCAAATGCCTACCGTGTATCAAAATAGTTATACTAATGACTTTGAGACTATACAAAATAAATCAGACCAAATTTTCACTTAGAATTATTCATTTCTTTTTTCCCTTCTCTTCAGAAGAGGTAGAAATGAGTAGATGGTAGAAAATGATGATTTCCTGGTAGACTTAAAATATGGTCATGACATTCCAAGTATGTTTTTTAAACAAGTTGGTATATAATAGTTTTGTAAGCTCCCTCAGGGTTGCTTTGGGTGATGATTAGAGAATTAGATATTTGATAAAAATGCTTAATGAACAAGAATAAAATTTAATATGCAAGCCAAGCGCAGTAGCACACACCTGTAATCCTAGTGGTTCTGGAGGCTGAGGTAGGAGGATCATGAGTTCAAAGACAGCCTCAGCAAAAGCAAGGTGCTAAGCTTTAAATAAAAAACAAAATAAAATAAAATCTCTAAATAAAAAAACAAAATAGGGCTGGGGATGTGGCTCAGTGGTCAAGTGCCCCTGAGTTCAATCCCTGGTGCCTTAAAAAAAAAAATTAATATGCCACCTTGTTTTGGAATGTATTCTGCTACACTGTATTGTTGGAACTTTTGCTGTCTGCCTGTTTTCATTTTGTTGAGAGAGATTTTTGTCTTTTAATAAGTAGCTGTCACTTTAAAACAGTATAGGTTTCTCCTTTGGCCTCTTGAGCATTTTTTCCTTTTCAGTTCTACTTATTAAAACCATGACAGTGAACAGGGGATTTAGCTCAGTGCTAAAGTGTTTGAGAGCACATGAGAGGCCTTGAATTTACAACGTGCACACACACAAAAGGAAAACAAACAAACAAAAAATACTATGATAGTTCCAGAGAAAAGACAGATAATATGAAACTGCTCTTATCTGTTTATTTAGGTTAGTTAACTTGCATATTCTGGAGAAGTTTTTCTTTAAAAAGATAACTCTGTATTTGCCAAATTTGGAACAGGTCCAATCAGCAAGTGATGTATGTCTGCTCAGTTTAGAATCCAGATCTTTAGATGTGCATTATGTATTACATACTCTAAAAAACTTTACTTACAAAAGTTAATTTATTTACCTTTATTGGTATGTTTAAAACAACTTTACCTTTAAAATGAATTTGAAAAAAAAAATAGCTCATTCTTATGAACAATGCTTAGGGCTCTGTTGATTGTCAAATTATGGTTATTGGTAATTAGAATTCCGTAATCTGCTTTAATTGTACCACTCTTGCCTCTGTAGAACTCAGGACAACTATATAATTTGTTTTTGCATCCATTTAGATATTTATTCATTGTTGATTTATATAGGTCTAGTCTGATGGGCAAGGTGAATAAAGTATTTAGAAGAATTTCTGTCTCACAGGTATTCTCAGACTTGTTAGGATCTATATGGAAGAAATATTAATGACATCAAATGAGAATTATTAATAAAAGAAATATAGTAGGTCAGAGAAGGACATTCTCGTTTTGAGTTCTCTTAAAGATTTCACTAAGATGGTGAGTCATGATCTGGGCTTGAGTGACAATAGATTGTCAGTATACCTGTTTTTCTTATTTTTATTAACAATCAAGAGCAGAGGCAAAAAGGGTTTAATGGGTGATGTGTTCTTTTGGAGGAAAAGGATTAAATGGTTTTACCAGATTTGTAGTTGGATAATAATAGGAGGTAATATGAAAAGCTCAGCGTAAGAAAAGATGGTGTGTACATGTGTAATAACGTAAGATGCTCTTTGAGCCAGGATGCTGTGGCAGAAATCTTGAAGGCTGAGCAATTATAAGAGCTGAGTTACATCACTTTTGATTTCTTTCTACTTAGACCTATATTCTCTTTAAGTGAGCAGCTTAATCAAGAGAGTCTTTTGCTTATAAATCTTTAATTCCATTATTAGAGATAGGAAATGGCGACTACCATACCTGAGGAATTCTGTATTACTAGTATAGTACTGTGTTGCAGTATTAAATATTGTCAAGCATAGAAGAAACACAAAGGGAGACAATGATTAAAGCTTGTTTTGGAGTGGAGCATTAGAGAAAGATTCCTGGAGAAAAGTGGCACCTTAGCGGGATCTGGGTGCCAATCAAGAGTCCTTTAGATCAGGCATGATGGTACACACTCTTATCATCCCAGCAGGTTGGGAGGCTAAGGCAGGAGGTCACAGGTTTGAAGGAAGCCTGGGAAACAGAGTAAAAAAGGGCTGAATATGTAACTCAGTGGTAGAGCACCCCTGGGTTGAATCCCCTGTACCAACCCACTCCCACATTTCTGATTTTTTGTTGTTTTGATTCATCTTGTCATTGTGTCCTAAGTCTTTGAGGATATAAATTTCGCAGTTCCCATTTATTTTTCCTTCTGAGAGTTCTGAAAGGCTCCCCTTGCCTAGTGTGTCTCCAGTAAAGATTAAATGTTATTCTGTGAATAATTCCTGAGGTTTCCTTTTTCCCTCCTTCTCTTCACTTTTCCTCTTCCAACCTGGACTAAATACTTCTAGATCTGCCACATATTTAGCACCTAAGGACTTCCCTTCATCTCTCTCCTGTGAGGGATCTATTTGCTCTCCTGTTTTAATGGAGTACGTGTTCTAGAAGTCTCTTGAAAAGTGTGCATTAAAGATCTGTCTGGAAAAAAATGTATGTATCAAATGTATGTATCAAATGTATGTATCAATAGTTTAGGTACATAATCCAAATGAAATGTTTCCTTTTGGAATTTTTGAAGTTATTGTTTCACTTGTCTTTCTGTGACATTGTGTTAATGTTGAAAAGACCAGTGCCATTTTGATTCTGAAGAATAGTTTCACCTAAACTCCCCAAAAGTAGTGATATCATTAAAGACAAAAATTTAAAAAGGTCTGGGACACTATTTTAGATATTTTGCTTTGATCTTTTGAAAATATTTAATAGATTTTTAAAAATCTCTAATGCTTTGTTTTTTCATAGTAATGTAACTTTACATTTTATATGGCTTTTTATTTTCATTTGTTTCTTTTACATTCTTTGAGTCTACATACTTATGAACTTTAGTCTAGAAAAATGTTACATTATGTCTTTATAGTTTCTTCTTTTCTCAGTTTCTCCATTTTTTGGTTGGATGTTAGACCAGCTGGATTGACCTTCTGATTTTTATTATCTACTGTCTTTGACTTCTGGTTCTGCTTCTTAGGAGTTAGAAATGCTGTGTAGAGTAATAGTTAAGGATTTGGGCTCTGAAGCCAGAAAGTCTGCTTGAATTCTGTTGTGACAATTTTCTAGATAAATGATTGGTTACTTATCCATCTGTAAAATGCTTGTACCTAGTTCAGAGATGTAAAGGTAAATTAAATAGTTTGTTCAAAGTATTTAAATGATTTCCTGCTATATAGTAGATGTTAATTATTAACATTTGGCATTATTACCTCAAGTAGTTCTTTTACCTTTCTACATAAATCTTTAATTTTGATCAAATTTCTAATTTTCAAGTGCTTTCTTTTGGTTCTCTTATTATTTTATAGTTTCCTGTTCTTGTTTCTTCGATGCAGTATATCTTTAATTATTGGGATAATTAAGGAAATTGGAAAAATTCTTTGATGTATGGAAACCAAAGCAAGTAAATAGAAGCAATCAAATAAATAGAAACAAAAGCCCCCAATAAATAGAAATCTTATAATATTTGGGACCAGTAGTAGGCACTATTGAAATTTTCTACTGCTGCATGCATTGACTTTTATTATAGTTTTTCTGAGAGTTCTGAAAGGCTCCCCTTGCCTAGTGTGTCTAACTGTTTTATTGTCTCCTTTGTGTGTTAAAGGTTTTTCCAAATTTATTTACAATTATGTTCAGATTATATTTGGCAAGAATATACATGGGTATATTACATCCTCAGTGCATTACATCAGAGAGCACATCATGTCAATTTTCCCTTTTGCTGAACATTTATTTAAGTGATTACAAGTCATTTTTTCTGTTGTAATAGTACCTTAGTTTAAGCGATTATTGGATTAGTATTTTCAGAATGTCTAATTATCCATATGTACTTTTACATTCTTTTAAAACTTAATATATTAAAATCTGTGCATTATTTTGATTCTCAAATCGCCCAAATTTGGCCAAGAAGGAACCTTTTTAAACTGGCACAACAAGATATTGTAATTTCCCTGTCCTGGACCTAAAACTACCATTTTCCCAAGGAACTCAGGTTCTTTTTTGTGGAGGAATGATGATACAGAAACCTAGGGCTAGATGCTGGGGCTGCTTATTGATACTGGGTTGTCATTACTGCTGGGCCCTTTTTAGTGGATAGAGCGTGTTTTTCCTTGCAGTCTGTTTGATATCATTTGTTGTTTTGTAATTAAGGGTATGGATTTTTCCCTCAATCATTGGTGATTTGTTTTTATATTTAATTTCAAATCATTAATATTGTTCAAAAATCAAAAGCTTTATTGAAAGGTATATTCAGAATATCTTCTTACCTATGTCTTGCCATTCTCACCTCCTATGGATAATTGCATTTTAATCCAATTTTGAAATGTATGCTTTGTTTTTCTTCCAGATGTACACACACACATATATGAATTCTTATTTACCCTTTCTTACACAGTTGCTAACATAGTATGTTACTTAATATATCCTGGATATCACTCCATTTCAGTTCATAGAGATCTTTATTTCTTTTTCACACATTTCCTTTTTTGGATATACCAGATTCACCAAATCTCATGTGTAATCAAATAAATTGTTTCCAATATTGTACTATTTCAAATAGTGTCACAGTAAATTACTTTTTTTTTTTTTTAAATGTTGGGGTTCTACTTTCTTGGTGGGTTCTTAGAACTAGATCAGAAGAAAAAACAATTTTGATTGATATTGCCCAATTACCTTTCTATAGACATTGTACAATTTTACAATCCTGCCAGCAGCATATGCTTATTTACTCATAGCCACATCAACGATGTGTTATCAAACTTTTGAGTTTTCACTGATCTAATGAGAAATGGTATCTCTGTAAAATAGAGCCCAAGTCTAGAAAGCTGTCTTGTGTCTACAGAGAACCACCTGGATTTCTAGTTAAATACAGTGAGTTAAACATCTCTGTTTCTCTCTCCTCTCTCCTAAAGTCACTAACATGAGAATAAAGAAATGCAAAGAACTTAAAAGTGTTTTTTGTTCTTTAATCAAGTGCTGTGCAGTTTTTCATTTAAGTGTCATTTGCATATATTTTTGGTGAAATATCTTTTTAGAACTTTTGCCCATTTTTCTAACAGTTTTGATTTTTATTTTTCTTCAATTTTAAGTGTTTTGGTGTGTTTGTATATATGTACTAGATATTGAACTTAGTAAGGGGCACTGAGCCACATCCCTAGCCCTATTTTGTATTTTATTTAGAGACAGGGTCTCACTAAGTTGCTTAGCACCTTGCTTTTGCTGAGGCTATCTTTGAACTCGTCATGATCCTGCCTCAGCCTCTCGAGGTGCTGGGATTACAGGCCTGTGCCACCACACCTGGCCTCTTTTTGTTTTTGATATATATTACAAAAATTTTTGTCATTTGTCTTTTGGATTTGGTTTTGATTAATTTCACCATGATTAATCTTTTCCTCTTTATTGCATGGTGCTATAGAGAAAGACCTTAAAAAGTTAATTGGAAGTTTTATATGCAAGACTAAGGCTTACAATAGGCAAGAATCTTTGATGTTTCATTTGACTTAAGAATCTATCATATTCTTAATGGGTAGAGATAGAGAAGGACTTTTTTCAGTGGCCAGGTGTGTGTGTGTGTGTGTGTGTGTGTGTGTGTGTGTGTGTGTGTGTTTTGCTAGGGATTGAACTCAGGGCCTTGTGCATGCAAGGCAAGCACTCTACCAACTGAGCTATATTTTCTTCCTGCCCATTGCCATGCCTGGTATCCTCAGTTATATATCTTTCTTGGTTCATTTTTCCATAATAAACCTCTGTTCTCTTGTTCTGGTAGGAGAATGGTAGTTGCTTGCCTGGATGTCATGGATTGGGAGCCTGAAGATCTGTGGGTTTTTTTTTTTTTTTTTTTAACTTGTAGATAGACACAGTACCTTTATTTTTATGTGGTGTTGAGCATCAAACCCAGTGCCTCACCTCATGTGTGGTAGACAAGCACTTTACCACTGAACTACAGCCCCAGCCCTAAGGGTCTGTTTGTATCATCATTACCTGAAGAGTTATGGAGCTATGGATTCCGTAGTGAGAATTTATTTACTTTTTTCAGCATTCAGGTTATCCATTTTCTCAGTCCTATTTATTTGTTCATGTATTTTTTTAATTTTCTGTTTTGCTGCTGACTTTCCTTAAGTTCTTTTTCTAGAATTTTATTCCTTGTCACTTTAGTGGGTTTTGGGGAGAGGAGAGACACGATGTTTAAATTCACATTGTAGGGGCTGGGGATGTGGCTCAAGCGGTAGCACGCTCGCCTGGCATGCATGCGGCCCGGGTTCGATCCTCAGCACCACATACAAAGATGTTGTGTCTGCCGAGAACTAAAATAAATAAATAAATAAATATTTTAAAAAAAAATAAAATAAATTCACATTGTAAATTCCAGTAGTTTTTTTGTATATACTGTTTTTCCTCCGTAGGGTTGCTGGATGATCTCAGTGAAGCTTTTTATAATGTACATTTATTAAAGATTTAGGGATTGTGTGTCATTACTCAGATAATTCTGATCAGTAGTTCTGACATTGTTCACCTCTGTCCCTGTTTTATGCCCTGTTTAACCTCAAAAGCAGCAAGTTTTTAAATTTCCAAGGAAAAAAGATTGTTGGTCCTTGAAATTTAGTTGCTGCTTTGAGGGCCTCTTTGCCTTCTCCAAAGTTGATCAAATTTCATTGTATCTGATGTAGTCTGTAGTAGGCAATTACTAATTTTTTGTAGTTTGATTTTTTTTTAAATGAATCCTCCTCCCCCACTTTTCATTATGGTGGTTTTCAGGAAGTTGAAGTAAAACATTTCTTTTCAAATGCAATTAATATGGGGTTTTACTAATATTTTTTTATATGTGGACACAATATCTTTGTTTATTTTTAAATGTGGTACTGAGGATCAAACCTAGTGCCTCACACTTGTGAAGGAAGCACTCTGCCACTGAGCCACAACCCCAGCCCTTAATATGATTTTTAAAATGTTGTTCAAAAGCATATATTTCATTTTTGAAATTGAATACTTGGATGAGAAGCTATGCTAAAACCTTTTCTCAAATCCTTGTAAAGTTCTGTATGAGATTATGGTTGTGGTCTAACTCATTTGGTTGCCATTATCACGTCACCATAGAAAGAAGATGGTCCCTGAACCTAGAGAGCTGCAGAATGCCCTTTCACTACTGGTTATATTAGTTGTCTCTAACAGTGCTGCTCCTCCTTCCCTCTGTGTGTTTGCTCCAGGATCTCCCATGTGGACCCTTTCCCATGCTTGCCTATAGTTTCTTTTCCCTTATAAGTCCAGTTTACACACAAGTCAATAAGAGACACTCCACTCTCTCTTGCCTACTGACTTTGCTGCTACTGCTTTTTACTATTGACTAGTATAGTCTCTCACTCTTTCTTAGGCTGATTCAATCAGTTTTTCTTGGAACTCTTTTTGTTTCACTCCTCATTTGTCCCTAGCCAAACTACAAATTGGGATTATATTCCAGCTCTGCTCAAGCGTCTTACCGTGTTGGGGTGGAGAGTGTCGGGAGAATAGTGAGACAGTAGGGAAACATGATGACTGCCTAAGCAGTAAGGAATCAGGGAACGAGACAGTTTTCTTTGGTAAGTAAGGTAGTAGAATAAAACTGACTAATGACCGATTGTCTCCTTTAGTAGGTTTATTTTTAATGGAGTACTTCAGGCAAATATTTAGTAGTTAAAACTAATAATTGTGGGAGACGAACTAATATTTAATTTGTCAAAAATGTGCCCTGGCTTGATGCTGTTGTTACTTGTGTTATGACTTTAGTAACAGTATGGTGAAAAGACCACTTGATACTGTTTTTTTGTTATTATAATGAAATACCCAAGGCTGAGTAACTTTATTTATTCTTCATGTTATTTATTCTTTTTAGATGTACATGAGTATATTTTGACATATTTTTATAAATATGGGTCTGGTAACTTTAGAAAAGTGGTTTCTTTAGCCCATGGTTGTGGAGGTCAAGGGCATGGTACTGGCTGGTATTAGTGTGGCTCTGGTGAAGGCCTCACAGTGGCAAGGAGGGATCACATCATCAGACAGGAGGAAGCTAGAGAGCCAGTAAGAGGTTAGGCTCAGACTTTTATAACCCTAGAATTCCATTAGAACTACTTTAATCCCTTCTGAGGGCATGCCACCAGTGATCTAAAGACCACCCACAAGGCCCCACTTTTTTAGGGTCCCATCCCCTCTTTACCACATGGGGATGAAACTTCCAACACAGGAAATCTTGGGGGACTTACTCATATTCTAGCCAAACCATAGCAACTACTAATGTAGATGTCAATGAGAGGAGTCTTAGATTGTAGGCTGTTTTTGCTGTTCTGAAAGCCTTCACATTCTTCCTTATAAGTTCTAAAAATATTGAGTAGTTTCTAAGGTCCTATGAGACTGTAAAAACTTGTGACTCTGTGTACCTTTTCAGGTTGGGAAAGGTAATTTTCACTAAGATGGTCGTATTGGAAAGCTACTATAAAATGAAATTATATGTGTCGATAGATTAATGCAAGAAATTAGAAACATGAGAATTACTGGACCAGAACATTAGGAAGAGTGAGAATTCTCATTTGAACCTGTTTCTTTTTTTTTTAATGATAGGATGATTTTAATAAACTAATTTAAATATGGTCACAAACTTTTCTCACTAAATTGTACACAAGTACTATAATGCATTATTGTGTGATATTGAAGTTTGAGATGCTTTTTAAAAATCATAGTTGGATTATTAAGAATAGTCAAGTGACTTGGGTTTCTTTTATTTTTTAGGATTTAAGTGCCCTGTATGCTCAAAATTTGTACCCTCTGATGAAATGGATTTGCACCTTGTGATGTGTTTAACAAAGCCAAGAATAACCTATAATGGTAAGTCCACTGTCCTAATAATTTTAAATAGAATTACCTTACATTTTGTAAATTTCGTTTTTTCAGTAAAATTTAGATGGTAGGAAGGCCCTTGTGCCCTCTGCTAGACCATTAGTCATTCTGAGCTGTTCTCAGGGACCCTTCTCTCAAAAAATTACTGAGAATTTTAGAGAGCTTTTGTTTACTAGGTTATATATGTCAATGTTTGGCATATTAGGAATTAACAGAATTAACCTTTTTTTACTTAATTCAAGCATTAAATGTAATTATGTTGACATAATTTTTAAGTGAAAAAAGGTAAATTTTCTAAGTCAAAAAATACTTAATGACTAGAGTGACATTTACATCTTACATCTTTGTAAACTGTGATGTCTGGCTTGATGACAAAGAATTCTCTATCTTTTCTACATTCAGTTTGTTGTGATATGACACTTCATGTGTCTTCTGGATACTTCCATTGTTACAGAGACAATGGGAATGAAAAAGGCAAATGATGGTTTAGTGTTAATATAAAAATTGTTTTTTACCTTCTAAAACTAAAAAGAATCTCAAAGACTCCCTTAGTTCCCTTACTCCAGAAAATTCTTTTGGGAACTTCTACACTGAAATAAAATATTTCAGGTCAAGCCTAAGTAATAAGTAGTTTTCGAAATGACCATTTTTCTAAAGTAAGCATGCATGGATGAAATTGCAGCTTTTTTCTTAATTATTTAAAGTATATGATAAACAAAGGATACGTATTTAGGAATACAGAATAAAAGTTTGTAAGTATAGTAAATAGATGGCTAAATGGAAGAAAAAAAGGAATGAAATAGAGATGAACTCCACTTATGCCATGCATTTACATCTGTTTCTGTCTTTGTCCCCAAAACATTTCTATTCTGCAATTCCTGAGGGTAGTTGGCACTTTAGTTAGGTCTGGTGCTTTAGACTGTGCTATTCTTTCTGGACCAAAATCCCTAGCTATTTATTTAGTATCTAGGAGAGATCTTACGTATAGTCTTGGCATACTTTGGAATAAACGTTGGGAAAAAAATCAAGTAGTTTTTTCATAATAAATTGACTAAGAGAAAAGTGAAAGTTCTTCCCCTCAAAATTTTATAAACCGAAAAATTCAGAAGAAAAATTTTAGATGTAAAATTTGGTTTGAAATAAGTCAATAGAATATTAATCAACAGTGAAGCTAGTTGAAAGATGGACTGGATGCTTCAAGTATCTTTTGAGCATCTATTATGTATAAGGTATGTGTTAGGAAGTAGGACTATAACAATGAATAAATTACGGGTGGAGCTTATAGTGTCACTGATTTCTCTGAGCTAAAATTTATTGGTTATTTAAAGGTATTACATGAAAAACATAGTAAGTGTACAAGCAGTTTACTAATCAGGAGATTTCTGAGGTAACTGAAATCTTGGGAAAGGTAGAATTTAATATTGAAATGAACATATTACTTTGGATTGGTGTTTAGAGATTGTTTAGGAATCGGTACCTGCCATACCTCAAAGTTAGTGTTCCAGCCACACTATTATAGTGATGACAGTAGAATATTCTTTCCCATTCATTTGCCAATGAAAATGGCTTTTACAGTTATTTTGTGTAGTAAATGTTCCTATTGGTAATATCCTAACCTTCTTACATTATGAAATTGAATTGGCTATTTTGCATAATTAGTTAAAATTCTGTTACTTAAGAAAAAAAATACTCAAATTCATAGTTTGAGGCTAAAAATGGGCTTGTTTCCACTACTTGCTCCGTTATCCTTTCATTACACTCCATAATTAAGTTTACTACAAGTGTCTGGGTTGAGGGTGTAGCTTAATGGTAGAGCATTTACTTAGTATGCCTGACGTCAGCTTGGGGTTCAATACTCAGCACAGTAGTCAATCAATAAACATACTTAAACATACTTAAAGTTTAAGCCTTGAATCGAAAAAGTACAATAAAGTATTTGCACACTTTCTTTCTGTAAATCTAGAATACAGTCTTCTTAGGTGTTGGTATTTAACAGTTTTTTAATTTTCAAATTTTCTATGTTCAAGTCATTAAATTTTCTGCTAGATTGGTGTCTCAAAGAACCCATATATAACTTTCTGCTTGGGGATACTGTAAACCAAAGGTTAAAGTTTTAAGTATTTAGTAGTTTTCCAAAATCTAAAATTAGTAAACAACATGAGAAAAATTAATGAAGTTTCAGCCATTCTTAATGTAGCGAGGCTTGAATCTTTAAAAATTTTTATTAATATTAAACTATATAAACATTCGCTTGTTCCGTAAAATTTATATGTAGTTTTTGAAGTTTTAAAACTAATTCTTGGATGATGGCTTTGTATGAGTAATGGAAGAGAAAAGAAGCTTTTACTGGACTGATTTGGAGGGTCATAGAAAGGTGGCAGATTAGTAAAATGCCTCTGTACTATGGGGAAACTTTGTTTTAAGGGCAGATCCCCTAGACTGCCATTTATAGCAGTGCCGAATCTGTGTGAAAACTAGCCTCTTTAAAGTCTAACCAAGGTATCTAGTATTATGACATTTAGAGCAAGGTGAGTCAAGGAATCTCTGAAGCTGAATCTTTTTAGTCACCTGGACTCTAAGCTTAAAGTTTTATATTTGAATTCCTAAATGTTGATTCCCAGTCAGATTGATTGGACCTCTAAATTATATTAATTCTCAAAAAAGAAATTTTTTTCAGCATAATGCTATTAACTTATATCTTTCTATAGCCTTTCCTGAAGTAGCTAGACCTGACATTTTGAAATTTATTTGTGAATTGGGTATTAATTTAAATGTCTATAAACATTCACAACAAGGAGAGAAGTTGGGCTGGTTTCAATCTGGATGTGTTTATAGACACATTTCTGAATAGAAAGAGTTGGTAATTTGGAGTTTTAAAAATGCATTCTCACTTTAAATTGATAATTAAAATCAAATTTAAATTGATTATTTAAATATTATTTTGATTTTCAGATTAGCCCACAACAACTTTCTTATTTAAAATGTATAGTATGTCGGGCCAGGTTGAGGCTCAGTGGTAGAGCGCTTGCCTAGTATGTGTGAGGCACTAGGTTCGATCCCCAACACCATACAAAAATAAAAAAATAAATAAATAAAGGTATGTGTTCTCTACAACTAAAAATAAAAATAAAAAATTCATAGTATGTTTGTGAACACCCAGATCCTAGTATCCAAAGAAGAAAATTGGGTAGCTAAGTGGAAATTGTCAGGGCTTAGGAAGCTGGCTCAGCAGAGCTTCAGGTAGGAGGCCCAGGGCAATTGTGGCAGGAAAGGATCCTGAACGATTGGGTAATGTTACTTACTGGAAGTGGTATTTTGGTAGGAATGAAAAAAATGTGTAAATGCCTCAGTGAACATCAACATTATATTGCCCTTATATCAAGTCAGATACTGCCTATTTTTATTTATTTTTCTCCCTCTTTCATGTGTTTCATTGTTTTGTTTATGGACCTAGTAGTTTCTTGTATACTCAGTGACTGATATAAATATTATGAGTATTGATTGAGTCTTGATTTCCTTGTTCAACATCTTCAAAAATAATTCAAAACAAATCAAAAAATGAATTAAATATTAGCAGATTCTTAGTCCTGATTTTATTGAGCTTCAAACTTCATGGATCATGGTATATTTTATATCATCATAAGTTCAATTTTTACTTTAGAAATCTGTGATTAAATGCAGTAAGATTATTTTTACTTATTTTTATTTATTTTTTTATTGGTTGTTCAAAACATTACAAAGCTCATGACATATCATCTTCCATACATTTGATTCAAGTGGGTTATGAACTCCCATTTTTTACCCCAAATACAAGTTGCAGAATCACATCGGTTACACATCCACATTTTTACATAATACCATATTAATGACTGTTGTATTCTGCTACCTTTCCTATCCCCTACTATCCCCCCTCCCCTTCCCTCTCATCTTCCCTCTCTACCTCATCTGCTGTTGTTTAATTCTCTCCCTTGTTTTTTTTTTTTTCCCCTTTCCCCTCACAAACTCTTATATGTAATTTTGTGTAACAATGAGGGTCTCCTTCCATTTCCATAGTTTCCCTTCTCTCTCCCTTTCTCTCCCCCCACTCGTCTCTGTTTAATGTTAATCTTTTCCTCATGCTCTTCTTCCCTGTTCTGATCTTAGTTGCTCTCTTTATATCAAAGAAGACATTTGGCATTTGTTTTTTAAGGATTGGCTAGCTTCACTTAGCATAATCTGCTCTAATGCCATCCATTTCCCTGCAAAATCCATGATTTTGTCATTTTTTAGTGCTGCGTAATACTCCATTGTGTATAAATGCCACAGTTTTTTAATCCATTCATCTATTGAAGGGCATCTAGGTTGATTCCAAAGTCTAGCTATTGTGAATTGTGCTGCTATGATCATTGATGTGGCAGTATCCCTATAGTATGCTCTTTTAAGGTCCTCAGGGAATAGACCGAGAAGGGCGATAGCTGGGTCAAATGGTGGTTCCATTCCCAGCTTTCCTAGGAATCTCCATACTGCTTTCCATATTGGCCGCACCAGTTTGCAGTCCCACCAGCAATGTACAAGTGTACCGTTTTCCCCACATCCTCGCCAGCACTTATTGTTGCTTGACTTCATAATGGCTGCCAGTCTTACTGGAGTGAGATGGTATCTTAGGGTGGTTTTGATTTGCATTTCTCTGACTGCTAGAGATGGTGAGCATTTTTTCATGTACTTATTGATTGATTGTATGTCCTCCTCTGAGAAGTGTCTGTTCAGGTCCTTGGCCCATTTGTTGATTGGGTTGTTTGTTATCTTATTGTTTAATTTTTGGAGTTCTTTGTATATTCTGGATATTAGGGCTCTATCTGAAGTGTGAGGAGTAAAAATTTGTTCCCAGGATGTAGGTTCCCTTTTTACCTCTCTTATTGTTTCTCTTGCTGAGAAAAAACTTTTTTAGTTTAAGTAAGTCCCATTTGTTTATTCTTGTATTTAACTCTTGGGCTATGGGCGTCCTATTAAGGAATTTGGAGCCCGACCCCACAATGTGTAGATCGGAGCCAACTTTTTCTTCTATCAGGTGCAGAGTCTCTGATTTGATATCTATCTCCTTGATCCATTTTGAATTAACTTTTGTGCATGGCGAGAGAAAGGGGTTCAGCTTCATTTTGTTGCATATGGATTTCCAGTTTTCCCAGCACCGTTTGTTGAAGATGCTATCCTTTCTCCATTGCATGCTTTTAGCGCCTTTATCAAATATAAGAAAGTTGTAATTTTGTGGATTGGTCTCTGTGTCCTCTATTCTGTACCATTGGTCCACCTGCCTGTTTTGGTACCAGTACCATGCTGTTTTTGTTACTATTGCTCTGTAGTACAGTTTGAAATCTGGTATCGCTATACCTCCCGATTCACACTTCCTGCTTAGAATTGCTTTTGCTATTCTGGGTCTTTTGTTTTTCCATATGAATTTCATGATAGCTTTATCTATTTCTACCAGAAATGCCGTTGGGATTTTGATTGGCATTGCGTTGAATCTGTAGAGAACTTTGGGTAATATCGCCATTTTGATGATGTTGGTTTTGCCTATCCATGAACAGGGTACATTTTTCCATCTTCTAATATCTTCTTCTATCTCTCTCTTTAGGGTTCTGTAGTTTTCATTGTATAAATCTTTCACCTCTTTTGTTAGGTTGATTCCCAAGTATTTTATTTTTTTTTGAGGATATTGTGAAAGGGGTGGTTTTCCTCATTTCCATTTCAGAAGTTTTGTTGCTGATATACAGGAATGCCTTTGATTTATGCGTGTTGATTTTATATCCTGCCACTTTGCTGAATTCATTTATTAGTTCTAGTGGTTTCTTTGTAGACCCTTTTGGGTCTTCTAATTATAGGATCATATCGTCCGCAAATAGTGATATTTTAAGTTCTTCTTTTCCTATTTTTATGCCTTTAATTTCTTTTGTCTGTCTAATTGCTCTGGCTAGTATTTCAAGGACTAAATTAAATAGAAGTGGTGAGAGAGGGCATCCCTGTCTTGTTCCAGATTTTAGCGGGAATGCCTTCAGTTTTTCTCCATTTAGAATGATGCTAGCCTGAGGCTTAGCATATATAGCTTTTACCATGTTGAGGTAAGTTCCTGTTATCCCCAGTTTTTCTAGTGTTTTGAACATAAAAGGATGCTGTACTTTGTCGAATGCTTTTTCTGCATCTATCGAGACGATCATATGGTTCTTATCTTTAAGTCTATTGATGTGGTGAATAATATTTATTGATTTCTGTGTATTGAACCAACCTTGCATCCCAGGGATGAATCCTACTTGATCATGGTGCACAATTTTTTTGATATGCTTTTGTATTCGATTCGCCAGGATTTTATTGAGAATTTTTGCATCTATGTTCATTAGAGATATTGGTCTGTAGTTTTCTTTCTTTGAAGTGTCTTTGTCTGGTTTCGGGATCAGGGTGATGTTGGCCTCATAGAATGAATTTGGAAGAGCTCCTTCTTTTTCTATTTCTTGAAATAGGTTGAAAAGTATTGGTATTAATTCTTCTTTGAAGGTTTTGTAAAACTCTGCTGTATACCCATCTGGTCCAGGGCTTTTCTTGGTTGGTAGTCTTTTGATGGCTTCTTCTATTTCTTCCTTTGTTATTGGTCTGTTTAAATTGTGTCTTCCTGACTCAATCTGGGCAGCTCATATGACTTAAGAAATTTATCGATGTCTTCACTGTCTTCTATTTTATTAGAATATAGGGTTTCAAAATACTTTCTAATTATCTTCTATTTCCTGAAGTAGCTTGAAAAGTATTGGTATTAGTTCCTCTTTAAAGGTTTTGTAAAATTCTGCTGTATACCCGTCCGGTCCTGGGCTTTTCTTAGTTGGTAGTCTTTTGATGGTTTCTTCTATTTCCTCAATTGATATTGGTCTGTTTAGGTTGTCTATATCCTCCTGACTCAATCTGGGCAGATCATATGACTTAAGAAATTTATCGATGCCTTCACTATCTTCTGATTTATTGGAGTATAAGGATTCAAAATAATTTTTGATTATCTTCTGTATATCTGAAGTGTCTGTTGTGATATTGCCTTTTTCATCCCGTATGCTAGTAATTTGAGTTCTCTCTCTCCTTCTTTTTGTTAGCATGGCTAAGGGTCTGTCGATTTTGTTTATTTTTTCAAAGAACCAACTTTTAGTTTTGTCAATTTTTTCAATTGTTTCTTTTGTTTCGATTTCATTAATTTCAGCTCTGATTTTCATTATTTCTTGCCTTCTACTTATTTTGCTGTTGTTTTGCTCTTCTTTTTCAAGGATTTTGAGATGAAGTGTGAGATCATTTATTTGTTGGTTTTTTCTTTTTTTAAGGAATGAACTCCAAGCAATGAATTTTCCTCTTAGAACTGCTTTCAATGTGTCCCATAGATTCCGATATGTTGTGTCTGTGTTTTCATTTATCTCTAAGAATTTTTTAATTTCCTCCTTGATGTCTTCTATAACCCATTGATCATTCAGTCACCTATTGTTCATTCTCCAAGTGATGCATGCTTTTTCCTTCCTTCTTTTATCGTTGATTTTCAGTTCCATTCCATTATGATCAGATAGGATGCATGGTATTATCTCTACTCCTTTATATTGTCTAAGAGTTGCCCTGTGACATAATATATGATCTATTTTTGAGAAGGATCCATGTGCTGCTGAGAAAAAAGTGTAACTGCTTGATGTTGGGTGGTATATTCTATATATGTCAATTAAGTCTAGGTAATTAATTGTGTTATTGAGTTCTATAGTTTCCTTATTCAACTTTTGTTTGGAAGATCTGTCCAGTGGCGAGAGAGGTGTGTTGAAGTCTCCCATGATTATTGTATGGTGGTCTATTAGACTCTTGAACTTGAGAAGAGTTTGTTTGATGAACATAGCTGCACCATTGTTAGGGGCATATATATTTATGATTGTTATGTCTTGTTGGTGTATGGTTCCCTTGAGCAGTATGTAGTGTCCCTCTTTATCCCTTTTGATTAACTTGGGCTTGAAATCTATTTTATTTGATATGAGTATGGACACACCTGCTTGTTTCCGAAGTCCATATGAGTGATATGATTTTTCCCAACCTTTCACCTTCAGCCTATGTATGTCTTTTCCTATCAAATGCGTCTCCTGTAGGCAGCATATTGTTGGGTCTTGTTTTGTGATCCATTCTACTAGCCTGTGTCTCTTAATTGGTGAGTTTAAGCCATTAACATTTAGGATTATTATTGAGATATGGGTTGTTCTTCCAGCCATATTTGTTTATTTATGTTACTAAACATGGTTTGTTTTCCTCTTTGATTATTTTTCCCCCCTTTACTGTCCTACCTCCCACTGTTGGTTTTCATTGTTATTTTCTATTTCCTCTTCCTGTACTGTTTTTTCAAGGATGTTTTGAAGAGATCGTTTTCTAGCTGCAAATTCTTTTAACTTTTGTTTATCGTGGAAGGTTTTAATTTCATCTTCCATCCTGAAGCTTAATTTCGCTGGAAACACAATTCTTGGTTGGAACCCATTTTCTTTCAGTGTTTGAAATATGTTATTCCAGGATCTTCTAGCTTTCAGAGCCTGTGTTGAAAGATCAGCTGTTATCCTGATTGGCTTACCCCTAAATGTGATCTGCTTCCTTTCTCTTGTAGCTTTTAAAATTCTCTCCTTATTCTGTATGTTGGGCATCTTCATTATAATGTGTCTAGGTGTGGGTCTCTTATGATTTTGCACATTCGGCGTCCTATAGGCTTCTAGGATTTGGGGTTCTGTCTCATTCTTCAAGTCTGGGAAGTTTTCTCGTATTATTTCATTGAATAGATTGCTCATTCCTTTGGTTTGAAACTCTGTCCCTTCCTGTATCCCAATGACTCTTAAATTTGGTCTCTTGATGTTATCCCATATTTCTTGGATGTTCTGCTCATGGTTTCTTAACAGTCTTGCTGAGCTGTCTATGTTCTTTTCAAGTTGAAATACTTTATCTTCATTGTCTGATGTTCTATCTTCTAAGTGTTCTACTCTGCTGGTAGTATTCTCAATTGAGTTTTTAAGTTGGTTTATTGCTTCCTGCATTTCTAGGATTTCTGTTTGTTTGTTTTTTATAACCTCTATCTCCCTGTATAGTTGGTCTTTTGCTTCTTGGATTTGTTTATGTAATTCATTGTTGAAGTGTCTGATTTTGCTGTCTGATGTCTTCCTTGAGACTCCAGATCATCTGAAGCATGTATATCCTGAATTCTTTATCTGACATTCCATCTGCTGCAGCTGTTACCTCTTCTAATGTTGAGTTGACCTGCATTGCTTGTGGTCCTTTCTTTCCTTGTCTCTTCATACTGTTCGCGTTCCTTTCTACTTGGTGAAACTGTTGTGCTATTGAATTTTCCCCCTATATATTTATATTGGTCTTGTATAGTTGCAAAGTCTCCATCGCAGGCGCGGGCGGCGGCTCTGTCCCTCTGCGGGCCGCTAGGCTTGTTCTGTCGGTGGTCACAGTTCTGCCTACTTTGCAGGCGCAGGCAGCGGCACTGCCCCTCTGCAGGCCTCTGGGGCTGTTCTGCCAATGGGTCGCAGGTCCGCCTACCTTGCAGGCGCGGGGGTGGGGGCGGCTCTACCCTTCCTCAGGTCACTGGGCCTGTTCTGTCTGTCGGTTGCAGGTCTGGCCTGTTCTGATGGTGGTCACAGTTCCGTCTACCTTGCAGGCGCGGGGGGAGGGGGCGGCTCTGCCTCTCAGCAGGCCGCTGCTCCTCTTCTGCCGGTGGGTCGCAGGCCCGCCTACCTTGCAGGAGTGATTGGAAGCTCTGCCCCTCCGCGGGCCACTGGGCCTTTTCTGTTGGTGGTCACAGTTCCGCCTACCTGGCAGGCGCGGGGGGTGGGGGGGCGGCTCAGCCCCTCAGCAGGCCGCTGGGCCTGCTCTGTGGGTGGTCACAGTTCTGTCTACCTTGCAGGCGCGGGGGGAGGGGGCGTCTCTGCCTCTCAGCAGGCCCCTGCTCCTCTTCTGCCGGTGGGTCGCAGGCCCGCCTACCTTGCAGGAGTGATTGGAAGCTCTGCCCCTCCGCGGGCCACTGGGCCTTTTCTGTTGGTGGTCACAGTTCTGCCTACCTGGCAGGCGCGGGGGGTGGGGGGCGGCTCTGCCCCTCAGCAGGCCGCTGGGCCTTCTTAATTCTGTTTTATACAAAAGAGTAGGTTATATTCTAAAAGAATTTGAAGAGGCAAAAGCAAAATCCCCATGAGACACCAGTAAAATTTTACAGTCTCCATTATATTTATATATAGGTAAATATAAATAATATTATGAAATGAGCATATAAGTATATGAAACAAATATATAAACAATATAAATATATGTATTACATATAGATAACAAATTCTAAATATATACAATGGAGAATAAAGAACAGGAAGATTAAAGGAGAATAAAGAGCACAATGATCTGGACTGCCATAAATAAAAATAAATCCATAGCTAGAGACACCATAAAGCAAATTCCAAACAAAAAGAAACTGCCTATTTTATATACTTTTCCCTCTCTTTCGTGTGTTTCATTGTTTTCCTAGTAATCCCTTGTACAGTCAGTGACTGATATAAATTTTATGAGTATTGAGTCTTAGTTTCCTTGTTCAACATCTTCAAATATGTTGAAAGTAGCCCAAAATAATAATGTTGTAACTCTATTTATGTTAACATTTCTAAAATGGCTTCTTGTTTTGTGGAGTAATTTGAAATTTAGTAGTTCTTTGCTTTTTTAAAGCTAGTGAATCAGAAATGGTCATATAAGAGACAAACTTGTTTTTAAATCTCATTCAGCCTCCTGAATATTAGGCCCAGTTTATATGGCATTAAATTCAGTTTCACTGCCCTTCTGTAAACATATAGCATACAGTTTGTGTTTTAAATGTTATGAAGTGTAGTGGTACTTTGTAAAAGTACAGACTTTGAATTCAACTTTCTGAGTTCAGAGCCCGATTATGTCACTTAATAGCTATGTGATCTTGATCTTGCATTTCTATCCTGTGAAAAATAGTATACTAGAGGGCTGGGACCATGGATCAGTGGTAGAGTTCTTTCCTCCCTAGCATGTGTGAGGCACTGGGTTCAATGCTCAGCACCACATATAAATAAATGAATAAAATAAAGATCCATCAACATCTAAAAACATTTAAAAAATATTACTGGATATGGATGGCGCCTATCTTCATGGTTATTTTGAAAATCAAGTGAGAAATGGAATTCTAGCAGAAATCTTCATAGAAGCATTTTTTTTTTTCTTTTGTTTTTCTTTTCTGGGAGTATAGGGAATTGGACTTGGGCATTCGACCACTGGGCCATGTCCCCAGCCCTATTTTGTAGTTCATTTTGAGTTAGGATCTCACAGAGTTACTTAGCACCTTGCCATTGCTGAGGTTGGCTTTGAACCCAAAATTCTGTCTAAGTCTCCCAAGCTGCTGAGATGACAAGCATGTGCCCCCGCACCCAGCTTCATAGAGGCATTTTGATTCTGTATAGAAATAAAAATGCAGGGAGAAGATGGCGGCGAGGGGAGTGCATTGCCCCCGTGTGCCGCGTCACTGTGCGGGAGAATGACGAGTCAGGACGACTAAAGGCTGTCTTGTTAGGAATTTCCAGCAAAAGTGGGGTGCTCCGGAACCTGGAGGAAGGATTTCCATCGCACGAGGATCGGCTACGGGGGCTCAAACGCGAGAGATTTGTCCGCACGGAGGGTCACGCTGCTTGTTCGGCAAATCGCCCCGCGGCTAGAGTCTGCGGCGCGCGCTGGGAAACGAGGAGATAGCAACGTAGGGATACAGCGCTGCAGTTTCTGCGGGCTTCTGCCAGCTGTGCAAGCACTGTACTCAGTGCTGAATTCTGGGTTTGAGACGGGGGAAGGAAGCGGTCCAATTCGGTTCTCCACACTGGTCAGACCACAGAGGAGGCCAGCGGCCACCATCTTGGAGAGCTGACGTCATCACGATCCCTGTTTTCGACTGATCGCAGCTCATTCAGCTATAGGACAGGTAATTTCAGGCTGCCATTCGCCTGCGGTTTGCAGATAAATTACTCAGGCTCAGTGCTAAATAACCCACGGAAACTGCTTCTTGGAGCCTGCTCTTATCAGAGCATGCACTGAGCACGGAGCGGCCGAGTTCCGGCTCCCGGAACTGCTCTGGCCCAGGGCTAAGGAGCCCGTGGAAACTGCTTCTCGGTCCGGGTCCTGCTGAGTACTGTGAGGTAAATACCAACCGAGCCTTCGTGGGCAGTGGCAACGGGACTGAGACGGGGCCTGTGAGGGCCAGTCAGGACTCACCCGTTGCTTTGGTCACACGGCAAAGGGAACGAAATGCTGCCATTCGCATGGGATACCAACATGGCAGAGATCTGATGTCATCAGAAAGCGGCAGAGGAGAGAACTTCATCAATACCAGCGGCGACAGAAACAGTTGGTCTCCTGGTAGGGAGGGTGAGTCACAGACACCCGAGTCTGTCTCGCTTTGTCGTCGAGCCAGAGGGGAGGAGCGGGGCCGCCGCCCGCGCCCAGAGCAGGCCCAGTGGCTCACCGGCATGGTGGTCACGTGACCCCAATTGGAGTGGGGGCGGAGCGGAGCCGCCACCGACGCCCGCAAGGTGGGCAGACCTGCGACCGACCGGCAGAACAGGCCCAGTGGTCCGCTGGCGTGGTAGGAGGGGCAGGGCAGAGCCGCCGCCCACACCTGCATAAATTGTGTTTGGTTGTATTATTGGAATATTTTATATCCTTGCTTATATTTTTAAAATAAAATAAAAAATAGATTTAAATACCTATAATAATTACCTTACTTACAGATAAGCAAGGTCACAGAATGTGGACCTTTGGTTCACATATTCTGATAAACTTAGGAAAACATTTGTCAAAGTGTCGCCATTGTGATTATTTGGTATTATTTGCCTTGCAACAATTTTCTCTGGCTTTATGTATTTCATAGCTATGCCCTTTGCACCAATATTTGGCTTAATCCTTTTTGGATAGAAACTCTTTTGTTCTATCTTCTATACCCTGTACAGGTTTTTAGTCCTGTATGCTTCTTTATTTAATAGTAGTAATCTTAGTAATGGTAGTGGTAGTGGTAGTTGTTTTACAGTGCTGGGGATCACCAAGGCCTTGCACTTCCTGTGTAGACAAGTGCTCTACCACTGAGCTGTACACCTGTAGCCCTCTAATGTTATTTTGACTCAAGTTTAATAGAAACTAAAGGATCTGTTTACCCTAGCTTGTAAGCTAACAAGTTAGTTGCATGGCTCCTGGCAGAAGATATAAGACTCCCACTGAAAATCAAAGAACTTCATTACTCATTGCATTAACAACAGCAAGAATGTTAGCCTTTTTTGGTGTCAGTTTCTGAAGCTTTAATTTCCACATGGCAATGTGAAGAGGACCAGGTGACATCTGCACACTTAAGAGAGTTGCATTACAAATGAGAAACCCTCAACTTTGGGTACATTTGTCTTTTGAGACATTGGCATGTCTGTCCTATGTGATAGTAGCTTTCCCTTCCAGGGCTATTTGTCATACAAACATCCTTGAAAAGATAGTACAGATGCACAGAAAGATGAGCGAGACCCATGGAAAATTGTTTTCCAGCCGTGATTTCTTTTATTTGCTTTTGCCTGATATCTTCGCTTTTCTCTTTCATTTTTTAAAATTAATTTTAACTTTCTTTTTGTATTGTACCAAAACAGAGATAAAAAGGATATGCAGTGAAAAAAATCTCTCTCTCACCTTGGTACCTCACTTTTTTTCAAAGGTACCCAATACTACTAGCACACATTTTACAGAGTAATACCATGCTGGTACATAACTTTAAACCTTGAGGGTTTTTTCATCAGACATAATTTTTTTTTTTTTTTTTTACTCCCTAAGCGATTCTGGTGTCAACTTCTAATAAAAAATCATGACTCTCTTAGTCTTTAAACTTTTACAAATATTTTTCCTTAAAATTACCTTATTTCATAGGTGGATACACCAAAATATTACTAACCAGTTTGTTGTAGAAAGCCTTTTAAATTACTCTTTGTGTTTTTTTTTTTTTTTTTTTTTTTTTTTTTTTTGAGTTTATGTGAATATGTCTATGGGATGTATTCCTGATAGCCTTGCTTAGTCAGGGATGCATGTATGTTTGTGTTTATGATTGCTTATTGTGCATCACATTCTTATAGGTATTTAAATCTATTCTTGGCTTTTTCTCTTGCATTGATTAGTCTGATTTAGTTTTGTTCTAGTATCACTGTGTTCTTGCCAAGTTAGTTTTTATGTGGCATCCTAATACCCAGATTCTATTCTTCATTTGGCTTTCTCCCCCCACGCCCATCAAAATTATGCTTGCTTCAGAAAAGAATAACTTAGGAGACTTTTGTGTTCTACAGGCATTTAAGTAGCATTTAAATTAAATGCTTTTAAAGGTTTAGTATAATTCCCTATGGAAGTAGCTAGGCCTCAGTCTTTTTTGAAGGGTCATTCATTTTTATTTTCTATGGAAATTAATCTCTTTGAAAGATTTGTCTTTAATCTGTTTTTTAATATTTTCCAAAAAATCATCTACTTCATTACTTCATGCAGTTGAGCAAAGTAGTCTCTTCTGGATTGTTTACTTTCTATCAAAATGTGAGTATTTCCTCAGCTTGTTCTTAATTTGCATATTTGTGTTTTTTATTATCTACTAATAATTGATTTCTTCTGGTTTTCTTATGCCTAGTTTTTCTGAGTTTTGTTTGGAATTATGTCTAATCTTTATTTTCCTCTTACTCTGTTGGTTGACCCATTTATATTTCTTGATATGGTTAACCAGTTTTAATTCTTTTCAGTTTTGTGGTTTTTTAACTGTTTTTCACTAAGTGGATAGTTTTTCTTTGTTCTGTTTCTTTTAATTAGGAATAATTATATATTGTTTTTTAGTGATTACTTTTGTGATCACAACTTTATGAAATACCCTTAATCTTCATTCTTCAACATTCTTTTGTTCTGTTTTGTTTTATGTTTGTGGGGTTTTGTTGGTGGTGGTAGTTTTTTTTTTTTTTTTTTTTGACAGTAGGAGAAATTGCACTCAGGGGAATCTACCACTGGGTTACATTCCCAGGTGTTTATTTTTTGTTTTGACACAGAGTTTCCCTAATTTACCCAGGCTGGCCTGGAATTTGCAATCCTCCTGCCTTAGCCTCTCAAGTAGCTGGAATACAGGAGTGGGCCACTGGACCTGGCAACACAGATACTATTAATTTTGTTGTGTGAACAGTGATGAGATTAGTATATTTCTTATTTTTTTCCACACTCTGTCCATATTTTATTTCAATTTATTTATCTTTATGGTGCCACAGATTAAGCCCACAGCCTAGAACCCAGGGCTTAGAACATGGGATACTAAGCAAGCTTTCTACCACTGAGCTACACACCCTCAGCCCTGTCCTAATTTTAGTTATTACATTATCTCAGAATTTACTTTGTATTGTTAAATACACATTGTACTCTGCCAAGCACATGGTGTAGCTTCTGAGGTAGCTGAAGTAGCGGGATCACAAGTTTAAGGCCAGCATGGGCAATTTAACAAACCCTGTATCAAAGTAGAAAGGGTTGAGAATGCAGCTCAGTTGGTAGAGTAACACAGGATTCAATCCCAAAACCACCAAAAAGCAAACAAACAAACAAAAAAACAAAAAACCAAACAAAAAAACACTACTCACTGTATGTTGGGTTTGCTTTATCAGTTTCAAATGGTGCTTTTGACCCCCTAGTTATTAAAAATAAGGTGGTATAGTTAAACTTAAAATTTCCTCCTACCCTAACAACCCTCACCTTCTAATAATGTTGGTGGGTAGATACTTTAAGACATTATTTAATGATAGTTCCCACTTTTGTGGTATTCAGTTCTCATTGCCAGTCCTTTCACTTTAATTTACTACTTATCTACTATTTTTTTTGGTTTTTGCATACAAATTTGGATGTAAAATTTTTGGCTTATACTTTTTAACTTGAGAATATGAATAAGTATTTTTACAGGCTCGTAAATTTAGAATAGTATTATACAGAAATCTGAGACCAACCTTATTCTCTCTTCTTTGAAAAGTTGACATAATCATTTGCCACCATGGATCCCTTTTTTTTGGTGCTGGGAAAGGAAACCTATATTTTTGACTGGTAAGCATCTATTAGGATGTATTTTTAATAATGTTGATTTTTTTTTTAGCATTTTTATAGATTCGGTTAGCCCTTAAAATGTAGATCTAGATCTGCTTTTCTATAATATTTTCATATGTTTTTCTTGTTTTTTAATGTTTTTGACAATAGATAGGCATCATTTGGTCTCCTTTTCTTGTCTTAAATTTTTTTTCTTTGGGCTAGGGTTCTGGCTCAGTGGTAGAGCACTCTTCTACCATGCATGAGGCACTCTGTTTGATCCTCAGCACCACATAGAAATAAAATATTGTGTCCACCTACAACTAAAAAAAAAAATATTAAAATTTTTTTTTTCTCCTAATTCTTAACTCTAATACCAGCTCATTTTAAAAATTTCTGTCCCCCTGCATCCCTAACTGTGGTTTCAGAAATATCTCTTCTTCTTTGTTCTTTTTTTAGTTTCATCTTCATTTTTGTAATATTTTTCTCTTCTGCTTTAAGTTTTATCCTCACATTTGAGCTCTTATAGCTTTGCCTTTGCTCAGACAGTTGCTTTCTTGTATTTTTCAATATTCATGGCAAATATGTTTATTTCTTAATCCTGGACAGTGTATATAAAGTGTTCTGTCATTCAGCACGTAACCATTTATACTATCACTAGTAGATTTGGTACTTTTTTTTTTCCTTACTCTCTTCTTCCCCAGCCTTTTCCAGATTGATCAAGTCACTTTCCCTTTCTTCAAATTAAATCCGAACTTCTAGGGATTTTTATGTTTGTTTGTTTCCTAAGCTACATCCTTGGCTTCTTTCTATTTTCTAATAGATTGGCTCAGGTATTGCTGACTGCTGGCAATTTAAGGATTAGAAAACTTTGACCAACGCTATTAAGAAAAATAAACTTCTTTCCAAATCAGTATTGTTTCACCCACTTCCTAGATGAGGGGAAATAACACTGTTCTTCCTTGATTTTCATTTGGATTCATTACCAGAGAAATCTGGAACCTGTATCTAAATCTGGATTTAAATTTTTCAGGATCCAGCAATCAGTACAGTTATTTTAGTAGCAGGGTAAAAAAGGATCAAGAAAGACCTCTCATCGTTAATGGTATATAACTATTAATGTCAGAGCTGCTGTTTTTCAGCGTCTTTTTTTTTCAGATATTTATATTTCGCACTTTGCTTATATCAGGAATGGATTTTTAAAATATTTTTCTTATGCATACATATTTTTAAAACTTCACTCATGTACTAATAAGCATATAAGCATTTCTTGGCAAACAGCATATATTCAGTGCTTTTTGCTTGGTTGGCTGATATGAATCTTCTGGGTTAAAGGAGTCAGTACATCAGTATACTTAAAAATTTCGTCATATGAACTTGTTACACGTGGTAATACTAATTTGAGTTGAAAATTTTCAGATTATTTCAATATTGCTGTAGTATCAATTTGTTTATATTTAGCTAATGTTTAGTTAGTGCTTCTTATGTATTTTCACATTTATTAACTGTTATTTTTAATCATCAATATTAAAGACCATGTGAGAAGTAGGTTTTATGACTTACAGTTTATTTGAAGAAAATGAGGCTCCAAGAGGTTTGTGATTTGTTCCAAGTTCAAGCCTGTTCTTTTTCCATGAGACTGCCTTAATTTAAATTATCATTAGATCTTCACAGCAGTTCTAAGACAGGTCAAGCAGGTTTCTTGTATTGTTACCACTCTAGTTGCAGAAAACAAACTCAGGGAAGTCCCTGCCAACCCCCACCCTCCAGTAATCACAAACCTAGTATTCAGATTATACCTGCTCTATAGACATTTGACAAGTATTATTTAATTCTTAGTAGTACCTTACCCGAAGATGTATTTGTTTTCCCCATTATATTCTTAAGTAAATTGCAAGAATTGGAATTTGAGCCTAACAAGGACTAAGGTATACATGCAGGGTGTTTTTTTTTTTTTTCTTTTCATTTATTTGTTTTGGTTTTTTGCTATTATCATATTAGAAATTCTAATTCCTTGACTTCTTTTCCAATGCCACTAAGAATCTATATACATTATCAATACATTTATCTAATTTAAATAGTATATAGTAGTAAGCTTGAAAATCAGATATATACTAGCTTTTTATTTTTTCCCAGGACTAATGTTTTTCTCTCTAGTGATTCAAGACAAATGAACCCAGAATCTTATTTCAAAGTCTTGTTATTCCATTTTAGTATGTGTACAGCAATTACAAAAAACTATTTTTTCATGTGGACAACTCATTTGGAAAAATCACTGTTTTAGAATTTGCCAAATCAATGTGATTATTGAGTTTGGGCTTTTTTGTTTATTTCCAACAGCAAAGAGCATAGGAAAATTATTTTAGTTTGATTGGAAGTTGGGTGATAATTTGATAATCTAATGATTTCTTAGGTGATTTGTATGATTACTTGTAGCTTGTTATAAATGTACTTTTATATAATATTCATTCTGAGTTTGGTTTTAACTTCAAGTTAAGAAGAAAGTAAGGCACAAGAAGGCTAAGTCTCCTGAGTATGGAGTTAGAATACCTTCCATATATTTTACCTTTTAGCATTTTGGTTTGAGTTCCTTTTTTTTTTTTGATGCATTTTCTTGGAGAAGTTGCCAAGTCAATTTCCAAAATATTCCAGAGTACAGTTTTGTTTTTTTTAAACTCATCAGGAGTTGCAAATTCTATCTCCTTTTGAAGAATTAATCTTAATCCTCCATTGTTTCTAACAGTACAGATTGAAGGGTAGCTATATGTTTAATAATCAATTCTTATTTAAACTTTTTTATATTTCCACCAGTGTAATACTTGTCAGTGGCATTTAGGCAGAGAATTCAGTAATTCCTATTTAAGCTAAAATAATAAGGTTCTAAAAGGGATAAAAGCTGACCCTGATGGGGAACATTTCAGTTTTAGGCAAATTGATAAAGGTTAGTCCCATAATTTTATTGATATATTTAACTTACAGTGAAAATGGTAGCTTCCCTTTGTGAAATGTCATTTTAAAACCCCATTATGATATTTGAGCATAGAAATAGATAGATAGATCTGAAGTATAGAATATTAGTATTAACTTCTTTTAAACCAGTTAAAGATAACTTAATATCTGAAAGTATTTATTAATAAACTTTGTAGATCCAAACTTTTCATTCTTTGAGTAATTGCTTCCTACTAATGTTGTGAATTTTTTTAATTCTTGATTTTTCTAGGGATTATTTCACATTTCAGCTGCTTTTGTTTTCTACTGCTATCATTGAGGGTTCAAGAACAAAAAATAAGTCTTCAGGTAAAATGCCTGATCCATAATAGTGCTTGACATTGTATTTTGCTGAAAAGATCATATACCTGTTTGGATGCTTGATCTGAAAATAAAGTTGTGATTATTATGAAGTTCTCGCATGAAGTTTTCTTGGCTGCCTCTAACAAATTCAGTTTTATTTGTTCATTTCTTCTTTTTTTTTTTTTAATTTGGCTGTCTGCTTTTTTCATGTTGTCTTGACAATGACTATCTGAGTATGTGCTTGAACCTGCTAAATATTTTAATTTTGCGTATTTGGCTGCTTTGAATTTTAAGTAATTTCTTTGGACAATGTAAATATAAGAGCTGGAGGCTATATAAGTAAAATATGAATTTACAGAAGTCTAATTTATAAGTGTACGTTCATTATCTACCATATAGATTTCACGTTTTGCCAAAATTAAATAAAATTGAAAATTCCTTTTTTTAGTTGTACTGGTCACATTTCAAGAACAATTTTCAGAACATATGTAGCTAAAAGTTACCATTTAGACAGAAGAGCGACCTTTATTTCAGAGTGTTCTATTGGACAGGACCATTTTAAACTGTGTTGATAGTTAAGTGTAAACTCATATTCTAATAGTAGTTTAACAGTTTAATAAGTCCAGAAAATAAAACATGAAAAGTTTTGAAAAGTCTTCCTATAAATATGTAGTGACTTCCAGCTTGAGTATTGCAAACTTAAGATTGTCTAAAACTGTACATTCGCATCAGTATCTATGCAACTTTAAAGTGAAGTTATTTCTTGCAGCAAAATTCATAAAGTAGGCAAAAGGCTAAAAACTTAGGTGCACCAAATTTGAATCCTGGTCCCATAACTTAGTAATTTAGTAATTTCTGGAAAGTTATTTAACTTCTTTGAGCCTCAGGTTTCTTATATGTAAAATGCAGGTAACAATAGTTACTTTATAGAATTAATCTAAGATAAGTATGTTTAAAACTGCATAAGAGAGTGAATACTTGTAAGTGCTGTAAGTATGGAATTAAACTACTTTTATAAATCAGTTCAGTGGTATTGTTTGCATGGAGTTGTTCCCAGCCTGGCAATCATAACAGGTGTTTAGAAATGGCTAGGTCAGACATACTTGATAGAAGTTCTTGGTCAGTGTGGGATTATTGGATGAAACTAAGTTTGAAACAAAGGGACCATCAGGATGGGGAGAAAAACAAATAGGGAGATAATTGACTTTGTTCTTGGGGAGGTCCGTAGAGTATTTTCTAATAAGAAAATTATTACATCGTGTCTTTTGTAACTTAAAAAGTTTCATATTGATTATTTAAAATGTTATTTCTATAATATAGTAATACTAAAGAGAAGAGTTAAATGACATTTCAGAAGTTGACTAACATTTTTTGAGGTTACATACCTAACAGGATGGAAATTCATATTAAGTTCACAGCTTTAATGCTCTTTCTGCTTCAGCATACTATTTCTTTAATAGCATTCTTGTCTCTGGTAGGCATATATTGCAGAATCTTTAGGGTCTCACATATATAATTTTTTTCATTCCCTAAGCGATTCTGGTGCCAAACTTCTAATAAAAAATCATTACCCTCTTAGTCTTTAAACTTTTACTCTATCTGTATGTCTAAATTGATGCATAGTTAGTAAAAGAAGTATGAGACTGAAAAGCAATGCACTGATTTTTTTTCCTGTTCCAGACGCTTAGATAGGTGATGAAAGAATGACATTTTGAAAAAGCAACACAAGTTTAGTTTCCTATCTGCAATCTCACCTGACTGCACCTATTAGTACTTCTGGGGAACCCAGACTAGCCAACTCTGGTAGTTAAATCTGTTGATGTTCCTTTCTCTATATAAATTTTGGCTAGTTAGTAGCTGACCTAAAGTGTTGACTGCTAAATACCTCTGGGTACATATCCTGAATGTTTTTAATTGATTGTCTAAAGATTTTTAATAATCTTTTCCAAACTATTTTGAAGATATTTCCATTTCCTGGATTTAGTGGTATTTCCAGACCCTACTTAACTGTGAATATCATATTACTTATAACTTTTTTCACAGTTGTGAAACCTAGTCCCCTTGTGAAGACAAAACCTCTAAACTTTGAATGAAAGGTCAATGTCATAAGCAGTGAGTGAGGGGAATACTATAGTAGACCCCTAGGAAGGCAGAAGTTAATTACATTGCACAGTGAATTTTCAAAACTGAAAATGTTTTTAAGTATGCACAGACTGATTCCATTGGAAATAAGACTTTAAATTTTGAAAATTAAGTATTTGCTGTTTGAGGCATCAGTGATGAAGTTTTATAGTAACAGTGAGTTGTCTTAGAGTTGCTTATCATAACACACTTGAGCAATCAGTGGCTGCAATATGAAAATGTCTAATTCTCTGAGCAGAGATAATGTTACTAGAAGCTGTGTTGGTAGATATTGGGCTGCTTCATTTATATATACATGTACCTTTCTCAATACAAATTTGTGTTTTCTATAATTCTGATTATTTTTTATTACTAAGGCTTAAGGGAGCTTATGATTAAATTAGCTTACTTTAATACAGTATTCTGAATTCAATAAAGATTCTTTCAAATTAGTTCCTGCAAAGCATCTGAGGGATAGTCCTTGCCCCCGTCAATTTTAAAATGGCATTATATAGTACATTTATATATATATATATATATATATATAAATTTTCATTAATTATGTACAGATTGAAAATGTCTTTGTACAAATTTTCTTATAAGTAGAATAAAATTCATAATATTAAAATTAATAACATGTTTTTTAATTACATGTAAAATATTTTAATTAAATACTAAAATTATTCTGATCTTAAAAATTGACTTTAAAAATCTATTGCAATAAAGGAATTAGAACTGGTCATATGTCAACATAAAAATGTTGTAAGATAAATTATTTTCCTTTTTATTCAGAGTCTGTATGTTTTAGGTTTCTATTTATTTTCATTGGGAATGTTGCTTTGGGCTTATGGCAAAAATGTTGCAGTACTGTTTCTTTATTTTTAAAAGCTAATCTCACTTTCTTAATTTATGGTGAATTGTTAATATTTTCCTAAAGGTAGAAAATGTAATGCCCTATTCTATCAGTTGTAAGATAGCACTTCTTTGTTACACTTCTTTATCTCTTAAAATGAGATGCTTCTTAAAATTAGTGTTGTGGGGCTGGGGATTTGGCTCAAGTGATAGCGTGCTCACCTAGCATGCGTGAGGCACTGAGTTCAATTCTCAGCACCACATAAAAATAAAATAAAGATATTTTGTCCACCTAAAACTAAAAAATAAATAAATAAATAAAAATTAGTGTTGTTTTATTTTTTAATGAAGGCATTTTTTTCTTACTCCATTTATAAAACTAATGATATGTCTTATAATTATTGATGTCTTATGTAAGATAAAATGTTCTGATTGATATTTTTAAGCTCATTATAGAACTTATATTCACATAATTCTTCATTATAATATTGATGATCTTTGTGGTTAAAAAAAATTGAAGTGATTGGGATATACCATATTATTTGGAATTAGAGACTACTACTAAAATTTATTAGTGTTTCTTCCTGTTTTTCTTCTTTTCACTGATGCCATCCTAGTTGGGTGCTTCACACTAGACTGGCTCCCTGTCTGAATTTTTCATTGAGAGATATTCAGGATACTAAGAGAAAAATGGCAATTGAGAAAAGGCTTTCAATTTGGATGGGGTGGGACTAGTGGGTGAGACTTCCAAGGTCAAGAATGTAGAAAGAAAACTTAAGGGAAGTGAAAATAAACCTCATTTTCAATTTATCCAGCTTTGCTTATCTAGAAATCTTTTCCAGCTTAAGTCTCTATAACATAGTAGCTTCTGAGCTCCCTGGTTATTAGCTAAAATCACTCTGGATATTCCCTAGGTTCAGCTAACTCTTCTCACCCAGGCTTTTCCTTTCCTTATTCTGTAGAAGTTGTCCTATGGGCTGCCCATCTTCCCCCACTGTCTAGCTGGTACTTTCCATTCTGTGGACCAAATAGAGTTGTGTTTTCTCCGAATATGCTTTCCCAAAATGAATCATTAAAGGGTAGCCACATGTTCTGAACATTTTTTTTCTTTATACTCTTCAGTAATAGCATGTTTTAGTTATTCTGCATTTAAGAGTCACAAAGCATATCTGACTAGCTCTATTTAAGGCAGGATCCTTTTAAAAATAAAATTTAACATTAAATGTAATTTAAAGTTTCATTATAAAATATGAGTTGAGAATCATTTTTTAAAGAACTTTTGCTTCATAATAAGGAGTTTACCTTTTAATAATTTTGAGTATGCTATGGACTTTAAAATACCTGCAGAGCCCTCTGGAAGCCAGTAACTGCTGTCTGGAGTTGGCTTGGCATTGTCATGGAAAATAGTTATGAAGAACTGCTGCATATAATGTCTAAAATCTTCAAATTTCCAAAAGTCTCTTTCATAAAACCTTTGATCTTTGTGGTTAAAGAAAAAAAAATTGAAGTGGTAGGGTTATACCATATTATTTGGAATTATAGGCCTCTGCTAAATTTTTTTAGTGTTTCCTTTCTATTGTTTTCCTTCTGTCTGCCCCAGTCCCCTCCCGCCAAGCAGCTTTGTAAAAATCTCATATTCAGGGTGACTTCCTTTTGTATTTTAAAAATTGTATTTTATTTTCATGTCTTTTCAATCATGTTACACTCTAAGCTTTTCTGAACTGTTCTTGGAAACCAAACTAATAGTGCTTAGTAGGAGAATGAAAATGGATTCCAGACAACTGACTTAATTGATTTTAGAGCAAAATCCTTTGCAAGTTTTAAGATTCTGTACTATTCTTGCTTATAGTAATGCATAAATAAAATGGAAACATGGGATAGTGATGTCAATGGAGATAAACATGGTTCACTTATTCATGAGTAGTATTCTTAGTATGGATGCTGAGTTTTGTGTAATTCTGATAAAAGATACTTCAAGTATGCTGAGATCACTACTGTATGTAAACTAGCATTCACATAAATCTTTTTTCAACTTGCTAACTAATTTTATTGTCCTGAATTCCTTTTTACCCTACAGAGGATGTACTGAGTAAAGATGCTGGGGAATGTGCAATATGTCTTGAAGAATTGCAGCAGGGAGATACTATAGCACGACTGCCTTGCCTATGCATATATCATAAAAGGTAAGTTTATTTTTCTACTAACCAAGTTGATATTGGAGCAAAAGATGGCTATCATAGTTTCAAACATTGTGATTAGGTCAGAAAGGTTGTTTTCATCATTGAAACCCCTCCCCTCAACTTTTTTAAAATGTAAGGGCCTTTTTTCTCTTGCTATCTAAGACTTGAACTCCACATCTTTTGTATTCAAAAGGCTATTCTTTTTTGTAAGCATTTACCATGACCCCAGTTATTGTCCATAGCTTCTTAAATAGGTATCTTGTGTAAGCCTTGTAACAATCTCACTTTACAATAGAGAAAATAAACTAAGGTATCAGGGAATATTTTCAGGGTTGCATTGCTACTAAATGGTAGAGATAAAATCCTAGCCGGATTTGACATTTGCTTAACTTCAGAGCCTGTCTGGTTTTTTACACAGTCGTTTTGCTTTCAGAACTGTATTTTAGGTTAAACAAACAAACAAATTACAACTATTTGAGGTGACTATAAAAACAATTTAAAACTGTAGGGTTCAAAGTAAGGTAGCATTTTTACTTAAAGTGCAGCTAGGGAAAGTGTAAAGAAAACAGTGTAAATAATGCAAAATAAGGAGGTAAAATATATCAACAATTAAAACAAATCTATAAAGAACAAGCTCACCAGCTGAAAATATAGTTTGAAAGGTTGAGACATATTATTGATTAACAAAACACTTAAACATAAGGATATAGATGAATATGAGAGTATAAGGATAGAAAACTATATCCAGGCAAATAATAAATAAAACAAAGCTAAACTAATGTCACACAAAGATAACTTTATATCAGAAAGCATTACTAGAAATAGTCACTAAATAATGATACAAAATATGTAAAACTTTTATTTTTTAAAAACATACCCTCAAAATATTTACAAGCTATCAGAAGAAATAGACAAATATACCAAAATAATAGGAAATTTCAACACAGTTATCATCAAGTGGGTACACAAAAAAGAAGAATTGAGAACTGCAGTTTACCAAGTTTAAACTAATGAGTGTATCTGTATTTCACAATTAGAGAATGCATTTTCTTTTCAAGCACACATGAAGTGTGGTTGAGTGCCCCTGAGTTGAATCCCCAGTACCAAAAAAGTAATAATACATATCTAAAATAATGCTTCATGACCAATGGGATTTATGCTACTAATGAAAACATAAGATTAGAAAATTTATATATGTCATTGACTACATCAATGAAGGAGAAAGACCCCCCAACTCAATAAATGTGAGAAAGCTTTTATAAAGTTTTGTGCTTATGTATTAATGATTTTAAAACAAAGCTAAGAATACATATTAGATAAATTATTAAAATCACTGAGTTCATCAGGGTTCCCAGATAGGAAATCAACGTGGAAATTGGTTGTATTCATATCCCAATAAAAAAAAAAACAAAATGTAACTTTCCTTTAAATAATAACATTAAAGCACCAGAAACTACAAGGGCTATGAGGTATATATTCAGAATAAATTCTACAAAAGATGCAACGCTTTGCTTTAGACAAAAATTTAAAACTTTATAGAAAGATAGAGGGTATCCATCATATCATATCATGTATAGGAAAACTCAGTGTCAGAAAGATGTTATTTTATCCTAAACCTCTATATAGTTAATACTAGTCCAATCAAACCTCACCTAGTTTTGTTTTTTTTTTAGTGTAATCAAGAGCCAAGGGCAGGAACAGTGAAGATACTCATGAAAAATACCATGTTAGAGGATTTGTCCTATACACATTTATTGCAAGACTATATTAAGATAGTATGGAAATGACCCAGGTAAACTATTGGGACAAAACAGAGTTCATAAATACTCATATGCCTGTATGGACAAAGAGCGTAGCATGAGAGTTAAGAACATCAATTCTGAAGTCAGGACTCTCACTCCTCCACTAATTCCCTGTGTGTTCTTAGTCACATTATTCAGTTTTTCTCTCTGAATTTGTAAGATGAGGACAATAATATCAACTTAATATAGTTAAAAGGGTTTAAATGAGTTCAATTTTGGGAAGTGCTGGCACTGATAGATGCTATATAAAGTTTGTTGAATAAATGAAAAAATCGATTTGCCAGAGATAATATTACAGTGTCATAGAGAAAGAATAAACTGTTCATTAGATGGTGCTTTGATTGATTATTTATTAATATGAACAGTTGAATTCCTGTTTTATGTTTGAAATACAAGTCAATTCCAGACTGTGAAAATCAAAATCTGAAGTCTTGGGGAAAGAATATGGGAAAATGTTTTTGACTTCTTGGTAAAAAATTATTTTTCCTAAGATAATACTATTCCTGGAGTGGGGTGGGGGCACAAAACTTAAGATTGATAAATTTGATTATGTTGAAATCAAAAACTTACTTGCGACATGATACTGTGCAAACACAAACTGATCTAGGAATGTGACTTTCAACACAACAACAGAGGTTTTAAATGTGAAATAATACTCTTGTCACTTTTCCTAATGTGGTTAACTCATTGTACTCATTGCGATAATAATATAATGACATCTTTTATTGGGTTATATATGATATTTCCTAGCACATAAAATTTTGCTGCATTGAATAACAGCAAATAAAAACATATGCTAACACAATAAGCCATAAAAGAATACCCATCTCCCCATGTTCTTATTCTTAGTTCAAGTTAGCCTATGGGATTTAGCAGTACTTATTCACAGTTTTGTCTTTGTAACTCATCACATCCTTCCTTAATCCTCTTTGACTGATGCCAACTTCACCGTTGTTTTTAAAACATTCTATATTTACAATTGTGTTTTATTTATTAGATATGAATGTCTTTGTTCTGGTTGCAAAGTTGTATTGAGTGATCTACCCTTAATTTGTTTTTTTTTTTCCACATAATCTCTGTTACTTCTAGTGTATGATTTTGTAGAAAGCAAGTTTTATCAAAAACATGTATATTATATTGTAGAATAATAGTTTTCTAAACATCTATAAGAAAAAGATAAATCAAAGTAGAAAAATTATAAAAATTGTTAATGATTCAGAAAAAAGGAACCTCAAATAGTGAACAAATAAACAAATGTAAATTCATCTATTTAGTGGACACTCCTTCCTTTTCAGAAGTATTGATAGAACAGAGGGCTTTTATAACAAGTGGTTGAGAGCCTCAGCAACTTAGTGTGTGCGGTACTTTTACTACAACTCAGTAATTCCACCTACAGATATATGCCTTAGAAAATTTTTTGATCTTTTGCTCCAGACAACACAAAGTACAGGACCAGGGAGAGATTAGGACCTCATGCCAGAATATAATTTAAAAAAAAAAAAAAAAATACAGTTTAGCTGGGGTTGTGGCTCAGCGGTAGAGCGCTCGCCTCGAACATGGGAGTTTCTGGGTTTGATCCTCAGCACCACATTCACATAAATAAAAAAAAATAAGGATGCTGTGTTCAACTACAGCTAAAAAAATAAATAAATAAAAATATTTTTAAAAAAATACAGTTCAAACTGAGTAGTGACAAAATTAATTTATATTCTGTTGCAAGTTCCTTTCAGAGTATGTTTGTAAATCATTGGAAATGTCTGTAAGTAATGGAAGAGAATAGACACAAAAATTTTGGTGTATTTATATAACAGAATACTATACAATGGGAATTTAAAAAAGTGAACCTTATTAACAATCACAAATTTTAAACAAATTGAGAGGAAAAAAGCATTAATTAAAAAAAAAAAAAAAAACACGTAGAAATGGGTACGGTAGCATGTGCCTGTAATTCCAGCAGCTCAGGAAGCTGAGGCAGGAGGATGGCAAGTTCAAAGCCAGCCTCAGCAACTTAGGCCCTAAGAACTTAAACTCTGTCTCAAAATAAAAAATAAAATGAGCCGCAGCTCAGTAGTTAAGCACCCCTGGGTTCAATTCTTGGTACAAACAAAGTTAGAATAAGCATAATATGTTGTTTTAACTATATATATATAACTATATATATATTTTCTTACTCTATAACTATATACACACGTATATAGTTATAGAGTAAGAAAATAGCTAAGAATGAAAAGCTGGGGATAGGAAAGGGAATATAGTATTTTAAATAATCAGTGAAAAATATTTATTTAAGAATGGAGAATATGTGGATTGATAGCATTTTATATGAAAAACACCTGGGATTTTAATGATGACTTTCACGTTATGAGCCAGTATTACGTGGCTATAAAAAGTAAATAATAGTACTCAGTTTAGGTCACATAGCTATTATTCAGAGGTACTATTGTTAATGTATCTGGAGTATTTTGTTCAGGTCTCACTCCTTCCTTTTCAGAAGTATTGGTAGAACAGAGGGCTTTTATAACAAGTGGTTGAGAGCTGGCTGAAAACAATGTTATAAGCCAAATCTGTTATGAATTTAGAGAACAAAAATCTTAATGGCAACAGAAATTGTTTTAAATATTTGAAACATGGATGGGGCCCTTCGCTTTTCTTTGTTGTTTTTGAGGTGGGTTTTTTTTTTTTTTAAGTTGCCCAGGAACTTGTGGATTCAAATGATTTTCCCTCCTCAACTTCCCAAATAGCTGGAATTGCAGGCATGTACCACCATGCCTGGCTTCTTTTACCGGTTTTTATCATTTTTATGTACTAAACCAACCTGTTATGATATGAGAATGATAAATACAAATTTTGCCCTTCAACATATTAGGTTAAGCTAACCTTGTGGTGTAAGGCAAATTTGACACATGTCACCAAGGAGAATGTTGAACAGTTTGAATCCTGCTTGGAGAATTTAATGCCTGTTGGGAAAGTTACTTAACCTTCCAGGACCTTGATTTTATCATCTGTTGTAGTACCATGAATTGGAACTTCATACAGTGATGTAAAGTTCTGAATCTGTGCCGTTTGATAGAGTAGCCGTTAGCCAGCCATATCATTGTTGCACACTTGAAATGTGACTAAGGATTTTTTCTTAATAAATTTAAATTTACTCCTTATGGCTATACTGGAGAGTATAGATCTACATTGAGGATAATTACATGCACCCTAAAATTTAACTTCTAATAAAAAACAAGATTGTGAAATACTCTAAATTCAAATGGATGCCAGTATATTTATTTGTGTATGTATATGCATTACAGAGCAGGATAGAATTAAAATAAATGTTCAGTAATCATATAAGTGTGATCTTAAAAATGATGTTGTCAAGAATCAAAATTTGATAAATGACATGAAAAGGTTGATATGTGCATAACTATTTTGAAAAGAAATATTTTTATAAATTGGTCCTTTAATTTTGAATAAAATAGTAGTTCTTGATAGTTCTTGAGTAGTTCTTGAGATTGTCTTTAGGAAATAGTTCTGTTTAAATTTTCAAGTGTTTCACGGTGTAATTTTGGAAAGGTTTTTTTTCCTTAGTGGCATAGAATAGCTCCCCCTGACACCCAGGTTAGAGGGGCTTCCCCCTAAACATGTGCTTGCTGTGAATAGTAATGTACTCCTGTAATCCCAGCAAATTGGAAGGCCGAGGCAGGTGGATCACAAGTTTAAGGCCAGCCTGAGTAAGTTAGCAAGACCCTGTCTAAAAATAAAATAAAAATGACTGGGGATATAGCTTAGTGGTAGAGTGCCCCTGTACCTCAAAAAATAATAATAATAAAATAAAATACCCAGTATCTCACAAAGATTGCTTGTGTTTTATTTGAATATACCAAATATGGTCTTTAAATTTTTTTCTTCCAAACATATGTTAAAGTCAAGAAAGTAAACATTTTTATTATGGTTGACATAGTTATTAGACGTATCTTTAAATTAATTTCTGGTTTGTTCTTTTCTAGCTGCATAGATGAATGGTTTGAAGTAAATAGATCTTGTCCTGAGCACCCTTCAGATTAAGCATCAGATTCCTGTTTTATAGGTAATTCTCCATTTGTTGTTTTACTTTTTAAAAAGCTGTCTTGAATTACACATTTTCAGTCATCATTTTTATTCATCCTTATTCATTGTGATGCACATGCATGAGCCTGTGTGTATATGTATGTTTTAGATATTTTGTTAGACTGTTGTGTAGAAAACTCAGTTTAAAAAATGTATTTAAAGTGTCAGAGGTGTCGCTTAGTGGTAAAGTGCAGTGTTTAGTATACCTGCCTCTGGGTTAAATCCCCAACACCAAACAAATGAACCCAAAGTAACAACAACAAAAAAATGTTAAAAAGAACTTTTTTCATTCCTAAATAGATCAGATGTTGAGTAACTGCTACATTCTCTTAAACCACATTTGTTTATTTATAGTTTAGTATTGGGGAAAAAAATAAAACAACCACCACCACCCATGAAGTACATATTATAACCCAGTTTTCCCAGCAAGAAACCTGAGGTTCATAGTATTCTAAGTTCCATGATGTCATAAAGCAAATTGTAAAAGAAAAAAAAGGGGGGGGGGTGGGGAAATGGAAGCAATTTCTAGGGACTGGGGATGTGCTCAGTGGTAGAGAGGAGTGTTTGAATCCAGTGCACCATGCATGCTAGGCAGTCCCCAGCAGCACAACAACAACAACAAAAAACAGCAAGTTGTACCAAGCTCTTAAGTTGCATATGTTAAATATGTGCCATTTTTGTATGCTGTTTATTCCTCAATAAAGTGGTTTAAAGAACAAAAAAGAAAAGTTTCATCAGAAGTTACAGATCAATTAAAAGTTAGTTAGCAAATTAATCAGATCTCACACTCTTGAGCATAACCTCAGATGTGTTCTTAACTAATGTAACTTAAGTCTAATCACTTAGAATTGTTATGTTCCAGAAAAATGTTCCAAATACTTTATATCCATTTCTTATTTAGTTATTACATTGACTCTTTGAGCTAATATTTTATTACATTGACTCTTTGAATTAATACTTTTAGACAGATGAGGAAATTAAGTAGAGAAAGTTTAAAAAACTAGTCTTGTCAAGGTCACATAGCTGGTTTATTAGTGGAGTTGGAATTTGAACTGAATAGAATTCTGGCTCTAAAGACTATGTTCTTAGAAATTTTATTATAAATAAGTATAAGCATTTTCTTCAGAAAGTTACATCATGAATTTATTCAGTCAATTTAATCATTCATCTTTATATTCTTAGCATGTTGTAGTAGTAGGCTGTATGTATATGTGTGTGTGTGATTTTGAAGCCAAATGATTAGTTTTGCTCTGATGATTTAGCTTTTGTTCTGCATTACCTGAAAATGTTTAGTGAATTGAAGGATAATTTTACCAGGTGTTGCTTTTCTTCATAATCCATGAAGTAAATTAAATGGCATGATTTAGTTTTGGAAAAATACAAGTTGACTTAATTGCTATGTTCAAGTATATGACAAGCTTTTAGGAAAGGACTGTTTTATGATGCAACACATTGGATTTTTATGTCAAAGCAGGACATTTTAGCTCATCTTGGAATTATTTCAGGAGTTAGAGTCTGAGACTCATAGTTTTGCTAAATGTGTAGTGTTACTGATGACAAGTGATATCCTGAGGTCTTGTCCTGTACTGTTCTACCATTTCCTACTCTTAAATTTAAAAATATAAGTGTTGTGGTTATAAACACTCAAGGAATTCTGTTGCTGTATTGATAAGGTTTATTTTAGGGTAGCAGATTAGAATGTTGATATAAGAGATTTGAGGTAATTTAATAGCAGTCCTAATAACTGAAATGAGAACTGCATTGAGAGATCTTTTTCATAACAGTAAGGCTGTGCATGTGAAATGTGAAAACCTTTTGTGGTAGAGTAGTTAAAGACTATCAATTGATGAACCTTTTACTGTGAACTTAGATCATTCCTTGACACATTGAAAATATGAACTGGGATATTTGCTAGTTAGAAAAGTATTGTGATAGAGTGGTATTTGGGGTACATGTTCATGTATGTTTTTAATCACTATGAAAAAAGGTTTTTGAAGGGAATACTTTGGAATGCTATTAGTGTTGTCTGATGATTAGGCCCATAAATTAAAATTATGGCTAAAATTTTAGAAGCATGTCTAGAACTAAGTACTAAAACCCAATGATAATAAAATGAAATTTTTATCTTAGTATTTTACAAGCCAAATTAATATATCTAAATCTTTCACCTACAGATAAGATTCTTCCTTTTAATTATCTTTGTGAATTCACACTGCTATAGCAAAAGACCTCATACAGTTAATTTATGAATAAGAAATTTATTGTTTATAGTCCTAGAGACTGGAAACTACAACATCAGGTACCACCAGATTCCAGGTCTGGTGAGAGCTTGTTCATCATTTGTGGCACCTTCTGTTTATTCTTAGATAGCAGAAGGAATGTAGCCTCCTGAACAAAGCCCTCATGACCAGTCACCTCCTAATATTATTGCACTGGAGATTGGATTTCAACATGGAAATTTGGAGGAGATACAAACATTCAGTCCCATGGTGGCGTCAATAGTTTTTTTCTATGAGGTGGAATTTTTAAATTAAAAATTTTTTCTTTAGTGTCACAGTGAGCTTATGTGACACATGGAACACACATCTTCATTCAACAGACAGAGATATGTCAGTTTTAAGCAGGATTTCTGGTTTTTTACATATTAATGTTATCTTTGTGGGATTTTAAAAATATAGAATTGTAAGTTTTGAAACTAACTTACTATGTGGGGCACGTTGAACTGTGTAGTTGGTTCCCTACAGAAATTTGTACCAGTGAGGTCAGTCTTCTAAAGGCCTTGAAGAATCATTTTTAAGAATTTATATATATATATATATATATATATATATAAAATATATAATCTATCTTAACTCACATTTTTGTTTCTTTCCTGACTGTTCTTATTTGTCAAGTGATAAATTCTTTGTTCCTTTATCTAGCCTACAGGCAAAGTATATGGGTTTGAAGAGGATTTGGTGTTATTAAAATGCTAAAATCAGAAAGAAAGTATATAACAACAAGGTCCAACATTTTTTATAACTAAGAATTCAGTTATCTACCCAAAATAGAGATACATGAATATCTCAGGTCTTGATTAGGAAATTGTTTGCTATTTTTATATTGAGATTTTTAGTTACATGGGGGAAGTTTGAAAAATTAAGTTTGTGTATTTGTGTGTATTCTTTATCCTCATGTAGTTTTTATTGTGGAAGAGGAATAGCTGTTAGGTACTGGCAAATTTTTGTAACTATGTTAAACTTTATAACTGGTCCTTCTGTGTCTTGATTTCTTCTGCAGAACATTAGTTTTACAAGTTTTTGGAATAGTAAATAGGATATGAAAATTTATAATTACTAAAACCATGTTCATGAGGAAATGGATATCATGTATTGAGTTGTATTACTATGATGAACCACAGCTTAAACTAAATTTATCTATTTTACATAGGTTTTCTTGTCTTTTCAGGATGCTTGAAAAATCTAGAGGATTTGAGGATCTGTCTCTGGAAAAACAAAAATGCAGGCTTACTCAGCCAGAAATCTGAGTTCTGTGAGACTTGGTAATACAGAGATGGACAATCACACAAGAAAAAAGAAAAAACATCCTGCTGAAGAGAGGACAGTAACCACAGAACTCAGTGTACCAAACTTGCATATAAGGGACACACAGGGATTTTGAAAATGCTGCACATCCCTTAATAGTCATCTACATAGGTAATACTGATGAACATTTTGTATTCAGACGCCAAAGTTAACTGATTTAAAAGTTGATTTACTTTTTATTCAGTTCTCTAGAGCTGCGCAACTAGCTGTGTTTTGATTTGTTTTGTTTTGTTTCTTTAATTTGGGGTCTCTTTTATTTCCCCCAACGTAATGTTTTTGCATTCACTTATTCTTAAATTGAAAAACCATATAAGTTACTTCTCATAAAGTCTTAAATGTGAAACCAAGAAATGTAATCAAGCAGTAAAACATTCTCTGAATGTAGACCATGATCTCAAGTTCTTCCATTTTTTCCCCCAAGTGTGGAAAACTAATTTCTACATAGGAAAACTAAAATATGTTTGTTTTTAAATTAAAGGTTTAAATATTATCAGAATGCTGCCCAAAGAATAAATCAAGTTACATAATTACATTTTAATTAAATAAATGTAGAAATTGTCTACTGAATTGTAGTTTATAAAATATATTGTTTCCTCTTAAATAAAACTGCTCAACATTTAATCAGCAATCATCTTGCAGCTATGCAACTTTTAAAATAATATAAATTATTCATTTTAAGTGCTGCCAGCTATAATAACTTTTGTTTTAACGGGTATTTTTTTTTCTTTTTTCATGTGATTATTTTATTGTACTTTGCATCTCCAGGCAGTTTTCCCACATTTGGGTAAAATGTGTAGCAGAGCATAAGCTTAGAATTTATGAAAAAGAGTAAAACAGAAATTTCTGAAGTGGAAGTTGGAATAATTTGAGGGGTATTTTATATACCTTTAAACATCAGGATTTAAAATTGGGATGTCAGGTTTATAGCAATTCACACCTTTAATTTTCCAGATAATCTGGAAGTTAACATTTGATAAATGATTTTTTAAAGCAAATACAAAGATTTTGTTCATTTATAATTTATTAATGTGTTATTACTCTTATTGAAAATGTTAGAGACTTTTAAATTGAGCCTTGTGTAGAAAAAATAATGTATTAAGCAAAATTATGTGAATAAATATTCCCCCAAAATATATCTGAATGGTTAAAAATACTGGAAGAGAGCTATCAGGGCTACAATAGTGAATGTCTTTTAGAAAAAAAAAATATATCAACAATAAGTAGATTTTGCATTTTCAACATAGGGAAAATGTTATCAGTAAATATTTAGGCAGTGCACTTTACTTAGTTTAATTGAGAGTTGCACAATACTGTTTCCTTATTTTAAGCTCTCTTTAATGTATTTAAGTATTTGCTTTTTAATTTAACTCTGCTGCTCTTATTTTCCTTTAGTTTGTTTCCCTACTCTATTGCTTCTGTTTCATACTTTCTAAAAGGGCAAGCACAGGAGCAACTGCTGCTACCCAGAAAAATTTGTGTATTATGAATAATTAAAATAATTTTTAATTGCTTTCTGTATGATTTCAAACTAGATAACATTTTCCCTCAAGTTATGCTGTGAAAAATGCCATTTGTTATGCTGCAATTGCTGCAAAGAATCCAAAACCTCCATTGTGTCAGCCAACAGCACAGTTTCATAGGTGCTTTTTTTTAGTAGTTGTAGAAAATTATTTTCCCTCAAGGGAAACATTCTTAAATTTTTTTCATAAAATCTTAGTTTGAATTTATTTCACATTTTCAATTGTGTAAGCTTTTGCACCCTCCCCTCATGTACTCCCCCAAGGAAAGCCTCTTAGACTGTGAATAATTAATTTGTTTTCTACTACTGGTATATTGTGATAAGAATTACTTTGTTGTCTTCCATTCTTAAGAGATTTATTATAGCTGTGGTAATTAATTGTTTATATTCTGGCAGTTGATTTTCTGATATAGCTTACTTGTAAACTTTACTTTTTGAACTGTACCGGCTTAAGTTCACTTTTCCTTGTTTACCTTGTCCCATATTCTCAGTCTTAATAATTTAGCCTATGTCTATCATAAGGCTGTGTGCTGCAGCTGCTACAATTGAAGCTCCTGGGATTTTAAAGAAAGTTTAGTGTTTGTCACTGTCGATGCTACTTGATTATTAATGTTTGTATATAGAAATTTTTACTGAAATCTGTTTAAAACAATCCCTTTTTGTTAACATTTACAAAGTTGTTATTTTTATTTTAAATTCAATCTCTAATGACTTCTTAGAATGAAGAATTTAGGGAAAAGGAGGCGGGAGGAGGGGTAAGCTCAAATGCTCCAGTTTTTATTCAAAATCAAAGTTATTCTGGAAAATACTATAAGTGTTATTCTATAATATCTCTTATAATATTTGCAGTCTGTATGCAAACACTGAATAGTATAAGTGGGACATAAAATTATGTTGGATATTTAAATATTCAGCTGAAACTACTGAACACTAAATATTATGGAAATTAAAAGCCTGGATTATCAAGTTGGTTTATAGCTTTCTAGAAGAATCTTTGTAAGTACTCATCTTCAAATAAGGTTACATGTGCATATATAGAAAGCAATATGTTTTTAAATTTCACTTTAGTGCCACTTTTTGTCCATAATGGATTTATTGCCAATTTGTCATACTACTTTGATCCATCTTTTTTTTTTCTGTTTGCCAGAATGTTTAAAACAGAAAAATTGTTTTGTCTGACTCTTTACCAGAGAAATAGTAGACTAACTATAGTCTTCATATGTTTTGCAGATTTAGTTACAAATCATATTATATATTGTTTTAAGAGCCATGTTTAAGATTGAAATATAAACAATTGTTTCTATAACTGATTTTTGGTGATAAAAGAAACATTGAAAAGTCATGTCGTTAACTGCTGCATAATATATAGGTTTTGGTTTCTTAAGTGCAAATCTTATATTTCTTTTAAATGTTGTATGATTATTTCAGTTTTTGCCCACTAGAATGTAGCCCCAAAATGATGAGGACCACCTTAGCATATCTGCAGTATATATTAGATTTCATTTTCAATGAGTTAATGAAAATGGAAGAATTCTTTTCAAAGCTTATTTGACTCATGGCTGTGTTTCTAAGTAAGGATATGGTGAAGTTTAAGGGCAATCATTTAGATATTATAGCAAGACATAGGGTTATTCCTTTAAGTGAAAAATACTGTAAATTCAATGTAAATACTATCTACTTTTATGTACTGACTTGGAGAGTGGAAGATGGGAATTTTCTCAACAGTAAGCTACATTTGAACAAAGCATGAAACTTTTTTAAAATTCAAGAATAATTGGATTTATCACCTAATTTATACCCACACTATGCATTGGTAATAATATCCAAATTATCTTATTCTTTCACAGAGGAAGTTTCCATTTAAATCAGAGTGTTGGAAACTGTGTAAAACTACTTAGAAGTAAATGGTGCTTATTAAATATGAGTACAATTTGTTAGTTGCTAGAAGTCTTCTAGTTCATTTGGGCCATTTTCTTGCAATTTTGATTTATACTGAAGTAAACTCAGTATATAGTAATAATGAGTAATTAAACATGAAGTGTCATTTGTTCACTGTACCTTGTTATTATACAGATATTTTCTTAGTTTAAAACAAAAACAAAAAAACTAGCATGTCTGTGCTTTGTTTTTGGCCCATCCTCCTATTTTTCCTAAGGTACGTAACTTCCGATATATATATTTTTTGCAATGTTGTAAATAACAGTGATTATATTATTCATTTTACTATCTACTGTCTTTCCTTCTTTACCCAGATCTTTTCATTGTAAAACTGAGTTGCCACTTGGTTTTCTTAAAAGGAAAGTGCTACTTGGTATACTACAAGTAGTGATTCATATTCAGGACAGCTGGTAAAACATTTTTGGTAATAACTTCCCAAACAGTACTTGAGTACCATATTCTGTGAATGCTGTGCTTAAGCTAGGAAACAGAATGTTTTTTCAATCACCCAATTCCTGTATTAAATGGGAAATACCTGAACTCCTAAGTTAACTGTGGACAGTAAAAGGCTTTGACAAAACCAGGTGTATTTAATTATTTAATTTTAGCTGAAAATGCAATGTTACTGTACTTAGAGGAATTGTTTGATTTTCAGTTATTTAAGCCATTATTAATTTTAGACCAATGGCTAATAATGAGATAGATTTTTGTTCATAGAGAGAGAATAGCATGACATGAACTAACATTTCAGAAATAAATGGAAACATTTTAAGTGATACTATAGTAACTTTTAACCACACTATGTTTCTTAGCTCTGCCCTAGACAGTGAGGTGTACCTGTCACGGACACTGCCTCTTGGCATCAGAAGTGACTGAGTTCTTCTGTAATTAAATGTTCATGCTTTCCTTTTCTGATTTGGTATGTTGAAATTGGTGAGCACTGATCATTTGTTTGATAAACTTACAGTGCTGCCTTGTATCCTGTTATCAGTAAACTTGGTTTCAGTATTTTGAAAATGTTTGATTATTATTCGATTTTGAGTATTTGGGTGCATATAATAGAGTTAGCATACTCTAGAGGGAGATACAAAAAGTACATTGGAATTTGATGATGATACTGATTATCACTTCATTACATTTCTTTCCAGTGACTCTTTATGTGAGTTTCATTGTTTGAAAATCATGGTAATGATAGGAATTTATTTACCTCTGTTGTTTTATTGCTTTATCCATGGTTTCCACAACTCTTTTGTAATACCTCTTAATTTCCTCTATTTGAAAGTATTTTTCTGTTAAATAAGTTACAAAAAGTACCAGTCACAACAAATAGAGAAAATGTATTAGGAACAACTTGTATTAGTGTGTTCTAAACTAAAATGGAACAATTCATTATTGATATTTTAATAAATAAACTTCCAAATGATCTTGCTAAATTATCCCATTATTTAGAAGTGAAGAAAATAATGCTTTTAAGGAAAATCGTCATATTTCCTTTGTCCATAAGTTGACAGTATATTATAATAAAACTGAGAAATATCTGAATGCTGAAAAGTCACCATGAATTAATTGATGTTATTGCTTCTTTAATTTTGTATATCCATTACCACAAAATTGACTCCAAAATTACTACTTAAAATTCTGTAACAGCTTAAGAAATTATTGTAGTGGCAATGGACAAAGAGATTTTTCTTCATTATTTAAGTGAAGATATACTTTGAAATTTCTAATGTAAACCTACCTGTAAATTATAATTGAAATATGATTGGAGAGCTGTTAAGTTTTGAGGAGGGATGCTCTGCTAGTATAGTATACAGTCATAACTTTTAAAAGTTGTAGTTAGTAGCATTCTGCTGTGTTTTAGAAGAGTAATAAATCTTTGGAAGCATAGTTTTCATGATATCAGAGGTACTGAATTTTGTGGCATAGTAATTAAGAACCTGAGTTCTGGAGCCAGATGGCTGGACATTGAGCAAGATAATTTCTCTTATCCTCACTTTTTTCTGTTGAAAAAAAAAAGAAGGTAATATCAATTCCTATATAAGGATTATTGTATTAAGTGGGAAGGTACATATATGTAAGATGAGGCACATAGTAAGCTCTTAATAATATTTGTGGTTAATATAAACAAAAATTCTGTGCCCTTCTATGAATAAGTTTTTGTTATTCTGTCCAGTCATGAAGCGTGATAGTAATATCTTAAGACCTTAATTGATGTGTTTAAAGAAGCTAAGATATTAATAGAGAACATTATGGGTTCTGATTTCCACGCTCATAAAATCTAGTGACTATTGTCTCAGTAACTAAAAATTAAGCATTATACAATTTGTGCATGGCTAGGACCAAGAATACAGAAATGAAAGATGGCTGCCCTCAAGGAACTTATTTTATAGTGGGTGAAGCCAAAAAATAATCAAGCATGTAAGGAGAGTAATGAATGCTGGCAGAGGTAAACACAAGCTGTTGTGAAGATACAAAAGAGTTATTAAACTCAGACTAGACGAGAATGGTAAGTCTTTAAGAACAAATAGATCATACCTCTAAGGAACGTGGATAAAGGAATATGCCAAGTGTGAAGTTTGGGGATGGTGTTCTTAAGGCAGAAAACAGCACATATCCAAGATGGAGAAAAGCATGACAGTCTTCAAGAGTTACTCTGTCTAGAGAGGTAAGCAAATAAAAAATCTTGCAGAGATAGGTACACCAAATTATGATTTTAGGAAGGAAAAAGACAATCATACATTTCAGATTAGACAGGATGGGATTAGAGGCAGAGAGAAGTGTTAGGAAATTTATAATAATTCAGATAAAATGATAAAAGCTCTAGATTATGATTCCCAACCCATTTTAATGCACCTGTTACAATTTCATTGAAATAGTCACACAATTGAAAACTTGAAACTTAGTGGGTTAAAGATTTAGAGAGTAGAATTGATTCATTTTAGAAGTCATTTGCATATAAGGAAATGAGAGACAAGCCCAGGAGTATAACTTCTAGTATTCTTTTCACATCTTGAAAGGTTGAATCTCTACCTGGCAAAAGTGGATTATGCCAGTGTATCTGTTGGGGAATCAGAAATAAGGAACACTAATTCTAAATTGAAGGAAATAAATTTTAAGTGGGAGGCAGAGCCTCAAGAGAGAAGCCAGACATGAATATTTGGCAAGTTGTGAGAAAGCAGGAAGTGTGATAAATGCATGTGTAGTCTTTTAGGGTTCAGGAGGAGTGTAAATCCAAATATTGCCAACACTGTTATCAGTAATTGTGTAATTGGGGAACACAAAACTAGTTGAACAGTGTCTAGCTTGGTGGAGTGGGACCTTTCCTAGAATTCCTCTCTGCCCGTAGCTTCAGATGCCTGTCGGAATAGGACCATGCTTTCCCAGAGTTGCTTAATGAAATACTTAGATGCACTCACTCATTCTTGAGGTGTTTGTCTTTGGTTCCTGTATCCTGCACTTTTATGTGTTTTCTCAGCAAAAAGAACTACTGTTGGAAAATAGGGTCTTAACAGAAATAGATATATGGAAAAGATGGATCCTGCCCTACTGATAGAAGTTGCTGTTTTGGATAGGTTGGGTTAGGCTAAGTAGGAGGAGGGACCAGAAGAAATTTAACCCTTTTTAGAAAGCTATGATTTGCTGCCAGCCACATCATGATCCTTCTTATTTCGTGAAAGAAAGGAATGACAACTGGTTGACTGACGTTTAGTTCTTGGAGGAACAGCAACCTTGGGATAGCTTTGTGGCTCAAGGAAGCAACTCTCCCCACAGATTATTCAGTCAATGGCCATGGGAACACCAATATAAGTTTTTACAAATTTCTCCAAATTGTTTCAGAGGTTCTCTTGTGGATATCCTATGACTTCAGGACAGCAAGGCCTAAAATGTTAAAAACCTCTGTTTTTGTAAATATTACATGATTTAAGATTTGATTCCCACATAAAAATGCTTTTAAAATTACTTTTCTGAAGTATCTTAGTGATGCTATAATTATAAAAGTTTTAAAATTCTGCCATATAGTGCCTTATTCCTGTGGTAACATTTTCTGTGAACTTTTGAATACACTGCTAATTATTATATAGAATTTAAAGAATTGCTAACCAAAAAAAATGCTTTCTGATTGGCTTGATCATTTAGTAGCTGTTTGACTACTAAGGTAACAACATAGACTTCACAACAGTGTAAATTTATATTTCAGAAAAATACCAAATAACTAAGCTATTTAAATACACAAGCTGTTATCATTTTAGCATGTAATCAATATAAAAAATTATCAAGTGTTAACATTTTTTTTTCAGACTTTGAAACCTGCTATATGTTCTATACTTAACAGCCCATCTGTATTTGGAATAGCCACATTGTAAGTGCTTAAGAGTTAGGCGACCACTGGCTACTGTACTGAATAGTAGGGGTATGGATGACTTTACTCTGAGAATCTTTTTGACTCCTATCTTTATCTGTACCTGGATATTTCTGAAGACCTTGTAATTACGTTGTTAAGATTATTGGATCTCTTTCAAAGTTGATTTAACTATTAAACGTGCACAATACTTGTCTTATGTTATTATTAAAATTGAGGTAGTATCTTAAAACTTTAAATATCTTTAAAAGGTTGAGGATGTTGAGAATCCTCTTTATGTGCATTCACAGACAGCACTGGCTTTCATTATGATTATAGTTTTTTGGTGAGGGCACACAGGCTTTGATTAACTGGTCAGTCTCAGGAGTTGGTATGTTTGTAAGCTCTTACCTACTTGTCAGTATGAACCATGAGCAGTTCTGATGAGTAAGTTCTAGTCAGATTTTCCCCTGGGGTTGAGTTCTTTGGGGGCATTTTCATGAATGTCATACCGTCTAGCTATAGTTGACTTTTTGCCATGACCATTAAGCTTGTCCACAAGACCCTCTGTCACAAAATGGGAGTACTCTGCAAAATGCAGAATGAGAGGCAGCAGTAAGTCAGGTCTGCCATATCTTGAGTTAGTTGCAATTTGGCTTGCCTAGGGATTCTGTGCTGAAATGCCATGGTGAATGGAGTCAGGTAAGGGGTGGAGTTAGTATTTAAGGTTGGTCTACACACTGGGAAAGAGGACAATACGCACTTCTGCTTTAGGATTCCCAAGCAGGGATTCCTGAGCCAGTGATTCTTGATCATATTTTTTACTTTGGGTGAAAACACTGCTCTGGTATTTTTAAGAATTCTTCCCAATTCTGGTTCATAGAATAAAACTGCCTGGTAGCTAGGCTGTGATCCTTGATTTTCACAACAAAGTTTTGTGGATTCCTTCAAGTCCTTTGTACCTCCAGAACTTGGCTCTTGACTAATCCATACCCTTTGACTTTCAGGCTTCTATCTCTTCCTTTGGATTTTAAAAAACTCAACTTTTGACACTCAAAACTGAACAAAAATGTTTATAATATCCTCATTCTCTCTCACTCCTGAAGAAGCACTTTTCATCAAGTCTTAGAGCAAATTCCCATAAGCAACTGGGAACACAAGAAATTAAGTACCAGGAATGAAAAATATAGCAGTTAGTAATTCAAAAATTGCATTTTTTAAACTCATCAGTGATTAGAAAGCACTGAGGCTGAAGTATATAAGTAACTGCAGTCTCTCTTTTTCATTCTTAGCTTTATGTTGGTTATCTTCAAAAGTCTTTGCACACTGAAGAACAGTGTGTGGCTGTTATTTAAACTAGAATGCAGGGTTAATAAAAGTGTTGGTTCATTCAGCACATAACCTATTAAATATTTGATAATTGTAAGATTGCATATAAATTGATGGGGGAAATGATAGCTATGAAGTTTATGGTTCAGTATTAGCAGCAAAAAGGTTGGTAATCAGTTATAATAGAGCAAACACGTAATGTGGGTGTTTGAAATCCATAGTTTTTGAATAAGCATTTGTGTCAGATGTCACAAGGAGTAAGGTCATTACAGTCATGGGAAAAACCCTTTGTTGGTGACGTAATGGTTTCATGCCTTGTGCCAGGTCACAGCAAAGGTGAGAACAGATGGAAGTGTCCTACAAGCTCCAGGATTGCAGAAGAGCCAGCCAGCCAGATTTGTTAGTCTCTTTCAATTTTCAGAAGGCTGTTTCCTCAGTCAGCACAGTGTTAGATTTCTAACTTTCACTGCTTTTTGAAAGCAGCTTTATTTCAAGTTGCAAATTCTACACAACAAAAGCACCCATTATAAATTTGCTACCTGACGATTCCGGACAGATGTACATACCTGTATAACCATAACCACAACCAAAGTAGAGAACATTCACATCACTCTCAAAATTTATCTCAAGTCCCTTTATAGTGGGTTGCTACCCATTTACCCTCAAGCCCAGGCAGCCACTAATCTGTTTTATGTTCTGTTTATATCTGAAATTTGGTATTATTCTATTTATCTAAGTCTTATTTTGCTCAGCGTAATATTTGTGGGAAGTATCAACGTTGTTTGCTCAGTAGTGTTCCATTGTATGAATAAATATACCACACTTTGTTATCTTTCTATTGGTGGGGGACTGGGCTATTTTTAGTTTGGGGCTATTATGAATAAAATGGTTATGAACATTTGTATACAATCATTGTGTGAGCATGTGATTTCATTTCTCTTCAATAAATTACTAGGGATGAAATTGCTGTTGTAAGTATTTATTAGATATTGACAAACTATTTTCCAAAGTAGCTGTCCTATTTTACATTCCCACCAGCAATATATGAGGGTTACAATTTGCCCCATTATTGCCAAAACTTAGTGTTGTTAGTTCTTTAAATTCTGGTCATTCTGTTGGGTAGGTAGTGATATTTTTTTGTGGTTTTAGTTTTAATTAACCTAACGATTAATGACATTTTACATCTTTTTTAATGTGTTCATTTGTCATTCTTTTATATGCAGTGCTAAGAATCGAACCCAGTGCCTTACACATTTGAGGTAAACTTCTTTGGTAAAAAGTTTGTTCAGTTCTTTATCCCATTATTTATAATAGCTTCTTTGAATATAACATAATACCATAAAATTCACTCACTAATAGTAGTACATACGAATAATTGTTAGTATGTTTACAGAGTTGTGCAGACCTCAGCATAACCTAATTTTAGAATATCCTTGTCACTCTAAAGAAGCCTCTTACTCATTAGCAATCATTCCTTATTTCCCCTTCCTCCAGCTCTAGGCAACCATTAACTTACCTCCATAGGTTTGGCATTACTGGATATTTCATAGGTAATGGAATCATATCCAAAAAATGGTCTTTTGCATTTGGTTTCTTTCACTCAACATAGTATTTCACCTTAACCCATGGTTAGTGTATATTAATTATTTCCTTATTTTTACAGAATAGTATGGCTTTGGGTATATCATAGTTTATCTGTTAGAGAAATTTGAGAATTTTTACTTTTGGGGGCTATATTGAATAATTGCTATGAACATTTGCCTTCAATTTCTGGTGGTTCTGCCTATCTACTGCTTCTGTAGCACTCTCTCATCCTCATGGTGCTACAGTACTGGCTTTCTCGTGATTGTTTGCCTCCAGTGTAAGTATTGTTTCCAAAAATACCCGTGCACGTGGAGTTTACCCCACATTCTATTCCAAATCAGTTTAACTCCCCATAGCAGTGAGGCTAAAACCTTCCCAGCCTATTCTACCCTGGTACAATTGCAGTGCTACAGAACTTGGGGTTAGTGGGTAGGAGAGTAGGAGCAGACTCAGGCTAAAATGCCATAGCATCCCCTCATTTTTGTCATGCTTCAGTAGGTTTTCTTGATTCTTGTTTTGTTGCATGCCTTTTATCTATTTCCAAGATTCTAAAATAATTATTTTGATAGTTTTGTTAAGTCTTATCATTGCTGTCGAGAGAAAATTTGCCAAACCTTTACCCATCCATTCCTGAAGTCAGACTGGGCTGTTCATTTTGTTGTTGTTGGTGGTGGTGGTGTTTTGTATATCTTCTTATTGAGTTCTAGAGGAGTTCTTTTGATCCATGTAAGCTTTTACCAGATATGTGTTTCATAAATATTTCAGTCTGTGGCTAGACTTTTTGTTTTAATATGAAAGTTACAAATTTTAATGAAGCCAAATTATTAGTTTATTCTCTTCCTATTTTCCTTTATTTGTCTTAAGAAATTCTTCCTGGGCTGGGGTTGTAGCTCAGTGGTGGAGCAATTATCTCACATTTGTGAGGCACTGGGTTCGATTCTTAGCACTGCATATAAATAAATAAAATAAAGATCCATCAACAAGTAAAAAAAATATATTAAAAAAAAAAAGAAATTCTTCCTAATACAAGTGTTACAAATCAGAGGGGTTTTTTGCTCAATTAAGATAGAAAATATGAATAAGTAGTATAAAACCATCCAAACAAGGCTTTATTGAGGCTTATGCTGCAGCACAAGGGAGTCAGTACAGGATCAGGGTTACAGACTGGCTCCTCAATGACCAGAGGAGTAGAAAAAGGAGGTGGGCCTGTGTAGGCGCACAGTCATCTGTTAACTGCAGGTCATACTGGTTTGCACATGTGTACTGGATCCATCTGAGCTCGGTTGTCATAGATGGTAAGGGTACTCATCTCTACCACCCAGGAAGTGGGAAAATTCCCAAGTCCAAAGGGAAGCAGTGTGTCCTTTGGACCTCTGAGAGTTGTGGAAGTGGGGAGTCCAAAGGGGGAACTCCTGAGTATCTGGAGGAAAGGAGAGTCTTCCAGAGCTTCAGTGGCTACCACCAAAGGCAGAAAAATAACACTGGGGAGGGTCAGGCTTTCCTTCCCTTTTTTTTTTTTTTTTGATACTGAGGATTGAACTCGGGTACTCGACCAGTGAGCCACATCCCCAGCCCTATTTTGTTTTTTTATTTAGAGACAGGGTCTCACTGAGTTGCTTAGCGCCTTGCTTAGGCTGACTTTGAACTCGTGGTCCTCCTGTCTCAGCCTCCTGAGTTGCCAGGATTACAGGCGTGAGCCATTGTGCCTGGCTTTTCTTTCTTGTCTTGCAAGGTCACAAAGATTCTTTATCTAGCTCTTATATTTAGATCTGTGATATAGTTCACGTAAATTGTTGTATGTTGCATAAAGGTTGAGCTTTATGTTTATCCACATGATTCTTCAGTTTGTTCAAGAATATTAGTTTAAATTAGTATATTTTCCCTATTAACTTGGCATATTGAAAACTATGTGGGTTTTTTCTGGGCTTTTTCTCTTCTGTTAACCTGTGTGGTCTGTTACACCTATGCTAATGTCTCAGTGACTAGATTACTATAGATTGCTAGTAAATCTTAAAATCCTCACCTTCAATTTGGAAAGAAATTTTTACCAGGTATAGAATTCTAGATATTTTCATTCAGCACTTTAGATCCTAACTGCTCCATTCTCTGTCTTGCATAGCTGTAGGCAAGAAGTTTGCTATCATTCTTTTTTAAAATTTATATATATTTTACAATTTAAAACTTTTTAATAATTGATTTATAATTGGACATAATACATGTATCATAAATTCACTATTTTGAAGTGTGTCATTTAGTGTTTATAGTGTATTCACAAAGCTGTGCAACCATCACCACTAATTCTGCAACTTTTATATCACTTTACGAAGAAACTCTATACATGACCAGTGTAACTTCATATCATGTATAATCATAAGATTGGGAAGTTATACTCCATGTATGTATAATCTATCAAAATACTTTTACTGTCATGTATTTAAAAAGAACAAATTAAAAGAAAAAAAAAAAAACCTCTAGGCTGGGGAGGTAGCTTAGTGGTAGAATTCTTACCCTGTAAAAGGCCCTTGGTTCAATCCCCAGCACCACAAACAAAAAGAAACCCTATGCTTTTTAGCAGTCACTCTTCATTTCCCCCTTCCCTTTTTGCTCCAGCTACTACTAGTCTACTTCCTGTCCATATGGATCTACCTATTCTGTACATTTCAGTAAGTGGAATCATACAATATATGGTCTTTTATGTCTGGTTTCTTTCATCTTGCATAATGCTTTCAAGGTTTATCCATGTACCATCACTTCATTTCTTTTCATGGTAGAATAACATTCCACTGCATGGATCTTACACATTTTGTTGATGGGCCTTTAGGTTGCTTCTACTCTTTGGTGATTATGAATAATGCTGCCATGAGCATTATTGTAGGAGTCTGTGTAAATGTATGTTTATTTTCCTCTGGTGTATACCTTAGAGAAGAATTGTTGGGTCATAAGTTAAGAGTATTTAACTTTCTGAAAACTGCCAGTCTTTTTGCTGCACATTTTACATTCCCAACAGCAATGTTGAGGATTCCAGTTTCTCAATATTCTTGCCAAAAACTATCAATTGTCCGTGTTGTATTATAGCCATCCTGTTAGTTGGAGGTTGTGTCTCTTGCCTTTGATTTGCATTTCCATAATGATTAATATGTTGAGCATCTTTTCATATACTTATTGGCTACTTGTTCATCTCTTTGGAGAAATGTCTGTTTAAATCCTCATTTTTAAATTATTTTTTCATGTTGAGTGTTAAGATTCTTTTGGTGTTCCAGGTTCTAGACTCTAACATGATCTGCAATATTTTCTACAATCTCTTAAAGGCCACTTTTTTGATAGTGGCCTTTGCCGAAAAAAAAGTTTTTTGTTTGTTTTGCAGTCATGGGAATCTGACCCAGGGCCTCATGGGTGCCAGGCAAGCACTCTACCACTGAGCTATATCCCCAGCACCCAGAAAAGAGTTCTAGTTTCTATGAAGTATAGTTTATCTGTTTTGTTTGGTTTTGTTTTTCCTTCACTGCTTGTACTTCAGGTTCCATCCAAGTAACTAGTGCCTAAGCAAAGGTCACAAAGATTTACACCTGTGTTCTTTCCTAACAGTTTTATAATTCTAGCTCTTTACATGTAGTTCTTTGATACATTGAAGTTAACTTTTGTACATGACTTGAGTTATAAGGATCTAACTGCATTTTTTGGTGTATGCAGATTTCCAATATTCCAGCACCATTTGTTGAAAACCTGTACTTCATGGTGCTGGTATTTGAATTGGTAGGTCAAATCAGTGCAGTGTTCGAAAAGAACCTTTCTTTGGGATAATATAAAAGTAAATATGTGAGCTGAGGGTGTAGCTCAGTGGCAGAGCACTTGCCTAGCATGTGTGAGTTACTGGGTTCAGTCCCAGCACCACACACACAGAAAGTAAATATGTAACTACTTAACCAATTAAAAAACAATGCCACCTCAAATCCCTCTATTTATGGATAACCACTGTTACCATTTGGTGAATATGGTTCTACTTTATTGTTTTGGTGATAATATCATACCACTATTGAAGTTTACTCATTTTCATTAGCATTCTTTCATTATTGAAATTTTAAGTTGTTTCCAGTTTATACTTCACACCAATAGAATGAGTTCCAAGTTTCCCCATTCTTATGGCAAAACTGACTTTTGTCAATAATTTCCCATCTTTATTAGTCTAATAAGCAAAAAAGTCAGATTTCATTACATTTTTGTCATTGTGACTATAGTTGAACATCTTTTTTTTTTTTTTTTTTTTTTTTAGTATCCTGACCATTTCTTTGTGAATTACTTGTTTATGGCTATATTCTATTTGGGGCTGTTGCTTTTAACAGTTTTTATATATTTTTAACATTAAAACTATTAAATTTCTGTCGCAAATGTGTTTTTCAGCTTATATTTTGTCTTTGAATTTTTTCTTAATTTTTTTTACTGTTCAGCATCTGTACATTTTGTAAACATTATCACATTCTTTGCCTTTGTTTTTGTTTTGCTTTTGATGTATAACACTGTTTTTATAATCACCAGATAATTCTCATCCACATTGTCTAGATTTTTGAAAGTGGTTATAATTGTGTAAAATATAAAACCTATTTTGTGCATATTCATCCTCATTATATTTTTCTGGACAGAAACACATGGATATATGTTCAACCCCGGGACTGCACAGCCCCCCAGTGTACTGTTTTTCAGACCCAAAGAAAGAACTTGGAGGACTGTCAGAGAGGTTTGAACATTTTATTATTCACTCCTTGCCAGCAGCAGGCCAGGATATAATGGAGAGCTGCACAGTGCCTACAAGCTAGGGAAATATATTATAGTTTGCATGCCCACTGTGCAGGTGACTCTCTTTGGATGTTTTATGAGTATATTCCTTTACAACCAAGGTCACTCTCTTCAGATCCTTTCCCAAGGATTGGAGATAAGGGAAGTGGCCAGCTCCCCCTTCCCATTTCTCTCTTATACCTTCTTTTAGAGACCTTTTTCTCACTGCAAGCTTTCCTAGGCACTGATTAGTGTTTAACATAACAGTGTGGTATGGGACAGCATTGTTGAGCCTGGGATCCTTGTACACATGTGGAATCCCTGTCTTCATGGCAAATTTCTGGAAATCAATCTCTCTCCACCCCCATAACACCCTTTGGTGCTGGGGATAGAACCCAGGGCCTCACACATGCTAGTCACAAGCTGTACTACTGAGCAACATGCTTCTTAAAGTCTGTGTAGGTGCACTTGTAAATGTTGATTAGTGTATTGGTGGGTCACCACCTCATGAATGGCACATGAGTCTTCTCACCACCCCTCTTGATGAGAGTCATTCTGCCAGGCCTAAATTGGAAAGCTGCATTTCTGGGTTTTGACCTTTGTAGCTTAAAAGAGTTTAACCCATCTCGAGTTTTTCACCAAGTACTTTATATATATAATCTCATTCTTTAAAAATTTAAATATTTAATTCATCTATTATAAGTTTATAGAACTTTTGATTCTCCATAAAATACTTAAAATAAGTTTCTTAACAAGTGGATTTGTTCTTTATTTTTTGGAAGATCCACTACTAAAGCTTTTTTAGGCCCACTGAGTCAATGCTGGAAAAAGAAAAGCAAGATAGATTTTTTTTTTTTAAAGATAATATTTATGGTCTTCCTCCAAATCTCTTGGCTGGTCTTTATTTAAATCTGCATATAAATGTCACTTCCTCAGAAAGGCATTGAATAAAAAAATATATAGTTGATTCAACATTCAAGAAAGGTACTTACTTCCTTCACAACCTTAATATGATAGACTTCTCATTACTTAGCTCACTCAGTGCCAGTTATGTGTTGGGTAGTATTTCAGTCCCAGGGATATGATAGTGCTCAAAACTATCAAAAGTCCCTGATTTCACAACACTTATTGTGGAAGAATGAAATAAATGTAAAATCTGTCAGTCTTTGGTACTTCTATCTAAAGAAGATGACCACCCCCATTATTCTGATTCCTGTTCCTTTCTTACTAGCACTTATCATTACTCACCTCATCCTGTCTGCTTATTTAGTGTCTCTTCTCCCACTTGGATGTGCACTCCATGAGAGCAGGGACCTTCTGTCTTGTTCATCACATATCCCCTGCACCTTGAACAGATTCTGGAACATAAGAGCCATTTCTAAATACTTAAAGTCAATGACTGGCTTTAGAAACATTATTGCAGTATTTTTTCAGTATGTTAATTTCTATTGGTGTGTGGAAGAAACTAACATGCTTAGCAGTGTATCTGGACTTATAAATTAAAAAGGCAATAGAAGAATATAAATTAATATAAATATGGTGTGTAGATTGACTATACCTAACTATCTTAAAAGTACGACTATGAGTGAAGCTGTTCACATCAGTCTTTATGTTAATTCTTATCAGGTTTTTTTAATATTAATGAGATTATGCCAATAATAGTGATGGCTCTGTTATTTGAGCATTCACTGTGTCAACCTGCATGCCAAGTAAGTTATCTTGGTTCATCCTTACAAAAACTCAGTAAAGGATTTTATTTATTTATTTATTTGGTACTGGTGATTGAACTCAGAGGCTCTCTACCACTGAGTTACATCCCTGGTCCTATTTGTGGTTTTGCTTTTTTGTTTTTGTTTTTCAGACAAGGTCTCTCTAAGTTGCCAAGTATGGCCTTAAACTTGTGACCCTCCTGCCTCAGCCTCCCCAGTCACTGGGATTATAGGCATTTTAACTAATACTGAATAAAAGGATAGATAGTAAAACAGGCAGCCACTTAAAAGCCAAAAAAGGGCTTTTCTTTAAATGTAAAGACCACTATATAAAATTAACCTGGGGGGGAGGGTGTCCACAGGGAAAGATAGGACTGGACAGACCTGAATGAAGGCTATAGACCAGCACCCTACCTGATAGCTACATTAATTAACTTCTAGACTGGTACACTTGGGTGGCAACGGGCTATCAGGTCCCTTCTCCAGGGAGAGATCTGCTGCTTTTCTTCTCAAATCCTACTCCTTTCACTCTCACCTTCTTTATCCTTGGGTTTCTTGCAATCCTAGAACAAGAACCCAGGAAGAAATCAGCAGGAAGCTGCTGGGGTCTGCTGCAATACTAGATTAGGTGTGGGGGTTCATAGCCCACCACTGAAAGCTGCAACAGGTGACTTCAGTAGTAATGGAGATTAATCTGGCTTTTCTGGCTGCAGTTCTGGGAACTGACCCCAGCGCCACTTCAATGTGTGATAGCTGCTACCACTAAAGCCGGCTTCATCAGCAGTAGATTCCTATAATTTAGATGGAGCCTACCCACCAGCAAAAATGGAAAATCTGGTTTCATCTCAAACTCCAGTTTCACTATGGGGAAACTTGGGGATGTTAAGTGATTTGCCCAAGAAGAAACCGTTGGGAGGCAACTGAACTGAAATTATGTTTATGATGATCAGGTTTCCTGGCTCCCAAAACTTGAAAGAGAGGTTGCAAAAACAGAAGTTAAGATGTCAGTCTAGGGAATTCCTGTATCAAAAGTATCAGCTCCTTTTTGTCTTGCTAGCATGATCAGTGAGGATGTGTTATATTAATAGGATGCTTTCTTGATCCTAGAAAACTCAGAGGTTAAAGTGAAAGGAGAGGACAGATGGGTCAATGTCCTTGGGAGCCCCATATCTCCAAAGGCAGACAATGAAAACCTTAATGCTTAGTCAAGGGGAGTTGTCAGTTCCTAGTTTGTAGGTCATTTTGAAGAGAATTTAGAGCTGGATTTTTACAGTTTTATTGAGGCACTTACTTTATAGTTGAGCTTAGGAAATTTTAACACCTGAATACTCAATGTTTCAGACTCTTAATGTTTCAGACTATCTTTTCAGTCACCTATTTCCATGTATCTTAAGCCCCACTGAAAGTATTTCTTCAACAGACTTTTGTAGTGATCCAGGGGAATAAATGTTGAGATTATTTTTCCCTCACATTTTGGTTCTGAATGTCCTACCATTTCCACAAGGGCTTTCTCAAAATGCCCTTGCTTACAGAGGCTGTTCTTCCCTGTGCTGACCTATTGTGAACCCTCCCTTCTTATAACTCATCATTTCTAAGAACTGAGTCATGCTCATTAGCATAATGCCATTTATTATAGTTATCTACACACTTGTGTGATCTCATGTAGTAGCCTTTAAGCCATTAGGTGGAAATGAAATATATATGTACCTATCCCAGTGGTTTATACTTGGATGACACTAAAAAAAATGTGTTTCACCATTCCCAAATAGTATTTTTTTTTGCTGACATGATAATGCAGGAATGGGGAGGGATGTTCAGTCTTCTTGAATAGACTTTTAAGTTTATATTTAGGCTGGTTAACTTTTAAACCAAAGAATATATATCCCCCTCAGCTTAAAATTGTCATTGCTTTACAGTGGGCTTGGTCACAAGCCAGAGTTTCTCACTCTGAAAACATTATGTGCTGAGAATGTTTCAAAAAACTTTCTGCACATTTTTTGTCAGCCACAAATGGTATTACCAACTCTCTTAATGATCAGTGCTACTTGGGTTGGAGCTGGAAAATATCATTCTAAGTGAAATAAGCCAATCCCAAAAAACCAAAAGCTGAATGTTTTCTCTGATATGCGGATGCTAATTCACAATTGGGGGGGGGGGCACTGTAAGGAAGAATAAAGTTACTTTAGGTAGAGAGGATTGAGGAGTGGGGAAGGGTTATGGAGGTAGGAAGAATAGTAGAATAAATCAGACATTATTCCCTATGTACATATATAAGACCAGTGTAATTCTACATCATGTACAACCAGAAGAATGAGAATTATATATGATGTATCATACAAAAAGTGTATTCTACTGTCATGTATAACTAAAATAAAATAATTAAATAAAAATTTTAAAAGGCAGGTATGTTCTCATTAGCCCACCTGTACTAACTCCCTTTATTGGAAATTACACTTTCATATTTGTAGAATCAGATGAATTAGTTGGCTTGGAGAGACCAGGTGTTTTGCTGAAGGTCACAGAAAATGAATAAGTTAAGCCCTAGAACCTAAATGTGCTCTCTGACTTGACTGTCCTAGACTTCTTTCCTCAGTTGTGAGCATGACACACCTCAAATACCTTTATGACTGAAAAGAACAGAGGCCAGGAGGTTTTTAATGATGTGCATAGAAGTTTCCAATACTCCTCAAAAGTAGAGTGTACTTTTTCTCCTTGAATAGTAGAATGCTGTGGGAATGATGCTCTGTGATTTTGGAGTCTAGGTTAGAAATAGCAATACAACTTCTACCTGGCTGTCTTGGGAGGATTGCTTTTGCTGGGCAGTCAGTATGCTGCAAGGAATCCTAGGTCTTGTGGAGGGGCTTGCTTGTGAGCATCCAAACCAGCAGCCTCCATTAACCACCAGTCCTGCAAGGAAGACTTCAAGATTCCAAACCCAACCATCTGGCTGCAATTGCATGAGGCTCCAAGTGGAGTGGAAATCCCAGCTGAGGTCAGCAGGCATGCAGGACTGAGAGATTATGGCATAGGTTATTATCTAAGTAGGGCCTGCCATTACAAAACGCTGATATGTTTGTGACTAGGCAACAGGTGGAAATTGGCAAAACTGAGGAAACTTGGTGGAAGCCTGATGGATCTTGAGGGCCTGTCAGGGCATAAAGTAAAATGAAGAAAATGTTATTGGAATTTGGAGGAAAGGATTTCTTGCTATGTCACAACAAAGATTTTTGCAACACGACCACATTCAATATCATAGTGAATAAGAAATGTGTCTAGTAATTCAAAGAATAACTATTCAGGTCTCCAGGCAGATTGTTGAAGGGCAACATGTCTTCTATCTGCCTGAAATAAAAAGAAAAGCTGAAGCACTATTAAATAAAGGAACCAAGACTTGATAACTTTTTAAAATTGTTATTAACATTCTTATTCCAAGCCTGCCCAGATGGCAAAGGACACTGAAATTAAGAAATAGCTCCTGTCCAGAGAACAAACCCAGGAAAACATCTGAACATGAAGCCAAGGGTGTGTCTGGAAGACCTCAGGGAGATTTTAGATGAAGCCCCAAAGACCCTTTCAAAAGACCGGGCTCGGGGTGTACCCAGTGGTAAGAGTGCTTTTCTTGCATGTTTGAGGCCCCGGCTTCATTCCTGCACTGCACACATACAGACAAGGCCTTCCAAGTGTATGCCTCATTGGTCCTCCCCATTTAATAAAAGGTGAAGGAGAGGGCTTAAGAACCTTCATGGCCTTCTCCCAAAGCAGCATTACAAAGAGCTCAAGGTAGGAAAGCTTGTCCCAGAGAGATTTGTGGGTTTGGAATTTGTGTAATGGAGTAAATCCCTGGTAAGATTCACAGTAAACCACAAGTTTTTTAGATAATTATATTGGCAGACATACCACAGCTTAGACTAGTAGGAATGAAAACAATAAAAAATGAAAAATAGCCTTTGAACCCTCAACTTCTACAAATAATCAACTGCAAACTCTAGCTGCTTTTTATTTTTGCAGGGCTGGGAATTGAACTCAGGTTCTCCTGCATACTAAGCAAGTGGTCTACCACTGAGCTACATCCCAGACAACATTTTTTATTTGAACAGGAAAGAATTTAAAGGGCAGGCCCAAGAACTGAGAGGCAAAAATTGGAGTGTTCCCAAAGAACAGAACTGGATCCAAAAGTATTTCAGAATTGTTATGAACAAATGTCTATTATGTGCCTCCCCTTGAAAAATATCAGATTGCTCACCTCCATCCCAGCAGCTCACCAATGTTGGGTGCATGAAGAGGAGTACACAATTTGTCTCCTTAGTTATGGAACTAAAGATAGTGAGGATTAGTACTTGGGAAACTTCACCAGAGGGACTGGTTCTGTACCCTGAGCCAGTTTACATGACACGGGGTCCTATAGCACTAGCTTAATCCTGATGGGTTAAGAGGACTTCAGGAAATCTTGGAAGAGGTGACTGTTTTGCAGGGAAGGCTGCATCGGGCTAGAATGTAGACTAATGGTTTTAAACTGCCTGCAAGTTCTTTTGACACTTCTCCCATTAAGAGAGATGGTGTCAGTTTCACTCTTGAGTATGGGGTGTCACTCGTTTCTAGGTAATTAGAGTACAGCAGAAGTGATGCTTTATGACTTCATTAGAAAAGCCTTTTACCTGTCTCAGGAATCTTCTTGCTGGCAAGCTTCTGCTGTGAGAAATCCCAGGCAGCATCAGCCACCAGACATATGAGTGAGGAGGTCTTCTAGATGACTCCAGCTCCAGCCAGCATCTGACCACAAGCAAATAAGGAAAGCCCAAAGAACTACCTGAGTCCAGAATTGAGAGGTGATAAGGCGTGACTATTGTTTTATACCACTAGGTTTAGGGTATTTGTTGCACAGCAACCAAAAACTAGAACAGATCTCTGAAACACTGAAGAGAATCCACCAGATGGTCCTGGACCCTCTCCAAGTATGGCTGTTTGTTTCTCAGTACCCATTGGATATGTCTTCTCTGATGCCCTGTTGGCCGGAGGTTCTTATCAACCAAAGCTTCTCCTTGTCTTAGAATCTTGGCATTTTTGAGTCATAGTAAGAGAAATGTATAGACTTATTATCAAAAAATTGGCAAACTAGGTTACATCAGTAAGTGCTACTATGTTCTAGAGAGAAAAAATAGTACTAGTTTCAGCAGTGGTTCAGGGCAGTTAACCTTCTCTAAGCCCTTGCTGAGTGTCACTGGCTCATTATAGAGACTTGTTAGCCACAAGTCAGTTAACATGCCACTTAGTTAATGTATTTTTTTATTATTACAGGACTGAAATGGGTTGCATATAATTGTTTTGAGCTTTTTTTATGGAATAGTTAATGTGTATAGATACGTATTAGAAGCCCAGTTTTCATCATGGGTGATTGTTTTGAGCTTTTAAGGTAAAGCAAAGAAAGGTCATTCTAGCATATAGATCTAGTAATGCATCCTTTGGATATTTCCAAATAATTTTTTTCTCACTGTATATAATAAACATCTGCCCTAGGAGCTTTTAACAACACAAGGAAGCACAAAAGAAAAATATTCCTTATGTTTTTTTGCTTTCTTCATCTCTCCAGGAATTTGTTCTCTTTTTAACTCATGTCTTTCCAGACTTTTTTCCAGGCATATATATTCATGGGGTAATATATAGTGTTTTAGAACTACTTTTCTCAGTCATTCCATTTATCATCATTTTTTTGTATTTGCATAGTATTCCTTTTAATAGTTGTGGTACAATATCACAATGCCTGTGGTTGAATAATCCCCCCGACCTAGTGTTTTACTACTATAAATAATGAGCATTCCCTTTTTTTTTTTTTTTTTTTTGTACCAAGGATTGACTTAACCACTGAGCCACATCCCAGCCCCCCCCCCCTTTTTTTTGTATTTTATTTAAAGACAGGGTCTCACTAAGTTGCTGAGGTTGTCTTTGAACTCTCGATCCTCCTGCCTCAGCCTCCTGAGTCTCTGGGATTACCAGTGTGCATCACTGCCCCCAGCTCAGTGAGCATTCTTGTCTAAAGTGGATGGATCAAGGAATAGGAGTTAAGTTATAAGCTAACCAGTATAATGTCAGATCATGCTACTCCTGTGTGAACCCCCAACCCCATGGCTCCCATCTTAGAGACCTAAAAGGCCCTATAACGCCTGGAGTGCCTGTACGTGCCCTTCCCTGTGTCCTCTCTACCTTATCTTCTCTCAATATTTTCCTTATTTGTTGCCTCAAATCTGTTCCTAAAAATACACTAGGCATGCCCCATTTTGCCTAAGATCTTTGGCCTTGGCGCTTGTCCTTCCCTTTGCCTGTGACACTTCTTGCAGGTATCCACAAGCTGCTGCTTTCACTTCCTTTTTGTTTTGGCAGTTTGGGCTTCAGCAGACAACTTACCTTAACCATACTATGTATTAAACGAACATCTTATCTTAGCAGCTCCTTAATCTGCCCTCACTTTTGCATTCCCTGTTTCCTTCACCCTCTTTCTCCTTCTCTATAACACTTACCTGACAGATTTTACATTTATTTCACTCTTCCACAATAAGTGTTGTGAAATCAGGGACTTTTGATAGTTTTGAGCACTGTTTTACCCATCATACCTTTGGGATTGAAACAGTACCCAACACTTAACTGGCACTGTGTGAGCTAAGTAATGAGAAGCCTATCATATAAAGGTCATGAGGGAGGAAAGTACCTTTCTTGAATGTTGAATCAACTATATATTTTTTTATTCAATTTGCTAATAATTGGTCACAGGTTTTCTACATTTGTATCCATGAAGGACATGGTCTATAGTTTTCTTGTAGTATCTTTGGTTTTGTTATCTGGGAATTGGGGGCCTCATTAAAATAGGGGAGGTGTTCCTTCCTTGTTTATGTCCTGAATTTGTATAGAATGCTAGAAATATTCCTGTGTGCACTGTTTTAGCTGCACCTCCTACATTGTGATGTATTGGGAGCACATGTATCACAGCAAGTGTGAGCCAGCTGCTTTTTCCTTGAGGCAGGCAGATTTCCTGAGTGAAGGTAAAGAGTTCTTGTGAATCAGGCTGTATAATGTCTGAGGAGAACAGACTGACCCTTGTGGAAGCAAGGAAAGCTAGCTCCAGTACTGTTCCCAGTCCTAGTGAGCTTTGCTGTAATGATTTCAGCTGAAGTATTTTATTGACTTAGGGTAAGTTCCATGTTTTAAAAGGCTGAAGTCTGGGGCCAACAAATGTGAAGAAAATTTAAATATCAGAAGGGATCTGTAGAAGAAAATCAACCATCTGTAGTGTTTAAAGTAACAGCTCTAAATTAACTGTGAGAATATGTGCAAGGATTCTGTGAAGTCTTTTAGGTGATTGATGGGGGGTGCCAAAGTACAGCAAATAAGATTAGCAACTAAGCAAAAGAATAAAAAAGAACTTGGGAATAGGAAAAGGAAAGACAGTGGAATGAATCTGACATAGTTTTCCTGTGTACATATATAAAAACAACATCGTGGATCCCACCGTCTTGTACATCCATAAGAAGAGGATCCTAACTGGAACAAAATACATTCTGTACTTGTATGTTTATATCAAAATGGATTCTGCTGTGGAGTATAACTAAAAAGAACTAATAAATCAGAAAAAAAAAAAAAAACAAGAACAACAACAACAAACAGAGCCTTGAGAAAATTACTCTTGATTACTCTTATTCTTCCATGTTAGGTAGAAAGTGTCCATATTTTGTCACCATCTCTTCCAGGTCTTGAATTAGCAGTCTCCATCAGAGGACATCTCCTCCTAGAAAACTTTAAGATTCAAGTGCCTAAGATCTCCTTAAAAGGCCCATTGCATCAAGACTCATAGGTAGTTTTTCTAATACTAAATCACTTTTTTCTAATGATTTGTCAGTTATTGTTATTTTATAATTGGAAAATAATGATGGTTTTAGGTTAAAATTTGGAAATACCAAATAAATTTAACCATTTCTATTCTACTGTTTACAAGATTCAGAAGCAAATAACCTTTTGGCCATTCTAGGATACTCAAAAGAGAGTATAGCAGTTTTACTCTCAATTGGAAAAGGCAAATTAAAGAAGAGTTGACAAGGAAACAAAATATGAAGTGTTATTTAAAAGCAAGAAATCTTTACATATTGATACTGTAAAAAGGTCAGCAAAAGTACGTGGTGATGATTATAGGAAATTTAGTTTTTCAAAAACAAGGAACTTTGCTTCAAGAGTATGCCAAAAGTATAGGGATCTCACCATATTTTTTTCTTTTTCATTTTATTGTGGTTTTAACTTTATTTTGAACATGTATTATGTAACACACTGCATGCTACATAATATATCAAGTAGCCTTCTAGCAGGGGTAGATGACCATACTGAGTTTTTTTCATCAATCAAGAAAATGCTTCCTTAATCCGTGTTCTCCAAACCCTTTGATTTATAATAACGATTAACTCCAAATATATGTCTTTCCATCAAATTCCACTTATAGGGAAAATGGGCAACCCTTTTTTCCTTGCCCCCCTTAGCAAACCTATGGATGTAGACAGTGGCCACTCCCAGGAAAACAAAACACATGCCCATTATACTGACTCCTAGAAGAATTTCAAACCACATTTTGGCAAGGTTATTTAAACCAAATCCCTATCCCTTAGGCTCCTTATAGGTGACTGGTTTTGGCTCCTTTCCCAGTCACCATATTTTATTTTCAAAAATAACGTTTATCTGAGTACAGAAGGAGTTGAACGGTCATTTTATAGAAAGAAAACTCTAATTCGACTTTGTAATCCAAATAATGACTTACTGTGAAGAATTTGCCCTTTATTAATATACTTTCTAAAGCCTTTCTAAATATTTGTTTAGGTATACATAAATTGTAATAAATTTAAAATTAAATTTAAAATAATTACCTTTATGAACATATTAAATAAGCCAACATACATTATACTGAATTTATCATCATAATGAGATTAACAGCTCCCTTAATAAACCAGTAAACACTTCCATTGTGTGTGTAAGGTAAGTGCTCTACCACTGAACTATATACACGAGGTCCTCACATTCATTATCTCATGAGATGTATTACTTTGTAACTGTATTCTGGTGTGGTCTCAACCATTTTATTAATTTTTACCTTAACCAAAATAACGTATTTCTTTTCAACAGAGAGAACTGGTATATATAACACCAGAAACTAAATTTTTTCTTCCATGACTATACATTTTATATCATTTATAGATTTTAAATTCAAAAAATATTATCAAAGACATTTGGACTTGATTACTCTTTAGTCATTCTACAGTGTATAAAAATAGAAGACAAGGTTAAAGCCATGTTGAGTGACCATTGTTTTATATCTTAGAAATTGTCAGAGTATCTAAATACTGTTTATTAATTAAATCTAGTAAATATGAGCCTAAGTTCTTAAAACTGTAGATCTAAAAATTACAATTCATGTTTATACACTTAATCCTTATGATTTGTAGCATAAGAATTTCACATGATTAAATCAAGATCCATAATCCAAGTTTTAGAGAATTTAAATCCTAAAAAAACTAAATCCAAGTCTTGTACAGACGAGCACTTTGTACTGACATTTTACATGATGGTAAAAACAGTGTGTCAGCACAGTTGTTTTTAAACTAAATTCATTTCAATTTGTCTAAAGGGATATCATCAGGAGTATTACCTGGATTATTCTCTAATAAAACTCTCTAATGTTTATATTCAACAGACCTCAATATTCTTAAACCAAAAATTTAAATCACATCAAAATGTTCTAGTTTTCCTGCCTTTCATATCTTACAACATAGTAACCAAGGCCGTTATTCTAGCTCATGGCTAACTTTTTTCTCTTCTGTTACTTTTAGCAAGAAAAAATTTTTAAAAGCCAATATGAGTAAAGCTTAAGAAACTTAAAAAATCATTTGAATTTTATCTGGACTGGATAAGTATGTAAATAACACCTGAGTGCTTTTTTTGATTAATTCATAAAATTTTGCCAAGATTAGAGGAAAGGGAAGGAGAGGAAAGGGGGGAAATGAGAAAGAGGAAATGAGAAAGAGCACAAGGCAAATCAGACTGGTGAAAGCTGATCTATCACCTCATAATTTTATAATTATAAAAAATAGAATTTTGCACTTACAAAAACAGTTGTAGGATTTTATAGTACTATTCATGTCAGTTTGAAGAGTTTTTCCTCCTTCACTAAAGAGGATCGGATCCCTCTTGGGCTAAGGAAATTGTAATTTGAATCCTAAAGCCTATCATCGGGCCCCATTACTGTCGTTTAGAGGCTTCTACTTCTTTTGCTTTTTAGATAAAATAGATAATTTTTCAGTGATTATTGTTGTTGTTTGTTTGCAATGTACAATTTTTCATCTCCTGGAGCCAGGAAAAGATGAACTTCTTGAATAGGTTCAAGGAGTTTTGGAATTTATGGGCCAGGGCAGGATTTGAAAAGTCCTTAACATTGGCACAAAATCTGGATATAGCCAGGATTAGATGTTGTATTATAAAATGTTAGGGTCCTCTTCATATGAAAGCTGCAAAAAAATTTTTTTCGGTATATAATACATAGATATTTTATTATATAACAGATGGAATTTATGAGAAATCATTGCATCTGTTTTATGATGAAATCAAGTGAGGTGGCTCTTCAGAAGCAATTTTGAGTCTGGTCTCTCTTGTAAGTGAAAAATATTCTTTTTAATTCTCTAATTTATTTAATACCTTGTTGTGTGTCTTCCAGTAATCTTTTTCTGGGTGCCTAGCATGACATACACTTTGTGTTCTTGCAGGGAGTATCAGTATGAAAAGAACAGCCCAGGCTACAAAGGACTCTTCTTTGAAGCAATCCCTAGAAAATGGAACTCATCAAGATTCCTCTTATAAGTAAAAGGCAAAGACACCATAAGGCAGTGGACCTCAGGAAGCCCCCCTTAAATAAATATGAGGAATTTAGCTGCTTCTCTGGGGGGAGTGATGGGAAATGGAGAGTAACAGCAAAGTCACGAAGTTCTGGAAAACTGCTTTAGAAAGCTGCAATTTTAAGAGACTTTGCTTTAGTATGCTTATTTCCAAAGATGAGGGAGGAGGAGGGAAGAGAAAGGAGAGCTACAAATAGGAAAGTGTGGAATAGGTTTAGGCAGAAATGTAAGACAGAGTTGATGTTTTTCATAGTTTATTATCAGCATAGATAATAGAATCTTATACCAATTTTTTTCATTTTTTAAAAATATAATTTTAGGGCTGGGGCTGTGGCTCAGTGGTAGAGCATTGCCTAGCTTGTGTGAGGCACTGGGTTTGATTCTCAGCAATACATATAAATAAATATGAACATCTAAAAAAAATTTTAGAAAATAAATTTTATAGTCACAAGGAATTGTAAAAAGTAGCAAGAATCCCTATGTACCTTCACCCAGAATTCCTAAACCCTCTAATAGTAAAATCTTATATAACCTATATATAACCTCTACATTATCAATACCAAGAAACTGACATTTGTATGATACTGCCTACTAACCTGGAGATGCATTTGAATTTTATCAATTACTTGTTTTCTCTCTACATATCATTCAGTGAAATTTAATCACATATATAGATGCATGTAACTACCACAGTAATCCTGAACAAAATGATTTAATCATCACAAAGAAGCACTCAGGCTCCATTTTATAATCATAACCCTCTCTACAAATGTAACCCCTGCCTGGCAACCACTGATCTGTTCTCCATAACCACAATTTTGTCTTTTCAATAGATATATAAGTGGAATCACACAATGCACATAACCTTTTTAGATTGGCTTCTTTTTGCTCAGGCTAACAACCTTGAAATTCTTTCAATGTGTTGCATGTAGCAATGGTTTGTTCTTTTTTTACTACCAAATAGTATTTTAGTGTACGGATAAACCACAGCTTATCCATTCACTTATTAAAGGACTTTTGGGTTATTTCAAGTTGTCAGCTATTCAAAGAAAGTTGCTATAAATATTTATGTGTAGATTCTTGTGTCGATACATGTTCTCATTTCTGTAAATATCCAGGAGTACAATTTCTGAGTCTTACTGTCTACATTTAACTTTATAAAAAAAAAAAAAAACAACTGTCAAACTCTTTTTCAGAGCATTGTTTTATATTCCCACTTTTGGTGTGTGAGAGATCTAGCTGCTTTATGTTCTTATCAGGAGTTGTTATTTGTTTGTTTTTTCCATGTCATTCTAATAGGTGTTTATATCATCATGACTTTAATTTGTATTTTTTCAGTAGTTAATGGTATTGAACATCATTTCATGTGCTTAACATTGAACATTTGAATAATCTCTTTGGTGAAGTGTTTAAGTCTTTTTGCACATTTTCTAATTGGACTTTTTATTTATTTTTTTTTTTTACTGTTGCTTTTAGAGATTTTTAAATTCTGAATATAAGTCTCCTGTCAGAATTATGAATCACAAATATTATCTCCCAGTCTGCACCTTGTATTTCATACTCTTAATAGGATCTTTCTTAGCAAAATGATTTGGTTTGATAAAGTCCAACTTATTGGTAGTTTTCTTTTATGAATCATGATTTGGGCATTATGTCTAAGAACTCCACCTAGCCTTGGGTCATAAAAATTCTCTGTAGTGTTATCTTTTAAAAGTTTGATGGCTTTACTCTTCACATTTGGATAAAATTTAATCATATATAGAGATGCATGTAATTACCACAGTAATCCTGAACAAAATGAGTGGATGTTTGCTTTCAAATGTGAGGTTTAGGTCAAGGTTCATTTTTAGCTAAGGATATCATTCTTCTAACACTGTTTTTTTGAAAAAAAAAAAATCCTTTCTCCTTTGAATTGCTTTTGCCTTTTTGTCAAAATCCATTGACTTTACTTACGTGAATTTACTTATGTCCTATTCCACTGACGTGTATCTGTCCCTCTACCAGGTACCTAATTGTCTTGATTTCTATAGAGAGAGAGCAGTAATTTTGAAACTGGGCAGTGTGATTTTACTGATTTTCTTACATTTCCGTGTAAATTTAAAAATAGTTCTCTTATCTACAAAAAAATATTTTAGATAAAATTTCATTAAGCCAATGAATTAGTTTGGGGAGAATTAACATCTTCAGTCTGAATCATAAGCACACACTGTTCTCTATTTATTTCAGTCTTTTAAAAACTTTTTCATGAGAGGTTTCTAGTTTTCTTCATACAAATCCTGCAGTAGTTTGTTAGATTTAGACTGAAGAAAAATTTGGGGATCAATTGTAAATAGTATCATGTTTTTTAAAAAATATTTTTTTTAGTTGTACATGGACACAATATATTTATTTATTTATTTTTATGTGGTGCTGAGGATCAAACCTAGGGCCTCACACCTGAGAGGCAAGGGCTCTACCACTGAGCTACAGCCCCACCCCTAGTGTCGTGTTTTTAATTAGAGTTTTGACATATTCAGTGCCAGTCCACAGAAGTAAGATTGATTTTTGTGTATGAACTTTGCAACCCTGCCCTCCAAACCCTTCTTTTTTGTTGTTAGAGAGAGAGAGAGAGAGAGAGAGAGAGAGAGAGATTTTTTTTAAATATTTTATTTTTTTAGTTTTCGGCAAACACAACATCTTTGTTTGTATGTGGTGCTGAGGATCAAACCCGGGCCGCACGCATGCCAGGTGAGCGCACTATCGCTTGAGCCACATCCCCAGCCCCAAACCCTTCTTATAAGTTGTTTTCTTCTACTTTCTGGAAGACGTGGTTTTAAATTGCTTATTTATTATTTTGTTTGACACAATTCAGCAGTAAAACAATCTGGGCCCTAGAGACTTCCTTATCAAAAATTATCAAAAATTTTTAAGCCATTAATTCAGTTTCTTTAGTGGTTATGACTTCAAGTTATCTGTTTCGTCTTGGGTGAGTTTTGATAGTTCATAGATTTTAAGGAGTTGGTATTTCTGTTCAGTTGTCAAATTTACATGCAGAGTGGTTTATATAGTTCTTTATTATCCTTACAATGTCTGCTGGATCTATAATAATCTCCCCTTTCATTCGTGGCATTGGTAATTCTTGTCTTTCTTTTTCTTACCTGTCTCTCTTGTCACTCTCACCGTCTTTAGTCAGTATTAGTTTGTCAATTGTATTGACATATCAAAGAATAAGCTTTTGTTTTGATTGATTTTTCTCTATTCTCTATTTGTCTAATTTCAACTTATTATTTCTACTCTTTTTTATTTTTATTTTTTATTTTCTTTCTTCTGCTAGCTTTGGGCTTATTTTGCTTTTTTTTTTTTTTCCTAATTCCTTGAGATGGGAACTTTGTTATAGATTTGACACCATTTTTTTTCCTTTCCTTTTTTTTTTTTTAAAAAAACACTGGAGTTGGAACCCAAGGCCTCATATATGTGCATTGTAAGCATATGCTGTGCCACTGAGCTATACCCTTAGCCCCTTTCTAAGTATTTAATGCTGTAAATATCTCTGCAAGCATTGCTTTAGCTTCACATCAGTCACTTTATATATATTGTATTTTCATTCACTTCAGTATATTTTTTAATTTCCTTTGAAACTTCATTTTTGGCAACTGCATTATTTAGAAATGTGTTGCTTATCATTTTCCACTGTTTTGAGATACTTTGGGTATCTTTCTGTACACACACACACACACACACATTTAATAATGGAACCAACTAGAAATCAATAAGTGTGTGTGTGCAAGTATATATATATATATGAAATTTGTGAAGGTTTTTTTATGACCCTGAGTAGGATCTGGTCTATCCTTGGTATCTATTAGTTTTCCTTACTAAGTAGTCTGTCCTGGAAATAACATATATTCCTTCTACCTACATTCCATTGTAAGACTAATATCATTTGGCCACACCTAACTGCACAAGAGAGCAGGAAATAGATTCTACTTTTGTGCCAGAAGGAACTGTGAATCAGGGTCAGCAATTACAGAACACTCTCTTGGCTGTTTCATTTATATCTTTTGATTTCTGTTTTTCCCATTCTCAAATCTTATAGATATGCTAGTATATTTAATAATATATGTCCTTCTGCTCTATCTTGTATAAATTTATGTTTTTATAAATATTTGAAAAATATGTAGGATTTTTAAAATATGTTTCAAAGTATATGTTGCTGCATATCATTCTAATTATTAATTTTTCACTATTGTATTTTGGAGATAGTTACGGTGCTGTAGGTAAATCTAATTTATCTTTTCTTACCACTTCAAAAATATTTCCCTTTATTCATTTTTATTTAGTATATTTTATTTATCCTGTTTACAAAATCAAAAGTTTTACTAATGATGTTATATTTAGTTTTCCAATTATTTTTGCAGCAATAACAAAGAACTGCTAATTTAGCAGCTTAAATGGCAATAATATTTTTTTCACAAATCCGCATTTGAGCTGGGATTGTCAGGGTCGGCTCCTCTCTGCTCCATGCAGTATCAGCTAGAGTCAGTGGAGACGCAGCAGATTTAACCCAGGGGAACTTTTAACAGCTCCTTTTAAATTTTATCTTGAAACCATCTGACTAAATTGCTGAGGGTCTCATTGTATCACCCAGGTTGTCCTTGGAACTTGAGATCCAAGGCATGTGCCACTGTGCCTGGCTCAAATTCATCTTTCTAAAGTATATTAAGTACCCTCTCACCTGCCATCTCAGTCACATTTTAGAAAGTTTTTCATGCTCCCTAAGGTTAGGGAGAGCTGAAGTGGTGCCAAGAAGATAGGGAAGAGGCTGATCTTTATCACATCCCTTACCATCACTCCTTCTCCAAAATTCTATGCTTAAGTCCTTCATTTCCTATCAGAAATTATCATGGACTTGTGTTGAACTGTGGTGGTTCAGAATTCAGGGCCCTTTTCTTCTGAGAGAACCTAGCCCTGTGAGTCGTCTTGCAGTGGGGTGTGGGGATAACACCCCAATTCCTACTGTGGAAAACAAAGGGCCTACACCCTCCCTTGCCCTATTTCCTGGCAGCTGTGGCATGGCCTGTGACTAAACTTGCTCAGTTGGATGTGTTTGCTCAGAGCTTTGAATATGGGTAAAGATAAAAGTACTATCAGGAGTCCTGGTCATGTTGATTGTGCCACTTTTTAAGCCTTCCAGAACAGTCTTGATTCCTGCCCATTTTCCATATTGATCTTCTAGCCTCTAGGTTATAGGGAAAATTTTTTATGAATTTAAAGGATTCATCCTATAAAATTCCCCCTTTGCCTAAGATACTCAAAGGAAGATTCTATTATTTGCAAACAGGAAAGTCCTAACTGAGAGCACTAATATTCCAGGTGGACTCCGATGCTGATTGAAGCCCCAACCACAGAATACAAAAACTGGCTCTCAAGACCTCTGTATTCAATGTCAGAATCCAGAACTGCCACCTTCCAGAACTGTCCATTAGCCACTATCTACTCTGCCTCAACTATAAGAGCAACTCAGCGGTTGCCTCAAGGCCCCCAACCCAATCTCCATACATTAGCCAAAGCATCTTTGGAAATATAAACCTGATGTCACCACATTCCTCTGCTGAAACCTTGCAGTGGCTTCACTGACTCTCAAAGACCAAAACCCTTAAACTTTTTAAACTTTTAGCCGTAATAAGAAACACAACTTATATTGAGACTCAGTATAATTGGCACATAGTTTATATAGAAAAGTGTTACAAAACAATACTTATGCTTCATTAACAAGTTAGTGTCTTTCTGGCTCTAGATCCATATTGCTTCTCAAAGCTACTCTCTGATGAACTCTGACATTCTGCTTCGCCTTTAAAAACAGAAATCAGGGTTATACGAAAACAACCCCCTAGCAGGTCACGACCTATAGTCTAAGAAATCCTGGCCTGTCCAGGAATGGGCCCCTACCTTGTTCTTCCCAGCCATGCCCATGCTGTGCTCCTCCTCCTGAACCATGCTCCTTTGCAGTGGCCAGGCTTTCAGCAACCACAGGGCCTTTCCCAGGCTGTTTTGACTACTGAATCTCTCACCTTCCTCCCCTCATATCATATTCCCTGTTCTGGGGGCAATGAATGTACCTTATGATAGACCCTCTGAGTCCTCATCATGGTTGTAATTTGATATTTATGGCTGACTGATGATTTGAATAAATACTTGCATCTTCCCCAGTAGACTGGACATGGTAGGAGGGCAGGGTCCCTGTGTTTTAACTCACTGTTGGGAGAGGTAGTCTGCCTGCATCTTGAGCATCCTTGCACCTTGTTGCTGGCTATGTGGACAATTGTTGGCCCTGACTACTCTTCCCAGGCTGTTTCCCAGCAGATATTATGTTGATCATAGATATCTTGAGGTCTGAACTATCATCTTCCTCCAGGAGAGACAGCAGACTTGCTTGCTGCTTTCTGTAACATATCAGGGTCCCCATGCTCAGTGTTCTTCTGCAAAGCCACTATATATGTGTGTGTGGCATCCACCTGGACCCCACCATACTATCCCTGTGGGAATAAGGAACATGGAAAATGTGCAGACCTGCCGGTGCTCATGCTGTCTATTGTCCTGTCACAGTTCTACGCCTCTGTCTGTGTCAGCATCCATGAACCAATAACAGTCTAACTTAACTAACTTGTAAACAGGTTAAAAAGTTCCAGACATAACCCTAGCCATTATTCTCCTAACAGCACACACTATCTGGCAGAAAGTAGATATTCAGTATTTATGTGTAAGATGAATACATGGATAGATGGACTTTCTCAACTCATACTTAAGACATTGCAGGGATCAAACCTTTCCAGAAATGCCAACCACATTCTGGAATCCTTCTGAGATTGCACAGATGACAGTTGAGGGGGGGACACAAAGATTTGTCCTTAAGTCTCTGCATTTATGTGCCTAATTAGAACTTTTTTGTTCAACCAGCCCTTATTCTGATACGTAAAGTATTTAAAGGGGTAAGCTCATCAGATAGCTGTACTTCCTGAATTACTTGACTTGGTCTAATGTTCTAATGTCGAGCTGAACTTGGTGGTGATGTTTGGGGAGGGCTGATGAAGGAGGTTGGCAGCCTGGGGCAGGCAGAAGCTTGGGTTCTATTGCAAAAGGGGAATTCTAGACATATCTGGGTGTCTTGAAGGGGGCTGGAGAGTAGGGGATCCAGGAAGTGAGAAAGAGAAGTGGGACAGCAGCAAAGGCAAATGTGGCCTCAAGTCCTGCCCACTGGCTGGTGGCAGGAGTTAGGGACACATCTCGAAAATTCTTCTCTGAGGCTGCATGGGCTAGAGTGCTTCAGATGACAGCTGTCCAGAGGGATTGTTCCCCTTTTGCAAACAGCATTTTTTTTTACGACATAAGCAAAGTTTTTGCACTTAGATTACAGCTACCTTCAGGACAGATAAAAGAAGGAAAAGAAAGCAAGAGAATGTAAAATTTAAAGCCATTAAGGCTTATTAAATTAAAAGTTGAATAATGTATGGAAAGGCAGATAGCTCTTTGGGATTCTTGGAGATGGTAGGATAAGAAGAACCTTCAGGTTTGGACTGGATCAAGTGTTCTCACCAAGGAGATACCACCCCTGAAGAGGCAGAAATGGGTTCTTAAGAGACAAAAAAGAACTTAGATGTTCCATGGTTGTGGCCCTTTGGAGGATAAAGAGATATACAATGTTTCTATGTATTAAAATGTACTGGAGGAGGGGGATTAGAAAAGTATCTTTAATAGTCTTTGCGGGGGTGATAAGGAAAAAGTTGAAAACACTTGACTTCCTGAATCAAATGGAAGGCTTTTGTTGACCACCAGTGGGTCCTTCTGGAAAATGAAACAAGTGCGTTATTTCAGCAGAAGGAAAAAGATCCCCCCTCCCCTACTTCTCTTTCCAATACTGAGATTTGAACCCAGGGATGTTTTAGCCTGAGTTACATCCCCAGGCCTTTTTATTTTCAGTCTCACTCCGGTGCTGAGGCTAGCTTTGAATTTGTGATCCTCCTGCCTCAGCCTTCTCCTGAGTCTCTGGGATTACAGGCACATGCCACCATGTCCTGTGTGGAAAAAGATCTTACACATCACCTAGAGGACATTGTGTTGGAAATCTAAATGCAGCAGTGGGCAACTGGGATGCTCCACATGGTTGCTCAGTAGGTGATAAGCTTGCTGACCCCATAAAACTTCACTGTGCCCAGACTGCCAGGCTGATGGCCTCACACACACTGGAAGCCCCCTAGACACAGCAAGAGGAAGACTTGATATAGAAGTCAAGATTCTAGAAATTAACCCACCTACTTCCTACCCTCCCATTTGTTCTGTTTCTCTTCTGCCTGTCCTCTCCAGCTCTGGTTTTTGCTACAGGCAGGAAAATCAGTAGCAATGTTCATGAGTGAGTAAGAAGAATGCCAGAAAGAGAGCCGTGTCCTGATAGGAAAGAAAGAACCTTCAGCCAAATCATTTCAGTGTGGAAAGCCAGATCATCTACTCTACTCTCTGTGAAATCAAATCATAATGCAAACCAAGCTTTTGGTTTTCCTAATCCATGCTGCTTTATCCATGTTCACCTAGATGCGTGGTTCCCTTACAAAACAAAAGTGAAGACAGTTTCAAAAGTGGGCAATGTATTGTTCTAATCCCTTAGGTAGGTATTCAACCTTGAATATGGCTTCTGGTCTCTGGGCTTAAAAGTCTGGACTTTGCCATTTGAAACGGTGATGTCGTCTTGGTGCTCTTAGGGTTATGAAAGATGGTCCACTATATCTCCTCTTATCGCCAGCCTTATCCTAATTCCCATTAAGGCAATGCTGGAAAGAAAAAAAATTTAATTGGGTAACAAGAATTTCCACTTTGGAAGCCATAACTACATATAGGTACTGTTTTTAAGAGCTTTGTATTAATTTTTTTTAGTACCAGGGACTGAGTACTACCACTGAGCTACATCCCTGGCCTTTCTTATTTATATTTATTATTATTTATATTATATTTTATTTTGAAACAGGGTCTCACTATGTTACCCAGGCTGGCCTCAAACTTGTGTTCCTCCTGCTTCAGTCTCCCAAACAGCTGGAATTACAGGTGTATGCTACTGTGCCTGGATTAATTAATTCATTTATTCATAAACAACCCTACAAGGGGAACACTATTTTATCAACCCTATGATACAGAGAGGGAATTCGGGTACAGAAAAGGTGAGTCATTTGTCCAAGGTCACACTGCTACTAGTAGCATTAGGATTTGAACCCAAACCTTTGGTCCCTGGAGAACTTGCCAAATGCTCATTTAATGTATCCTTGGCCAACTCTCTGCACTTGTGGACATCTTTGAATTCATGGATGAATGGGCTTAAGATAATATTGCTCTTAGCACAATGTACTTGGGTTTGAGTCTTAATTAAATATAATAATGTGCCAGGCCCCATGCACTGTTGACTCTTTGGGCCACTTTTATATAATGAATGAATTAATGGAGCATGCTGCCCTCTTGTGATGAAAATCACCCCCATGTGTCACCCCCATGTGACCTGTAGCTTTCTTGAATGCACATACTTACTTCCTTTGGTCCAGTCTTGTGGCTGGGGATTGGGGATGTGCGACTATACATGAAGCTGTTGACTCTGTAGAGTCAAAACTCTTAACCTGCCATTCTCCAGGATGCTCCTAACCTAGGACTGTCAGTGAGGTTCACAGATATGACAGAGTCCTGTTGCTTTTAACATCATCAACATAGGAGAAAAATAAGAGGTTTTTTTCTGTGGAAATGCCAGGAACACAAAAAAGACCTCATATCATTTTGCTTGGCCTAGATTGGAACCACGTTTAACAGACTTGGCAGAAAGACGATCAGTTGCAAAGTGAACTGAAGGTTGCAAATCTATCAGAACAGAGGCACAATAAAACCAGCCAGAAGGCACGTGTTTGTGTTCCAGCTCCACCAGGAATAAGTGTCTGACCTTGGGCGAGTTGCTTTTTTCTCTGATACCAGTTTCCAGGTGGGTAGAGTGAGGGGTTGAACTAAGTGATCTGGAGATCTTAGATGGGCAAGGTGCGGCATTCCACATTTGCTGAGCCCCCTTCCCGGAAGGTTTTCCTCTTTGCCTTTTTTAATTTTTGTACACATCCTGTTTAATAAGATACATATTCATGTTACTAGTCCTCAGTTTCCTCATTCATGAAATAATTTCTACATTACAAGGCTATGGGAGGAAGTAGTTTCCATCAGACCTGATATTGCAGGGCTGAGTCAGGCCAGGTTTGTTTAGGCAAAGCAAGCACACAAGCACACGTCATCCAGGAAAACTGACTTTGAATGTCTTAACACATGCACATTAGTCATCACCTTGTACACTACCACCTAAATAGATGGCAATTTGTGGGCTTTTTAATTCTTTCCTTCAGCTATATTTGTTGGTATTGTGAGTCTTGGACACACATGTCCCTGTGCAGGCAGAGCCTGGACATTGTCTCTGCTGAATTGCAGGGGCAGGGAGTTTTATTCCTCCTTAGAGGAGACACTGATGGTTACATTGTTCTCTTTCACCTGTATATCTAAACGTTTTTTTAATCCCTAACAGTTAAAAAGGAAATGAAATTTCATAGCAAGATATTTTAGCCTCAGTAATCCCACTGTGAAGAAATAACCATAAAGTTTTTAATTCTACCAAACAGTGTCTATAATAATCACAGCCAATCCAGAAACATGAATGTCTTAACAATTGGAACATAATAAGCAAATTCTCAAACTCATAGACTACTAATGATAATTTTAAAGACTATGGTAATGATGTGGGAAAATGTTTGATTAAGAACTGCAAATGGGCACTGGAATTATACCTATGAAAAACGATGTTCAGACAAAGCACAGGAGATGATATGTAAAAACTGAAATAGCTGCTTTGGTAAGCTGATATACACATTTTCAAGGTTCCCTTTAACATTGTGATACCCCTTTTACAACAAAAATAAATGCACTGTGAGACAGAGGGAAAAATCAGGGAAGATTTTTTGAGACATTTTGACTTTTGTTATTGGTTACAAAAAGCACCCCAAGTGGTCTTCAAAACCTTGTGTTTATTTAATCTATTATTTTAAGTCTTTCTTAAATCACAGGTCATTTTTTCAGTGTGTAATGTCTCTAGAAGTCTTCAGTCAGTTGTATGTACAGTTCATTCGGTTTTCAGATGGAGAGAACAGTGCTGGAACAGCCCTGCTCTATAGCTGTGCCACAGGCCTCATGTGGTCACACAAGTCTTGGCCTCCTCATGAACCGAGTCTGCTTTCATTGAAATGCCCCTCCATGGTCATAGTTTTGTCTTTCAGCTCCAAAGCAAGTTTCATCTTGTGTTCTTTTCTTCTTCTCCTGTTGAGAGCCACAGCCGAAGGGGCCCCAGCAAACTTCCAGCTGCCAGCAAACTTCCAGCTGCCGGCTGATGATTGGCTCACAGCGGCCCCAGCAACATCTAGCTGATTGGCTCCTCTGCGGTGATGCTCATTGGACTGTTTCCCTGCCCTTTCAGACCACGGAGCTGCTCATTGGGGGACTTTTTTGGCTCCGCCCACATGACCCAGCCAATCGGCCTCAAGAGCAGGAGGATTGTGGGACGGGGGAGAGAAGCTTGTGTGGGAGAGAGAGGTTTGTGGAAAGCCGGTGGTGGCAGTTGAGGCTCTGAGGGTTTTTCCTGAGAGGCTGTTTTGTTTGGCGTGTGTGGTTCTAAAAATAAAGTTAGTTTCTTTTGACAAGTGGCTCCTGATTGTGCCCAGCCAGACTGCGGCATTCTCCTCCTCCTCCTCTTGCTCCTCCACCCCTGTTTCTCACCCCCTCCTCCTCCATCACATGCTACTTAGAAACAGACATACTGTACCACACCTGGAAAAATGTCTATGATCCCAGTGCTCCTGCCTGGTTCCAGAGCTGAAAGGAAATTGGGATATTGCTCACACCCATGTGCCTGGCTCTGTGCAGTGGTGCTGGCCTCTGCCCTACTATGCAATGAGGACAAGATACCACAAAGCTAGGATACTACAGGAACCTTGATGTCGAATTTTACTTTGAGAACTTCCACTGCCATATTTAGTCTTGTTGGAAAGGTCCCTCTAAGCCTAGGAGTGAGAGGGGAAATGAGAAAGGCTGGTTTTATAGTAACTGGTGGGTACAGAGGAGGAGACCCTCAGCCAGGCACACCAACTACTTTCTAGAACACCTTATTTCATCTTCTCTCAATAACCTCCTGAGTCAGTGCTCTTGGATTCCCATTTTTCACAGAGGATATCAAGATTCCAGCAGACCTAGGCTGGGCCCAAAGCCACGCATCAGGGCAAAAGCAGGCTGGAGCTCCTCGGAGCTAATTACACTTGGACACAGTGACTTTCTATGGCTTTTTAAATTGAGTTCCAAATCAGTGTGAACATGATATAAATGCAGGGATGAAGTACAGAAGCAATAGTTTCTTTCCTCAAATCAGCCAAGGCACACTATGGAAAGGAATGGTCAGTCATATCCCAAGTTCACAGAGCTCACTTTTTATATTTTCTGTTGTCTTTTTCATGATTAGGACAAGCCTGCACACCTGTGCTCAGCTCATCTGTGTGGTGGAGACCCTTTCTGGCAAGCTGGAAACCTGCTTTTGGTTTTATAAAAGGATCAGAATCTACCTTTCACCATGTAGAAGATGGAGGTGTTACAAATAGAACTTCAGACTATAACCACACAAATGGAGTCCCTGAGAGGTTGCGGTCTTGCTAGTCTTTAGAGCAATAATGTTCAGTAGTTGCTGAGTAAATTTTAGACTTTCAAGAGTTTACATTTAGCTGTTTGATAAAATCTGAACTTTGTCCCCAGGAAGTGTGTTTCTTGGTGAGTTTGTAGTCTGAGTCTGTGCTCTGTGTTCCTCACGCCCTTGGCCTTCAGCTCACCTTGAGGATTTCCTTGCCCTTTGCAAGAGGATCTACTGCCCAGACTGCTGCCTCAGAGGGAGATGACCAGGTGAATATCTGGGTCTGGGGTGGGAGACACACTGGAGGAAGCACCACAGCAGTGCCTTTAAGGGAATCATCACCATACGGTGGTCTGAGCTACAGGATATCCCCCATAACCTGCTGAATCGCACCCTCCCTAGCAGACTGTGTATGGAGCCAGGCTTGAACCTAGAACACTGTGGCTTTCTAGGAGGGACCCCTTACCCTTCCCATGCTGTCCCCTCTTGCCTCAGGACCACCTTGTCCTCCATCCATCAGTGAACAGCCAAGGAAGGTAGTGGACCTGGCAGGACCTACTGTGTGCTGTGGTGAATGCATGAAATTGGGCCACTCCATGTGTCCTGAGCCCAGCCAGCACAAGAGCCCCCCCCCCCCGTATGGATTCAGAGGCCAGATGGAGCAGCCTCAGATAGTGCCTCCACCTTTTCTTGTCCCTTGGTAGGTGGAGAGGACCGTGCCAGACCACACTTAGGATGCCTCTGGCCTCCCTTCTTCAGGCCTCCCCCTGGAGCACTTTATCCAGAACGTTCTCCACAGTGCATTGAGTCAGGCTCACAGCACACCAGGCCAAGTCCCTCCAAACAATCCCAGCCCTTTCAAAATGGTGAGCTTTTTAAATATTTTATTAACAAATGAGGTGGCCAAAGAACAAGTTCTCTTGTGATAACCCCACCCCACCCCACCTCACAGAGCATCCACCATGTGCCCCCCACAGTGGTGGGGGTCTAGCACACTTTGCTGGCTGAGTTCTCAGCAGGCTCCTCGAGTCTTCATTCACCCCCCCCCACCAGCTGTTGGGGGGCAGGAAGAGACTTCCCTTTTTTATTTCCTTTTTTGGTACCAGGGATTGGACTCAGAGGCACTCGACCACTGAGCCACATCCCCAGCCCTATTTTGTATTTTAGAGACAGGGTCTCACTGAGTTGCTTAGTGCTTCGCTTTTGCTGAGGCTGGCTTTGAACCTGCAATCCTCCTACCTCAGCCTCCCCAAACACTGGTATTACAGGAGTGTGCCATCACGCCTGGCTGAGACTTCCCTTCCTAAGAGGGCAATGTAGAGAAAAGCTTCTGTGTGGTGTGAGTGCCAGGGCCACCAAGACAAGTCATGCCTATCCCTCTGGAGAACAGGAGTCCATGCTTCTTCCTGGGCAGGCACATTAGCTGTGGAGTGCAGTTGGGACAGGTAGAGGCCAGACTCGAAGCTCTATGTGATGAAGGCATTGTCACTGTCTTCCTCTTAGACTGGCCTAGAGAGCATCCTCTTATCTTGTCAGCACACAGACTCAGGACTGAGAAGCCTGTGATGAGCTCCTGACACCAGCTCCCCACAGGACCTTGGATGAGCCACATCCCCACATCCTACACCCTTCAGTATCCACAGCCATGAAGGGGACATCAGTACGTGGGGAAGTACTAAGGAGGGTGGATATTTCCTGTGCATTGAGAACCTTCTTTCCGAGAAGCTTGGCACTGACTCTGCACCAGGTCCTCCACTCTCCCCTGAAGACAGCAGCGGTCAACACACTGGCTCTGATTCTTAGGGCAGGCATCTGTGCCAGCTGAGGCTGGCCTTTTCTCTTCAGTCTTATTCCTCCAGCTTTGGATAAAATTATTACAGATACACAACGAAGTCTTCATAGTATAGAAAACCTGATACTGTTTTGCAGTGACTACCGCAGCTCACAGGGTGCACACTGTTTCTGCAACACCCTAACAGCTTAGGGTGGACATCACCACGGAGGTGGGCCTGCATCATTAGGAGTGTGCTCCAACAGGCCCCTGGCCGCATGCCCTGGGTCGCAGCCTGCTTGCCCTGACTGCACAGGGTGGCAGCAGCTGCTACAGGGTCTTCCAGGGCGAAGACCCAAGCATAGTAAAGTCCTCTCAGAAACAAATGATCCGCTTCTCATCTTCAAAGACTTTGGCCTCCTCTGGCTCTATCAAGTTCCCATTTAGACTAGTAGAAGGAGAAAAATAATTAAAATATATATATATTTTTTTAGTTGTAGATGGACACAATAACTTTTGTTTATTTTTTTATGTGGTGCTGAGAATAGAACCCAGTACTTCACACGTGCAAGGCAAGTGCTCTACCACTGAGCCACAACCCCATCCTGAGAAAAACAAATTTTACACACAGGAAAGCACTGGGGACTATTGGATGCTCCTTCCGTGTCCCTAACTCACTCTTGAGCATAACACAGCCCTCAAGGTAAGGAACAGGCTCTATTCAAGTGGTGCTTTGATACTAACATTAATCCTCTCCAGTCACTTTTGCTTTCATAACTGGGCATCTCACTAAGGTCACCTAGAGCCTCCAAAAGCCTGAACTTAGTGACATTTTTCTCAGGTCTTGTCTTCTGGGCTTTCACAGGCAGCATTTGACTGTCCTAACAGTTTCCCCCTTTTTTTTTTTTTTTTTTTGCAGTAGCAGGGATTGAATCCATGAACATTGCGTGCTAGGCAAGCACTCTGCCACTCAGCTACATCCCCAGTCTTTTTTATTTTAAGACAGGGTTGTAGCAAGTTGCTCAGGCTGGCTTCAAACTTGGGATCCTCCTGCTCCAGAGTCAGCTCTCCATCTTTGAAGCACTACCTTGCCTGGGCTTGATGTCATGTTTTCCGGGTTTCTCCTGTATCTGAGCACTCTGCCTCAGCCTCCTTTCCTGTACTCTCCATGTGACCTCTGACTACTGAGTTTCCTCCAGACTTGGGGCCAGGCCTTTTCCTCAGGCCTTCTCATCTTTGCCACAGCCTCATTCAGAGGTCAGTGGAGCCTGTTTCCTACCTTATGTCTTCAACTTGGAGTTTCCAGGCACCTCAAAATGATAACACCTCCCCAGGATTCCCTTCATCAGTTGTGTCAGATAGGACCCGGGGTCCACCTTGACACTCTCCTCCTCCTAGCCATCCCTAGAATCCCTGCCTGGAATCTCTCTGTGGCCTCCATTCCACACTCTGGGCTGGGCACCCATCTGCTCTCAACCTGGACCACTGCAGTATCTCCCTGTCAGGCCCTTCATAAGTGCCCTAGTCTCAAATCAAGTTTCCCAGAAGGGACCTAAGTGGTCCCTATGCCTTGGAAATCTGACCACATCCTTCTCCTGCTTCAAACCCTTCAATGAACCTTCCATTACTTTTAGGATAAAACCCAAAATACATGATACGTAACTCACAGATCTTTCATGGCCTGGGCTCTGCCTGTCTCCTCTGCCTCCCCTTACCCTCTCACACAGTCTGAACCTTCTAATGCAGCAGCTTCTTACCATTCTCTGTGGACACCACACTCCCTCCTTCCCAGAGCCTGGGCATATGCTGTTCTCCCTACCTTGCAACACTCTCCTTCCCTCCCAGCCTAGCTGACTAACTTACTCACCTGTTTCGTGATACTGGAGGTAGAACCCGGGGCCTTGAGCATGCTCGGCAAGTGCACTGCCTCTGAGCTGCACACTGGCCCCCGTGGCTTCGTTTAAATGCCACTTCCTTAGGAGACCTTTCCTGGACACCTGCTTTTGGCCTTCCCCCTAGGAGCACCCCTCACAATGATAGTTACATAACTCCTTAATGAGTTCCCCCCTCATCTGCCTCTCCCTCACTAGCTAGTGAGCCCAAGAGGGAAGATCCAATTTACCACAGATGCTCGGCACTAGCGGTGCCTGGTGCTCAAGCACTGTGTTCCTCAAGGAATGAATGAAAGATGCATCACTAGCCCCTGGGGACCCAGCTGTAACTACTACACAGGCTCTCCCCCTTCAGGAGCTCACAGGGTTGACACTGCCTCATGGGAGCTCCGTCTTCAAACACAAGAACTCTACTGAATAAATGTCAGTAGAAAAAAAGTCCAAGAAGATGCTCTTGTCAGTAGTGGCCTCAAGCGCAGTGTCCCTAAGCCCCAGGAGCCACAGCTCCCCTCCCAGTCCAGCACAGCCCTATGGCCTGCTGTGGCAGCTCCTGGACCAGGCCTAGTCCTTAGAAGCCATGCACAGAGAAATACCCTTTGGTAGCTCCCAGCACAAGCTAGGAACTGAAGGGAAGATGTCCCCAACGCCAGTACCTGAGCCATCTGTCCTGTCACATGTCTGGATTGATGGCCAGTCCACCCTCTCCACCTGAACACAAGTGTTTACTCTCTGGATAGCATGCCTTGAAGCCAAAGACCCTTGGCCTTACCCAGATAGTTCCTTGTGTAGGAACAGTGGCCTTGAGGGACAAAATGCATGTGTTCAAGCTTGCCAAAATTAAAGCAGCTACAGACAACTGTCTCTACCAGCTTGGAAAAAGAGTGTGGGCCAACTGTGGTCTGCAAACTGCTCCTCTCTGCATTCGGTCCTCAGACACAGAATCAACAGGAAGCAGAGCCATCCAAGGGCAGAGGTCACAGTGTGAGTGTAGCTGGAGATGCCTGCAGGCCAGACGCTCTGGAGCTCTCCAGCACTTTCCAGGCAGAAGAGCCAGCTGTGAGAGCCTCATGGGCATAGATGCCAGCGTTGTCATATTGGATCTAGGCTCCATTCTCTACAACAGCATTTTTTAAAAATGCTTTTGACCATGTCCCCAAATAGAAATTAAATTCACCCACATGCATGTCTGAAGTTAGAATACCCTGCTATGCATGTCGTAGCCCAATATTCTTTCCTTTTCAATTTTATTTGAAAATAATGCAAGCTGCCCTGGGTGCAGTGGCACACACCTGTAATCCCAGCTGCTCAGGAGGATTGCAAGTTCAAAGCCAGCCTCAGCAAAAGGGAGGCACTAAGCAACTCAGTGAGACCCTGTCTCTAAATAAAATACAAAATAGGACTGGGGATGTGGCTCAGTGGTCAAGTGCCCTGAGTTCAATCCCTCAGTGCCAAAATAATAATAATAATAATAATAATAATAATAATAATAATACAATCTGAAAATCACCAGACTGCTTTTTTGCTCCACTGACCAGTTCCAAAGCAAAGTAAAACACTATTCAAGGATCCAAGGCTGAAGACTCTACTTTGATTTTTTTTCTTGGCTGTGAAAGTCTTGAAGGGAGGAAGTAGTTAATAGGCAAGCACCCCCTGAGCTGAAGGACTGGGGTCATGGTGAGGCTGCCCTATGGATCTCAGAGAAGCCACAGTGGACACGTAACTCCCATGGTCAGTGTCCTCTACAGAAACCCAGCTCTGCCCTCTGCCAGCTTCTCCACAATGGTCTCTACCTTCACATTGGCAGGGGCTGTTGGAGACACCAGAGTCATGAGGACAAATATCCAGAGCACTGAAGAGTCTGCACACTGGGGCCTTCAGCTCTCAGCTCAGGCCAGCACTTTTGAGCAGTCAGGGCTCCTGCCATCAATTTAACTGCTGCACCTCTGGTGCCTGGCATGTAGCAGGTCCAGGCCTGGCGACTCTCATGACTACTGGGAAACACCTGTGTGTTCTATGAGCCACTCTCCCAGTATCTACCAGGCCTACCTCAGCCACAGAGTTGTTTCCAAGGGGCTATGGAGTGTGGGGTGGGGGGGACCTTGTGGGAGACAAGGAAGACCTAGATGGGGCTCGATGTTATAAAGCAAAAAGTAGGGTCTTTTTTTTTTTCCTTTTTTGCATTAGCATAAGTATGTTCTCAAAGCAGAACCAAGAATACAGGAAGAGCATACATCAGCTCAAATCCAGCCTGCTGGTGCCTCCTGAATCCCAGGATGCCAAGGAAGAGGGAGAGAGCTCTAAACTCCAGACCAGCACAGCCACCCCTAAGGCTCATGAGGTCCACCTCAGCAGGACTCCCTCTCACAAGCCAGTCTCTCATGCAACACCATGAAGGTCAAGGACAGGGGCCCAGGGCAGCAGAGCACAGGTGGTAGAGCCAGGAGGCTGGGCAGAATTCTACTTCTGCTCTTGCTGTGATCGTGGACAAGTTCTCTGCTGCTCAGGACCCCAGTTTCTACATCTGTATAGTGAAGCCAACACCACCACTCTAGAGGGTCATTGGATAGTCAGTGGAACTGCCCCATGTGGTGCTGGACACACAGACAGTAGTGCTGAGTCAAGAGTCCCTGTCAATATGGCAAGCAGACAACCTTACCAAATCTCCGTTATGCCAGTGTTGTTCTGTAAGGCCTCTGCTAGCTGGGCGGTCCCCGTGGCTGTGATCTGATTCTGGATGAGCCTGAAAGAAGAGCACACCTTGTGTCCAATACAGAATGCTGGGTGAAACCTGCCCCCTTCACAGGGAGTTGCAGGGACCAACAGGATCAGAGATGGGATTGGAGGTGGGGACCAGATCCTGTGACTCTTCATCAAGCTAAGGTAGCCTCACATGAGAATAATGAACAGCCTTTAAAATTTTTTTTCTTAGTGCCCATAATACATCTGTTGACTTAGATGTAGACAATGTCATACATGAAGAGGGGTGTGTGTACATGTGTGTAATACATGAGTAGGGGCAAGTGCATACGTTTGTGTGTGCATGTGTGTGTCTGAGAAAGAGAGACCTTTTTCATCATAGGAGTGCCCAACCAAAAAAGTATGGATATCACCCATCTGAACAACAAATTCCAAGAAACATATCACCAGGGTAAAAGGTCATCCAAGGTCTCCTGGGTATCTCGGGAAACTGAGGGCAGTTTTAAATGTTAAATAGCTACTGAATGGTCATCCCTTCTTTGAGGGATCCAAAGTCTTCTAGAATGATACCACATCTTCCCACCATCCATAAGGGAGGACACAGAAACAATTCTGTTGCTGCCACTCCTGGGTCCTGTTGTAAAGCATCGATAATGGGGCCTTTTAAAGTGTCCCCACGCTGCTGAGTAGCAATGATGCAAATGAAAGTTTCTGGTAGAGCTGGGAAGGCCTGAACTTTCCTGAAATGCTGATCTAGGCAGTGATGATTCTAACCCAACCAGGAAATAAATGCAGAGCGAGGCACTGATGTATCTACCCTTCAGCCCAGGTTCACTTCTCACTCCTTACTACTAAACCTGACCCTTAGAAATCCTGGACACTGACTCAGAAAGGGGTTCTGCATGAGGGCTCTGCTCTCATGATCAATGAGGTCACAGAGATTCATCATGAAGGGGCCTGCCCTGGAGGCAGGACCACATGGCAAGCAGGAGCTACTGTTGCAGCTCTGATCCTGACAATCCTTTTCAGCTACAGAACCATAAAGCCTTACCGGTGCCTTAGTTGTCTCTGTAAAGTGGGAAGAATAGTGGAACTTGGACATTTTTGCAGAAGGAACAAAAACAGAATCTGGAGGTGGGCACTGAGTTCTGCATCCACTTGAACTACTGTTCTCTTGTCGCCACCTTCATGGTGGCTGCCACTACCACCCCTGATGTCTCCGTAGGGGCAAGGCAGCCTGCCCTCAACCAAGAAGTGGTGTGAGGCCAGGAAGAGGAAAGCTCCTACGGTCCCTAACAGGCCTGCAGTCCAAGCCCAATGGCCTGCCAGGGCTACCTTTGCTCGGGCCAGCTTGGCTGTGCACACAAGCAGCAACCAAGACTCCCCAGCCCTGCGCAAGCTCTGCACTCCCTGAAGGGGCTGGCCCAGCAACCTAGGAAAGGGCAGAAGAGAAGACAGCAGATAAACACAGAGGAAGGAAAGTGGATGTAAAAGCACAGTCTGGCCTTTTTGAAGAAATTGACAATGTGGCTCTAAACTTATGAAAACGCAAGGCAACCAGACTGGCCAAGATAACCTGAGAAAGAGCAAAACTAAAGGGTTTGCACTTCTTGATTTCACAAGTTCTTATGAAGCTATAGTAATCAAGACAGTAAGGTCTGACATGATGACAGATACATGCACGCTGATATATGCCTATAATCTTAGTGACTTGGGAGGTCGAGGCAAGCGGATCACAAGTTCAAAGCCTGCCTCACCAACTTAGCAAGGTTCTAAGCAACTTAATGTGACCATGTCTCAAAATAAAAAATAAAAAGGGCTGGATACGTGGCTTAGTGGTAAAGTGCCCTGGGTTCATCCTGGTACCAAAACTTAATTAATTAATCAACAGATTAGAATAGAGTCTAGACATACATTTCTGATCAACTGATTTTTTTAACCTAATTTTTAAAAAAATTTATTCTAATTAGTTATATATGACAGAAGAATGCAATTCCATTCATATTACACAAATAGAGCACAAATTTTCATGTCCCTGGTTGCACACAAAGTAGAGTCACACTATTCATGTTTTCATACATGTACTTAGGGTAATAATGTCCATCTCATTCCACCATCTTCTGCCTATCCTCCCTCCCTTCCCCTCCCTCCCCTTTGCCCTATCTAAAGACCCTCCATTTCTCCCATGTTGCCCCCCAACCCCATTATGAATCAGAATCCTTATATCAGAGAAAATATTCAGCATTTGGTTTTTTGGGGATTGGCTTACTTTACTTAGCATTATATTCTTCAACTTCATCCATTTACATGCAAATGCCATGATTTTATTCTCTTTTAATGCTGAGTAATATTCCATTGTGTATATATACCATATTTTCTTTATCCATTCGTCTACTGAAAGAGTATCTAGGTTGATTCCACAATTTAGCTATTGTGAATTGAGCTGCTATAAACATTGATGTGGCTGTGTCCCTGTAGTATGCTGTTTTTAAGTCCTCTGAATATAAACCAAGGAGTAGGATAGCTGGGTCAAATGGTGGTTTCATTCCCAGTTTTCCAAGGAATCTCCATACTGCTTTCCATATTGGCTGCACCAATTTATAGTCCCACCAACAATGTATGAGTGTGCTTTTTTCCCCATAGCCTTGCCAACACTTTTTTATTCTTAATAGCTGCCATTCTGACTGGAGTGGTTTTGATTTGTATTTCTCTAATTGCTATAGATGTTGAACATTTTTTCATATATTTGTTGATTGATTGCATATCATCTTCTTAGAAGTGTCTGTTCAGTTCCTTGGCCCATTTATTGATTGGGTTATTTGGTGTATTTTTGGTGTTAAGATTTTTGAGTTCTTTATATATTCTAGAGATTAGTGCTCTGATATGTGTGTGGTAAAAATTTGCTCCCATCTGTAGGCTCGATAGTCATTTCACTGATTGCTTCTTTTGCTGAGAAGCTTTTTAGTTTAAATCCATCCCATTTATTGAGTCTTGACTTTAATTCTTGCTCAATAGAAGTCTTATTAAGGAAATAGAGGCCTAATCTGAGATGATGGAGATTAGGGCCTACTTTTTCTTCTATTAGTCGCAGGGTCTCTGGTTTAATTCTTAGGTCCTTGATCTACTTTGAGTTGAGTTTTGTGTATGGTGAGAGATAGAGGTGTAATTTCATTTTGTTGCATATGGATCTCCAGCCGGGCTGGAAGCTCCAGCCAGAGCAGTCCCTTCATGAGCACAGTAGAGGGATAAGGACATTAAAGGAACCCATAGTTTGGGAGGCTCAAGGTGTGTCTGGGTACAGAGCAATTAGATATCAAAGACATTGTCTGGCAAACCTGAAGAACTTGCTGCATGATACCCATGTGTACCCATGTGTGGGGAAAGAAGCTGCCATCTCTCTAGGTGCTTGTGGAAGACGAAAAAACCATTTTGCAGCCATTGAGTGGGGGCCCAGCAGCCAAGGGGGCTGATTCCTGGCAAACCCAAGTTTGGCCCCAAATACAGGCCCATTAAACACATGCTGCACCACATAGAGTGTGCTTAAGTTACCAGGAAAAAATCAAACATGGAAAGAGGTTTACACAGGGAACAACTAGTCAAAGAAACCCACCTGGCTCTACCCTCCCCCTACAATCTGACTGTTTGCAGGACCAGCTGAGAGAGATGCATCTGACCAGAAACTCAGAAGGGTCGGGGCACGAAGGGTTGTTTGGAGACCAGGAAATGTGGGGTCTGCAGGTGATGTAGGGGACTAAGGATTGGATCCTCCAGCACAGGAATGGAACCCAGGGGAGATCCTTGGGGTACAGTCTTCCAGCATGGACCAGAAGTACTAGGCGCTGGAGGTGCACTGATTTAAAATCTCCAGACCAGTTAGCAATCAGTAAAGAGCCTGGAGCCCGCCGAAGCCTAAACCTTGCCTCCAGGAACTCCTCCTGGAATCCTAGCAATCAAGAGGGTGGAACATCACACTCCAGAAGATCCACCTAAAACTGCTGAGAAGAGAAGCTGAAAATGTTTTGAACTCCAAGGGAAAGAATTTTTAACTTTTCATCAAGATTTGTTTTTTCTCTCTCTCTCTTTTTTTTTTTTTTAATTCCTTTTCACTGTTTAATTGTGACCTTCAAGGTACATGGACATTTATACAGTCACCTTTTTGTATCTGCTTCTCATCTCTAGAATTTTGGAAGCTAGTTATTTTAAATGGATTTTTTTGTGTGAACTAGCATATTTAGTATATTTTAGTTTTGCTTTGTATTCCTTTATTTTTGTTTTAAATTTTTTTTAAATTTTGGTTTATTTATATATATTTTTTTTTCTTCTGCTTCCCTTGACTCTCACTTTTCTTCTGCTAACAGCCAATCTCTACTGTTTTTATCTTTCACTCTTCCGTTAACCCTTTCCTTCTGTTTTCTCTCCTCCCACATAACCATCACATCCTATATCACTTCTGTTCTCTCCCTGTCCACCATTTGTAAATGTAAACCCTTTTGCAAACTTGCTGTTTTTATTGTAGGCAATAACTGATCCTATCATTTGTTTATTGTGATAATTTACAGCATTAAACCAAATAGTAGGAGCTATTGGTTTAATGCTGTAAATTGTTTGCATGGTTGTTGTTATTATTTTCTTCCCCCAAACAGTGAGGTACTAGAAACCTTCAGGGACACTATAAATACCCAGGGTAGAAACTCTACTGCCTCAGATCCATACTGTTAGATGGGTAGTACACAAACAACATGAAAAAGCAAGGGAACAAATTGCCCCAAACAAACCAAGATACTCCACTAATAGAATCTATCAATCCCACAGTGGAAGAAATGTCAGGAAAGGAGTTTAGCATGTACATAATTAAATTGATCTGCAAAGTAAAGGATGCTGTAAGAGAACAAATACAGGCAGCAAATAATCACTTCAATAAAGAGAGATTCTGAAGAAAAATCAAACAGAAATCCTTGAAATGAAGGAAACAAACCAAATTAGAAATTCAATAAAAAGCATCACCAAAAGACTAGGCCACTTGGAATATAGAACCTCAGGCAATGAAGACGAAATATATAACCTTAAAAATAAACTCGACCAGAGAGAGAAGATGTTAAGAAACCATGAACAGAACTTCCAGGAAATATGGGATAACATGAAAAGACCAAATTTAAGATGTATTGGGATAGATGAAGGTGCAGAGATATAAACCAAAGGAATGCACAATCTTCACAATGTAATAATGTCAGAAAATTTCCCAAATGTAAAGAATGAAATGGGAAATCAAATACAGAGGCTTATAGGACCCCAATGTGTAAAATTACAACAGATCCATATCAAGGCACATCATAATGAAAATACCTAGCAGACAGAATAAGGATAGAATTTTTAAGGGCTGTAAGAGAAAAATATTAGATTATATATAGGGACAAACCAATATGGAGATCAGCTGATTTGTCAACCCAGACCCTCAAATCTAGGAGGTCCTGGAATAACATATATTAAGCTCTGAAAGAAAATGGATGCCAACCAAGAATCCTATATCCAGCAAAATTAAGCTTCAGATTTAAAGATGAAATAAAAACCTTTCATGATAACCAAAAATTTAAGAACTTCACAACCAGAAAGCTTGCACTTCAGAATATTCTCAACAAAATACTCCATGAAGACAAAATGAAAAAAGAAGACCCAGAGAAGGGAAGAACTACACTAAAGGAACAGTCAATCAAAGGAGAAACTAATTCAAATTAAAAACTAGAAATAAACCAAAATGACTGGGAACACAAATCATATCTCAGTAATAACCTTGAACATCCATGGCCTAAACTCATCAATCAAAAGACACAGACTGGCAGATTGGATTAAAAAACAAGGCCCAACAATATGCTGTCTCCAAGACATTCCCAGACTGAAGGTGAAAGGATAGGAAAAAACATATCTTCACATGGATCTTGTAAACCAACAGGGGGATTTCTATCTTCATATTAGATAAAGTGGTTTTCAAGCCAGTATTAATCAGAAGGGATAAAGAAGGCCATTTCATACTGCTTAAGGGAATCATACATCAACAAAACATAAATATTTATGCCTCAAACAATTAAGCATGTACATATATCAAACAAACACTTCTCAATTTCAAGAATAAAATAGATTACAAAATAATAATTCTGGGTGACTTAACATACCTCTCTCACTACTGGGTAGATCCTCCAAACAAAAACTAAACAAACTATAGAACTAAATAATATAATAATTTAGACTTAACAGACATATGTAGAATATTTCATTCATCAATGACTGCTTTCTTCTCAGAAGCACACGGATCCTTCTCTAATATAGACCATGTTGGCATACAATTGTAATATTACCTTAATATACTTTTAGCATCTGTAGGGTTGTTTTGATAGGTCCCTTTCATTGATATTAATTTCTATATTCTTGTTTTTTTCTTGATTAGACTTATTTGATTTTTATCAATGTTTAGCTGTATTATTTCTTCTCTAATTCATATATTTCTTCTCCTACTCTTATTTTTATCTTCCTACTACTTAATTTGAAAATGATTTGTTATTCTAGCTTCTCTCTGTTATAAATATTCATCTGAATACTGTTTCATCCCAGAGATCCTGATATTTTAAGCTTTTATTATCACTGAGTTCAAAGCACTTTTTATTTACTTTTCTTGTGCTTTTTTCCTTGACCTCAGAGATATTTATAAGTGCACCATTTAATTTTGAAATAGTTGATGTAGGGTTCTATATATCTTAAAGTGATTGATTTATAATGTAATAAAACATGCAGAAAACACAGTCCGCCTGATTTCAAATTTTAAAAAAGAAATGCTTTTTATATTGATTTTATTAATTACATACATGTTAAAATTCATCAAATTTCAATTGCATACTTCAAATATGTGCATTTTATTGTACTTTGGTTTTACCTCAATAAAGCTATGGAAAAAAGAAAAAAATATATCTGGGGATGTTGCTGAGTAGTAGAGCACCTCTGGATGCAACCCTCAGTATGTATGTATAAATAAATAAATCTCAAAATGGGTTATAGACCTAAAATGAGAGAAAAACTATAATATAAAACTTAACAGAAAACAGGTGTAAATTTTTGTGACCTGGATTACATAATGGTTTCTTTTTATATTTTTTTATTTTTTTGATACCGGGGTTGAACCCAGGGGTGCTCTACCACTGAGCCACATCTTTAGTCCCTCTCCCTTTTTATTTTGAGACAAGGTCTCATTAAATTGCTTAGGGCCTCACTAGGTTGGTGAGACTAGCTTTGAACTTGCAATCCTTCTGCCTCAGCCTCATGAGCCACTGGGATTACAGACATGCACTATTGCACCTGGCTAGGTTCTTATTTATTAAATAACACTCTCAAGGCACAAACAACGAAAGAGGAAATAAAAAATTTCAACTTCATCAAAATCAAAAACTTCTATGCTTCAATGGTTGCTATCAAGGAAGAGGAAAACCTCAAACACACAGAGAAAATACTTGCAAATCATTTGTCCAATAAAAGTTTAGATGGGCGCAGTGATACATGCCTGTAATACCAGCAGCTCAAGAGGCTGATACAGGAGGATCATGAGTTCAAAGCCAGCCTTAGCAATTTAGCAAGGCCTTAAGCAACTCAGGGAGACTCTGTCTCTAAATAAAATGCAAAAAAAAAAAAAAAAAGTGGGGGTTTAGGATGTGGCACAGTGGTTAAGTACCCCAGGGTTTAATCCCCATTACAAAAAAATAAAAAAAAATAATAAAAGTCTAGCACCCAACATAAAGAACTCCAACACTACAACTCAGCATTAAAAACAAACCAGTTTAAAAATAGACCAAGGATGTGGAGACATTTCTTCAGTGAAGACATACAGGTGGCCAACAGGGGCAAAAAGAGATGCTCGACACTGTCAGCAGGAAATGCATGTCAAAACCACAATATGGTGTTACTTCACACCCACTGGCATGGCTAGACTCAAAAAGAGGGACCACAACAAGCATTGAGGAAGACATGGAGAAGTTGGAATCCTCCTATGTTGCTGGTGAGAACATAAAACAGTCATTTTGCAAAGCACTTGGTGGTTCCTCAAAAAGTTAAGCATAGAAGTGCCATATGACCCAGCAATTCTATTTTTAAGTATATACTCAAGTGAAATGAAAATACATTTGCAAAAATACTCACAGTGGCATTATTCACACAGTCAAAAAGTAGGAACCACCCAACCACCATCAAATGACATATATCCATACTATGGAGTATCATTTGCTATAAGAAAGTAATTAAGTACTGATACATGCTACAACAAAGATTAACCTTGGAAACTTACGCTAGTGGAACAGAGACAAAAGCTCACATTTATCTGAATTGCCAAGAATAAGCAAATTCAGAGACAAATTAGTGTTTGTCAGGGGTCGAGGAAGGGGAAGGCTGGGCATAGCTGCCTAAGGCATACAAGGGTTTTTCATTGGGGAGTACAGGGCAGTGAAAATGTTCTAGAATAGATCATTATGGTTGTGTAACCTTGTGAATATACTAAAAAATCCTCTAAACTATATACCTCAAAAGAGTGAATTTTGTATATGTCAATTTTATCTTAAAAAATATGAAAATCACAGTCTGGAAATTTTGGGGCTGAGTTACCATAAGTGCTTCAATGTCTGGTTGACTTTCAGCATTTCTGCAAAGCTCTCGGCCACTTCATCATTGAGTTCATTTTGGGTCAGCCTAGAAAAGAGAGGAAGTGATTACTCAGGAGGGTTGAATTGGAAGACATTGTTAGTGAGTTCACAGAAGCCAGAACCAGGCCTGGGTCTCTCCAGCTCTGCAGCTAGTTGCTTGCTGAGAAGGCAGCAGAGTGCAGGCTCCTAGCAGCCCTCCACCCCACACATATATGGAAACTCATTTCTAGTGCAGGTCCTGCTCTGAGTTCCCACTTAGTAGCCCCCTGCCTGCCCAGGAGCCTGCACTCCTCACCATCACTGAGCCTCCAATTTCACAGAAGAGAAAGCCAGAGAACCAGGGCCAGGGCCTGGACTTGGGTCTCCTCCAGCTCCAGGACCCAGGAACATCACTGACAGATTCTTGTCCAAGTCAAGATGAAAACCTGGGGAAACCCACCAACTGCATGGTAAAGTGTGCTCAGTGCTGTGCTCTGAGGCCAGTGGCAAAGGACCCAGGTTCAGTGACTGAAAGTTCAGGAAGCCTCTCAATTGCTCTTAAAACCAGCAGTGGTCTGCACAAGCAAAGGAGTTCACGATGTAACTAGGGTCGGACCCTCTTTTTCAGTGGATGAAGGAATAATGAGGATAATGGAATAGTATACTGTTTTAAAAAGTCTTCCCCTGAAGGGCCATGTGATCACTATCCAAATCTTTTTTTTTTTTTTGGTTGGGGGGAGTACTGGGGATTGAACCTGGGCACTTGACCACTGAGTCACATCTCTAGCCTTATGGGAACTCATTTATTTAGAGACGCAGTCTCACTGAATTGTTAGGCCGGCTTTGAATTCTCTATCCTATCTCAGCCTCCTGGGCTGCTGGGATTACAGGCATGTGACACCGCATCCATCACTACCCAAATCTTAAATGTATTTCCCTTAAGACAAAAGTCAGGTGCAAAGATATGTACAGCAGACCTTTCTACCTTGCAGTGTACACTGTGATATTAGCTGTCAAAATGCAAAACTGGAATAATTTAAAGAACTGGTAAAATAATGAACATCTATGGAACATTGTGTAGCCTTAGAGAGAGTGAGATAGATTGAACAAAGAAGATGGCAGAGGGCACAGTATTTGAATGCTCTTACCAGGCATGGTGGCACACAATGTAATTCCAGGGTCTCAGGAGGCAAGGCAGGAGGATGGCAAGTTTGAGGCCAGTCTCACAACTTAATGAGTCTCTGTCTTAAAATTTTCATTTATTTGTTTGTTTGTTTACCTATTTATTTATTTATTGAGACAAAAATCTGTTTTATTTTACATTTCCCTGATTGCTAGGGATGTTGAACATTTTTTCATACAACCATTGACTATTTGTATTTCTATTTTGAGAAATGTCTGTTCTTTTGGCTATTTATTGATTGGTTTATTTGGATTTTTATATTAAGTTTTTTGAGTTCTTTATATATTCTGGATATTCATCCCCTGTCAAGGGAGTAGCTGGCAAAGATTTTCTCCCATTCTGCAGATTCCCTCTTCACACTCCTGTTTCCTTTACTGTACAGAAGCTCTTAAATTTGATTCCATCTCACTTATTGATTCTTGGTTTTATTTTTTTGAATTTTAGGTATCTTGTTAAGGGAGTTAGAGACTGCAAAAATGTGTTGGGATGACTATGTTTTCTTTTAGCAGTTGCAAAGTTTATCATCTAATTTCTAGGTCTTTGACCCATTTTAATTAAACTTTTGGGCAGGGCGAAAGATCGGGATCTAGGTCCATTCTTCTACATCCAGTTTATCCAGTACCATTTGTTAAAGAGGCCATCTTTTCTCCAACATATGTTTTTGGCACTTTCACTGTGCCCAAATGAAATTATTGTATAATGTGGGTTTGTCTCTTTATCTTCTATTCTATTTCACTGGTCTTCATGTTTGTTCGTTTGTTTTTAGTTGTAGTTGAACATAATAACTTTATTTTATTTATTTTTCTATGTGGTGCTGAGGATCGAACCCAGTGCTTCTCACATGCTAGGCAAGTGCTCTACCACTGAGCCACAACCCCAGCCCTTCCTGTCTGTTTTGATGCCAATACTATGTTGTTTTTGTTACCAAAGCTCTGTAGTATTATTTGAGATCAGGAGCGAAACCTAATGTCATAAAGGGACATGTCAAATATGTACAACAGACAGCTAAGATATTTTTAAATCCATTTGCTAAATGCTCTTCTACTTTGTATGTATTTGAATATATACAGAAAAATGGTTAGAAAGAAAAAAGTCATATTTAGAAAATATAAGAGAGGTAGTTTCAGTTCCTACTTTCAAACTTTCATCCAATATTTTCAGTCATACTTGTTTTTTCTTCAAAAAAAAAAAGCATATGTTACTTTTCAAAATGTTCAAAGATTTTTTTGAGGGAAAAGAATTAAAAAATGCATTTACTGTCCAGTAGATCTAGCATCAGAACACTCATAAAGACAACACTGGCATTATTTTCGGTAAACATCTGAGCAGAATCTAATACTGGGCCCTGGGTGGATGAAATAGAGGGTGTAATGCAACCTGCTCACCCATAAGGAATTTATGATACAGGAAAGTAAATAAAGGAACAACAAAAAGCACTCTCAGGTGGCACCATCCACTTAGTAAGTGCCCTGGAGTGCAGGGAGGAAGAAGCCAGGACTGGGGCTTCCAGTGACAGGTGATGGGTGACAGGTGAACAGGGGCACTGAAGGCCAAATGCTGATGCAGAGACCTGGGAAGGCAGGAACTGGACCCTGCTAGGCATATGGAGGATGTTCTGGGGGGATTCCTGGCAGTTCCAGTGGCCAGCCTTCTGGTTCTCCTGAGGCCAAGGATGGTAAAAAGGATAAGACCGTAAACCCATAAGTTGCAGGCCCATTTCCCCAGCTGTTTCTGAAAACAGCTGTTTTTCTTCTCTGGGAGGAAATTAAATGAGCCATTGCAATTGAGAGGCACCTTTTCAGTAAAGATTCCAGGCTGTGTGTAAGCAGTCCCTGGAACAATTACCACGGCCCAACCCTTCAAAATGACTGGCCATTACCAGAATATCTTCAGTGTCGTATTCTGCTGCAGGGCCCTGGCAAGGCTCTTTCCTCCTTCCGTGGAGATACAGTTGGCTGCAAGACTAGGAAGGAAAACAACTCATTAGAGACAGGTTCACATTTGGCCTTGGCGTCAATACCGAAACAGTGGGGAAGCCTCGTCTGGATGTGGCACCTTCCAGGCCAACCTGGGGCAGCACGTGGAAGAGCTCAGTCATGTCAGCGGCCGCCCAGGCCTTGCTGCTAAAGAGCCACGCTCAGGATCTGAGGACAAGCACAAGACTGAAGACCAACTTCTCCAGCAGTGTCCAGACAGGTAAAGGACATAGAACTCAGGTTTTTACACGCAGACTAGAGGCTGAGGAGGCCAGGGCACTCTGCCACATTTGCGGGCCCCATCAATGAGAACCTAAGAAGTTTCTCCGGCTATTACTCCCACCGTCTTGGACTCCCTTCAATGGCAGTTGGGACAGAGGCAGAGCTTGGGAGACACCAAGGCTCCAGGATTAGGCCACAGGCCTGAAGGAGGGATGGGAAAGGGGAACTCCAATTCCAGAGGGGAGGGGTCCCCTCTGTCCCAGCACCATCATGAGGGAAAAGGGGCAGGAATCTATCAACTAGCATTCCTTTCAGTTTTATCTAGACTTAGGAATTCCTCCCTGACCTCCAACGGCACTTGAATGGCTGCAAAATGTCACATCTTGATCTAGTTGGTGGCTACATTGGTGTGAGTCTGCTAAAATCCTTGAGCTGAACACTTAAAAATAATGTACTTTATTGTTTCCCTCTTGCACCTCAAGAAAAAAAAATTAGAGAAAGAAAAAGTCACACCAGCAAATCCCTGCCAAATTTGGAAATCCACCAGCCCTCTCCCCGCCAGCTCCTCCCCTGGAGAGCTCAGAATGGCCAGGATCCCTGTGGGCCTTGGAGCCCCAGGCACAGCTCTTACCTTAGATTGCTCAGGCTGGGGTGGTTCTTCAGAGCCTCTGCGAAAGCTTTGGCTCCTTCATCCCCTATTTGATTGCCCCACATCCTAAGGAAGAGATAGATAGCTCAAGTTAGCTCCTCCCACTCGGCCAGGCTCCCCCTTCTTTTCTGTCAGTACAGGCAGCTGTTTCACTCAGTCCCTGGAGCTGTGGCCTGGACACCTATTTCTCATGTTGGCCCCTAATGGACTGCTCTGGATTTCCAATGCAAGGGAGAAGCATAGAGAATAAAGAGCCCCGGGCACAGTGGTGCACCCTGTAATCCCAGCCGCTCAGGAGGCTGAAGCAAGAGGATTGGAAGTTCAAAGCCAGCCTCAGCAATGGTGAGATGCTAAGAAATTCAGTGAGACCCTGTCTCTAAATATTTAAAAGGGTTGGAGATGTGGCTCAGTGGCTAAGTACCTCTGATTTCAACACCTGGCACCAAAAAAAAAAAAAAAAAAAAGAGAGAAAGAGAGAATAAACAGCAGTGGAGACCTTGTGAACAGATATTGTCAATCAGGAAGTTGCACAATTAGAGACCAGGTCTCACTGCAAAGTTTTGGAGAGCTGCCAGTTGAGAGTCTCAGCTCCTGCATGTCACCTTCAGAGTACAAAAGTCCATGCTGGCCTGAAAGGACAGCCATGTGCAACACTGAGTGGTGCAAGCAGCACCTGCAAAGTGTCTTCAGGATGCAAGGGTCAGGACCCCTGGGCACCAACTGCACCAGCAGCACTCTTTGTATGTAGAGAGGAATGTCAGGAAGTCAGGCACCAAGGTGGTGGGCAGCTGCAACAATGAAGCTGACTTTTGTCCCCAGAATGGGTGATCTGAGATCTGGCTAACATGGTCTGCATGGTAAGGTGCCAGTCTCCCATCCTGGCTCTGCCACCTACTACCTGTGGATCCCTGGGAAAATGACATAACACAGTGGACCAATGTTGAGAGCCACAGCCGAAGGGGCCTCAGCAAACTTCCAGCTGCCAGCTGATGACTGGCTCACAGCGGCCCCAGCAAACTTCTAGCTGCCAACTAATTGGCTCCTCTGCGGTGATGCTCATTGGGCTGTTTCCCCGCCCTTTCAGACCACGGACCTACTCATTGGGGGACTTTTTTTTTGGCTCCGCCCACGTGACCCAGCCAATCGGCCTCAAGAGCCTGAGGAGTGGGGGAAGTTGAGACGCTTGTGAGAAGCCGGTGGTGGCAGTTTGGCTCTGAGGGTTTTTCCTGAGGAGCTGTGTGGTGTGGTGTGTGTGTTCTAAAAATAAAGTTCATTTCTTTTGACAAGTGGCTCCTGAATTGTGCCCAGCCAGACTGCGGCAGCTAACATGGTCTGCATGGTAAGGTGCCAGTCTCCCATCCTGGCTCTGCCACCTACTACCTGTGGATCCCTGGAAAAATGACATAATACGGTGGGCCTCAGTCTCCTCATCTGTAAAATGGGTATGATAAGAGCATTCCCTCATAGAGTGGTTGTGTGTGAGGATGTGTAAGTTAACATACGCAAAGCATTTAGAACACCATCCGGCCTGTAAAAAACGTTAGCTATTCCTAATAGGACAAGGGGCCTCCATTTACAGAAAGCAGTCTGCCCGGCCCACTCACAACACAACCATGGCTGCCTCAACAACAGGTCCAGCAGCTGCCTGCCTGCGTCCTTCCAGGCAAGGCCTGCTGCTGCCCCTGAACAAGAGTTTTAAGTTTTTGCTTAAAAAATGCAAAACTATACAACTGAATGGTATCAAATGTTTAATAAGGTGGCAAACTACTCATGACCTGAGAGTAAGTGAAAAATGAAGGATAAAATTCTGTACGTGTAGTCTGACCTCTACCCTGTTAAAAAAAATAATAGTGGGGGAAAGAGAAAGTGGGAGTGCTTCAATAGTCTCAAATGCTACCAGTAATTATTTCTGAAAATAAAATTACTTTTTATATTTTCCACAGTTTTAAAATTACCATTATTTTTATAATCCCATAGAATTATAATGATACAGTTCAGAAGCTTCTTAACCTCAATGAGATGCCACCTGTCATCCACTAGGATGGCAGTTACTATTAAAACAAGTGTTGGTGAGGATGCCGGGGAGCAGGATGGGAATGTAAGACGGAACAGGCACCTGGAGAACAGCACAAGGGCTCCTTGAGAAATTAACAATAGAATCATCACAGAATTCAGCATTTCCAAAAGAATTAAAAGCAGGATCTCAAAGATTATGTCTTTGTATGCCTTTGTTCATAGGAGCCTTATACACAATAATTTGTGGCAGTTAAATATGGAAGCAACCAAATGCTTGCTGCTGGATGGGTGGATGAGCTATCCCGTCAAAAGCCTCAGCTCCTGACTGTCTCAGAAAGGAACTACCCGCGTGTCACCTTCAGGGTACAAACATACATACAATGGAGCATTATTCAGTCTTAAAAAGGAAGGAAGCGCAGGGCAAAGTGATCCACGCCTGTAATCCTAGAGGCTCAGGAGGCTGAGGCAGGAGGACCTCAGAGATGGTGAGGCACTAAACAGCTCAGGGAGACCCTGTCTCTAAATAAAATACAAAATAGGGAAGGGGATGTGGCTCAGTGGCTAAGTGCCCCTAAATTCAATCCCTGGTGTGCCCCCACACACATCAAAAAAAAAAAAAAAAGGAAGGAAGCTGGCGTGTCACATGACCAACCTTGAGAATATCATGTAAGCTGCAATAAGCCATCACCAAAAGACAAGCACTATGTGATTCCATTTACAGGAGGTGCCCAGAGTAGTCAAATTCAAAGAGACAAAAAGCAGAGCGGGGGGTTGCTAAGGGCCAGGGGAGGGAGGAAAGGAGAGTTACTGCTTAATGGATGAAGAGTTTCAGTTTTGCAAGATAAAAAGAATTTTGGAGATGGATGGTGGTGATGGTTGCGTAATGATATGAAAGTACTTAATCCCACTGAACTGTACAATTAGCAATGGTGAAGATGGTCAATTTTATATATATTTTACCACGATTTAAAAAATTGAAAGAAAAAAAACCTTCAGAGGATAGATTTCCTTAAAGTAAGAGCATCTGCCTGTGTTAACCATCACATAGAGCTAGAATAACTCCCTCCATTTGCTGGTGGCAATAATGCTGAGTTTGCATGAGTTAATTAGAAAAGTCTGTGCAGTCAGATTTATAATCAACCCTGGGTCTTCCCACACCATTTCCATGAAGAAGCTGCTGGTACATCTCTGTTTCTGCCTCCTCACAGCCAGACCCAGCAGTCCTGCTACATTGATGTACAAAAGACCATTGGGCACCCACATACACCCAGCAGGTCACACACCCCTTGTGTGTGTCCCTTTCTACTCACCCAATCTCAGAGATGGATGTACTGTTCTTCACAGCCAGGGCCAGCCACTTCCCTCCTTCGCTAGATATCTTGTTTTTCCCCAGTCTGCAGAAAATCCCCGCACAGTCAGCCTCCAGCTGTGTGGTAGGGACTCCAATACGGGCCTCCCTCCTCCCCGGCATGGAGCCCCTCCCAGCCCCTCTTGCCAGTCTGTTCCTGCTCCTGGGATGTACAGCAGCCAAGCCCTGGGCCTCCTCTTAAGAAATCACCTGAAGCCTTGGGGATAGCCAGTCAGGGCTCCTCTGCAGGGGATGGCCCACAATCTCTGCAGAAAGTTAGTGACCTGAGCCCTCCTGGGCTTCTTTACATGACCTCGGGACCATCCATTCCACCAGGAGGCCTGGAAGTGCCCACTTCAATTGCTCATGCTCAAGGGGTGCTTCCATCGCCAGGTGGAACAAGGCACTCTGTCACCTTTGGCAGGGCATTTCTATGACAGGGCCAAGGATCAAGCTCTGGCTTGCCATCACATGGTAAGTTCCCTGAGGGTGGAGACAGATCTTTTTCTCTGGTATTCGAGAAAGGGCGATAGGTCTTTCTGCTTGGTCAGTCTTTAATGAAATTGAAGTGCCAAGCTTTCCCTGCCTCCTGCCCCCTTCCCTCAGCTGGCTGTCCCTTCCAAAATCTGAGCCTCTCGCCTGGTCATGCTTTCTCTGCAGAACAAGCTCACTTTCCACACAACAGGTCTCCTGCATTTGACCAGTATGGTCCTGGGGCAGGCAGAAGACTTGAGGATAATAGCTGTTTACAGTGACATTTATTCTTCTAATAACGGAAGGGTTACCCAAAGAATCGAAGAAGAAAAGAAGCTACTAAGGAACTTCACACCAGACCCCACTTACTTACTTCAGGTGGGTGAGGGCCTTGCATTCATCCAAGATTTGGGCGACGTACCTGGCTCCCACATCTGTGATCTGGTTGTTGTATAAACTTGAAGAGAAAGCACAGTCCGGTCACTTCATGACTCCCAAGGTCATATGAACACCCTTTCATGTGTGCTGCTTACTGAGTTTCAAAGTGTGTTGAAAGGACACACAGGACTGTGTGGTCTCAGCCTGGCTTCAAGACCAGCTCCGCCACTGGCCGCCTCTGCCTCAGTCTCTCTGTCTATAGTGGGGGTGACAATCATAGCTCCTCATGGGGTTGGTTGTCATGAGGAGCATGCGACATGGTGCAAAGCCCTGGCAGGGAAGTGCCTGGTTCACCAAGCCATTCATGTAAATGATGATATGTCCATCAGCACACAGTCAGTCTCTTGAGGAGAAGTTTCTCTCTGAAGACATTCTTTCTGAATGACTAAGAGGCAGGCACACAGAACCTTCTCTATGTTTACCTCTTAGTCATTTTACCACTCAATTCCAATTCAGCAATAAAGCTGAGGCTTTGAGGACCCCATTGTCACACAGCATTCCTGAGTGGAGAGAGAGGTGGCCCCGGGATCATCTGCTTCACTGTCCTCGTTCCATGAAGGAGCTGACTGAGGCCCAACACAGCTGAGCAACCACTTGCGCTCATGGAGACAGTGGTAACCTGGGTGGGATGGGGTGGGGTGGGCAAGATCCCTTATCTCAAACTCCACAATCCCAAAGGCTCTGAAAACCTAAAGTGTCTCATAGTTGTTTTGGCAACCGATGTGAACCTATTTATGATCTCTATTTACCCTACTTGGTCTGAACATTCACACATTTCTCTGCAGAAATATCAAGGTAAAGGATAATGGGGTGCTGCCCTGGACCCCTCTGGCCATGTCACTACTACAAAGCAAATACACCGAACCCTGATCCTTGGCTTGACCCAAGGGTTCTGGAGGAGGGATTATGGACTCACAGTATGAAAATCTAATACATAAACAGTATTTTTTTTTTTGGCGGGGGAATACTGGGGATTGAACTCAGGGGCACTCGACTACTGAGCCACATCCCCAGCCCTATTTTGTATTTTATTTAGAGATAGGGTCTCACTGAGTTGCTTAGTGCTTTGCTATTGCTGAGGCTGGCTTTGAATTTGCAATCCTTCTACCTCAGCCTCCAGAGCCACTGGGATTATAGTCGTGCGCCGCTGTGTCTGGTCACAAACAGTATTTTAATGTTTACGAAACTTACCCCCATGTATTTCCTCTTAGCATCTTTCAATAACCAGGTATTAGATGACCTGCATGGATTAGGATCCCCATTTATAAGTGAGGAATCTGAGGCTCAGCAAGAATTCAGTCTGAGACAGAAACAGATCCCAGGCACTTGCCACCCACCGCCCTGATCCTGGCCAACCTGCTGGGGACCCATATGGATGGCAACTTCGGCTACTTAGTATCATTACTAAGTAGTTGGCCCAGTGTTCCTGAGAAAGACATACCCCAAATACTCCAGAATTTTGTACTTGGTCAGCTCTTCACACAGCACCTTCACACCACTATCTGTGATCTGGTTGACACTGAGTCTGAAACACAACAGCAAAGACAATGACAAATTTGGGCAGTTTCTAAATCAGAGGGAAGAGGCTGGGGTCAGCAAACCTCTATAAAGGGCCAGTGAGCAAATGTTTTAGGCTTTGCAGCTGGTTCCCAGCCCCACCACTGCTTCACTGTCCTCGTTCCATAAAGGATCTGACCAAGGCAGTAAAGCAGCCAGTAAGTAATCAAGTGGTATTTTGTGGGAAGCCGTTCTCGCACGTGATTGGGCACCTCCCTGACTGGGTGTGAGGTGTTCTGGCCAAGCTGTGTCAGAACTAATCCCCACCCTTTTTAGGTGCAAGAGCCCATCCGTGTGGGGTGTGATTGACCATTGACCCTGAGACCAGTCACTGACCCTGACCTTGGAATGCTGTCCCCCTCAACCTTCATTGGATGGAATTTTCCCCTGAATTTCTTGTTCCCCAATAAAAGGCCACTCCCTGGTGTGCCCTTCCTCTCTCCTGCTAGTCTCTTGTGTAAACCTCACTACCCCACCAGGTGGCTCGAGGCAGGAGCCAGAGGGGGCCGTCTCTGACCTGGTCAAGAAAAAGTAAATTGAGTTTATGTGTGTTTATTTTGATCTCACTAGTTAAATTCTATGCTTAGGACCTCTAGTATGAAGCTAGCGTGCTGGTCGCGCGGCAGAGTGTGGCTGGGCTCTAATAAAGCTTTATTGACAAACACAAGCCATAGGCCGAATTTAGTCCACAAGCTGACTTCTGTAATAAATTAAAGGCCAAACAGGTAAAAGCTTGATTTTTAGGCCACATCAAAATGATCAGGTCAGACACTCCAGACCCTTACCTGTAGCCAGATTGGTGGTGGTGTACAGTGTGCACATGTCCTGTATGATCATCCCAGGTTGACAGAGGCTATTAGTCACTTCCAGTGTCTATGCTTTCTTAGCAATAGAAACCTCCCTCCTTTTTTACTTGACATATACAATTCAATTCTACCAGTGAAATTGAAGAAACAGTATCATTAGCAGTAGTTGAACAGTCCTTTTAAAATAATAAGGTTTGCTCTTTTTAGCCTTTTCCTTTGTCCTGGTGGCTAGACTGCTGACTGGAGCATGGGTAGCCATGTTGTGTTAAAGCATAGAAGCGAGATAGTGAGAATGGCATTAGAACAAGGCAGAAGAGAACCTGGGCTCCTGATGGTTATGGAGACACTATACCAGCTCTGTATTACCTACCTCTAGCCTTTGCATAAAAAGAGAAATAAGCTTAAAACTTATTTAAGACATCAAGATTTTGTAGTTTGTCTAACTCTCCAGCTGAAATGAATCCTATCGGGTACTCTCGGGGGAAATCAGAGAGCTTCCCCGTAGTCGCCCATAGTCTCCTACTTTCCTGTGAGCTGTTTTTCCTTTCCTGGGGACAGCAGAATGGATCAGGACCACCACACTGCTGCCAAGTCTCTCTTTCATAGGATGGGTGCAAGGTGGCGCAGGATGACAGATTGCCAAAGGCTGCAGAAGAGAGAGCGGTTGGCTGCTAGGGCAGAGGACAGGTTCCAGGCTTTCAATTCCCAGGCCAGGGAAGCCTGCAGCTCCTGGCACTCCATGTGCCCACACAGATTCCTCTCTGGCACCAGTACATCAGGCCCTGGGAGGCAGGTGCAAATCCCCACTGCTCTTCAGAAATACATGAGCCAAGTAATAGAGAATTCCAGGCTGGTAAGACTGACAAGGTTTGTTCTAAGCAGGAAATGCTAATAGACAAGAGCAGACTGGCCTCTTTCCTGAAAACCCTCAAATGGAAAAACTACCATGTGGCAGAATTTTCACCAAGCAAATAGGGCTGCTGATTTGACCATGAAAGGCAACTCATGCCAAGCAGCTCCAGGTCTGCTTTCTCTGCAGTCACGAAACCTCCCTCATGCCAGAAACTTTTCACAGGCTATCTCTAATCCTTCAATTGGTCTTAAAAGATAGCTTCTTTATGCCATCTTTATTCTGGCTCTACCCTGTCTCAGCTATGTGATCTGAGTCAGTAATTATCTCCTCTGTGCCTCTGTTTCCTCATTTACCCAAACGGAGACAATGATAGTACCTACTTTATAGAGTGAAGAGCATTAAATAAGGTAATATTGGTAATGTGCTTCACCCAACCTCAATAAACTAAGTTGTTCTTACTGTGATTGCTGGGATTATGAGCATCTCCTCTTTCCAGAGGAATTCACCAAGGCTCAGAGAGGCTAAGCAGCTTGTTCAAGTGCACCCAGCTGGGGAGGACCAGTTCTGACTCTCTTTAGTCCTTGCCCTCTGTCACCCTGAAAGAAAGTCCAGATGTTCCAAGACCAGTGACTGTGAGTTCTAGGGGACAACAGACTAGGGGATCCTGACCAGTGATGCCAGTCCTGGCCCCATTCCAAGCCCCACCCCACCCTGACCTGATAACGGTGAGGCGGCTGAAGCAAGGCTGCAGCTCCCGCACACCATAGTCGTTGAGATTGTTGTTGTCCAGATCAAGGGCAAGCCGCTTGCGGGAGTGGTGCAGGACGAAGGAAAGGGCACTGCAGTCAGCGGAGCAGGCATTGCAGAAGGTCAGCTTGAGGTAGTTGGCGCAGATGCCCTTGGCCGCCAGCTGCCCCACCTTCTGGCTCTGCGTCTCATAGATACAGCGCAGCATCCAGAGGAAGGTGGGCATGGCCTGCACTTGGCTGAAACCCCCGGAATGACACCGGGGCAGGCTCTTCAGGTAGGCGCGCAGGCTGGCAAACAGGTGCCCCCACAAGGCCTTGCGCTTCCTCCGCAGGGTGGCAGCAGGCACCAGGTGCTGCAGGAGTTTCTGTCTGGCTTTGGACAACAGCCCGCACAGGAAGAGGTTGGTGAACTGAAAATGATCCTTGTTTTTGAAGGGATCAGAACGTGCCAGCCTGCCGCCCCCGAAGCACTGGAAAGGAAGGAAGGGAGGATAGCAGGACTCTACCGCTGCCTCTCCAGGAGGCGCCCACTCTTGAAAGAACCTGAGCAGCTCCCGGTGTCCCACCTTGTTGTCCACCACGAGAAAAAAGGCGGTAAAGAAGGCCTGGAGGGTGATGTGGAAAAACTCATAAGACTGCTGTCCCCCTTCAGGGGTCATTTCTGGCACGGCCCTCAGGAAGCCCAGCTGCAGGTCCCCCTCCTGCAGCTCTGAGGCCTGCACCTCCTCCTGGGTGAACACGAAGAGGCTCCTCTCCATGCCGCTGTGAGCCACCTGCCCCAGCGAGCGCAGTGTGCGCCAGCCCGCGCTGAAGGTCTCGGCCGGGCTGCGCGTGTTGCGCTGCACCAAGCTGCTGGGCTGCGTCCTGTTCAGATGGACCTCGGTGACCAGCAGGAAGACGTCGGTCAGGGTCACCGTGCATTCCGAAAGTTGCGGGGAGCCTTCGAGGGTGGTGTAGAAGTGCTGGAAGCACCGGAAGATGATCCAGCAGAAGAGAGGCACGGTGCACAGGCTGCAGAGGTTGGGGTTGGCCTCCAGCTGCTGCAGCAGGCGGTCCTGCGCAGGGCGCTCAGGGAACATCTTCCGGGCATAAGTCTGCAGGTGGCTGGGGGAAAAGCCCCGGAGAAGCACCTTCTTCCGCAGGAGCTGGCGGGGCACCTCGACACCCGTGCGGGCCGTGAGCAGCTTGCTGGCGCCCTTGAGCAGCCTTCCGCTGAGCAGGTTGGCCAGCAGGACCAGCGGGTGGGCGGGCTCCCAGGGGCAGCAGCTGTCAGGCACTCGGCTCAAGTCGAAGTCCGAGTGCAGCTCGTCCAAGCCATCGAAGGTGAAGAGGGCCACGTGGGGAAAGCGCAACAGGAAAGCAAACACCTCATCGGGGTCCTGCTCCGGGTAGCAGTAATGCTTGAAAAGCAGGTCCTGCAGGCACAGCGTGTCACTCTCCTTGAAGCAGCTGAACATGCGGCAGCGGAAGTGGAAGAAGAACTTGACCCCTGTGTCCAGCCGGCCTGAGGCCCAGAGGCTCTGCAGCCGCTGCAGCAGCATGGATTTGCCCACACCCGCGTCCCCGAACACGAAGATGGTCTCGCCCTGCTCGTTGAGGACGCCTGAGCTGTGGTCCAGGAGGCAGGACAGGCTGCCCAGGCTGCCCAGGTTCTCGTTGCTGAAGCTCACCAGCTCCATGACGGTATCCATGTAGATCTCCTCCAGCAGCAGGTCCTCCTTTTGGGCATAACACAGCATGAATTTGGAGTCACAACCCAATTGGTGCCGCAGCTTCTGGGTGTACCTGCTCACTGGAGAGACGGGTGGCAGGCACATGTCGGGGTGAGAGGCAGAGAGAGAGAGGTGGAAACCACATCAAACAGGGAGATATCAAGGAGGAAAGGCAAGCCCTCAAGCAAACCAAACACCCCCCAGGGCCCCTGGGGTGCTCAGTGCAGGCATTCCTCAATACTGGCCCTCTGAAACCTGGAAGAGCCCACACTCCAGAAACTGAGCATCTCCAGGTTTCCATCCCTCTGCTTGCCTTCCTTTTTAGCCCCGCTAGAGGGCGACACATTTCAACTGGGATCAGAGTCTGAGATAGGCCTCTTGTTCCTCTGCAGTGTTGTCACTGAACTCTAGCTGAAGACAGAAGCCCCTACACTGGAGGGCCAGGCCAGATGGCCCTGCTTCCCTGCCCCATCCCTCAGCCTTGTTCAAATACCACGAGCCAGTTCCCATTGGAAATTTCACTGTTAAAGAAAAAATGACCCTGACCTTTCTTTTGCTTGCAACATAGCTGTTAAAGCAGCTGGTCTCAAAAGCCAGAGGCCAAAACTTTTTATACAATGATGAACATTATGGTTTACAAAGGAGCCGCGTGCCTCACCTAAAATACCACAACTAGTACACTAAGATGAAGGCAGCACCAGCCCTGGCGCCCAAGCTGTGGGCCTTGGGTTACCAATGTTTGGCATAACGACTGGGTAAGGTCTGAGCAGCCCACAGGGGCAGAGATGCTCACATGGGTGCCATGCTCCCAGCAAACCTGAGTGACAAGAATGAGACTTAATGCCACAAAGCAAGTGGTTCTTCCCCGAACAAAAGGCTGTTCCCTACATTCCTTTATAATAGTCTTAATTATAATTCAATTAGCCAAAATTGGGTACCCACGTATATTTCCAGATTCATCTCCAATCCTTTTCCCATCAACTTTCCAACTTGGTTGCCTATTTAATATTTGTGAAGTGAATTGTATTTTGTTTACCACTTTATTGAAGTGTAATTTATATACCACAAATTTCACTCACTAGTGTTATAGACTTATCATTGACTTTTACAAGTGTATAAAGTTGTGCAAACATTAGCACGATCCAGTTCTAGAATACATCCATCGCACTCCTGAAGATTTTTCATGCCTATTTGCGGCCAATCCCTGCCCCCACCTTTACTGCTCTACTTTCTTTCTAAATCGGCTTTTCCTATGATTTTAGTCTTTTGCATGCAGCTTCTTATAGAGTGAATTATACTTTAAAGGCTAGGAAATAACTGGCTAAAGGAACCAATGGAGAAGTCCTTTGAGAGGACTACTCACCATGGAATATTTTTCCTTTATTCATAGGGGAAGGAGCAATAAGAGCAAAACGCTGGCTGTGGATGGCAGCTACAGGAGCAAGTCCATCCCTGGCCCTAAAAGTCTGCTTGTTGGCCATTGGCCTTGTTCTCCCTAAACATACACCTGGCTCTCTAGGTATGTTCTTTGCTTCTGTTTCCAAGGTCAAACTATCTTTTTTTTTGGTACTGACATTAAATTAAGGGGTGCTTTACCACTGAGCCACATTCCTAGTCCTTTTTATCTTTTATTTTGAGACAGGGTCTCGCTAAATGGCTAAGGCTGGCCTCAAACTTGCAATCCTTTTGCCTCGGCCTCCCAGGTGTCCAGGATTACAAGCATGTGTTACAGTGCCTAGCAAGAATTAAATTAATTTTATTATCTGGTGCTATTCCAACTTGAGGTGGAATACGAGACTGACTTTTATGCCCACTTGGGTCTCAGTGCTACAGCATTTCCAGACCCACTGTCCTTGTGCACAGGTGCCTGTAGTCACCCTGGAGCTGACTCATACCTGGGTCGGTGTTGACAATAGTTTTGCTCTGAATGAGCTGGGAAGGAGAGTAGCAGATCTCCAATAGCCACGGCCTGAGGTCCACATAAGCATCTGCAAGTTGCTGGAGCACGTAGAGGAAGAACTCAGAAACCTCCTCACCCTTGCTCTGGACCAGGTCCAGAAGTTTTCGGACCTGGTGGCAGCACAAGCAGAAGGGTTATGAGCTGGCACGAGGGGTCCTTCCTGACAGAAAGATACCTCGGTGGGCTTAGTTCAGGGCTCTGAGCTCTTACTAAGCCAATATGAAAATCTGATGCATTAGAAGCCTAGCATCTTCTAAATTGATCTTCTTGGCAAGAGGCAAAACTGGGAAGCTTCCATGAGCCTAAAAATAAAAAAGTTTAGACTCACGACTAGAACCATATCCACCCATGGAATTCTCTGTCTGCTTTCCCTGGGGATTGAACCCAGAGCTTCATACATAGAAGGCAAGTATTCCACTACCAGGCTGAATCCCGGCTTTTTATCTTAACCTAGCACTATTGCCATCAGGAATGATTATGGAGAGGGAAAAAATCACCCTGAAGCCTAATGAGGCGGCAGCTGGGCCATGCAGCAAGAGGGTAACAGACCCCCATATGTATTATATGTTTTAAGTAGCCTTTTTTTTTAATTAAAAATGCAGGGGGAAAATAAGTGTGCTACGGAGTTTCAAATAAGTTCTGTCATTCCTTTAAGTGAGACGGAGTTATGGGTCTCAATTCTATTTTTTCAGAAGGTAACACCAAACTTAGGTGAAACTAGTTGCTGCTACATTGTCTACAATGGAACGTGGAGACCTCCTCCTTGGGGAACCACCTTGGATGTAGTCCTTCCTAAACACAAGGCCATGTCCATCCTGAGTCCTAGCCTGCTACCAGCAGCCCATAGGGCTTCAAGGCACAGAATGACCATCACTGCTAGTGTTCTGTGCTCATCTGCTTTTTCTCTCCCATTCATTTAAAGTGGATTTAACCATAAGTTGTCTGGAACCAATATATATGGCAATGAAAGCTAGATCTAAGAGCTTGCTCCAGCCACAACCACGGAACTGATATGCATAACCATGAAAAGAACCCAATAATTGGAGCACTGACGCTCTAACAAGACCTCAGCATGGGCTGACCACTTCCGGCTCATCCATGGCATCTACCACTACCACCAACCTGTCGTAGCTACTGCCACTAGAGCCTGTGGACAAGTGTATAGGATCAAGCATTCACATTGTGATGAAGAGTGAGAAGGAAATTGTTGGAACATTTCTAGGATTTGATGACTTTGTCAGCATCCTTTTAAAAAGTGGTGGTGGCCTAGGTTTTTTTAATTTTTTTTTTTAGTTGTTGATAGACATTTATTTTGTTTATTTAGTTGCAGTGCTGAGAATCAGACCTAGTGCTTCACACGGGCCAGGCAAGTGCACTACAGCTGAGGCCCAGCTCCAGCCCCCAAATGCTTTTACTGATACAATGAAAATCACACCAGAAGGAAGAGGATTACTAAATTAGATCAGATTTTGCTAAATGGAAATGAAATCACACCAGAAGGAAGAGGATTAATAAATTAGATCAGATTTTGCTAAAGGGAAATAATATAACAATGCTGATTCCTAGAGGAGAAGGACTTGGAGTCCAAACGAATTTCCTTGACTTATGCTAGATTCCACTTTGTTTGTAATAGCAACAAAATAGATTTTGTAAAACATCTTCTAACGTTTAGATTCTCTAAAGCTCGTTTTCCTGTTAAAGGGAAATACTTTGAAAATGTATTATATGGCCCTTTTTCTAAGTTAATCATGATTATCTTGGAAAAAGAAGAAATTAGGGTTTTTTTGAAGATTAAAAAAATAAAGGTATTTTTGGTTAAAAAATTAAAACAACAACAACAACAACAACAAATAAACTCAACGTGAAATTCTTCCCCGCTTACTAAACTCACAAAACCCCTGACTCAGGCCAGAAGGGACAAGACCCTTCCAGCTTCAGGGGCTCAAGTCCTGCCAGTACCAATCCCATCACCAAGCACCTTGTCAGGTTGGGTGGGGCAGGCACCCACGATCTCTGCATCCTCAGCTGAGAAGTAGTCATTCTCCAGCAAGTTGTCCACCACACACTGAGTGTTACGGATGTGAGTGACCAGAAGTTCCCGGTTGATCTTCAACAAGTTGATGTAGGAGTCAGAACCAGCTGGGATGCTCTCACGGTGCTCCTGTGTTTCCATAGTTAAAGTAGCAAATAGCTACTTTTCCCACATTCATCGTTAGCTGCAGGTGTCTTCCTGGTACAAGGGCAATCAGGATTCAGGACCCTCAGGGTCCCCGCCTCCCAGTGCAGACTCTAAAGTGATAAAGGAAGTGATCAACAAAGCAAAAGCCCTGGAAGGGTTCCCCCAGCTGTCTCTCCCACGGGATTTCTTTACTTACAGCAGGACGGAGGCATGCTTATGACTTTTATCTGAGATGCATTCCAGAAAAAAAATATATTTAATTTTTGGCTTGTGGGTTTTTAATAATTACTAGGGTAACTGAACAAAAGCACCCACCTCTTGTTTAGCAAAGCTCCCTAATTTTTATTATCTTCTTTGAGAAAGCAAAAGTGTGCCTGAATTCTAGACTGTGATCGAGCTGGACAGGTGTATGATCTTACATATCAAGGTTAACTGGGATGGGAGGTGTCTGCATCCTCCACGTGATGAGCACAGCAATCTCAGAACTGGGAACAGAGGAACTACAGGGGAGGGTGAGATACAGAGTGCGCAGAAAATGGCCCAAGGAAACAGCCTGCATGAGGACTCCTATGGTGACCAGAGCCAAGAAACCTAGGGACAACGATGTGTCATTACTGCCCCTTCTGTGTTGAGCCATAGACCTCTGCTGACCCTACTATCTTCATACCTTCAGTAAAGTCTGTTCTGTACAAGCACCATGGGGAGGAAGGAAGAGCAATGGCCATGTGTGGACTGAGAGGACAGAGGGAACATGGGTTCTTAGTGTGAGGTGACCAGGAGAGGCATCTTTCTGGAAACCCTTGAAAACCTCATGAACATGATGAATTTCCAGGAACAGGGACCCAAGTTATTTTAGCTGGGTATTAAAAATGGGTTCATCTGAGTTATCTCCAAATTGCGTTGATTTGCTTTCTTGCAACAACAAACTAAGATCATTGAGCTACATCTTTGGTTATCCGTATATGTGAAGAAAGAATCAAAATCTTGGAAGCAGAAAGACCTTGAACTGACCACTTGGTCCTTTGCCCAGGTAGGAAAATCCATACATTTCACAGAAATAGTATAAAATTATTATTGTTGAGCTAAAAAAAGTTCATAGACCTCTGAACAGTGTTATTCATTTATGTCTCATGAACCATGCCTGCTAACATTCAAGTCTAGTGGTTTTCAAATTTTTGTTTAACAAGTCATTTGTGAGTTTCTACGCTAACATAGTTCCATTTCTTTCTTTCTTTTTTTCTTTTCTTTTTTTTTTTTTTTTGTACCAGGGATTGAACTTAGAGCACTCAACCACTGAGCCACATCCCCAGCCCTATTTTGTATTTTATTTAAAGACAGGGTCTCACTGAGTTGTTTAGTGCTTCACTTTTTGCTGAGGCTGGTTTTGAACTCCAATCCTCCTGCCTTAGCCTCCCAAGACACTGGGATTACAGGTGTGTACCACCACGCCTGGCCTTCTTCTTAATTTACCTACCAAATTGCTAAGTCTTCATAGAATCTCAGTTGTACCTCACATAATAACCTCCCTTTTTTAACCTGAGTGACTAAGCAAGTGACAATATAAAATAAAACTTTGAGCAACAGAAGAGCAAGAGATTCTTACCAAAATGAATTTAAAGGATGAGAATGATTTGTTACTATTCTACTAACAGCATGCTAACCTATTAGATGTGAATGCAGCCTTTTTTATTGTGGTCAATTCTGTGACCCACTTTTAAGAGCCACAGCTTTAGAAAATCAATTCCTTTAAGACATATCAGCTGATAACATTAAATTTAAGTTAATGGTTAATAATACCTTTTAAAGTGTCTGGCATCATTCTGGGAAGGAAGTAAAAATGTTTCACTTCTCGCCTTAAAACTTCAATTTCTTTCTGGAATCTGCAAAATTGAAAAAGAAGAAAGGTGTTTGAAAATGCTATAGTGTGGAATGGTGAAGGAATGAGTGAAATTGCTAATAACATAGTTTTTAAATCCCAAAACTCCAGGATCTGAGAGTACTTTCTGTACCATTTTCTTTCTGGACAGGTTTCCAAATGTCAATCACTGGGGCACTACGTCACTTGTTTTGTTGTTGCCATAATTGAGACCATAATTGAGACCCACCTGTCCTTTACTTGCTTAACTTTTTGATTACAATTGAGTTTTTAAAACTCTAATAGATTAGGTGCACATTTGTAATCCCAGCAGCTGGGGAGACTGTGGCAGGAGGATCGAGAGTTCAAAGCCAGCCTCAGCAACTTGGCGAGGCACTTAGCAACGCAGCAAGACCCTGTCTCTAAATAAAATATTTTAAAAAGGGCTAAGGATGTGGCTCAGTGGTTAAGCACCCCTGGGTTCAATCCTCAGTACCAAAAAGGAAAAAACCAAGACCAAAAACAAAAACCCTCTAATAGATTAATTTTCAGGGCGGTTTTATGTTGCCATTAGAAAGAGGAAAAAATTACTTGCAATAAAGTAAATAAACTCACCAGAAATAAAACAATGTAAGTATATTCCAGCTGGTGGTACTGTCTGGAGAGTCTAGGGGTGTGAGGCCCTTTCCTCTTGGAAGCATTGGAGAGATGTTAAAGACCTAGTAGCGCAATGTTGAGACTTTTTCTTTAAGATGATGCCAACTGAGAAAGGAGTAGCTTCTCAGTTGACGATGCAGTTTTAATGCCTCGCTCTCTTCTTTAGGGGGCTGGGAATGGGGGTGACACACTTGCTTATCCCTCCCGTACCCCTCTCTGCTTCAGGCATCCATGATCCCATAGGAACAGTGACTTCTCTCCCTAGACTTTTCCTGTAATGACCACCTCGGACATCGCCGTCTCTCACCATCAAAGGTGGAAACGTTCTCCCGATTTCTGGCCACCTAAACAAAACACTATGTTACAGGTCGGCCAGCTGGTGAGGAGACTGTTCATATGGAAGTTCCAGAGCCCGGGTTTGGGATTTAATCAGGGGGCTGTTAGCTCAATTCAGCAGGATGTCAGAAAGACAAAAAGAGGAACTCAAGACTGTCGGGTCAACAGGATCCAAAGGGAGACCAAATCCATACCATGCACACGGCGGGAAAATTCAGAGTCCATGGGCATCTGTAACTAGGAACACCAGGGAGTCAGGGATCTCCTGGCCCTGAGAGATCTTTCACTGTATTTGCTGGTAAAGGGTGAGTCCTTCTGAGAAAAGGCAAGGCAAGGCCAAGGTCAGGCCAGGGCCAGGTTTCTGGGAGTAGAACTTGCTCTGCTGGGTGGGGCTCTCTGGCCAGTGGTACAGGAGAGTGAGGTTGGCAGCTGGAGGGAGACCCTGGTGAGGCAGCTCTAGGAAACAAACCAAGGGGTTCGGGACAGGAATCAAGGCAAAGAAAAGAAAGAAAGAAACAGTAAAAGGAAATCCACATCAATTGTGATTTTTTTTTCATACCAAGAATTGAACCCACGGGTGCTAAAGCACTGAGTCACATCCGCAGCCCTTTTCATTTTTATTTTGAGACTGGGTCTCACTAAGTTGCTTAGGACCTTGATAAATTGCTGAGGCTGGCCTTGAACTTGTGATCCTCCTGCCTCAGCCTCCCCAGGATTACAGGCATGTGTCACCCCATCCAACTAGTTGTGATTACTTTTGACTGATGGAATGACAGTGATTTATTTTGATTTTGGGAGGCATATTCCAAATTATCAAAAACAAAGAAAATACTTTGTAAGGGGAACTTGGAACCCTAGAATACAGAGAGGTCTCTGGGGACTGCAAGTGGGGTCAGGGGATTACCAGGGTTTTGCCGATGACGATTGTCAGAACTCAGCATCAGCACATGAGATGAGGTCACGGGGACCTATCAGAGAAATGATTATCCTAGAAGGGAGAGCAACTGGGACTCAGGGGCCAAAACTAGCTTCCTGTTTCTGTCCCCTAATCACAAGGAGAAACCACAGATACACATATTCAATGTCACTTTCTAAATGGGGATTTACCCCAGCTTTTTTTTTCCTCTTTACTATTCTAGGGCACCCTGAGAGGAGGTGTTTTCCAGACATCTTTCTAGGTTTTAATAATTTTTTTTCTGTTTTAATAACTTGTCCTCTTTTCTATAGTGACAACACCTGGTCACTGTAGAAAATTCGAGAATTTTGTAATGCATTCCGCTGTCATATATAAATTTTTAAAAAAAAAGAAAATGCGAGAAATGAAAAGAAAGAACAGGAAAAAAAGGAGGAAAAGGCAGAAAAAAGTTTGGAGGAAAAAAATTGTCACCTGTCACCCACATGCAATAATCACCTAACATTTTGAAGCCTTTTCTTTCAGTTTTCACCTATGTGGTTTGTGGGTACATTGGGTTCTGGTGTGTTTCTATCTCACCCTTACCTTTATCTCAGAGTTCTTTGTGAATGTCAGGGTCCTTTTGAAGCTGGTTTCTGACCAATCCACCAGGCTTCCAGAAAGCAGAACGCTTCACCTTACCTGGCTTTCCTTTTATAAAGATAAGAAGAACTTACAAGCCACGCTGCTGTGCCCCTGTGCAAGTCCCCGAACCCAAAAGAGGCTCAAAAGCGATGGCGGATGGCTGCACCTTCCCTGGCCTGACCCTGCCTGCCCGAACTGTGTAGCAAACCTGGGTGCTCGGCAGCCTCCACCAGCTGCCACGTCAGCCAACAGAGTTCTACCCTCCACCTGACCTGAGGAACGGCTGTCAGGGTGGAAATGCCTCCATGATGTTGCAGCCTCATGCATTCCTTCCACACAGATCCACTACACACTTGCTCACACTCACAGTCAGCCCAGCTCTGTGAGGGGCCCCAGCAGGCAGATGATCATTGCAAACACAGAGTAAGCGCTTTGGTTGGGGACCTGCATTGACCTAATGCTTTACATACTCTGCAAAAGGCAGGCTTAAATACATGGTCTCTGGAGTCCTTCTCTGGTGTTCAAACTTGATCATTAGCAAGTTAGAAGGAAGCACCTGCTGCATAGATCCATGGCGGAAAGGACTGGTTGCTAGTAAGTTATTTTCAGGTTACAGGGAACAGGGCACACCAAAGTGATCTCGTTCATGGGCTTTATCAGATGGCTCATTGTAAGGACCGCCACTCACTAGCAAGTTAGCCAGCTTCTCTGGGCCTTGATTTCCTCAAAGTGAGAATCCCTGCCTCAAAGTGTTGCTGGAAGAATTGAGTTAATGTGCACAAAATGTCTAGACCAGGGCTGCAGACAATAGACCTCAGTCATTTTCAAATCATTTGATCTTTTCTGTCATCTCCATCCTTACCACAACCGCAGGTGGCAGAGGCCAGTGTTACCACTGCTTTACAAATGAGAAAACTGAGGTTAAGTGTCTTCATGTGGTTCACAGCTGGGCAGGGCAGACCACTCCAGAATGAAGAGTGAGTGCATAAATGGAACGAGAAATGCAGAGAGAGCCCATCTGGAGCTCTCTAGAGAGCTTCCTTGGGCTCCAGTCATGGTGACCACAGAGGTGACTGCTCCATGGGAGCCCTCTGTAGTGGAATGTGACAGGTAGATATGGTTAGAGCCCCTCTCCCTTAGGGAGTTTGAATTTGAGGCACACAGACACTGACCTGGAATAACTCAGACACATGAGTAACAGCCAAATGGTCTCCACAGCCACCAGACACGGGAGCCCTTATTTCATGTGGCCTTTTAATAAATCCCATGAACAAATCTTCCCAGCATGCCCTTGTTCCTGCAGCCTATTAACACTAGCAAATACAGTCCTGTTTAGCAGGTAGCTTTGTCCTGTGCAAGATCATCCAGCAGTGCCTGGATGCAGAAGTCACCCTGCCTCGAGTGTGGCTGTGACTCTTTACTCCCAGAACAAGCAGACACAATCTTCTCCCAAGACAGAATTTGGCCTCCATCCCAACTGATGAGGGCTGGGCAAGAGGAGAAATCTCAAGAAGTCATTTCCCATCATCTACACTGGCTCTATTATTTCACTCTTTGCCAAGACATCCAATTCTTGGAAATCATCATTCATTCTCCTTTAAACATATGTATTTCAAAATGAACAACACAGCTTTCTGCAAATTGGTGTTGCAATACCAGCAGATAAGATTCCAAACTTCTGAGTCCTGTTCAGGGAAACATAAAGAATGTAGCAGATGATAACTTTGAGTTAAAACTCAAAAGATTACACAAACAAAAAACCAAAAAAAACAGTGAGATAGATGTAGTCAGGCCATTCTGCAAGTATTTCTGCTGTGGAAACTTTCTGCAAATATATTGGAAACAAACAGAACTGTAAATAAAAACAAGGCCAGCTTTGGAATCTGGCCCAGGTCATCTCCCTGGCCACATCCCACTTCTCTCTTCTCAAGTTCTTTTCTTTCTTGAAATGCAAGTTCTCAAACAACCTTCTGCTCAGGAACCTGGGCAGCCCTAGGTAAAGGCTAGTGCTTTTACATACACAGAAACAGGCTTATAATTGGACTTTACTGACCATAGGCTATTTTTCACAGACTTCCTTGAAGATCAACATAGTGGTAGAAATATGCTGCTAGTTACATAGCCCAGGTGTTCCTCCTAGAGACCTGGATTACCACTCCCTACCTCCTTGCTTTGACCCATGACATGTGAGCAGAAGTGAAGGGAGGTGCTTTGGGTAGGCAGCTTGAGGTATCGGTGCACCATTCATCAACAGGCAACTCTTCTTTGGCACTATGGCCAACACCACGCAAGATGGTGGCTGCTCCATCAGCCCAAGGCCAAGTCCATAAATAACTCCAGTGAGTGGCACCCTTGCCAACTGGAGATGCATAGAGGGTGAGCGAGAAATAAGCGATGGTTGTTTGAGCTGCTGCGATTTTAAAATTATCTGTTACTGTGGTTCCTCCTTGCCCAATAATTTGACAGATACAATTTTATATAAGAAGAGCATTCTGGACGTGAAGAAACCAAGGCCCAAGATAGGGAGTGAGTTGTCTAAGGCCACTGGGATTGGAAGCAGAGGAGGAACAGTTAAGATGTCTAGCCCAGGAAGCTCACCATAGTCCTCTCTCTCCCTCAGGAGACTGCAGTTTCTACAGGACAGAAACCCACTCCATTAAAGGAGGCATTTTGGCAATCACCCTGTCCTAAGGAAATCACCTCGACTCAAAGATCCTTCCCAGCTAGAAAAAAAAAAAATGCTCAGTGCTCATTAAACTAAACAATGGTTCATTAAAACCAAACACACATGGGCACAAGGCTCTTCCTGTGCACTGGAAGTAAGTGAAAAGCTCCTCCTGGTTTGGGGAAATATCACAGTGAATCTGATGAGCTTGTTCTGAGTGTGAGCAGGAGTATTTTTGTCTTTGATTTAGGAGAAGGCTATCAACTCATGGACTGGTTTGAAATAAGGAATCTAAAGTGAAAAATCAATAGCTGCAAAAATAGCACAGAGCAAAAGTCAACAAAGATGACTTTCAAGTAGGTTTTTTGTTTTTGTTTTTTTTAATCCAAGGGCCTCAAAAAACACCATACTGAAGAAATGCTTCCTGATTCCCAAGATGTTTTATCATTTCCCCTTCTTTTCCTGTAAATCACACTGCAAAACATTCTCAGCTCAGCTGCCTTCGTGTACCATTCTCACCCCAAGTGGTGTTTCAATTTCAATTTCTTAGCAGATGTGTGATGCCAAATGGACTTTAATCTTCCCCACCCCATACTTGCTTCCCATTCAAATGGTTACCCAGGGAACCACTATAAACACTGTCTCCCTTTCTGTTAAGAACACACCACCACTGGAGTCTAGCCATCAGAAACATCCACAGCAAACCCAGAACTTGCCATACTTGCCAAATAGGCTTCCAGATATTCTGTCCACCACAGTCATGGAGGATTGAAAGAGATAATTGGTAGCATTTATTTATTCATTAAAATAAGTTATAACCATCATTTCCAGCCTACCCACCTTGGGGTTCATAGTATCAGGATGACAGTATGTCATTAGGACATTCTGGCCCCAGCAACTTAACAATAACCCCAAGCACAATTTGAATATATACCCATAAATGCTAAGGGTTGTAGCTGGATTCTCCTTGAGGAAATTGCTTCTCTCATTAACAACATTCATGATGGTGAATTTAATACAAAACTATCTCCTGAGAGGAGTTTTGCAAATGATGAAGATAATCACGCTGAATCAGTTGACATGAACCCAGATATTCAGGGACAAGGTGATCATGTGAATGACATGCCTCCACCATCCTTCAAGATGCCCAAGAATGAAGCAAGAGGACTAACCCATCCCAAGAGCACTCCAACAGGAAGCTCATGCCCAGCCTGTTTTTATACACTATGCTAGAGCTATAGAGGGAACACATAGGCTCCGTCAACTCAAACTGGGTCCTGCTTTCTCTGCAGCTTAATCCTCAAAAATCCACATTGGGGGGGGGGGGGGCATTTCTTCTGTTTTCTTGTTTTGTTTTCAATTCATTAAGGAACTTAACCTGGAAAACGAGCTCAGCCTGTGCCTTTGCCACAGCAGGAAACTACAGGTGCATGAAGCTATAGTGACTATTGGACACTTTGAAGCTCCATTAACACTCATTTACTTTAAGGATCAGGAAGCACTTAGTCCCTCAGAACTTCAAAGCAGATAGAAGCCAGTCAATCCCTCTCAATATGCCTTCTCTCAGTTTCTCTCCCTTCTTCTATCCCCTTCCCCTCTCCATCTCTCCTTCCCTCCATCTTCCTCTCATGAGAAAGCACCGTATAATCTGAACCCCAGACACACAGACACTGTCATTCTGCCCACAAAGGAAGGAATGCAGACACAGTCATCGTAAGCACTCAGGGTGGGACCATGATGAAATGCAGAACGTCCCTTCGCAGCTGCCTGGACCTTCGGAGAAGCCAAGCAGCTGCCTCGCATTCTCCAGTCAAGTAGCTCTTTTCTCTGGTCAAGAAACCCTGTTCACAGTGCATGGAGGGCCAGCCCCTCCATTCTGCTGGGCTCCCAGAGTGGACTGGAATGCTGACCCACTCACCCATTTTAGAGATGCAGAAACTGAGGCCCTCAGCAGCACAGAAAGTTGTCTGGATCAACCAAAACTAGAATCCAGGTCTCCTGGCACCAAGGCAATTGCTTGTTTTGCTTACTTCTGTTTAGGGTAGCCCCCTTAGCAGGTAAGAGTTTGCCATTTCCCAGTGGGGACTGATACCTGTCAGAGTGGGAAAAGGGCAGTGGTCCCACTTCACCCTGTCCCTCCTCTACAGCAAGGGTGTACTTTATCCCACCTCTCTCAGAGGAGGTGGTACTTTCTTTCCTACACTGATCATTCTTTCTGATCAATTGATTGTGGCAGGGAAGGGCAAAGACCCTAATCACTAGTTGTGTGACTTGGGCAAATAACACTACCCTTTTGTGCTTGTAATTTCTTATCTGCAAAACACAGATAATAAGAGCACCTACCTCATAGGATCACCATGAGGATGCAATGAATTGATGCATCTTCTGGGTTTAGATCAGCCCTGGGCACACAGTGACCTGGGAATTCTGCCCGGGGAATCTTTGAGGCTCAGCATTTGACTATAAGGGATGGCGTCCATGTGCTTAGTTATTGTATCTCTAGCACAAATAGGGTGCTAGAGAAAAACCATCGAATGAATGGATCTGGCCCGACTGCCTACAGCCAGTGCTTCATCACACTCACTGAAGAATATGTGCATTTCCATGGTTCACAATCCCCCTTAGCGAATTCCAACTGCTAAGTTTATTTGTATAAGTTCCCATTTGTAGGACCACCAGCATTTCCTGTTGCTCTAAGCCTTTCATATTAGCTACTGCCTTAAAAAGGTGAATCAGAGCCTAGCTCTCAGTTTCCAAAGTATTATCAGTTCAGTTGCTGGCTGTTTAAATACCCACTGCTTAGTAATTAGCCTCTCCCTGCAGTGCCTTACGGGGTTGGTTGGCAACTGTGGATTGACCCTTTCCTGGTTTGGTCCAGGCTTTGAAAAACAAGAGTTTCAAAAACATCATGCATGGGGTTCATCTCTGAGGGTCCAGTGAATAAAAACATCTTGGTAAGGACAACTGATAGCAAATAAGAGTCTTGAATAAGAAGCCCAGGTCCTGGAACTCAGAAAGGCTTAAGTGCTTATGCAGAAGAAAGCACTACACAAAGGGCAGATCTGGAAGCCCGAGGACATCTGGAGGTGGCATTTAGGACTGACACAGAAAGTGTCTGGGCTTCTCCAGTGAAAAGCAGTTCACAGGAACAAAATGTATTAGTCACCACAGAAGCTTGAGTTGGAACTTGGCTGTGAGCAAATAAACATTGCTGACTGCTAGCCAAAGTGCTTAGCTGAAGACTTGTATTACCCCATTTGAACATGTTACTTCAGCCAGCCAGCGTCTGGGACACAGATCTATCAGACCTCAGCCAGACTACCTGGCGTTCATGTGCATTGGCCCTGAGTAGCAATCAGACATTGAGATTTTGACAGAACCACAAACCATGGACCGTTCTCTATGGAGCCCACTCAGCCTGGGCCAGGGCTGCTTACTGCGAGAGCTCCAAGCTTATGGAGAAGACCCAGTGACCAGCCAAGACCCACTGAGGGAGGAGGAGTGGTCCATGCAGATGTCAGAAGCAAGCCAGCATGCTCTGGTAGGGGCTTGGCCCTGTATAGAGGAACCTTTTCCAGTCACCCGAGCTTCAAATAAAGAATGTCCTTCTTCCAAACCCCACACCTCCAAGTATATGCAAATTCAACTGCTGGTAGATGAATTTGAATTTTTCAACCTGTAGTGTAATTTGAAGTTTCAAAAGTGATAGAGTGGGGCCCGTGGCACACGCCTGTAATCCCAGAGGCTCTGAATGTTGAGGCAGGAGGATCACACGTTCAAAGCCAACCTCAGCAATTTAGCGAGGCCCTAAGCAATTTAGTGAGATGCTGTCTGTAAATAAAATATTTTAAAAAGGGCTGGGGATATAGCTCGGTGGTTAAGCACCCCTGGATTCAATCCCTGGTGCCAAAAAATAAAAAAATAAAAAGGTGATAGGGTGGGGAAAGCATCCCTTTCAGGAATTCTGGGAGGCAGAATAGATGTCTGAAAACCTTCTGTGGATGCCCCTTCCCCAGGGGGTTCCTGGCATTTTGTGTTCACAAAGACTGACACCTGACCCCACTCCCCCAACTCCCCCCCCTTCACCCTTTGGAGTCTTTTGTTTCTGCTTCCAGAGGCCTAGAAGGATTAGAAGCCACCAGACCATCCCTTGAGGCTCCTGATGAAGAATGCGGGGTACTTAGGAGGACCCCACCCATTCAAACTCATCTGACCCAGAAAACTCTAGAGCTGGTGCTGTGGGCTGGGCACATCTGGCTCCAAATCCTGGTTCTGCCCTCTTTCACTTTATTCTGAGCCTTGGTTCCTTTGTCTAGAAATTGAAAAGTGCCATGTCTATTTCCAGAATTGTTTCACACTTGAACACAAGGTCTACAAAGCTTCAGAGGTAGGGGTAGCTATGGTTTGAACACGTGTCCCCCAGAAAGTCTGTGTTGGAAACATAACCCTCAACGTCATGTGCTTTCTTTTCTGCTTTTTTCCTTTTCTCTCATGCCGGGGACATGCCAGGCCTCACACATGCCAGGCAGGTGCTCTACCCCTCGGCTACACCCAGCACAGCCATATGGGAACTTCTGGAAATGACAGGGTCTGGGGACTCTGTCCTCATGATGGGATAATCCATTCATGGATTAAAGCAATAATAGATTCACGGAGGTTAAAGTTTGCATCCTAAATGTCCCCCAAAGGCCTGTATACTAAAAAGTCTTGGCTGCTAGCTAGCCTGTGGCACCGGGAGGTAGTGACCTCACTTTTCAGAGGTGAGGCCTCATTAGAGGAAGTTAGGTCACTGGGGGTGTGTCCTTGAAGGGATACTGGCACCCTAAACCCTTCCTTTCTCTCTTTGCTTCTCAGTTGCCATGAGGTGAGCAGTTTCCTCCATGATGCCCCCTGCCGTGATGTTTTACCTTTTCTGGACAGATTAATGATAGGGAAAAGAAGGGGGGGGGGGGAATTCTTCAACAGCTTCTCACTCACTGAACATTAGGGAAAAAATCTCGACTCCTTACCCAGCCTCTTTCCCAGACACTCTGCTTGGCCTGAGCTTGGTTCATTCTCTAGCTATTCTCTGTGCTTCCAGGCTCAGGCCTCACCAGGCCTCTCTGTTCCCCCCCACTCCCAATCCTGGGAGACCTCTGGTCTTCAAGCATACTCTTCTCTGCATCTGTATCTTTGGTGCAGGCCCAAGTCCAAGTTGAAGAGGCTAGTTTTTGGAGAAGCAACTCCACACTGTCCTGATCCTGGCACAGCTCTGATCTTTTGTATCACAGCATGCTGTAGTTTCCACTTAAAGCCTTGCTGAAACAGAGTCCCTTTAACATTAAAAACAACTTTAAAATTAAAAGCAACTTTCTGAGTGTGGTGGAACATATCTATATTTCCAGGGACTCGGGAGGCTGAGGTAGGAGGATGGTGTTTGAGGCCAGCCTCAGCCACTTAGTGAGACCCTCATCAACTAAGTGAAACCCTGTCTCAAAATGAAAAATTAAAAAAAAGGGCGGTGGATGTAACTCAGTGATAAAGGGTGTCTGGGTTCAATCCCCAGTACCAAAGTAAATAAATAAAAGCTATTTCTTCATAACAGCTTCTCCCCATCTGGAGTTTCCTCTTGCTGAGAATGGAAACTAGAAGCTATCAAGCTACCCCCTAGTGGGGGTGTTAGGGGAGAAATGAATTGCAACATGTTCCTGACTAGCACAGCCTCATGGAATGTACATGTTTATTTCCTGCCTTTTGTCCTACTGTTCACACACCCCTGAGTCTCTAGAAAAGGGGAATTGGAGACCAAAATGTTCTCCTCAAGGCCAATTTTGCATAAATCTGTTTTCCTTCACCAACCTTTGCCTCCCAAAATATAGTGGAACCTTCTATTCCCAGTAACATTACCACAACTGATGACTAAATATTTTCTTGTTTGCCCCCCCCACCACCTATGGATGGAAATTCTGTGTTCCTCACAGTTCCTATGCTGAGGTCCTAATCCCCAAGTCCTTGGAGGTGGGGCTTCACAAAGATGCAGATGCATCTTTGATGAAGTCCTGAGAGTAAAGCCCTCTTGACTAATGTCTTTATAAGAAGGGACATGAGGAAGATCTCTTGCTTTCTGTTTCTCTTTCTCTGCCACATGAAGACCCAGCAATAAGGAGGCCATCTGCAAGCCAGGGTGGGTTTACCTGTATACCTGAATGTGCTGCACCCAACATTCATGCCCTCAGCCTCCAGGACTGTAGGAAATTAAGGTCTGTTGTTGAAGCCACCGATCCATGGATTTGTGATAAAGACAGCCTCCAGTCACCTGCCAACTCCATTTGGCCTGAGACTGGGTCTGTGTCATTCACTGCTGCATCCCAAGTATTTAGTCGACTTCTGGTCCTGGCAGGACCGCCTGATAATATTGATTGAATGGATGTATTGAAGAGCTGAAGCCCCAAAGAGCCAGCAGGAACCAGGAATTACAAATAGCTTTCTAATACTCTTCAACACCAGGCTGGGGAGCCAGCAAAATGCTTCATCCCGCAGGGAAAGCCTGAAATTGTCACCTCCTTCACAGAAATGCTAAAGTATCCATCACTTGCTCAGTTGAGAATTTGCTTTTCTGAGCTCCCAAGCTCCATGGACATAGGCCCCTGGGAAGTTGGTGAGATTTCAAGAAGAAGAGATAGCCACTGGAGTAAGGGAAGGTAAGAGATTTCAGTAAAAGGGGTATAATTAGAAGAGCCACCCGTAATTTGTGATGGAATTCTATTTTAGAATTAGAGACCAAAATGTTCTCCTATATCTTCCTCAAGGCCAATTTTGCAAAAATCAATTTTGCACCTGAATCCCATCCTTGGATGTCTGGGACTGTTTTCTGTGCTCCTAAATATCCCCATACCCGTCTGGGTAAAGGTATGCATTGCTGTACCTTTACACAGGCTAACAATCTCAGTGCACACAGATGGCACTTATTGTAAAACAAACACAATAATTCATCCTAATAGCATCAGTCAATATCAATATCAATATCAGGGGCTTCTGTTTTTCATTTTTTTTAGCTGATATTAGGTAGCACACTCTAAGAAATGGTTGAGGTTTACAAGTTACCCGAGTGGGCAAAAGGAGGAGACCCCGACGGTACTACATAAGCAGCCATTTCTTTGGAAGCTGGGGCCCTCTGTCCAGAAACAGGGCTCTAAGCAGAACAGGTGCTCTCCCACCAGTTAATTGTTTAGGAAGTGGTGGCCAGGGCAGGTGGGTGGGACCAGCAGAGGCTAAGCCCTGCTCACTGTGCAGTTGGGGCAGAGGTTAAGAACAAGGGCCCTCTGAGACTGTGGTTGTGGCTCAGTTAGAGGACTCGCCTATCATGTGTGAAGCACTGGATTTGATCCCCAGCACCACAAACAAATAAATAAATAAAATGAAGGTATTGGGTCCATCTCCAACTAAAAATAAATTAAAAAAAATAACAGGGGCCCTACCTTCTTCAAGTCCTGGGAACAGCATTTATTCTCTGTCAACTTTGAGCTACTTAACCTAATAAAGCCTCAGTGGTTTCATCTGTAAAATGGAGGGAATGATAAATACTGGGTAGAATTGTTGGAAAGATTTAATGAGCTAAAAACCAAAATTAAAAGCTCTAAAGCCTTACTGGTATGCAGGAAGTCAATGTAAGTGTCTGCTATTATTATTCGGGGTCTATTAAATCAGATGCATCATCATTTCATTTAATCAAATTAAGTCTCAGACCAGTCTTTCCAGACAGATGAGTTATCCCCATTTTGTACCAAAAGCTGAAGGTAGTGAGGATCAAGTACTTTATTCAAAGTCACACCAGTAGCTGATGGCAAAACCAGCACAGGAACCAAAACAGCTGTCATAGTTATCATCACCGTCACAATCACCAGTTCCCAAGAGCTAACTCCTGTTTTTGGAGCTTCACAGAGATTAGTCATCAATACTCAAGCACCTGGTAAGAAAGGAGTCACTATAAAGGTGGACAGAGAGTTGGGGAGGTTAAAGATCTTAGCCAAAGTCACACAGTTAGTTAAGAAACAAGGTAAGGGAGGGATCCTTGTTCTGGCTCTAAAACCCACTTACATCCTGTCTGCCTGGCATTTGTTATAGATCTCATATCTCCACTTGAAATCACCAACATGGCTGGTTTCATGTTCAGTAAACACTGGTCTTGTTAAGTGGGGTCAGGAATGGCCTTCTCAGTGAAGGGGCCTGTGGTCCTATATTGTAAAGACTTAGGATACCCCACACACACCCAAAAAAGAAGCCTAGCTTTCTACACAGTTCCTTGCAGAAGGTTTGGTCCAAGATCATAGAAAGAAATTTGGGAATGTATTCAAATGAAGCATGGTCATTCCTGTTATTAGACCTTTAATCTTTTGGGAATAAGAGCAATGTGTGATATTCTCCCAAGTACATCATCATCTCTCTCACCAAGTAAGGAGTCTCCTCAGCCAGATATGACTGCCCTCTCCAGTCGCATGTGGCTCTGGAAATACCCAGTCACTACATCCTCCCAGTTCCTCTGGCCCTAACTTATATCGTGGTGATGAGACAACAAAAAAGGGACATCAATATTCTCAAACATACAAGGGGTGTTTGTTTAATAAAATAATTTTAATAAAACTCACAGGGATAAATTTTCATGTTTTGTTAAAATATTAATCTACCAGAACCTGGTGCTAATCTGGTACTCAATTAATTGGTAATGACCTGGCTCCTTATCTTGACCTATTTAATATCCCTTTAAACTATATATTTTTTTTCTAATTTAAAGTAAAATTACTTCTCAGCTAAACAAATTCCAAAGTGGTGGCTTACTAGAGAGTAGCCTATTGATTGTAATGACATAAAATCACCTTGCTGGCTGCATAGAAGCCATCTCTTCTCAGGGAATTCTGCTCCATCAAAGGACCAAGAAAAGATGCCCTAAGAGTAACAGCATCCCCAGCTGGCTCCAGAAGTTGCGGAGAAGGCAAAGGGAAAGGTGGTGGAGAACTTGCATTGGCCACCTCTGTGTAGCCATCTGCCTAGCTTGGTGTGTGACAGTTCCAGAAAAAACTCAAGTTGAAATAAGAATCTGTTGCAGGGCCTGACCTTGGACCCTCATGGAGGAATGCTTATCTTGCTCATTGTGCAGCAGGGAAGTCCTAACACAGAACAATAGAACCGCTATGTTTTGGGACAGAACACTGGCAAGCGCCATTTCCTTGCTCCTTTGACAAAAAGTTATTCTCCTGTTGGTGCAAGGTCAGCCTAGTGGCAGTTCCTGAACTCTTGGTGTCTGTACTTTTGTAAGATGATACGTTGTGTATCACCTCTGGCCTATCATGAATGTTATATGTAAATTGGCCCATACCCACTATAAAAGCTATTTTTTAAATATTTTGTTTATTTAGTTGTAGTTGGACCCAGTACCTTTATTTTATTTTTATGTAGTGCTGAGGATCGAACCCAGGGCCTTGCATATGCTAGGCAAGCACTCTACCTCTGAGCTACAACCCCAGCCCATTATAAAAGATATTTTTGCTGTGCAATAAAGCAGACTCTGTTCTCCAAACCCTCTCAGGAGGGGTTTCTCAGTGCTCTTAAGCTCCCCACAGTCGATGCTGGAAGGGCAGGCCTCTCAACAAGAATCCAAGCCAGGATATCTTGCTTCAATAAACTTTCTAGCACTGGGTAAAATCCATCAATTCACTGAAATGGTAGCAGCTACACAGTACTTTCCACAAGAGTCAAATTTGGAAAGAACACTTATCCTCAACAAATACTCCTTCCACCCCTGTACTGCGGATAGAACCCAGGGACTCTACCACTGAGCTACAGCCCCAGCCATTTTCATTTTTTTAAATTTATTTATTCTAATTAGGTATATATGACAACAGAATGCATTTTGATTCATTGTACACAACTGCAGCACAATTTTCATTTCTCTGGTTGTACACAATGTAGCGTCCCACAATGTTATGCATGTAAAGAGAGTAATGATGTCCATCTCATTCCGCCATCTTTCCTGCCCCCATGCCTATTGTTTATTTTGGGACTGGGTCTAGCTAAGTTTCCCAGGCTGGCGTCAAACTTGTGATCCTCCCAAGTCACTAGGATTACAGGCCTGTGCTCCCATGCCAGAACTCAGTGAGCATTTGATGCAATGAAGAAGAGTGTTCCCAGAAACAAGTTCAGACCTATAGATGGCTGAAAGAAGGTCCTTTGTGTGACATGCAATTGACTTCCCCAAGATGTCAAAAAAAACAAAAAATACCAGGGCCTGGAAACTTGCAAAATACCTATAGCTTCTGCATGACAAAAATTCAGCACAAGTAGAAATGTTAGTTAATTTCATCTTGTCTAACTCTCCACTCCTCCTAAAAAAAGAATTGTAGAAGAAACTGGTAACTTGAACTTCAAATCCTAGGTTTGTATCTTAGATTTTTAACAAATAGTGAAACTTTTTTTTTTTTTGATAAAAGGTCCTATTATCTTGTTTAAGCTAATATCAGTGATCACACAGACACTATAAACCTTACTCTTCATACCTCTATGACTTCACTGTTTATATTTGTAATGTCTAAACAGTGTTGCTGCTGTTGCTATCAAAGTGACTGTCACATCACAATGAGGGGTGAAAGTTTTGGCTGGAGTGCAGGCATCAGCAGCTATAGGATTTGGGCTTCATGATCTAGATTTCTGACTGTCTTTGGTCATCAAAGAAAGAGTCACTGCCCCTAGGCCAAGAGTCAGGAGCAAAACAGGAACAGCAGGTGCATGATCTGAGATGGCAGCCCGCAGGAGATACACATGTATGCCACAGGAGTCTCTGCTGACAGCCCCCATTGGAGGCCATTTGGGGATGTAGGAGGCAGTGGGGTGCGGGAAGACTGAAGATTCAGGACAGCTTTCTTTTGTGAAGAAATTTATTTCTATCACATGGAATAAACCTGTATTGTAGAGCCATTAATTAGCCCTCTTGGTGATTGTGGTAGAGTGCTAGTAGTCTGATGACCCAGACCTCAAAGACCTGAGGAGGAAGATACCCTAAGCAGGGCAGCAGGGTGGGAGAAGAGCAGGACCAGCTTTTGTTGGTGGTTGCAGGGTACTGGGAATTGAACTAAGGGGCATTTAACCACTGAGCCACATCCTTTTTTTTTTTTTTTGTATTTTATTTAGAAACAGGATCTCACTGAGTTGCTTAGGGCCTTGCTAAGTTGGTGAGGCTGGCTTTGAACTCACAATCCTCCTGCCTTAGTCTCCCAAGCCTCTGGGACGACAGGGGTATGCCACCAGGCCCAGCAGGAATAAAACTTTGAAGGAGACACCTTCTGGACCAACACTATCATAAAATAAAATAAACAATTGTTGGACACAAGTTACCACTACTGTGACTAGTAACTACCAATGACAGAGTACCTGCCATGTGTCCTGCCTGATGTTTGATATACATCATGTCACTAAAAGATGTTAGCCTCTGGAGAGAGCTCCTACTTTACTCTTATTCCATAGGTAATCGAACATGGGCTCAGAGAGGTCTAGTAACTTGCCAAAGGTCTGAGATCACAGAAGTGTCAGAATCTGAATTTGAACTTAGGGTTAGTGGGCTCCAAAGCTTGAACATTCCTCCATTCCCTCTTTTCTTGCAACCTTTGAAAGACCCCTCTTCTACCTTTTTACTGTGGTTTTAAATCTACCTTTCTCACCTGCCCAGCACATCTGGGGAGCTGCCTGACCCTTGTCCAATGGCTCTGCTTCCGAGTTACAGCTATCTGCCCCTGGGGTCTACCCCCAGGTGAGGACAGAGAATCCACTTCTAACTTCTGAGGCAGAGACAGGCAAATCTTAACTGAGAGCTTTCAAGGGAAGACCAACCCCACCCTCAGGCAAATACACCTCTGGTTTCACCCTTAGGGCCTAAGGTGTTAAAGTTGTCAAGGGTGCACTTGACTTCCCAAGACTAAATTTCAAAAAACCAGCAATCCAGGCATTTCACAGACTGCAGAACCAAAAGAGCATCATTAATCATTCTTATCATTCTGTGTTCCGTGTACCAAAAGATTGCACACTTGAAGCAATTTTTCATATGATATTCAGCGACCCTGCCAAGCATTGTCTCATTTCCTAATTTTGTTGCCAGTTGAACACTTAGGGAAGTCCTACCTCAGATTCAGGGCCAAACAGGGCACTGGAAGGAGCCAGCGTATCTGATGGCTGGACTCCAGGAAGGCTCCCATCAGCCCTCCCAACTTCTCTTGGAAGCCACCCTTGGGTCCTCTGGTCCTAACTCCGGTGCACACTGGAGTCACCCTGGGAGCTTTTCAACAATACAGACGCCTGGGTCCCACCCTAGAGATTCTGACTGCATTGATCTAGGGTGTGGCCTGGGTATCTGGATGTTTAAAATGCCCCCCAGGTGACTCTAAATTGCCCGCAGTACAGAGAAGGCCAGCTAGACCACAGCTGGATAAACATCTCCCCTGAGCTTCAGTGCCGTTTCTGAACTTTGGCGGCATTTCTCCAACTCCTGGGTTTCTCTACCTCGTCCACCCGAGCTCTTCCAGAGCACTGTTGTGTTCCACCCGCAAGCAGATCTCGCCTCCCTGTGCGCCTCCTCGCCTGCGGCGCCCCAGACCCCAACACACGTCACGTCTCTTCGCGCGATCGCCTAAGACTTACTTGGCCAAGTTTGCAGAACAGGCAGCGGCTGCAGGCGAGACCCAGCGCCAGGTGCGCCGGGAGCGCAGTCGCCGCGGTAGCGCGGAGGCCCCGGGAGCGCCGCGCCGGCAGCAGCGCTAGGGCAGAGCAGGCACCGCCGCCTCGCGGTCCCGGAACGGGAACTGGTCGGGACGGCTGCTGCGGCCGCGCCCCTCTGGCGGCGCCGGGAGTCTGGCGGGCTTCTGCGGGAGGCCGAGGCCGGTTGGGGGCGGGCCAGGGTGGACTGGCGCCGAAACCTCGAGGGGCGCTCTGTGCCGAAAGACACGCGGCCCGCGCCACCGCACAAGTGCGAGTGGACAAGCCTCAGAGTTCGCCGAGGGGTGACAAGCTGGGAACTCGTCGTGACAGCTTGGCCACGGCCTCTGGGAGCCAAGGCCCGCCCCCTAAAGAGCAACCAGAGTCAATGCCTGGACGTAACGGGGAACTCTGGTTAAAATGGCACGTGAGCTCCACCTGGGTGAAAACTAGTTCAAAGTACTCAAATTTGCAACTGAGCATAGACTTTGATTTAGACTTTTTAAAAAAAGATCTTAGCTTTTCTTCTTGTGTGTCCTTAAGCTTGTTATTAACAATGCATATTTAATATTCTTTTCATTTCCTATCTGAGTTGTAAAGGAATTTTTAACATGCTAATAACTTTGCCTGATATTTTTAAACACATTATCGATGCCATAAAATGTTGTCACTTATTCACACTGAAGAAGTGCATTCGATCAGGTGACCACATATACTTAGGCATATTAAAATTCCAAACAAAGGCTGGCTTCTGAGAAAAGGAGAGCAGGATCGTAACTCAAAAGTGAAACTTCGCAAACACAAGGGGTTAAAACTTGCAAGTACAGGGCTGGGGGTGTGGCTCAAGCGGTAGCGCGCTCGCCTGGCATGCGTGCGGCCCGGGTTCGATCCTCAGCACCACATACAAACAAAGATGTTGTGTCCGCCGAGAATTAAAATAAATAAATAAATATTTAAAAAAAAAAAAAAAAAAAACTTGCAAGTACAAAAATGAAGTCTAGATTTTAATTCCTCCATCTTATCCTTATATGAGCCTCTCATAGGAAAAAAACAAAACCCAAAAAACTTCCTCTAGGATTCTGAACTGAATCTTTTATGTATTTTAACCTGTCGTTTAATATTTTCTAATCTGGTTTCTCCTGCTGCATTCTGAATAATTTCAAGTCTTTCAAATGTTATTTTGTAGATGTTTGAATTTTTATCATATGTTTGTTTTGTAATACTAAGGATTAAACCCGAGGCTTAGCTTTACTCCCCACCCCCAGCCCTTTTTATTTTATTTTAAGATAAGGTCTAGATTTGCAATCCTCCTGACTCAGCCTTCAGAGCAGCCGGATTATAGGCACACACTGGCTTGGATTGGTTTTTAAACTATGTGTGGTAGATTGAATAGTGACCCCGACCCCCTATCATGGTATCAATCCTAAACCTGGAACATGTGAATATGGCAAAGGGGAACTGAAGTTGCAGTTAATTAAAGTTGCAGGAATTAAAGTTACTAATCAGCTGACTTTGAGATTGGAAAATTATGCTGGATTATTGAGATGGGCCCACTGTAATCCCAAGGGTCCACCTAAATGGAAGAAGGAGGCCAATAAGGACCAGAAAAATAGCAGCCTGAGAAGGAACTGGCCAACACTGCTGGCTTTGAAGATAAAGAAAAGGAACTGTGAGCCAAGAACTGCTGTTCTGCTGACACTTTGATTTTAACCCAGGAGACATATTTTGAAAAGCTGACTTTCAGAACCATAAGATAATATTAAAATGTTATAGTTAAAGATTCATCCTGGGGTTTCATAAACTGATTTCCAGACCACTCACGTATAATCGAATCAAGCCTTTACTGAAGCACACCAGTGGCGGCTGACCAGAACATAAAGCTGTTCCCCTGATCAGCCCCGAACAATTGCAAGGGCGCTCCTTATAAGCCTGAAAACCACAAAAGGAATGTTGGGGGGTCCAGCCAATGCAAGCAAGCCAGGTTACAGAAGCGGGAGAGTGCAGTCTAGCGGCAGGAAGCCTAACCAATCACAGCCCAGTCACCCCAGTTACAGAAACAGAGCCCCATTAGGTAGTCCCATGTTCTTAAAGGTGTCTATAGCAAAAGGAAAAGAACATCTTGCCCCAGTCATGACCTTTCTACTTGGCATGGTTGTTTTACAGGATGAAGTCATAAAACAAAATGGAGTCACATTTGCTTCTACTATCACAAAAATATTAAATTTATGGTAACTTGGAATAGCAATAAAAAACAAATAACAACAAAAATAGCAATAAAAAACAAGTCCTTAAGTCCTTAGAGGAAGAACGTTCACCTAACATGCATGAGTCACTGGGTTCGATCCTCAGCACCACATAAAGTAAAATAAAGACATTGTGTCCACCAATAAGTATAAAATAAATTTTTTAAAAAGTCCTTAATTTTAACAATATTTATTTTCTAAGTTTTTTTTAAGTTCTATTTCTAGTTTTCTTGTTTGTTTTGCAGTGGTGGGGATCAAATTCAAGGCCTCATACATGCTAAGCACACCCTATACCACTGAGTTACACTCCAGCCCTATTGTTTGTACTTAATAGTCTCCTGTTCTTTGCTGAATCCATAATTTAAAAAAAATTAACAGCTTATTTCTTTTGTTTTTTTTTTTTTTGATTTGAGATAATTATAAATTCACATGTAATTCGAAGAAAGAATGCAAATGCATGTACCCTGTTTTCCCCAATGATAACAACATACGGCAAAGCTAGGTATAACAGTACAACCAGAACATGGACATTAATATAGTCAAGATATAAAACATTTCTACCACTACAACCACACACTGCCTTTATACCACCTCAACCCTTCCTTAACCCCTGGCAACTACTAATCTGCTATCTATTTTTATACTTTTGCTATTTCAAGAATGTTAAATACATAGAATCATATATTATGTAGTAAGTTTGGGAAAGATTTTTTTTTCCACCTAGCATTATTCTATGGAGATTCATCCAGGTCTTTGCATGAATCAATAATTCTTTCCTTTTTATTGTTGATCAGAAATTCCATGGTATGAATTTCCATAGTTCATTTAATCATTCACCCATTCAAAGGACATCTGGGGCTATTTTGAATATTGTTGTTATAAGAATTCATAACATAATGTATGTGTAAACATAAGTTTTCATTTTCCTTGGTTAATACCCAGGGGAGCAACTATCTTCCAGAATGGCTAATTTTACATTTCCACTAGCAACTGGATGAGTAATTATTTTGTAACATTCTCACCAGCATTTGGTGCTGTCAAAATTTTTCATTTTAGCCATTTGGATAGGTGTGTGGTGATAGTGATACATTATTATTGTTTTACTTTCTCGTTGAACATTTTTGCATGTGCTTATTTGCTATCTGTATTATTATTATTATTATTATTATTATTATTATTATTATTTGTACTGGGGATTAAACCCAGGGGTGCTGAGCCACATCTCAGCCCTTTTTATTTTTGATTTTGGGACAGGTCTCACTAAGTTGCTTAGGGCCTCAATCATTTCCTGAGACTGGCCTTGAACTTGTACTTGAACTTATAGTCTTCTGCCTCCCGAGTTGCTGGGATTACAGACATTTGCCTCTGCACCTGGCTGTCATCGGTATCTTAAGTGAAGTGTATCTCTTTGTCTCTTGCTTATTTTCTAATTGGATTGTTTGCTTTTTTTTTCCCCTGTTGAGTTTTAAGATAAGTTTAAGTTTTCTATAAGTGGTTTGTAAATATTTTCTTCTACTCCTTGCTTATCTTTCCATTCACTTATTACGGCCTTCATAAAGAAAAATATTTTTAATTTTGACATGGTTCACATGTTAGCTTCTCTTCACTGTGACCAAAATACCTGACAAGAACAACTCAAGAGGAGAAAAAGTTTATTTTGGCTCAGAGTTTCAGAGGATCAGTCTGTGGATGGATGACTCCATTGCTGTGGGACCAAGAAGCAGCAGAACATCACGGTGGGAGGGTATGGTGGAATAAAGCTCTTTAGCACATGGAAGCCAGGAATCAGAGAAAGACCTTGAGGAGCCAAGGATAAGATATAAACACCAAAGACCTGCCCCAGTGACCTGCTTCCCCCAGTTATACCCTACCTGCCTATAGTTACCACCCAGTAGTCCTTTCAAATTATTAATCTATCAAATGGATTAAACCACTGATTAGGTTACAGCTCTCAACATCTAATCATGAGCTTTTGGGGGATAGCTTATATCCAAACCATAATACCCCCACCCCTGTGATAAGCTCGTGCCCATATCACGATGCAAAATGCCTTTAGTTAATCTCCAAGAGTTCCCATAGTCTTCACAGTCCCAGCATTTTCCAAAAGTCCAAGTCCAAAGTCTCCTCTGATATGAGCCTCTGTAAAGATCAAAAGCAAGTAACGTGCTTCTATATAATGGCACTGAATAAACATTCCCATTCCAAAGGGAAGAAATAGGGACATAGAAAGAAGGGATGTAAAACTGAAACCCAGCTGAGCAAACAAGTCCTGTAGCTCTATGTTCAGTATCTGGGAAAAATGGTGGTGAGACTGGGGTCCAAAGGACTTGGGAAGCCCTGCCATTATGCCCTTGCTGCTTGCAGCTCACATGGCCTCTCTCTTAGGTTGGCTCTGCTGCATCCAAAAGCTTTCTTTTGCAGACATACGTTCCTCATTACTGGCATCTATTAATCCCAGGAGTCTCCACTGCAGCTTTGACTTCCTTTTCATAGCTTCATGAATCACCTTCTCTAGGCAGGGATTCTAATCCTGCTACATCTTGCCTGGATTCCCATGCCTTTCTCTGAAACCTTGATAGAAACATGACCCCTTAACTCCGGCATCCTACATTCCTGCAGAACCAGTACCATATGGATGGTGCCAAGGTCTGTTGCTAGCTTGAACAGTAAGTAGCTGGACCCCCTTGTTTGACAGCTGTTGATACCTGGAAGTACCAAGTACCTGGAAGAGCATGGTGAAACAAATCCTAGAGAAACAACTTCCTATGCACCTGTGTGATAAGGGTGCCTCCATGGTCTCTTAACTGTTTTCCCTTTTATACCCTTAAGCCTGCCATAAATATGTCCATGCTGATTCCTGAGATGCCCTCAAGACATCTGTCCTATTGTCTCTGTGCAAATACTCAACTTCTTTTCAGGAGTTGGTAATCTCTTCAACAACCACAACTTCCTTGGATCCAGTTTTACACATGCTTTTCTGGCCCAACTGCAAGTTTTTTTTGTTTTGTTTTGTTTTGTTTTTTTGGTTTTTTTAAAGCTTTCTTCTCTGCTTCCTGCCAATTCTCACAATAAATCTGGCTAAAAGCTGTTGGCAATATTGATGCTACTGCCTGAGTGTTGTGCTTTCTTGAACTTTCTTCCACTAGATTACGTAGTCCAACACCTTTAAATTCATACTCACAGAAAGTTTCAGGACAAGGGCAAAATGTAGACAAGTCCTTTGCCAGAATGTAACATAAACGGCCACTGGTTCAAAGCCCAATAGAGTCCTAATTCCCCTCTGAAACCCCATGAGCATGTTACTCTCCACATTCCTATGGGCTTTCTGGTCTTCTGAGCTCCCATTAGAATCACCCATTTTGCTCTGCTTACAACATTCTAAGCCTTTTCTAGCCTGCATGTCCAAACTTTTCCAAACTCCATCTGCAAAGCAGTTCCAAAAGCTTCTGAACCACATGTCAAGTTAGTCACAGCAACAACTCCCCTCTTGGTACCAATTTGTGGTTGTCAGCTTTTCATTTCTGGGATAAAATACCCAGCCAGAACAATTTCAAGAAGAAAAGGTTTATTTTGGGCTCATGGTTTCAGAGGTTCAGTCAGAGTTGTCTAGCTCTGTCACCATGGGCTCAACGTGAGGCAGAACATCATGGAAGGAGAAAATAGGTCACTGGGGATGTGCTTTTGGGATTATTTATCTTGTGCTTGGCTCCTTGTGCTCTCTCTCTGCTTCATAGCAGTCATGAGCTTAGCAGCTTTCCTCCACCATGCCATTGTACCATATTTTCTCCCTCACCTTGGGCCCAAGGCAGTGGAGCCAGGTGACTATGGACTGTCCTCGGAAACCATGAGCCCAAAATGAAATTTTCCTCCTTTAAGTGGTTCTTGTTGGGCATTTTGGTCACATTGATGAAAAGTGACTTAACACAGTGAATTTCATTAATTTTCCTTTTGATGGATCATACTTTTGGTGTTAAGTCTAAGAACGCTTTGCCAAAATCTAGAACTTAAAAAGATTTTCAAATGTTATTTTGTCCTTAAAGTTTCTACAGTGTAATGTCAGATTTGAATTTTTGATCCACTTTAATTTTTGTAAAAGGCTTGAAACTCAGGTCAAGATTAATGTGTCTTCCCTCCCCCTTACTTACTTGGTTTGAGTGTCCAATTGCTGACTCAGTACCATTTATTGAGACGGTGATCTTTCCTCCATTAAACTGTCTTTGTACCTCTATCTTTGTACAAATATACCAAACTAAGTTTTGGTATATTTGCATGTGTCTTTTTCTGAGTTCTCTATTCTCCTCTATTTATCTATGTTTTTAATCCATTTGCCAATAACATGCAGTCTTAAAATTCAGTATATTGAATTCTCTCATTTTATTCTTTTTAAAAATCGCATTACCTATTTATTCTAGTTTCCTTAACTTTCTATAAAAATTGTAAAACAATAAAAATGCTTTGTTTTTGATAGGAATTTTTTTAATCCTGTATATCTAGTTTGGGGGATGATGAAATCTTTACTATGTTGAGTCATCCAATTCATGAACATTTATATTGCCATTTATTTAGACCTACTTTGATTTCTTTACTGGTATTTTGTAATTTTCAGCATACAAATCCTATATGTTTTCTAAGATTTACAATAAAGTGTTGTCATTTTTTAAAAACAGCATTTGTATATATTACTTGTAGGAATGTAAAATGGTTTGGCCCATCTAGGAAATTTTGGTGGCTCCTCAAAAACTTAAATATAGGGCTGGGGCAGAGCACTTGTCTAGCATGTGTGAGGCACTGGTTTGATCCTTAGCAGCACATAAAAATAAATTCATAAACAAAGATATTGTGTGTTCCTCTATAACTAAAAAAATTTTTTTAAAGTTAATTGTAGAATTACTATATGATTCAACAATTCTACTTCTGAAGATAAACCAAAAATTATTTAAAATAGGTACTCAAATACATGCACATGAGAGTTCACAGGAGCACTATCACAATAGATAAAAAGTGAAAATAGGTCAAATATTCATCAATGGATGAAAAGATAAACAAAATTATACAATACCATAAAACAAATATTATTCAGCTATAAAAACGAATTAAGTACTGATACATGCTACAACATGAATGAATGTCAAGACATAAATGAACGAAGCCATAAAAAGTCACATCTTGTATAATTCCATTTTTATTAACTATATAGTGTAGAAGGCCGGCTGGCTGCAAAATAACCGGGGGGTGACGAACAACTTGTGCACGTTGATACAGCAGGAGAGGGAGCCGTTTATTGCAGGACAGGAGCAGTATTTATACATTCCACACAGCTTATCTTATTAGCATAAACTAGATACATCAGTCAACCAATAAGGAATCTCCACACTTAATAGCTCGCTTTTGTTACTTCTCAAACCACTCCCTCTGGCATTTTGCCAGGCACCATTCAGACTTGTTTACGAACTCTAACATTCCCCTGGCAAAATGCCAGGTGTTATTTTTGACTTGTTTACAGACTCTAACATTTGCTGTATCAACGTACACAAGTTCTTCGTCACCCCCCCAGTTATTTTGCTGCAGCCGGACTGCGGCAATATAGAATCATAAATCTATAAAAACAAAGCAAATTGGTGGGTGGCAGGATCTGGAAAGAGAGGGGAATGAGAAATAACTTTCTAATGAGTACATGGTTTCCTTTGGAGGGAGGAAAGTGTGGAAAATATAAAGAGTTGGTTGCACAATGTTATAAAAATATCCAATGCCATTGAGCTGTTCACCTTAACATGATTAGTTTTGTTATGTTAATTTCATTTCAATAAAAATTAATTAGAAAAATAGTAAATTGAACCATATTTTTAATTTCAATGTCCATGTGCTCTAGTATATAGGAAGTACAATGGTTTTTCTTCGTTCATCTTGTATCCTGTGACCCAGCCGAACTATTTGGTTCTGGGTTTATTTTAATATAGATTACTTGGAATTTCTGTATAGATAATCATATCAACCCTCTGTAAATAGGAATAGTTTAATTTATTCCTCTCTGATTTGTGTGTTTTTTATTTCCTTTTCTGCCTTGTTGTACTGGCTTCCAAAACTTAAAGCTTGCAGAACTTACAGAACTATGTTAGGTAAAAGTGGTGAGAGAAGACATCCTTGCCTTGTTCCCAAATCCAGGGGAAAGCATTCAGACTTCTATTATTAATAAGTAATAATATTAGTAAATAATATTAGTGATAGGTATTTTGACAATGCTGTCAAGTTGTTCAATTCCTCTCTATTCCTATTTTTTCTGATGCTTTTCTGAATCAATTGATATTTATGACTTTTCTTCTTTTTTTTCTGTTAACACAGTAGCTTACTTTGATGACTTTTCAAGTGTTGAAGTAACATCACATGTCTGAAATAAACTCCACTGGTTATGGTCTGTAATTCTTCTTATGTATTGCTGAATTCTATTTGATAATGTTCTGTTAAGCATTTCCCCCTGCCTTTGTCCATATGGGATTTGTTATTACATATTTGTAAGTACATTCAATATAACAATATAATTTGGCCAATATCACTCCCCAGCACTTCCCTCCTCTCTTCCTACCTTACATCTCTTGGTCCCTTTCTTCTACAGAGCTCTCTTTGATTTTTAGGAGACTTACCCCCCACCTTTCTTTTTGTTTTTCCTCCCTAGCTCCTGCATGTGACAGAAAACATGACCCTAAACCTTCTGAATTTGATTTTTTTCACCTAACATGATGGGTCTCTAGTTCCATCCATTTTCCTGCAAATGACATTATTCCATTCTTGTTTATGGCTGAATAAAAATCCATTGTGGGGATGGGGCTGTGGCTCAGCAGTAGAGCATGTGTCTCGCATGTGTGAGGCCCTGGGTTTGATCCTCAGCACCACATAAATAAAATAAAAAGGTATTGTGTCCACTTACAACTAAAAAAAAAAAATTTTTTTTAAGTCCATTGTGTATATATGCCACATTTTCTTTACTCATTCGTCTGTTGATGAACACCTAGGCTGGTTTTGGAATTTGGCTATTGTGAATTGTTCTGCTATAAACCTGGGTGTGCATGTATCACTATAGGAAGAGAACTTTAATTTTTCAGGATAAATATCACTGAGTAGTACAGCTGGGTCCTATGGTGGTTCCATGCCTAGTCGTTTGAGGAGCCTCCATGCTTATTTCCAAAGCAATTGTATTAATTTACAGTCCCAACAACAGTGTAAATAGTTTCTTTTTCTCCAAATCCTCTCCAGCATTTATTATTATTTCTATACTTGATGACTGCCATTCTGCCTGGTATGAGATGAAATCTCATTGTAATTTTGATTTCCATTTCCCTAATTGCTGATGATGTTGAATATTTTTTCATGTATTTGCTGGTCATGTGTATTTCTTCTTTCGAGAAGTAGCTATTTAATTCATTTGCCCATTTATTAATTAGGTTATTTGATGTTTTGGTGCAAAGTCTTTTGAGCTATTTATATATTCTAGCTATTAATCCTCCATCAGAAGAGTATCCAGCAAAGATTTTTTTCTCCATTTCTGTGGGTTCTCTCTTCACATTTCTAATTATTTACTTTCCTGTGCAGAAGTATTTTTTTTAATTTGATGCTGTCTCATTTAATAACTCTTGGTATTGTGTCCTGAGCCTTAGGAGTCTTGTTGAGGAAGTTGTTGCCTGTGCCTAAAAGCTGGAGTGTTGACCCTAAGTTTTCTTCTTGGAGTTGCGTAGTTTCTGGTCTAATTTTGAGGTCTTTGATCCATTTTGATTTTATTTTTGTGCAGGGTGTGATACGGGATTAATTTCATTCTTCTATATGTGGATAACCAGTTGTCCAGCACCTTTTATTTAAAAAGCTGTCTTTTCTTCAATATGTGCTTTGGGCACCTCTGTCAGGATCAAATGACTGTAAATATGTGGCTTTGTCTCTGTCTTTTCTATTCTATACCATTGATCTATGTGTCTGTTTTTTATGCCACTACCATGCAGTTTTTGTTACTATAGCAGTGTATTATAATTTAAAGTTAAGTATTCTGTTTTTTTTTTCTTAAAATTGCTTTGGCTATTCTAGGTTTTTTCTTTTTCTTTTATCCTTCCACATGAATTTTAGGACTGTTTTTTCTAACCCTGTGAAAAATGCCATGGGTATTTTGATGGGGATTGCACTGAATCTGTATATTGCTTTTGGTAGTATGACCATTTTAACAATATTAATTCTGTTTATACATGAACATGGGAGGTCTTTCCATCTCCTGAGGTCGCCTTCAATTTCTTTCTTCTATGTTAGTTTTCATTATAGATATTATAGATGTTATTCACCTCCTTGGTTAGATTTATTCTTAGGTTTGTTTTTTTAGGCTATTGTGAATGGAATTTTTTTTTCCTGATTTCTTTCTCAGTGGATTCATGGTTGGTATATAGGAAAGTTACTGGTTTTTACATATTAGTTTGTAACAGGCTACTTTGCCAAATTTGTTTATTATCTCCAGCAATCTTTTGGTGGCGTGGATCTTTTAGGTATAGGATCATATCATTTGTAAACAGTGATAATTTGACTTCTTCCTTTCCTATTGTTATCCCCTTTATTTCCTTCTCTGAGTAATTGCTCTGGCTAGAACTTCTAGCACTATATTAAATAGGAATGGTGAGAATGAACATCCTTGTCTTATCCCAGATTTTAAAGAAAATTCTTCCAGTTTTTCCCCATTTATTATGAGGTCAGTTTGGGATTTTTCATATGTAACCTTTATGATGTTAAGATTAGGTTCCCTCTATGCCTAGTTTTGTCAGTGTTTTATGGGTGCTGAATTTTGTTGATGGCCTTTTCTGTATTTGTTGAGATTACTAAATAATTTTTGTCCTTAATTCTGTTTATGTGATCAGTTGCATTTATTGATTTGCATATATTAAACCATACTTGCATCTCTGGAATAAAACCAACTTAGTCAAAGTGTAAAATTTTCTAAATGTGTTATTGACAAAATTTGCTACAATTTTATTAACTATTTTTGCATCCAAGTTCATCAGGGATAATGGATCTATAGTTCTCTTTCCTCAATTTGTTCTTACCTGGTTTACATACAAGTGTAATTCTAGCTTCATAGAATGAATTTTGTAGTGTTCCATTTGTTTATTTCATGGAATAATTTGAAGAGTAATGGCATTAGTTAGTTTTTAGAGGTTTGATAAAATTCAGCTGAGAATTCATCTGGTCCTGAGTGTTTCTTTGTTGGAAGGCTTTTTATTATGGCTTGTATCCCATAACAAATTATTGGTCTGCTCAGATTTTCTATGTCCTCTTAATTCAGTTTGGCAGACTGTATTTATCTAGGAGCATAGCCATGTCTTCCAGGTTTTCCAATTTATTGGCATATACATTTTCAAAATAGTCTCTAGTGATCCACTGGATTTGTGAGATGTCTGTGGTTATTTCTACTTTTTCATCTCTAATTTTATTAATTCAAATTTTCTCTTTTTCTTTTATTTAGTTTGGCTAAGGGCTTATCAATCTTGTTTATTTTTTCAAAGAATCGACTCTCTGTTTCATTAATCCTTTGTATTATTTTATTATTCTCAGTTTCATTGATTTTGTCTCTGAATTTAATTATTTGTTTCCTTCTACTGGATCTGGAATTGGTTTGTAAAGGGCCTTGAGTTGCATCATTAGGTTGTTTATTTGGGATCTTTTTGATTTTCTTATGTAGGCACTCATAGCTATAAACTTTTCTCTTAGACTTCTTTTATAACATTTCAGAGGTTCTTGTATGTTGTATCACTTTTCTCATTTGAGTCTAAGAATTTTTAAATTTCTTCCTTGACTTTTTTTAATCACCCATTCATTGCTTGAAAGTTTATTGTTCAATCTCCATGTGTTTATATAGTTTCTGTATGGTTTTGTCATGTTGATTTCTAATTTCATTCCATTATGATCTGAGGAATTATATCAGTTTTTTTAAAATATTTTCTTTTTGGTCTAAAATATGGTCTATTTTTGAGAAGGTTCCATGAACTGCTTAGAAGAAAATGTACTGAGATGTTGTAAGATGCCTTATTCCACAGATGTCCGTTAACTCCATTTGATTTATAATATCTTTCAGGTCCAAAAAGTCTTTACCAAGTTTATGTCTGGATGACCTATCTAATGGTGAGGGAGGTGTGTTGAAACACTCAGTGTTATTGTACTGGGGTTTATGGAGTTTGTACTGAGAAAGTGAAAGTGATTCTGATTGGCTTGCCTCCAAATGTGACCTGACGTTTTTCTCTTGTGGCTTTTAAAATTCTATCTTTGTTCTGTAGGTTAGGCATTTTAATTATAGGATGTCATGCAGAAGTTCTTTTTTAATCTTGTCTGTTTGGGGTTCTGAATGCCTCCTGTATCTGGATGTCCTTCTCATTCTGAAGGTTTGGAATCTTTGTTATTATGTCCCTGTAAAGGTACACACTCCATTAGCCTGCACCTCACATTCCTCCTTAATTCTAGGATTCTTAAATTTGATCTCTTTGTGTTGTCCCAGAGTCTTTGCATATTCTGATCATGGTTACTTTTTTTTTTTCTTTTAATACCATCCAAATGTTCAAGGCTGGCCACTTTGTCTTCCAGCTCTGAGATTCTGTCTTCAGCATAGTCTACTCTATTAGAGTGACTTTCAACTGAACATTTTATTTGCTTTGCTACATCTTTCATTTCCAAGATTTCGTTCTTGTTTTAGTCAGCTTTTTTGCCACTGTGACTAAAATACCTGACCAACACAATTGTAAAGAGGGAAAGTTTATTTGGGGGCTCACAGTTTCAGAGGCCTCAGTCCATAGACAGCAAGCTCTATTCCCTGGGGCTTGAGGTGGGTCTGAACTTCGTGGAGGAAGCGTGTGGTGGAGGGAAGCAGCTCATATGATGATCAGAAAGCAGAAAGAGGTATCTTTCACTTTCCAAATACAAATATATACCCCAAAGTCACATCCCCAATGCTTACTTCCTCCAGCCACACCCCACCCACTCCACCCTCATTTGTTACCCAATTAATCCTATCAAGGGATTAATTCACTGATTGGGTTAAAACTCTCATAATCCAAACAGTTCTTTTTCAATATTTCTACCTCCTTATTGAATTGCTCATTCCTATTCTGTACTGACTTCCTTAATCCATTCAGTTGTTTCCCTGTGCTCTCCTGGAATTCATTGATCATTTTTATAATGATTTGTTTGAATTCCTTATATTTCATCCTCTTCAATATATTTTGGGTCACTTGCTAGTGAATTATGTACTTTAGAAAGTGTTGGGTTGTTTTTAAAAAGTATTTCTTATATTCCTGTGTTGGATTTTATGCATGTGTTGGAAGAGATTTCTCTTCCACTCTTATTTGTGGGCCTTTGTAGGCACAGCTTCACTTGCCAAAGTGTCCTGGAGTTAATGATCTAGATTGAGCCTTTGTGTTATTTCTCTCTGTTTTTGCTATAGCAATGGATGTCCATTGGTGAGACCTGAGGGCCTGCCCCTAACCATTTCTACTTGAGTCCTGGTTATTAGTTCGGATTTTTTCCTCTTCTATTCTCTGTGTTAAAGAAAAGCTGAATGTTAGGTGTCATCAATTTGTGTGATGGGCAATGTGCACTGTCTTTCTTTTTAATTCACTTCAGCAGCAGAGTTTCTACCCTGTGAACTTGTAGTGTCCTTGTCGTTTCCCAGAACCTCACAGAATAGGGAGAAACAAATAACAGCAACAACCAATGCAAATAATATACAGCATTAAATACTTGGTTCCTACTATGACATCTACAATGTTAATTGCCACAAAACCCAGAAATTATAGGGTCAGCAACTGCCAACAGCAAAAAACAATAAGCATATGAACTATATGTGGCATTAAAACAAAAAAAACAGGTGTCAACTGTGTCACCTACAGCAGTAATAACTGCTATAGCATTAATGGCAGGGACAGGAGTTATATACAGCAATTAGTTCTAAAAGATGATAAGAGCACAATTAAGAGAAACTGTAAAAACAGAGCGAGAAATGTGACACAAAGATAGAAAAGAATTTACAATTTCATGAAGTGACCAGAGAATGCAGAAGAGAGGTAGCATGTGATGGTTGTAATAAAGGAGGAGAAAAAAGAGAAGTAACAAAGTGAAGGGAAAGTGAAAAAGAGAACAATAGAATTTGTCAGAGAATAAAAGAGAGAAAGAGAAAGATATAAATGAAAACAATAAAAACAAAAACAAAATATACTAATGAAAACATCTTGTTGGGTGTGTTGGCACATGCCTGTATTCCCAGCAGCTCAGGAGGCTGAGGCAGAAGGGTCTTGAGTTGAAAGTCAGACTCAGCAAAAGTGTGGTGTTAAGCAACTCAATGAGATGCTGTCTCTAAATAAAATACAAAACAGGGCTGCGGATGTGGCTCAGTGGTTGAGTGCCCCAGAGTTCAATCCCTGGTACCAAAAGAAAAGAAAACCAAAACCAAACCAAATCAAAACAAAACAAAAAACAAACCTTAATCCTCAAAAGACAAAGCAAGAAAAAATAACCACATTTAAACAATGCTAAAAATGAGAAAAAAGGAACAAATATGTATATATGTCCATGGACCAAACAGCACAGCGAACACACCCACACAAAACAACAAACAAAAACAAAAAGAAAAGATTTTTAATGAAAAATTCAAGAATCCTCTGCATCAAAGTAGATTTTGATGAGAATGGATGGTTACTGTCTATGCCTGTCTTTCTTTCTTTCTTTTTTGAAACTTCATTTTGTTGGCTTTTTTATGTGCTACTGAGGATCAGCAACTCACACATACTAGGTAAGCACTCCACCACTGAGCCACAACCCCAGCCCCTGTTTCTTCTTGAGGTATGTGCTAGAACAAAAACAAGGGGCTGGGGGTTGTTAACCTCTTCCTCTTTTTGTGTTGGAGTGGCCTAAGACTGCAGATGGTTCGAATAATTTTCAGCTTCTCTTCTCCCCAGTATTGACACACCTCCCTGGCTGCCAAGCCATGCAACAGACCTACTGGTCTCTGTCAAGAAGTGGCAGCACAGTGGGTGGAGTGGCAGACTCAGTCCGAGTGGGTTAGAGTGTGGGCAGCAAATACAGCCCTCAGCTGCATGTAGCCAGCCATACAGGTGCAGTGGGCCTAAGGGACTACAAGCCAGCACCAAGGCAACCAATGAATACCAACCTGTCATCCTCCAGTGGCCAGGACTGGGCACAAGTACAAATGCCTACTTCAGCAGCATACTCCATGCAGTGCCTGCAAGCATAGACTATCTGACGCCCTCAACCTCCTGCTTCCTAATCAGCAGCCAGAAAATAGAAGTGGAGCAGAGCTGAATGGAAGTCTATAGGACTCGAGAATTGACCAATAGTGTCAGTACATTTCCAAACCCTAATTAGCATAATTTTGGACCAATAGCAATGACCCACATGTTATATAAACCCTTAGGCTAGCATGCTCTGGGGGAGAAAACCTATCTGGTCCCCTCTTGCACTGCAAGAGTTCTGTTCCTGTTTCTTTTCTTCAATAAGTACTACTCTTACTCTTACTCATCTTGTTCTGTGGATTTCATTCTTTGGATTCACAAGAAGCCTGAAAGAAGAAATTGACAGTGAACTGCTGGGTCTGCTGCAACATTAGAGGGCTTGGTCCACCATTAAAAGCTGCAACACTTCTCTGCTGTAGAATCCTGCAGCTTGTGCAGATCCCACCCACCAACAGAAGCAAGAATTGAGTCTCATCTCTAAACTCTGGTTTCAAAATGAGGTAGGATGGGATGGGAAGTGCTGTTAGTTGAAGATTTTTCCTGCATAGACCCAACTGATGCACTCCCACGGTCCAGTGTCTGCAGAATTCTGAGGGTAGAGTTCCAGCAGGTGAGAGCTTAGGTCTAATCAGGCATTAGGGGCTTTGGTGGGTGGTGTCTGCTCTGGAGAGATTAGATCAACACCCCTCTAGGGCCTGGCAGTTGCCAATCTCTCCTGGGAGTCTGGAATTTTGAAGCTTCCCAAGGATTCTACACACGGGGTGGGGGAGTCAATCCTCCACCCCCTCTGCTGACCATGAACACAGACTTTCTAGGCTTAGTCTTCGAAAGCATTTACACCCAACTCTTGACAGATTCCCAACCTGCTTCAGCTGGTAACACGAGCCACCAGACTCAAAGGTGGGATTAAGCAGATTCGCCTTCACTTTTCTGACTTGAATACTCCTGGGTAAAATATTCTCTCTGTTTGCTCCCATTCTGCTAGATATACCCTAGGCTATACCGAAGCCTGCCAAGATGTTCTAGCCTCTTTGCTCAGATCTTCCAACTCCTGTGACAGCAACTGCAGTATGGCCACCTCAGGATGGCTCTCCATGGCCATCTGGGAAACAGAGGGCCTTTTTCAGGCACTAGTGCACAGTGTACCCTCTAGATCAGCTAAGGGCGGGTTGCCTTTTTGATGTCAGATTTTTTCATACTAAATCTGTTCATTGTGTTTCTGTGTTCTCCCTCCCTCTGTGCTGAACCAGAACCAGTGCCCCTACCAAATCTGCCAGTGTTACCACAACTGGCTTGGCTCCAAGTGCTCTTTCTTCTTTGTTTAATGGAGCCAAATTTTTGAGTCTCTAAGACATGCTGACTGTCCAATATTTTAGTGAAATCCCTCTTTTAACCACCTCACAGAGAAGCAGTATTCCTGTTGCTTGAATCTGGAGTCATGGAGTGACAGGAATGCGGCCTTCATCTAGCCCGCCATCTTGAATCCCCCTGTTAAGGATTTTTGCATCTATATTCATGAAGGATAGTTTAATTGTTTTTGGTATTATCTTTGTATGGCTCTGAAACTCACTTTACCTGATAATAATGCAATCATTTATTCTTTCCTTTGATTAATGCCTGAATCATGTATCCTTTTCCATTATTTTACCTTTAAACTGCTTATAATAGTTGATGTATCTTGTAGACAGAATAAGGGTAGGTCATGTTTTTAATCTGCTCTGCCAATTTCTCTTTTAACTAGTATACAATTTATATCCCATGCAATTATTGATATGTTGGGACTAAAGTTCGCCACTTTGTTTTTTGTCTTCAGTTTGTTCTCTCATTTCTTTTTCTATTATACATTTTAGTAATAAAATTTCCACTTGGTTCTTCCTTATATCTTCTATTTCTTCACTGAGGCTGTCTACATTTTCACTTGTTTCAAGCAAGTTCCTTAACACATTTTTCTGTTATCAGTTTTAAATCTTTTTTTTTTTTCATTGTAGATGGACATAATACTTTTATTCATTTGATTTTATGTGATACTGAGGATCAAACCCAGTGCCCCACACATTGAAGGCAGGCTGCAATACCCTGAGCCACAACCCCAGCCCCAGTTTTAAACCTTTTAACACATAATTCTAACATATTTGTCTTCTTGGTTTTGGCCATCTATGGTTTGTCTTTTTACATTTTAATTTGGGATCTGCTTTTTCTCAGAATGAATGACGTTCAACTGAAACTTGGGCATATTAGAGATTATGAGACTGTGGACTGTATTTAAGTCTACTTTTGCGAGTTTACTCTGAAACCACTCCAACAGGGAAGGCAAACAGGTATTGTTACCATCAGATGAGGGTTTAAATCCAAGCTTCCCACATGATTTTCTCTGACACACTGACAGAGGGAGGCTTATTGCTCTGAGGAGGCTCCCTCAAAGGCCTTTTCCTACTACTTTGGTGGTGACAGGTTAGGGTGCCTTGCTTCCAGTTCAGGGGGTATGGAAATCTAAGCTCCCTGCTTGGCCTCTGCTGGCAGAGGTAGAGATGGGAGCCCACATTTTTCTTCTATGATAACTGCAGTTAGAATGCTTATTCTCTAAGTTGTCTTATTAGGTTGTCTCTCTCTTGGGCCTCTGCCTAGAGATAGCAGGCTTTTCCTGTCATGTGTGTTCACATAGTACTTTTGGGTCACTTTTTCAAACCCAAGTCTGTGACATATGAGGGAATTCAGCACCACACTGTGTCTTGCCTGAGGTCCCTAGCTAGGACTCTGCCTTCTCTCCACTTTTTAGGGTCTTCCCATTATATTTTATATTCACAGATTTTAGTTGCATTTAACTAGTGAAATATGGAACCGTATCTCTACTTCATCCCAGAACTCAAAGTCTCCCTACATATTTTATTGTCTGTTTTTCTGATTTTTTTTTCAGTTGTAGTTGGACACAATACCTTAATTTTATTTAGTTATTTTTTATGTGGTGCTGGGAATTGAACCCAGCACCTCCCACGTGCTAGGTGAGCTCGCTACCTTTGAGCCACAACCCCAGCCTCTGTTTCTGATAATATCTTAAAATCTTGTGGATTTTTTAAAATTTGATTTTTAAACAAATCTGGGTTTTTTTTCTGCTTTTACTTGCAGGAGGCACTGCAGCTATCACTTGGGGACCATAGTAGTTCCTCTTCAAGGGTCCTGGTTTCTCAGATTGTTTTCCTGTCCATTGGCAGGAGTGCTCCGGAGCTGTAGTCCAATTCTGGAGCTGCCTTTGGCATTTGAATCCCAGGACATCAGGGTCACTTCAGTACAGTCTGTTCTTTCAACTCACAGTTCATCTTCCTTCATTCTTTTTGTGGGGAAGGGGCTGGTCCACCTTGAAGATAGCCTATGTTTTCTTACAACCCCAGAAACCCTTTTCAAAACTATGGCTTATCCAGGATCTGGTTATTTTGTGGTTAGAGGGTCAAAGTCTCTGGTAGAAAGGGAAATCCAACATATGACATTTGGTGTTACCTCGAAAACAACTGGAAAAAGTGTGCCTCATGAGTATCAGATTTTCGTTAAAAGGCCAGACATGAAGGTCTTGGTGTTAGCATTGTGAATCCTTAGTGGAAGTTGCTATCTTTGGTGAGACAGACTATTAGAGTAATATTCAGGTCTTAGTATCTGTAGCAAAATTGAGCCTTACTGTCACTGGTTTCTGGGTTGCTGACAAACTTGGTCTTCTGGGGAGAAGTTAAACCACAATACTGGAGGGTATATGGAAAACCATGAGGTATGACAGTTATGAATCACATCTATCTGTGGTCTACAGCTCAACTTCACTACAGAATAATTGCTGCAACCTGAAGGTGATTTGGGCCTTACCTCAAAAGAACAAATCACATTTTATTTTATGTTCCTGTGCCCAGTTCATTCCCATTCAAGTTTAAAAGGACAGCTCACTGCCCACCACACAGACATGAGTTTCTGATAATCAGTATAGCTTAATTTGTGAGTCTTCTTTCCTCATTTATTCAGTAAATAAGTTTAGTGATGTTACCATTTATTTTTTCAATGTTAACTGTTTCTTGAAAAGCCAAGACTCAAATGGTAACTATCCCTGAAACATTCCTTCTTTCATAATCCTGACTCTTCTATTTTAAAATCCTGTTCCAAGAATGGCCATGTACAAACTGAATTCTTTAAATGAGGACAATAATGATTGTTAATATTTATCACCAGGCTTTGACCTAAATTTATTACGTTTTTACTTGTCCCTCCAAACTATCCTGAAATATTGATTATCCTTACCCTGTGGGTGAAGAAATTCTTTACTCTATGGGTAAGTCACAGAGCATCAAATAAACTAAAGTCTCATAGCTAGAAAGTGGTGGGACTGATCACTGAACCCAGGCTGCTTGGCTCCAGAGTCTGTGCATTTCTCCATGCATACAGACTCCACATGGCCAAGACTGGCTCCAGCATGTATGATGATTTGTCTAACAGCACAATGGAAAGGAGTACTTTGGTAGGGAAAACGGGTTAAACCACCACTACATTTATTCCTCTTAGGACGGTGTCCCATCTTTCTAGTTTCCAAAATTTTATTATCAACTTGCCATTAGTTTGCTTACTCTGATTAAACTGATTTAAAAAAAAAAAAAAAAAAAGCCCAGACAGAGCAGATCAATTCACCAGCACCATCACTGAGCAGAATGTAAATCTATTCTTGTCACAGAGCAAGAGGACACTTAAGATCAACCCAAGACATGAGCTTTAAGTGTCCACAGGAGTACCCACATCTACTTGTCACTCCAGAATTGCATAGTCCCTTTTTGTCTAACTCTTAACCCAGCTGCTTTTTATAGTCTGAAAATATAGAATCACTCAAGTGAGGTACCCCTTCCAAACATTGGTGAAAACAGATGAGACATAGTGATATCCCAGATCCCTGTTCTTAAATGTTACAAATATTTTATATTAGTACATAAAATATTCTTAGATATACTGTTATGTTCTAAAGAGTTTTTGTTCCTCCTTTTTGATAATGTCTTCCATTTCTTCTGAGACCTTTCCTTTATAGTCATTTGGTTCTATTGCTTTTAATCTCTCTTGATACTCCAGTGGCAAACCATTTTCTTTTGCACCCATGCAAATAACCTAGAAATGGTTAAAATAAATAAATAAATGGCTTTTAGTTAGGAATATTATTTTAATTTAGCAGACTACACCTTCTTTTGTATTGTAAAAGCCTGAGATATTAGCTTTCAGGTAACTACAGAATAATTATAGAACAAAATTGAGAAACAGCCATTTCTCTCACACAGTAGGAATGAATACGGAGTTTTCAAAGCTGTTTGAGTCATCTTTGCAGAATGTCAATTTTATGCAATAACATGATTTAACATATTTTTATATTAAGACAAAAAGTTTATTTATATAACCTTTTAAGAAAAAAAATTATAAAAAAAAAAAAGTAAAGCTTTCGTTTTAATCCCGTTGTCTACTCTTGCTTTGAATTAAAAGGCAACTGTGTCCAGTGGCACTTTCAAGATCCATACCAAGATCCATAATAACTCTAGGATCCATACTAGAACATCCCTGACTAGGTCTGGGAACTATGTTAACCCTCCACAGTGCCGTGTTCCAACTGACCTTGCCAGTAAGCACTTAAACTTGGGTTTCTAAAAAGGCATGTCAGGGTCTCTGCCCCACATTCTTGTCTTATGCTTACAAGGGTGATTTCTCTGATTTTAAAAGGCCCAGTGACTTTTCTTTTTCCATCTAGGGTTAAAAAACAGTTCAGCATTAGGGAATATATTTTTCCCCCAGAAAAATGAATCCTGGTGTTCATGAAACACTGTTTAGTGAAGGGGAAAGAAAAAAAGATTATAAAAACCATGTATAAAATAAATCTATTAAAAATATACTCACTGGGCTGGGGTTATGGCTCCATGGTGGAGCACCTAGGCACTGGGTTCGATTCTCAGCACCACACAAAAACAAATGAATAAAGGTCCATCAATAACTAAAAGTATATTAAAAAAAATATAAACTAAAAAAATAAAATAAAATAAAAATACCCTCATAAGCCGGGCACAGTGGTGACCACCTGTAATCCCAGATACTCAGGAAGCTGAGGCACGAGGACTGCAAGTTCAAGGCCAGCTTCAGCAACTTAGCTGTCTCAAAAAATAAAAAGTACTAGGATGTAGCACAGTGGCAGAGCACCACTCTGGATTTAGAACCCAGTGCCATAAAAAGGAAAAAAACAAACAAACCCAAAAAATCATATGCTTTTCTACTTTAAAAAAGAAAATACATGTCTAGAATTGTGACTTATATAAATTTATAAAGGCTTTTTTTAATGAACAGTTTCAGAAACAGTTCTATCATTACACATAAATATGCACCATATTCTAAAATTTGCCCATCATTTTTGAAAACACACAAAACCTTAAAAAAAAAAAAAAAAACCAAGATATTCTGTAGTTTATCTCAGTGAAAATTACAAAGGATTCACCAAAAGTCCAAGTAGCTTACCTTTTTATATTGTGGAGATGGGGGAGCAGGCTCATAATTTGTCATCAGATAGCTTCGACAGGTTACTTCTTTCCCTTCTTGAGTTGAAACTTTCACTTCTATTACAACATATATTCCACTTTTAACCCCTTCTTGCCTGAAACCAGAAGAGTGAAATTTCAACCACATGTGACACAGGCAATTTAGGACTTTTAATCAAGTCAGATACAGTATTAACAACTTAACTATACAGATGTAGTTGCTCCCTATGTTGTTAGAAATTTAGTGGAACATATAACTACCACCACATCGAAAGGACTTTAGTGTTTCAATTAGAAAGCCTGAGACTTAATATTATAGTTGGCCCAATGTATCCATGGGTTCTGCATCCAGATTCAACCAACCCCAGATTGAAAATATTTTTTTTTTTTTAAATTGGGTCTGAACTAAATATACACAGACTTTTTTCTTGTCATTTCATAAAAAATACAGTATTAAAAACTACTTACATAGCATTTACATTGTATTAGGTATTATAAGTAATCTGCAGTTGATTTAAATTATACAGAAGATGTACATAGATTGTATGCACATACTCCACCAGTTTTTATAAGCGACTTGAACATTCTTTGATTTTGGAATCTTCAGGAATCCTGAAACCTATCCCTAGAAGTCGCCTAAGAACAACTGCAGGTGGTATACTTCCAACAGATCTGTGGTAATCATCTTAGAATATTTGCTTAGATGTACCTATTTCCATTTTTAAACTCCTGAAACATGGTTGTCTAGGCTACAAAAAAATTAACTGAAGTTTTCTGACAGCAGAATATCCATTCAGAGAAGAGCAGAGGGAGTGTGGCTGGTTCTTATGTGAGTTACAGTATCAAGCATGTCAGATAACATGTTCTTCTCAAGGTCCACTCTTTTGACTCGTTCTCTTTGTATTTGCTCTGCCAGGGCTGGAGTGGTAGAGTGCTTGCCTCACATGTGTGAGGCACTGGGTTTGATCCTCAGCACCACATAAAAATGAATACATAAAATAAAGGTATTGTGTCCATCTACAACTAAAAAAAATTCTTTTAAATGCTCTGCCATACAACTCTGAGAGTTCTTATTATAACAAGTATCAAATTTCTAATATGCTGTTAGATGCTTTCACAAATTGCTATTACTGACTGACTCAACTACCATCTTCAAGAATTGTTCTTCAAAAAGTGAATCTACTTGCTTTCAAAAAATCAATAAAAATAGGTAACAATTACAAAAGTCTTTATGCCTTTTTACAATCTGAAACTACAAACATAAATTTTTATAAAAAAAATCAGAGCTCCCATCTTTCTACATAAGAGATTACAAACATCACCCCAAATCTCAACAGAAATGTCATTCTTTAAAACTCACTATTATACCTTTTATGTTGGTTCTAAGTGTAAAGAATACATTTGTAGAATATGGTTTTGAAAACTAACACACAAATACACATGCTTACACACAGTTCACTTCTGAATCAGTTATTTTAAACTTATAATTAGAAGTCACCTACTCATCCAAAGAATTTAAATTGCTTTTGTTCATTTTCCATACTACTCCCCACACTTCATCGCCAGGACTTTGAAAAATGGTAGCTATACCTCCATGCCACCTCTGACTTGTTTTGCCTTGGAAATTGCCAAAGTCAAGCTTAAAATCCTGCAAAGGAAGCCAAAGTGATAAAATCAATATCCACTTGAACCCCCATTTCCCTTCTCAAAATAAAAACGATTTACCTTGAACTCCATGCAATTAAAGCATTCAATAAGCTTTAAGTTCCTTCTATATAAAAGCAGCTGTGGAAAATACAGAGATTAACAGACAAAGACACAGATCTGAAGAACTATGTTTTTTCTCATATTTTCCATAAAAAAATGAAACATGCTGAATCAGTACAGGCATCTCAGCATGCAAAAAAGAAAAAAAAAAAAGACTTAAGGAAAAAACCTCATAGCCTCACTACCTTAACACAACCTGCATGCAAATTACTCCCCAGTTTACTTATGTGCACATATATAATTTTACTTAGAGAGAAACAGGTTGATGGCTACATGGGGGTTATACTTTGATGCCTGCAGAGTATCCTAGCAGCCTATATCACTATATTTATCCTAAGGGAACTGGCATGTGAGGGTGATTTGTATACTCAAGACCATTACTCTAATATTCATGAAGTGTATTTATTTATCCACAAAAATCATAGGAGCAGTTAACCCTGGAAAGTTATTGGGCACTATAAACTATATTCTGAGCTTTATGTGGACCATCTCCTTTTGTCCCGCAGAAACTTTATTTATACTTATTTTACAGCAAGACAAACTGGCTGAGAAAGACTAGGCAACTTGCATAAGGTCTCACAACTAATAAGAATGGAGCCACGGTTCTAGTTTAGATGCTTCCATCAGAGATGAGCCATCAGGGGATAAGTCCTGGGGAAGACTGAAAATTCTAACTTGGCTTGCTTGGTCTAGGAAGATTTCTTTCCATCTCTTCAGCAATTCATTCCCTTAATAGTAAAGTGAAAGAGGTTGGAATAGATAATAACCTAAGGTCCTTTCCACATTTATAGTTTATCCCTGTAGCCTATTTTCTCAAAAACTGTGTCACACATTTCGGAAAAAAGGATGGTTCAAATGACCAGTACCTTCAATTGCCATATGGGTGTTCCAAGCGCCAAGCATCCCTGGCGGGTAATCAGAGATCTGATGAAAATTACAACCCACACCAGGAACTGGTCGTCTATTGCTAAATCCAATGGACCATTCTCATTTCTCATCTTGCTCTACTTCTCAGCTGCTTGTGACATGGCTAACCACCCTCACCTGTCTGCCTTCTATTCTCATTTTCAGGCTGTTCCTTAATCTCTTCAATTCCCTTTGCCAACTCCTCCCTGACTACCCTATCTTTAAACACTGGGGTTTCTCAAGATTCAGTATAGGCCGTTTTCTCTATCCATTCAGCAACCTGCCCAAGACAATCTCATCACCTCCAGTGGCTTCAAATGCCATCTAAACTTTCAGATTGATTAGACTTTCATACTGATAAACTGATTATCTTTAAACCCAGCCCACCTCTGAGATTCAAAAGTGCTTAGAACAGGGCCTAGTACATAGTATGTAGCTAACAGATGTCCACTAGTACTTTTCTGTTCACTTGGCTTTGGGACAAGCATTTCAAACTCAGCATGTTCAGATTTTTCCCTCCCAAACTTGATTTTCCTCTTCCCTCTGTCATCATCAACATTGGTCTTGTGCAAAAACTCAAGTCCTATCTTCAGACTCAATCACCAAGCGTCAACAACGTTATCTCCCAAATATCCCTCTAATCTATTCAAATCCATTCAAGGTGGCATTTGGTATCTTTGGCATGAACTAATGTAAAAACTACCTGACCTTCCCACTCTTATCCCCCTTTAAACTCATTTTCCATAGTGACCAGGATGACCTTTCAAAGATGTAAATATGATCTTTCATTTGCTTCCATTCTGCAATGGGTCTTCTCATTGCTTTTGAGATACAGTCTAAAATCTTATTAGGCCTCTGTGGTCCTGTTAGGATGTTGTCCTTTCCTATTCCTCTAGTCCCATGCTTCTTCTTTTCTCAGGTCCTTTGTACATGCTCTTCTATTTTCTCTCCACCTCCCCAATCATTTAGGCCTTAGCTTAAAAGTCACATTTTTTAAAAGGGAGGGCTTTCCTGAACATCCTGGGTAGGACAGGTCCTCTGGTTATATATTCTCTTAGACCTTGAAAGTCTGCATGTGTGTGTATATGTGCTGCTGGAGATTGACCCCAGGGCCTCATGCATGTTAGGCAAGCACATTACCACATACCTACACCCCCAGCCCTGAATATCTCCTTCTTAAGACTGATCATACTTGTAAATGAATAGCTCTTCCTTAATATTACTTCCTTCTGCTCCGATTATAAACATTTGAACTCTCTTTCCACATTTGGGATGTTCCATATTTTATGAGTTTGGGGTATGAGGTACCAGAGACTGAATACCATTTTTGAAGCTTCAAAAGTAAGGTGGTCAGGCACAGATCTGCAGCCAAGACTTAAGCCAATCAGGACATCCACCTGGGGCTTTGAATTAGAAGCTAATATTCAGGGTGGACAGGGACTCCACCCTAGTGGTGTGAGTTTTGGGAAGTTCTGGGATGCAGTACAGTGGCTGGGTACTGCGCAGGTGGTGATGCAACACACAGCATCCATATTTACAAGTTCAGCAAAGGCGCAACAGTGGCTGCCTGCGCTGGTTCTGTTGTCTATCAGAGGGGGCCGCACCTCCCTTTATGTCTGTCTCTTTTGTCAGCTTTGTACTCCTGCCTTTCTAGTCATTCTGTGAGCTCTCCAGCAGCCTTTCAACACTTTTTTTTCTCTTTTTTTTTTGCTTAAATCAGCCTATTTCTGTTGCTTGCAACTAAGAACTCTGACGAGGTTAGCAAAGATCATGCTTGTTTAGCTCAACACTGTCAAAAATGTTTTGCACATAATATGCACCTGTCTCCTATAGATCAGGAGGTCCTCAAAGCAGTAACATTACTCAATTATCTTTGTATTACTCAATTATCTTTGTATCGTCAGCGTTCAGTGCCAGAACAGGTGCTGAATGAATGAAATGTACTGTCTCCTAAGGTCCTTTGAAGAACAATGATTTACCAAGGTTGGTTAAAGTTCATCCAGTCACTTGACCTAACTGAACACAGCTGTTAGTATGAAGACAGGGTTCCAACTTTCAGGACCTCCTAGATCAGGAGAGAAAAACAGGTAAATAGATTTTTACAATACCATGTAACAAAACAACTAATTCTCTGTCTCAGGTCAGAGAAGGCTTCTGTAAAGTACCAACTGAATGAGCTCTATGAGGATGTCCCCAAGTGGAGAAGACAGAAGGGGCCAAAGCTATGCAGTGAACAGCAGTGGTGGAAACGTCAAGAGGGAGAAAGCTCAGGGCAGCTTGAGAGGATGCTGCTGCAGGGGTACACAGTCCAAAGGGGGTCAAGCACAGGGCCTTGAAAGCAGTGGAGGCGGGATCCAGATCCCCCCAAAATCCGGACGTCCACGCCTCCGAATGAACTGCATTCCTGGCCCATTTTGCCCAGGCATACCCCTCAGGACGCGCCTTCGGGGAGCCTGGTCCTGACGTGTGCACCACCCGCCCGCCGTCGCAGGGGTAGGATGGACCACTGACCTGCAGGCGGGCCACGCAGCAGAACGTGGCCGAGGGGTTTCGGTGGTGGATCCTCTCCGTCAGTAGGTTGCTGCCATAGGCAAAGTACAGAAAACTCTCCTCCTCCTGGCCCACGCCTTCCTCGCAACACGAGCTAGCCATATCTCACCAGACGCCTGCACCGTCCTGGGGGGGGGGGAAAGCAGGAGTGCAAGAAGCCCGCAGGAACCTAGCGCTGCTGCCAACGAACCGAAGCCGGTCTCCGCAGCGCTGGCCCCCAGGGGATCGGGAAGACTCCACGCGCGTGCCGAGAGCGGTGGAGCGAGCGCTCTTCTGATTGGCTGCCGTCCCGCCTACGTGAGTCGCTCCCTGTGATTGGCCAAACTCCACCGCTCCCTCTCCGCCCTCCGCGGGGACTCTGAAATGTTTTCTCCTGAGGCGACCCGAAGCTGACTCCTCATTGGATGCGCTCCTCTGATGGTCCCGACTCCTGCTCAAGGCTCCTTCTGATTGGCAGGAGTTTAGTGCGAGTGGCGCCCGCTGAGGGTCGCGGCGCGCAATCCGTTTCCCACCTAGCGGTTGATCCACTCTGCGCTGTGGGAAGCGCTGGTCAGATCCAGTCGAAACGGCGGTCCTGGGTGCTCCCCGATGGCTCCTTCGCCCGGCAGCTTGCTCCCGACTGTCCTCCTGGAGTCCGCGGGACCTTTCTGTTCATCCCGCGGCTTCCGGCACCCAGCCCTGATCATCAACCTGACACCTTTTCTAAGGACCCTCTGCCACCTGAAGAAGGCCCTCTGAATGCTCTGCTCCCTTCCTGGAGGAAGAACGCCTGGGTTCAAATCCCGAGGCTGCCCTTTACTAGCCATGTAACCTTTTAAAATAGGGATCATAAAATAAGTTATCTCAAGTAAAAACTTGTGTTAATTTTGAAGTGGGGGGAAAAAAATGAAGAATATGAACTCAAGCCCAGAAGTAATAACTATCCCTAGCACCCGGATGTTGGTTTCTGAATACCACTCATGGTTAAAAGGGGCTCCTGGAGAAATGACTGACGTCAGTTTGGAAGCTGAGAATGGTTAAGTAACGCTTGGAACATTTAGCAGAAAAGAAGAAAAAAAAAAGTCCTTTCAAAAGGACAGCCCACTGGCCAAAACTAGAACAAGTGAGCATCAAAGATAACAACAAACTGTAAAATGATTTTAAAAATTAAATGAATAAAAGTCACTTTCCCTGAAAATTAAGCCAAATTAAGGAGGCAGGGAACAATCTTTATTGAAATTTGTAATAGTCACTATTAAACCAATTCTTAATCTGAAAAGTGGTAATTTAAGAAAATAAACATTTAATCTGCCTTTCCAGTAGCAGCTGTTTTTCAGGGTAACCAAGTAGCGCCACTTGATGAAGGCGAAGTTCTCTTTAGAAACCTGCTAAGTTAAAAGAATGATAGAAAGTTGTTATTAGGAAATAACTGATTCATGCTGGGGTCATCAATGAAACCATTTGGTGAAGGGCCATAGTGAGTGGGATATTTACACGGTGCCAAATTATCTCTGGAAAAACAACCAACTGTGGAGAAATCTGGTCCCTCCTACCTTATCCCAGATCAATCAGATCACTAACAGTGGACCAGCCTACCATTATGTTTTCTGATGTGTTGCAATATGAAGCTCCAGCATCATCCATGAAATATCATTTCCAAACATCTTTAACCTCTGCATAATCAAGCCTTTAACATCCATCTTTCTGTCTCAGGAACTACCAGCATAGAAGAATCAAATAACATCAAATGCAGAACAATCAGGAAAACCAAGAACAAATGATAGGATACCCTACTGACTCTTTAAGTCATGGTTATGGTGGCTGATAGGGGTAATCCCAGTGAGTTGATGCCAAGGCAGGAGGGACTGTAATTCAAGGCCAGCCTGGGCAACTTGGTGAGACCCTGTATCAAAATGTAAAAAGTGACTGAGGATGTAGCTCAGTGGTAGAGCACCCCTGGGTTCAATCCTAGTGCCATAAACAATAAAAATTTTAAAACGCAAGGCTGAGAACAAGCTGTCATGCTTTATAAAAGATTTAAGAAACTAAACAAACATAACAGTGAGTGCTTGATTGATTCTGGTTTAACAAAGCAGAAAGAAAAGACATTTGGGGGACAAGGGAAGATATTTCCATTTGAACTGGGTATTGGATGATACCAGACAATTGTTATTAGGTGTGATAATGTTGTCTTATGCTTATGTAGAAAAATGTCTATTTTAAGCATGCATACTGACATATTCAGAATGAAACATTTTAAAATAATTCATAAAAATAGAAATATAAACTGTTAAATTGGGGCTGGAGTTGTGGCTCAGTGGTAAAGTGCTTGCTTGGCATGTGTGAAGCCCTGGATTTGATCCTCAGCACCACATATAAATAAATAAATAATCCACTGACAACTAAAAAAATTTTTTTTAAAAAGTGTTAAATGTTGAATGGAGTGACGTGTGTATGGATGTTCACTATATTATTTTTTCTTATGTCCAAACGTATTCATGTTAAAAAGAAATGAAAAATAGGTGATATATTGAAAGCACATGGCTTATAGTGAACCCTTTATAAGCAATAACATTATAATTGTATAATCTGCAAATCTGAAGATTCATATCTTCTTCTACCTCCAGATATCAAGGCAAATCTTGAAACATGTATTTGGTTATTTCAGGGAGAAAATTGCTTTTCTTGGCAAATCATGCTCTATTTCACCAGAAATTATCAAGGTCTCTGCTTTTGGAACACTGTCATTTAAAATGTCCCAATTTTAAAATTGCTTTTGAACATCTAGAATGTATTATTTATTTTAAAAGATTTAATTTCTTGCTCTGTACTTCTTGCTAATTGCTTAATTTCACAGCAGTTGATTTTTCTCAATACTATTTTGCAAAAAAAAAAAATCTGAAGTTAAGCATTGATGTTTTATTCAACACTAAAAATCTTTCCTTACCTCAAACATTTATTTAGCTAACCCATGTAGAGTGTACTGTACTGATTCATGTTGACCAGCAAGGGGCAGGGGTAGCAAGGTTAGTTTTATTTTTTTGTTTGTTTTCTCAAACATAACTAAAGCCAGATTAATATTAGCATTCGCCAAGCACTTATTTTTTAATCTTTATTATTCTCATTTGTGTGTGTGGCACTAGGGATTGAACTCAGGGATACTCTACCACTGAACTACATCTCCAGCCTTTTTTATTTTTTATTTCAAGACAGGATCTTATTAAATTGCCTAGTCTGGCTTTGAACTTGGGATCCTCCTGCCTCAGCCTCCACAATTGTTGGGATTACAGGGATGCACCACCACACTCAGCATTGAGCACTAATTAAAAGCACGATCTCGTCTAAATTCTTGTATCAGCTCATTTAATCCTCAAAATAGCCCTATGCAAAATTATGCCATGCTACTATTATCCTCATTTTATAACCAATGAAACTGAGGGAAAGTAAATTAACTAACTTGCCCAGGTTGTAGTTATGACTGAAGCAGAGATTGAGCTATGCAGTCTATCTCTAGAGTCACCACTGGGGGCTACTCCCAGATTTCCCACAGTTGTAAAGCCCTGGTGCTCTAGATGTGAGTGGTTATTAATAACTCAGTTTAAAGTACAATCTTTATGTCATACAAAAGGATATTATGAAATAAGGAGAGTAGCCTTTGATCACTTGATAATCATGATAATGAAGATTTCTTCCAAATGCCATCTCTTAATTTAGTGGTCCTTAAAGTCTTTTTGATTGTATCATTAAATATTTTTTCAGCATTCACAGACACACACAAAAAAACTAATGCACATTAATATAATACACATAGAATAGTATTACATCATAATTATATTTTAATATTAATATGCTAGTATATAAAGTGCATTAGTAATAATCACAAAATAGAAATTTAAAAACAAAAAAAATTTAACTGTCATGTTAATTGTGATAGTTTCATTCAATCATTAGCTAATCTCAAGGAAAATGCACATGTAGGTCAAAGTTAATTGTAAATAATACTGGGTACAAATTCATATTGTAAGTAGTCCTGAAAATTTTCCACATTACGATGACCCTGTCAGATCGTACTAGAACATCATTATCTTTACACCTCAATGACTGTGATGAGGCATTAGAAGTCTGAAAAATGTCAGCTCTGTCCTTTTCTTTTTTCTTTATTTGTGCTTACAGATTTAGTTGGAGCTCTCTTCTAGTTCTTTGCAGGAATCTACATGTTTCCATTTTGTGAGAATTAGTTACTTGTCTATAAATCCACTTAACCAAGCATGATGAATGACAATAAATCCCAAGACATGGTAAGTGAAGAAATGAGGGCCAGTGCCATTGTCAACCCTTCCTCCAGAAGAGGCACTGCCATCCCTCCCCCAGGACACTTCATACATCCTATGGGAAAGATAATGACGAACTGATAGATGGTTGTATAGATACAGTAAAGCTGTAGTAGTGTGTATGTTTGTTTATTAAGTACAGTAAAGGAAGAGTAACATATAGGTCAGTCAGGGGCAGTAGTATTTTAGTGGAATAGACAGACTATCTTATGAGTCTGTCTCTTAGCTCTGTGAGTTTAGAAAAACAATCTCATTTGTAAATTGCCGCAGTCCTGCTGGCTGCAGCAAAATAACGGGGGGGGGGGGGTGTGTGTGTGACAAATAACTTGTGTATGTTGATACAGCAGGAGTAGGAGCCATTTATTGCAGGACAGGAGCGGTATTTATACATTCCACACAGCTTATCTAATTAGCATAAACTAGATACATCAGTCAACCAATAAGAAATCTCCACACATAATGGCTCGCTGGGGTTACTTCACAAACCACTCCCTCTGGCATTTTGCCAGGTGCTATCCAGACTTGTTTACAGACTCTAACATTTGCCAGGCGCCATCCTGACTTGTTTACAGACTCTAACAGTAAATTCACACTAAGTTGACTCGTCAGAGATGGTTGTACACATCAGAATGCCAATTTGTTGATGTATGATGAAAACTGTATCAGATAAATCATATACTTGTGTTCACAGATCAATGCATTTTCTTCCACTAGGAAAATAAGTCCACATGGGGCATGAGTGTAACAAGGTTGAGCTACAAATGGAGGTCAAGGGGCCAGTGTGGAAGGCAAGTACAAGATGAGTGGAGGTCTGAAATAAGGTAGAGATTTGACAGGGGCAATGTCACAAGGTTCCCTAAAGGCCATGTCAAGGAGTCTGGATTGTGTTCTAAGAGATCAAAAAAAGCTATAGGGGTGTTTTAGGCAGGGATGGGGTCCAAGTTACACTTCAACAGAGTAATTCTATATACTAAGTGGAGAATCGATTCTAAGGAAATAAAAAGGATAGGTTAGAGGCAGAGAAACTACTGTGTGAAAGTTTGATAACTTCATTCTTGTGGTCTAGGATCTGTTCCAGGGTCTTGAACATGGCAGGCAAGCGCTCTATCACTGAACTACATTCCCAGTCCATTTTTGCCAACTTTGGATGGTGGCTTGGACTAGGACGCATTTGGAATTCTCTGTTATGGTAAAGCAGAAAGCAGAACAGACTTGCTGAAGAATTGGACATGTGATTGATTCCATGTTTGCTTACCAAATAGTCTTCTAACTATAATTTACCTTCTTAGTGGATTTTCCTTCTGAAGAAGAAGGAATCAGGGGACATAAGGATCAGATTTTCCTGCTAATTCTAGCTTTTCTCCCTGAGAATTTGTACCTGGTTCTAAGAGGGTTGGGTTACCCTCTGAACACTTAAATTATAGCTTTTAACACTCCTAGCTAGTCTAGACTTGTGGCTGGAGAGGTGGAGGAAGATGATTCTACTAACATAGGTGAGGAAAACAGACACAGCCAAAGCAGAGAGGAGCTGGAGAAAAAAATCTGAGCACCCACAAGTGCCTGCTCTAGCTGTTTTTTTAAGACCTCTAGCTCCCAAAGCTTTATTAGTCATGCATTATTTAAAATAAATATATAAATATTCATTAGTAAACTAGAGTAGACATCATCGTTGATTACAAATGGTCCTGGGTTACACAGGCAGTATGAAATAAACATTAACTTCCAATAACTACGAGGACATGGGCCCTGCAATTGTTAAGAACACCATTTGCTGCTTAAAACCTAAATGAGTTGCCTCTTACTCAGCTCTCTCCTTCCCACCCCACTTGTAATCAGTCACCAGGCCCCAGGAGGGGGCTGCTCCGTCTGTGTCCCCGCCCTCCTCTCTCTTCCCACACTCCCAACCCTCTCCCTGGTGTGGTCATCTCACACTGGATGACTGCAACCAGCTACTCCAGGACTGGTTCCTCTGACTGGCTATGGAGATGGGAGGGTGCTGAGTAGGGGATGGGAGGTGGCGCTGGCAAGGAGAGAATGTGAATCACAAGAGGCTGACACAGAGGTGGTTTTGGGGAATGGTGAATAGCTCAATTTGAATACAGTACAGGGTTCATCTTAGGAAATGTGCTACAAGTCTGGAAGGATATTAGCATAGTTTATGAGAGGACATTGAATTATTCTCAAAAAGTTCAGACTATTTGGTGGTCAAAGAAGAGTCAGTTTTAATTTTAAGCAGAGAGGGTCCCTCTTGCCCCTGTGGAAAAGCAATCTTGTGGGTATGTGTTCAGGATGACTTGGGAGAGGGTAAATTGGGGAGATGGCAGGGTGCTGCATACAAGTTCATTACGAGAGGGCAAGGTCATGAAAGTCTGAGCCGGGGCAGGAGTGATGGAATGAAAATGAAAGGCCAGGAGGGAGTGAAGACATTGCTCACTTTGATTTTGTCATGTCCCTTCTTTCTGTTAAAAAACAAATGAACAGGGGCTGGGGTTGTGGCTCAGCGGTAGAGCGCTTGCCTAGCATGTGCAGGGCACTGGGTTCAATCCTCAACACCACATAAAAATAAAATAAAAGATGTTGTTTCCAACTACAACTAAAAAACAAAAACAAACAAACAAACAAAAAACCCTCAAAACCTCTGGAGGCTGACTTTGATTCATCCCTTTACCAAATTCAGGTTCTTGTGCAAGCTCTTTTTATGTAATTCCATTCTGTCTGCCCAGCTGATTTCTCAGTAGATGGCAAACCCTTTGGAAGCAGAGACCACACCTTCTATTTCTATATGCCTATAGTGCTCACCCCAGCACAGAAGAATAATAAGTATTTGCTGATTACCTGAACCAGAGTCAAAATCTCCCTGACTTCACACCGACTCCCAAATCCTTTCGTCTCTAAGAATTTGTTCCTCTTTTCTAGAGTTTGCCTCTCTGTAATGAGAAGGAATTATTCTTTAACTCTGGTTTATGATTTAAAGTTTTACATTAATGCTTTATCACATTCTAAGCAAATTTTATTAGACGTGGTGGTATTCATATTTACAGATCCTTCTAGCTGGGGTCTGGTACATGCAGAAAGCCATAATATAGGAAATCAGCGATGTTCTGGAGGTGGGGATGTATTAAAATTCTATTAGGCTGCAATTTCTCAGGATGTTTGATAGATAATCTGTATTCTTGTTTTGAGAGTAACCTTGATAAATGGTTCCAATATAGTTCATTGTGTAGGGCTTAGAAAATAATCTCCTTTTATATCTCTGTAACTACATACTTTGAAAAGGTTTGCAGTAAACTTAGCTGTGCTCACCACAGGGAAGGAAAATAAATTGGACAGGTGGGAAGTAGGGAAGCAAGCTGAACAAATGCTTTTATTTATTTTTTATCCTGTATTTTATTTGTCATACTCTTGAGTATGAATTCTTATCTTCTATTGTTTTAAATATATATATCTATATACACTATATATACATATATATACATGTACACACACTATGAAAATACATATATTATTAAAATTTAGAACAAAAGCCAGGCATGGTAGTGCATGCCTGTTATCCTAGCTACTCAGGAGGCTGAGGGTAGAGGATTGCAAGTTCAAGGCCAGCCTGAGCAACTTAGTCATGATTTGTTTCAAAATAGAATTTTTACAAAAAGCTGTGAATATAATTCAGTGGTAGAGCATTACCTTGCACATATGAGGCCCTGGGTTCCATCTCCAGTACCACCATCACCAAAAAAAAAAATTTAAATATTATGGAATTTTTGGTAAACACCACAGAATATACTGTGAGGAGGATAAAGAGAGTAATGGCTAAATTTCCCAAAGAGAAAATAGTTGCATGAGTGCATTATCAAGTTGGTTTGCCTCTCAATTATCAATCAGTAATTAAGGCAGACCCTCGTCAGCGCTGCTGCATGGAAGAGATCTGTTTTACCCTGAGAGGCCTGCAGTTGCAGAATCTCACATTCAGAATCTGAAAGGCACATTCTCTCTTTGCCCATTGAGATGTCTATGAATGTAAGAACCAGAATTTTCCCAGTTTGGGTTAGGAGAGGAATGCATGCTCCAGGACAATGTGTATATGGTCTAGATCCCACTGCTAACTCCACTGTCACTTCCAGAAGGTCCTGGAAACACAATTCAGCAATCCTATGTCATTACCACGGCCATGTTAGATTGTGATGTACCAGTCTCAAGATTAATACTTGTCCATGTCTGACAAACTGCATCACCATCGTCACATTTATTTCCTTAGCTTATATACTCATGGTATTTACAAAACTTTAAACTCAGTTGAAATTACAATGTAAAAGAAAATTTTTGCTGCATGTATCTATTACTATATTGCTATCTATTGTTAATAATACTTTCTAAACAAAAATTTAGATTTTACTTAAATGAAAAAGCCCCATGCTTCTCTTGAGTATAGACCACATTCTTCTTAGAAATTTAAACTCAGTCAATTCTTAATATCACATATAATAATTAGATAAGAGTCAAGAGCTTTTTAAAACCTCCATTAAAAGAATGGATTTGGAATGAGGCCCAGTTGAAGACTTAGAAAATGTTTATGGAAAATGAGAACTACACTTGAGGGTTTCTGCTTAATTAATATGCTTGTGTTTCATGTTGCCAGTGTATTCAATGATATTAATCAATAATTAACTATTCTCAGAGATACAGAGCTTAAATGAAGCACTTTAATTGACTATTTAAAAAAGAAAGTTTGGATGTTTCTGGAGCTTTTCAGAATAGCTGACCCAGTTCTAGTGTTACCTTTTCTCCTTTATTTTCTGCCTTCACATGAATACAAAAGACATCTCTACTTACTGTCTTTGTTAGACTCTTATTGGCGGAGAAGACAACAGAATAACAGAAACGAATGACTCACTGATAATGAGTAGTTCCTCATGGGAGAAGCAAATATGTTTCGTGTAGCAAGAAGAAACTAGCTTCAGCAAGTTATTCTCTCAAAGCTTCTTGAAGAGCTGGGCGTGGTGGCCCACACCTGTAATCCCAGTGGCTCCGAAGGCTGAGGCGGGAGGATCTCAAATTCAAACCAAGACTCAGCAATGGCAAGGTGCTAAGCAACTCAGTGAGACCCTGTCTCTAAATAAAATACAAAATAGGGCTGGGGATGTGGTTCAGTGGTCAAGTGCCCCCGAGTTCAATCCCTAGTACCAAAAAAAAAAAAAAAAAAAGAGAGCTTCTTGAAGGTGGTATATTTTATATCTATTAAAAATTATGTCTCAAGCTAACTAAATCATAAATGATTGGAGTTGCCTTAGGATGTCACAAAATTTAGTGGCAAAAGTTAATTTCTTAAAAAAGCAAAAACAAAACAGAACTTTATTTCTGTGTCTCAGCAATTCCACCTGGGTCTATCTCCAAATGAATTGGGAAAAAAAATGCTCATACACAAATCTTCATAGTAGGTCTATTCACAATAGCGTAAAGGTACAAATGCCTATTGAGGATGAATGAATAAACAAATTATGGTACATAAATACAATGGAATATTATTTAGCCATAAAGGGAATGAAGTCCATCACACTCCAGTCAGAATGGCAATTATCAAGAATACAAGTAACAATAAGTGTTGGCGAGGATGTGGGGAAACAGGTAAACTCATACATTGCTGGTGGGACTACAAATTGGTGCAACCACTATGGAAGGCAGCATGGAGATTCCTCGGAAAACTTGGTATGGAACCACCATTTAACTCAGTTATCCCACTCCTCCGTTTATCAGCCAGTACTGATATGCTCCTTCCCTGGGTCTTCTCCTTTTTTTCCTCCTTTTTATTCTCCTTCTCCTTCTCCTTCTCCTTCTTCTTCTATGACTTTATTTATTGATACCGGAGATTGAACTCAAGGGTGCTTAACCTCTGAGCTACACTCCCAGCCCTTTTTATTTTTTATTTTGGGACAGGGTCTCACTAAGTTTCTTAGGGTCTTGCTGAGTAGCTGAGGTTGGCTTTGAACTTGCAATCCTCCTGCCTCAGCCTCCCAAGTTGCTTGGATTATAGGCTTGTGCCACCATCCTGGGCTGGTCCCCTTCTTACAGTGTCTAGTGCTCCACTAATAATTGAGGTTTTGAGGTTGAGGGCATAGCTCTGTGGTAGATCACTTGCCTAGCATGTACAAAGGTTTTGATTCCCAGAACCACAAACAAAACAACCCCCACAAAAAAATTGGGGTGTTTGAAAATAACAGAATTAGGGGTATAGCTCAATGGTAAAGCACATGCATGAGGCCCCGGGTTAGATCCCCTGCACTATAAAAATTAAAACAAAAAAGTTATAACTTGAACAGAAGTATTTCCGAAAGTCTGGCCTGTGGGACATTGGACACACCACATGGTGCTCAGACACAGCTTCTGAAGTCAAATGAGCTAGAATATACAAATATAATCACCCTTGATGTCCATGGGGACTGGTTCTAGGACCCTCTGTAGATACCAAAATTTTCAGAACTCAAGTCTTTTATATAAAATGATGTAGTATTTGAGTACATCCTGCTTATACTTTAAATCACCTGTAGATGACTTATAATACCTAACACAACATAAATGCTCTGCAAACTGTTGTTCTACTATATGTTTACGCAATCATGACAAGAAAATGTCTGTACATGTTTAGTACAGATGGTCTTTTCTCCCCCCGTATAGGTTCCATGAGAGGGGGGTTGAAATCTAGAATGTGGAACCCCCAGATGCACAGGGCCACCTATCTGCTGTATTTCTTGGAGATTAGTAATGCACGTGGCCATGTGAAGGGATGTAAGGAAGCCTTAAGCAAGAAAACTGGTGGAGTCTGTGGGGCCCCACACTTCAGGGGTCCCACAACCTCCTAGATATAAAAAGCCTAGTAAGGAGCATGTGGGAAATGCTGCTCCGTGTGATGCATTTGGCCTTGATTTAGTTAAGGTGATTTTTCAGTCCTTGAAGAATTATCTTATTAGGATCCTTATTAGGATCCTAAATTATCCCACAAATTGAAACTAAGCTATATATTGTATTTGCTATCGAGAATTCCAAATCTTTGCACTATTCTGTTTTGCCACTGACTGTCTCAGTGGGTGGTAACCTTTTATTACAGGATTGACTCCTACAAGTGGTACACAGTTTTGCTGGTTAAATATTTTGTAATCTGCTGGGCATGGTAGCACCCGCCTGTAATCCCAGCAGCTTGGGAGGCTGAGGCAGGAGGATCGCAAGTTCAAAGCCAGCCTAAGCCAGCCTCAGCAAAAACAAGGTGCTAAGCAACTCAGTGAGACCCTGTCTCTAAATAAAATACAAAATAGGGCTGGGATGTGGCTCAGTGGTCGAGTGCCCCTGAGTTCAATCCCTGGTTCACCACCAGCAAAAACAAACAAACAAACAAAAAAACCTTGTAATCAGTTTGAACCTGTGGTGTTATGTTAAAAATACACACCAACCTCTATACTAGCAGTGCAAAAAGAACCGGATTGCTAGGCCAAGTGTATAAGTGACAGAATCCCAAATTGATTTGGCTCTTTGGCTTTCTCTTCCCACTTTTTTTTTTTTTTTACTTTGTTCCTTTTTGTTTCTTTTATGATTGTCCAAGTAGTTTATAGGTTGAATAGAACAGGTTGGGTAACTTCAGAGAAAGGTACCTAATTAGCATTAGTAATACTGGCAGCTCTTGCTAGACCAGTAGTTTCTTCCAAATGCTTAAGCTTACTCATTAAAACATTTCAGTGAGTGTCAGTATTGATCCACGTTTCTTTTTGCAAATAAAGAGTTCTTTCTGAATTCCAATTTAGAGGAACCTGTTGGCTTCGCAAGCTTGTCTCCCTGGTGTAATGTGATTTTCTGTGCTGTCATGCAATTAAGAATTTTCTCAGTGTACTTAATCACTAGTGAATTGATAGTGACAAATTAGATTACTGTATTTTGCTGTTCCAAGTCCTTCTGCCATTTTGGTTTAGTGTGTACCATGTCTGACGGTTCCCTGAACTGCTCTGAAGTATGAAAAGAACAGTAAACATGGGGAAAATTTAAAAAACAGAAAAAAATAAAGGAAAAAGAACAGTAAACACCAATCTGGTATGGAATTGGGGGTGGTGTGGAGTTCTGAGTTCTCAGGTGTGAGAAAAAGTTAAGAGGTAAAGGAGACCATCTGTAAGGAAAAATATCTTTCCCCTGGTTTAAAAGCAACATTTTACACAAAAAGTAAAAGATTCTCTCAGGAAGAAACTTGGAATATTACCCCCTTTTTTTCTTGAATTAATTTCATCCAATCTGTCAAAATAATCTGTTTTATAGAGTAGTTTTGCATCTAACGTTGCCAACCTATCACTGCTTTGGGAGCAAAAATAAAATTAACATGGATGTAGGGGAAAAGGTACATTCATGCATTGCTGATAACTACTTATACACAAGTCTTTATAGTGGGTCTGTTCACAACAGCCTAACGGTACAAATGCCTATCAAGGATGAATGGATAAAGAAATATGGTACATAAATACAATGGAATATTATTTAGCCATAAAAGGGAATGAAGTCCATCTTACTCCAGTCAGAATGGCAATTATCAAGAATTCAAGAAACAATAATGTTGATGAGGATGTGGGGGAAAAGGTACACTCATACACTGCTGTGCAATCATGTGGAAGGCAGTAAGAAGATTCCTCAGAAAACTTGGAATGGAACCACTATTTGACCCAGTTATCCCACTCCTCAGTATATAACTAAAGGACTTAAAATCACCATACTACAGTGACGCAGCCACATCAATATTTATAGCAGCTCAATTCACCATAACTAAACTATGGAACCTAGCTAGGTGCCCTTCAACAGATGAATGGATAAGAAAATGTGGCATATATACACAATGGAATATTCCTCAGCCATAAAGAAGAATGGAATGATAGCATTTGCTGGTAAATGGATGGAGCTAGAGATGATCAGGCTAAGTGAAATAAACTAATCCCCAAAAAACCAAAGGCCTAATGTTCTCTCGGATATGCAGATGCTAACACACAATAAGAGAAGGAGAGAGGAAAGAAGAGAAGTTCACTGGAGTTCAAACAAATGTCACCTCCTCTATCAAACCATCCCTAACTTCTAGGTAGATGCAATCCTAAATAATACTTGATTTATTCATTCAGTATTGCACTACATTATTTGTTTACATGCCTCCTTCCCCTACTTGTCTAGGATGCCCGGAGAGGGCAAGAATGATTATTCAACATAGATTTGTTAAGAAATTACTTAGTGCCTCCATTTTGCTCCTCCTAAAGGTCACCACAGTTACTTCCCAACTTTAGTACTGAGTAGGGACTCAAAAAATGAGTTATCAAGTAATCAAATGCCTGAGTAAGTGAAAGTAAAAACCAATAAATAGACCCTATTGTGTAAGGTAAAAATACACCAGTTTTTGCAATCAAGTTTTAGTTCCCCAATTTCCAAGTGGAATCTGTATATGGAGAGGTTACGCTATGAAGAGGAGCAGGTTTGTCATTCTGCAGGGAGATGCATTGACTCAATTTGTGGTAACTTTAAAGTAACTTTTTAGGAGAGGGCAGTTCTGGTTCCTTTCATGTGCTGGAATTCTACCCTGTTCTGATTAAAAAAAAAAAAAAAAAAAACCAAAACTTAAAATCGATGGCTGGCTGATCCAGAGAAAACTCAGGGCTCTTCTGCTAACAACCAGAGTGGAGAGAGTTGGGGGAGAGAGAGGAGAGGGAGGGAGAGAGGGAAAAAGAGAGAGAGGAGGGGAGAGGCTGAGAGGAGAAGGGAGGGGAGACTAATAGACAGACATTGGACCAAAGAGGAAAGAATAATGCCACTTGAGACATTTGAAACACTAGAATTTCTCCTTACTGCGATACACTTGCTGAGAAAGACACAGGTTTGTTGATTTTTCTCTTATAATACTTCCCTGGTATTCTCTCTCTCTCTTCATAAATAATATGGCAGTCTCCATCCAGCTGTTGCAAATCACTGTTGACAGCAGGGAGTACTTTTCCAAGATGCGTCTGAGCATCTTCAGCCCTGAACTCACTCATCAGTAATTTGCCCACACACGCGGCCTCTGCATTGGCTCAGACAGATCGCTCTGTCTCTGAATTTCACACTTGGGACCAAGGCTTATTACGCGCAGTCTGATCTAGTTCCATTAGCAACTGTGATCTCTGCAGTTGGGTTTGACATAAAGGAAAGTAGGCTCAAAAGAAAACCATCAATCTTGTCTGTGCCTCTTGTCAATTGCATTTCCTATTTTCTGCATGGCTATTCCAATCCCTTGCCTGTCTCTTCAAGCCACCTCATCAGCAGATAACAACTTCACGTTTAATTTTACAAAGAAAATTGAGACCATAAAGCATTCTCCTTTCCCTCCTTCCCTATCACTCATATCACTCTCTGATTTCCTTTTGCCTTAGAGAAAGAGGGTGTATTAGTTACCTGTTGCTGTGTAACAAATTATCTTCCCAAGTTTAGCAGCTTAAAGGAACTAATTGCATTTATTATCTCACAGTTTCATGAGTAAGGAATTTGGAAGTTGTTTAGTTGGGTGATTCTGGTTCAGAGTCTTTCATGAGGTCATAGTCAAGATATCAGTGTGGCTGCCATCATCTGAAAACTTGAGGATCAAATCCAAGGTGGCCATTCATGGGGCTGTTGGCAGGAGGCGTCAGCATCTCAACTCCTGGGCCTCTTCAGAGGGTTACTTGACATTACCCCTAGATTGAGCAATTCAAAAGAACAAGTGTGGAATAAGTTGCAAAGACTTTTGTAAATTCCAAAGTTGCATATCATCATTTCTGCCATGTTTTATTAGTTAGAGGTGAGTCTGTAAGTAACACCTGCACTTAGGAGAAGGGAATTGGGTTCTATCTTGGGAAGTTTATAAAAAGGGTACCAAAGAATTTAGACATATTTTAGAACCACCACAGAGGGATCCCTCTTCTTTTTCCCAGGTAATTCCTCCACCTGAACTGGATCCTCTCCTTTCCCACCTGGACTTGGCTAATCTATTCCACTGTTTCTCCACTTCTTAACAGGAGATTCTATCCATATGCATTCACTGTGTCGTGGTCACTGTGCCAAGCATTTTATATGGATAATCTCAATACTACGAAACTCCCTAACTTGGGGGACGCTTATCCCATCTTTACAAATGAGAAGACAAAAGCTCATCTCACTTAAGTGAGATGTCCAATGTCACAAGATTGGTGAATAGAAGTTACTATTCAAATTTATCCCTGACTCCATAGCTATACCCCTCTCTACGGATTTATTTCATACTGTCTCGTATGACCTTTAACCTTTACTTCCCTACCAGTTTCTTCTATTAACTTGTCCATCAGCTTCCTGAGTTTCCTTAGTCTTCAAACAGGCTGAATTACCTTCCTATAAATCCTGCCTATCTCAAGCTTCATCACTTCTTCATATCACCAGAAATTTCCTGCCACAGTGGTAGGCATACCATCCCAACTTCTACACCTCCTATTTGCCTAAACCCACAGCCCTCTAGTTCTAGTGAGATGGATTTCTCTAGGCAAGGTCACTAGAAACAGTAATGATTACATTATTGGGTTGTGATAGGATCATTTAAAGGTCATTTTACAGCCTAAGAACTTAATTTAGAAATAATAAAAGAAGAAGATAAATAGTAAAATGTAAGTTCTAATTATGATTCTTAATCTGAAAGTCTTTGGTAGAAACCATCTCTATGTCATAGCATCTTTTTTGGGAGACAGGGGAGGTTACCAGGGATTGAACTCAGGGACGCTCCACCACTGAGCCACCTCCTCAGCCCTGTTTTGTATTTTAGAGACAAGGCCTTACTGAATTGCTTAGCACCTTGTTGTTGCTGAGGCCGGCTGACCTCTCGATCCTCCTGCCTCTGGAGCTGCTGGGATTACGGGCGTGCACCACTGCATCCAGCTGTCATATTGTCTTGATCCACTAATTTTTTGAGGAGCTATGAGTTCCCAGAGCTGTGTACATCTAAAAGCATTTCTCTGAGTACCACAGTGATGTATCTCCTGTGGGACTGGATGTCCAAATTGTAGATTCTTTAGCATAACTTTATACTGGGAATCATGAGCTCATGAGCACATGTACATCCTGGAGTTTAATACTAATATTTATGGTTAAAAGTACTTAGGGGCTGGGGAAAGAGCCCAATGGTAGATTGATTGCCCTGGGTTTGATCTGCAGCACCAAACACACACACAAAAATATTTGAGATGAATCTTCCAAGGCTGATGTCTTGGAATCCTATTCATGACACCCAATTTCCCAACTTTATATCATGTAAGAATGTGTCCGACGTCTCTTTCAAAGTGTAGCTTGCATCCACTGGCATGTGACTATGTACACAATACTAGTTTTGACAATAACTGACAATATCAGAATGTAACAAGGAAATTATGTTGGCAAAGGAGTTATTCTTGGCCCCATGGGTCCATATGAATTTCACATGGAGAGAGGTTGAGGTTTCATGGTATACATCACATTATACCATGAAATACATCACATTAGGACAGGGGTAGAACTTTAGGCTAAACAAGATTAAACTCTCCTAAAAATTGGACAGTTTTGATTTGGTTTGGATTGGTTTTGTTTTGGCAGTGCCAGGGATCAAACCCAGGTCCTTGTTCATGCTAGGCAAGCTCTACCACTGAGCTACACCCCCCAGCTCCTGAACACTTGATTTTGATTACATTATTAATTTGTTTTTCTTTCTAGAACATAAGGGATAATGTGGACAGTGAGGTTTCTGTTTTATTTGAAGATTTTTACATAGTTCCCTAAGTATGGTACCTGAAAAATAGTCCCTTCATCCAAGTGGGAGAAAACGTCCAAGTTTTCTTGCTGTCAATTAAAACATCATTTTTTTCAGCAGAAGAAAACCTTTTTCTGTTTGTCATGCTAGTGACTGAGACCAGGGCCTCACACATGCTAGGTAAGCACTCTACCACTGAGCTACATCCCCAGCCCAGAAGAAAGCTATTGTCCCGACCAGAAAAAGTGCAGGCTATTCCTGAAACATATGGAAAGCTTTGTTGTCATTGGGCAATAGAATGAATCCATATGTAAATATTCATGATTCTTGAGATGGGATTCTAAGCCTCACCCCCTACTTTTGTCATTTTTTTCTAGGTTTTGATATTTATGCATAAAGGAAGTTTCAGTCACTTGTTCAGCCATGGGTACAAATTTCTCCACCTCTATTTTTGTATTTTGGACAGATCCATCCTTGGCATGGCAACTATAGCTGCTTCTAGGTAACATTGGTAATAAAGGTCTGAAGATGTACTTAGGAGCCACCAAGTGGCCATCCTGGGAAGTCTAACACCCAAAGCTCCCCAACACATTTCTCCCCAAATTTTTAAATTCATGTATTATAACTATAATACATAATGTACATAATGTTTGGGTTTGTTGTTACCTATTTGTACATGCACACAATATGACAACATAATTTGACCATTATCATTCCCTAGGATTTCCTCTTTCCCTCTCCTCCTCCCTCACCCCATCAGAGTTTGTAAATCACCGTCTTCTCCCTCCTGTATGGTTAGATAATTGTATTGGAATGAGTCCTTCTGGATTGATGAAATCATATTAATTAAATAACTACCTTGGGGGAAAGTGGCTGCTCAATTTGCATAGTGGATAGCTAGAGCATTTCCTTTCCTTTCAGAAGTGTAACTTATAGAATGTTCTCCAATTTTAGAAATTATATTGCTTCTTTCAGGTGTTGACTTGCCTCTAACAAGTCTTTAGTTCATTGCCCATTTAAAAATTTTGTTTATAGTTTTAGATGTACAGCATACCTTTATTTTATTTATTTATTTTTATGTGGTGCTGAGGCTCAAACCCAGTGCCTTACAAGTGCTAGGCGAGCACTCTGCCACTGAGCCACAGCCCCAGTCCCTTCATTGCCCATTTTTGATTCAAGTGTCCAAGGAAGTCAGACAACAAACCCGTATGCTTTCATACCATGTCTACAATCCTATCTGCTATCAGTGAGCGGTTGTGAATTCTTTTATCTTTAATTGGTGGTATGCTCTTGATGAGAGACAGAGAGTTCAGAAATTACAACTTATATAGTACAGGATGAACTCGGATTATTTTTGAGATAAGAAACATGAAAAAAATATAATATGTCAAGAGAATGCTAATCAGGACAGGGACTGGCTGGATCTGGGTTGGAGAGGTGCTTGACAGTTACATGGGAAGCAATGGGAAAATGTCGAAGATGAGAAGTGGATTTCTACTATGGATGATTTTGAAGCAATAACATTTGAACAGGACGAGGAGAGCAAGTGGAAGTAGGATGCCTGCTGAAACACCCACTAGCTTGACTGTCTCTGCCACAACTGTAAACAAGGCAGGTAAACCATCCCAGGTAGGCAATACACTTGTGATGAGTTTTTGGCTTTGGTCTTAGCACTTTTAAAGCACATCGTGGGCTGGGGTTGTAGCTCACTGGTAGAGCTCTTGCCTAGCACTTGTGAGGCACTGGGTTTGATCTTCAGCACCACATAAAAATAAATAAATAAAGTTTTTATGGAATTTTTTATTTATATATGATAGCAGAATGCATTACAATTTTTATTACATATATAGAGCACGATTTTTCATATCCCTGTTCTATACATAGTATATCCACAACAATTCGTGTCTTCACATCTGTACTTTGGATAGTAATGATCATCACATTCTACCATCATTAATTACCCCATGCCCCCTCCTTTCCCCTCCAACCTCTCTGCCCTATCTAGAGCTTATCTATTCCTCCCATGCTCCTGCTCCCTATCCCACTATGAATCAGCCTCCTTTTATCAAAGAAAACATTCGGCATTTGGGGTTTTGGGGATTGGCTAAATTCACTTAGCATTATCTTCTCTAACTCCATCCATTTACTGCAAATTTCTCTTTTATTGCTGAGTAATATTCCATTGTGTATATATGCCACATTTTTTTTTATCCATTCATCTATTGAAGGGTATCTAGGTTGGTTCCACAGTTTAGCTATTGTGAATTGTGCAGCTATAAACATTGATGTGACCGTGTCCCTGTAGTATGCTGTTTTTAAGTCCTTTGGATATAGACTGAGGAGAGGGACATCTGGATCAAATGGTGGTTCCATTCCCAATTTTCCAAGAAATCTCCATACTGCTTTCCATATTGGCAGCATCAATTTGCAGTCCCACCAGCGATGAGTGTACCTTTTTCCCCACAGCCTTACCAATACTTATTGTTGTTTGTATGCATAATAGCTACATTCTGACTGGAGAGAGATGAAATCTTAGAGTGGTTTTGATTTGCATTTCTTAGTGATGATGAACATTTTTTCATGTGTTTGTTGATTGATTGTACATCATCTCTGAGAAGTGTCTTTTCAGGTCCTTGGCCCATTTATTGATTGTGTTATTTGTTTTTTTGGTGTTTAGCTTTTTGAGTTCTTTATATACCTTAGTGATTAATGTTCTATCTGATGAGTGAGGGGTAAAAATTTGCTCCCAAGATGTAGGCTCTCTATTCACATCACAGATTTCTCTCAGATTTCTTTTGCTGAGAAGAAACTTTTTAGTTTGAGTACATCTCATTTATTGATTCTTGATTTTAATTTTGTGCCACAGGAGTCTTATTAAGGAAGTTGGGGCCTAATCCCATATGATGGAGATTAGGGCCTACTTTTTCTTCTATTAGACAGGTCTTTTTTAAATCCAATCTGCTGGTCTATGTCTTTTGATTGGTGAGTTTAGGCCATTAACATTTAGGGTTATTATTGAGATATGACTTGTATTCCCAGTCATTTTTGTTTATTTTTGGTATTTAACATGATTTGGTTTCTCCTCTGATTAGATTTTCCTTTAGTGTAATCCCTCCCTCTGCTGATTTTCATCATTGTTTTTCATTTTCTCTTCTTGGAATATTTTGCTGAGGATGTTCTATAGTGCAGGCTTTCTAGTTGTAAATTCTTTTAACTTTTAATTATCATGGAATGTTTTTATTTCATCATCAAATCTAAAGCTTAGTTTTGCTGGATATAAGATTCTTGGTTGGCATCCATTTTCTTTCAGAGCTTGGTATATGTTGTTCCATGATCTCCTGGCTTTGAGGATCTGGGTTGAAAAATCTGCTGAGATACAAGTTGGTCTCTCCCTATATGTGATCTAATTCCTCTCTCTTGCGGCTTTTAAGAGTCTATCCTTATTCTGTATGCTAGGCATTTTCATTATAATGTGTCTTGGTGTATATATGTTGTAATTTTGTACATGTGGTATCCTGTAAGCCTCTTGTATTTGGTTTTCCAATTTGTTCTTCATGCTTGGGAAATTTTCTGATATTATCTCATTGAGAGATTGTGCATTCCTTTGGTTTGAAACTCTGTGCCTTCCTCTATCCCAATAACTCTTTTTTTTAAAAATTTTTTATTGTTGGTTATCCAAACATTACATAGTTCTTGATATATCATATTTCACCCTTTGATTCAAGTGGGTTATGAGCTCCCTTTTTTACCCCATATACAGATTGCAGAATCACATCAGTTACACATCCATTGATTTACATATTGCCATACTAGTGTCTGTTGTGTTCTGCTGCCTTTCCTATCCTCTACTATACCCCCTCCCCTCCCCTCCCCTCCCCTCTTCTCTCTCTGCCCCCTCTACTGTCATTCATTTGTCCCCCTTGTATTATTTTTCCCTTTCCCCTCACTTCCTCTTGTATGTACTTTTGTATAACCCTGAGGGTCTCCTTCCATTTCCATGCAATTTCCCTTCTCTCTCCCTTTCCCTCCCACCTCTCATCCCTGTTTAATGTTAATCTTCTTCTCATGCTCTTCAACCCTACTCTGTTCTTAGTTACTCTCCTTATATCAAAGAAGACATTTGGCATTTGTTTTTTAGGGATTGGCTAGCTTCACTTAGCATAATCTGCTCTAATGCCATCCATTTCCCTGCAAATTCTAGGATTTTGTCATTTTTTAATGCAGAGTAATACTCCATTGTGTATAAATGCCACATTTTTTTATCCATTCGTCTATTGAAGGGCATCTAGGTTGGTTCCACAGTCTTGCTATTGTGAATTGTGCTGCTATGAACATCGATGTAGCAGTGTCCCTGTAGCATGCTCTTTTTAGGTCTTTAGGGAATAGACCGAGAAGGGGAATAGCTGGGTCAAATGGTGGCTCCATTCCCAGCTTTCCAAGAAATCTCCATACTGCTTTCCAAATTGGCTGCACCAATTTGCAGTCCCACCAGCAATGTACAAGTGTACCCTTTTCCCCACATCCTCGCCAGCACTTGTTGTTGTTTGACTTCATAATGGCTGCCAATCTTACTGGAGTGAGATGGTATCTTAGGGTGGTTTTGATTTGCATTTCTCTGACTGCTAGAGATGGTGAGCATTTTTTCATGTACTTGTTGATTGATTGTATGTCCTCCTCTAAGAAGTGTCTGTTCAGGTCCTTGGCCCATTTGTTGATTGGGTTGTTTGTTATTTTATTGTCTAATTTTTTGAGTTCTTTGTATACTCTGGATATTAGGGCTCTATCTGAAGTGTGAGGAGTAAAGATTTGTTCCCAGGATGTAGGCTCCCTATTTACCTCTCTTATTGTTTCTTTTGCTGATAAAAAACTTTTTAGTTTAAGTAAGTCCCATTTGTTGATTCTAGTTATTAACTTTTGTGCTATGGGTGTCCTATTGAGGAATTTGGAGCCCGACCCCACAGTATGTAGATCGTAGCCAACTTTTTCTTCTATCAGACGGCGTGTCTCTGATTTGATATCAAGCTCCTTGATCCATTTTGAATTCACTTTTGTGCATGGCGAGAGAAAGGGATTCAGTTTCATTTTATTGCATATGGATTTCCAGTTTTCCCAGCACCATTTGTTGAAGATGCTATCCTTCCTCCATTGCATGCTTTTAGCCCCTTTATCAAATATAAGGTAGTTGTAGTTTTGTGGATTGGTTTCTGTGTCCTCTATTCTGTACCATTGGTCCACCCGCCTGTTTTGGTACCAGTACCATGCTGTTTTTGTTACTATTGCTCTGTAGTATAGTTTGAAGTCTGGTATCGCTATACCGCCTGATTCACACTTCCTGCTTAGCATTGTTTTTGCTATTCTGGGTCTTTTATTTTTCCATATGAATTTCATGATTGCTTTCTCTATTTCTACAAGAAATGTCCTTGGGATTTTGATTGGCATTGCATTAAACCTATAGAGAACTTTTGGTAATATCGCCATTTTGATGATGTTAGTTCTGCCTATCCAGGAACAGGGTATATTTTTCCATCTTCTAAGATCTTCGTCTATTTCTCTCTTTAGGGTTCTATAGTTTTCATTGTATAAGTCTTTCACCTCTTTTGTTAGGTTGATTCCCAAGTATTTTATTTTTTTTTTGAGGATATTGTGAATGGAGTGGTTGTCCTCATTTCCATTTCAGAGGATTTGTCGCTGATATACAGGAATGCCTTTGATTTATGCGTGTTGATTTTATATCCTGCCACTTTGCTGAATTCATTTATTAGCTCTAATAGTTTCTTTGTAGACCCTTTTGGGTCTGCTAGGTATAGAATCATGTCATCTGCAACTAGTGATAATTTAAGTTCTTCTTTTCCTATTTTTATGCCTTTAATTTCTTTCTTCTAATTGCTCTGGCCAGTGTTTCGAGAACTATGTTGAACAGAAGTGGTGAGAGAGGGCATCCCTGTCTTGTTCCAGATTTTAGAGGGAATGCCTTCAATTTTTCTCCATTCAGAATGATGCTAGCCTGAGGCTTAGCATAGATTGCTTTTACAATATTGAGGTATGTTCCTGTTATCCCTAGTTTTTCTAGAGTTTTGAACATAAAGGGATGCTGTACTTTGTCAAATGCTTTTTCCGCGTCTATCGAGATGATCATATGGTTCTTATTTTTAAGTCTATTGATGTGGTGAATAACATTTATTGATTTCTGTATATTGAACCAGCCTTGCATCCCAGGGATGAATCCTACTTGATCATGGTGCACAATTTTTTTGATATGTTTTTGTATCTGATTCGCCAGAATTTTATTGAGGATTTTTGCATCTAGGTTCATTAGAGATATTGGTCTGTAGTTTTCTTTCTTTGAAGTGTCTTTGTCTGGTTTAGGTATCAGGGTGATGTTGGCCTCGTAAAATGAATTTGGAAGTTCTCCCTCTTTTTCTATTTCCTGAAGTAGCTTGAAAAGTATTGGTATTAGTTCCTCTTTAAAGGTTTTGTAAAACTCTGCTGTATACCCATCCGGTCCTGGGCTTTTCTTAGTTGGTAGTCTTTTGATGGTTTCTTCTATTTCCTCAATTGATATTGGTCTGTTTAGGTTTTCTATATCTTCCTGACTCAATCTGGGCAGATCATATGACTTAAGAAATTTATCTATGCCTTCACTATCTTCTAATTTATTGGAGTATAAGGATTCAAAATAATTTTTGATTATCTTCTGTATTTCTGAAGTGTCTGTTGTGATATTGCCTTTTTCATCCCGTATGCTAGTAATTTGAGTTCTCTCTCTTCTTCTTTTTGCTAGCATGGCTAAGGGTCTGTCGATTTTGTTTATTTTTTCAAAGAACCAACTTTTAGTTTTGTCAATTTTTTCAATTGTTTCTTTTGTTTCGATTTCATTAATTTCAGCTCTGATTTTAATTATTTCTTGCCTTCTACTTCTTTTGCTGTTGTTTTGCTCTTCTTTTTCAAGGATTTTGAGATGAAGTATGAGATCATTTATTTGTTGGTTTTTTCTTTTTTTAAGGAATGAACTCCACGCAATGAATTTTCCTCTTAGAACTGCTTTCAATGTGTCCCATAGATTCCGATATGTTGTGTCTGTGTTTTCATTTATCTCTAAGAATTTTTTAATTTCCTCCTTGATGTCTTCTATAACCCATTGATCATTCAGTAACCTATTGTTCATTCTCCAAGTGATGCATGCTTTTTCCTTCCTTCTTTTATCGTTGATTTTCAGTTTCATTCCATTATGATCAGATAAGATGCATGGTATTATCTCTACTCCTTTATATTGTCTAAGAGTTGCCCTGTGACATAATATGTGATCTATTTTTGAGAAGGATCCATGTGCTGCTGAGAAAAAAGTGTAACTGCTTGATGTTGGGTAGTATATTCTATATATGTCAATTAAGTCTAGGTTATTAATTGTGTTATTGAGTTCTATAGTTTCCTTATTCAACTTTTGTTTGGAAGATCTGTCCATTGGTGAGAGAGGTGTGTTGAAGTCTCCCATGATTATTGTATGGTGGTCTATTAGACTCTTGAACTTGAGAAGAGTTTGTTTGATGAACATAGCTGCACCATTGTTAGGGGCATATATATTTATGATTGTTATGTCTTGTTGGTGTATGGTTCCCTTGAGCAGTATGTAGTGTCCCTCTTTATCCCTTTTGATTAACTTGGGCTTGAAATCTATTTTATTTGATATGAGTATGGACACACCTGCTTGTTTCCGAAGTCCATATGAGTGATATGATTTTTCCCAACCTTTCACCTTCAGCCTATGTATGTCTTTTCCTATCAAATGCGACTCCTGTAGGCAGCATATTGTTGGGTCTTGTTTTGTGATCCATTCTACTAGCCTGTGTCTCTTAATTGGTGAGTTTAAGCCATTAACATTTAGGGTTATTATTGAGATATGGGTTGTTCTTCCAGCCATATTTGTTTATTTATGTTACTAAACATGGTTTGTTTTCCTCTTTGATTATTTTCCCCCCTTTACTCTCCTACCTCCCACTGTTGGTTTTCATTGTTATTTTCCATTTCCTCCTCCTGTAATGTTTTGCCGAGGATGTTTTGAAGAGATGGTTTTCTAGCTGCAAATTCTTTTAACTTTTGTTTATCGTGGAAGGTTTTAATTTCATCTTCCATCCTGAAGCTTAATTTCGCTGGATACACAATTCTTGGTTGGAACCCATTTTCTTTCAGTGTTTGAAATATGTTATTCCAGGATCTTCTAGCTTTCAGAGTCTGTGTTGAAAGATCAGCTGTTATCCTGATTGGCTTACCCCTAAATGTAATCTGCTTCCTTTGTCTTGTAGCTTTTAAAATTCTCTCCTTATTCTGTATGTTGGGCATCTTCATTATAATGTGTCTAGGTGTGGATCTCTTATGATTTTGCACATTCGGCGTCCTGTAGGCTTCTAGGATTTGGGATTCTGTCTCATTCTTCAAGTCTGGGAAGTTTTCTCGTATTATTTCATTGAATAGATTGCTCATTCCTTTGGTTTGAAACTCTGTCCCTTCCTGTATCCCAATGACTCTTAAATTTGGTCTCTTGATGTTATCCCATATTTCTTGGATGTTCTGCTCATGGTTTCTTAACAGTCTTGCTGAGCTGTCTATGTTCTTTTCAAGTTGAAATACTTTATCTTCATTGTCTGATGTTCTATCTTCTAAGTGTTCTACTCTGCTGGTAGTATTCTCAATTGAGTTTTTAAGTTGGTTTATTGCTTCCTGCATTTCTAGGATTTCTGTTTGTTTGTTTTTTATAACTTCTATCTCCCTGTATAGTTGATCTTTTGCTTCTTGGATTTGTTTATGTAATTCATTGTTGAAGTGATCTTTCATTGTCTGATTTTGCTGTCTGATGTCTTCCTTGAGACTCCAGATCATCTGAAGCATGTATATCCTGAATTCTTTATCTGACATTCCATCTGCTGCAGCTATTACCTCTTCTAACGTTGAGTTGACCTGCATTGCTTGTGGTCCTTTCTTTCCTTGTCTCTTCATACTGTTCGCGTTTCTTTCTGCTTGGTGAAACTTTGTGCTATTGAATTTTCCCCCTATATATTTATATTGGTCTTGTATAGTTGCAAAGTCTCCCTCACAGGCGCGGGTGGCGGCTCTGCCCCTCCTCCAATTGGGGCAATGTGCCTACCACGCCGGCAGGCCGCTGGGCCTGTTCTACTGGTCGGTAGCAGGTCCGCCTACCTTGCAGGCGCGGGCGGCGGCTCTGTCCCTCTGCGGGCCGCTAGGCTTGTTCTGTCGGTGGTCGCAGTTCTGCCTACTTTGCAGGCGCAGGCAGCGGCACTGCCCCTCTGCAGGCCTCTGGGGCTGTTCTGCCAGTGGGTCGCAGGTCCGCCTACCTTGCAGGTGCGGGGGGGGGGGGCGGCTCTACCCTTCCGCAGGCCACTGGGCCTGTTCTGTTTGTCGGTTGCAGGTCTGGCGTGTTCTGTTGGTGGTCACAGTTCCGCCTACCTTGCAAGCGCGGGGGGTGGGGGCGGCTCTGCCTCTCAGCAGGCCGCTGCTCCTGTTCTGCCGGTGGGTCGCAGACCCGCCTACCTTGCAGGAGTGGTTGGCAGCTTTGCCCCTCCGCGGGCCACTGGGCCTTTTCTGTCGGTGGTCACAGTTCTGCCTACCTGGCAGGCACGGGGGGTGGGGGGCGGCTCTGCTCCTCAGTAGGCCGCTGGGCCTGTTCTGTGGGTGGTCACAGTTCCGTCTACCTTGCAGGCGCGGGGGGAGGGGGCGGCTCTGCCTCTCAGCAGGCCGCTGCGCCTGTTCTGCCAGTGGGTCGCAGGCCCGCCTACCTTGCCGGCGTGGTTGGCAGCTCTGCCCCTCCGCGGGCCACTGGGCCTTTTCCGTTGGTGGTCACAGTTCCATCTACCTGGCAGGCGCGGGGGGTGGGGGCGGCTCTGCCTCTCAGCAGGCAGCTCCCCAATAACTCTTAGATTTGGTCTTTTGATGCTGTCCCATAATTCTTGGATGTTCTGTTCATGGTTTCTTACTCTCTTCACTGTGCAATCAACTTTATTTTCCAGATTATACGTTGTCTACATTATCTGACATTCTTTCTTCCAAGTGATCTAGTCTGTTGGTTATGCTTTCTATTGAGTTTTTTATTTGATTTATTGTATCCTTAATTTCAAAGCTTTCTGATTTTTTTTTTCAGGGTCTCTATCTCTCTCTTGAAGTAACCTTTTGCTACCTGTATTTGCTCTCTTATCTCATTGTTGGAGTGATCAATTTTTGCTTGTATTTGCTCATTTAGGTCATTCTTTAATTCACAGATCATTTTAACTATGAACATTCTGCACACCTTCTCTGACACTTCATCAGCTTCACTGTCCATGGGTTCTGTTATTATAGTGTCCTGGTTTGTTTGGGGAACTTTCCTCCTTTGTTTTTTCATGCTGTCTATGTGTCTTCCTTTCTCGCAGTGTGGATCTGAGGTATTACAGTTTCTCCCCTATATTCTTATAGTACCCATGTAGATTGTCTGTACCTCACCTTGATATTGGGCTTCCAGGCCCTGCTGGTGTCCCTCAATGGATATTACTGCATCCTGGGTCTGGGACCTGCAGAAAGTCGGAGTGGGTGGATCTGGGCTGCTGGGCTTGACCTCTTTTGTAGTCTACTGGTAGGAAGGGGCGGTCCTGCGCCAAAGTCTAGGCTCTGGAGAGTGTCTGCCCCTCTGGGAAAGGGGTGGACCGGGCCTGCTGTGTGCCGGGCTCTGCAGAGGCCAGTGTGGGTGGATCTGGGCTGCTGGGCTTGACCTCCCACCATAGTCTGCTGGTAGGAAGGGGTGGTCCTGAGCCAAAGGCTAGGCTCTGGCAGGATCCCCCTTGTGGGCTGGTGCAGGCAGTCTGGCTGGATCTTGGCTCTCATGGTAGTGCCCTTTTTTTTTTATAAGCACATCCTGCTTTTTCTGTACAAACAACTTGAAAGGTACAGCATGGTCAGGTCATCCAAAGTCTGGAGTTGCGTTAATGTCTGCCAGAAAGGAGAAGGCTTATTTAATATCTGGATAGAGGGGCGTTGCATTGAACATGTGTTTAGGTAATTGTTATAGTGATTAAAACATGGAATGAACATGTATCTGTGCATATCTCTAGCATACCTTCCAGGATAAAGGAGTGCTTCCTTCCATGGTAAAGGAAGTTATGCTAGAGATAAGTACAGATGTGTGTTTATTCCATGTAGGGAGACCAATGCTGGTGCTACACAATAACCTTCTGCTGAGGGTCATGATTGCAAGAAATATCTAATAGCTTTGCTATTTTGGTTTTAGAACTTGACTATGGGAAATGCAAAAATTAAAAAAAAAGAATATCAGATAAGTGGACATACATAAAGATAAAAGCATAAGTAAGAGATGCCCAAAGATAAAAAAAAAAATCATTATAGTCTTGGTCAGATGGATGGACAATACTTAAAATAAAAATGTCAATAAATAATAATTATTGGGAATCCTAACATTGTAAAAGTGAAGAACTTTTGTGCAAAAATGATTCAGAAGCATGCCAAAACCAAAGAAAAGAGATAGTCAAAGATCAATCATTTTCTGGGCTATCTTTACTATTCATAAATTTTGTTTACTAATTTCCATGCCTTTGTATGTATACGTGCAGACATGCACATAAAGTTCAATGGTACATTAATAGCTTTCTACCTAGCTGGAAAACATACCACATCGATATATCATGCAAAGTAGATAAATACCACATTGAACTCACAGTAATTTATTTGAAATCCAACAAACATATCCATCACCTTACATATTCGAATCTGCATTTACTCTTTTAGTACCCATTTTATTACAGTTTTTAATCAAACAAATTTCGGTTGCCCCTTGGGTAAGGGAAAAGATGGGAAGTAAGTAGCTGTGCTCTGATGGGCACATGTGCACAACAACCCACAGACGAGAGCTCTAGGATGAGAGTTCTCATGTGCCACAGGCACCCACAGCGTGTTCAGGCTGTGTGTTATTGACAGAGCAAATGGTAATGTGTGCAAACATTACACAAAAGCATTTGAGCTTCACTTTAATTCACTAACTGATGGTCACTCTCTAAAAAATAAAAACAAGAGTCAAGTGCATATGTGCGCCAGAGGTGGTGGCACATGGCTTGATCCCAGAAACTCAGGAGGCTGAGGCAGGAGGATTGCAAATTCAAGGCTATCCTCAGCAAAATAGTGAGACCAACAAAATAAAATTTACAAAGGGCAGGGGATGCAACTTCTCCAGTGTTTTTTCTTTCTTTCTATTTTTTTTAATTGTAGATGGACTTAATACCTTTATTTATTTATTTATTTTTATGCAGTGCTGAGGATGGAACCCAATACCTCATAAGTGTGAGATAAGCATACCACTACTGAGCTACAACCTCAGCCCCTCTCCAGTGTTTTTTTAATGAAAAATTTAAAGCATACAGCAATGATAGAAGAATTTTATTGTGAGGTGCATCCTACCCCTTGTTTACTCACATATCTATCCAATGTTCTATTCTATAGCCAATGTTCTATTCTTATAAGCATATCAAATTAAGTAGCAGTTATGAGATACTTTCTTCTTAAAAACTTCATCATGCATATCACTGCTAGAATTTGATATTGTCTCAATTTTTTTCTCCTAATTATAGTAAAAACATATTATTTTAAGCTGGGCCTCAAATCCCAGCAACTTGGGAGGCAGAGGCAGGAGAATTGCAAGTTGGAGGCCAGACTGGGCAACTTGGAAAGATTCTATTGCAGAATAAGAAATAAAAGGGGCTGGGGATGTAGGTAAGTTGTAGAGTGTTCCTGGTTGAATCCCTAGTACAGACACAGAAACACACATACACACACAAAAAATGCTATTTTAGCCATGTTTAAGTACACATATAATTCAGTAGCATTAAGTACATTCATATTGGGGTGCAATGGATCTCCAAAACATTTTCATCTTGCAAAACTTCATTTCCATATTATTAAATAGTAATTTCCCATTCCTCCCTTCCTCCAGCTCCTGGCAGCCACCATTCAACTGTCTGTTTCTACAAATTTGACTACTCTAGGTCCTTCATATAAGTGGAATCATACAGTGTGTGTTCGTGATTGGTTGGTTTTACTTAACACAGTATCTTCAAGTTTCACCCATGGTTTAGCATGTAAGAGTATTTTCTTCTTTTTAAAAGACTGAACAGGGGGGCTGGGGTTATGGCTCTGCAGTAGCCATTTGCCTAGCACATGCAAGGCACTGGGTTTGATTCTCAGCACCACATATAAATAAATAAATAAATAAATAAAGCTATTGTGTCCAACTACAACTAAAAAAATATTTTTAAAAAAAGGCTGAACAGTATTCCATTGACTATGATATTTTTTCTTTTGATATGAGATTTAAATTCAATAAAACAAACAACAACAAAAAACCCACTTCAGTGTACATTCACGTGTAAGTCTAAATGGGCCTTAAGTGATCCTTATCTTACCCTTCCAGAGGAAGAGTCCAGGCTGAACTCTTTACTCATCTGATTCTTCTACCATGGATTCATTCATTTTCTTCTGGAACTTCATATAGACTCAATAATCGTTGTTTTCTTTCATTAGATGTGTACCAGGCTGGCAAAGCAAAATGTATAAAATACTCAAGCCTCTGCTAAGTGATCATCAATTGAGAAGGAAGGGCACAGGAACTCCTAATTTAGATTTGGTTTAAATCCAAATTCCATTTAAACACAACTTTTTGGCAAAACCTTTCCTTTAAGAATGTGAGTTGCCTTCTCAATTCCGTGATTTCCATGATTATCCCGAGACAACTCATTTTCAAACTGTGCTCCTTGGACACCCTAGAACTTATAAGTTCATGGAGAGGCCAAAGAGGATGTTTAGAAATCTATGATAGGAGTTAAAAATGAATAAAACTTGAGAACCATTCTTCTAAGTCATTGAATGTTAATGATGAAAAGGAATTTTAAAATCATAAGCATCAGACAGTTTCAGTTAGGGAAACTGAGGGCCAGGGAGATCAATTTCCTGAAGTCACCAAGCTGTCATGAGCAGGTTTAAGTTCAGAACATTGGGTTCTTATTTGGCCTTTGATTATCCTAGTGCATCCTCAACGTGATCAGTCTGCTGGGCTGTCAACTGCAGGATTTGCTTGACTTGTTCAAACCCTTCACTACTACTGTGATTCCTCAGTAAAAGCTGTACTAATCCAAGTGCTTATTAAAAATGAGTCATTTCAAATCAGCTTGTAAGATAATTACTTTAATCACAAATAATAATAATGCATGTGATGTTGACCAACTGTAGAGAACATGATTTCAAGGACTCCCTGAAGGGCCTCTGGCAATGAACCTTCTCTTTGGGTACAGACCATTTGCAAAAGCTGGTAAAAGCCCCAAACCGTCCCCAGAAGAGGTACACACTTTCATACACATTTCACCTTGCCTAATAGTTCAAGGGGGATAGAGTCTTCAAAGTCAGAATCTGAGCTCTAGCTTAAATATTTGGGTCTTACAGCATGTATCCAATCCCAAAGATACCCTGGAAAGATTTTTTATTTATCTTCAACAGAAGATGCAGATTGCCAAATCTTTATAATTAGAGTTTCCATCTGTCTGATGTACATTTTGTATTTTAAAAATTTTAATCTCATTAATGCAGATGTAATTAATGAAATGTAATTCACAAGATTAATGAGATGTAATTAATGCAGAAGTAATTCCTGGCCTCTGGCCCAAGGAAAAAGATACAATGCACAAACCTAATAACAGCAACTTTTTGATCAGTTACTCTGTGCCTCTCTGTAGATTTTTGATGCTGGTCAAATAATTCCTGAAAATGACCAAGTGTATCACATATTGTCACCTACTAGGTATTTAAGATATTTAAACATCAGAACTAATTTCGTAGAAGAAGACATGTTTTTAAGAGTCCAGGAGGGTTGGAGGCATATCTTGGTGGTGAAGCGTTTGCCTAGCATGGCTGTGTGTAAGACCCTGGGTTTAATTTCCAGCACTGCCAAAATAAAGAGTATGGGGGGAATGTATAACCTGTTTCTTCAAGCCTTACTAAGATGTAGGGAGAGGTGGGGGTCACAGTAGCAATTATAACTCTTGTTCCCATGTGCCAATGTTAGACTTCCAACTCTTGGAAATTTCTCTCCAAATATTTCTTCCCCATCTCAGAGTTTCTCAGGGTTGGTATTACAGGAGGCAGTATTCTACACCACCATTTCCACCAGGTGGCAGCACCACATTAGTACGCCTCAGTGTGATGCGCCTCCTGCCAGAGCGACCAAGCTGCCTTTCTCCTCTTGAGCTTCTGTTAAGAGTTCCTAGAGAGCAGTTTTGTGTTTGTTTGTTTGTTTAGGATATGGGATATGACTATTTCATCCCTTTTCTCTCCCAGGTTTCAGACAGTCCTCTGAAAGCCAAATCTGAGTCATGGCCGCTCCTCAGAATTGTCCCTGTATTGACAAAGGCTTTGCTGCTGGTTCTTCTGAGCCCTGGCTGGCTGAGACTTTGAGAACGCAACAGAACTCTAGGGAGCCCAACCTCTGCCACTTACTAGCTTTGCAACGTTGGACAGATTAACCTCTTAAAGCCTCAGTTTCCTCTTCTATAAAATGGTTATCATGATGGTACCTTCTTCACAGGGCTGATGTGGAGGTTAAATGAGAATCTAGCATGGCCCCTGGCACATGGAATATATTAAATCAATGTTAGTGCTTATTATCACCATATAGACTCACCCAAAAGGCAAAATTGTTACCAGTGGTTGTTCTAGGGGCAGGATCAAAAATATTTATTCTTTGTTTTTCAAATTCCCTTCAATAAGCATTGTTTTTATAACCATTTAATAAAGCAATTAAAATACAGTAGATTATTGATCTCAGAGTCAGATTGGTGGCGGTGACTTAGGAACAAAGCACGAAGCAGCTCACACCTGCGAAAGAAACATCATTCAGGCGCCATGGAAACACCTGTCAATCAGCAGGATCTCCTGGCCAATCCTGGTCTCAGACAAGTTCCCTGGACCAACTCCAGCGGGACTAGGGACTCTAAAAATCCCTTTTCCTGTCTCTAGCCCTTCCCTTCCTGCCCTAAGGCCCACAAAATCCCAGTCTGGTGGAGCTCCCACGCGGTTTCTCTTCAGACCCTCCTCCTGTCCACTCTGTCGGTCTGATCTAGTTCCACCTGGGAGTGAGTCTCAATAAAGCCTCATTTGTCGATCTTTTTAAATCTGCCTCCTTTAGATGTCGCCCCCGTTGCCGGACCTCACACTCAGTTCTTGAGGATTCCCCTGAACATTCCAATATGAGCTCCCCAGGCTGGTCCTGTCTTATCTAATTTAGAATCTTTAACATTCAGCACATCATTCAACACACAGTAGGTAGTCAATACTCATTTCCTGAACAAAATCTCAAAGGTGATTGCTTCAGGTTTCTGTTACTCATTGTAACGGAACATCTTTTTTTCCTTCAAGAACCCTCTTTCCTCACTTAGGTCTAATTTGTAATCCTTTTACCCAATTAATTGGATGCTCTCCAAACTCTCCCTAGCTGAATTCCTTATAGACAGCTCAGTTGGTTTTCGGCAGGTTTCCAGAGAGCCTTTCACTGGTGCCCCAGAATTCATACCAGGAGGGGTAGAATAGGATCCTTGAGCTGAGATCAAATCTTTTCAGTAGCTAAATGAAAATCTAAGGGCCAGGACAGCCTAGATGATACACAGGATTTTGAAAGGAAATAGTTGTTTCTGACATATATTTTATGCAGAAATGCATGGGGAAGAGGGTGAATATATTTGACCACGGGTAAATGGCACAGGGTTACTGAGTAGGAGGACAGGCTCACCACAATATTGCCTGGTGTTTATTCCACAAAAGCAAAAGCGAAATAGAAGAATTAGCCCTTAGGAGTGGTTATAGTTTAGTTCTTTCCTCAGATTCTTATTTTTTGCAATTTTGGGGTGCTGAGGATCAAACCTAGGGCCTCATGCATGCCAGGCCAGTAGTCTACCACTGATCTTCACCACCAGTAGTTTTCTAATTATTGTTATTATCATTTTGTGGTACTGGGGGTGAAAGCTGGGCCTTGTGTATTCTAGGTGAGCACTCTATCAGTGGGCCACATCCAGCCTTTTTAAAAATTGTACTTTGAGCTGGGTGCAGTGGCGCAGGCCTGTAATCCCAGTAGCTCAGGAGGCTGAGGCAGGAGGATACAGAGTTCAAAGCCAGCCTCAGCAATGGTGAGTGCTAAGAAACTCAGTGAGACTCTGTCTCTAAATAAAACTCAGTGAGACTCTGTCTCTAAATAAAATATGTACTGATCAGATAATGAGGACCACATCAGCCTAAGGATTCTGAGATTGATTGGATCCTCTTGAGATCACCAGACTAGATGTCATCCCTACATACTTTCCCATACCCACCTCTCCCCATGTTTCCTTTAAAAGAAGAATTAGGAACCCCAAACACATCTCTCACCCACAAGAGCTGAGGATGTGGCTCAGTGGTCAAGTGCCCCTGAGTTCAATACCCAGTACCCACCCCGCAAAATGTACTTTGAGACAGTATCTTGCTAAGTTGCCCAGGCTGGCCTCCAATTTTCGATCCTCTGCCTCAGCCTATGAGTAGCTGGGACAACAGGTGTATGACACCATGCTGGCTTTTTCCTCATGGTATTAATAGTCAGGAGACTCTCTTTCTAGGGAATTGGAATATGAATGGGAGTCCAAGACGATTATAGCAGAGCCACTCTAAGGTAGAGTCCCTGAGAAACACGGATGTCAACCAGTGAGGTAGGATGGAAGAAATAAGAGGTAGAAAGAAGATAGAAAAGAAAGACAAAGAAATAAGATTTTAATCCAAAATTTTTGCATACTTTTCTCAATCCCCCACTCACTCACCAGTCTCTCTTCCAGCCCTATTGCTCCTAAATTCCTAGGAATTCTGCAAACCTACCTGTGTGCTATTAATTAACCTCCAATAAATAGTTTAAGAGAGATGTATCATCTTAAAAAAATTTTTTAGTTGTAGATGGACACAATACCTTTATTTATTTATTTTTATTTATTCTTATGTAGTGCTGAGGATCTAACCCAGTGCCTCACATGTGCCAGGCAAGTGCTCTACCACTGAGCCCCAGCCCAGCACCTGAGATACAATATCTTGAGAAACCCATAATTTAGGGGACTTTCCACTGCTATGTACTGATCGGATAATGAAGACCACGTCAGCCTAAGAATTTTGAGATTGATTGGATCCTCTTGAGATCACCAGACGAGATGTCATCCCTACATATGTTCCCATACCCACTTCTCCCTATGTATCCTTTAAAAGAAGAATCAGGAACCCCAAACACATCTCTCACCCACAAGATGGCCTGCATTATCCTTTGAATGTGTTACCTATTTTCCTAAATAAACCTCTGTTAGTGCTTCTGGCTGATGTGTGGTGAGATTCTTTTCCTTTGTGTATGCCAAGAACTCCTCTAGTCCTGAGTTGAGCCCCCACTCTCCTGGGGGAAATTCTTGGACCTTTCTTTGGAGACACCTCTTCTCCCATGACACAAGGGAGAAACAACCCTGTTGAAAATAAAGAATTAGAAAAAAATTGTTTAAACAAACAAAAGGTGTATGTAGAGGGAAGCAAAAAAACCCAGTGTTCTTTAATGTTTTAAGTGCCCAAGATGGGCTGGGTTCCATTCTGGGACTGGGAAGATGGCAGCCATGCCTGACACTGGCCATACCCCACAGCCCTTGAAAGAATACTATGTTATTTTCAGCTTTTCAGAAGACTGTCTACATCCAATAACACTCCTTTCATTGCCAAGTCCACCCATAGTCAAGGTATTTGGTGAGCCTCCCCTGATTCCTTCCACTAACAGGCATTAGGTCTTTTGGGCATTGAAACCACCTCCTAAAAAGCAAATTTAAGATTTCCAGTCTCACTCCCATCACCTCCTCCTGGTCCATGTTCCTTGGTAAAACATCTTGGTCAGTGTTATGGATTGAGATGGTTGTGTCCTCCCAAAATTCATATCTTGAAGTTCTAATCCCCGATGTGACTGCATGTTTTGAGATGTCATTAGGGAGTTCATTAAGGTTAAAAGAGTTCATAAGGCCTGGGGGCACCCTGATCTGGTAGGACCAGTGTACTTCTAAGAAAAGGGAGAGACAGCAAATAGTCAGGGACGGGGCACAGTGGAAAGGCCATGTGAGGACACAAGGAGAAGATAGTCATCCACAGCTAGTAAGAGGGCTCTAGTCTGCCAGCACCTTGACCATGGACTTCAGCTTCCAGAACTGTGAGAATGTGAACGTCAGTTGTTTAAGCTGTTAAGTCCTTGGTACTTTGTTATGCAACCAGAGCAGAAGAATAACAGTTACTGAATATGGCCATCCCCAGTAAGGGATCGTTTCCTTTTGGGTCATTTTCTAAGTAATAACCAAAACATTGCTGATGAGGGGTAGAGACTTATATAAATATGTGTTGAAAAATTGGGACTCTACCCTGGCCACTCTGGGCATGGTGCTTCTTTCTTTCCCCTAAAAGCAGTACCAGTCCAGGATGGTGTATGTACAGCCCCCAGGGGCAGCAGGTGAGGGAAATTTTGAATTTGGCCAAGAATAAATTTGGCCATGAAATATGGTCATGAAGACATTGACCAGTTGGTTGATTGTAATGCTCTGAATCTTCCTGCAGTGGCCCACAGGGCCACTGTCATGGGCTCTCAAATGTTGTGAAAACAGACTTGTTACTCTTGCTGCTGGAGTCACCTAGGCCAGAAGCCCAACTCTGAGGGTCCCTGTAAATCAGGCCCAGCCATTCCCCAACCCACACAAACCAAAGGAAAAAATAATGTAAAAGGCAGGAAAAGAAGATTCATCCATATGTCATGTAGGGAAGACAAGTGATACCCAAGCATCTTAGCCCTATCTTCAGGGTGCTGACATGAGCTTTCAGTTCAAACAGAGGAAAATTTGGGGTAGGGAGCCAGAGAGGCATGTCTCTGAATTAATTGGTTTAACTATGGTCCAGTTGATCATTGTCTCAGTTCTGGTTCTGCCAGGTGGCTCAGGAGAAGTTCTTAGGGGTGTCTCCATTTTCTGCTCAGATGTTTCTCGATCAGACCTGTGATCCTGGAAAGGGGGTGCAGTTCAGTTAGAGGGGCAGTTTCATCCTGGGCAGATCTGCCTGGGAGGCTCCATTATTTATGGAAGATATAAGGCGACGGCTGGAGACTTCCAGGGATCTGTAAAAAAAAAAAAAACACGGAAAAAGCTGGCAGTTGAATGTCCTTGAAAATCTCGAAAATACCTTATTTAATCTTGTCTTGGTGTCTTCATCTTGAAGGGGGCAGCTGACCAGCTTCACAAGACCATTCCTTAAATGAATAGCATGACTGTGTGTAGGGTTGAGCAAGAATCTGACCTCAAGTTCAAGGTAATAAAGGAGACAGATACAAAATGGAGGCAGAGATGTCAAGCTTTATCCTGCTTTCAGTTATTCATTGGGTATCTGCATGTTCAAGTGAGAATCAAAGGCAGCTTCTCTCAGTCCCTGTTATACCCTTACCCTTGAGTCTTATGGGGAAAAATAGAAGGTCTGGGCATGTTGTAGATGGAAGGAAAGATGAAGTTACAGGTACTGGGACAGGATATGACAATTTTGTGATGGCGGGGGTGGGGGTGGGGGGTGGAAACAATAATCCTAGGCTTTGGGGAGGCACACCTTAGACCTGAGAAGTACAAGCTGTGTGGAGGGGTGCAATGAATGCTTCCCTTTCGCGCTAAGTCCTTGAAAATTCACAAGAACATGGCAGGGCCTGAACTCTTATACTTGATGCCGTCAATAACTTCCGAACATGCCTCACATCCCAAATTCCCGTACTGTTCAAACACAAGGATGAGAACAGTTCTGTTCTAAACTGAATGATACAATTTCATGCGTTCCTCCTGACACCCAGGTGCACTTGGTTTATGCATTATATAGCAGTCAAGGCTGCAGGAACTAAGTGATACTGTCCATGTGATTTAATGCATTAATCAGGATTCTCCAGAGGAATTGGCTCACAAATTATGAAGGCTGGCAAGTCCAAAATCTACAGGGTGGGCTGGGGGCTGGAGACCTAATGCTGCAGTTCATGTCTGAGGACCATCTGCTACAGAATTCTTTCTTGCTGTGAAAGGTCAGTCTTTTGTTATACTTGGGCCTTCCACTGATTGATACGTTCCAATCCTGTTATAGAGGGTGATTTGCTTTACTCAAAGCTCATCGATTTAAATATAAATTTCATCTAAAAACACTACAAAATAATGATAGACCAAATATGTCCATACCGTGGCCTGGTCATGTTGACACATAAAATTAACCATCATATTTACCAAGCCAATTGTGTTGGTCAACTTTTCATTTCTGGGACCAAAATACCTGACAAAAACAACTTAGAGAAGGAAGCATTTTTTATTTTTTTTATTTTTTAAAATTTGTTGAGATGGGCTGGGGTTGTGGCTCAGAGGCAGAGCGCTTGCCTAGCATATGTGAGGCACTGGGTTCAAGTCTCAGCATCACATATAAATAAAAAAAGGCCCATCAATAATTAATAAAAATATTTTTTAAAAATTTGTTGAGAGCTTTACTTTGACTCATTGTGTCAGAGGTTTCAGACCCTGGTGGGCTGGCTCCATTGCTCTGGGACTGAGGCAAGGCAGAACATCATGGCGGAAGAACATGTGGCAGAGAAAAGATGATGAGCTCATGGCATCCTGGAAGTAGAGGGGAGAGGAAGGTCCAGGGATAATCCCCAAGGGCATACCTCCAGTGACCTATTTACTCTAATCATGCCCTACCTGCTTACAATTTCCACTACCTTCCAAATGCATTCAGCTATCAATGGATCACTCCAATGATGAGATCAGAGCCCTCATGATCCAATATTTCTCAAAACCTACTTTGGAACATTGCTACTTTGGAGACTGAATCTTCAACACATGAGATTTTGGGGACATCCCAGATCTGAACCATAGCACCAATGTAATGGTGAACCAAACTTTAACAATAAATCTCAAAGTAGTATAACCTATGCCCCCTTTGAATAGTATATTTGTATGTGAGAAAGAAGGGAACACCATAGAATGTCTTTCATTGGAAATGGAGTTTGGGGGTCCCTTTATTGCCCACTGTAATTACATCAGTGATACCAAATATCAGTCTTTTTAAACGCCCTTGAGTGGGTTGTAACGGACACTAAAGTGGCATTAGGTGGCATTGTGACTGTCTGAAATAAGAACTATTAGTCTCCTCAGGGACTTATTCACAGTTGTCTGAACCTGGGACCCTGAAAGACATGGGTGAGATAAGTACTGAAAATCAGCCTTACTGTGTTGTGAAGTCCTGCTATTAGTAGCCTTAATTTCAAGTGCTGTAGGAATCAGATTTGGTTCCAGCCTCTGTTGGTCAGATTAATCTGAGTGGCTGACATGGGAAATTTTATATTTGGCCAAGAATCTCAGGCAGGGCTCATGATGGATTTTTGTGAAGGCAGTCCACCTTGGGCCCTGATTGTAATGCTTGGGGATAATAAGAATACAAGGCCCTGCTATTTGCCTGGGCAAAAACAATGTGGTACTGTATACTATGGTATATTACTCATAAAAAGGAATGAAATTCTGATACATGCTACTATATAGATGAAACTTTTTTAAAAATCACATTAAGTGAAATAAGTCAGACACAAAAGTGTAAATAGTGTGTGACTTCACTCATTTGAAGTACCTAGAATTCATAGGAACAGTAGTTGCAATGGACAACCATGGTGAAGCAATATCCCCCTGCCCAGAGGAAAAGCAAACTTGCTTACCATTAAATGATGAGTGCCCAGGTTCAGTGTTCCTTCACTGCAACACAAACACCATGCATGCCAGCATCTGCCTGAGCCCCTCCACCTCTCCATGGGAATTGGAGGTGTGGGGAACCAACACAGACCAACAGCCTCCCTCATCTGTCTATGTCATGAGTAATAAAAACCTTTGTTTCTGACCCAGACTCATATTTCCCATGCACATCCATGAAAATATTAACAGGCTAACTTATTAAATTGTAAGGTGGGTGAAATCTCAGATCTTTTGCAAATTCTAATGTGCATGACCCAAGCCAATCAGAATCTTCCCTGAGACTGATAGAGGGATTATGGGAAAATGACAAAATTGTCTCTCTTTATTTATTTTATTAGTTTATATACAACTTGTTGGAAGTTCACTTTATGATTTAATCTTTGGATAAAAAATATTTAGCGGAACTGTTATCAAATTTGAGGAGTAATTAATATAACTGGAGATTAGGATACAATAGCTCTTGGGACTGTGTGTTGTTTGATTTGGGGGAAGGAGCAAGAATACTTTCACCTGTAGAAAGCATAGAAGATTTGTTTTTCGTTGTACAGAAGCTCAGATCTGTGTAGGATGGTCAAATGCAAGTAGAGTAGCTAAGGGGTGGACTGTGACAGTTATCAACTCATTGTCTCTGAATTCCAAATCCAGTCTGCCTTGAACAGTTTTGTGATACTGGAATGGGGCCCTGATGTTTCTTTGCCACTAGGCAGGACAGTAAGCACTGTTACCATGTTTAGTGCTGTCACTGGAGGGTGCTTGAGGGACAGGGCTTCCTTTTCTGTCTGGTGTGTCTTTCCTTGTTTCCTGCAGCATTTGATTGGCACATGGAACACCCAGGGGTGCTCCTCCCTCAGTGGGATCAGCAACACACCTAGGGAGTTTAGCCAGCACTTTAGCCAACTCTCCAGCAAATTTAGCAGTGTAACCTCATAGTAGGCTTCTGCCAAGGTTTACTGAAGCCCCAGTGGCTTCCCAGTGAGTCTCCGCAGCACGCTGTGGGTGAAGTCCTAGGGAGTGCCACTGGCTCTTCTCAGAGTTGCTTCTTACTGAGTGAGGTCAGCATCCCTGTGGACGGGTATCCTGATGCTACCAGGCCTCTGTACCTCCACCGACTTCTCTGTGGGCTGCAGCCACACCTTTTCTGTGGAGTCTGAATCTCATCCTTGGAGAGGGCCTTTTCCCAACTGGTTTCTTCCTTGGGTGCTCTGCTTCTGCCCTAACTGTGTCTGCTACCTATGTCCCCTACTCCTGTATATTTTTATTGTGGTAAAAACATTATAACATAAAATTTAACATTATTTATTTTAAGTGCACAATCCAGCACCCTTAAGAACATTTGCAATGTTGTGCAGTCATCACCACTATTTCTAGAACTTTTCCTTCATCCCAAAGAGAAATTCCATATCCATTATATAGTAACTTTCCATTCTCCCCTCTTACCAGCCCCTGGGAATCCCTATTCTACTTTTGCTGGGCACTCTAGGTACTTCATATGAGTGAAATCACACACTATTTACACTTGGGTGTCTGACTTATTTCACTTAACATGTTTTTAAGTTTCATCCATATAATAGCATGTATCAGAATTTCATTCTTTTTTATGAGTAATATTCCATAGTAGTATCACATTTTATTTTATCCATTCATTTCTTTGTGATTTTTTTTTTTTGATGCCAGGGATTCAACTCAGGGCACTTAACCACTGAGCCACATCCCCAGACCTTTATATTTTTTATTTAGAGACAGGGTCTCACTAAGTTGCTTAGGGCCTTGCTAAGTTGCTGAGCCTGGCTTTGAACTTGCCATCCTCCTACCTCAGCTTCCCAAGTTTCTGGGATTACAGCATGCTTATGCATTCTTTAGAATTCTCTTTCCCCTGATTGGTTATCCCTCTGTCATGAGTTCTTCATTGTTTCTGTTGTATAGTTCTTGCTTCCTCTGGATCCTCCTGTCTTTGGGAAATGCCTCTCCCTTCTTTGTGCCTTTGATGGGGCCAATCGTGCAACCTTATTTCCTGCCTCATAAATCATATTGCCCTGTCACTCAGGTCACAGTGATGGATCTCTGGGTAGGCACATGACCAACCACTGGCAATCAAGTTTGTCCCTAGGATTGATAGGTGGCTATGGGGGAAATATTCCCACAGGGATGGCCACACTGGGATTCTGGAGGCTACATTCTCAGACACACAGAGGGTGCCCATCTTGTGGAAGAAGAAGGTGAAAAGACCAAGGGAGATGGAAAAGAGAAATGTGGGGTTCCTACAAACCTAAGCAGAGTGAATCATGAAGAGGAGACTAGAATCTAAGGAAGTGACAGCATAAATGAGAAGAGTGAGGAAGAGTAGGCACAAGTGCAGAAGAAACCTCAGGAGACAGTGGCCTCGTGAGATCAGGATATTTTTAAAGAAAGGAGGGGTAGCAGTGGGCTGCGAAATGCCACTGGAGTGGTCAGTAGGCTGCATCAGCCCCACAAAATCAGTGTCAGCTGAGGCCTTGCATGACCTGGCTGGCGCCTCTCTGTGCCCATCTCCCACACCCTGGAGACCCCACAATCTGGTCACACTTGCCCTTCACCAAAGCTGTCAGTGTTCAAGCTTCTATTTTCTCACTCCCACCCATAATTCATCCTCTTGGTCAACTCTGGCTGATTCTCCAAAATTCAGCTCATCTCAGCTTTTCAGAGAGGCCCAAGGGGCCAGTTCCTCACTCCCTAAGAGGCCCACTCTCAGCTCCCCGGGCACCCTTTCATGGCATCAAGTATCTGATCAAGTATTGCACCGTTTGCTGCACATGTCTGTCTCCTCCTGAAAAACAGGGACTTGAGTTGCTGCTTCTTTGTATTCCAAGCACTTGGCTCAGGGTCTGGCTCTGAAAAGAGCTCCGTGCACACTGTGGGATCAGTGCCTGGAGGGATGCACTGGCTGATCTGATCCTCCTCTTATAGAAAACCTTGATCTGGTTGCCATGGCACTGAGAGAGTGCTGTCTATACCTGCTGTTTTCAGGATGAGCAAATCACATTCAGCTGACCACACGCTGGCATCTGGCCAGCAGCATCTGCTGAACCGAGCAGCATGGATGCAGGCCAACCCTGAGATGACAGAGACACCTTTCTAGCTACACAAACCTTTCTTTTCTGTGAGGCTGGGATTGAACCTAGGCCCTTGCCCATGCTAAGCAAACGCTCTGCCACTGAGCTACTCCCCAAGTCCTGCACGGACAATTCTACCCTATTCTTCCTGACAGGTGAACTATGAAAAGACATTAATGAAATCTTGTTTCCATCCCTGGAGGACTTCAAGGGCTCTTCTTTTGTCAGGGTCCCTTTAGCTCTCTTGCCAATTTTCCTCTCCTCTCTTGCATGGTCCTTTCCATCCCCTGGCCTTCTGTCATCCTGAGAGTTTGCAAATCATAGCTTGTGGACCAAATCTGGCACCCTGCTTGTTTTTGTAAGTAAAATTTTATTGGAACTCAGCCATCCTGTGTTAATGAGTTTTTGGTCACTGGGTATCTGAGATGATTGACTTAAAAGCTGATTGGCAGTGGAAGTAAAGCTTCATTTTGGCCTGCAGTTTTGGACGTTTCAGTACATGGTCACTTGGTTCTGTTGGCCTTTGGGCCTGTGGCAGCACAGTAAATCATGGCAGGAGCACATACTGGAGGAGAATTGTTGACCTCGTGATGACTGGGAAGGAGAGAGAGAGAGAGAGAGAGAGAGAGAGGAGAGGAAGGGGTCTCTTCAAGGACATGCCTCCAGTGGACTCCCTTCTTCCAACTAGGCCCCATCTCTTAAAGTTCCCACAGTCTCCCCACCAACTGGGGACCATGCCTTTAACACCTATCTGTCAGGGACATTCAAGATCCAAACTATAGCCCATCCCCATACTCTTCTGTACTCTTCATGGCTGCTTGGGCTCTGCGACACTAGACCTGTAACAGACACTGTACCTGCTATGCTGGAAGTATTTATTAGCTGGCTGTATTCATCAGCTTTTCGTCACTATGACTAAAATATCAGACACAGGCAATTTGGAAGAGGAGAGGTTTATTTTGGCCCATGGCTTTAGAGGTTTCAGTGCATATTTGGCTGGTCCCATTGTTCTGGGCCTGAGATGAGACAGACCATCATGGCAGAAGGTCACAGTGGAAAAAAGCTGTCAGCTCCTGGCTGCTAGGAAGGAGAAAGGGAGGGAGAGAGGGAGGAGCCAGGGACAAGATATACCCTTCCAGGGCACACCTCCAATGATCTTCCTTCAACAACCTCCCACCTCCAGGGAGGCCATTAAGCTGGTTAATCCACTGATGGGGTCAGGGCTCTCATCTTCCAACCACTTCCCCAAAGTCCCACCTTTGGGCATTGCTGCAGTGGGGATCAAGCCTTTAGGTACACGACTTTTGGTGACATTCCAGATCCAAACCACAACACTTGTCCTGTGAAGAAAAAAAATATTCTGATCCTTGTACTAGAGAAATGAGCACCGTGCTGATTAAAAAAAAAAAATCACAACTAAAAATGGGAAAAGGGAAGGGCAAAGAGCAAGTTTCTTTGTGGTTGTACAGGCTTAAGTGAGACCTAAGGGAAAGTATTTACAAACCAAATAGTAGAAGCTTAAGATAACAGGAGTAAAAGCATAAAAATAAAAATACATCCAGGGCTGGGGCTGGGGCTCAGCAGTAGAGCACTCACCTATGACATGCAAGGTACTGGGTTCGATCCTCAGCATCACGTAAAAACAAATAAATAAAGTAAAGGTATTGTGTCCAACTACATCTAAAAAAAAAATTAAAAAAAACTACATCCATGCAAGATAACACTAGAATTAGAAAACTTCCCCAATTTTTAATTTTTTTAAATTTTTAATTGTTTTATTTTTTTGGCTGTGCTGGCATGCCTCTCTGGCCTTCATGCATGCTAGGCAAGTGCTCTGCCACCAGCTATACTTCTAGTTCTAAATTTGATTTTTTTAAAAATAAAAGAACACAAATGTGTAGGGAAAAAATCACAGCAGATAAAATATAAAATACTGTGCAACGAAAGGCATTGTATCTGTGTCAATAAAATATGAAAAGGCTCATTAAAAAAAGATTTTGTATTTGACTCACACTATCAGCCTCCTTGGCAGGACCCCCATGTCCCCCACTTTCTTTTGACCTCATCCAGTCAGGGCCCGCTTCTCACCCCACCCCCCCCCCGAAATCATCTTGTCAAGATAACCAACAGTCTCAGAGCTGCCAGCTGTGTGGCTCTATTCCCAGCCTTTGTCTTTCTCAGTCTCAGCATGGGTGACAAAGGTGACAGATCGTTCCCTCCCTCTTGAACCATTTTCTGCACTTGACATTCTGTACAGCATCTCTCCTGGGTTTCTCTTCCTCCCATACTCCTCAGTCTTTGGGCTGAATTCTTTTCTTGACATAATCAAATGTTGGATTGTTCCAGATCTTGTTACCTGAACCCCATCCCTTTTTCCTCCCTCCCCGCCCCTCCTCTTCTCCTCTATCCTCACTTTTTCTCATAGCAACTTCAATCATGCCCTTGGCTTTAATGCATAAGCTGTAGATTCTCAGTCTGAGCCTCAGATTCTGAGGTCTTCCCTGAGCTTCAGACCCATACACTCAACCTTCACCTGGACATTTAACAGACATCTCAAACCTAGTGTGGTCATAGCCAAACCACTGATTTTTCTCCCCTGTATGTTTTCCCTGCAGTCTGTCCCTCCATGGAAGTGGCTCTATCATTTGCCTCTTGGCCTTACAATAGGAGCCATTCTTGAGGCCTCTTTCTTCCACATAGTTTCTCAGTGATTTCTGTTGTCTCTAACTGGGCCACTTTCCACCTGCCCCTCCAATATCAAGGGTCTGAATGATCATCATCTCTGGCCTGAGCTACATAGTAGTCCCGTTAAGTGGCCTCCCTGCCTCCACACTGTCCCCACCCACCATAATCTCCTCTCCAGTCAAACACACAGGAAAACCCAAGAGCCTCATGTGACTCACCAAGTTCTAGAGTTCTGCCCCCTGCCGTCCTCCACCTTTACTTCCCATGACTTCCCCCCTCACCTACCACATTCCAGATACTCATTTCTCTGACTCTCCTCGTTTTTTCAAGACAGCGAGCAATGTCCTACCTTTGGACTACCTGGAATAGTCTTTCCTTGAGCTTCCTTTGGCTCAAGTACTTAACTACATTCATCTCTCTGCTCTTCAGCTGGACCTTCAGCTGCTGTCCCCAAACAATACCTGCCACTCACTCTAACCTGACTCTGCTTCACTTTTTAAATTGGATTTATCATTTTGTGACATTAGATTGTGTTAAACATTTTTATTTGTCTCTCTCCTCTGAAACAGAAATTCCCTAAGGTAGTCACTTTGACTTACTCACTTCAATGGTCTCAAAGTGACTCAGTGCCTGAAAAATAGGAAGTGCTCAATAAATACTTGTTGAATGAATGAACAAATTATTGAATGAATGACAAGATGACCCCTGGTCCTCTCTGACCCTTGATACAGTATTTTCAGTCTTTGGGAATTGGGAACAAGAAACAAAAAAAATCAGGGAACCATGGGAAATCCTGAAATTCTAATTTAGATAAATCTTTCTTCATATACTTTCTTATCTTTCAAAAAATATTCTGTGTGCTTTATAAAAACTGTTACCTATAGTAAAGATTCCAAGAGTGAAAAGCTCCAGTGAGCATTATCGGATAGTATTAGGATAACATAGCATTGGGACCTCCTGGCAAGGTCAACCATCACATGGAATGAGGTGTCCAAATTGCCAGTTTAAGGACTTATTTTGCTTCCAAAATACTGCCACTTATAGGATTTGTATAAGATATACTGTGCACATAAACTCATTAATAGTTTTCATATTTGTAAGAAGTTTCACTGTTAGCAACTGTCAGGGCCAAGAACACACTTAGAATGTGCAATCCCACAAGCCAGACTGGCTTATGAGGATGTAAAAGTGGCTTTTCCACTCATAGTGTGTTCCCAGATGTTCTTAGCCTTGGACTTAGCTTATCTAAGTACCAGTATTTTGTGCTTTTGCTTCCACTTGACATCAGTGAATTCCTTCAATAATGTTTCTTTTTTGACATTAAGTTTATTGTTAAACTTGAATTTCTGCAGAATTTTAGTGCTTTCCCCCATTTTCCTGATATCTGAAGTGATTCTTTTCTTGAGACTCAGGGTTCAGAAAAACATGCATCTCCTGAGAAATTCTGAGAAGTTCTGACACAGAAACACTGTCTAAAAGCAAACTAGCCTTCATTTCAGGCAAGCAGGCTGTTGCAAGCCACAGTTGAGGAACTGAGGCTGTGTTGACGGTGTCGGCTGCATACAGAAAAGAGATTTGGCCTGCAACTGTCCCAGCATTTCTCACCCTCTGCCACTTTGTGCTCTGTTAAGCCACGTGGACTGGAGATGCAGTGCTTTGGAAAAGGGACCTGGCCGCGATCAGCAGTGTCCCCGCTTCCCCTAACCACCTGGAAAAAATGTGCCTTGTCTTGCACCACACACCAATGGGGAGAGGGACTTCAGGAAAACTAGGACAGAACCTCTAGAATTGGAAGAAAATAGTACTTAAATATGACAGACAATGCAAGAAGGTTTGGAGGAGAAATGACTGGGCTATAGCCTTAACCCAGTCAGTGAATTAATCCCTGATGGGATTAACTGAGTGGTAACTGGAGGCAGGTGGGGTGTGGCTGGAGGAAGCTGTTCATTGGGGATGTGGCTATGGGGTATATATTTGTACCTGGCAAGTGGAGTCTCTCTCTCTCTCCGCTTTCTGATCACCATGTGAGCTGTTTCCCTTTGCCACTCTTCCTCCATGATGTTCTGCTTGAGCCCTGAGGAATGGAGCTGGCCTTCTATGGACTAAGACCTCTGAAACCGTGGGCCCTCAAATGAACTTTTCCTCCTCTACAGTTGTTCTGGTTGGGTCCTTTTAGTCACAACAGTGAAAAGGCAAACTAAAACACCTGCCAAATATCCCTTCCCCTTCCTTCCTTTCCTTTGAACCCCTGATTTTTTAAAAAAGGGAAGGGATAACCATGTACTCAGCTAAAAATCACTTTTCCCATTTGTACTTTTCAAGGTTTTCAGAGAAATGGAATCGAGAAGGAGGCTTTAAGGGATTTGCTCATGTGACTGTGGAGGCGTGGGAGTCTGATGTCTGCAAGGCGGGTTGGCAGCTGGAGGCGGAGGGAAGAGTTGACCTTGCAGCTGGAGTCTGAAGGCAGGCAAAATTCTCTCCTCAGGAAGGTCAGTCTGTTTCTTAAGGGCTTCAACCGACTGGATGAGGCCCACCCACATTGTGAAGGGTAATGTGCTTTACTCAAACTCTAGTGCTTTCAATGCCTATTTGATCTAAAAAAGACCTTCACAGCAAAGGTCAGATTATATGACCAAATATCTGGGAACAGAGGCTCAGCCATATTGACACATAAAATTGACCATCATAAAATATAACCTAGTCTGGTCAACAAGAGGAGGGCAGCAGTAATGGAGAGGGGTTTCCCCCAGGCCTCAGGCAGAAGGAGTGATGGCCCTGCTACTTCATTCTCACCCTTCATGCCTGAGGATGAGTCTAGAGACTGGCGGTCCATGGTCATCTTGAACTGAGGGAGAAGCATGGAGTAGTAGCTCAAAGAATTCAAGCCTGACACCCTTAAGCCTTGCACCCTTCTGGACTCCCCCGCGTCAGGCTTCTCTTTAGATGAGAAAAACAGAACACCCTGTTCTTGGGCTCTGTTCTTCGTGTGTCTGCTCCTCAGGACCAAACACAGTTCCTAAGTAATTCTGCTTCTTGGCCATCCAGGGCTCTGCAGGGCCTGAGCATTCTCAAACCTGGCCCACTGACTCTGAGACCTTCTGATGCCTCTCTATCAGTGCCCTGCGGGAGCTGGACTTACTTGAAATGGCTCTTGTTTGTTTGCCAAAACCCTCACTGACAGAGGGTATAATCCAGGTGAGAGGGACTGAGATCAGAGTATGGTTTAGGGGTTGAATCATCAAGCATGAGGCTGAGAGTAGGCCACAGCGCGGCTGGACATGAAGGTCATAGAAGTCATGGGTGGTTTTCATGGGTGTACGGTGATCACATGATCAAATTTAAATATAAAAGATTTGAAGTTGATACTACTGTTTCCTCCAGCAGGCAGTTTATCATCCTCACACTGTACCCTGGCACCTGTGGAAGAGTTTTTGATGGTCAAACAATTCATCTTCCTCATTGCTCTCCTGGAGTTGTAATGGTAATAGTAGAGGTATTGAGTTCAGAGCTAGGGAGGTGATGCTCTTGCCTTCTTGACTCTGGTTAGAATGTACACCAGGTATACCATGCCCAGTCCTGGTCTCTGAACCACATGGGAGAGCTTAACAAACTGCAGCTTATTCAGGTCAAATGACCACCAGGAAACCACATTAATGAGGACATTCTGAGGGAGGTAAGACCAGACAGTTCCCAGGACAGGAGATCAGATGAGATAAGCCAAAGTCTCTATGTGCAAACATCTAAAGCAGAGGGCATCATGGAATTCCAATGGGCCTGGACCACTAGGCCAGACTGGTGGGCCAAAGCTTGTGAAGGCAGGATTTACCCAGCACAAAGAACTTTCTCTAGGTCAGATTTGCTCTGTGTAAACCAGAATCCCAGGGAGGGAAGGAACAGCTCATCCTGGAGGAGTTTGGGAGGAGGCTGAGAAGTCCCCCTCCCTACCCACCCAGAGAAGTATGGAATGAGGAGCAAACTCCAATGCCCCTGGGAACTGGGGCGGCCAAGCTGAAGGCATGCAATTACAAATGAAACCAACAGCAGCAACAACAAACAATGTGCCATCCAAACAAGACCTGCTGCCCAGGGGACCAGCCCTGAGCAAGTCTGCTGTGGGAGGTGGAGTGGAGACAGCCTAGTAACCTCCTAGGGCTGCTGTAGCAAGGTGTGGCTCAACCACAGAAACCAACCAAATCACAAGTCTGGAGCTGCAAGTCCAAGATCCAAATGCCACAGGGCCAGCTCCTCCTCAGGCCTCTAGGGATGGTGCTTCTGGTTTCCGGTAGACCAGGAATTTCCCGGCTTGTGGCAGCCTTGCTCCACTCAGACCCCATCTTTGTGTGATGGGTGGTCACTTTCCCTCTCTATGTGTCCAGATTTCTCTCTTTTTAAAACAATAATAGGCCTTCTGGGTCAGGGGCCCACACCACTCCATTATGTGCTCCTCTTCTTAATTACATCTGTGATGAACATTCCCAAGTAACATCACACTCTGAGGTAATCTTACCTTTTTTTTGGGGGGGGGGCACAGTTCAAATGGTAACAGGGAGTCTGAGTCCATGGAGCTGGAGACTTATCAACCTAGGAATAACACCTTGCTTTTTGAAGCTTTTTGTTTATTTGTCTAATTTTGTTTCTCTTGCTTTCCTAGCTTGAATAATTTCCTTCAAACTGGTAAGGCCAGAGAAAATCAGTGTCTTTCAGTATAATATGTAATATTTAGTGACTGACCCACCTTTTCCCTGCAGAAGAAGGAGCTTGGGATGCCTCAGGTGAGAGTGGAAAAGGCTTGGAGGACTTCCCTGGGGTCCCTCTCCAGGGGCAGGATCTCTTCTGCTTAGAACTCTTTGGCTCGGGGGCAAGTTTTCTGCACTGAAGGCCTCTGAATCAGAGCCGTGCCCTGCCTCACAAACCTGGCTTTACGGAGGTGCTGGTTTCTGGGTAGCTGCTCCCCTCTGCTGGACAGAGTGGAACCTGTTCTCTTTCTCACAGATTTTTTTCTCCTTAAGTTGCAAGGAGCAACTAGAGCAGGAAGAGGCCCTCTAGAAGGTCAGCAGGTCCAGCTCCCCTTTGTTCCAATGATATCATGTCCAGAGACTGGTTGTCCCAGAGTAGTGGGATTGGTTGCTGAGAGACCAAAGAAAATATGCAAAGATGGTACATGAAGCCTACGGCTTTATGAAGAAATGCTTACAGGGAAGGTCCAGTGGTGACCAGTCGAACAGTCAGCACCTCCATCCCTTAAGAAATGTCACCTCTCCCTGACAGCATTTTTATCCAGGGGTGGCCAGCTGAATAATATAATGCCCTCAGTTCTGTCCCAGTTGTCACTGACAGAGGGGTTTTACATGTTAGGCTGCAGAAGCAGTGACCTCATCAGCATTAGCTTGCTCATTTTGCTTGTCTGAGCAGCATTCAAGGAGCATCTGTCCTGGAGAACAAGCAAGAGCAGCGTTCTACAGATGACTTTAGCTTGCCCTAGTTCCCAGTGTGCATGAGAGAAAGCCAGTGTCCTTCAGTATCATATGTATCTGGACACTCCAGCCCAACTTTGCTTTCCTTGTTCCCTTAACGTGGCTAGGTTTTGGGGAACAGAAAGGGGACAATCAGGTGTTTTGCTTTCCCTCTTTTCTTTAGGGATGATATAGATGGGGAGTCTGGGCCAGAGTAAGGCCGTGTTTAAAGCCAAAAGAACAGAAGAAGGGCTAGAAATGGGCTGCGTTTCCTCTCACACCAGGATCTGGGAAGCATCACTCCCAGGTATGGGCTGGAAGAAAACCAGGGCTGGTTCCTCAGAAGGCAGCACATACCTTACGCTAGAGGACAGACTGGAGAAAGAGAGGGCACAGAAGGGCTGGGCACATAGCTTCTAATAAAGACACCAGAAAGTCAGGAAATTCTGACTCAAGAGAAGGCTAAGCAGGATTAGTCCACCCACTAAGGATAACTTCCCACCTGGCAGGGAAGGTGAATCCAGGTTTGCCCAACTCTATACACCTAGAAAGTCAAGTACAAACAGATTTTTTGCAAACCAGATGATCTTCAGCTTCTCCTGTATTCCAGATGCAGGTTTTGTGGCTTTTACTATCTTCCTCATACAAGGTCATGACTGTACAGCAGGTAAGTAGAGTACTATACCCCACATGTCTAATAGCTCAAAAGCAATGAAGGTTAGGTTTTTGCTGTGTCAACAGTTCAAAGAGCTTATCACAAAGGGGAGGGGCAGCATGTTCTGTTCCCCATGGGCCTCTAAGCACCTGGGTCCTGACCTCTTTATCATATATATGGCTTGCAGGTTGCCTTGTCCTCGGGCATCCAACTAGCAGAAAAGCAAAGAGCATGGAGGATGGCAGTTGGGCATTCTTATAAGACAGGCTGGGAAGTGCTGGGGGAATCAAATATCATCATGCTCCATTGGCCAAAGCTCAAAGGGTCAAGAAAGAACAAGAGCCTGGTGCTATAATTCCAACTACTCTTGATGCTGAGGCAGGAGGATTTCAAGATTGAGGCCATCTTCAGCAATGTAGTGAGACCCTGTCTCAAAAAAAAAAAAAAAAAAAAGTAAAAATAGGGCTGGAGATGTTGCTCAATGGTAGAGCTCTTGCCAAGCATGCACTAGCCTCTGGGTTCAATCCCCAGTACTGCAAAACAAAACAAAACAACAATAAACAATTAAGGCCAGCCCTGGTTAGGTGTTGATCTGATGGAAGATGTGAGTCCTCATACTGCAGGGAGACTTGTCAATCCAGGGATCCCTGCTGCTGTTCCATGAGACCCGAAATAGAAATTTTGCCCAAGTGTACCTCCTCCTACAAGATATTCTCTGCTTATTTCTGAGTGCAACAGAGATTTGAGGGCCAAGGGAATGGTCATGCTTGCCAATTTGGGTTCAAGAACTCCCTGCTGGCTTTACAGAACCTTCCTTACACTATGTGTCAGGCTGGTGGGTGTCCAGCCCAACATCTCTCCCTTTCCTTCCTTCAGGGTCACACTTATTGTGTGGTCTGGTGGTTTTCCTGTTTTTTTCCCACATTCTTTCCCTAATATAATCCTTGGCCACTCACTTGCCTTGGTGTCAGCGTCATAGAGGAGCCAGTAGAACACAGGAGGCTACCTCCTGGTGTAAAGGGTCCACTTCATGCTTTAAATATAAACCTTACTGCTTGACAACTGGTGGCTTATTATTGAACTGACCTTTTTTTCCTCTTCCTCTTTTTCTTCCCCTCCCTAACTGCAGACAAACCAACAACTGCCTGTCCATAAGAATAAAGAAACTCTGGACCTAGAAACTGAAGCAATGGCTCTCTTAAGAGTACAAGTTGAGGGACTGGGGTTATGGCTCAGTGATGGAGCACTTGCCTCACACATATGAGGCACTGGGTTCGATCCTCAGCACCACATAAAAATCATATATATATATATATATATATATATATATATATATAAAACAAAGGTATTGTGTCCATCTACAACTAAAAAGAATGCAAGTTAAAAATTAATTATACTTACTGATAATTATATTGGAAAACAATAATTTTATCTTCTTTAAAAAGTCCTCTGTTCCCATTGGCAGTTAGAAGTGCAAGCTTTGAGGGCTTACTTCACTATATTTCTCTTTTGCTAGCAAATCAATAAAACTTCCTTTTTCTCAAAACCTTGTCCTCATTATTGGATCAGCCCTGGGGACAAGGACTGAGCTTTCTGTATCACTAGTATTTTGGCTTTCTCCAACTGGTTAGGGTCATCTAGTGCAGATGGTGAATAGGACAATATTTTTAAAGACAAAAGATGCTCAGAGAAAATGCAGAACTCCCTAATTCATGTCTCTACCAATGGGAGACTCCAAAGGATAAAATCTAGAAGAGGATATAATAAAAAATAATGGGCCAAAAAGCAAATAGAAAAATATAAGGAAAAGAGCCACTCCGTGTTAACAAATATGTGCTAGAGAAAGAAAATGACCAAGTCAAACTGTTAGAAGCTTCTGGAAAGGAGAAAGAACAGCAGAGGGAAATAGAGTCCTGGAGGTCCACCCTGCCTGAGGAAGGAGCCTAGGAGAGAGGATGCCTGGCAAGGCCTCCAGTGGGCAGGGATGAGGAAAGGCACCACCTTGGGGGAAAATGGAAGCCGTCTAAAATCTCCTTAGGCCTCGAGTCACTTCAGCAGTGAGCGCAGCTTCAGTTCCAGGATCTGCTGGGGGATCGCTTAGTTGGAACAGATGAGCACCTGAAGGAGAAACTTCCCTTAAAACTAGTTTGACAGGCCTGAGCAATTCGAAGCCAGAGGCCCCCAAAGGAGACATCGTGGTAAGAACCCCAAAGGCCACACTACCAGGCAGAGCCCACCCTCAAGGAAGCATGAAGGCTCCAGAAACTTAGGGCTTGAAGAAGAAATGGGAATGAAGAGATTTTTTTTTCTTTTTTTTTTTTAATGTTCTGGAAGGAAGAGATAGATAGCTTAAATGAAACTGGGTCCCTGGGACTGCTATTATCACAGTGGCCCCACGTGTTAAGAAGCTAACATAGTCTCAGCACAGCTTTCTGAGACAAGAGATGGCCTGGGTCACCTTCAGATGAGTCAAATGGACAGTACCCCAGTTAACCTCAGGATGGGCTTCCTGCCAGTGGAGCTGCCTATCATAGACCTGGAGGCTAAAATGAGATTGCCTCCAGCCACCCTTCTTCACTGGGTCTCTGTCAGATGCTGTGCTGATCCTCCCTGGTGGGTTCTTGAGCTCTGGGGCTGAAGATTGATTTGATTTTAAATGTGATGGACATGGTATCAGTATTGTGATGCTTTCAGTGCCTTGTGAATTCCAGACTTTTTAAAGAGATGGCATGTGAACGCCGAGTTCAGTTTCTCTGCCCTGAGAATATTATAGCTGCCATTGGAGAAAACCTGCAATGAAGATGCTAAAAGAACCTCTCCATTGTCTAAATACTAAGATGGCCTGTGGCTCAGAATAAGAAATTGAGGTAGGAAGAAATTTTCGACTGAATTTTTCTTTTTATCTTGAAATGGAAAGTGAATTTAATCTTCATTTCCTACTGGGAGTTTCATAATGATTCATTATTTCTATGAAATGTTGGGGTATCTGGTGGCTGTTTTGCATCTGGAATATTCCCCTAAGTCTCCAAGGTTTGGCCTAGAATGCAGTAATGTGGAGGTGGGGATCTTGAAGTGACTAGATCATGAAGGCTATAAACTCTTCAGTGGATTAATCCACTGGTATATTCATAGCTGAATGGACTATTGCAATGTGCTGCAAATAGTATGGGATGGGATCTAGTTGAAGGGAGTAGGCTTTGGGGTTGTGCCCTTGGGCCCTATATCTTGTCCCTCTCTCGGCTTCCTGGCCACCATGAGGTGAGCAGTTCTAGTCTACTTTACTCTTCTGCCATCACCTACTGCCTCACTACAGTTTCAGAAACAAGGAAGCCAGTTAACCACAAACTGAACCCTCTGAAACGGGGAGCCATAATAACTTTTGCCTCCTTAACTTTTCTCAGGTGTTTTGTCACAGCAATGAAAAGCTGACCAACATATTGGTTTTGTATTATTGGGGCACCCTGATGTCAATTCATCTCATTGTGGAACTCAGATTCTGAGTTCCATCAGACCATTTGGATGGGTATAATCTGGGGTGGAAACAAACTAGAGAGAGCATTTGTAGCCAAGGGTACAGGATCCTTGGAAGTGATTTAATGTATATATGATTTTATGGTATATGATTTTAACCATTTGGCCTTAACTGAAGACTGGCTTTTCCCAGAGGAATCCATTTCCCCACAACCTTCTTGCTGATTGCTGCTCATTCCTGTTACTCTGAGTGCCCTTCTATCCCTGGGCTGTTCTTGAATACCGTTCCTTGGGCATGGATAAACCCAGCTTCACTGAGGCTCTTGGTTCTTCCAGCTCACATCAATACCCACTATCTACCAACCTCCTGCTCCCTGCCTGGGTGCTCAGCTTTCTGTCCACTCCCTAACCCATTCCTCATTATACTAGGTGACAACAATATATTCCAGTTAAGGGCCCTACAAACACTCAAGCACCTCTAACTTCAATCTCTTCATCCACATTGACTTCCACTTTTATTTGGGGATCTCAGCTCCTTATCTCTGAGAAGATCCTGACACTTTTCCTCTCATGTTACAAACCTACGAGCCCATGTACAAAAACTTTACAGACAGGTGAAGTAGAAGTGCATTAGGGATCTATAAGGATGGTTGTTTGGGTTTAGAGAGTTGGGTTTTTAAGGTAATATTTCAGAAATGAGGCAGTTCTGAATAATGACATAGACCAAGATATGGCCCTGAGAATTATCATTAGAGTGGAGTTGGGAGGTCTACCTTTGGGCTATCAATCTTCTCCTTTACCTTCTCCATTGCCCTAAATAACCCTCAATCCTAAATTTACACATCCAAAGGTATGACTCCTAAGTAAAAAAGGTCTACACAAGGAGCTGGGGTGGGGGCCGTGAGAGCAAAGGGGGGACTGTTTTAAAGACTGTTTTTACTTTACCAGAAAATTTATGAGAGAAAAGAGTACTATAAATTTACCAATTAATATGAAGACATTTGAGTTCGGATTATACTTATTGATAAAATGAAACAAGTCATGGAAGTTAATTTCAGCTCTCCGTCTTCCTCCTGTCCTTGTCATATGACCAGCCTCTAAGGTTTTCACTGAGAATTTTATATAGGCTGTGGACCAAACTTTTTCATGTGAAGCAGGTCCCACAATTGCTTGGTTTTAAAAACAATTTTCCCTCTTATTTAAGTCTCAAAAGGTCAAATTTTCATCACTATGATCAAAATAACTGCCAAGAACAACTTAGAGGAGAAAAGGTTTATTTGGCTCATGGTTTCAGATCAACAAACTCCATTGCAGAAAATCATGGAAGGAACAGCATGGAGGAGGAAAACTGCTCAGCTCATGACAGATGGGAAGAAAGAGAGAAAGAAGGTTGGGGTGAGAGAAAAAGATTGAGAGACAGAGCAAAAGAGAGAAGAAGAGGAGAAGGAGGAGGAAGATGAAGAGAGAAAGAGGAGGAGGAGAGAAGGGGAACAGGGGAGACAGGGGGAATGAGGGAGAGAGGGAGCACTGGAGGAGCCAGAGACTAAACATAACCCCCATGGATGTCTCCAGTGAACTATTTCTACCTGCCTACAGTTACCACCCAGTGGTCCATTCACATTATTAATCCATTAAATGGATTACGTCACTGATGATGTTATAACCCCATAATCTAACCATTGCCTAAAAGCCCCATCTCTGAACCTTGATGTATTGGGAAACATGCTTTCAAAACATGAGCTTTTGGGGGGGATATTTTTAGATCAAAGCCATCACAGGAATTAGCTCTTACATGTTTACATTTTAACTGGCTGAAATAACAAACTAACAAAAGAAAAGAAGGACCTTAATATAAACCAAAAAAGTCACCAGATTCAAAATAGGCAAACAAAAGAAAATAGGGAGCTAAAAGCCTTTGCATGTTAATCATATTAACTGCAGTTTAAAAATTACCTTAAAGATATTCATAAGAAATGTCCATCAAATAAAAGAAAATAAAATAAAAATATTAAACTAAGCACTCAGAACTAAAAGTAAGTTCACCAGAAAAAAAGGCCAGAATATGTTACCATGAGCTCAGTTATGTTAAAAAGTGTGGAAGAAATCTCTGTTCAAAATATCAGAGAGGTTATGAAAACCCCTGCTGAAGATATTCCTAGGAATTCCAAGGGAAGTTTACCTTGAGGTTTGAATTAAACCTTCCCAATACTCTCATTCTCTCCTGAGTCCAAAGAATACTAAGGCCAGGAAATGCTAAAAAGAAAATTATCGTTTTTTTCTTTCCATGCATTTATAGCTGAATATTGCCCAGCTTTGGAGAACACAGTCCAATGGGCTGTATGTGGGGATCAAATTAACATTTTCTTTTGCTTCAGAAATTACACATGGCTAGAACTGCTGCTTATGTTGCAGCTAGAACTACATCTCAGAAACCGGCCAAACCTAAGAGAATTTCTGTGAGTGGAGATCCCTTATCCTTTCCTAACATCAGGGACCAGAACCCTCATAATGAGGGCAAAACCAAGGCTGCCTTTCAGAAATCAAATATCGGGGTCTGAATATGGTGTCCTATGAAGAGCCATGAAGTTTGGTTATGCATGTGCAGATCACCGATTATTTCAGTTTTTTACCCTCACAATGAAGGCCAAATCACAGGGAATCCAGTCACCTGTGTCAAAGTTAATCATGGAGTAAGATGGCTTCCAAACCCAGAAACAGGCCTCTTGCAAAGTGAAATTGTGCAGTGAAGGTCAGTAGCACTGTGATGGACTCAGAGGTGGTCCATGGGACAAGTGGTAAATTGCTTAGACTTGTCCATAGTTCTCAATAGTGAGGGCAAGAGGCTCATGAGCCCATCTGGATGTGCCCCGGAGGCTCTCCAAATTGTTACCAAAGCAGGCCTATTTCTGCTTGTCCCACAGTATGTCAATCACTGAAACGAGTTTTGTGAAAGAGAAAAAGGTTATATATGGGGAAGCCAAGGCTGTGGATATGAGAAAGCAAGTCTCAAGCCTTATTTTCCCAGGGGTAAGGTTTAGGGGAACTTTTTATGGGACAAAGAAGCAAGGTGACCTGAGGGTATGGGGAAAAGTGATTGAAAGTAAAGAAAACTGAAATAATCGGTGATCTGCACATGCATAACCAAACTTCATGGCTCTTCATAGGACACCATATTCAGAAAATGGCACTATTAGCTGCTCCGAGGGTGGAATTTTTGCCCTCTGATACCAAAAGGTCTGTGGTCTTGTGCAGTCCTGTAATGTTTTAGATATGAAGTGTCCCCCAAGCCTATGTGTGAGACAGTGCAAGAGAGTTTAGAGATAAAATGGTGGGGTTATGAGAGTATTAACCTAATCAGTGCATTAAACCCCTCCCACATAGGGATTAACTGGGTGGTTACTATAGGCAGGTAGGGTACTGAGGGAGGAGGTGGGTCATTGGGTCGTGCCTTTGGGGTATACATTTGTAATTGGTAAGTGCAGAATTCATTCCTGATGTCATGTCCAGAGCTGCTTTCCTCTGCCACACCCTCCTACCATGAATTCTGTCTCACCTTGGGTCCCAAAGAATGGAGTCAGCCCTCTATGGACTAAACCTCTGAAACCATGAGCCCCCAAATAAACTTTTCCTCCTCTAATTGTCCTTGTCAGGTCTTTTGTTCACAGCAGAGAAAAAGCTGACTAAAACAAGGCCCGAGTGAATATAAACGGATTTAGGCTGCTTTTGTGAAAAGCGGACTCTTTACTTGGGCCTGCAGCTGCCCAATGGGCAACTAAACGCAGGGTAAGGCTTGGTATCTCTGCCTCTACTTTGTATCTTTTTTTTTTTTTTTTTTTTAAACGTGATGCCAGGGATTGAACCCTGGGCCTTGTACATGAAGGCAAGCACTCTACCAACGGAGCTATATCCCCAGCCCTTATCTTCTTCTTTATTACCTTCAGCTCTGCATGTAGGTATATAGGTATATTACTCCTAAATTTACCTATCTTGTCCCCAAGATAAGAGTATTTTCAAAATTTTCCATTGCCAGTTTTCTCAGTGTCCTGTTCCTGACACCTGGAGTGGCACCTAGAAATTTCCATTGTTCTACATCTTTCAGGACAATGGAGCCTAGCAGGTAGATCCACCCAGGATAAGATCGGCCCCCTAAGGGAATTGCACCCCCTTTCCAGGTTCACAGGTTTGGTAAACATCCTAAACAGCAAATAGAGATAGAGATAATGATCAACCAGACCATAGTTTGATCAAAACTGTTTAATTATGCCTACCTCTCTTACACCCTCCCGATTCTCCCACTATTTAAAAGTAAAGCTTATGTTAGTAGCCCAAAGGTAGGGGTGATATACTTGGTCTCACTTGCCTTCTCAATTTGGTTACATCTATTAAAGTTCCCTTCCTGATTTTCATCATTACTTTTTCCATTCACTTTTTTGGGGTGAGTGGTGGGATCTGATTGGTTGGGACCCTAACATTTGGGGCTCTGGCCTGAGACTCCCATAATATGAAGTGTTGGCGGACCTTAATTCCAGTAAAAATCGAGAAGCACCCGAGCTTGGGCAACATTAAGTGTAAATCCCTATTCGATATGTTTGCAAATCAGTTTAAGGGTCAGGGGACGAAAGAACAGAAAGAGAAGCCTGTATCCAAATAGGTCTGCCTCAGCGTTGGAGTGCGCTGGACTAGCTCTTGCTTTGAAGGTTCTTGTGCGTCTGGGTCTGCAAGTTTCGGGAAGAGCTGTGTGCTCCAATGGTCCACCTTACTGGTGTGGCTTCACGCGTTTCTCGGCCCGCTCCCAGCCCTCTCAGTGCTGGGCGGTGAAGAAATCACCTCGCTGGCTCTTCCGGGTTCTGTGTCGAATCTGCTGGCGCGGACAGACGCTGCGGCGCGGGATAGGGAATGTGCGGCTGCGCGCGCGCCACGGCGTTTACGCGGCGATTTCATCATGCTCCAGGTCGGGCCGCACGCGCCGCTTCCGCCGCCGCCCCCTCGGGACCGCCCAGCGCCGCCGGCTCATGCCCTCTCTGCTCCCGGCGCTGTTTAGACCCCTCCGCGCTGCTCTTCTGCTGTCGCTGCCGCCGCTAGCGCTGCGGCCCCCCGTTCGGCCCTCGCCCGCGCCCCGCCGGTCCTTCAGCACGCCCCCCAGCGCCCAGACCTCGGTCCCCGCCGCCGCCGCCTCTCGGAGCAGCATGGACGGCACCGGGGCAGAGGAGGTGCTGGCACCTCTCCGGCTAGCCGTGCGCCAGCAGGTACCTGCGTTTTACGCCCCCTACTAGCCCCCGGCTTTCCTCCGCGGCTCCTCTCCTGCTCATCCTTCCCTCCTCCGCGGCCACCCGCGCCGCGCCGCACCGGGGACTCTGTTCCTTCATCCTCGGGCGTCTTCCTCGCCTCCCCCACTTAGGACCCAAGTCCCGGTGTGTCAGCCACCTTCCTTCCGCGGACCCGCGTCTCCGCTCCTTGGATAACCCCCTCTTCTCCCGACCTGTTCTCCTTTCCCTGCCTGCGTTTCGTGTCTGGGATTTGTGACCCTCAGTTCTCCTCGTTTCCTCCGCGCGTAACCTTAATTTCAGCTTGCCAGGCGCTCTGTGCTCTTTGTGCACCCCGGGTGGTCAGCTTCCTAATTCTTTCCCGGGTCAGTGATGAGCGGAAGGTGCGGGTTCTTGCGGTCAGGCTCCCTGATCTTCAGGATGCTTTGGATATTGTTTCCTTCTTTTCATCTCTGAAGGAAGCTTCAGTGCTTAGCTAGCCGAATGACCGGCTGAGAAAAGAACAAGAGTGGAGAGGCGTGGGTGTAGGGAGGTGTCAAACTTGCTTTTCTAATAACCATGTGAATTCCTCACCCTTTGCTCTTGTCATCTTTTCCGGCGTTTGAAAAGGCCACCTGGAAGCAGCGAGGTTTTAAGATTGGAAACCTGGGAGACTGTGAATGTGTTTAGTTTCTAGATGAAGTCAGCCATCCTTAGTATGGAACATTTTCAATTTCATGTTGCGGAAGGGAGGGGAGGTTTCATGGGCTGGAGGACTTGGGATTTGATACAGGCCTCCTTCTCTTAGAGCACTAGCATGGAGATCAAAATTTCGAGAGGATAAGGAAAAGATGATTTCAGATGATTCTCACATCCAGCTAGGTAAAACCAGAAGCTTGCAGTAGGACCCCGGGGATCTATGACCTACTAGTAGTAAACACCAAACGAGTTTCTCCTGCACTGGCGCCTGATGCAATAATTTGCCTTAGCTTCGGAGGGTGGAACCCCATCTCAGAAATAATTCTTTGGGGTACAACAGCCACAAATTCTTTAAGTTCTGCTACTTTGCAATTTCTGCTTATTTCTGGTCTGAACCTGACTTGTTTTTATTGTCCTTTTATTTTGAAATTTCACTATGGGCTTAATTCCCCCCCCCCCCTTTTTTTTTATAGGTATCAGAACATTATAAACTTATTCTCTCTTCATCCATCTTCTCCTCCCTAAATGAAATTAGGTGTGGTTCCTTTGTCTTTACTATAACTCTTCAATTTTTTTTTAATATCCTTTCTTAGAAGAGAGAATACATCTAATTTAGAAAAAAAGCACAACCCAAACCCCTCCCTCTGCCACGTTTGCCTGGAACTGCAGTGCAAATTATCCATCTGTGCTTAGACTGGGTCTAGTTAACTGAAGTAAACTTTGATCATGGAACAGCCTTCCCAGGCTACTCTTATCTTGTGTATTGATTTATGAATTTTGTGTATTGTTTTATGTTGGCTTGATTTTTTTTTTTCTGAATGAGTTAATTTGTTTAAGTTGGTTTGGATTCTTTTTCTAATTTTCTAGGACCACACAAAAGCAATTAATTGCCTGTAACTTTGAATCATATTGAGACAAGTGCTAGCTGGAAGGAATTTAAAAGTCATCTAATTAACCCCTTCTCCTTTTTTTGCATTTGGGGAAATGAGACACTGTCACCTCTGTTTGTGAAGTTTGTACAGTTAAAGATGAGTGGGCTTTTTAAGGTGCTTAAAGACTGTTTTGGTTAGTGGCATATGTTTCATATAAATCTGCTACTGTGGAAGATGAATGAAGTGAGCCTGTCACTTCAGGAAAACAACAGATAGTATTTGTGCCCAATAATAAAATTTAAAGTTTGGGAAAATTTTAGAATTTTGGGAAATTTGACTTCAAGCTTGGCAGCTTCCCATTATTAGAATCTGACCTTTTTTCCTGTTTTGTTTTTTCAGTACTGGGGATTGAATCTACTACTGAGCTGCATCCTCAGTACTTTTTTTTTTTTTTTTTTTTTTGAGACAGGATCTAAAATAATTTGCCAACTTTCCCAGGCTGGCTTTGAACTTGCCACCTTCCTGCTTCAGCCTCCCAAATTGCTAGGTTTATAGGCATGAGTTGCAGGACCTGCTTAAATTTTGATGAGGTCTGGGGTTGTAGCTTAGTGGTAGAGTGTTTGCCTGGCACGAGTGAGGGACTAGGTTCAATCCCCAGCACCATATAAAAATAAATAAGTAAAAATAAGTGATATTAACAAATGAGTATTTTTTTAATATTGTAAAATTGGATTAATATTTGGAAGATCTGCATAAGTGATTTAATCAATATTTTCCAAATGACCAGTGAATGCATGATGTTATGAAATCAGGTATCTATCCAAAGGATGCATTCAAAGGTAACATTCATGAACTTAATGTAACAGTATGAAAAGTTTAGTTCTATTACTTGGGGGTTAGAAATAACTTAAGCTACTACTTGTCGGAATTTTGATGTACTATCAAAGAAGAATAATCATAGTGAATTCTTTTCACATCTGAAGAAGCTTTTAAAATTCTACTCCCTTTTCTAACTCTGTGTGATTTTCTTATATTATTTACTCAAAATACCATATTGCAAAAGAAATAGACATGAGAGTCTAGCTGTCTTCTATTAAGTTAGAAATTTAGAAATTTGCAAAATTATAAAACTATATTTCTCACTGTTTTGGAAAATAGTTATTTTTCATAACATGCTATTTTTAATGTTTATTAGCATATATTGAGCTTTTATTATTTTAAGTGAATTAATAAGTTTGTAAAAATTTCCATTTTAATTTCTAACACCTGTGCTCCTCTGCTTACAATGGGATTGTGTCCTGATAAACTCATCATAAGTCGAAAATATTGTAAGCTGAAAATGTGTTTGATACACAGCTACCCTACCCAAGAATATCCTAGCTTAGCAACACAATGTGTTGTGGAGTGTAGATTGTTTACCCTTGTATTCTGTGATTGGGAGCTGCAACTCACTGTTTTTGCCCAGCTTCTTGGCCCAGGAAAAGATAGGAACTCAAAATTTAAAGGACTGTTTCTATTGAATACATATCACTTTTACACCATTGTTAAGTCAAAAAATTCTAAAGTTGAACATCTCAAGTCAAGGGCTGGCTGTATAGTAAATATTGATAAGCAAAAGCTTTTGGGGTCCTCAGTGATTTTAACAGTGAAAAGGGGCTCTGATACTACAAAATTTCACAACCTCTGTTTTAGGAGTATAGAAGTATCTGATTCCTATAAAAAAGACAGACTTGGACTGTTGTCTGCAACAGTCCCCTGAAGCTCCCCTTCCCTCAGCCTTTATTTCCTTTACAGCCTGGGGTTTCCTCCTGCACTGCCACTGTCTCCACTTTCTTGTTTTCCATTCACTCTTGCCCACTGCATTCTGTCTCTGACCTTCTCTAGTGCCCTTGCTTAATACTGCCAAGGGGTACTGATCACACTTTATCCATTTTCAGCATTTAGTTGTTGACCACTCTGCTGCTTCAGTGTATTATCTGGACTGAAAAGGCCACTCAAACTGTTTAGGTGGGTGTGGCTTGAAGCCCTAACAAAATAAGTGCTATGAGAAGGAATTTTATTTTATTTTTTAAATCTGTGGTGGAATTTGTCAACATAGAAAAGTTTTGAAGAATTGCTTGATGGGTTTTCTTTATATCCCTGCCTATTTTTGATTAAATACTGGTGGCAGTGTAGCCTAATTCAGAGAGTGTAGACTCTGAAGTTATATTTCCAAAGTTTGGATCCTGACTTTGCTGTCATTAGGCAAATGACTTAACTTTTTGTTAGTTCATCATCTACAATATGGAAATGGAGTTTCAAAAGTTAAAATGAGAAGTTTGTGTAAAGTGCTGATAATGCTGCCCAGTATATCCTAAGTACTTGGTGAGATGTTAGGTATTGTTCTGAACTGATGGCTTATTGGATTGCAGGTGATTAGTCGGTTTGATGATATTTTGAATCTCTATGAGAAAATTGATATCTTCTGAATTTGGTTAGATGATAGAAACGCCTTTTTAAATGATTCTTGAAGGAGGTCTGTAACTGATGGTTTATTGTGTAAATAACATATTAATAGATATGTAGATGTGTGATGTGTTTCAGCACTTAAAATTTTCTTTTAGTTTTTTTTTTTTTTTTTTGTAGTACTGGGGTTTGAATTTTGGAGTGCTGTACCACTGAACTATATCCCTAGACACCCCCCCCCCCCCCGCTTTTTTTTTTTAAATTTTGAGAGAGTTTCTCATTAAGTTGTTCAGGATGGCCTTGAAATTGTGAAACTCCTGCCTCAGCCTCAGGAAAATAATTAGAAACTAGGAATCCTTAAGAACTTTCATTGTATGTCTAGGAAACCTTCAGTTCGTTCGTTTTCTTTCTTTCTTTTTTTTTTGGTACTAGGGATTGAACCTAGAGCCATGTCTCCAGCCTTTTATTTGTGTGTGTATTGTTTGTGTGTGTGTGTGTGTGTGTGTATAATATAATATATTTCATTTATTTGGGTGTTTTTTATTTGTTTATATGCAGTGCTGAGGATCAAACCCTAGGTAGCACACATGCCAGGCAAGCACTCTACCACTGAGCCACAACTCTGGCTCCCATACCTCCAGTGCTTTTGTTTTCAGGATTGGGTCATTATAAATCATGATTCTAATCCACTATTGAGAATAATATGAATATTTCTTTTCTTCACTGGTACACCAGAGGTGGTGAACTCAGTTTAGGACTCATTACTTTCATGCTGTTTCCATGTTGTAGATGGCTTCTGCTTGAACATGTGTGCCTAATTCTGTGCCCAAACCTTAAAAAACAAAAAGTGATTCAGGGCGGTGAATTTAACATTTTTCCTACCTGTTTGCTTGCAGCCTTGTTTGCCAATTCCCTTTGAGAAGCTTGAGGAGGAAATGACACAGAGGGAGTTGAAGAGAGGGACTTGTTTACTTCTTTGACATTCAGAAGGAACTACTACCACCCCTTCAGAGCAAAGGCTCATATAGGCTTCATTTCTCCACCAGAAAGTGGTATTGGTGAACAGGTTCAATCCCCAGTAACACACATACACATTGGTATGAATGTGTACTGAGTTTTGAAAGATAGAGGAAGGGAAAGATCCACTGAGAGAGTGAAGAATAAACCAGTAGTGCTAAATGCTAATTGCTTAGCACTCTTCTAGGTTTAAGTTGTGATTTCAATCAACAAATAGTTGAGTGCCAGTATTGAAATGGCAGAAATTCTGTCCTAAACAAGCCTACTTTAAAATGACTGTAGAAGCTGTGTGCCCTGGCACATGCTTGTAATCCCAGAGGCTCAGGAGGTTGAGGCAGGAGGATTGTGAGTTCAAAGCCAGCCTCAGCAAAAGTAAGCAACTCAGTGAGACCCTGTCTCTAAATAAAATACAAAATAGGGCTGGGGATGTGTTTCAGTGGTTGAGTGCCCCTTAGTTCAATCCCTGGTACCCCCTGCCCTGCCAAAAAAAAAAAAAGATGAGTAGATAAAATTGCATGTAAATAAATAACCTGTAGGGTGATTTCAGGTATTGTAATAAGATACAATGAAGTTAGAAGGTGACTGGGGTTGTTGCTTTAGCTAGAGAGATCAGGATAATAGAATAAAAACTGCAAAATAACAGGCCAGACTAATTTGGATAAGACAAGAGAATGGGGTGTAACTAAATTCATGGCTCTTGACTATATTAGACTCCAGTGTCCTCTTTATACCAAATGTTTTAGAATTTCTCATTTCTGTTCTTTGTGAAATTCATACAAAATATCTACCTAAATTTAATTAAACATATGTGTACAACAAGAATACCAGTCATGATGCTATTGAGGATGTGGGGGAAAACATACATTATTGATAGGACTGCAAATTACTTCAACTACTCTGTAAAGCAGTATGGAGATTCCTTTAAAAAGTAGGAATGGAATCACCACATGAACCAGCCATCCTGCTCCTGGTTGTTTATCTAAGAGGACTAAAAAATACTGTAGCAATATAGCCACCTCAATGTTTAGAGCAGCATAATGCACAAGAGCCGTTATGTGAGCCCAGATTCCTGTGAATAGATGCATGGATTAAGAAAATGTGATATATATACACAATGGTTGTGCCCCTTAGTTCAATCCCTGGTACCCCCCAAAAAAGATGGGTAGATAAAATTGCATGTAAATAAATAAGCCATAGGGTGATTTCAGCCATAAAGAAGAATAAAATTATGGCATTTGCTGGTAAGGATGGAAATGGAAAACTTCATGCTAAATGAAATAAGTCAGACCCAAAAGTCAAGGGTCAAAATTATCTATTATGTGGAAGCTAGAGCAAAATAAGGAAAAAAGGAGGGGTGTATCTGATATCAGGAAGATAGATCAGTGAGTAGGAGGAGGAGATTGCAAGGGAGGGAGGAGGGATGAGAAAGGAGAGGAAATGCAGAATGAATTTAACAAAATCACATTATATGCATATGTAAGATGCCATAGTGAGTTATACTTTTATGTATAAGTAGAAAGAACCAAAAAATGAGCACAAGGAAGATCATCAGAGCAGAGAAAGGAGAACAGGATGAGGAGAGGATGAGAGGGGATCGAAATGAAATTCCATGCGTGTATAATTTTGTCAAAATGAATCCACCTACTATGGGTTAGAGAATAATCATTGCTCTAATAAAAATATGTACAAATAATGCTATAAATGCAATAAAGTAATATGTATTTTGATATATAAATTCTGGGTGTGACTCCACTGAGAGTTATAATGCAGTAAGCAGATCCTTATACCTGTACATAGATTTACTGTGAATGTAGTTGCTATAAATGTGTACTGATAAGGTAGATTGTTGGTGGCTTAGATACCAGCTGCATTGGTGATATCTTGTGTTTTATTTTTTCAAATAATGAATGACATTTTCCTTGAAGAATGAACAACTCTTTGTAAAATTCTCAAACAAGATAGTCTTCTTTTAAATTACATTTTCTTGCCAGCAACTCAGGAGACTGAGGCAGGAAGATTGCAAGTTCCAGATCAGCTTCAGCTACTCAACAAGAACCTGGGTTCAATCCCCAGTAACACACACACACACACACACACACACACACATGCGTGCGCGCATTCCTGGAAGATGCAGTGCATCTTAAAACTGTGGAAGGATACTTCTGACGGTTTCTTCACTTCCTGAGCTGGACATTCTGAAGAGCATGGGCTGTGCAAGAGGGAGACTCATTGGAGGGAGAGAGTCAGTGGGAGCTTAGAAAATGACGCCAGCCCAGGAAAAAAAATGTGATAACAGGTTCTTCCTTCAAAGGAGCAGGGATTTCAGTGGGAGAAAAGAGGAACAACTTAGTATAGAGGGTAATAAGGACTTTATCTGTCCATTCTCCAGGCCTTGAGGAATGTGGGGGGGAAAAACAGCCTCTACTTGAGATAGTTTCAAGGGGGAATAATGTCTCCAAGGAGCAATTGTCAGATTGTGATATTTGGAAATGCTTCATAAAAGATGGAGTATAATGTCATTAAGTGCGAAGAAACTCTTTTTGGGTTAGAGAATAATCATTGAAAGTACAAATTAGGAACAGTTACCGAATCAGGGATGGCTTTCTATTTTGAAATAAGGCTTATTAAATGACAGAGAAATAACATGAATTAGGATGACTTGGAGCCAGGCCTCATGTTAGTCTGGATACCTTTAGGTGGGAGATGAACTGTAATCTTGTAGCAACCTAGTTTATTAGGAGCATAAGGGGGAGATTATATTGGAAATTTTAAAGTGAAGGTTACCAGATGTTGAAGCTTAAGAAGGATAACTTGATATATCTTGTTTTGAAAGTAGTAGATTTGTAGCCATTATCAGACAGAACATAGTAGAATGAAATAATTCAGTTTGTAACAAATTGGGTGTGAAGTATCTGTCGCCACACACAATTGAGTTGCTTTTTAGCATAATAACAGCTATTACGTTTTATATTTCTGCTATTAGGTGCTGCAGAATTACTTTATTTAAAGTGTTTCATTTCTTCCTCTTTTTTTTTTTTTTTCCAACCAGGAATTGAACCCAGGGGCCCTTAACCACTGAGCTACATTTATAGCCCTTTCTTTATTTTTTTATTTTGAGACAGGGTCTTGATAAGTTACTTGGGGCCTCACCAACTTTCTGAGGCTGGCTTTGAGTTTGTGATCCTCCTGCTTCAGCTTCCCAGGCCACTGGATTATATACATTGTCACCACACCCAGCTTCATTGCCTTCTTATAACAATCCAATTAGCAATTATTATCATCTTGATTTTATAGTTGAGGAAGCTCAAAGAAGTTTTCAACTTGCTTGGGATTAAATTCAGTCTTTAACACTTCTTAAATACTCTGTTTTACTACAGCTTGTCTACACGTGGATTTTTGTTTTGTGTATTTGAATTTCTTGTACTTCTTGAATCTGAGAATTCATGTCTTTGAGCAGTTACGGAAAATTTCATAACTATTGTCTTCTCAAATATTACTTCTTAAATAATTTCTTTATTCTGCATTTTGGCTGGATAATTCTTAGACTATTTCTTCTCTGTGACTACTTACCTCTCGTATTTTAAACTGTTTTTTTATACTGTTCTGGGTAATTTCTCTAGTGCTGTCTTCTAGCTCACTAATCTTCTCTTTAGCTGTGTCTGATCTACTATTTGACCTGTTCTGTCAGTTTTCAATTTCAGTGATTCATTTCTTTATGATCTATATGATTTTTTTAAAAACTGCCACCTTCTTTACCCCCTCCCCCATAAAAATCCACCATGTGAGCTCATCTTTGTTAATTTGTCTCTGTATTCTTCAGGATTATAAATACAGAGGGCAGAGACCTTCAGTTATTCATAATGACCTCTTTCATAATAAATACTTTAATTGCATTGTTCTTATACATGGTTTTTTTTTTTTTTTTTTTTTTTTTTTTTTTTTTTAAGCATGCTTAAAAACACATTCCTTCCAGGGGTGAAGTTCAGTGGTAAGAACACTAAGTGCAAGACCCTGGGTTCCGTTGCCAAGATTGAAAGAAAAAAATATTCTAACATATCTTGACTCCTGAAACCAATCCTGAATATAAATTCTGTTTTTTGGCTAGGGAGATCTTGTGCGAAAGCTGAAAGAAGATAAAGCACCCCAAGTGGATGTAGACAAAGCAGTGGCTGAGCTTAAAGCCCGTAAGAGGGTATTGGAAGCAAAGGTGAGTCTTGGGGTGTTAAAATAGGAACATAAGTAGGTATAAGAGTGTTGATCTTTATGTAATCTCTTTGGGTGGGAGAGACCTAGAAAAGTTTCTGAATAAGTGTCACTTGATTTATCTGTTTTATCCAGAATGCCTTTTCCTCCACTACCTTGCAAACTCCTTATCCTTTCAAAGTGTAACTCAAAAGCATCATCTTTTCTACAAAGCCCTCCTGAGCCCTGATTCCCCCCACCTGAACCTGCCTCCCAGACCCTACACTCAATATGCTTCCTGAATTTCCTGAAAAGCATTGTGCTCTTTTTAAATGAAATTTCCTATGTCTAAAAATAATGTTTTTGATCCATCTTGTACCCACCTCAACAGTAAACCTCCTATAGCGAAACTTAGTAGTTTTAAGTTTTTAAGTCTCCAGTTTACAGATCCACTTAAATGTCAGGTATTGCTAATATTGCTTGTCATTATCTACATCTAATCTTAGTTTTATAATCTTGAAAATGATCATGTATGGGCTGGGGATGTGGCTCAAGCGGTAGCGCGCTTGCCTGGCATGCGTGCGGCCCGGGTTCGATCCTCAGCACCACATACAAACAAAGATGTTGTGTCCACCGAAAACTAAAAAAAAATAAATATTAAAAAAAATTCTCTCTCTCTCTCTCTGTCTGTCTCTCACTCTCTCTTTAAAAAAAGAAAATGATCATGTATGTTCCTAGATAATTAAGTAAAGGTATCTTTTCTGTTACTAAAAGGGTGGGAGGAAATAAGGCTTCCATTTTTTTTTAACTTATCAAAATGTTATCTGTTTGATAAATTTCATATTAAATTTTACAGAGGAGTAAACTAAATTCAGATTTATAGATTCAAATTACCATTCATTTGTACAATCACACACTTAATTTTTTTTTTTCCTTTTACAGGAGCTGGCATTACAACCCAAAGATGACATTATTGACAGGTCAAAAATGGAAGATACCTTGAAGAGAAGGTTTTTCTATGATCAAGCTTTTGCTATTTATGGAGGTAGGGGATTAATAAAAGAACACTTTTGTGGTTAATGGCTTTAAGCTAAGCTAGCCAGTTGGCCCTTTACTGCTCCCAAGTCTCTACCACATTTTAAGAAGAGTGTATAAATGCACTAATACGTAGATATATCAAATGCTTAATACGTAGGTACCAACAATCTGTATATACTACAAGAATAAAATAGTCTTCAAGAATAAATAGGACAGAGAGAACAAACAAGAGTCATTACACCAAATGGCAACTCTGAACAAACAGAAGTAAAAATACCTACGAGCCATGTACTTGATCTGGTAGTGCTGTCTAGCTGTAAGGTGCTTCTCCATGCAAGGGCACTGGATTCTATTCTATTCTATTCTATTCTATTCTGTGTTTGAGTGTATGTGTGTGTGAGGATATGTGTAAATGAATGTGTGTTTATGTATGAGTGTGAGTGTAGATGTGTGAGTGTGTTTGCGTGAGTTTGTACTTGTGTGTGTCCGAGCCTATGTGTGAGAATGTTAATATTTTTGTATATGAGGGCAAATGTGTATGTGTGTAGGGGTATGGATGTATATTTTGTGAGTATATATATATATGAGTGTATGTATGCGTGTGTATGTGTGAGTGTGTCTGGGTGTATGTGAGTGTATTTGTGCAAGTGTATTCGTGTGGGTATGTGAGTGGGTGTGAGTTGTGTGTTCCTGTGAGTGTGAATGTGTGTATAACTTTGCATGTGTTAATGTGTGTGAGCATGTGTGTGTTCTTTGTGTACATGCCTATATATGTGTGTGAATGTAAGAGCATGTAAGTTGTAAGCACGTCTGTGCAAGTATGCAATTGTTTAATAAGTGTGTATGAGTGTAAGTGTGCAAGCATGTTAGTGTGTATTTAAGTATGCAGTTTTGCAAGTGTGTGGGTGTAAGTGTATAAGTACAAATGTGTGAATGTAAACATGTATGCATGTAAGCATGTGAGTGAAAGCATTTATGTGTATGAACACATGTATGCAAGTGTGCGTGCTTGCCAATGTGCAACCATGGAAGTGTGTGTGAGCATACAAGTGTGCAAAAATGTAAGTGTATGTGTGTTCAAGCATGTTGGTGGCTTAGATACCAGCAACAATTACTATGACAGAAAACTATAAACTGTTTTTTGGTCTGCTTTCTGTATATTCTATTGCTTTCAATTTGGAACTAATCCTACTTGAAATTATAAATGTAAAAAATTGTAAATGAACTAAGAAATTTTTAAATTTTACTTCTGTCAGCTGGCTGGAAGGAAGACTTTAAGTATTGAGAGATTTGAACTGTTGACTTTAAAACTTTTTCATGGGGTATATGTGAAGTCTTATAGGTAGTAGTTTCTCATGTTTCCTTGTTTTTATTTGTTCTGAATAACATCTTGTATTTTACAGGTGTTAGTGGTTTGTATGACTTTGGTCCAGTTGGGTGTGCTTTGAAAAACAATATTATCCAGACCTGGAGACAACACTTTATCCAAGAGGAGCAGATTCTGGAGATTGACTGCACCATGCTCACCCCTGAGCCAGTTTTAAAGTAAGATTCTACTTTGAAGGGGGAAGTTTTTTAACATAAATATTTAAGTAACTTTCTCATTACAAAAACCACCCATGTTCATGTAGAAAATTTGTAAAATACTGAAACAAAGAATATGCTTACCGCTCCGGTAACCATGTTAATTATAACATCATTAGGTTTATCCTTTCACTTTTCTTTCTGTACATTCCTATGTATTTGAGTGTTAGCAGCACATTGGCTTTATCTTATAATGTAAGTGAACATTACTCATGTCACTAAATACTGGTCTGAAGTATTTTTAATGCAGCAGAGTGTTCCGTTTTTATGGATGAGCCATAATTTAGTGCCATATTGTCGGCATGTAAGGTGTTTGTGAATTTTCATGGCATTGAACATACTGATAGATAGATTTTTATGTCTGTCCTTGGTTATTTCCTTAGTGTAATTTCTTAGGAGTTCTGAGAAAAGGTTTGTATACATTTTCAATAAAATATAGTTTATATTAAAGTTTCAGTGCAGTCCTAACAAAATTATTGAAAGGGCAGGATTTCAGTTACTGTGAAAGAGAAATTTTTACCACTTTGTATCATTGCTATTCATTTAATGTTACATGGCAAAGAGGTAATTTTTTATTATCAAAATCTTTTAAGTTCTTTTAATTTCAGCCAATTATGGTAAGAGGAATACCTGATGATAGATCTTTAGATCATAATTGTTGGGAGTGTAGCTCAGTGGTGGAATGTTTGCCTAGTATGTCTTTTAACTACTTGTTCCACTAATAGGAACTGGGTAGTGATAATACCAGTGTCAGCACAGTTTTCAGTGGCAGAAAACTTACCTTAAGATTGTTCTATGCTATGCTATCATTAAGTAACTCTTGGTTAGTAAAACTTCGAATTGTTTTGGCCTTTGCTTAGATCACTAATAATAATGGCATATTATGTACTAATTGATCTTGAAACATAATATAGACTTTCTGGCAGTTTGTGCAAAAGTATGACCTAGTTAATATCTTTTTTCATAAGGGAAGGAAGAATTTGGGAGAGGATGAGAATAGATTTGAGGCAGAGTTTCTGTGACATACATTACTATTTCTCCTGGATACATTACTATCACTGATATGGGAGCTTCCAACTTTGAGATACACAAGTATGGGTAAACGTATTGTAGGGGTATTGTCCTTTGTTTTCAGTGCTGAGAATTGAATCCAGGTCCTGGTGCATGCTAGACTAGTGCTCTACCACTGAGCTATATACCCTCCATAACATTACATTTTTTGGGGGGGGGGAATGGTCAACAGGGACTAAACTCAGGGTCTTGCATATGATAAACACTCTACCACTTATGGGTGGTAGTCTTATATTGTTATTCTATTTATGTGTATTAATTTGTATGAAAATGACAAATTGGCTTGGCATTTGTTCCTTTAGGACCTCTGGCCATGTAGACAAATTTGCAGACTTCATGGTGAAAGATGTAAAGAACGGAGAATGTTTTCGGGCTGACCATCTGTTAAAAGGTCTGGTTTTTTTTTTTTTTTTATCTCTGTCAAACAGTACTAGTGTTCAAGATAAAGGGTTTAGGTTAAACTATTTTTCTCAAAAATTTTTCCATCAAATTTTTTTATTGGGGCATAAAAACTTAAAAAAGAGTAAAAGGAACAGATCTTAAGTATACAGAGCAAGTTTTAAAAAATTGTATGCAGATAATAGTTTTTCTAATTAGTAAATGAATCTAGATAATAGCTTGACTGTCCCCATAAAAACAGCTATAAGATTCATTTAAATTAAGAACATTATTCTTATATTTGTTTTTTAATTATTCAGCATTGAAACTCAAAATGCATTGTCCCTTTTACCCATTGATTGAAGTTCACATGTCAACACCTCTCTTACAGCTCATTTACAGAAATTGATGTCTGATAAAAAGTGTTCTGCTGAGAAGAAATCAGAGATGGAAAGTGTCTTGGCCCAGGTGAGAACTTTAGAGATGCTATCAGAAATACCTGGCTAGAAGCTGTCTTTCCTTCCGCATGTGATAACTATTGAATTCTACATTGTGCAAACCGTGGACACAGTCGTGAAGAAGCAGAATTTAACTCTGTCCCTAATAACATCTAGGTTTTTGTTTTCTTATCTTTTTGGCTTAAGCCTTTGTTTCAAGCAACACTGACAAGTCAGTGTAAGTAGACATTTAGTTTGTGTCTTCTCTAAAACATGTTTTTGGATTTAAAAGCTAAAAACCAGAAGAGTTACTGGTGATGAATAGTGTTCCGTGTTGGTGTTGCGATTTTGGGGCAGATAACTTCATGAGCACTCCCTTGTCAGCCACCTGATCTGCTTCAGGTTGGTGTCCCTGACTCTGTGCCATTCCTAGAACCTGATGAACAAGACTCCTGCTTTTCTGCCCTTTCCCCAGTTTGCCTGTGGACTTAAAGTATTATAATTATTTAATTTGATGAATTTTAGGGGTGGCAGAAAGACATAGAGATAATTTATTCTGACCTTTTACCAAGTGTAAGAGTTCATTCTATATCAGAAGTGGTCCCTAATCCTTTTTTTGGGTCACAGACCACTTTAAGAATATGATAAGGAAGCTGTTAGTGTATCTCAGTGATAGAGTGCTTGCTTAACATGCCCAAGACCCTGGGTTCAATCCCCAACACTAAAGGTAAAAACAAGTTTAAGGATAGGATGAAAACGGCATCATCATCTTCCTAGGAAGATACGTATAGCTGTTTGTATATGCTGCTCTTTATATCCTCCTCTTTTAGCTGTTCCACTTAAGCGAAGTATGTTGGTCCAAAACCATGTTTGATCATGTGGCTCACTTTTTAAATTTATTTGCTTCATTGGATGAAAAATACACAGCATTTCATTTATATCTATTTTCTTTACATTAATGTATCTGAAGCTAAATCTAGGATGTCCTTACATTTTGCCTTTTACTCTTGGAAGTTACTGGATAACGTTTCTACTATTGCCTTATTTTATTTTATTTATTTTTTTAAACATCCTGAGATATCTAGTTTTCCTACATAGAGAAATTCTCTTTAAATTGAAAACTTTCTTAATCTGGCTGATGAATCATCTGCCAATTTATTTCAGTTCTTGTGAAGTGTGTTTTATCCCTTGCTTGAAGCTCATTGCTCTAGTATTATTACTCATGATTTAGAAAATAATTTCTTATATTTTGATGCTGTTATGGTTACACATTCATTTTATTTACTCCTTTTCCAAAGGCATGGCCTCTGTTAGAAGAAAGGAAATATGCCTCACATTATTCCCAAGTTCTTCTATTTTCCATTCTGAATTTCAGAGTTGGATTTTTTGTGTATATGTCTTTGAGGGTCTTTGATCTTAGTTTCCTTAGTTTCCAAGTAAATTGTCAGAATAGAGAAACAGTTGATTTGATAAGTAATAGTTTGAACATTGAGTTTCTGTTTCCTGGTCTAGGAGAGCAGTCTGTCTCTTTTATGATTTGCTGTGGGTACATTTGTACACAGCTGTATAATACTCCATGAAAAACAATGGACCTATGGAAAATGGTATAGTACTTAAAAGTGTCCTCAGTAGCTCACTGTTGCTGAGCATAGAATATTGTTTGCTGCATTTATTCATGCCTGATACTCCTTTTCAGCCCTATGAAGCTTGTTTAAAGGCACTGTGTCTTTCTCTGTGATAGGAAAAGCTCTTCTTCTGTTATGTGTGTAGAACAGCATAGAATTAATTCTTGTTTATTTTTCTTTTCTTTCTTTTTTTTTTGGCAGTACTGGAGTTTGGACCCAGGGATGCTCTACCACCAAGCCACATCCCTAGCCACTTTTTAAAAACTTTTTGTGACAGTATCTCATTAAGTTTTGGAGGCTGTCCTCTAACTTGTGATCCTCTTGTTTAAGCCTCCCATGTTGTTGGAATCACAGGTCTATGCCACTGCACCTGGTTCTGTTTATTTTTCCTAATACACCTCTGAATGTTCTAGTTAGTGCTTTTTTTTAAAAAAAAAAAAAACAACAACAACATTGATGGACCTTTATTTTATTTATTTATTTATATATGGTACTGAGATTCAAACCCAGTGCCTCACACATACTAGGCAAGTGCTCTACTACTAAGCCACAACTCCAGTCCTAGATAAGTGTTTTTGCCTTAGTAAATACTAATTATTTAAATATCATCAAATATGAATTATTGTTCACATTTTCCTGGCTGCTTGCATTATTATAGTGATGTTAAACATATTTATCAGTTTCTGTAATAGAGGCTTGACCAGGTTTTTTTTTGTTTTTGTTTTTTTTAAGAACTTCTTTTTTAGTTGTAGATCGACACGGTACCTTTATTTTGTTTATTTTTTATGTGGTGCTGAGGATCCAATCCAGTACATCATACCTGTTAGGCAAGCACTGTACCACTGAGTCCCCGCCCCAGCCCTTGACCAGGTATTTGTGGCAAGATATTTAGTGATTTTATGTACTTCAAATGGTTATCACTTCTGTGAGCTTCGGCCATTGATGACCCTGGTCTAGATCCATTAATTGATTAAGAGGTTCCAAATTTTTTTTTTTTTGGTCATTCTGTTATTATTCTAGATGGCAGAAAATGGGAAAGCATTCTTATTCACTGTTTCTCTGAGATACCATTTGTGAAGAAAAGTGAGAACATGTGCTTGATCCATTTCCACATCTTATTTTAACCTGTTTATTGATTCCCTTGCATCTTTAAAAAATGCACAGTGAGTTCCTGCCTGCCTTCCCTCTTTTCCTTCCTTCCGTGTTATAGATTAAAATATTTGATCTTTTTCAGTCAATTGGTGTTATTATCTTTACTGATGGTTAAATTGTCCAGTCTTTGGCTATCGGGAGATGTCTGCTGAGTACTTTTGATGTGATCCTGTGGTGGTCTTTGATAACTCCCTTGCTTTTTAGTATGACAACTGTAGGCTCATCTTGTACATTTCCTGTCCCAGACTTGGAACAGGACTGGACCATTTCTCCAAGGGTCTCTGGTCCTTATTAGTGAACATGGTATTAGTTGTTGATTCTAGACCTTTTTGGTGAACTGAGCCAGGGAATTCTTATTTTTTAAAGGTAAAGTCATCATTAATTGATTTGAAACTTCTACTTAAAGATATTATGGTGTTTTATTTTATAAATTTTAAATCTCTATTTTCTTTACCCACACCAAAAATACCAGTTCTCTGCAACACAATTATTAATGTTTTATTCCCCACTGTGTACATCAACAGCCTCAGAGTAACAATAATAACACCAGCATCAACAATATGAATATTGAAAACAATATAAAAATTAATTTTATTCTTTCTTTTCAAAGATACACCAGAAGTATTCAGTCAGTCCTGCGGTCTAACATGGGTGTTTAAATTTACATGCTGTCATTCTGTGTCATTAGGTCACAAGCTAGATACCCAGTCTGTGTATTTTGTTTTCCTCTCAATTTTTAGGTTTTCATTTTTTTTAAATTTAAGTTTATTTTATAATTATACCAAATCTTTTTAGCGCCAAAGTTAAATTTTAAAAGCAAAGTATATTCAAGTAGATATAGTGTCTGTTTCTCTTCCCTCTATTTTATTCCCTTCTCTCCCTTTATCTTATTCCCTTCTTAACACATAGGTAAGCAGGTTTTAACTTAAAAAAATTTTGGGGGGGCTGGAGTTGTGGCTCACTGGTAGAACAGTTGCCTTGCATGCGTGAGGCACTGGGTTTGATTCTCAGCATCTCATACAAATAAATAAAAAAAGGTCCATCAACAACTAAAAAAAATTAAAAAAAAAATTTTAAGCCACATTTAAATAAAGACAGATATGTGTACACCCCCTTTTTAGGTAGATGATAGGATTCCACATATACTTTACCATGTTTTTTTCACATAACAATATATCCCCATTCTCATAGTAGAATATAGAGGTATTCCTTATTTCATTTTATAGCTGCATAGTTCTGCATTGTGTGTTTGTAGTTTATTTATATCACTAGTTCCCTGTTAGTGGACATTTGGGCTATTTCCTCTCTTTACCGTTACAGATAGTGTTGCACTGAATAGCTTTGTGCTTACATGTTTCATGTTTTTACTGTTGCATCTTTGGGATACATTCCTAGAAATGGAATTCCTGGATCAAATGGGAAATGCAAATGCAATTTATTGAAATTTATATCCAATAAATTTCTTTCTGTATCCTCAGAATCTTTTTCTTCCTGATTCTTTTTTCATTATGTCTTTTATTGAAAAGCAGTATGTATTATTGAATTCTCTGGGAAAGAGATGTTCCTTAAACTATTTGACTTTCTCTTTAAGTAGGAGGACCAGCTTACATTTGCGGTGTTTGTATCTTGAAGGTCACTCAGGTGACCTTTTTATCTCAGTGATCCAGCTTTCTGGGTAATGGCATGATTTTCTGAATGTTCCTTAGAAGTTGTGTGACAATAGAACCTAGAAGATTTAGTTTTTAAATTGTTCATTCAGTTGTGGAACGTGGTTAGTGCGAGCTGACTTTTTGTGGAGTGGAAATTGAGGGATACAAATAAAACTTCTTCTAATAGTCACCCTTTATTGTGTAGGCACTGTGTATCAGGCCCTGTGCTAAGTGTAACTTTGCATACTTTATTTAATCTTCATGATAACACTTCATAGTGGGGTAGATTCTGTTCTCTCCATTTTATGGGTAAGCAAATTGAGATTCAGAGAGATTAGGAAAAACTTGATCTTGAGTTACAGACCCGTGAATGGTAGAGTTGGAAGATAGTCCAGCTCTTTCTTACTCCGTAGCTTCAGTTCTCATGTCATGAGTTGATTGATTAAATTATTTTATTTTTATTAGGAGATTTTTAAAAAATTTTTTAAAGTATTCTTTTTTATTAGATGATTTGTCATTCATTTGAAATTCTTGAATTGGTGCTCGTACATCGCTTTGACATTGATTGTCTTTGAATATATAGAATGTGCAGTACACTGGAAAATCCAGAGGTGGATCAGGTGCAGCTTCTACCTCTAAGGAGCTTAATACCTAGTGTAAAAAAGGTATAAATACATAAGAAATGAGCTTCTTAAATTTGTTTAGAGTGGTAAAATACAAGCTTTAAACTTATTTATGTGATTTTAGATTCTTACCAACCAATAACTATTATAATGAAATAGGAGTTCTATCTGTGTGCCTTTCTTTTTTTCATTGTGAAATGGTGAAGGCATTAGTTTTAGGTCAGTCCCAGAAACGTCTCCATTTTTCTGCTGGTAAACGAAAAGTGTGTAAACTGTTTATGGTTTTAATGTGGATATCCTGAAGTTTAGGTAAATTCTTATGTTCTTGAATTTTGTGTGAGTCGTAGCAATGGATTGAAGAAGTTATAATACTTATGCCTTGTTTTCTTCGTCTTTTGCACTAATTATTGTCTTGATGTGTTCTTTAGCTTGATAACTATGGACAGCAAGAACTTGGAGATCTTTTTGTGAACTATAATGTAAAATCCCCCACTACTGGGAATGATCTGTCCCCACCAGTACCTTTTAATTTAATGTTCAAGACCTTCATTGGACCTGGAGGAAACATGCCTGGGTACGTATCACAGTTTATTTGTGTAACCAAGTTATTAAAATGGCTTGTAATAAAGGTAAATGTCAATGCTGGGAAGGAAAAAATTTGAAGTTATATATAGAAAGTGCAGATGAATATACTAAAGAGAAAAAATGACTGCCATATTCTTAAGTTTTATTTTTTATAATTCTTAATATAATCACTTTCCTGTTTTTAAAACTATAAACATAACAGAGTGTGATCTGTTAGTTATAGTTGTATAGGGGAAGGGCAAAGAATGATTGCTGAAGTGTGCTTTAGCACAGCTGTCCAGTAGAACTTTCTGCAGCGATGGAGATGTTCTAGGTATGTTAGTCACTAGCCATGTATGATTGTTGAGAACTTGAATTGAGACTTGTGCTACTGAGTAATTGAATTTTAAATTTATTTTAATTTGATTGATAGGTATTGGGGATTGAACCCAGGGGTGGTTTATTACTAAGCCACATCCCCAGCCTTTTCTTTGAGATGAGGGTCTCACTCAGTTGCTTAGGGTCTTGCCAAGTTGCCAGAGCTGGCCTTAAACTTGGGATCCTGCCTCAGCCTTCAGAGTTACTGGGATTACAGGTGTGTGCCATCACTCCTAATGCTTTTTAATTAAATTTAAATAGGTCTGTTAATGATGTCCTATCATTGAACAGCATAGATATGGCCTATTGATCTGAAAGTAGAAGTTTTTCACAGACTAAACAAATCTGGATAGTTTATAAAGGGATCTGGAATTGGAAGCTTTTTCTCCAGATTTCCAGTCCACTGTTAATAAACACAGCCAATGTTTCATTTCGTAGGGTCAGATATTTTTTCTGTGGATTTGTTTTAGAGTAAAAATAAGTTTTAATTTAATTTTAATTAATTGTGACAAAATGTTCACAGCTTATTCTTTTATAAGATAATAGGATGAGCCAAGCATGGTGGCACATGCCTATAATCTCAGACACTCAGGAGGCTGAGGTTAGAAGATCGAAAGTTTGAGGCCAGACTTAGGCAGTTAAGCAACTTATTTTTAGACCCCATCTCAAAATAAAGGGATGGGGATGTAGCTCAGTAGTAAAATGCCCTTGGGTTCAATCCCTAGTACCAAAAAAAGGGAAAAGATGCCAGGTTGATGTGGGATATTTTGTAGAAAGAAGCCAATGGTAAACTTTGCATTTTGATAGTACATAGAGATTTTATAAAATGATGTGTATTCTCTGACCCAGACATTTCGCTCCTGGGAATTCCTAAGGAAATAATTCAAAAGGAAAGGAAACTATGCTTATAAAGAATATATAAAGTGAAAGTATATATAATCTACTTATCCATTAATTTGAGAATGGTTAAGAATTATAATAAAGTAGATCATTTTAATATAATACTTTGCCACTGTTAAATGTAAGATTTTTTTTACAATTATTTAGAAAATAAATAAAAGAAGTAACACATAATTTTATTCACATCATGTATTAATACACACATAAACTGTAGTTAATACTTGGATGAAATCTGTAAAGAACCACAAGAATGAAAGAGTGGTCATGTACATGAAGAGAGGGTGAAATTTTAGATGTCTTTTTTCCTTGGTCTTGAAGTTGTTTTAATAACACTTATTTGGAAGTAGGCCATTGAGAACACTTTCCTAAAGGGGGTTTTGCATAGAGTATCTTCTGTGAAATTGAGGTGAGGGCAATAATGATAGCATTTTTTTTTAACCGTTTATTTAAAATATGAAGAAATAAATGAAGCCTTTGGCTGAAAACAGAAAATACTGCAGAGGATAAAATAGTATGGGAATCCTTGAAAATGTCCTGGCTTGGTGGGATGATGGATGTGTTTAGCAAACTCTAATGTTAAGCCTTAGCCCATACTGACTTCTTTTTTGATCCCACAGTTATGTTTCATTTTGTGGATTAACAGAGGTTTTATTTTTGGAGGGAACCAAAATTATCCTAATCTATACTTCTATGCAAATGTTTGCTCAAGAGGACATCATCAGAGGTTTTAGGGGCACTGTGAAAGAGCGGGTATTTTGACAACTGGAGTAATCCAATAAAATGACAGTGCTGCAGTGGTCTTGCCATACCAGTTACTTAATCTATTTTCTGATACTTCTATGAGAATATTTGCTACAGAGGAAGATATCTGTTTCTAAAACTTTGTCTTAGGGCCTGTACAGTTTTGTTGTGAAATGGTTTATTTGAGAATTTTGAGATTTATATATAAAATTTCATGTTTGTTATAAAATATTATTTTTTTCTTGATAACAGACTGATCCACTTAACTTTTTAGGTATTTGAGGCCAGAAACTGCACAGGGGATTTTCCTGAATTTCAAGCGACTTTTGGAATTCAACCAAGGAAAGTTGCCTTTTGCTGCTGCCCAGATTGGAAACTCTTTTAGAAATGAGATCTCCCCTCGATCCGGACTCATCAGAGTCAGGTACTGCCCTTGACATTGAGTTAGAAGTGAAAGATCGCCATTTTGAAACTATTCTGTGTTAGTACCAATTACGGATTTATTTTTGTCTTCTCTGTGTTCTTTATATTTTGTAATCTCCAAGTGTAATACCTGGGATAATTGGCGGTTTTGAATAATGGAAGTATGTTTGAATGGAAAGGTAAGAGGTGGGAAGTAGCTTAAACTTCTTCCTTGCTCCAAGATCATCTTTTTTCCATGTTCATCATATGTTTTGAGGATGTTAAGCTCTTGATTTTCTGAACCAATTGCAGTTTGGGCAGTGTTGCTTTTTGTGGGGGCAGATGGTGTGGAGTTATGACAAGAGGGTCACTGTAGTCCAGTGCAGACAGCTTTGCTGGAGAGTGTTTCAGTAATCAGTTGGTATTATGGATACAACCTCTAGATATTTGGGGAAGCCTTTAACAAACTTACCCACTTGCCTCTGTTCTAAAAATGTGCTTTTGTCCGTTATATCCAGGGATATGTGGGAAGGCATATAGGCACTGTTCACTTCTACTGTTTAGAAATGTATTTTGACTTAGTTGTTTATGACTTGAGCTTTTAGTGATTTCTATACATTTTCTTCCTGATGTCATCTCTTAGAGTGACTCATTCTATAAAAAAATAGGTTGGAATAGTCATACTGAACTTTTTTAGGCACTGAAACTATTCTCCTAGTCCCAAGGCACCACCCTTTCCTCTCTTCTTACTTGCTGTAATTATAGACATAGCCATAGCCTGTCCCAGCCACTGACTGCAGATCAAAGTACCCAAGGCACCTGCCTGATCTTGTTAGTCCCACGGTGCCGTCTGTGAGGAAATACCTCTACCTGTTAACCAAACTGTCTTCAGAGCTGTAGTCCCTTCAGACTTGTGGGTTAGAAATGAGAGATGTCATGGAGGATGTATGTACAACCTAAAGAAAGGGGTGGGAAGGGCCCCTTTTAGGTTTTCATGTAGAAAGAGAGGTAATCAGAAATTTAAGGTATTATGAAAATGAAAAATGTGTGAGATTTGAGTCTGTTATTTCCCAAGGTCTGGGGTTTTTTTGTTTTTCTTTTTGTCTTTTGGTTTCTCCTGTTCCAATGGTACCCTGACACGTGCACTTCCCCAGTACTTATACTGACCTTGTCTAAATCTAGTGTTTGGGAGAAGAGTCTGGGGCCTATAGAGTGGGAAAACTAGCTCAGAATTGTGTGATCACAGGGGTTAGTGGGAAATGACTAGTGGCTCATTTCCACTTCAAAGTGTCCTGCCTGGTTTTGACTAGTTTGGTTATGCACATCATCAACATCCCCCGTGGGAGCACCAGGATTGGTTTGTTCAGTGTTAAGATTTCTTCTTGATCAGAGTTATCAGGTGATGAGTCTTTCTGTAGCGGTAATTACTTTTTTTTTAAATAATTATTTTTTAAAAAAAAATACTAACTCTTTCAGAAGTATCAGGTTGCTCATCTGAAGCTTTTTAAAATTTTTTGTGTTTGGTTAGTTCTGTCTTCCTGGCTTCTGTATACAGTCTCTAACTCATGGATAAGAGACAGAGTTGGTCAAATAAATGTTGCCTCCCGTCTGTGAACTAAGGTTGCCTTTTTTTTCCCAAGATAAATAAGGTGACGTTTTTATATGTACACTGAACTGATTCCCACAGATAGGCTAATTAAAGTCTCTCTCAGGAGACTGGAATACTTCTCACAAGAATAGTTACCTTTATTTTTGTTGTTTTGGCAGTAAGAATACTCAAGATCTGCTTTCTTAGCAAATTTTAAGCATTCAAATTAGAAATCCATTGGATTAGACAAAGGGAAACAAAGGGAAGGGAAGTGGGAGGGGAATAGGAAAGACAGAATTAATTGGTCATAACTTTCCTAGCCCTATATTTGCATATACAATCAGGGTAACTCCACATCATGTGTAACCACAAGAGTGGTTTATTCTTTGTGTATGTGTATATATATATATATATATATATATATATATATATATATATATATATGTATATTCTGCCAATATACACTCTACTGTTATGTATAACTAAAAAGAACAAATTTAAAAAAATTTTTAAGCCTTTATTCCCAAACTGAAATTCTAGATAGACGTCCTAAATATGCCATTTTCATAGCACCGTTTTTGCAGCACCTGTTTTGAGGATTCTGAGTAGGGCCTTTAATTTATCTGCCCCACATGAGGATGTGCAGTTCCTGTCAGCCCAGGTACAAACTGTGCAGACAAACACCACATTTGTCCCTCACATTGCTTTGTGCACAGATGTTTGATAGTTGTTCAAAGATGATTAAGACATAGGTGCTACAGGACTAAATAAGGGGTACCATTAAAAAATAAAATTCAAAAAATAAAGCTCTTTTGCAGTGCATTTCGTGTGTTTTTAGGACCCATTTAAGAATTTTATATTGCTTCTAAAACATCTGAAGTAGTCTTGAAAGTACACCAGTAAATGTGATTTGTTGTTTTTAAAAGAAGAGAGGTTTGATTTTGCCTCATACAATTACCTCCCAGCACCTCATCTCCCCCTGCAATAGCTATTAAATTGCCATTCAGAAAAATCTTTTTGAGAAGCCATTACTTTGTGCATATTTATTTCATCGTTATGCATTGAGCTTGATGTTGTCTTGTTCAATTTTTGTCTGCTGTCCTTTGCCATGAATAACACTTTATTTAAGAAGCTCTTACTCTAAAGAAACCATCTGCATAGTGCCATTATCATGTATAGAGCAGTTAAAAGAAAAAAAGAAACCAAACTGCTATAAAAGCTAAAGAACCATTTCAGTCCACTTTTAATTTCCCGTTCTTTGAAAAGTCAATATTGGTTGCTTCATTTAGAGTGTATTTATAAAGACTTACTGATGCTTTAAGAAAAAACATTTTATTTGGATGTCACTACTCGATATCTCAACGTATGTCTGCATGTGTGTGTGTGTATGTTGGGGGAGATATTAAGAATCAAACCCTGGACCTCTAAACTACTAGGCAAACACTCTACCACTGAGCTACATCCCTAAGTCTTTTTATCTTTTTTTTCAAGACAGGGTCTTTCTTTAGTACCCCAGGCTGGTCTCAATCTTGAGCTCCTGCCTCAGTCTCCAGAATAGCTAGGGTTATAGGCATATACCACCATGGCCAGTTGTAAATTTAAAATTTGTTATTAATCTGCCTTTTAAAAATTGTTTTCAGTTAAAACTAACCCCATCTTTTTGGATTTGGTTAGGTGGAAGAAATCATTATTTGAGAGAAGTTTATGGTTATTTAAAATAGTGAATTAAAAAGTTTAATTTTATTATTAATATTGCTTTTATTTTCAGTGTTAAGGATTAGATCCAGGACCTTGTGCATTCTGAGTACATGCTCTATCACTGAACTACACCCCTAGGCCAGTTTTTAATGCTTTTAAAAATAACCAGGCTGGGGATGTTGCTCAGTGGTAAAGCATTTGCCTAGCATCTGTGAGTCCCTGGGATTGATCCTTAGTTACTTCAAAACAAACAAGCAAACACAATTATGTAGACAAACCCAATCAAAACATTTTTTTGTTCCTTCCCTTAAGAAACCATTTTTTTTTTTTTTTTTTTTTAATTTTAGTAATAAGCTATTCCTAGAGTCAGGGCCTTTATCAGTATAGAATGCATTTGAAAATAGGGGCCTTGTTTAGTGTTTTTTAGTTAAGCATGCAGATTTTATCCCTTATATTTTTGTTTTCAGAGAATTCACAATGGCAGAAATTGAGCACTTTGTAGATCCCAGTGAGAAAGACCATCCCAAGTTCCAGAATGTAGCAGATCTTTACCTTTGTTTGTATTCAGCAAAAGCCCAGGTCAGCGGACAGTCTGCTCGGAAAATGCGCCTAGGAGATGCTGTTGAACAGGTAAGATGCAGGAGTAATTCAGATATTGCCAGTACAGGGTTTGCAGGGCTTACCAAGTTCTTTTTGTACTGGCTGATAAAATATTTTATTTTAGCAGTCATATTTTTATACAGTCATTCATTTTATATTTTGTTTGTTTGCAGTGCTGGGGATCAAACCTAGGGTATTGTGCATGCTAGGCAAGTGCTCAGCCACTGAGCCTTGCTCCAGTCCCTACACAGTATTTGTTTTTATATAGAATTCTTATACAGTATTATCACATTGAGGGAAAAATCACCCGAATATCCCAGTTTCTGGATTGTGGGGCTAAACACACACAAAAAAAGTTTAGCAGAGTGATATTGGGAAATTGAGCTTTGTTTAAATTGTGCCTCACTGGTCCACTTTTAACATTCTGTGTAACTGCGAGGGAGACAGATTTTGGTTCAGGAAAGCAAGGCTGCTGGATTCTAAGCTCTTCTGCATTACCCATATCAGTTGGTGATAAGGCCTTGGAGGTAGCAGAATTTCTCTAAATATTCTCCAGGAGATAAGAGGGGGTGAAAAAACAGTAGCTGCTTCCTGGACGACTTGCCTTCAGACCATTGAGCTTCCTGGCCCTGAAAACGTTAAAGTTGAGGCTGGATGATAACTTGCTACCCATTTTGCAGAGAGAATCTCTACAGTGGTGAGAGATGGGGCTAGATGATTTCTAAGATTCTTCCAGTATTAAAATCATAAGATTACATGTATTGAATGGGGTTTGCAGATTTCAATGGGTAGGAATACATTAAAATCCCTTTAACATGCATTATTAATTTTGTGTATCTTTTTTCTTTCCTTCCTCCATGCTTACTTGCTTATTTATTTAGGGTGTAATTAACAACTCAGTATTAGGCTACTTCATTGGCCGCATCTACCTCTACCTCACAAAGGTTGGAGTATCTCCAGATAAACTTCGCTTCCGGCAGCACATGGAGAACGAAATGGCCCATTATGCCTGTGACTGTTGGGATGCGGAATCTAAAACGTCCTATGTAAGTAGAATGGAATGTTTTTTACTCTGGTTTCCACATTGTTAACTTAAAAAATCTGTTATCACAGTTGTGCTTTGTGGACTTAAAGTCGTAATGGAACAAAGAAAAGAGATCTTTTCCTGAACAAAACAGCAAAAGTAGTCTTATGAGGAGCGGGCTGTTCTGTGTCACAGGAGGAGCTGCTTGGAGACACAGATAGCTTCTTCAGACAGATAGAAAAGATTGATGGTGATGGGGCAGTGCTGGTGTGTGTGTGTTTGGTGCTGTCCAGTGTTATTGGTGACCTCTCTGAGTGAAGCTAAGATGGGGTGGCTTCCTGATGTCAGGAATCCCAACAACTGTTAGAAATGCTGGTAGGGTGATTAAAGAAAGTTGTAGTACTCTTAGATTAGAGAGCTGTTTGGTAGTTTGAGGAGATATACTAGTAGATTCTCATCTCATTTAAGAACTGCCTTTTCTCTAAAAATTCCGACAAGATGTCTAGGTTACCTCTGCATTGTACCCTCCCATGCTTCTGTATGTGAACATTAGTACTAAACTTAGGAATGAAAGGCATTTGAATATAGAAGATTCTTTCTGTGTTATTGGCAGTGGTAATAAGCTGATATCCAAAACAAGGACCCTGAGAATCTTTTGTCACATCCCTTATTGGATGTTCTTGAGTTCTTCTCTAGAGAGAGGTGGCTTTAGCCTGGGATCATTGGGTTAACCCAGAGTCATGGGTTTTAATTTGTAAACTGGCTTTTTTTTTTTTTTAATGGATTCCTTTTTTTTTTTAATTAAAAGTAAAAATAGTCATGTTAAAGTATGATTTCTTTTTACAAGGAAAAAATAATTCTGAAGACTTATACATTGCATGCTTGTTCCCCAAAGGGCTTTGTGTCTCTTCTGTATATTTATAAATTTTTCTATGAAGGCAAACATTTTCTGTGAAGGATCAAGTAGTTAATATTTTTGGTTTGTGGGCCCTGTATGGTCTCTGTTGCATATCTTCTTGTTGTTTTGCAACCTTAGAAATGGTAAATGCCATAAGCTACCGGGCCTTGGTGTGTCTGAGTTAGATTTTTTTTCCTCCTTCTTTTTTTTTTTTAAATATTTATTTTTTTTAGTTTTCGGCGGACACAACATCTTTGTATGTGGGGCTGAGGATCGAACCTGGGCCGCACACATGCCAGGCGAGCGCGCTACCACTTGAGCTACATCCCCTCCTCCTCCTTTTTTTGCAGTACTGGGGATTGAACCCAGTGGTACTCTGCCTCTGTGCTACATCCCCAATCTTTTCTGTGTTGAGACAGGGTCTCAAGTTTTGCTAAGGCTGACCTCAAACTTGCAATCTTCCTGCCTCAGCCTCCCAAGTAGCTGGAGTTTAGGCATGTGCCTGCACCTGACTTCTAGATTATAAACACATTTGCATTTATAAGTGCGTAATAATATGCATATCTCTTATAGTGGCTGTTATTGATGTTGTTTTAAATATATTCTTTTTCCATTGTGGAATTAGGAAAGAATATAATCAGCTAGGTTTTTCTTATCTAATTTTTTTTAGCAAGCTTGCTTGACATATGCCAAAATTTTATGTAGTATCTCAGGAGTATAAGTATCATTAATTTCTTTAATTTTTTTTATTTTCTGGGATTTCTTTTTATTTTCAGATTAAACAACAACAAAAAAATTTTTCCTTTTGTACAAGAGAAGATCATTTTTGTGAGGCTAGTAGGTACTTTGTCCAGAGAGAATAGTGGGTTTTGCCCAACTCATTTTGATACTGATTACAAATTTGAACCAGTTCTACATGTTTTGTCTATGCTTACATTTAATTTTGGTAATTAACTCCTAGAATGTATTAGTTTAGCCCATTGTTGAGATAGGGCAATGTAAATCTCTCTGGAAAATAAAGACTACTTTGTGTACAATATTAGTTATACTTTCTAGATTTGTTAGCTCTGTGAATTGTAAAACTATTCCTGTTTCAAAAATTTATAAAATCAAATTGGAAATTCTATGATTGAATATCCTACAATATTTGAAAAGGGCTTATACTGTGCATGCATTTGTGAACAAACTCAATGTAAGCAATAAATGTTTTTTATCAATTCTGTTGTCTTAGGGCTGGATTGAGATTGTTGGATGTGCTGATCGTTCCTGTTATGACCTCTCCTGTCATGCACGAGCCACCAAAGTCCCTCTAGTTGCTGAAAAACCTCTAAAAGAACCCATATCCTTTCTGGTCACTGCATACTCAGGCTTAAGTGCAAACATCTTGTCAATATATAAGTTCCAGTCTGTACTTCATTCTGTGGGTGAATGGAGAAGTTTTGGAGTTATGGTAGTATTATGGTTTGGATCTGGAGTGTCCCCCAAAGGCTCATGTGTTGAAGGCAGTGCAGTAATATCATATCCAGAGGTAAGGCTTTTAGGAAATGATTGGATTATGAGGACTCTGGCCTCATTAGTGGGTTAACCTATTTGATAGGATAATAATTTTAATGAACTCCTGGGAGGAGGTAGAAACTGTAGGCAGTGGGCATGGTTGGTGGAAGTATGTCATGCTTTTGGGGACTATATTTTATTACTGGCCTCTTCTTCACTCTCAGAGCAATGGATCGAGTCCATGGACGATAGAATGAAACCTCTGAAACTGTGGACCACGATGAACTGCTCCTTTAAATTGTTTATGTCAGGTGATTTGGTCACAGCAATGAAAAGATGACTAACGTTTGTTTAAACCTGTTAGTTATATTGCCCTCATTGCTTCTTTCCTATTTTCTATACTTATGGTCTGATACGGAAAGTCAGTATTTGACCTTTAGAAGAAGCACATTCAGAAAAATGCTCTGAACATCTTTCAGAGTGTTGACCCATTTTCTGTTTTGTTTGAGGTTACATTTTTCCATACCTAAACTTGTGGACCCCTACATAGAGTGCATCTGGTAAATAATTGTTCTGTGAAAAGATGATTGCCATTTTATGGTAAATAAAATAATTTAGCTTACATTGTTCGTGTATTAGCAAAATAGAAGTTTTCTTTCTTCCTTTGTGTCTTTCTTTTGTATTCAGGATTGAACTCAGTGGTGTTCTACTTCTGAGCTATGTCCCCAGCCCTTTTTGTTTTATTTTGACAGGGGGTCTTGCTAAGCTGCTGAGGCTAGTCTTGAACTTGTGATTTTCCTTCCTTAGCCTCCCAAATTGCTGGAATTACAGTCGTGTGCCACTGTACCTTGCTGTAAGTTTTCTTATCAGAGGCTGAGGATGTGATCTGTGAACTGGTTTCTTAGGGTAGGCCAGTGACGGGAAATAGACCTTGTTGTATTTGGCATTTTAGAAATGAATTAATTGTTACCCAAAGTTTTTGTGTTATGGATTAAATTATATTGCCAATTAGGTATAATATTCCTTTTATCTCAGTGTAATTGAAAAATTCTCTATTGGTGGTGTTTACTTATTTTTAAGTGAAGTTTGTTGAAGTGATTTTGGGGATAGTTGTTTCATTTTGCACTTAAAATCAACCTACATAGGATCTATACTAGAGAACTGGTGATGTTTTAAGTTAATGACTGACTTCAAGATCATTTTCCATAGTACTGAGGCAGTGTTTTTTGTGATCCTTGACTACTCCATACAAAACAGTTAATGTTGTTCAGTTTGAACCCAATAAGGGAGCAGTTGGTAAAGCGTACAAAAAAGATGCAAAGCTGGTGATGGAGTACCTCGCCATCTGTGATGAATGTTACATTACAGAAATGGAGACACTACTGAATGAGAAAGGGTAAGATTTAAGATGTTCACTTTTCACTGGGCTCCAGTCATATGTCCTCTCTGCCTGGTTCTGAAAATTAGGGTGATATTAGTTTCACAAGAAATGTTTTGCATGTAAGTGCTGCTTGTGGCTTCATTTAAAGAACTGCCTTTGCTAGGATTTTGGCATTATGGCCTGGTAATGATTTGAAATAGATGGTAAAGATCTTTTTCTTTTCTAAAGATTTTCTTAGAGAAAGAGACTTGTCCAAAGTAGTTTCTAAGGAAGGAGTAGAAGTTATAGCTCCTGTCTCAAAAGTAACTGTTCTGTTTTTGGAGAGCTGGAGTTCTTTCTGTGAATTGTTTTAGGCATAAAAATAAAAACAGTAGTGAAGAGTCTTAAGGAATACAGTAAAATCCAACACTAAACAGTGTAAAATTTCCAGTGTCTGGCAAGTAATAAAGTTATACACCCAAGAAAGCAGGAAAATATGACTCAATGACGAGGAAAAGTCAGTTAAAACATGCAGAAATAACACACATGCTATGATAAATATATAAGGATTTAAAAATAGTTATTGTAAGTACATTTCATGATATAAAGGACATAAAGGGAAACATGAATGTAGTAAATGAGAAGTGAAAATATATGTTAAAAAGAACCAAATGGAGCACCAACAGGTAATATCTCAAATGAAAATTGTGCTGGACAGAATTAACAGTAGATTAAACATCGTAGAAGAAAAATCATTGAACTTAAAGGCATAGCAACAGAAGCTATTCAGAATAAAGTGTAGAAAATAAGAGACTGAAAAAACATCCTGTGAGACAGTATTAGGCAGTTAATATGTGAAATTGAGAGTCACAGAGAGATGGAATATGTAGAAAAAAATATCAGATGAAGCCAGACATGGCCGTGCTTGCCTGTAATCTCAGCAACTGGGGAGGCTGAGGAAGAAGGATCACAAATTTGAGACCAGCTTTAGCAACTTAACAAGACCCTGTCTCAAAAATTAAAAGGGCTGGGGATGTGGTGCACTAGTTAAGCACCCCTGGGTTCAATCTCCAGTACCTTAAAAAAAAATAGATGATATGGTAGCAGAAACATTTGTAGTCTCTCATAAATGCTCATTTTTTCAGAGTAACTTTAAACATCATTGTATTGTTTTTTGTATAGCCCTCCAGCTAAGAATGGTTTTTACATTTTCAAAGGGTTTTCTTTAAAGACAAAAAAAAAAAAAAAAAAAATACCAAAACCAAATCAGATCAGATCAAAACCCCAACAAAAAACCCCAAAATTAGAAAACACAAGAGATCACAATTTGTGCACCCTTCTCATTTAGGCTAAGTGAAAGAATCCTTACACAAAAGATGGTATGTGAAACTCTAGGAAAGACAAATCCAGCTTAGAATGCTGGAATGCAGAAAAGTGAGTGGTTGGTGAGAAGTTGGGAGGACAGATGGGAGAGAGACCCAAGGGAACCTTTGGGGCCTTGGTGGAAGATGAGCATTTGCAAGTTGAAGATAAAATTATCCTTTTTAGTAGAAAGATGTTTAAACATTTCTGTTCTTCTAGAATTAACATCTGTTTATGCTCCATCATCATCAAACCTATCGATATAACACTACTTAGATATCATCCACAACAAGACAGTTTGCTTTTATTGATTCTTAATAATGACCATCTCCTTGCAAATCCTGCCCTTTTAGATAGCTGTTAGCTGTGTAGATAGCTGTTATCTGCATGTACACTGTACACACAGAATACCTGTAACAGTGTCTGCAGAGGAGCCTTTAGTGCATGCATTCACAAACTTTAGACAGAATACTAAAACCAGAAGAAATCCCTGAAACCCATGCAGATGAACATGAGATAATCATTGGTAGAAATTAGCAAAATGCAATTGAACCAAAAAAATAAAAGCATTTGTGTGCACTAACTACATAGCTTCAAGGCAACCGCATGAGGGCGCTCTTTCTCAGCACTGAGCTGCTGGAAGGCCAGAGAAATCCAAATTGATCTTAGATGAGTGAGAAATACCTTACAAGCTGAAATACAGGTATTGCTTGAGGTGCTTTATAAAGATGAATTCTTGTACCCTGAAACTGAATGGGCATATCTCAGGACATGAACACATGGCAGCCAGTGATTTTTGGGGGGGAAATAATACTTTATATTGACATGTGAAACAATTGTTAAACTTCTTTTAAGCAGATCTTCATTAAGTGTCAGTCTATTTTGGAAATGGTGTGGCAGTTTTAAGACTATTTCTGCAAGACGACAAGCTGGTCTATTTCTGCAAGATGACAAGCTGGTTCATTTTTAACATTTGTTGACAACAGTAATGAGAACAGTGGTCATTTACTAGCAGGCAGGCACATTTTTGACATATCTCTTATTTTTAAAATGATTTTTTTTAAAACGCTGTTATTTAGCCTTGATCTCAAAACCAGAGGAATTTGTCATTAAGTCACTAGTGGAATTTTTAAAGCTAGTCCAATTTGTGAGCATTTCCTCAGAATCCAGTTTGATGTTATTGTTGAGATAATAATTAGGTATTCCTTATGAAATAATATGGATTTCTGGAGAGTTGACAAGGTTCTATCATACTTAAAATGAGAACAGTTTAGCAGTCTGAAAAACTTTAAATTGAGGCACGAGGTTGCATATTTTAATTAATATATAGTGTGGTTTTTTGTTTTTTTGCAGGGAATTCACTATTGAAACGGAAGGGAAAACATTTCAGTTAACAAAAGACATGGTCAGTGTGAAGAGATTCCAGAAAACACTACATGGTAAATTTATGAAAATAGTAAAGAGACAAATATTGCTCCTGAATTAAAAAAAAAAAAAAGTCGTACGACATAATTTTATAGAAATTTTGAAGAGAAAAATTGTGGCATTAGCCACAGCCATAAATTTTGTGACTTTAAGACATTTTTTTTTTAACATAATTGTACTCCCATTTAAAAAATAATGTATAATACTGCCTTTATACTTCCTGTGGCTTGGGGTTCATTTGAAGAATATTTTTGATTAAGTTTCTTTTGTGGGAGTGGTGAGTTTGGGGTCTTATTTTAAGGACAATTCCTCTTGTTTTTTAAGAAAAAGAGGGAACTCACATCTGTCACCCTGGGTCATCTTTGGCAAAACAACTCTTTAAAAGGTTGTTGAGGCTAGTGATCTCTCATGCTTTTTTAAAAGCTAAGAAGATTTTATTTGTATGTTTATTTTTTTAAAGAATAAATTCTATGAATTGGGCAGTATTTTGGAATACACATGAAGGATGATGGTGGTTTTTTGAGTGTTTGAAAAACTGCTACTCTGGAGAGAGCAGGCCTCTCTTTCCATGTGTTCATGCCTGCCTTCTTGCCAGGCCTGAGCAAGCAGGTGTGGGAAGAAGCAGGGGCTCCTCATGCTTTGGTGCTTTAGCCATCATCCTGGCAGTTGTTTCAGAGCTGTGGTTCCTTATTAGGCTGCCATGGAAGAGTGGGCAGAAGAATACTGTAATTATATTTCCAAAATATATTCTCAGTATTTATCACAGACCAAAGAATATCCTAGCTGGGGCACAGTGGCCCATGCCTGTAATCTCAGTGCCTCAGGAGGCTGAGGCAGGAGGACTGTGGTCAAGTGCCCCTGTGTTCAATCCCCTGTAAACCTGCATCACCCCCCACCCCCCTGCAAAAAAAAAAAAAAGAAAGAAAGAAAATCCTCTCTTTAGAACCCATGAGCTTTTGGTCCTACTTATTATGTCTAAAACATAAATTCCCCATTGTCATAGGTTAACTTTAAACCTTAATGGTACTTGGTGCTTTCTTTTCAAATAGTAGTAATTATTAATTCATCTCTTGGGTTTACCACAGGTGTGTCTGATCTGTGGGAAGTGCCCCGGGGCCCCATAGAATGTGTTCTTTCCATGGGATGCGTCTCCCTGGGCAGGCTCTCTTCCTTTCAGGGCCTCCCAGGGGAGAACTTGGAGATATAATGCCAGTAACTTGGCTCTGAATGAGTTCTCACTAAGATTACAAGCTTAAAAAGTGAAAGATAGGCCATGTTATACTGGTTGCATGTAATAATTGTTTTTATTAATTTTGTCAGTGATGGTGATGGGTTTTTAATTGTGTCAAAGTCTTAATGAAAACTCTTCATTTTTGATGCTTTCTGTAGAGGCAAGGCAGACAGTAGAGTCAGATGGTACTTGCTTTCATTTATAGCTTATTTATTGGGGAAGGAATGCTCCTGTCAAGTTTCATTTTTAATGCTATATGAACAAAGAATTAAATTTTGTGCAAATTTCCTTTACTTCAACTTTTTCCCCCAAGGTGACAATATTCCTACCAGGAAATAGCTTTTTTTTTTTTTTTTTTGGTGGTACTAAGGATTGAACCCAAGGGCACTCTACCTCTGTATTACATCCCCAGCCCTTTTAATTTTTTTGAGACAGGGTCTTTATCTGTTGCCAAAGCTGGCCTCAAGCTTGTGATCCTCCTGCCTTAGCCTCCTGAGTAGTTGGGATTATAGGTGTATGCCACTATGCCTGTTGGAAAATGGCTTTTATGAATGTTCTGCTTTTTGCCATGATGTAGAGAGATCAAAATCCATCTAGAGTAGAGATATATGTAGTGCTAAAAATTGTTTAGCGAGGCTCCAAAATGCATTATTTGGTATTTGAGAGAATGTCATTGAATTTTTCTTATACAGTGGAAGAAGTTGTTCCAAGTGTAATCGAACCCTCCTTTGGCCTGGGCAGGATCATGTATACTGTATTAGAACATACCTTCCATGTACGAGAGGGAGATGAGCAGAGAACGGTAAGCTGTCTTGTATGGTGTGCTCTTCCTTTGGAGTGTCAGAAAATAAAACTTATTGAAATACATCAATAAGACAGGAATGATCCATTAGTTATTATTTACTGTCATATGCTAGTGATGTGTGCTCTCATCTTTGTTTAACTCTTTACAAAACAAAGTACTTTCATTCTGAGTTTTAGCATGTGGTTATTCCGGAAGCCATTGTTGTAGTTGCCTGGTACTCCTAGTTCTAAGAACAAATATGGGTAACTGTATTGCATTGGTGGAGGGAATGGTATTTTCTGGATATACTCATTTTCAGGAAATTGGGAATGATGAGAAATCTCATAGAATTGGACAAAACCACCAAACTGTGTCTATATACTTGTAAAGCATTCAAGGGAACTCTTTTGTTACTGTCTAGGGGTGCTGGGTTCATTGTCTCTATTCAGCAAAGAATTGAAGAACAGGACACAGAGATAGCAAGCAAGAAGTAGATTTGTTGCAAAAGCAACAGATACAGAGATAGACTTCTCCCAAGAGAAAGAGCCCCAGAGCTGGGAATCCTGTGGGGGAAATTTTGGCCTGTTTTTTTAATGGTTTCTGGAATTTCCTCCTTTCCTTATCTCCTCCCTTGTCCACACACTCCTCACTACTATTGATTGGTACCCCCTTTTCCATGCATCTGTTTTTGTTTTACTATTGGATCCTCCGCTTAGGAATACTGGTGTGGAAGTGTCTGTCTGACTGGGTCCCCTGTTTGTGTCCATGAGCAGGAAGTTGACCTCATCAGAACACCCTCTCCATGCTCCTTTGTTCTGCCCCTGCTCCTGACCTCCTCACTCACCATCTTTCCCTGACTGCCTGAGTCCTTCTGTATCTCCCTTACTTTCAAATTGCATCAAATTGTCTGGCATACTTTTGGACTAATTATGTAAATTCCTAGGTTCTATTCCATTGATTTCAATTTTTTTAGGCCTGAGACTCAGGGATCTGTGGGATTTTGTGTTGTTAAGTAAGAATCACGTACAATTCCAGTGTGTGGGTCTGACAGGCCATAAGTCAGGCAATATCTGGGAGATAGCTTTCCTGGTGTTCAGAGCGGAGATAGATGTTTATGAGAAGTCTCATCAGCTCCCGCAAGTTTAGTTTTGGTTCTGATGCTTTTGAGTCATGGCTCCATGCCTTTCACTTTTATCTTCTCATTCTGCCTTACCTCATCTTTCTCACCTCTGCTCTGCTTGCAGAAATTATATTCCTTTAATTTCTAGGGGGAGGGTTTTAGGCAAACTACTCAGAAGTGGCTTAAAAGGAGAGAGTGTATATATTAAATAAACTGAAAGAAATAGTGTAATTTGCTTGACCATTGTAAAGCTGAGCACGTATGTAATGTTGAACCTCAACTCTGATTCATTCCAGGGCATTTAACCTTGAGGAATGAACTGGTGAGCTGTAGGTGCCAGTGTTTTTAAAAGGTCTGGCACACTATTGTAATATGTAGCTAATAAAGTTGCTCTTTTAATCTCTGCCCTAAAGTTGCATCTTCATTTCCTGACATGAAGGAATAGTTCCTCATTCATTGGGTAGATACTAAGAACCTGGGCCGGGCAGCAGCCATACAAGTGTAAGCCTTGGTCCTTTTTGAGGAATGATGATATGTGTAACTGAGGTATTCTTTTTAGATGTCAAGTTTGCTTCATGCTTTTCCTGATTATTTTTCTAATAAAAAGGGTTTTAAAATATCTTTTAGCTGTTCCTTTGAATCTAACAATATTTATATAACTGGAGCTTTAAAAGACATTTCATAAAGGCTAAATAGGCATAAATTAGTTGCAGTGTTTTATGAATTGCATAGAGTCCCATATTCTCATGAAGAGAAATTTGATTAGGCTATGGGAAGCCAAAAATGTTTCTAAATTATTAGCACCTAGTCTCATGATCCATTTGCCTATAAATTTGGTATTGAAACATTGCTAGTGAAGTTCAAGAAATTATTTCCTATAAAAGCAGGCCTTCTCTCTCAAATTAAATAGAATTATCATATCACAGGATGGAGGAGGAGAGAGAATTCTAGCATTCTGTGATGTGGGCAGCCTTGTTACTGGAGCACAAAGTTCACTTACAGTGGAATATTGGTCATTGCTTGGCATTAAAGTTTAGTTAAGCTTTAATGCCAAAGGGGCGCCAAATAGGAATCTCTGTCATTCTCATTTTGCTCTACTGAGGACTGCACCCAGGGGTACTCCAGCACTGACTTGCATCCCTAGACTTTTTAAATTTTTTGAGACAGAGTCTTGCTTATTTGCCTTGACTGGGCTTGAACTTGGTGATCCTCCTACCTTAGCTTCCTGAATTGCTGGGATTACAGATGTGTGCCACTGCTCGAGGAGTTGTCAGTGCAGTGGTCTTGTGAATTAGAGAAAATGGTAGAGATCGGCTTTTAGGTAGAGAAACTAAGGTTCAGAAAGAATTTACCAAGATCACCCAAATTCAAAGCTACCAGTGAATTTTTTTGATTCTGGTTCTCCTGTTGTTTCTCTTTATAACACTGTTTTTCATGCCATGTTTTCTGGCATTTCGATAGTGAAATTATGCTTGGACACCCACTGTGTGTAATGTCTTATGGTTTGGGACATTGACATTTAGATATTTTTAAACTAATATGTTTGGATTTATTTCTTTTTAAACCTTCCAGTTCTTCAGTTTCCCCGCTGTGGTTGCTCCATTCAAATGTTCCGTCCTTCCACTGAGCCAAAACCAGGAGTTCATGCCATTTGTCAAGGAATTATGTAAGCAAATCCAATTGGGTAATCTCCATGGGAACACCATCAAGTAGACTAGATTTTGGGAAATGTATCATTTATTTCAATAAAAGTATAGATTGAATAAGCATAAATCTAAGCGATTTAGCTTCTGCTCCTGTTTCTAAAAGAATGTGCTTTTCAAGATGTTTTATTCCAGCATTGAGTGAGTCACAGTAGGACTCAAGAGTCAGATTTAGTGGCTTCTCATGAAGCCCTTCTGCTCTCTTCATCAGGCAGCCTGAGTGAAGAGTAGCAGCTCCAATGTATCTACAGCCACTGAGTCCATGGCACTGAACTGGACCCAGGTGTCATCTGATGCTGCCCATGTATTTCAGAGTAGGGAGGCAGAAGAATCCCTTGAACTCCTCAGGGCCATGCATATGAAGGTAGTGGAGTCAGGACCTGCCTTCTGGCCTGGTGCCTTGATCAGCCCATACCCCACAGCTGTGTCAGACGTAGATGAGAGGAAACACTTGGACTCCAGCATGTTTCTCTCTTGTCTTGATTCTTTTTACAAGTTTCCTGAGCTTGTAAGAAGCATTCAGATGATGTCAGAATTTACTCTCTCATTTTTTTATAATTTATTTTATTTATTTTGGACAGCGGAAGCCCTGACTAGGAATGGTGTGTCTCATAAAGTCGATGATTCCTCTGGGTCAATTGGGAGGCGCTATGCCAGGACTGATGAGATTGGGGTGGCTTTTGGCATCACCATTGACTTCGATACAGTGAATAAAACGCCTCACACTGCAACGCTGAGGGACCGAGACTCCATGCGGCAGATAAGAGCAGAGGTAATTGGTCTTCTTTTTGGCAGTTTAGTCTTAGGAATGAACACTACTTCCTATTGGTGTGAGTTGGATTTCGATGTATTTATGCTCCCTTTCCTTTCTTTTTTTCTTTATAATTTTATTGATAGACTTGTATCAGACAATGCCCAGATCCCCAAATCTGTTTGGCTTAATTATGAAAGTATCCATTAGTACCTCTGTAATATTTTATAGCCATTTAGATTGCTCTGGGCTCATTCTCCATCTGTTTGCTTTTATAGTTGTTTGTTTACTAGGTGAGAGAAGTGTGATCCCCAGAAGCTGTTGCCATAGTTTTATTGGCAGGCTTCTGGGGGCTTAGACATTTTTATCTTTATATTTCTATGTTAGTCCATCCGAAACAGAGAGTAATGTTTCAGAATTTTAGTTAATAGAAGGGAATCATGGACTGGGACAAGCACAGAAGGGGAATGAGCATGGTAAGGAAAAGGACAATCAGGCCCACGCCTGTAATCCCAGCGGCTCAGGAGGCTGAGGCAGGAGGATCGCGAGTTCAAAGCCAACTTCAGCAAAAGTGAGACTCTGTCTCTAAATAAAAAAAATACAGAATAGGGCTGGGGATGTGGCTTAATGGTCGAGTACCCCTGAGTTCAATCCCGGTTACCATCCTTCCACGCCCCTACCTCCTGCAAAAAAAAGGGGGAAAGTACAAAGTGGCCACTTTAATGGACAATTGCCTGGCTTAGAACAGGTTTTTAGTTATGTGCTCAGCTTGATAGAGAGTAATGAGGAAAATACAAAACTGCTTTTTTTCCAAAGGAGTTTATGATCTACTTCACATGTCATGGATTTCTAGCTTGTCTTTTTGCAAACAACCAGATTTGGCTACTCAGCACCCGCATTCCCATGTCTGTGGTTCTCAGAGAGTGGTCCCTGGACCAGCAACATCAGTATCACCTGGGAATGCAGTAGGCAGAATCTCTACCCTCAACCTATTAAATCAGAAACAGGAAGTTGTAGAGGGAGAGGAGAAGGCAGGGGAGGTGTTAACAAGCCCTGTACGTGATTCTGATGGCACTCAAGCTTGAGGACCACTGCTGTGTGGCAGCCAGTGTTCACTTACCCTGAGGAACAGCAGGCTCGCCTGACTCCCTTCAAACATGGTACTTGGTTGACTCTTCTTAATTAAGAGGTCAGATGTTAAGAGCTCCTGTTCTTAGAATTAAATTTAACACACGTATTTCTTTTTTTTTTTTTTTTGTGGTGCTAGGGACTGAACACACAGCCTCAGACATGCACATGAAGTCATTTCAATTGAACGTGGAGATATAGAATAGCGAGAAAGGCCTTGTGGCAGAATCGAGTTATCTAGGGGAGTTCCTGGGCTTTGTGAGCCCGAGGAAGAGCATGAATCCAGACCTGGGAGAAGAGTGAGTGTGATTAAGTAAAGGACTCAGGGGGATGACAGGAAACATCACGAAGGCCCAGCTTATAAAAGGACCTTGTCATATCCACGTTGTTTCAGCTCCATACTGTGCACTACCTCCTGATTTCAGGGTAGACCCTCCTTTTGAAAATCTAAGTAAGTTGGTTGCTACTTGGATTTCTTTTTCCTTTTCCCCAGGTCTCTGAACTGCCCAGTGTTGTCCGCGATCTGGCCAATGGCAGCATCACGTGGGTTGATGTGGAGGCCAGGTATCCTCTTTTTGAAGGGCAAGAAACTGGCAAAAAAGAAACAATCGAGGAATGAGAAAAACCTTGGCAACTTTTGACAGCTTGTTCTAAATAAAAAAATAAAATAATTCTTATCACATCCACTTTACCAAAACAGCAGCATTGTTATTACTCCCAGGAACTGTATTGTATCCTAGTGACTGCCTGATTTTACCCCCACAATTAAAGTTGAAGGAATTCTGAACAGTTTATAATTCATTGGTCTGTGTTCCCACTTTTTCAACAAAGCTACTTCTCCCATCAGACATGCTTATGGCTTAATATTAGACATGATTAATTTGCTTTAAAAATCAACAGCATAATTTATTGGGATATAATTTACATACATAGATTTAGCCTGTACTAAGTGTAATTCACTGCTGTTTAATAGATTTACAGAGCTGTGCAACTGCCACCTCAATCCAATTTTAGAACATTGCCACCACTCCAAAAACTCACATGCCCATTTACTATCATTTCCCATTCTAGCCGAAGCTCTGAGGAACCACTAATCTACTTTTTGTGTTTATAGATTGGCCTTTTCTATTTTTTCTTTTTCCGACAAAGTGATGCATGGTGCTAGAGACAAGAGTAACTTCTGGAAAAGGCTGAAGTGGGGCTAGACAGCAGGAGCTGTGGGTGGGAGGCCTCAGCGTGCTGGTGTTGGCGTTGGGGCCCTATGTGTGGGTCACGGGAAGTGGTGAGTTGACAGAAACACCCCCTATTTTGAGGTGTGCTTCATTCTTGGCTTCACTGTAGTCCTGGGAACCGTTGGGTTCCTGATGCTAGAGAAGCACCATCTGTCTTGTCCAACTTAGCACTTCTCAACCATCATTGCATCTTGATTCTGGAAGTTTTTTACTTAGTCTTTAAGGTATTTTACTATTATTGTATTTTTGTACAGAACATTCAGAAGGTATGTTTATTTTTAAGGAAAAAAGTCAAGAGGTTGCAAATTTGAGCAGCTCTATATTTGCAGAGTTTGAACCTTATCTAATAACTAGTATCCTAACTTCCTGCCACAGGTGCTGGGAGGGGAGTGGTGGCCTCCAGAAAGCTTTTCTTTGTCTTGGGTATAAAGAGCAATCAAAGCTGTGATATCTTAGATGCAAAGTAAGAACAGGATTCTTTCTTGCATCTCATCTCTGGTGATGCCTATCACAGTGCTGTACATAGTAGGTTTTTAGTAAATAGTCCACGGATGAGTCTTACTTTTGCAGCAATAACTCTTTGATCTAACTCAAGCCTTAGCTAGGCAAATGCTCCATCACCGAGCTACACCCCAGTTTCCAGAGTCTTGAACAAACCTCTGTAGGAAGAAAACTTATTCTTCGTCTATCTGGTGCTTTTATAAACATTCATCATTAAATTAGAAGGAAATGAGATTTTAAGTAAACTGAGTCTTCATTTTCCAGGATTACCTCTCACCTCACATTTCCTGTCTTCAAGCTCATAATGGGGCACAGAACCCTGTGTTCTCGTGTGGCAGTGGGGTTCTTTGCTTCTCCCATTTATTTTCTTCCTTTTACAGTAAGTGCCTCCATAATGAAACAATCACCACAGATTGTTATGAGCTCATTAATGGGGAAAATATATTAAATAGTGGAATTGCCTACCTTGGTTCCTAAAGGAATTGGAACCGAAGCTCTCTTCACTTCTCACTGGCAAACACATTTGTCAGGGGTAGACGCTGAGTGTTAGATCTGCAGGCCCACCACACTCTCTTCCTCCTCTAGGGGGCAGTGCTTGATTCCTCCCAGGAGAACAAGTCTCCAAGGAGATTTCTATCACCAAGTGAGGACTATGGGCTGATAGTGGAGCTTCCTGGTTCTGTCTGTACTGTTCCTATGTGCCTGATTTCAAGCATAGATGAGGGAAGAGCTGTGTTCTTACATTCTAGATGAAGAAGCTGTTTATACACAAGAATAAACACACACACACACACACACACACACACATACTTGCACACTTATGCCCAAGCCTAAGATTTTCACCAAGCACAGGTTTGATCCCCTGAGGTCTTTCAAAATTATTTTTGTTTTGTGTCAAACTGGGCTGCTTGAACACAGCTAGGTAAGTAGAGTATCTCAAAAGCTACTCTTACTTCTCACTCCCTGCTCCCCCCCAAAAAACAAACAAACAAAAAAACACCAAATAGTGATGGGGAAGACTCAGATCCTAATTAGTTTATGTGGAATATATGGAAGTTTCTTTAAGACTTAATTGGACTTGAAGATGTTCAGTCAAATTTCATGTGCAATTATGTCTAGAGAGGAGTGCATATGCCTGGCTCTTGCAGGAATCCAGCACTTTTAATATTGTTTAACAGCTCAAACAGCAAATATAGATGGATATTCCACAAAAGGAACCCATCACCAAGTCATATAGAAATGATCTTACTCATTTCATGAGATGCTACTACAGATATCAAGTGTCCCAAGTACTTTGTGATAAGAACTTGCCAAGTTATTTAAGAAGTCAGGTCATTTACTATCTTCTTGCCAGGATAACCTCGGGGTCAGGGTAATAGTGGTCTTGTGGAATCTAAAAGGACCAGATGATAAATCTGAATTAGGCTTAAATATGGCTGCACTGGAGTGAGCCAAGAGAAGACCACCTGTGACTGCCTGGGCAAGGACAGGAAGCTTAGAGAGCCTGGTCATGCTGCACAGCCTGGCACCAGCATTGTTGCTGATAGTGTATGTGTGAGGCAGGTGTTTTTGGCATTCGGCCAACACTAAAATGAAATTTAGTTGAAGATTCGGTAAGTGAATACATGAATGATATTGCTACTCCTCAAAATTCCCCTCTTGTTGCCTGTTCAATAAGTCTTGGTTATTGGGCTGCCCGTAAGTGGTAATCATGTTAAGACTATGTGGGTGGAATTAATTTCTTCTCCAGAACTTCAGATGTGATTTGAGGGCTTTGCCAGGGTTGGCCTTTGGCCTAACCCTGCTCCCTAAGGGTCTCTTTCTGAGCTAGTGTCATGGTCCTCTCATCTGGTTAGTTTATTATCTTCCTTGAATGTTGAAGGACACACCTTTTTAAACCTGTTACCTACCTCCTTAAAAGATGTTAGTTAGGTCTGTTTTTTCAACCTTGGCTGTGTTAACTAACTTGAGCTTCTGTAATCCCAAGGCGGGAGGATCACAAGTTCAAAGCCAACATCAGCAACTTAGCGAGACCCTGTCTCAAAGTTAAAATATATATATATATATACACAAAAGGACTGGGGATGTGGCTCAGTGATTAAGTGCCCTTGAGTTCAATCCCTGGTACCAAAAAAAAAAAAAAAAAAAAATCACCTGAGCTTTAAAAAATACTTGTGCCTGGGCTCCACCTCTACCCATGTCTCTGGGTCGATCCAAAGCATCATTTTTTTTTTTTTTAAAGTCCCTTAGGAGAGCCACTACTACTATTGTACTAGGGAACTTTCTTGCCGTGGGAAATGCTGGAACTTTCTCTCCTGGCAGAGGTCTTTGAGACTGCAAATTTATAAGAACCTTCCATCCAGTGAGATAGTAAAGCAAAGGGGGCGGGATGATAAGCAGTGGGATTTCCCTGACTGTTAGGGAGTCATGTTCTAGCTGGATGGGGGTTCTGGGGCTGAAGAGCAGAGAGGTACCCTGAGCTCGATGCTGCAAATAAAGCTAGCTGGACTCTAGTCCTGCCTTTCCTGTGTCCAGCTGGGATGGCTACTCTTCATTCTCCATTCCCAAATGCTAGGCCAGGAGGAGGAGCCCTGTTCTCTTTGGGAGCCCAAGTGCTCTGCCCTTCTTTTCTACCACCTAGAACCTAAAGCAGAAGGGAGCTTTGTAGCATTATCTCAGCCGGTGCCAGCATTTGTTAGGTCTTAAACTCAACCACCGATAATTGCGCACAAGCAGTTATGCTAACTAAAACAATTTAGACTGATTAAAACCTTTTTTGGCTCATCAAAACTCACTGTTCGGCATCTGAGAGTGAGTTAATTTACAGATTAAGTAGAATGAAATCATGAGTAAGGAAAAATCTCAAAAGATTTAAAACATTAAGAAAAATTGAGCCCAGACTTGCCATTTTCTGGAAAGGAATTGTGAAGCAAGCTTGCCAACGACACACCCCTTCCCTGCTGCATCCAGGCCCTCAGCTCCCCCTGCACCCTGCGTCCAGAATCAGGCTGCTTCTCCCCACCTTCACCATCATCCTGGGCCCAGCCACCATCGTCACCCATCTGGTTTATTGTGAAAGACTTGTCTCCCGGCTTGTGCCCTTGCCCCTTGAAGATCAATCTTCCACGCAGCAGTGAGTGAGGTAATCCCATTCTCCCCCCCAAATTCGGTGGCTTTTATTTCAAAAATAACACCTCCAGGTTCTGCCCCTCTCCTAGACCCCACAAGGCTCACACAGTCCTCCTTCCTGCTCCAGCACCACCACCCATCATTCCCTCATAACTGCTGATTCTTCAGGACCTCAAGGTTCACTGGGTGAGGCCTCCCCAGAGTTGGACCTTAAGTTTCCACAGAGCCCTGAATTTTCCCTCCCTCCATGCACACCGTGAAATGGGCTGCTTATCTCCTTCCTTTTCCTCTCTAGCACCTAACACTTCATAGCATATGGGATGTCTTCTTAAAACAGAATGTAAGTTGTGATGGATGCCATGGCACACACCTGTAATCCCAGTGGCTTGGGAGGCTGAGGCAACAGGATCACGAGTTCAAAGCCAGCCTCAGCCAAAGCAAGATGCTAAGTAACTCAGTGAGACTCTGACTCAATAAAATACAAAGTGGGTCTGGGGATGTGGCTTAGTGAGCTAGTGCCCCTAAGTTCAATTCCTGGTACACCCCCCCCCCCCAGAAAAAAACAAAAAACAAAAAAGTGTAAGTTTCATGAGGACTGAGATTTGGGTCTGTTTTGTGGCTCATGTGACTTTATGAAAGAGATTTCTTCTGCAGGGCAGCTCCCCTACTTTATTGTCAGAGTTGGCTTAATTCCAAATGCTCCCACACACACATACTCCTGTGCATACACAACCCAACCCTGGGCTAAAAACCCAGTTCCCCACTTAGCAAAAGACCTGCGGCCACTGAATGGTTAGGTACCAAGGCAGGTTCTCACACTTAGTGTAGTGGAGCCCTTTTTAAAGGAAACAAAATCTCAACCACCCTACCACCTCTCTCCGCCAGGATACATCAGCAATCTTTGTACTGCCTTTTGATGGACACTGTGAAAAAAATGTTTTGTAACTAGTAAACTATTTTTTAAGGTCATCCTAAAAGTGAAACTACAAAATTAATTTTTTTTAATGTACTAGGGATAGAATTTAGGGACACTCAACCACTGAGCCTCATCCCCAGCCCTACTGTATATTTTATTTAGAGACAGGGTCTTACTGAGTTGCTTAGCGCCTCACTGGCTTTGAACTTGAGATCCTCCTGCCTCAGCCTCCTGAGCCGCTGGAATTACAGGAGTGTGCCACTGTGTCGGGCTAAATTTAAAAATCTTTATAAAACTCGTAGACTCTGAAAGGTTCTAGGTGAAATAACTAAGACTTAAAGAGTTCCAGGGGCAAGAGGTACCCAGAAGATAGCTGATTCCTGGTTATTGGGGCTAGTAGTTCAGGGCTGCACCAGAAGTGGCCCTGTCCCAAGCCCTTCACAGAGTGGTGGGAATATAACATACAATGAGTGTGGCCAGGAGGAGTGCTTGGCCTGGCCTGGAAGGTGAGGCCATCTAGTGCAGTGGTGCCCCAGAGAGATGAGCACAGTGGGAAAGAGCCTAGGGAGCCACTTCTGCGCCTGTCACAGTGGAGTCCACACCTCCTGAGTGCCGCTGCAGGTCTGGGATGGGACTCAGAAACCTGCTTGAAGTTCCTTACTGCTTCTCAAACAGCAAGGCTTGAGCACCAGCAAATTAGGAAATTCTTATTAGCCAAAAGAGAGCATTTAAATATTCTTTCGAGGCCAGGGACTTTTAAACTTGGGTCCATGGTTTCTTGGAGGATTTCTGTAGAAATGGCATGCACTATTTTATATAAGTCTGTATTTTTTTGGCTTCTGACCATGGGAGGACCTCTTCCTCCAGACCTCTCCTTTACAGGAGTCCCAGTAGCACTGCCACCTCATTCCTTAGGTATAAAGACCTTGACATTCAAGTCTGCAATTTAGGGTTGGGAGGAGGAGTCACCCAGAGTCTGTTTCAATTTGAGGGATGAGATGGATTTGGAAGACACCAGGGCTGGGGTTGCTCATTTGGTTAGGAACTGGGGGAACAATCTCCATAGAGAACATTCTGGAAATTCCCAACTGGGCAAGTGGAAATATAGATTCTTATAAAAAGTATATTGGATTGAGCAGGAAAAATAAAAGGAATAGAGGCCACTGCAAAGGTGTTCATGGCCCCCCCAGTGACCTTCCCCCGTAAACTGGAACTTGAGTTGAAAGAAAGAATGATGAGTCTGCACATTTTTCTGCCTTCCAGGGTCCAAAGGTATCTCCCTGGAGATTCATGATGCCAGGTTGTTTATTGAGGGTGGACCTCTGGGAACCAGAGGGGGACCTTACTAGGCACCCTGCAGAGATAATTAAGAAGCACAATTACTTTGTTGTATTCACAGCAGAGGCTGAAGGACAGTTTTCTTCCCGGTTGAGAATCGTTAGTTTCTCCCTCCTTTGCTTACTCAATTGCACAACCAGAAGATATTAAGATGGGACTTGGCCTCAGAAGGTTCCTTCTACTTTAATTATCGTCCCAAAGTGCAGTAGCTAACATTTAGAATTTCCTGTGGATATGGCCTCCATTTTCATTTATTCAAACAGCATTTGTGGCCCCTACCATGGGCTCAGATAAATGTGGGGTTCAGGTAGGGTGGTCATAAAATGTGTCATGCAAATCAGGACACCTGAGAGTAAAAGGCGTGCTAGTACCTGCACCAGGACCATAGGTATAAACCCAGGCTAGCTGGAGCCACCCATGTCTGGTCCCACCTTTAAGAACTGGTGAAGGACAGCATGTATCCTTTGCCCGCAGGAAGTCAGGCTCCAACCAGGCCTGGGGCTCCTCAGGTGAGGTTAGTCTGGGGACACCTGTGGGGGAGTCTGGAGGGTAGGTGAAGGCTCTCATGCTCCCAGATGGTCGTGTGTGTGAAGTGAAGAAGAGGGGACACTGGCAACCCAGTGGAGTGGAGGGTGGGGAGGGCGTGGGGGCCAGGTATGGAGCCCGACAATGGGTTTTCCTGCATGTGGAGCTAGTAGTCTGTCTTTCTGGCTAGCACTGGAGTCCAGCCTATGGGTTCGTCTAGGTCTGGGTGGGACAATAGGAAGGCCAGTTTATTCAAAGAGCGTGTCTAGAGTTCCAGTGGGGGTAGAGCTTTTGCTGTGGGCATAAATGATGGCATGTGTCCCCAGGAATAATTCCCAGCCTGGCTCTGGAGCTTGCAAAGATTGCTAGAAAAGCCCTCAAAGGGTCCAGGTCTGCCTGGCGCTGGTAGGAAAGCTCCCTAGAAAGAGCCATTTGGCAGAAGTTTCTGGTGGATCCTAAGGCCACCCAGATGGTGGGCTCTCCCATCAAACTACAGCCCCTGAGGGCAGGGCCTTAAGGCCTGAGTGAAGAAACCCGGAGCAAGGTGGGTGCACGCTTGTAATCCCAGGGACTCGGGGGCTGAGGCAGGAGGATTGCAAGTTCTGGCCAGCCTGGGCCTGGTTAGCAAGACCCTGTCTCAGTGGTAGAATGGTAGAGTTATAGTGGGTTCAATAATCCCCAGTACCCAGAAAATTTAAGAAATTAAAAAAAAGAAAGAAAAGAAAGAAAAAAGGGAAAGAAAAGGAATTCCCAGCAGGAAATCTGAAGGAAACTCATCTCTGCTGAGCGTAGGGCAGCAATGTCAGCCCGCCTTCCGCCCATTCCACCTGCTACACCTGCTAATTAACATCTCTAAGTGGCACAGCCCCCTCTGGAGATTTAGTGGTGTCTTAGGGGCAGAGCCTGGAAACCCTACTAGGCATATTGATGAGTAAATTTACATGTTTTAAACATGTCTCCTCCTCTCCTGCTACCCTTAGATGTTTCCAAAAAGGTCTCACCTTCACTTTCTGCAGTATACAAGCGTGGGTGTATAATGTAGTGGGAAGAAGAGACAGGGCTGGTGTCCTTGTGTGCTGGCTCCCACACAGATGGCAATCGGAACTGGTGAAGGGCTTGGGAAGCTTGCAGATTCCTAGTTGCCACCGAGCCTGGAAAGACCAACTTCCAAAACCTGTAGCCACCACCACCCTGTTGGCTGCAAGGGAGGTCCAGCAGCCCCCTCAAGAGGCTCTGTGGCTGGAGGGGTCTGGCTTCTTTAGTTCTCTCCTGCACTCCTTCCCCTCAGCCACCAGTTCCACCACGGCATACCTCTTAACCACAGGACTCTCCTGCCCCTGGCTGAAATGTCACTCAAGGACAGGATTCTCCCCAGTGCCTCAGGGACCTGCAGCTGCTCTCAGGTGCCCCATAACATGTGAATGGATGGCCTGAGCATGCCCTTCACCAGTCCCTGCACCTGTCCCTCCTGGGACAGCCCCTCCAGCACCTCCTTGCACCTGCTCTCCACCTGCCTGTGGGCCCTGAAGATGCTCAAGATGCAAGAGCAGTCTGTGTGGTGTCCAGGAGCCCCAGGGCCTGGGAGGTAAGTGGTGGGAAGTAGGAGGGCAGTGGAGGACAGTGGAGGGCAATGGAGGGCAGTACAGGCTGTTGTGCCCAGGAGCCCCATCTGGCTTAGCCGCCTTGGGTGTGGGCCAGGCAACCCAGACAAAGCAGAGGTCCAAGGACAGGTGCAGGCTGCTGTCTCTCCCTGCACTGTGTCATGCGGAAGTGGACACCAGAGACCCACCCAGCAGGAGCAGAGGCCCAGGTCTCTTTCCTGTTTTCACTTCATGCTGGTTTCAGAGCCATTTCTTCCCAAGGTTTCTGAGTGTCTTGAAAGAGTGACCTGCCCTTTGCCCATCATTTCCATTGCTGGACCACATGGGTGTCAAATTAATGGACAGTGAATGACAGATGGCTGTGTGTCCATCTGTCTTGGGGTTGATTTGCATGTTTCTGGGAGTCTCCATGCTTTCATTTCATGCACACAGCTCACAGTCACCCGGGCCTCCCTCTGCAGCCGCAGGAGTGTTTGCCTCCACACCAGAGAGCTGTGTGTGTCCATCTCTACGCAGCCTGCATGTTGGGGTCACTTTCTGTCAATGTCTTGGATCCATCTTACATCCATCTTCTCTGATGCTGGCCAGCCATCCTCCATAGAGAACCAGGGCTCTTCTGGCCTCAGGTAGCACCTCCTTCATGGACCCTCCAGGCTCACCTTCCAGTTCTGGCCCCACAGATGCTCATCACTCACCACTCCTGAAGCCATATCTGTGATTTAGTGGCTACCCCAGCAGACACTTTTTGGCCCCACTTTGATGATTGGGGCTGGGGTCAGGGCTCTGTGTGTGTCACTGGGCATGGGACTCGGCTGGAGTGAGGAATCCCCTCATGAACGCAAGTCTTCCCCAGCTTCCTAAACCAGGGTGTGTGGAAGGGTTAACCAAGGAGTCCAAGGGCCCTCAGGGTCTGGTTGCTGGAAGTTCCTTGCTACAAAGGAGAGTCTGCTAATGAGGCTACTTTCCAGGAAGGCCATTCAGCAAGTGACTGCCAGCTTCGAAGCAGACACTAATGAGAACTGGCGTGGCTGCAAAGAGCAGACCCCTAATGAGGATAACCAGTGGGGACCCAGTGAGATGGCCTAATGGCTCCCATGAATGTCAAGGGCAGAGCTCTGTGGGGGCCGTGACCTGGAGTCCAGGTAACAAGGGGGTGCTGTGCTAGGGTGGAATCTCTACCCAACCAGAAAGAGAACAGAACAGAAACTGCTAGAAAAAAGTCTGGAAAATTTAATGCTCTTCATGGTGATGGACTGAGCAGGTCTAGCCTCCTAGCAGAGATCACGACAGGAGGGATAACAAGCCAATGACTGTGTTGAGGAGCACTGATGAGTGACAGGGGAGTGGCACTGAGGCTGACAGTGTCTACTCTGATGAGCATCCAGCTCAGTCTCTTCCTCTGAACAGAGCTTTCCAAGTGGCCTTTTGGGCTGAACCATTTGCACCTCTTTTCAAGAGCATCTGTGATGCTAATAGATGTGGTCATCGCTGCACCTCAGGGGGGTCGGTGTCCAAGAGGTGCTTGAGCTCTGTGTCCTGAGAAAGCAAGGTGGGCATCCTAGCTGCCTCTCCCACCTGACAAGAGAAGCAGGGCTTGTGCCCAGCCTGTCCCACATTAAAACCCTTCACCAGTCGCCCCCAGCCAACACAACCTGAGACACTGAAAGAGCCGGGACCAGGGAAACAAAGGCCACTGTAAGCCTGATCATTTCATGGTTTTTTTTTTTTTTTTTTTTTCAGTCAAATGTAAAAAGGACTTAAGTGGTCAACTGAGAGATCATTTTTGATGACAAGCTGACATGCAATTTGGGGCAAACATCTCAGAAAGATTATAGAAAATTGAGTGGCATTGCTATAGTGTCTGCTTATTTATTTGAAAAGCCTCCTCAGCACACATAGCTAGCAAAAATGAAAAACAGAAAAAAAAATTGATCTTGAGTTCTAATTCATTCTTGCAGTAAAATTATCCATAGAATCATGAGCAATTGAACTATGGATTTCATTAAGGTGTGTTTTCAATAAATGTTTCTTTTTAGCCTTGACAGTCGCTTATAAAAATGTTCAGTAATTAATGTTGCCCTAATCAATTGTTAGTACATTTTATATATAAAAAAAGTTGTAATACTTATTCTAGAATAGTTTCAAAAACAGAACATTTGATCACAGGAGATTAAGTACTTTATCTTCAATTCAAAAACATATTTTGTGGCAGATAAGTTTGAGAATGTGAGCTACAAGACTTTCGATCATCTGGGAGCAATGGTACAGCCCATAATCCCCACTGCCTGGGAGGTTAAGGCAGGAGGATCAAAGTTCCAGGCCAGCCTGGGCATCTTAACAAGACCCTGTCTCAAAATAAAATTTAAAATAATAATGAAAGGAATAAAAGAAAGAAAGAAGTAAGGAAAAGAAGGAATGAAGAAGGATGAAAGAAAGGGCTTCAAAATGTAGCTCGATGGCAGAGTCCTTGTCTAGCATGTATGAGTAATGCAAAAAAGAAACGATTGTTATCCCAGCAGCTCAGGAGGCGGAGGCAGGAGGATTAAGAGTCCAAAGCCAGCCTCAGCAACTTAGTGAGGTCCTAAGCAACTTTGTGAGACCCTGTCTGTAGAACATAGGCTGGAGATGTGGCTCAGTGGTTAACAATACTTTCAACCATGAAAAGTATTGTATCACTGTAAAATTCTGTAGGAGCAGAAGGATGAAGATATGAGATAACAGAAGAAATAACGCAGGCTGGGTGGTGGCTCGGTGGTAGATCTTGCCTAGCATATGTGAGGCACTGGGTTTGAACCTCAGCACCACATAAAAATAAATATTAAATAAATCAGGGAGGGTGGGGCTGTGGCTCAGTGGCAGAGTGCTTGCCTAGCACATGTGCAGCACCGAGTTCAATCCTCAGCACCACATATAAATAAACAAAATAAAGGCATGCTGTTCATCTACAACCACAAAAAAATTTTAAAAATAAACGGGGCGGGGGGGGAGAAAGGAAATAGTGTAATTTTTTATTTTTTTTTGCGACACTGGGGATTGAACCCAGGGTCTCACATGCCCTGGGTAAATACTCTGTCACTGGGCTACCCTCCCAGCCCTTTGTGACCTATCTCCCTTAGTCAATGAGTGGCCAGGATTGCAGGTGTGTCACTCTCTCAGGCTGACATCTGTCCCCAGCCATCTGTCCCACTGCAGCCAACCAATTTCCACTTGTTAATGAAGAGCTGGTTCAACTTTCTTTTTCGATGACAGATGAGTTAAAGTTAGAGTTAACGATAGATGGGTGTTAAGTCACTGTGTTGTTAGGTTCCATTTATTGTATTATAAAGTGTTGTGGTGGTTTGATTTTAAAATGTAAATATTTACCAGATGCCAGAAATCACATCCTTTGGATGTTTGAAAACTTACTAAATGCCAAATGAAGAATGTACAAGACGGGATACATATTTTTTCAAAATTTATTTTTGTGGGGGTACCTAGAGAGAAAGCCCTTTCATACCAATAACTCGGCAACTTTTCCCTCTCCTTGATGTCTACCACCTCCCAGAGTGGCCCAGGGATGGAGGCCAACCTGGAAACTGCCCTGTGGGCTGTCACTCATGGGGTCTGAGGGGCCGTGGCTACCCTTCCCTGTGGATTCCAGAACCCTTGCCCTTGGACTGGCCCTGCTGTGGTGGCCAAGTTGTGTGCCTCCTCTTTCTGAATTGGGGCTGGGGACAGATGTCAGCCTGGGAGAGTGACAGGGAAGGATTGGATCTGTAAGCACTTTGACCATGAAGACACGACTCCTACCACAGGTCAGACAGGCAGGACTACCTGGGTTAGGGCCAGCATCTCCACTACTGAGGGTGGGCATGGCTGTGCCCTGCAGACTCAGCCCCCATCCTTGACCACACCACCTCTCCCATGCCTTCTCACTTGACCTGAAGGAGGCCATTTTCACAGAGTCACGGTTTATTTCTCAGAGAGTAGAGATGTTGTATCGGGGGAGGCTGAAGCCCAGTCTGAGAAGGGGCTGGGGGATTAGTTCCAACCACCAAAGACACAACTTTGGTTTTGACTCTCTCCACCCTGCTCTTTTCCTCCCGCCCCGCCCACTCCTGCTCCTCATTCTGTCCACTGTGTGTCTGGTTGGCCTACGCGCATGGCTGCCCTGGTTGCCTATCCCTCTCACCTGCCCCTCCACCCCCAGCAATGAGATGAGAAAAGGTCTCTCCAGGGAGGGACATCAGGCTCAGAAGCTTCCTGAAGCCCCAGGGGCAGGGCGGCTGGGGAGGGAGTAGATGACAGCATGGACAGAGGCAGGGCACGGGGAGGCTTCCCTAGCTGACAGCCCCTGGGATGGGGCCAACTGAATTGATCTTTAACTCCTTCAGCAGCAGAGGGCGCCCCTGAGTGTGGCGGCGGAAGGCGGTGAGCAGAGGCAACCCATCAACCAGCAGCTGGTACCATGAGTGGGGTAACCAGCGGTGTGACTTGGGTGCAGACCCTTGCCTTCTCTGAGCCTCAGTTTCTTCATCTGTGAATGGAGCTACAGTGCGGATCCAGCAAGAGAGGAGGCAGTGGGCAAATGTTGAATGACATCTGACCCGCTCTTCTCAGGGGGGTGGATCCCTCTTCTCCCTCCTGCGGGAGGCTTGTGGCTTCAGTGGCCCTGGTCCCTTGGAGCCTCTTCCGTGGCTGCACCCTCTCTTTCTTGCCCGGCTGGAGGGCTGGCCTCTTCCCTCCCTTCTCCTATGCCACCAGTGCCTGCACGGCCAGAAGGTCCAGGGAAGAAGACAGAGGAGGGTGGGGAAGCTGCCTCGAGGGTGGAGGATGATGGACAGGTGGGTGACAAGGGGTCACACGGCAGCTGTCTGCTTGATGCTGTGGAAGCTGATCCTTGTGGGTGACGTGGGGATGGACATGGCCCGGGCCACAGGCACTCGGAGAGAGTGATGGTCCTGCCAGCGGTGCCATCTCTTCCTCACAGCTGAGCGCACCTGCAGGGACGGTAGACTCAGTGGCCCACCAGGCTGCCTTGTCCCCTACCCCCACCCCCTCACAGAGCTGTTAAAGAGGGGGGCAAAACCGAGGTCCTTCCCTGACCCCATTGCCTCCTTGCTGCAGGCTCTCTCTGAGGCTCCCCTGTCACTCTCCTGGAGAAGCCCAGCCCCCCCCCCCACTTCCTTTGTTCCAAGTTACCCTTCTGAAGTGTCCAGTTTCCTTTGGACACTCTGCCACCCCACTCCTGCTCCCCACACTCCTGCTCCCCAGCGACTGAAGAGGAGGCTGTGGCTCAGTGGTAGAGGGCTCGCCTAGCATTGTGAGGCACTGGGTTCACTCCTCAGCACCACATAAAAATAAATAAATAAATAAAGGTGCTGTATCATCTACAACTAAAAAAACAAAAAAAGAGCAAACAGAGGCTTTGTAGACCAGCCCCTTCAGCCCCCTGGGCTCTATTCCTTCAGGCCTGGGAGGTGACCCTAGTGCACATGTCCCTGGCTTCCTCCTCCTTAGGAAGGACTGTCACCCCCTCCTCTGCAGCCCTCACCTTCCCTGTGCAGCACAAACTGCCCGAAACAGAAAGAGAACACCTCCATCACCTCCATTTATTTTTAAGCCTGGTCGGACCTGTTCTTGTTTGTACTGAAGGGAAGAATTCTGTCAGATGATCATCTCTTGCATTCTAGTCCAGCACGTGGCTGGAACAGAATCAATGTTACATAAATACATAAATATCCATTATTACGTGGGCATCCTGCCACACGCTTGTAATCCTAGAGATTCATAGAGATTCAGGAGGCTGAGACAGGAGACTCTTCAGTTCAAGGTTCAAGGCGGGCCTCAGAAATTTAGTGAGACCCTGTCTCAAAAAAATAAAAAAAGAAAAGAAAAGAAAAAAAAAAAGATGGGGCTGTAACTCAGTGGGAGAGTGCTCCTGAGTTCAATCTAGTACCAACAAACAAAAATGTCAGTTGCTTGCTTCAGCAGCTCCTTTCCCGCCACCCTCCAGACTGCAGGGCCAGAGTGGTCTCTGGCCTGGAGCTGGGTTTCTAGCCTTCACTGCTGGGCTCTGCATCCAGGCCCATCTTTAATGGACTGGCACAGCCTACATAGGTGCCTATCATTCACTGCAGTTGCAGGCCACGTGGCCTCAGGAGGGCGCTTGTGTCCATCTGGGGTATCTGGACGCTCTCAGGCCTTAGAGTGTGTCTGCAAATCCTCACCCACCACTGCCTGGGTTTGCATCTCCCTGGTGACTCACTTGGATTCTGGGTCTCCTTAGCTAGCCAGGTTTTACCTGCTGCCAGGCACCCCCAGAGTCTACCCAGGTCATGTGTTCTTTTCTGTGGAGGGTGGAGGTTACGGGCTGGTCTCTTTTCATCTGAGTCCATAAAGTAGTGATTGCATAGCGAAGCCTCACCTCTTTCTGGAAGCTTCCTGTCACCACCTCTGCTTTGGCATTGGTATCCCATGAAACCCTGCAGCCTGGGCACCCTACTCACCTGGCTCCCCAAGGGCATGCATGGGGCCCTGGCATGCTATTCTGGTCTGCATAGTTGACCCTCTAAACTGGCTGCAGGCCCTACAGGAGGAGTCCCTTTCCCCTCCTTCCTCCAGGGCAGAGCCGAGCAGAGCCAAGGACTAGACCTTCCTGAAAGGCTGGGCAGCTTGACTGAAAACACCCCAAAGTGGAGTCTGAGGACCCCGAGAGCCCAGGCTACCCAGAGGGTCCCACTTCGTACCTCTCCATTGAAGAAGCAGTAGAAGACAGATACGAAGAAACCCTAGGAAGGAAGGAGGGAGCAGTCAGGACCTGGCGAGGAAGCACTCTGCCTGGAGGGTGGGGTGGGGGACAGGTTGGGCGGGGGACACCGACCCAGGACCCCAGGGGACAGAGCTGGAGGGGCTGCAGCCCTCCAGTTACAGTATACCAGGTCCAGGCTGAGTGAGGGGTGCTCTCTGGCCTAGAGCTGGGTTTCTAGCCTCCTCAACATTTTGTGGCCTGTCCCAGGGTGTCAGGGTTGGAGCCACCCTGAATCCTCAGAGGAATGTCTCTGAGCATCCAGGTCAGAAGAGCTCCCTGCGGCTGGGGTGCCCACCTGGAAGGACTGCAGGAAGGAGTTGAAGTAGATGAACACAATCTGTGACAGGTCGTCCTCACCAGGATTGACAAAGAAGAGCATGTAGGTGATGCCCAGCAGAGGCAGGAGGACCAGGGTGGCCTTCACCGCCTTCCTGGGGGTGAGAGGGTGATGAGAGTCCTGAGTCCGCGCTGCAGGCAGGGCCCCACTCAGGCAGAAGATGGGGCCGCTCTGCCCGTGCTGCTTCTGGGAGACTGAGCAACTCCCTGGGTGAGCACAGAGGGCTCTGCCTGGAGCAGAGGAAGGCCCAGATGACCTCCTCATTTCCCCCCTGCCAGGGTCAAGACACCCAGGTATTCACATACCTGTACTGAATTGTCTCTGATGTGGTGGAGGCTCGTAATTTTGTCATTAGGATTCTGACAATGTTGAACAAAAATACAAAATTGATCTGGAAGGAAGATGGCAGAGAGGGAGAAACAAAGGACCCTGAGTGGGGGCTGAGCTGAGAGGCTCCATCTCCCCCTGGCACCTGCTGAACCCCTGCCTCCTCCCAGGCACACCCCCCCGTCACCCAGCACCTGCCCAGGTCCCACAGCCTTTGCTCCTCCCTGGACAGGACATGGAGCAGCCTCATGGGCCTGCTCTCTGCCCCCAGCCCCAAGGGAGGAGCATCTAAAGGTGGTGAGCCAGAGCACAGCAGCTGCTCTTCTGCAGACACTTCAGAAAGCTCCCAGCCCCTGCCCCACTCAGGTACCCCACAACAGTCAGGCCTTGCTGTCTGCTTCAGTCCTTGCCTCTCTTGGCCACAGGGTCCCCACTTGTTGACTGAGGGTCTCTGAGTCCCTTGCACTGTCACTGTTCCAGGCTGGCCTGAAGTCTTATCAGCCCCCCTGGGCGGGGGTGCACTGGCCGGATGAAGCGATTCATAACTCTGTGGCCCAGTGGAGGACTGATCTGTCACCACCCTGCACCCTGAGCTGCAGAGCCTTCTTGGCATCCCCAGGTGAGGAAGATGAATGAGCTGCCCGCAGACTCAGAGGCTTCTGGAAGGGCCTCATTCATCTTCATTTTTAGCCCTCCCTCAGCATCAGAGCTATCCCAACCTCTGGCTCCAACTGGCCCATTGGGCTCCTGAGTCAGCTTCCTGCCACGTGAGTCTCCTGTTGGCTGCTCCCTGTGGCTGTGTACTGTCCCTCTGTGTGTTCTGCTGTGGGTGAATAGGTCTGTTTGCTGTGTGCTTGTGTGTGTTTGTCTCAGAGTGTGCCTGTATATGTGGGGACACGGGTGCCCCCGAGTTTCTCTTCGTCTGACTCCAGGTGCAAGCAGGTAGGAACAAGTGTGAGCAGCCCCAACCTTGGACCCTTCAGAAAATGCTCCCAGGCCGGAGGGAGATGCATATCAGCCCCACCCACCACGTGTGTGCAGAGTCTCCATCAGGACCATCCATTGCTTCTTGGGCTGGGTCCTTCTAATCTCCCTAGGGTTCAGATCCCATTGGTGGTCATGGGAAGACACCATGGGACTCAGAGTGTCCCCTAAGTTGGAGGGTGGCTCAGGGACAGGAGGGCTAGACCTTCCCTCAGTTCTGGCCAGCTGTTCTCATATCAATGTGTGGCCTGGTGAGCCCTGGGGAAGGGATCTTGGGGAGGCCTTCCACGAAGGTGCCCATGGCCGGCTGCCTGCTTTTGCTTAAGGAGCACCTAACTTCCAGCTCCTGGGTTTCTGACCCCTTCCCTTGGATAATGGGGCATATGTCACCTTAACAGATGGGTCATTCCTATGTGATACAAAGAAGTTGTTCTTTTTTGATTCTTCCTGACTTCTCTAGAATAGACTGTTGGAATCAAAATATATTCTCATTTTTATCGCATTTCCTTGCATTAAATAGTATTGGACTCACTAACTTAATTATCCATACACTCTGGTCCATCCATCTGTTCATTCGTCTGTGTATCCAGTCATTTAGTCAACGAGTGGTCACTGAGCACCTCTTGCCTACAGGGTCCTATTCCTTGTACTGAGGCAAGGGCAGGGCAGGGGTCTAGTGTGGAGCCTCTGGGAGGCAGGACCTGGCCCCTCCTCACGCTAGGCAGGCAGTCAGTGATGCTGGCCCCAACCCTTCTCAGCCAGGTATATGCAGCCTGAGTCCTTCTTTCCTCATGAGCTCGTTCCTCAGCCTCCCCCTTTGCAATATCTGCATCAGCCTTCTTCCCTCTCTAGGAAGCCTTCTGACCCCAGCCCCTGCCCAGCTCTCTCGATATCCATTTTTGGACTCCATCTTGCCCTACCTCCACCCCAAAAGAAAACTATCCTAGCTCTTCAGTGAGCACCAACAATTGCACCCTAACTTTGTTTAGCTTGGGTCCAGTACGATTTGATCATGATTTAATTCAGTGAACCAACCCACCACCTGCCAGGTTCTGTGCTGGGCACCAGCAGGGAGAGAGAGGCATATCAGGAAGTAGATAGGTAGACATGGCTCCTGTGGCATCGGGCTTGTGGTCTAGCTGGGGGTGGGAGAGGGTGGGGAGGACTTGCATCTTTCCTAAAGGCTCTGAAAAGCCTGGAGAAGTGGCACATGAAGACAAGGCAGCGTTAGCCAGTGAAGGCGGGGAGAGCGTTCCAGGAAGACAAGGCCAGGAGAGAGCAGCCCAGGGTGGGAAGAGCCAGGACCCTCAGTGGCGGCCAGTGTGGCTGCAGGTGCTGCTCTGCTGCAGTGGTCAAGAGACCAGCACAGGAAGGGAGGTGGAATCACCTGGGAGCCAGACAGGAATGGCTACCGTCTTTGGCAGTGAGTCCCCGGAGGACCTCCTACCCAACATGCAGTGTTGGACCACAGCAGCGGAGGGGTGCAGGTGAGACCAGCCACCAGAAGAAGCTTCCCCCGAGGAGCTCTGCTTTGCACAAACTGCCATCTATCCTGACTCTGCCTTGGTGGGTTAGCCCCGACTGGCACCTCTGTTATCCCTGGAGGACCCACCTGTGCTCCCATGAGGCTCAGTGAGAGTGTGTGCTGGGCTTAGCAGTTGGTGTTGATCATCAGGCTGCCATGTGATCTTCTGATTGTGGGTCTGGACATTTTAGTCCCTATCCTCCTGAGCCAGGACAGGCCTGCAGAGGCCTAGCACTCACTAATGTAGGCCTAACACCATTCAAGGTACTCTGCCAAGCGCTGCATGACTATTCCTCAATGAGTAACTTTTATAGACAAGTACAATCATTAACTCCACAGATGCACGAACTGAGGTTCAGAAGCCTAAATAATTCAGTTCTGCCACAGTACTAGCAGGGGATGCTGTCAGGATTTGAGCAGAGGCAATAGGCTTTGGTGGCCTTTTCCTTATACCTACGTCACCGCAAGAAAATGTAGGGCTAAACAGAAGGAACCAGAGACAAGGCGCTGGTACTGCCAGGCTCCGGGACAGGGAATTTCTAATAGGTCCCCACTATAGATCCGAGCTCAGGAAGGCCCTGGGGGTCATCGGCACAGGGTCTTGAACCCCTAGCTCAGGTGCTGGCAGGAGCTGAGGCAGAGACCCAAGGGCAGCAGTAGGTGTCTGGAGCCCACTCGTCCTCACAGTGATCCTGTGTGGCAGGAACTAGCATGCCTGTGTTACAAGTGGGGATCTGAGGCACCAAGAAGAGATCTCTCCGGATCACATCACAACCTCCAGGGGTGCTCCTGCCCACCTACCACCACCAAGGGCAGATCCAGCTTACTGGTCTCTGAGCCACTGCTGGAAGGTGAAGGCACTATCAAGTCGCCATGCTTGCAGGAAGCCCTCTTTGTTCTAAACCTCTGTGTGCAGAGGCAGGGAGGGAGGAAGGCAAAGAGGGAGGAAGGAGGCAGAGAGACACATAGACCCGGTGCCTTGGCTCATCTGTCCTTATGTGGTTTCAGGCTCAATTCCTGCTGTCTTTAAACCCAGGTCAGGAGAGGAGGGCCCAGGGCTTGGGCAAGTCCTCTGCTTGATTCCGTCCTGGTCTCCTGACTTCCTGTGGCTCTGTACCACCTCTCAGGCCTCCCTGCTCATGCTGCCAAGCTCACAGCTCCCTGTTTCAGGCATTCACCAGGAACACACCTGTCTGCCCCCTGTGGCTCTGCAGAGCCTGGTGAATGATTGCAGGGAGTCCCTCAGGATGGAACTTGGAATGCCTCATTAGTCTAGTTCCCCGTCAGTATTATAGGCCTCAGGAGACTGGTCCTCATTGATGTCATTGAGTTTTGCCTTCCTATTGGAATTTTCTAAGCAGGTGGGACCTGGCTGATCCGTGGAGAAATCCCAGACAATCAACTTCCCTTCTCAGCAACTGACTATGCCTGGGATCCAGGGTGTACACTGCAAAAATACCCGGGTGCTTGTTACAAATACAGATAGCCAGTGGCAGGTTGGACCTGGAGTCTGCATTTGGGACAGGGGCAGCAGGGGTGCAGGTGGGAAGTGAGCTGAGCTAGGAGCCATAAGCCACCATCCATGCAGAGCCCAGGCATCACCAGAACGGACCAGTTGTACCACACACTGTAGAAGGCTAGCCTGGACTCTTGGTCACTTTGCAGGGGTCAGTACCTAGTTTGAGGCTTTCTCTAGTGTCATAGGAGATATCTCAGAATGAAAACAGGATGGCCTGGAAATGTGGAGTTTTAGCCCGGCACGATGGCGCATGCCTGTAATCCCAATGGCTCTGGAGGCTGAGACAGGAGGATCATGAATTCAAAGCCAGCCTCAGCAACAGAGTGAGGCACTAAACAATTCAGTGAGACCCTGTCTGTAAATAAAATATGAAAAAGGGCTGGGGATGTGGCTCAGTACTTAAGTGCCCCTGTGTTCAATCTCTGGTACCAAAACAACAACAAAAAAGAAATGCGAGGTGGGGTGTTAATTTCCCAGGGGGAACCTCCATTGAATGAACACTGTTCCAATTTGCATTTATGTGTCCTTAGGCAAGTTGCTTAACCTCTCTGAGCTTCTGCTTCCTCATCTGTCCAGCCAGGATAAGCCACTGTCTTGAGAGTCAGCATGCGTGGAATACTCATGGAAGGCTTTATGCCCTGGGCTGACCTGATGAATGCCACATCCCTTTCCCATGACAACAACCAGCCAGAGTCAGGCTTCCTGCAAATCAACCACCCAATTCACTTCCCAGAATCCAGAAATAAATGAGTGTGTCTTAGCAGCAGAAATGTAGCCAGTGAAGAGGCAGGAATGCCAGGCATATCTCCAACAAAGAGACAGCAGGCAGGAGGTGCATGACAAGAGGAGAGACCTGCCCCAGCCACACATAGCTCTACCAGCTAAGGGTTCAGACTTTGGGCAAATCATTCCACCTCTCTGTGTTTTTGCCTATAAAATGGGGAGCCTAATTCCTACTTCTCTCTTGCATCAAGGATGTGAGGAATGGAGGTCGTACAGACAGAGTTTGTGGAAGTGCTCAGCTTGGAACCTAGAAGCACCCATCGGTGCAAATAGCTGGGTCCAATAGCAAGGTGGGCATGAAGCCACAGAAGGGGGCGTGCTCAGGGAGGCAGGGAGCTGGGTCTTGACACAGCTCACTTTCCTTTGCTTGTGTTTCCTTGTTACCTGGCCAATAGTCCTACAGCAGGGAGCTACCATTGGCCCCGGTCCAGACCAGCCTTTATTGGCTGGGTCCCAGTTCATCAAAAGCGCTATCTCTGCGCAATGGGTCCTCAGCAGCAGGCAGGGAGGGAACAGATCTTGTGTGGTTTCCATTCACACTGAGGGGTGAGTGACTCACGGCATCACTGCATCTCAGAGTCCAAGGACCATCCCCGCCCCCCACTTCTAACAAGGACTTGCTTCCGCCTCTGACGTGAGTGAAGCCCTGATGGTGGAATTTCAGGCAGTGGGTGAGAAAACTTCCTAGTCATCATCAGTTGACAGACATCAAGGACAATCCAAAGAAGGGGTCCAATGAATCCCGGAAGTCATAACAAGGAGGAGAGTAAGGAAATAGAGATAAACAGTAATTGTCTCCATGGTAGACAAAAGAAAGCCCCACTGAGCACCTGCTGTGTACGAGAGGAGGATTGTGCTCTCTCAGAGGGTGCAGTGGCCCTTTAAGGAAGCCAGTACATACTGGAGCCTGAAATTACCGAGCCTGAAATAAGTCTTACGTAAATGCCAATTTCTTATGGGGCTTTTTTATATGTTTTTTTTTAATGTATGATATATAATGGGTCCTTTTTGCTGCAGCAGCCTCTGCTTAAACTCTATCTTAATTAAAGCTCGTTGTGGATTAAAGATGTGGTGGCAATTATACCTGAGATGCGAATATACTGGCAAAGGGCGGGGAGCTGGACAAGGAACAATTGCTCATTATGCTGCATTTGGGATCTGCCGCTCCATGTTGGGGTGGTGGGCAGCACCCCAGAGGGGGTGGCTGGGGGCAGAGAGGAATGCAGGTCTGGGCTGAACAGAAGCTGCACACCCTACTCTTGCCCCCAGCTGCCTGCTCACCTGGCTGTCTCAGCATTGTACATGGCAAGGGAAGTCAGATGGGGGGAAGGTACTAGAACTCCACCAGCCAGTCCCTGCCTCCACCCAGAGAAAGAGCTTCAGGTCCAGAGAGGAGCAGAGGTCTCCCCAGAGCCTGAAGAAGGGAGAATTGGGTGGTTCTGGGAACTGCCGTGGTGCGTAGAAGGTACAGGGTTGCCAGGGGCTGCCCAGGTGACATCTTTCCATGCATCTCTGCTTGGGTGGATCCTCTGCTGTCCTCCCAGGGCCCCAGCCCCATCCCATTTCCCACTGAGGACCTACCAGGAGCACGAGGATGATGGGGCCCTGGTAGATGTAGTCAACCAGGTCGCCAGGCTCCTTGCCAAACCAGCACCTGCAAACATGGGGTGGCAGTGGATGGTCTGCTGAGCTGGGCCAAGGGGGACCGCTCCCAACTTGGAACCAGCTCATCTTCCAGCTTGACCCTTCCTGAGCCCCATCTTCAGGGCTGCTCTTTCCTAGAAAGCCTGTGGACAGCCCCAGCGCCAGCCCCACTGATCACCTGGCCCAGAGCTGTCTTTTCCTCCATGGGATGGGTCTGATCTTCCCAGCCAGACCAAGGGAAAGTCTCCTCCTCAGTCCCCCACTCCATTGCAGACAGCAGGACACAGGGCTGGGCATGCAGGAGCACGGGTATGGGGATCTGGGCTCCCCTCAGTGGCCTAGGACCTATCTGCCCGGTGCCACCTGTTCCCACATTGCTCAGAACCTGCTGCTCTGTGTCCAGACACTCAGCTACACAAAGCAACAGATGTGGAGGTGGAGCCTCCTCCTGCCCGAGCTGGGTCTTTCAGGCTTTGAGCTGAGCCTTCTGTACCCAGTGGAAGGAGCCTGCTGCCTGGCTGGCCTCACTGGCTGCCAAGGGCTTGATTTGTTCTCTGGGGATGCTGGTCAGGGAGAGGCTTGAGAGTCCAGAGGAAGGACTGGGCCAGGTCTCAATCTGGCACTGCCAGCAACTACTGGACCTCAGGGAGGGTCCATTGACTTTAGGAAACTATGTCTGTCACAACTTCAGAGGTTATCCTGTGTACACCAGCCTCAGACAGGAACCTCCCCTGCTGCCTGAATTTCTGGTCTCTTTTTGAACACCCCCTTTGACAGGAAGCTCACATCCTACCAAGTCAGACCTAGTCTTGGGCACCTTTTACCTTTATGAGCCTTTCCTAATGTTAAGCTCCTGGAATTCCACCACATCCTTACCCCAACCCCTAAATACTCTGCAGCCCCTGAAATGCGATAGAGACCTGCACACAGAGATTGATGGTCCCCAGGGACCCCTCTCTCAGCTGTTGACAGCTAACTTCCTGGTTGTTCCTTGGCTGGCCTGTGGCAGAGCTATTATCTGGGCCATGGCTCAGTGTACCAGACTCTGATGCAGAGAGGACCCTAGGATAGGTCACTGCACTTAGGAAGAGACTGTGGTGTCAAAAAGCAAGCTCTTATGAACACCTATGGAATGGAAGAAAATCTTTGCTAGCTACATTGATAGGGAGTTAATATCCGGAATATATAAAGAACTCAAAAAACATAAAAAAACCCTATCAATAAATGGGAAAATGATCTAAACAGAAATTTCCCCAAAGAAGAAATGAAAATGGACAAGTATATGAAATAATATTTAACATCCTTAGCAATCAGGGAAATACAAATCAAACTACACTGGGATTTTATATCACCCCCGTTAGAATGGAAATCATCAAGAAAACAAATAACAATAATTGTAAATAAGGATGTGGAGGAAAGGTGCACTCACATATTGTTGGTGGGATTGAAAACTGGTATAACCATTTTGGAAAGCAGTATGGAGAGTTCATGAAAGACCAGCAATGGAACCACATGTGACCTAGCTATCCTGTTCCTTGGTATATATCCAAAAGAACTAAAATTCAGCATACTATATAGCAATACATGCATCACAACGTTGATAGTAGCACAACTCACAACAGCCAAGTTATGGAACCAGCTTAGGTGCCCGTTATCAGACAAATGGATAAAGGAAATGTGGTATAGATACATGGTGAAGTTTTACTTGGCCATAAATAAGAATGAAATTATGTCATTTGCTGGTAACGGATGGAACTGGAGACTATCATGCTAAGTGAAATAAGCCAGACTCAAAAAGTCCAGGTTCAAATGTTTTCTCTCATAGGCAGAAGCTAGAGAGAAATAAAGAATTAAAAAGTGGGGGGGGGGGCGAGAAACTGTGGAATGACATTGACCAAATTATGCTATGTATGTGAATGAATGTATCACAGTGAATTTTGTTTTTAATGTGTAACTATAATGAACCAGTTGAAAAAACAACAAGTAAATAGAAGGAAGAACAGTAGAGGAAATGAACGGGATCGGGAGAGGGGAGAGAGAGGGGATTGAAATGGACCAAATTATGCTATAGGCATATGAATACATCAAAGTGAACCCCACTACTATAATGCACAAATAACAACATTAAAAAAATCACACACACACACACACACACACAAATAAGAGTGAAATAAATACAATTTAAGATAAAACAAAAAAAGTAAGCTCTTGGGGGAACCCCATCAAATGCTCATTGATGCGGCCTTGGATAGAGAGCCTGGAGACCTCAGTCTCATCCACAGATTCTTGGCCAGATCTGCTGCATCCAACTCTGAGGAAGAAGACATCTCTATGGCTGAAAGAGCCACACATACTGGGCACTTCAAGGAACCACAGCTCCTCATGGAATTCAACAAAGGTGCCTTGAAACCCACCATGCAAGCATTCCTGGGAATGAGGATATTTCTTCCAGTCTCAGGACACCAGGAAGGAAAACCTGCCATGGCTACAGCTTGGCCTGAGCCCCAGGCTGACCTGTGCTAACCCACAATCCAAATGGCGGCCCATCCTACTTACTGTTCATTCTCGTAGTAGAGTTTGCCAACTGCCCAGGCGATGATGATGGGGCAGGGGATGCCTGAAAGAAGGACAGACACGTGCTGCAGGGGACACATAGATGGACAGGGACCCTCTTGTAGAATTCAGGGTAGGGGACCACAGGGTTCTGGGACTACATTTCTGCTTTCCCAACTGCAGGCCATCCATGGCCCAGGGATGCCCCATTCCTGGATTACCCCACCTTCTCTCTTCTTCAAGCAGGGAATGATGTGCTTTTGGAGATTTTGTGACAGGAAGGTATAACCATCTAGTTTCTCTCTCTCTTTTCCTTTTTTTCTTGGAACTGGAAATTAAACCCTGGGTCACTTTATTGGACTGAGATGCCCATAGTCCTTTTTTTTTTTTTTTTTGAGACAGGATCTTGCTAAGTTGCTGAGGGGCTCACTAAGTTGCTAAGGTTGGCCTTGAACTTGAGATCCTCCTGCCTCAGCATTCTGAGTGGCCCGGATTATAGGTGAGTGCTACTGGACCTGGCCAGTTTCTTTTCTGAAGCCAGAGACAAGAGTCTTTGGACTGGTCACTCTGGACAAGGGAGCAGGGCCAGGTGTGGACCATCTTTTGGAGGGACTCCTGGCTTTTTCCTCTGTACCACTGGACCAGGGTGAGGGGAGAGGACCTTTTCAGCAGTGCCCCCTCCCCCATGGGGCCCTGCCACTCCTGGGAGCCTCACACCATCCGATGAAGAGGAAGAGCCATTTGCGCAGACGCTCAGTGGAGTAGGTCATGACAATGGCGGTGTGGAGGTAGCAGCCTTCTACAAACATCCAGAAGAAGTTGGTGACCACAAAGTAGTTGAAGATGGTGGTTATACAGCGGCACCAGACCTGTGCATGGGGCAGGGGTTGTCAGGGACTCCTGGGGCCCAGCAGGGCTGACCTGCCCAGGAAGGACAGCGAGGTGTGGGCCGCCCAAAGTGGGTGGATGGATGTGGCATCAAACCCCACTGAATCTCACTCCAAAAAAGTTAGCACTTCCCCAACTCTTTCACCCTCCCCCTGAGACTGAGGGGCCATTCTCCCTGGTGCCTATGGGTTTAACATCTCCCCACTCCTCTCAATGTCTCTTCTTAATAAGGAAGAGGGGAGCTGGAAGGCTGGAACTGAACTGTGCTGTGTTTTCACCGTCACGTTCCAGGTCACCTTCAATTCACAGCAAGTCAGGCTGGCTCTCGAGGAATGGGATATGAAATTTCATTTGGAAAAAAAAAAAAAGAAAACCAGTGAGAGAAGAGTCAAGGGAGTGTGGGGAGGAGCTGCAGCCTAGGAGGGTTTCTGCAGAGCCTGTGGCTTGGGAACTTCTGGACTTGGAACCATCAGCACTGGCTCTGGAGGGGGCAAGTCGCTGTGCCTCCCTGAGCTGTAACTGACACTGCCTTAAGGGATGGTAAGAGGAAGTGAAGGGTGGCACAGACAGGCACCAAGGAGGAGTGTTGTGGTTGTGAGTGTGGCTGTTGTTTTGATTTGCCTCCTTGGCAGAAGTGGATTTGTACCTGTCCTTCTGAGCAAGGTGACCCCCACCCCCAGCACTTTGCTGTGCCTAGAGCCACAGAGTAGACCAAACAGAGCCAAGGTCTAGGCCACAGACCTCCAAGCCTGGAAGCCCTGACTTGGTCCTCTTTCTTGTTGACTCAACCCCAGGGCAACTCAGAGCCAAGGTTGGGACATGGAGAATGGTGGGGACAGCAGGCTGGGGTGTGAGCCAGCCCTGGGTCAAGGGAGCACTCAGCTCCTCCCTGTTTGGCTCTGACACCCCTGGCTCCTGGATAACCCTCCTGTGCTGAGCAGCTAGCTGCTCTGCTGCTTTGCCCCGTGGTCTCAGCCCTGATCTTTGGCCCATGTAGTGTCTGTCTCCTTCATTGTAGAAAGTCCTGCTTTCTAGGTGGGAGGGTAAAAATTCCCTACTCCGACCCTGGCCTTTTCTGTAAGTGAAGGATGTCTCACTGGTACTAAAGGCATCTGATTAAATTTGTTTGAACTTGACTCAGGGTAAGGTCAAGTTAAGGGTCAAACCGGATTAGTGTCTGCTGAGATTCAGGCCCTCTGAGGAAAAAGTGTGGAGAAGCCTCATGCCTTTTCTCTCATGGGTGTGCTGAGGAGCTGTATTGGCCCCAGTCTAGTCTACAGTTTTATAATGACCTGGACACAGTTGACACAAATCCAGGGTGGACACTTAACACAAGGGAAGCCCATGATGTGGAGGCATCATTACAGCACTGACCTGAGAGAGTCACTGAACCTCTCTGGTCTCAGTTTCCACATCTGTGTCAAGGAGGAAATGACCCCTAGCCGTCTCTCATTGGGATTCATTGAGAGAGAGTTCAACAGAGGTTAGTTCTATTCTCTTTTTCTCTAAGGCACCCGAATTCACAAGATGGAGACGGGAATGGAATAAACCAGTCAGGCTTATGCAGCTCCTAAGACCCTGGCCTGGCAGCCCTGGCCCCTGCCTCCCTGGTCCTGGGGGGACAGTGACTGGGGTGGAAGTGAGCTCACGTTTAGTTTTGCACCTGAGTATCGAGCAGAGAATGGATATCCCCCAGAGCCAGACCCCCAGCCCAGCCCCGGGTCTCCCCGGGCAGTGACCTCATTGCTTTCATGCACTTCGTGGTCGATGAGCTGTAGCAGGAACCACATGACGTTTCGCAGGATGAAGGTGGTGATGAGGTTCCAGTGAATCACGTTCCGCAGGCAGCGGATGCTCCTGTGAGAGGCCCCGGGCAGGGGTCAGCCAGCGTCAGCTGGGGTCAGTCCACCTGGGGTCAGAGCTCAGATGGGGCTGGGACCAGGGTTCAGTGGGGCTCAAGGGTCAGCTGAGACTGAAGTCACCCTAAGGCCAGGTAGAGACCAAGCCTGAAGTGGGGATAGGGCTACCCCAGGAGCCAATTCCCACCATGGAGGCCCTGGTTGGGCCTGCTTGGCATCCCACAGGCCTGCTGATGGTCAGTGCCCAGCACCAGGCCCATCCCTCCTCTGTCAACTGGCTCTAAGGTGCTCAGAGCAGAGGTGAGATGTCCAGGAGAGATGAAGAGGAAGAGAAGGCAGGTTGGGAGGCAGACTTACCTCAGAGCCAGGAAAAGCAGGAAGGCGGCCACCAGGGCTGCCACAGAGACACAGTGGCCCAGGTAGTTGACAACGAGAGCTATGCGGTAGTGCAGGTCATATTTCCTCTGCTGGACAGACAGACAGACAGACACGGGAGACGGGGGCCATGAACATGTGGGGGTGGGCCTGGGTACTCCAGCCATGCCCATCCCTGTGTGTCTTGACCTTGGGGGCAGCAGACGCTCCAAGTGTCACCACCATGCCTCAGTCTCCACGAGCTCACTCCTGTTGGTCTTGGTGGCTCTTGTTATAATTGGCTGTGGCCAGGCCTCCCAACATGCATTTTTTTTAGGGGGGGCACATTTGGATATGGTCTATTCTGAGATATCCCAGAAACATATATACAGATTCAGAAAGAAGAGCCAGATGTGGCTCTATAATGCCACATCTGAGTTGAATCTCTGCTGAGCCCCCAGATGGCTGAGCACCTGAGGGTGAGCTAGTTCATGTCTGGGCCTCAGTTCTGACATCTGTGCATTAGTGTCAACCTGCCTTCCTACCTCAGAAGCAGCGACCTATGGGAAGCCTGGAGATAGATGCCTGGGGATGGGTTTTCCCTGGGTATAGCAGAGAGGGAGTCCAGCATCAACGGAGCATTAGACATTCAAACTGTCCGTCAGTCAGTTTGTTGTTATCGTCAGGTACTGGCAATTCTAAACAAAGCCAGTGGACTCCCTCCAGCCAGGGTGAGTCAAGGCCCCACCGCACCCCCACTTCCAGTCACCACTGACTTTTGGCCTCTAAGAATGAAGAAATGAGGACAGAGAGCTGGCCGGAGCTTCTTTCTATCCAAACCTTATGACCCCCTGCCTGCCCCTCTGTGGCCTCACTTCCTCAGGGGAGGCAAATGCTTTTTCCTCTGGAGTGGGACTTCATTTGGGGCAAAAATTCCCCCCCCCCCCACTGAGGACTGTGTTGGGTGAGAGAGGAGAGGATGGCGCTGGGATCAGGAGAGAGGCACAGCTTGCTGGGGGTGTGGCTCAGTGATAAAGTGCTTGTCTGTCACGTGGGGGGCCTGGGATCGATGGCCAGCACTATAGTGACCACAGCAAAAACAACAACAACAACAACAACAAAAAACAACTCTCTCTAGAGTGATAGTGGAGCAGAGCAGGAGAGGTCCCAGCATAAAGGACCCAGCTTCCTGGGGGATGGGCCTTGTGGGAGGCTACACTGGTTTTCACATGGAGTCACAAAATCAGAATGCCAGATGAGGAAACCGGGGCTCAGGGGAGGAGGAGGGTGTGCAGTCACAGCCTATTAGATGTTGGGGAGCACTGGTCATGTGGTCATTTCCTTTTTGTGTCCCATGCTGCCTTGGCCCAAGCTCTCCTGGAGATGGGACCCCTTGTCCCCCTTCCTGACTCCTACCACAGTGTCACTGAGACAGGGTAAGACAATAGGGATACGGGCATGAGGCACACAAATGAATGGTTGGGTGACACAGAACTGGTTCTGTCACCCTTGGGATCCTCTGTGCTCAACCCTAGTCCTAATACCTATAGGAGGACCAGGGTCATGGCAGTTGTGGGGGGTATACTTACCTTGTCATCCAAAATGGGTTCGCACTGTGAATAGTTGATCTTTGAGGCCCACGTCCCGTTGTCTAAGCATTCTCGGTAGGCATTCCCTACAAAAGATTTCAGTCACCAAGAGTCGGGTCACTTCCACGCCTCAAGAACCCTCCCTGGCTGCCTGGTGCCTGCAGGATAAAGTCCACCTTCTTTAGTTTCCCTGGGTCCAGAAATATAAGGCACCTCTGAAAATCTAAGTAAAAGTCATTTACGTGTAAATTGCACCCAATTGTGAGCACTGGGTTTGTGTCTAAAGGTTTGATGCCTTTAGCAGAATAAATAATGGCCACCCTTCCCTTGGTCACTTTGTATTTATGAGTTCCATAGTTCTTTTCCCCAGTGTGAGTATTTGCATTTTAGCACCAGCTACCAAGGGCATAGCGTATGTTTCCAGGTGCCAGTTCTTCTTCTAAACGCTTCAGAGATGCTTGTCCATTCGATCCTCATGACTCCCACCACAGTGTTACTGAGACAGGGTAGGACAATAGGGATACCCTATGAAGTAGGTACTAACACAGAATCCACCCATTCATAGGGAGGAAGCTGGAAACCGAAGCACAAAGAGATGAAGCTGCTGGCCAAGGACACTGAAAAAAGAAGTGCAACCCAGGTCTGCCTCTGGGCTTTGCATTCATGACCTTTGGGCTTCTAAGTCAAGGTGAACAGGCCTGAGGGAGATTTGGGCTGTGTTCCTGCCCCTGAGCTGCCGCTGCCTGGGAGAGCACCGTGCCATGTCTCCAAGTGTTCGGGATCCAGCATCCTCCTTAAAGTTGGAATATGGTTCATGAAAAGGCAGCAACGTCTAACGTCCAACGTAGAAAAGTGCACTTGGATTAAAGGGGAAGGCACAAAGGAGGAAAGCTGCTGGTACCTGCCCTTCTCTCGGTCCTAGCTCTGACTACTGTGGGTGGAGGTTTAATGCCTGAGCCACCCCCTGGGGACATCGTGCCCTTAACTTCCAACCAGGAGGGCCTCCTCCCCACTCCAGAGGACCCCCAGAGCCCTTTGTCTGCCTCCGCTCTGCATTACACCATGAGCTGCCTCGCCGCCCCCACTTGACTGCAATTCTGAACAGTGCATCGTTTGGGGGTGATATGTACCAGGGTTCTGCTCTGGCTAATGGGCAGTTTTTTTGTGTATTTTTTCTTTTTGGCTTATGTTCGATATACAATACAAAGCTAATGAAAATAAATAGCTCACAGAGCACCAAGTCACAGGGCTGGAGGGGGAACCTTAGATTGTATTTGGAAGCAGCAAGTTCTGAAATAATTAAGTTACTTAAAAACCCACTTCCGTTGGGCCGACAGTGAGTTAAAAGCAATGGAATTATTAAGGAGCACTTGCCAGAGAGCAAAAACAACGGGGAGATTCTATTAGCTTAATTATTCTTTAATTTGGTGCTCTGAGCTCTGATTTTTCAAACTCAGGGTTATGGCCAGCCTAGTCCTGCCTCTGGGGCCTGTCAGCGTGAGGCCCGTCTCTGGCTGGTTGAAGGAGTCAGTCAGGGGATTGTCCAGGTCTTATCCTGACCCTTGAGGAGAGGAGACCTGTCCCTCACCCTTGTCCCTGGCAACTGGCTCCCAGGTGGTCTTGGACCTCTGATGCACATCTTTCTCACAAACATTCATTCCACATTGTGATTCTGAAGTGGGCGGGAGGTGGGGGGACTGTCTCCACATGTGAGCCAGTGACGTCACTGAAGGAAAGAATAAAGGTATCCTGGCAGATGAGAATAAGGGCAGATCCTTTGTAAGATGCACACTGTCTTTCTGATGGGGGTTTAGAGTCTCTGTGAGGTGCATGAGGGGTGAGATGAAACAGACCCTAATTTGGGTGAGAGCTGAAAGGGCAGAAACAACGATCTTCTTGGAAAGTGCTCATAGGTATCCAGTTTTCCTGAAGTTCAGGGAGAGGTCCCTTCCTTCAGGAAGGCCTCCCTGATTACTCCCATCCCCTTGATTTCTCTCTCCTGAGCACCCTCAGTCCTGTTCACCCCAGCCCCACACTCCAGCCCTTGTCTTGTGACCAGTCAGAGTTGTCCAGGTGTGAATCTGGTCTCTCTGAGAAGTGTGGGGGATCTCTGAAGTCAGGGTTTCAGAATATCTGTTTCCCAAGCATGACATCTCGTGGGGACACTGACTAGGAGTGGGCTTGTGGAAGGGAGTGGGGTCAGGATGGAGAGGCTGCAAAGGGAAGGCTTTTCTGTCCTCCCAACAATGCCTCGAGGCCCCTGAGTGCCATGGATTCTGTCCCTTCCTTTCCTTGCTCTGCAATCCACCTCCTCCTGTCCCTCTCTCAGCACTTTCTCCAGTCCTTTTGCCTGGACAGTCTTTTCTTGCCTCCCTGCTGCTTGTCCTGACCCCTCAACCATGCTGATTCCTGCTTAAAAGCCACAAATAGCTCTTTACTGCTTTAAGAATAAAGTCCAACCTTCTTGACATGATACTCAAGGCCCTCAACACCCAGGCCCACGTCTCCCAGTCTCCCTTGCAGTTGACGCTGTGCTAACAGGCCTGGCACAACCCCGCTCTGTGCTGGCCCAGCCTTAAACACCCTCCTGAGTCCCACTCACTACTCACAGCAAACTCCTCTCTCTTGAACCCCAGCTCAAGTGCCACGTCCTCCATGGATCCTTCCCCAAAACCCCAGGTCTAAAGCAATCTTTTCTTTTTTTCCTCTAAGTACCTTCTATATATTCCTACCTCTTGGAACATAGGCCTTCACACTTCATCGTTCTTGAGCCACAATAACACATTTTTGTATCATGATCCAACACACACATACACACAGACTCACACACTTGCCTGAAATCCAGTTTCACAGAGTGAAATGTATCTTGGAAACCGCTACAATGTTTTTCTTTCTATTCTGTTCTAATGTATTCTGTTCATTTCATATACAAATGCTGGTCATGACCCACTAAATTGATTTCACAGTCCACTATTGTCCCACAATCCATAGTATGAAAAGCAAAAATCTACTTCAGATAGATTGTCGTAATTCTATGGACTGTGTCTCTTTGGACCTAATCCTTTTCTTTGCTCCCAGACTTGAGATCCCTAGGGACAGACAAATAGGCAGAGACCATACTGAAGTCATTGGATCCCTCATATTGGAGTCATTGGGTCCCCCCTTTCTCAGCAACAAGCCATTGAGTCCCTGTGGGTTGAATTGAACTGGTTTGGATTGGGTGAATCTTGAAAAGCAGGGTCTGAGATGTGGCATGTGGGATGGGAGGGACTTCCCTCTAGGGGCCCAGCCCTGTCTGGGGCTGAGGTTCTGGCTACAGACACTGGGATCCAGAAGACCGGAAGATAGAGGTGTCCGCTGCAGCTAATGAGGGCACCGAGCCCTCAGGCACAGCTTTGGATAAAAGAGGGGAAGAGCCCCCCCCCTCAGGAACCACAGGAGGATGGCCATGGAAAGACTGAGGGCAGGTGGCAACGCCAGAACCACGGGGCTGGAGAAGAGGTGGGTACTCGTTACCATAACAACACAGGTGCCCCTGCTGAGGATCAATGCTGATGGTGTGCTATGTGGCCTGCCAGGGGCATTAGGTTCTGAATGGTGCAGGCGGGGTCTTCCACAGCAGGGCTCTGTGGTTCAAGGCTCTGTAGTTTAGGTAGCCTGTCCCTATCCCCAGAGTGGCCCTGACCTGTTAAAAGTCCCTGAAGCAACAGGTTCTCCCCCCTGTCAGTTGTTAACACTTTGATAGTAGTTCTTGGTTCAGTGACTCATCAAGGATAGTCCAAAGGCCTGGCTAGGAGATGGGGGTTATAATCTAGACACAGTGTTAACCCTGGCTGGCTAGATGACCATGGCTAAGTCATATCTCTCTTGGCCTCTGTTTCCCGTCTCAGGAAAAGTAAGTAAATTGGTTCCCAATGATGCTATTAGCATCTCAGGTGAGTCAAGTTTTTGGTTGTGTGAGGCTTCCCAATTTACTGAATGTCAATGAACCACCAAGCCATGGCAACTCCAAACATGCCTACATTACTCTCAAGTGCCCCCTAGATTGGCGCCTCTATCTCTGAGACAGGGACCATGGAAGACAGGGGCTGGGATGAAACAGTTTTGGTGGTAGTTACAGTGGAAACAGTGCAAAGACAGGGGAGGTAGGGAGGAAAGATCAAAGGAAACTGTGGGGAAAGCAGTATGGTCCTTGGCTAATGGAAAGAAAATGGCAAGAAGGGAGATAGAGAGAGAGAAAGTGATGGCAGAGAGGTGGGGAGGGCCAGAAGCAATATTTACTGAAAGAACGAGATCAGCACAGAGGCCCAGAACTTTCAGCACCACGGACAGCAAAACTCTACTGCACCCTGCCCAGAGCAGCCCCAGTTCCTCCAGGTGGTTTCCAAGACTGCTCTAGCCCTCCTGAGGGTCCAGCTGCTCACTTCTGCCTGGCTCACACTGAGCTGCAGCTGTTTTCTTGATGGTCCTGTAAAAAAAGTCATGTTTCCCCATCTATCCCAGAGTCTCCCTGGAGCAAGACTTTACCTTTTTCTGCACAAGGTCAAGATCCCTTAAGAGGAAGGCTTGGGTGGCCCCTTCCTTCCTTCCTTCCTTCCTTCCTTCCATATTCTCTTTCTCCCCCTCCCTCCCTCCCTCCTTCCTTCCTTCCTTTTTTCCTGGGGATGGAACTCAAGGCCTCATGCATGCTAGGCAAGTGCTCTACCACTGAACTACCTCTCCAGCCTATCTGGTCCTTAAGCAGTAAACAGCTGATCATGCAGGGTCCTCAGGATGGATCATGGCTGATACTGTTGCCAAGGTTACTAGGGAATTCAATGAGGGCGAGAGGATCAAGGAAGGCCAAGAGGATAATCTACCATCTTGGGTGCCCAGGCTCCACCAAATTGCATGGTGAAGACAAAGCCGCCACACATATCTCAGGAGGCATCTAGGTCTCCCACATGCCCCTAGAGGATAGGCCAACCTCACTGCCAGAACTCCAGTCACTGAGATATAAATCCATGTTGGGGAGGGGGTGTTAGTCTTAAATACAAAACTTGTGGGCAGCATCCTCCAGATTTTGGGCATGGATACCTTGCCTGTTCCAAGGAAAGCACACTGGAAACTAAGTCAGTGGGCATCTCCTTGGGAATTTAAGAGGGGGAAAGCAATTTCTCCCTCATTTGGTCTGATGGGGCCCAAAGAGGGAAAGAAAGTGACATATGGGAACACCTAACAATGAAGAGACAGAACAAGAGCTCTCTCCCCTGGGACACACTTCCTCCTGCATCATCCTGGAGTCAGTATTTCTGGAGGGAGGAAACTCTTCCTGCTGCACTGTTTTAGCACGTGCAGCTACTGTGCCGCCTTTGCAGGGTCTTGGCCACACAGTATCCATATCATCAGAAGAAAATGCTTTAGGATCCAGATAGCCCACGCTCAGTCCCATTACTGTCTGGAGTTGGAAGGTTCCAGATCCCGCCATCTCCTTGTCTGGCTTGATCTTGACTTTGAGTCACTTTTCTTAACTTTGGTGGGAAAGATTTCCCTGCTAATATCTGCTCCCAGCCTGGCTACCACTGCCTGGACTGGGCAATGATGCTCTGGGGCATGACTAATTGCTTTTCACCCCAACTTAAGAGACCACTGAGGAAGTGTGGCCAGAGTTTGGTGGGGTGGAGGGTCAGGGGCAATGTCATGGTGCCAATATCACATTCCCCTGAGCTTCACAAACAAGTTGTATCTCCCTGAGTTGACATTCCTGCACAGCCCTCACACTACCACAGGCTGACTACGGTTAGCTGGCTCGGGGGTCTACCTTGCACACTCTGTCTTGATCCAATCCTAGCACATTGGAACAGGCAGCTGGTGACGCTCATCCAATCTTAGACCCAGTCTGACCTAGGAGGGGTGCTATGTTGAGAGAGAGACTGAGAATCTACCATTGCCAAACCCAGACTCTAAGTGGGAAAGGCCTCTCATCTGCCTAGGACATCTATGGTTCGGACATTTTTATGACATTTCTTTCATATTATTTGGACACTGTTCTCTGGGCTTTGATGGCCCACTTGGGGCTTCTAGAATGCCCAGCTCTCTATTTTCACTGGGCTTTTCATTCATGATGCCATCCTTGAGTGGGTACAGTGGGTATTACAGTCCACACTTACAGGGGACAGAGGGGAAGCTGAGTCACAAAGGCACTGAGCAATTTAATAAAGACCCAGTTGGGTCCAAGAAAGAGGCCAGAGGGTGGGTGGAGCCAAGCTCACTGCTAGGGATGGCTGGAAGGAAGGAGCCCAGCACAGCAGAGGCTAGAGCATGGGGTAGGCACCTCCTTCAATGAGCTTCTCTCCTGGGAAGGGAGGTGAAGGTGAACAGGGGATCCCTAAGACAGAGGTTTCCCTAAACCAAGAAATGTCATCAAACTCCACCTCTGCCTCACCTCGGACAGAGAAACCAAGGCCCACAGAAGGTGAAAATCCTTCCTATGGGTGACAAGCAGGCAGCAGCATGACCGGCATTAGAATCTTCTTCCAGCCCACAGCTCCTGTGAGATACTGTAGAAGACTCTGGCTGGCAATAGCCTATGCTCTTCCCTCAACACTGGAAGCAGCCCCTAGAAGAGCGGAGAGGCTGTCTCCAGAGCCCTTTGGGGATGAGATCCTTTCAGTCTAGACAGAGAGATGGCCACCTCCCAAGACAATACTCAGAGGCCACAGAGTTGTAGGGGCTCTCAGAGGTGACAGAAGGCCACACCACCCCTCCTTTCCATGTCTGCACTGTTGCAGCCATTCTTGATGTAGCAGGACACACCAGTGCTTTGGCATGTCTCTAGAATGGGGTTCTGCAAAGTACTCCCCAGAGGTTAGGTTAGGTGGAGTGCGCTCTCCTTCCCTGTCCAGTAGATGCCTCATTACAGACGGGACGAGGGGTTCCCAGGAGGGAATGGTAGGAGCCTTAGGTCAAGGAGGCCAAGCCTGCACCTGGAAGTTCTGCCAAGGAAAGTGGGCTTTGTCCCGGAAGGAGGCAGCAGGACCCTTCTTTGCAGTCACAAAGACCATAGGCACAGGCAAAAGAAGGTTCCAGGGCAGAGCAGATAGAATGAGGGATAGAGCAGAGAGGGAAATGGAGGTGCAGTGGGAAGAGAGAAGGAATAGGGAGGGATAGAGGGAAGGAGAGATCTGGAAAGGGACAATCAGGTGGGAAAGAACACAAGAGAGAAACCAAGAATAGATAGATACTCAGACACAGAGACAGGAAGACAGAATGGCATACAGAAACAGAGGGAGACACGAGAGAGACACACTCAGAGATGGGCTCAGAGGCATCTCTGTGGAATGGGGGAGGTCAGAGGAGAACAGAGCATCACTGCTGAGCTAACCCACTTCCCTGCTCCCTACAGACAAGGAGACAGAGGCCCAGGAAGGGGATGGACTTGCCCCAGGTTATACCATGTATGGACCTTCAGGATTGCTTTGGTGACCAGACATTAAAGCTGGGCTCATGGAACCCTAGGTGAAGGCAGAGGCCACTGCCTGCCCCTGAACTGAAGTGCTAAGTCCTCACCTTCCCAGGCTCCCTTGCAGCTAGGGCTTAGGCATGTGACCCAGAGCCCCCTTTTCCTCTACCCAAAACATGCACCTGCTAGAGGGAGTTAGTGAACTGGCGTCTACAAGAGAGACAGAGAAAGTGTCTCCAGTAAGGGCTGCAGGCACTTAAGACCCCAGAGCAGTTGTCCAGCAGGATTGTGACCCAGATGGTGGGATGGGAGGTTAGGGGCAATGTCATGATCTTCTCAAATAAGGTGTATCTCCCTGAGTTGACAGTGGCATGGGGGCACTGGCATGGCCACCTGGGGAGAACAGGGATTCCCTCACTGGCTCTACTCCATCCCATGTTCTTGGATGAGGGCCTCCAATCTGGTTCTCAACCCACTCTGTGATTCCATAAGCTCTTAACAAATTCTTCTCTCTGCTTAACCCAGCAGAGCTTCTGAGCCAGGGAAGCAGCAGAACCTTGGTTAAATCCTTGTTCTGTTATGAGTTAGGTCACTTAACTTCCCCAGGTGTACTATGAGGATAATACTATATTCCCATCACTGGAGGGGCATAAGGATTAATGAGCTTGACAACAGTGCAGACATGAAAGCGCATGGTAGTGTGAGCACACTGCAGGGGCACACAGCTACTAATGTGGACTAGCATGGGTGACTTTCCAAGAGTCCCTTCCCTTCCCTGGGCCATTGCTGCACCCAGAGATGGTCTCTGGGTGAGACCAGTCAAAGCTCTGACCCAGCCTCCGAGACTCGCTCATGCACATCCTGAGAACCACCAGATGGCTTCCCTCCACCCGTGGTGCCCTCTGGGGCTGTTCTCCACCCAGCCAGCTGCTTCCTTGGCATCTCTGTTAAGGTGTTCCTTCAGCTTCTCAATGTCAGCACATCTCCCACTGTGCTCAGCAGTCTCCTGTGTGCCTGGGTCATCCGTGCCCCCCCACCTTTCCTTCTCCCACCTTGTTAATTCCAGTGCCTTCTGCTCGACCCCAGGGTACAGCACCCCTTGTCACTCCTTTCCTTCTTGAAGAATGAGTGTCCCCTCTGCTCCTGAGCTTGTCCAGGCTCCATCCTGCACTGACAGTGATACTGTGCATCATCAGCTCTCCATTTGCCTCTCTGGTCTGTTTCTTTCTCCACATGATGCTCACTAGTCCCCAGCCACAAAGCACAGTTCCATATCTGGGTCTTTACTCATTTTCCCTGAACTAGATTGACTCTCCTATGCCTATTTGAATTGGCCCAATAAATCCAACCTGACCCTAGAGTTGCAGGTCAGGTGGCTGAGTTCCCCCACTTCTCCAGGCCTAGAGGCTTCCTTTGTCCCCTAAGCTTGCCTTCCAAATTCAACATGTCACTCTTGGAAGCAGACTTTCCCCATGGTTAAAAGTGAGGGCTGTGGGTTCCCTGCTTGCACTGGTGCATAGGATTGGTTAGAAGCTTGAACAAGTGACTCCATGTCTCCAGCCTCAGTGTTCTTGTCTGCCATGTGGACATACAAGCAGCGTGTATGGGGAGTGGGATCTCGGGTGCAAAACTCTCTTGGTGGAATCTGGCCCCTGGACAAAGAGCAGCCCTTGATTGTTTTGTGGCAGTTTCTCTGCACTCTGCTGAGTTGAAAGATTTCAGGGACCACCGCCTAAGCTACTCTTCCATCTGGGCAATTCCTGCCCTCCAAGGAATGAGGCTTCGGAGGGGTTTGGTATATGAAGACTGGGGAAGGAAGAGGAGCCCAGACTGCCCTGCAGGCTTCTGACAGGGCTGTTTTGTCTGCATCCTTCTCTAAAGGAAGACAATGAAGGCAAATGGAGAAGGAGGAGGCAGCAGCTGGCTGGCCAGGGCAGGCAGGAAATCAATCAATCACAAACTCGCATTGCCATTAGCTGCCTTGGCTCTTCCCACCTGGGCTGACTGTCTGCTGTCCTCCAGCCCCAGGTACCTGTTAATGGCAATGCCCCCCACCCCAACCCCATGCTCCTCTCATTCCCTGGGAGTTACAGTGCAGAAAACTCTTTGGTCCAAGTGGAGAAAATTGTTCATTAGACACCAGGGGATAATTGCTACCACATTTATCAACCCCAGTGCCCCAGCCTTTTTTCAGCTTCAAGTTTGACTTGATGTGAATGGTCTGGTATGTGCTGTCCCTATCCTCCTCCCCCTTCCCTCCCCCATCAGGGCTTATCACTGTATATTAGTTTTGTCTGCTGCAATTATGAATGAGGCCTTCAATACAGTGCCAATGCCTTGTGTCATATAATAGGTGTTCAATAAATTGGTTGAATCCTATTGTGCTCATTTCTGCTCTGAAGAGTCCAGACTCTGCCCTTGATACAGGGGGTGGGGTTTCCAGGCTAACTGGGGAGAACAGGAAGTAGGGCAGGCTAGGTGAAGAGCAGAGAGGTAGGGTTCCCTCAGGCTCACAGGCTGTGGGTTGAGAAGTTTCATTTCCCTATTTGGCCCTGGATGACCCTTAGTTGCTGAGCACAGACTGAATCAGGCACAATGATCTCCATTGCCACATTCCACAAAGCTCACAGAATACACACACACACACACAAAAAAACAGTCTTGTAATATGAGAACTGGGAGGTCATTTCTCTAGCTTGCATACCTCCTGGGTTGGGGACCTCACTTCCTCCTATAGAGTTCTGTTTTAATGGATAGAAAGCAGGATCTCAGGTGATGCGGAATCCTTCCTCAGAGGTCCCACTACCTCTACCAGTCCCTTCCATTAGGAGCATCTTGCCCTAGATTCCACAGAGTAGGGCTGCTCCCTGGGTCCACCAGAGCCCTCAGCTGGTGCAGCTAGGGGAGTGCAGCTTGGCACCAAAAGCAAGCCTGGTATCTTGCCTTCTAACCATCACTCACCATGAAGGACTTGGAATGCGTGGACAAGCATGTACGCATGCACGCACGCATGCATATGTATATGTGTGGCAACAGAGGAGCTGGGCCACCATTCAGATGTGGACACTCAGGGCTTGATACAATGATTTGAGGAAGGGACTTTAGACAAACAGCCCCCACATCAAGTCGGCTGGGGGGTGCTCTATTGTTGGGGTAAGGCTGGAGATGTGAAGGGTGTTCATTGTGGGCCAGTGATCACTGCATCTACAGCCGCACAGGGACCTCACATCTGGCTCCCATTAGACCTTCCACAGGGCATAGACATAAGGCAATCGTAGGCACAGATGCGCGTGCACACACACACCCTTCGCCACAACCAGAACCCTCACTGAACACCTCATCTAGAGGTGTTCTTCTTCTGCCACCCTCTTCCTCAGTGTCCAGCCAGCAGTGATTTGCCAGGAGGAAGGAGGGGCAGGCTGTTCTCTCTGGAAGGTGGGGGTGGACCTGATTCAGACCCCACGCATTACCTGGAACTGCCACACAGGAGTAGTGCTGCCTACTATGCCTGACTCACAGACTTGTGGGCCAGCCTGGGGACATCTGGTTAGGAAAGAGGTGACACTTCGTACCTCTAGCTCCCCTGTCTATGCTCTGTATGATCTCCCCAACATATATGCTCACCCCATCTTTCTTGCCTCCTAACCTCCCCCTCTCTTCTCCAGTAGTGAAGAATCTAATCACCACGGGGGTGGGGGACAAGGTAGAAGGTAGAAGAGCAAGCATATATACGCCCACCGCACCCGCTCCAGGGTCAAGGGAGCATCCTAAAGGAAGAGATGAAGCCTTAGTGGGGAAACTTCAGGTAGCAGTGTAGGAGAGATTTGACCTTAAAAAGGAGGAAATATTCCCTTCTCCCTTTCTTGACTTTTTCCACCCAGAGTCCAGGAATGGTTACTGCCCACAGTTACTGAGGTTGGAAGCTGTGCGATACTGCGCCTTCTGCAGGTTTCCGACACAGGGTCCAGAACCCTCCCCTCTCCCTGAACTGCACTAAAGGGAGGCCGGCGCAGAGCCCGCAGCCAAGGGCCGATGGACACTCACGGGTCGTGTTGTACTTGATACCGTTGAAGTACTCAGGGCACGGCCTCTCCACGAGGGCTCCAGAAGCGCTCCGGGGCCAGCAAGTACCGATCTGGTCCAAGGTCGTGTTGCAGTAGGAGTAGGGACCTGGCGACGGGAGAGAGCAGAGCGGATCACAGAGGGGTCGCTGGGGCGCAGGGTGCTGTGAGACTCAGGGCGCCGGGCGCTGAGAGCGCGTGGCCCTGGAGGCACCGAGGGCGCCGGGGAAGGAGCTCGCGCCGCCTCGGTCCTCTCGCCTCCCGCCTACCCTCGGGGTCCAGGGACGGTCCCCAGCCGTCCAAGAGCAGCTCTTCAGCCAGCGCCAGACTGCAGTTGGCCTCCAGCAGGCTGTGGAGCAGTGCCGCGTCCATTGCGTCCCGGAGCTGCGTGTGGAAAGGGAGTGGGAATGCGCGCCCGGTGTGGCAGCCAAGAGTGGGTGTGAGGGCGAGCGGCCGAGAGAGCGCAGGGTCCAGGTCCCTGCCTGTCCAGCCCTGACTTGTCGGGCAGCCTCCCGCCGCCACCCCAGGTTTCCCGGAGCTGCCAAGCCAGGACCTAACCGAAGCGGAGCCGCGGAGTGCGGAGCGGTGGGTCCACCCGCTCGGCCGCGGCCAATGACGGCGCCGGGGGGCGGGGCCGGGGCCGGGACCAGGGCTGGGGCCGGGCGGTTCCCCTGATCGGACTCAGTCCGCAGCCCACTGCCCCGAGTCGTATTTCTCAGGTCCTGGCTCTCTTCCACCAGCAAAGTTCGGAGGAAGCCCGCGGGCTGGCGAGCTTAGGCCTGGGGTGTGGAATGCCCCATCCGAGGAGAATCCCAGGTCCCAGTGCCGCAGGGACAGCAAAAGGCACCCGCCTGTCCAAGAAACCCACTGCAGCCTCCCTTACGGTGGTGGGATAGATGCCAGCCAAAGTCGGGCGACTCTTTGCCCGAGTTTCTTCTCCATGAGCAAGAACACTAGAACGGGGCGTGGGGCGCACCGTCCACATGCAGATTTGCACCCTTTCTAAGCCGCCATAGCCTCTAAGAAGGAAGTGGACTGGAGGAACCTTGAGGGAAATCGGGAGGCCACTAAAGAGAGTCTAATGAGATCGAGTGTCCTGAATGGACGAAGACCTGCACCAGTGCATGTGAGCTAGAGCTCAACCTGGGAAGGGGGCACTGGAGAGGGAAGGAGGCAGGTGACATTCAGCAGAAGTTAGAAGTCAGGGATAACACCAGGTCTCCCATTTGGCTGACTGAGGGAACACTATTGCCATTTAATGAAAAGGGAAATTCTAGAGGAGAAATTGGTTGACGTTAAATGGAAGATTTCAAACACCAGGATATGAGTGGCCCGGGCACCAAAGAATGAAGTGAGAAATGAGAATATGTCTCTTTTCCTCCTGAATTGGACAGAATCACCTGACTGGTGTCTGTACTAGTAGAGGGGGTGGAAATCAGGTCCCACAGCAGATGTGGAAGAGCTAAAATCCTTCATGGGGAATTTGCCCAGGTTTCCTCAGGAGTTGCCTGCTCTTTTGTTGCATCTACACCCCTAGAGAGCTCAAGATGGGCCTGTGGCTCATGCCTGCTCAGTGAACTCAGGCTTGGGAAACAGGGATGTGGGTGTGGCAAGCTCCAACTTAGCCTGGGCTCTGTGCCTCCTCTCACTGCCATTTACCCCAGGTGGGAGTCTAGCCTGTTTTGGGGTTTTGTCCATCATTGAAATCTTCTGAAGGATTTCTCTGGTTTTGAGTTATGAGAGGAAAAGCCTGTGAAAGTGTGTGTGTGTGTGTGTGTGTGTGTGTGCATTCACAACATGTACCCATGCATGTGTGCATGTGTGTTCTGTATTTCTATCTTTAGAAGGCAGGATAAACTAGGACCTAGTCCCAGCTGAGCTAGAGGTCCCAGGAACTGTCCTATCTCCCTATCTCCATCCTTGACTGGGAACCAAAGGTGCCAGAGAAGCCTGAAACCACCCTGAACCAGTGCCACACCCTGAGCAGGGAAGGTGGAGGGCAGGATAGGCTGCCTCCGTGTATCCAGTCTCACCAGCCTCTTTACTAATGCCGCTGTCACTCCCAGGCAGAAGGAGAGAGGGAGAGGGCGAGTGAGCAGTGAGGTCAGGGCTGAGCCCTAGAATCTCTCCAGGGCCTGCCAACTGGCAGGGACAAGGTGCAGAGTATCCAGCCAGGTCTGTTCTCTCCTTAATGGACAGTTAGAGCCTTTGCCTCAGATAGGAACAGCTGCAGGGACAAAGGCCCTTGGTCTCCATAATAAGCAATGCCAGCAACAGGGGAGGATGGGTTATGTCCTAACTCTAACCTAAAACCTGATCCTAATCCTAGTGCTAGGCAGAGTCCTGTCCCCAGTTCCTGAACTGAGCCTTGCCTCCTGGGGTCCTAAAGAGGCCAGAGTGTGACTGGCTGGGTCAGCCTGTCTTATAGGTAAAGCCTCCTTCATGCACAAAGGAGGGCCACATCACAGCTTGGAGCAGGGACAAAATCAACCATGTTTAAGCAGTGAACTTTGCTTATCATCAGAGTCCCTGCCCAGGGGACACATGTCACAGAAAGTTTTCTGCAGAATAGAGGGTTGGCCTGGGTGACTTGGATTATTCCAAACAAAAGGGCTTAGGCAGCAAGTTTCCTCTGGGAAGTGACCATTTCACTGGATGGGCAGTCAGGGCCTGAGCGCACCTCACAGTACCAAGCTCCTTGGGTTTCCAGGATGTGGGGCCATTTCTTTGTGGGTCTTATTATTAGAGGCACAATTGACTGTTATTCTAGATGAGATAAAGGGAAAACTGGTAGAAGTTTTGGAATAAATCAAATTTACAGCTCACTTTTGCATCTGCAAATAGGCAGATGGAAGAAACTGGAAAAAGTCAAAGCTTTCCTCAATTGGGTTAAATCAACTACACATAAACAAAAACTGGGGACTTTTGACTTGCTAAGGAAGCAGAGGTGGATTGGAAGCCCCTGGGATGGAGTTGTGGATTCTTGGGGCTGTGGGCTGACCGGTTGCAGACCCTGGCCAGGCAATGCAGGGAGAAATATTTAGGAAGTCTGTGTGTCCCTAGGATGGTGGGGACAGGGAAAAGTGGCAAATAAACTCAAGGTGCTGCAGAAGTGCCCTGTGTGTCATGAACAGCCTGGGTGAAGCAGGTGCCTCTGGTGCCTGCAGCCCATGTCTTGGCCCACCTCTGATATCATCTACTATGGTGATGGATGGATGGATGGTTCCAGGCCAGCTTATACACACCTACTACACAGTCCAATACATGGCATCAAATAAGCATGCAGAGCACAACAGAATCCCACATGATGTCACTGTCCCCCATCTTGACCATATCACACCCATTCTCCTGTCCATCAAAAATGGGATTTAAGGGGATAGCATATACCCTTGCCTCTCTAGGGGGGGCTGTTCTCAGTTAGACCACATACACAGGAGTCTTTTCAGACAGAACTGGACAAAGTTGTGGGTTTTCCTGGGAGTGATAACTGGGTGTGGAAACTCAGAAGGAGCCTGAAAGTGATCTGCACTTGTCCTGTGGCACCAAGGACTGTGCTCCCAGGTCAGACACCCCCCTCTCTATTCCACCTCACTCCACCTTGGGATATGAGAAATGACATGGTACCTTCATGTCCAACAAGAAGACCAGGATGTGGGACCAGGAAACCCCTCAGGGACCACCCAACCCCACATTTTCATTTTAAGGTGAGAAGCAGGCTCCCCAGAGAGGGAAAAGGAGTTCTCTGTCCCCTCCCACTAGGTCACCCTCATCTCTGAGCAAGGTCTCTGTCTCTTCCTATGGAAGTCGAGGAGACTTTTTTAAAAATTATGATCATGTCACTCTTTCTCAGGCATGGCTCTCCAAGGATGACGAGTTCAAAGCTAGCCTCAGCAATTGAGCAAGGCCCTCAGCAACTCAGCCAGACCCTGTCTCTAAATAAAATATAAAAAAGGGCTGTGGGTGTGGCTCAGTGGTTAAGCACCCCTGGGTTCAATCCCTGGCACCCAAAAAGAAGAAAAAGAAAAAAGAAAAAAAGAGTGTCTTCCCATTGCTTTCAAAATGGAGCCATATCTTTGGCATTGTAAAGAAAATTCTTCCTTGTCCTCCTGCTAAATTTGAGGTAACCTTAGGAACACCTTATCACTGCCTAGGACCTTGCTGCCCCTCTGCCCCCTGGCACACGCTATGCCATCTATTCTGACTGTCCTTCAGCTCTGCACTTCAGTCAGCCCAACCCATTCCTTCCCACCCTTCAAAACACCTGAGTCTCACCTCCTCTGTCTTGTCTGGGTGGGGCAGCCCTCCCTGGTGCCCCTGTCTGCCAGGCTGGCCTATGTCTCCATAAGGTGCCTAGTTTTCCCTTTGTATCCTCTACCGGCCTGTGCTGTGGCTCTCGGAGGACAGGACTGTTGCTCTTCACTCACTGTCCCCACCATCCATCAGAAAGTCTCAGGCTTGGGCTCAGTGATCACTGCAGAAAGAACAAATGCCTTGGACACAGAGCTGAGGAAGCAAAACTCTTCCGTTTGACCAAACTTGTGGGTGTGTGCATACATGTCTGTGTGTTGGCCTGGGGAGTTAGTTCAAGGGATCCTTGGGTCCCTGTAGACCCTTATTATTATCCATGAGCAGAATACATAAAATGTCTATTATTTTTCAAAAATATATAAATGCTCTGTGATGAAAACAATAGAAACAACCCATTAAAAACTGGTCCAGAGTCATAATCACTCTTGTGATTACATGTGGTTTTCATTTCTTTGGACCTCGGGGACATACAGTTGAGTTGGTCATAGTCTTTGATTTATGAACACTTGCCAATAGCTCATGCATGGCCTCACTGTATTTTAACTTTGGTCTTTTCCTTTATGGAAGTTTCAGGTAGTAGTGACAGTAACCGGCCTACCTCCCAGTCCCAAACCGATCATTACCGATTACTTACATACTTATCTACGCACTCCTTCCCTGGAGGGAATGTCCCCTAGAAGGTTGCCTTTATCATTACTGTGGTCTTATTTTTCCCCCCGGTTTTTTTCACATGTACATGTGTCTAAACAACAGTATCTTTGACCTTTATGTTTGTTATTATGAGTTCTCACAATCAATGGACAGTAAAAGGAGGCCACTACCTTGTGGAGATTTAAGAAGGGATTTCCCAGGCCCAGTGGGCATCCTAACAGTTCACACGTTCCCCTCAGGGGCACGTCTATTGAAGGACGGTGCATTCCCATGGTAGCTGCCAGGCAGCGCCAGCAGTGATGTGGTGAATGAATAGTTAATGACATGGGGAAGTGTTCACTCTGAGTTATTGGAGGAAAAGCTGGTTATAAAACAGTGAACCCAGTCTTGTCCCAGTTTTGTAAAAATCTGTGTCCTCCCACCAGGTTCATCCTCCTCTCTGAGCAACTCAACTGGGGTCCCTGTTTCCTCCATGTGGAAGACGAGGAGACTTTTTAAAAATTATGATCATGTCACTCTTTCTCAGGTGTGGCTCCCCAAGGATGACGAGTTCAATGCAAATAAAAACAAACAAAAAGCCCAGCATGAGGCTCTATGGTTCTATAATATTATATAAAAATTCCTGGATCGTGGGATCATGAGCACTTATCATCTTCTTTGATTAATCTCCCCCCCCCAATTTTATGTTACAGATGTCTTTTGTCAACTGATGAATGGTATTAGAAGTTGAGCAGGAGGGCCTTGTTTTGGGGATAGGTCAGAACCCTCCTCACTAAACTCAAAGACAGGGAGGACACGGTACCATCATCCAGGGCAACAGCAAAGGGTCTGTGCCACCTGCCCAAGGGAAGGAGAGGGACAGGCAGAGGGGAGGGGAGAAGGCGGTGTGTCCGTAGATATCCAGCATTGCTTGAAGGCAGAAGGTCTGGTGACAGAGGTTGGGGCCATCCTGCAGTGAGGGGCCTCCATTTCCTCTCTGATGGCTGCTGGATTTGACCCTGACTGGGTGTGCCCATGGTCTTTCATTTAACCCTCATGGTAAACCTCTGGGGAAGACTTAGAACCTATTCTAACAGATGAGGAAACTGAGGTTCAGATAGGCTGAATTATATCCCTCCTAAATTCGTTTGTCAAAAGTCTTAAGTCCCCATACCTCAGAATGTGGCCTTTCTGGATATAGGACCTTTAAAGAGATAAAGTAAAATTAACACAATTTGCTTAGTGGGTCCTAATCTAGTAGGATCAGGGTCCATATAGGAAGAGGACATTGGGAACAGACATACACAAAGGGAGGTCTTATAAAGACACATAGAGAAGACAGTCATCTACAAGCCAAGGAGAGGGCTTCACAAAGAACCAACAGAGGCCAACTCCTTAGACTGAGAGGTCCAGCTTCCAGAATTGTAAGACGATGATTTTTCTGTTAGTCAAGCTAGGCAGTCTGGGATACTTTGTTACATCAGCCCTAGGAAACTAATGCAGATGGGTTAGATGATATGTCAAGGGTCACATCTCTGCTAGGTGGAGGAGCAAGGATCCACTTGGGTCTGCCTGAGCTCAAAATTTCCCCACCTTGAGGAAGCAGAAAGCCAGACTTTCTTCTTGGATGCCAGAGTCAGGCTGCATTTGGACGCGGGAACCCAGTGTTGGCCAGAACTTTTGATCTCGTGTTCTGGCAGCAGCTCCAAGCCAGAGGGGCACCTCCTCCTCACCCCAGCCCTCCTCCTTCCCTCCTGCTCCTTGGGTACAGCCCTGGGAAGGCCAGGACACTGGGTGGGGCCCTAGAGAGCTCTCTCCAGAGCCTTGAGAGTCTAGCACACTTCTGAGCTCTGCAGCATCTGTCCCTGACTCTGTGAATCAGCAGCTGTAAAACTCAGAGGTTAGAACTCAAGGCCCAGCGGCTATTTCACAGGTCCTGTTGGGGTGACACCTGTAGCCACGGCAACAGGAGATAGTTTTACACCTTCTGCCAGCCTCGCCTCTCGCCTGAGTTTGAAAGTGGAGGGGTCAATTCCTCCCTGGGCTTCTGAAACCAGCCCAGCCTCCTTCCTTCGGGTGCCCATGGGGGAGCTGGAAGTGAGTCAGGGATGCTCAGCCCAGCCTTTCTCAGCAGCAAGAGGCCTGAGGCTCACATGGGGAAGGGGGCCTCCTGAGAGACCCCCAGCAAGACAGAGAGCAGCCCAGGATTGGAAGCTGAGGCTCCATCCACCCCAGAGAACTTTCCTTCCTTAGCCCCGGGGGCCCACCCTCACCTGTGGGTCTACTACCAGGCAGTGGGGGGCACACATACCTGAGAGGTCAGTGAGGGTCTGGACTGCATGGCAGTACTGCTCCAGCAGTGCCCACTGGGGTTGTTCTCTGGGCACCTGGCTTGGCCTGGCTGCCTGTTGGGGGGAAAAGGGATGAGGTCAGAGGCCAGGCACTGGCAGCCATTGATGGTTCTTGTCTGTCACTTGCCTTGATCAGCCACACATCCCTCATTCCTTTTACCTCTATTGTGCAGAGGGGGGAGCTGAAGAGGGGGACAATGAAGACCCCATAGCACAGTGGTGTCCTGACCCAACTTGGAACCCTGGAAAGGCCTTAGAAGTGGTCCGGTGCAGGGTCACCTCTGAAGCAGAAGTCTGCTCTGTCCCACAGCCCTTGAGCCATCCTCCCCTCCATTGGAAGGGATGTGCCCCTGGGAGAGAACAAGGCCTTTTTGTCACAAAGCCAGGTGGGGGATGTCCCCTAGTTGTTTATTCCCCAACATTTGCAGATATTTACTATGTGTCAGGCCCTGGCTGAGGGACCTCTCTAGTGTCCTCAGGATGTCCCAGGTCCGGAAGGAATCCCAGACTTAGAACTTGCAGAAAAGAAGTGTATAACTACTTTATTTTCCTGTCTCACAGATAAGCAGACAGTTACAAGGTCATTAGGTTAATATGTGGGAAAGACACCTAACCTGGACTTGGGAAGGTTGCCTGCCTAGAAGAGGTGGCACTTTGAGGCTAGGGGCCACAATGTCAGTTCCTATACTCACCAGGGAACAGACTTGATGGCGGCAACAATGGCAATCCTACCCCAGAGACCCAGACCACCCAGTGTCCCATCAGAGTGGGTGCTGGACATGGAGGGATGATGCAGATGTGGTCCTGTCTGCCCTCCAGGGACCATCGTCTGGTGGGAAAGATGGATTGGTGACCAGCTTCACAGCATTTGAATTTATTGAGGATGGGTGGCCTATGGAACAGGTCAGGCTGAGGTGGACTTTGAAGTGTGCGTAGGAGTTCGCCCACCTGATAAGGGAGGTACGAGGAGAGAGCACAGCATTGCAAAGGCAGAGAGGCTGGACAATATGTGGCGAAGGACTGAACGAGAGTGAAATTCTAACCCTGCTCCCCACCCTCCCAAGATCAGGCGTCTACTCTGTGGCCGATGTGCTTGTGAGTCTGCGCACTTGGCTGTGTGACTTTCATGGCCTCTCCACCCGACATTTCTGCCTCTGGGATTCCAGAAGGCACTGCTCTGCCAGAAGGCGGCCCCTCCTCTTTCTCTTCTGCTCAGATGTTCCCTCCCTGGCAGCTGGGCCGATGTTTGCCCCAGAATGTCCCCATGAGCCAGAGCCCTCAAACATCACGTTCCCCACATCAATCTCAGTCCATTTCCTGTGCTGGGGCTGGAGGCCACATGCTCAGCCTCACCCTGCTGGCCTAGAGCTTCTAATTAATGATCCCACCTGATCAGATGGGTGAGCGCTGTCCACCCCCTCCTGGAGCCCAGGGCGGGGGCGCAGACTGCACCTGTGCTCTGTGGAACACTCGGCCACAATGCTGGGTGCAAAGGGAGGTGAAGGGAACTTGGGTGCGTGATGCTGTGTGTGCTTAGAAGGTGTGTGTGTGTGTGTGTGTGTGTTGGTGCTGCAGGGCTGCCTGAGCCATCATCTGGGAGCTCTGACCTCTTGGCTCACAGAACAAACCCTGGGGGGCTGTGGTCTTGCTGTTCACAGGTTGCAGGGGCTGCTGGGAGCTCCTCAGCATCAGCTTCTGGGCATCAGAGAGGCCTCACCGGTCCAGTGGGCCACCTTTCTGGAGCGCAGCAGGCTAGGGCGTGGAGGGGAAGCTCTGGGCCCTGGGACCTTCCAAGAAGACTTTTCAGGCCCTATTCAGCTGGGTCTCAGGTGAGTGAGGGCCTCAGGGTTGACTCATCACCGGCTTCACAGCCCCATTGGAGAAGTGCAGGTAATGCCTCTTTGGGTGGCACAGGTCCCCAGGGACTCCCAGCCTCTCAGGCAATGCTCAACTCAGAAGTGAAGTGTCTGCTGTGGATGTTGGCCCCCAAGGCAGGCCCAGTCTCTGCATCTCAGGGGACAGCTCTCAAAGCCCGCTGCAACATTCCTGGCCCCACCACGCAGGTGCTGGCCTGCTTGACCTCTGTGGGTGGCCTGGCACCTTTTCTGAGCTCACAGGAACGGGCTCATGTTGAGATAGGGGTCTAGGATAAAAAGAGAGATCTACTGAACCTTAAAGGAAATGCCCGTAAGCCATTGAGATGCCGAAGACACAGCTATGAATCTTCAGCAACATGCCTTTGGCCTGTGTCCTTGCGATATGAAAGAGGGCCCGGAAAACAGGCGAAAATTTGTATGGCTCCATCTCCAGTCTGGGCCTGATTACAGGGCCCTTCTATAAATACTGAACCCCAGTCCACAGAGGGGCTTCTCACTCTCCAGACGGCCCGCATTCTCCCTTGAATGTGTATCTACTTCCTAAATGAACCTCTGTCTAGGCCTCTGTCTGGCTCCTGCTGACATTCTGTCCGGTCATGTATGCCAAGAACCACCACAGGTCCTGAGTCGAGTTCCCCTCCCCTCTGGGAACTCCTCTGACCCTTCTTCTGTGATCATGGCCCCTGCCCCAGGACCTGGATGGTTTGGGACTATCTTGCCTCTGATGCTGGGTCTCAAGCTGTGGCCGAGTCTCTTTGCTGACCAAAGCCCTTTGTGGGGGTCATGTGCTTGGCGTCTGATGCCTGCAGTTCCAGCTCAGGCAAATGGATGAGCATATCAGAAAAGGATTCTGGAATGACTCCCAGATCTTGCCTCTGTCTCCTAGAACTTCTCCGCTGGTCCAAAAAGTTGGCACAGTCACAGATTTTTGTTCTCTTTCAGGGGATGGTTGGGTGGATTTGACTCAGTTCAAACCCACAGCATAACCTTCAGGTGACTATTTTGAGCAGAGTCCCTGGTGGTGGTGGAGATGGGTGGGCAGGAAGAAGAGGCCCATTGGATCGTGTCCCCTCAGAAAGCACACGATCTGGAGGATCAGGGAAGGCAGAGACATGTCGTGAATAGTTCTACTCCATGTCCTGTGAGTTAAGCTCTCAGAGGGTACAGAGTGCAGAGATCCCTGTGTTCAGGGTTCTGGGGATGCTGCTTCTTAGCTGTGTGGCCCTGGTAAATCTACTTAACTTCTCTGGGCCTTAGTCACCTCATCTTTAACATGGGGATAATACAAACACGGTGTGCATCACATTACTGTATGCCAAGAAAGTGGCACACAGACGGCCTGAGCTGAACAGTGGCTCTTGTCAAGGTCTCGTTGGAGAGCTCAGAGATGGGGGACACATGCCCCATAGCGGGGCACACCATGGCCTAGTTCAAGTCCTTCCCCACTGGAAAGGCTTCCTAGAGACTCCAGGCTCCTCCTTCCCAGTGCTCAGACAGTATGGACCTACACAGGTCCTTGGCACCCCTCTGTCCAGCAGGCCCCTGAAGACCCAGCTTCCACCCACTTACGAGCTCAGTCCTCTGCCCTGTGTGGTGGGTGTGAGGAGGACCAGGAAGTCTCCCTGGACTGGGCATTGGAGCCAAGTCCAAAAGGAGGGAAAGACTCTGGGTGCAGGCAGGACGGAGGGTGGAGAGGAGAGAGTGACTTCAGGGGCAGGAGCTGAGTGGGCACAGGAGGTGCCACAGGGGGAGGAGCGAGTGGGGAGGAAAGCCCTTCCCTCGCCCCTTTATGTAGTCAGTGCTTACTGCATGCTGGACACACCTCTAAATGCTTTACAGAAGACAGCTCCTTTTTCATTGGCACAGCCTCTGGGGTAGCTGTAAATAGCTCCATTTTGATGATGAGGCAATGGAGGCCCAGAGAGGTGAAGCCATCTCCCAAGGCCACACAGCAGATAAGGGGCAGAGGCAGGCTTTGAGCCCAAACAGGGTAGGGGATGGGCTGGTCTGATATAGATAGGAATTGCTAGTCTTGGGGAAGAAAATGAAGGATGAAGCCTGAGAAGCTCTGCTGTTTTGGACAAGTGTTCCCCAAAGGCTCACATGTTGAAGGCTTGTTCCTCAGCTTGTGGCAGGACTGGGAGGTGGTAGAACCTTTAAGAGGTGGAGCCTAGTGGAAGGAAGTTAGGTCATTGGGGCATGCCTTGAAAGAGGAAGTGGATCCCAGTCCCTTCCTGTCTCTTGGCATCCTGATCACCGTCAGGTGAATAGTCCTCCTCTCTTACAAGATCCCACCATGATGTTCTCCCTCTATGTAGGCCCAAAGGCAATGGAACCAGTTAACCATGGACTGAAACCTCCAAAACCTTGAACCAAAAGAAACCTTTCTTCCTTATAAGTTGTATATCTCAGGTAGTTTATCACAGTGAGGGAACACGAACACAGGACTCAGCCCCCAATGGGGTGGCAGTGGTACTCAGAAGGCCACAGTAATAAAAAGCCCCTCTCTTCCCGGGGAGGAGGGTGAGGTTGAGGGTGGGGAGCTTATAGGCAGATCTCTGGGACACAGGATGCAGACCTAGCAAGCTAGGCAGGATCATGCACAGGGGAGATGAGAACTTTGGATTCTGTAACCTCTTAAGCCCCGGTAAGTCCCATTATGATATTGGGATATAAGAAGAAATTCTATTTCTTAGTCGCCAGTTCCTGACACAGGGGTCCTGAAACCCTTGTCGTTTCTTGAGTGACAGGTGCATCTTTCCTTCTAACGAGACAGCTCTTGGTGAGCTCCTGGATGGAGCTGTCACCAAGAAACCAAGCAGTAATTAGAAGCCTGGAACTTTCAGGCTCTGCCACTGAGGAAGCGGGAGGGGCCGGAGACCGAGTTAGGAATCCATCATGCCTGTGTAATAAAGCCTCCCTAGAAGCTGACATTCCTCCTGGATTGGTGAGCACACGGAGATGGCATTCCCAGAAGAGGCAGTGTATCTCTTCATCTATATCCTTTGTCATGCCCTTTATAATAAACTGGGAAATGTAAGTAAATATTCCCCTCAGTTCTGTGAGCTGTTCTTCCCATTCCCGGACCTGAAGATGGGTGGTGGGAGTCTCTGATCTGCAGCCCAAAGGACTTGCAATGGGAGCCTGGGGAGGGAGCAGCCATGGTGGACTGAGCCCTTGGCTGTGGGTCTGCGCTATCTTCGCTGGATAGTGTCAGGTCCAAGCTGGATGGTAGGAAGCCATGGGTGCCCCAGGGAACTGGAGAACTGCGTGGTGTCAGAGTGTGAGAGGGCTTTCCTTTTGCCAGTATCCTCTATTCTGATGGGAACGTCTTGGACTTTGGTACTGAGTGGCTCTTTGCTGTCTGGGGGGTCAGAGCCCAGCCTCCACCCCAGTATCTGCCCCATGAAATCTATAGCCCAGGGTCTATATCTGTGTCCATTCCCAGCCCAGAGCCTGGCACATATCAAGTGTTCAACAAATGTTTGTTGACGACTGACTCGATGGATGAATGAGACCACAGTCCCCTCAGCCAGTAGAGATACCCTACACCCCCAATACGGGATGTTATGGTTTAGATATGAGGTGTCCCCCAAAGTTCATGTGCAGAAGGTTTAGAGGCAAACTGATTGGGTTATGAGAGCCTTAACCTAATCAGCAGATTGATCTACTGGTGTGGATGAACTGGGTGGCACCTGTAGGCAGGGTGTGGCTGGAGGAGACGGGTCACTGGGACATGCCTTTGGGGTTTATATTTTGGTGTGGTGAGGAGAGCTCCCCGCCCCTCTCTCTCCTTCTCTGCTTCCTGGTTCTGGCCCCTGTGTACCTGCCATGGGAATCCCTGGCCTTAGAACAGGATAGAGGAGCCCCTGGAGAGAGCAGGGAAAAGACAGCAGGCCTGATTCTGGTTGCTCTTCCTCCACGCTGCGCCCTGTTCAGGCAGAACCTGTGCCCCAGGGGCCAGACAGGAGGCCCCCAAGGTGCCACCTCACAGGAGCCAGTGGGTCTGGCCCAGCCTAGTGTTCCCTCCTGGCAACAAACTTCTGTCTAAATATAGCAGTTGGTCTAAGCTGGGGAGATTTACGGGACCACAGTCCTTGGACCAGGCTGCCCCTGACAGGAGGGAATGGGGATGAGCCCTCCCTACTCCTCCCTCTGTTCCCCAAGGTCAGGGAAGGACTCGTTGGAGGGAGAAGCTTCCTCATTCAGAGGTTTTCATTGAGCCTAAGCTCAGTGAGGACTCAGTCAGGGGAAGGAGGAGCAGGTAGCAGGGGGGAGAGAGTGGAGAAGAGAAAGAGAGTGGAGAAGGAAAGGAAGGAGGAGGAAAAGAGAGGGCAGAGAGGAAGAGGAGGAGGGAGGGGGGAGAGAGGGCTGAGGAGAGGGTAGGCCCCGGAAGTCGTCTGAAGGGAAGAAGTTTATTTTCTAAAGCATCTGGGCTGGCTTCCAGGAAGGGGAGAATTTACACGTTCCATCCAACTTATAGGATGTGGAACCTGGAGTAAGGACCCCAAGACCCCAGGAGCTTTCCCACCCCTGTGTCACTGCTTGGGCAGGTCCCTGTTCCCAGGATGGCCCACCCCTCCTTCCAACCCCCTCAGCCTCCAAGGCTCCTGGGGAAGCTTCCATGTTCTCCTCCTTCTGCTCTTCTCTTTCCCTCTGAAAGCCCAGGACTCTTCCTCTCCTCTCTGCCCCTCTCCCATACCTGGGCCTAGGAGGGGAAGAAGGGCTGGCACTGGCCATCAGAGGTCCTCAACAAGTCACTTAGGCTAAAACCATCTCCTTAATGATCAACTCATCTTTGCCTAATCGTTACTCTTTGGTTTGTTTTGGCTTCTGTCTGAATGTTCTAAAAATAGTCTAATATTAAAATTAAATTTTGGTTAAGGGAAGAGAATCTGGACTGGGGCTGTCTGATTGGAGTCCTGGCCTTGCCCTTTACCAGCCCAGTGACATTGGGACCTCACCTCAGCTTCTTCTGAAAAATGGGGATAAGGATGGTCTTATCTCTTGGGTTGTTCTGAAGCTGTAGATAGGTGACCCATGTCAGTGACCTGCCGTGTCAGCCATTCAGTAAAACAGACAAAATAAGCTGATTCAAGCGAGCTAGCCTTCCCCCCACCCCCTGCACATTGGAAATGACATCTTAAAAAATTAGAATTCTGAATAAAGTGACTTTAGACAATCCGGCCGAGGAGGCCTTAAAATGTTTGCAATTAGATAAAGTACAAAATGTCAGTGAAGAGGATGCAGAATAGTCCCATTATTTGTAAACCTCTGCAAATTTGAGACTTCCGAGAATACAGAATGAAGTAGGCAGTGCCCTCAGACGAATTAAAAAGAAAAAAAAAAACAAAACAAAACCCAAAACAACAACAAAAAACTTAAACTCTAACAAAATGGCAAAAACAGACCAAATTGGTTGATTAGGTTAGAAAACATTCATGAGGGAGTTGAATTTTGGGGAAAAGTCATTAGATGACTTTGCTCTGGCCAGGGTCCCTGAGCACCAGGCTCTGCAGGTCTGCCTGTGTGCTAGGGGGAGGGGAGGGCATGCAAGGCCATGGACTTGGGGCTGAGCTGTCCTGAGCTTCCAGGTTCCCGTGGCTGGCGGCCACTGCCAGGACTTCCCTGAATTCTCTTCTTTCATTGCTGAGCCTTCTGGGGCAGGTGGCCCCCACAGAAGCAAGGCCCTGGGGAAAGCGACCCTGGGGAGGGGATTCCTGTCCAAAGGTGAGGGGCTGGATGAGAGGGATTGATAGGCTCCAGGGGAGCCTCCACAGAGAGGTGAGTAAGTTGTTGGAAGGGTTAGACTCAGGGCTTTGTGTATCCAGGTTGAGTACCCCTTATCTGAAAAACTTGGGATCAGAAGTATTTCGGATTTTGGAGTTTTTCTGGATTTTGGAATATTTGGACTTTGAGCATCCCTAATCCGAAATCCCAAAAGCCATTTTGCTTAATACATTTTGGATTTGGAACGTTTCATCCGCATGGCAACCTCCATTTCCGATCTGCAGATAACCTCTCCAGTGTTTGAGGAGGGCTTAGCACAGCGCTCAGCATACAGCACAGAGCACAGCTATAGTGCCCTCTCCCAAGCAGCCCCCATAAACCCTCCAGGGGAACCAGGAGCACCAGAATCAAGGCTTGGTGAATTCTACCAGGCTGTGGGATTGTGAACTGGACCATGGTGGCGTCTCCTCTCACAGCGACCAGCTGGCAATTCTACAGTGCCAATCAGACCAGGCGCCTCCTGGGTTTAGAGAGCTCTGCATGCCCCAGCGATACATTTCAGATCCCTTGCTCACTTCCCCAGCCCTCCTCTCCAACAGCTCCTCCACTCCACTCCAGCTGGACCTGTCGCCTCCCACCAGACTCCTGTCAGGGTTCTCACACCTTTATTCACTTTTTCTTAGATCCAATTTCCAGTTTGTAAACACGCACACTATTTCCTTGTTATTCTTCCTGCCAGGTTTCCTTCTGAGCCAGAACTCCACAAGGGCAGGAGCCATGGGTGGGCTTTCACATCCTGTGTCCCTGAAGTGTGAAGTCCTTGTTAAATGCAGGTTGAATGGGTGAGAAGGCTGGGAGCCAGGCTCCCCCTGGGCTGCCCATCCCTCCCCACTGACTGTTCCTCTCAGGTTCTCATTTCCCAGCGAGCAGAAATCTCAGAATACTTGGCCAAGGACCCAGAAATAAATCCTATTACCACAAAGGCTCAGGGTGAGGAAGGCTGGGCTTTGGGCAGAGAAACTAAGGTGTAGTTTCTCTCCAGCTGGTTACATGCTGAGTAACTTTGGGCAAGGAAGTAGTTTCTAGCTCAGTCTGAGGTCATCAGGAGATGTGGGGACAGGGCCTGAGCTGACTTGGAAGTCACAGTAGCCTCTGAGGTCTTGGGTTCTGACATCTCCAGAACACAGGGCACCCTCCCTCCCTCCCACCCCCCACCAGGCTCTGAAGCAGTGAATGGAAGCTCTCTCACTCTAACAAGCTTGGGCAGCTGCCATCATGACCCCATTCTCTGGACCCCAGCTCTCATGGTGACAGGGGACAGACAGATTAGGATGGTGGGAAAACGAGGTTAAGGGAATAATTGTATAAAATGGGCCCAATGGGCCCACTGTGCTGACCCCCCCCCCCACTTGCTTCTTTTCCCAAAAGCAATTTACCTGGCTCAACAAACTACCTGTTAACTGCAGGAGAAACGGAGACCCCAAATAATGTCAATAAAAGGTCCCCAAGTTTCTCTGAGTGGGGAGACTTTTGTGACCCTTTTCAAAGATCAAATCCTGAAACTCAGGAAGATGAGAATAATGAGAATAATTCCTCCTAATCATAAAATCTGTAAGAATCTCTGGTTAGGAATCCAATTAGAACCACTCAGCAGGGGCCAAATTGGCCTAGAGTTGTCAAGGCAGTGGGGACTTGGAAGTCTGATGTCATCTTGCTATCAGGACTCTATGGAAACTTCTTTAGGATCTCCAATAAAACAGGAGTGCAGGAGAGCCACATGGTCTCTGGCCTGAGAAGACTCACTCTCTCCCTTGAGCATGTCCCCTTTCCCTTTTCCTATCCCTTCATTAAACTTACGCCTGTTACTCTGAGCCATTTGTCTGATTTGATCTTTTTGACTTAATCTCAAGAATCAGGTTAGAGTGCTGGGGATATAGCTCAGTTGGTAGAGTGCTTGCCTTGCATGCACAAGGCCCTGGGTTCAATCCCCAGCACCATTAAAAAAAACAAAAAAGAATTGGGTTAGAAAGGGGGGTGTCTGGGCACTGCCTTGCCCTCTCTGAAGGCCCCAGCCCTGTAACAGAGGAAGCCCTATCCTGAGAACACATGGGTAGGAGACTTAAAGCCCGGCACCTCTGCGGGTAGAAGGATAAATGGTGAACCCCACTCTGAAAACTCCTCCTGCTCCAAATGCATTCTGCAGTGTCATTCAAAGGGCCTAACAGAGAGGGGCACATGCCTCTAATACCAGCTAAACCCTGTCTCTAAAGAAATTTTAAAAGAGATGGAGGTTAGCTCAGGGGTCGAGTACTTGCCTAGCATGTGTGAGCCCAAGGGTTCCATCTCTAGTAGCACTATGGCACCAGGCATGGTGGTGCACACCTGTAATCCCAGCAGCTCAGGAGGCTGAGGCAGGAAGATGGCAAGTTCTAAGCCAGCTCCAGCAACTTAGTGAGATCCTGTCTCTAAATAAAATGTGGAAAATAAAGAGTGGGGTGGGGGGGACGAGGGATGTGGGATGTGGCTCAGTGGTAAGCACCACTGAGTTCAATCCCAGGTACAAAAAAAAAAAAAAAAAATTAATTCCCCTAGTAGCACTTTGGAAAGAAGAAGAAGAAAGGATGGTAGGCCTGTGTGGACACTGACCCACCTCAGCATGGTACACAACTCCCAGGCCCATTAGGGGACCCCACGAGGACAAGGCCTCTGGCGTTTTCCTGTCTGGCACAACACCATAGCCCGTATTTTCTGGGTGCCTGCTCCACACCAAGCTCAGTGCCAAACACTTCTCTTGCATTATCTCTACTATTTCTCAACTAACTTCAGGAAGCACCAATGTCATCCTAATTTTACTGATGAGAAAACTGAGGCGAGGAAAGTTTGGCTTGTTCAAGGTTACACACTCAGGGGCAAAGTAAGAATTTGAAAGGGCTCCTCTAGGGAAAGCCACTTTCCACAGTTGGTAGGTGCTCACTACATGACTGTGGAATGAATAAATTCTCCTCATACATACAGGGACATTGAGAGCCAAGACACTGCCCCTGAGGCTGGTCCCCAGGAGAGCCCGGATAGGAAGAGGCCTCCTGACTTTCAGTCTGGCTCTGTCCCTCTTTGCCCTCTGCCCTATTTTAATGTTGTAGTTCTTCCTGAAAAGTGTGGCGGAGGATAGGTCATCCTTCTTTCTGAGCCTTGGTTTCCTCATCTGTGAAATGGGAAGAGATTCCTCCTGCATATTTCTGGGAATCCCTCCTTCCTGGTCTCAAGCCGAACTTCCTCAGCTCTTTGTTTTAGCTCCCTCCCTCTTTTCACCCTAGCTCCCTTGGGCTGACCCTGACTCTGACCAGAATGTCGAGGTGGGTGGGATGGGGGAAGCCCAGAGTCTTAATAACCCCTTAGACTGGATTTCTTCTGCCCCTCTGTCCTCTGGCTCATTTGGCATCAGAGGAGGGGTGGGGACAAGGCAGCTGTGGGTGGGTGGGAGGCAGCTCTCTGGTGGTCTGCTGGGGGAAAGGGCCAGATAAACTAGGGTGGAGAAGGACATCAAGGGTCCTGCAGGGGAAGTGAAGGAAGGATCCATGGGGGGAGCAAAGAGAATGGGTTGTGGACGGAGAATTTCTTGTCTTGAAGGACAGGTCCTGGTCACTAGAGTGTGGCCCCAGAACCCTCTCCTCATTCACATGGGCCTGTCTCCATCCTAGCTGGCTAGTTTTATTTGCCCTCCACCTGCCCCCTCACCCAGCCCGAGATCTCCATCCCATCTTGGGTCACAGGGATCGCCAAGAACTCCCCCGTCCCAATAGGGCGAGTGCGGAGCTCCGAGCTCCTGAGGCCACCATGGTGCCCACCCGCAGGCACTTACTTGGAGCAATGAGAGCAGGCACAGCAGGTAGAGGAGGGGCTGTGGGGCATCAAGGAGACCTGGCAGCCCCGCGGGACCCCCCATGCCGCGCCGAAAGGGTAGGGTCCAGAGCCCGCACTCTCCAGGACAGCAAGTCCCTCCCAGGCCCCTCCGAAGGCTTGTCCCTCAGCTGCTGCTCCCGGAGGCTGAGGTGAGGCCCGGGGCACTGGGGGCATTCTCCACCGCCTCCCCGAGGGTAGGGGTGGCTCCGCCCACGGCCCGCCCCCTCAGGGTTATTTATAGCTGGAGCTGGGCATTGGTTCCAGCCCCGACAGCCAGGGGACCCAGCTCCCCAACCGTCCGCAGAGCAAGGTAATGCCTTTTGTCTGCCCGCCAGCACTGCCTGGGCGGTAGCTCCCCGCCAAGGGACAGGGAAAGGGAGGAGGGGACCTCAGGCTAAAGTCCCTGCCTGAGAATCGAATGGGGATTCTCCCTGTATCCTCTGGATCAGCACTTCCCAATGCCGCATGCAGATTCCAAGTATCTAGGGAGCTCTGAGCAGTGGCCCAAGCCTAGCGGGACAAGGTGATTTGGACCTAGCTGCCAGGGTAAAGAATAGTCCTGTTCAGATGATATAGGCTTTCCGATTTTGTAACTGCACCGTGGGTAGGTAAGAGCCTCTTGTTATTAGAAACATACGCATTTAGGGTAAAATGAGAGTCATTTTTTGGTGGGGGTGTTAAGGATTGAACCTAGGTCCTCGTGCATGTGAGGCAAGCACTCTACCAACTGAGCTCTGTTTCCAGCCCCCACCTCCAATCATGTTTTTAACTTATTTTTCAATGGTTCAGAAACACAGATGCAGAAACATCTGTGGAAGGATAATAAAGCAAATGGGGTCAAATCACTAGTAAATCTGGGCAAAAGGTATATGAATACAATTTGGATCATTCTCCAACTTTTCTACACCTTTGAAATTATATCCAAATAAAATGCTAAACAACAATGAAACAAAAATCCAAAATATGACTGCAGAAACAACAATGCCAGGCCACCCCCAGAGATTCCCCAATCCCTTGCTTGGGATGACCAGGGGTAAGTGGTGGGGATAGGGGCAAGGCTTCTGGCACCATAAAGCAGATTCAGAACCTCAGGAAGGCTCCCGACAGGTGGCTGGTGCAGGGGTTTAAATGCTTAAGCATCAGTTGCTAGGACCAAGAGGCAAGCATTCCAGGAATGTGATTAGGTGTGGAGAGGTATCACCAGGGTGGTAGAGGCCTTGGAGAACTCACCTTGAGTTCAAGAACCTCATTTTTTTTTTTTGTTTTGTTTTTTTTGCAATGGGAATTGAACACAGGGGCATTTAGCCACTGAGTACATCCCCAGACTCCCCCCACCCCCACCCCAGTTTGGTTTGTGTTTTTAGAGACAGGGTCTTGCTGAGTAGCTGAGTTGCTTTGGGCCTCGTTAAGTGGCTGAGGCTAGCTTTGAACTCGTGATCCTCCTGCCTCATCCTCCAGAGTTGCTGGGACTACAGGCTTGCACCATACCCAAGCAGCCTTCTTGACTGCTCTGGCTTCCCCCTCTCTCTGCTCTGAAGTCCTACAGGCCCCAGTCTCACTAGTTTGGACTGCTCTGTGGCTGCCCTTCTGTCCACCATGGATGAGTGTGCCCTGTCTTCTTCTCCCGTTTTTCTTCTCTCTTCTCTTCAGCATAGAGCTTGGTGCAGGGGAATCTTTGTGGGGGAAACTGAGGAAGAACTGACCAGAACTACTTTTTCATTTGAAGGTGACAGGGTGGAAACCCCATCCCAAGTCCTGGGACAGGAAATGGCTTTACTGACCCCAACCAGATGGGCTTGGTCAGAGAGGGCTCCCTGAAGCAGGTCCTGGGGCTCAGCAGGACTTGGAGGGATGGGTGGGCCCAGAAAGAGTTGATGAGCCAGCCAAAGGTCAGACAGTTCTGTTGAGCCCATGGGTGGGTCATCTCTTTGGGCTGCCTCACAGTGACAGCAAAGGCTGTGCCCTTAAGGCCAACCTTGAAGCCTGCAGGGGGCGCTGAAAGGGTGGGGAGGAGAGCTGGGAGTAGCCATCTGTGATGGGCGTGAGGCAACCCCAGTGTTAGTGCATCTGAGGGGGCGAGGGAGGGGACTTCCTGGGGAAGGTGCTACGGAGCACCTTGAAGGACTTAGACCAATGGACAAGAGCAGGGCAGGGGCTCGGTCCCAGCCAGAGGAAGCAAGGAGCTGGGCATGTGCAGGATGGCTTGACTGGGGACCTGGCCCAGGAGACAGTGTAGGGCCCAAAGAGCTGGAGACAGACCAGAAGGAAGTGTGCAGCTGTAGGACAGTCGATGTGGCTTGCACTGCCCTGCACAGCCCAGATCCCTCCCTGTGCAAGCAGTCTGTGTGCCTGTCTTTCAGCTTGGCTGCTATAACAAAATTCTGTACCCCTGGTAGCTTAAATAACAGACTTTATTTCTTACTCTTCTAGAGGTTGGGAAATCCGAAATTAGGCTGCCCGCCACGGTGCAGTGCTCATGAGGGTCCTCTTGGTTTGTAGATAGTGGCCTTTTTGCTATGTCCTCCCATGGCAAGAGGGCCCTGGCCGCTTCCTCTTATTATAAGGGTACCAATCGCATCATGGGGAGCTATTCTTAAGTCCTCATCTAACCTAAATACCCCCCAAAGGCCCCGATTCCAGATACCATCACATTGGGGATTAGGGCTTCAGTATGAATTTGGGGAGGGCATAAAAACATTCAGTCCTTAGCAGTGGCCTTGACCTGGCTTGCCTTTGCAAATAAATCCCCTCCCCAATCTGGAACTCTCTTGGGAGAGAGAGCTGCTCTCAGGAAACTAGGATTACTTTTTGCACAGTTGAGATCCCAGAGTATTCACTAATTTGTATTCTCCCAGCTCCCCAGGGTCATCCTGAGTACCCACTGATTGGTGCTTCTTTGCCTGGAGGTGGGACAAACCCCGAGCCTCCCTGAGGGACCAGGCCAGGCTGGGATCTTTCTGCCCTCTGTTCTGTTTCCCGCCTTTACCATATTCTCCTGGGAGTACTTCCTTTACACATCCCCCCCATAGGAGCCTCTGAGGAAAGATCTGGGTTTGACCCTATAAATGAAATATGTTAACAACAAAAATTAAAAAATAAATTAAAAAAACCCCTGGGCCTCTGTGGTTTCCTCTGGACAGCCCTTTCCACTTTCCCTAGCTTGTTCTGTTAAGATAAAGCCATAGAAAGCACTAGAAGAGTTTGGCATCCCACAACAGAGGAAGGGCAAGAGAGCTAGGGCCTGGGATCTAGAAAGGAGAAGGAGGGAGAAGAGGGGACAAAGACTGTGGACTTAGGTCAGGTGCCAGGAGGGACAGTGGCGGCGAATGGTGATGAGATGACAGTTAGCAACGGTGCTGTCATTATCCTTTGCTGTTCCCATCTTCAGAGAGAGTTCAGGATGCACAGCAGCCTGTGTCAGTGGTACTTGGGGAAGGAGGAGGCGCTGTGGTGGATAAAGGGTTGGGAGAGGTCAGCAGCAGCAGGAAGTAGGAGGCTGGACTGGATGTTGTTTGGTCCCAGAATGGTACTGTCCTTCTGAGAAGTGCTCCATCCTCTAGAATTTCACAGCCCCCCACCCCCCTCATTCCCATAAGGTGCCTGCTGTGGTTTGAATGTTTGCCCCAAATTTCAAGCATTGGAAACTTGATTCCCAGTGCACAGTGTTGAGAGGTTGGGCCTTCGGGGGTGATTGGGTCATGAGGGCAGGGATTAACCCATTTGTGAATTAATGGGTTATTTTAGGGATGGCTTTATTGTAAAAGTGAACTCTTTCCGGCCTGTTTGCTCTGTCTCATTGTGCAATATCCTCTGCCATGTAATCTTGCAGCAAGAAGATCCTCTTCAGATTCTGAAGCCATGCCTGGTTTCAAGATTTCTTTTCTTTTTTTTTTTTTTTTTGTTATAGCAACAGAGAATGGACTAAGACAAACCTTTTTATTTATTGTTTTCTTCATTGACCTCTTTCCCCCATGGGACAAAAAATTTTGTGAGATACTGGGGATTGAACTCAGGGATGCTCTACCACTGAACTGCACCCCCAGTCCCCTCTCCTCCACTTCTTTTAGGGTAGGATAAGCTGCTGAGGCTGGCCTTGAATTTATGATCCTCCTGCCTTAGCCTCCCTAGTTGCTAAGATTATAGGCATGCACCACTGGCCTGGCTCCCCTGTGAAATTTCAATACTAGATAGATAGATAGACAGACAGACAGAGATCTATTATGTGCTTGGTTGTCTGGAAAGCCATAGTCAGTGTAATATCTAAGAGTGTTCTGCCTCCCATGAATTAATTTTGCTTCCTTGGGAGTGCAGAATCCAACCCTGTGATTTGGTTGGCAGTTGGCTGCTGTGGATTTGCTCAATGCAATTGATGGGGCTGGACCCACTTTGCTGACCACAGTTGGTGGATACAGGAATGGACAGCTGATCTGAAACCACTCAATCAGAGCCCTTTGATGAGATTTTTAATCTTTGCTTTAAAGAGAGAACCTATTCTAGATGGAGAACTAGAGACACCCTGTGTGTTGAGCCAAATAGAGAATCTGAGCTTCTACACAGAGAGGAACAGAGAGCAAAGGAAAGAAGGGTCTGGTGGCCTTTGGGGGTCCGACTCAGCTGGACCTGAAGCCAGCTCTACCTCTACCTTTAGTGAGAAGGCTTTCCAGTAAATCTTCCCTATGCAAGCAAAGCCGCTTCTTTTGCTCATCACTTAAGGAATTCTGACCAACACAAGAGGGATCAGGAATTGAGCATTTGTAGAATTCAGAGTAAAAGGTGATCAGAAAAATGTAAGACACCCCATCCCCGTGTCTGGGAACCAGTACTGCAGGTGAGAGCCCAGGCTTTCTGTAAATTCAATGAGGGACTAGTGATTGGGTCATGGTATGTGGCCATGAAAGGAAAGGGTGACTTTGAAGGACTCGAGGACTTAAGGACATTGTTGATCACTCTGAGCAGGGAAGGGACAGGGACAGGGACAGGGCAGCAACATGGTCGTGGTTTGGAGGCAGATCCTGGAGTTAAGGAGGCAGAGTGGGCTAGTATAAGCAGCCCTCCCTGAAGGGAGCCCAGGGACTGAGACTGCTCCAACCAGTGCCTCTGACAGGTGAGGTGTCTGGTCATGCAGAGGGAGCCCTCTCATCCCACCTCAACCTGTGGTTAGGTGACATCCCCAGGTGCATGAGGCTGTGTCCTTGTTTTGGCTGTGGTCACACCAATTGAACCTCAAACTGTGAAGTCTGCTCTGCCATCCAAATTTGGAACAGGCATTGATTTGGCTCATTTTTGATTCCTATTGTTTTCTCTGAGTTCTGTGGACTCGTACTGTGTTTTCTCCCTCTCCCTCTCTCCCAGCTGTCTTCTTCCCCAAATCCTGGTTCAGGGAGGCCAGGTCAACGCATTCCCATCTCTAAAGAACAACAACTCGTCATGTTTGATTAGTAGAGATTAAGTCAGCCCTGGGGGGGGGGGGTTCTACCTGCCCACAGAGGAGCCCTGAACTTTTGCCTGAGAACAGCTGCAGGGCTCATATTTTCTGGAAGAGTCAGGCTCCAGGGCCGACGGGCACTCAGGCCTGGCTCCAGTAGTTGTGTCTGTGGTTTCACAGCTGCCCCCCTGTTCCATGTGCAGGCTACTCCTAGGAGCAGGTGCCAGAGGCTGGGCCTGGCACAAGTCCCTGGGGGGGTTCAAGGGTGGTGCAGGACAGGCTGCTGCTGGTCCCTGGGGGGAGGCGGCTTGTGAGGATCCCTGGGGTCTGCTCTGTGGGGCCCGCCTGCTCCAGGGGACACTATGGCCTCTGTGACACATGTTCTTGCTCTCTCTACCCTTTTCCTCTCTGACCCCCTACCTGTGAAACGCAGTAAGTTCTCTGTGGCCTCAGAGGGCCACAGAGAGGGGCAAGCAAGAGTGGCTGGCCAATGACAAGCACCGTGAGGGAGGATTGTCATCGTTATAGTCAGGCGTCACTTGATGATGGGGACACATTCCGAGAGACACATCCTTAGGTGATTTTGATTTTGTGAGACCATCACAGAGTGTGACCACACAAAACAAGATGCTACAACATCACTAGGTGACGCAATGTCGTGCGCCCGCCATTGAATGTGTGCTCTGTGGTTGAGACGCATCCACATGTGGCGTGTGAGTGTATTTTATTTCTTTCAGTTCAAAGACAATAAGCACTGAAGGCTGATGATGTGCCAGACCCCACACAAGGCAAGACATGTGTGCCTAGGCTGGAGTAGGCTCTTAGCAAACATTTGTTGAAGGGCTGAATGAATGGGAAGTCGAGTGCTCAGGGACGAGGCATTTAAGGAACCCTTTGCCTGGTAGGAAAGTTCTAGATGCTTCCACCATATCTACCTTTCCTGGACTCCTGCAAGAGCACTGACTGGAAGGCAAAAGACAGCCTGTACGTTGAATTGAATATTATTTTCTTTATTGAGCTACTACTAAGTTCAGGGTACATGGAGGGAAGATACTGTGGCTGTCCCTGCTTGGTGGGGAGACAGACAAATAAGCAAGCAAAGTCTGGGAGAGGGAGTATGGAGTTCCCAGTACCCCCTATCTAGACTGTGGGGTTGGAGACGGTGGGGAAGAGGTTGAGGTTGAGCTCAGTAGGCTGGGGGTGGGGTGGGGTGGGGGGAAGTGTAGGTCATTGCAGGTGGAAGGAGGGGCTCAACAGGTGAGCAAGAACTAGCAGGCTCATCACCTGTAGGTGGATTGCAGTCCACCTGGCAGCCTGGCAGGGCTCTCCTCTGCCTCCTTCACTGGCTCTGAGCCTGAACTAGGAGGGAGGATTCCAGTTCTGCCTTACTATTTGCCAGCTGCGAGTCCTTGGAAAACAGGGGTTCACCTGGGACCTTACGTACTTGTCTAAGGATCATCTAAGGATCATCTCCCCCAGGTTATGGACAGGGCTGGAGAAGTTTGGATTGGCAGATGTCTGGCCTCCCTCCCCAGGGCTCCCCTGGTCTCTGCTTGGCCGTGCTCTGTCCCCCAGAACAGACACTCTGATTATCAAGTTGGCCCACTGGAGGGGGGCAGCTCTGCTTTGTTCCCTTGGTCCAAGCCAGCCTGTCAATAATGAGGGATTCCCTGCCTTCCATTCTTTTTCTTCTCTTGTTCTCAGTTCTGAGGATTGAACCCAGGCCCTTGAACTTGCTGGGCAAGAGCTCTACCACCGAGATACATCCTCAGTCCTTTTAAAAATTTTATTTTGAGACAGAGTCTCTCTACATTGCTCAGGCTGACCTTGAACTTGTGATTTTCCTGCCTCCTGAGTAGCGGGGATTACAGGAATGCACCACCCTGCTGGGATCCTTGCTGCCTGTTCTGAGCTCTTCTGTGTGGTCCTCAGCTGTTCTTGGAACAAGACAAAGCTCTGTAAGGTACAAATGAGGGGATTCAGAGGTTGCCATGGCCATCGCTGGCACCTCCTGGTTCCCCCCTCCCACCTTCCCCTGACACACAGAGGTAATCAGCAGCACTGAAGGCAGAATTCAGCCAGGAACAAAGGCTGAGGCAGGTGCCACACCCTTCAGCTCCACCCAGTGTCCTGTGCAAAAGGGAAGCCATGTCCCCGCTGTGTGGGCTGCTTTCTCCTTGACCTCCCCATCTGTATCTCTTAGCATGTGCTGACAGCTGTCCTTTGGGATTTAGCTCAAGTTGCTGTGAGCACGCTATCCTGCCTCCCCAGGGGAAGGCTCAGTGACCTCTCTGGGCATTCGCATGTTCCAGGGAGCACATGTTCTCATGGTCACCTCTGCTCAGAGTTCCAGCTTCTTCTTCTTTATTTATTTACATACCTGGCATTGATCTCAGGGGCACTTAACCACTGAGCCACTTCCCCAGTCCTTTTTCAATTTTATTCAGAGACAAGGTCTCTCGCTAAGTTGCTGAGGCTGGCTTTGAACTTGCAATCCTCCTCTACCTCAGCCTCCTGAGGCTCTGGGATTACAGACATGTGCCAGCGCACATGGCTAAGTTCCAGCTTCTTGATCCCATGCATGTCCCTTGTGGATGGCTTGCACAGACTCACACACGGAGACCCCCAGCCCCTAACCACAGCAGGGCGTCACCACTCCCGCCTTATGGAAGCTCTGCAAGAGGCTGCCCTCCATCCTCTGCCCCTCACTGGCTGTTCTTGGCCTCTGCAGACTAAGGCTCCACCTGCCCTTGTCTGGGAGTACTGAGACTGGGAGGTGGAGTGGACCTCTTGCACTGCCCATTGTGTGGCCACAGTGGCCACCGCAGTCTGATTTCCATTAGGGAGTGCCATGTGGCTTATTTAATGGGATTGCTCTGGTATTTGAAATGGCTAAATGTGCCACAGGGCCCCAGAGAGGTGGGTGTAAAACTCTTCAGATAATAGCTACTGTGGTTGCTCCTGTCCTCTGTCCTTTGACCCACTGTGATGCCCCTTCAGAGCAACCCTGCCATGTTGTCTTGCTACACCCTGTTAGTCAAGAGTTCTCCAGAGGAACAGAACCAGTAGGGTACATACCTAAGATAGATTTATGTATTTATTTATTTTTTGGTACTGGGAATTAAACTCAGGGTCACTCGACCACTGAGCCACATCCCCAGCCCTATTTTGCATTTTATTTAGAGACAGAGTCTCACTGAGTTGCTTAGTGCCTCGCTGTTGCTGAGGCTGGCTTTGAACTGGCGATCCTCCTGCCTCAACCTCTGGAGCCACTGAAATTTCAGGCTTGCCGCACCTCACCAGGCTATTTATGTATTTATTTAAGAAATGGGGGTCATGCCATCACAGAGGCTGACAAGTCCAAAATCTACAGGGCAGGCTGGAAATTTGGGTAAAAGTTGATGTTGCAGTCTAGAGTCTAAACTCTGTGGGCAGGACAGGCAGGCTGGAAACACAGACAGGGCTTCCATGTGGCAGTCTTGAGGCTGTGTTCCTTCTTCTTTGGGGAAGCCTGAGGCTTTCACCTGATTGGACGAGGCCCATCCATATTATGGAGCACCACCTTTTACTCACTCTCCTGATTTAAGTGCTAATTGCATCTAAAAATTACCTTCACGGTGCTATCTTCATAGGGGTTTGACCAAATAACAGGCCACCATAGCCTTGCTAAGTAGATACCGTGACAAAGCTGCATGTCTGTTTAGCTCACAGGCCTGTGTGTCTGAACCCCAAGTATGGACTCAGGTTGACTTTGCTTGGGAGTCTCCTAGGTCAAATGGGCACATGCTGTACTATTAGTTGTGTTGGGGACAGGGTGACCAAACCCTTCTACCACATGGAGCTGAAGCTCGTGTGTCTAGTACATCTGTTATGACAGAATCTAACTACCCTGTTAGACCTTATTAACTCTAAATCATGGGAGTATCAATGATTTCTTCCTTTTTCTTCTGTGCTTTCAGTATTTTCCCAAAAGTTTACAATAACATATATTACTTTTTAATAGAAAATTTTAATTTAAAGATGTAGAAATTGGGACGGGCGTGGTAGCACATGCCTGTAATCTCAGTGGCTCTGGAGGCTGAGGCAGGAGGATTATGAGTTCAAAGTCAGCCTCAGCCGTTTAGTAGGCCCTAAGCAACTTAGTGAGACCCTATCTCTAAATAAAATATTTTTTAAAAGGGGCTGGGGATGTGGCTCAGTGGTTAAATGTCCCTGGGTTCAATCCCCAGTACCAAAAATAAAAAAATAAATAAAAAGATGTAGAAATTGGGCTTCAGTGGGGGAGGATGGCTTTGGCTTGTCTTGGGGGAAGAGAATGGCTTGCCCTCAGCCCTCAGATTAGGGAGTCAGGCTGGGCTGTAAGCAAGGCTACCAGGAGGAGGCCCACAGCCTTCCGAGCCCGGGCCTAGGTCTTTCCCCACCCCACTGTGCCCTTGGTGGTCTCCACCTTTAGCGGCTCTCTGAGGCCAGGGGCTACAAGAAGAGTGGGACTTCTTGGCCTGGAGACTTGGATGCCAGTGAGTGGTAAGAGAGAGGCTATGGGAGATCCACTTCAGGGTCAGATCAGATGTGGAAGGCAAACCCAAGCCAGGCTTCTGCGGAGTCCTGGCAGGTGTCAGAAGAGGCTGGCCTTTCCAGGGCTGGTGGAGGCCGAGCTCTGTAGAATGCTGTGGCCAGCATTTACCAGGGTGTGAGACCAGCTCTGCTCAGGAACAACTGGAAGAGGCGATGCGGGTTAGTGTCAGGGAACTGCCCTGACTGGTCTGTGACCTCAAGACTGGGAGAGTATTGAGAAGTGATGGGGGTCACGAGGACTGGGACAGTCAGGGAAGGATCCAGGGAACGATTGGTTGCTCAAGAGAAGGGAAAGAAAGTCATGCTTGCTGCTTCATGCCCTGGGAAGGCCAGCACATCACTATTCTTAGGAGGAAGTCTATTTAGTGGGAAAGTTAAATTCTATACCAAACCCTTCACTTCTGCATCCAAATTGCAGGCTTTGTGAGTTACCTGAAAATAGTACTAATTACAGCTCATGCAAATGCAGTCTGGGTCCTTGCTGGGCATGATTCTAATCCCTTTAAGTATATACAATCTGTCTTCTGTCTCCATGGGTTCCACATTCATGGATTCAACCAACCTCAGCTGAAATATATTTGAAAACAAAAATTGCATCTATACCAAACACGCACAGACCTTATTTTTTTTACCCCTGTCATTATTCCCTAAACAATACAGCAGAACAACTATTCACATAGCATTTACATTGCATTAGGTATTATAAATAATCTAGAGATGATTTAAAGTACACAGCAGGATTATGTAGTTATATGCAAATAGCTACACCACATTCTACAAGGTACTATAGAATTCATGGATTTTGGCATCCACAGAGGTCCCTGAACCAATCTCTCCTTGGTACCAAGGGATGAGAGTACTGTATGGACTTAATTAACCCTCACAAAACCTTACTGTTGTGTGTGTTTTAGGGACGAGGAGACTGAAGCTCAGAGAGGTCAGGTACTGAACCCAGTGTCACAGAGCTTGCATGTGATGGAACTGAGAGTTACACCCCAGAGGTCTGTGCTTTTAAACATCATGCTGTGGTGCCCTTCTGTGGAAAGCGCCACCCAACATCTCTGGTCCTTATAAATATCATTCTTTCTTTCCCAGAGGTTTCTGTGAAAGAACATCCGCCCTCCCCCTGCCCAAATCTCTTTCTGAATTTCAGAGCCAACCTGGGCAGCAGGCACCTGCCCCTTTGGCTGCTCTTATACTGGGAGGCTCTTTGTGAAGGGAGAATTGGAATTTCACTCAAAAGCTTTTTCTTTTCATTTTTCCAACCAAGTTCACGTCAGATGGGGTAATGGTTGATGTTGTAATGAGGTTTGAGGAAAGCACATCTCACAACAGTGTGAAACCCAATCATCGTGCTTATGAACTGCAAACAAATTGAGCTTTTTTTTTTCCCTTAAAAAGGATAGTGCTCTCAAACTGAGTACTGTGGCCATTGATGTAGCCATAATAGAAGGTATTTGTGGGTAGAACTGCATCTCCCTGCACAATTGGCTAATGTTCTCTTTGTCAGGCATACAGAATATTGACAAAGAAGAATCAAATTGTCCTGCATTTCCCCTGGCTTCACAGGAAGAAGGGGAAACTGTTTTTTGAACACAGCATACATACCATCATGTGTCCCCAGATATTGATTCTGCACAGTGTATCCCATGCACATAGTAGGGGCTCAGTTGAAACTGATGGGTGCAGATTTCCTGGTGAGAATTCTGTCTGCTGCATTCCAGCTGCATGACCTTGGATGAGTAACTTCATTTCTCTGAGTCAAAATTCCCTCTTTAAAGTAGAGCTGGTAATAGCATCTATGGCGGTCCAGATGCTTCTTGATTTACAAGGGGGCCCTGTCCTTATCAACCCATCACAAGGTGAAAATATTGTAAGTTGAAATATAGTAATTCACCCGACACCACAGCTTAGCAACAGAGAGCTCTCTTGGTTGTTTCCCCTTGTGACCACGTGGCTGCCTGGCAGCTAGAGCTCCTGTCACTGATCAGTTTCTCAAGAAAGCTTTGCTAGCCTGGTGTGGTGGTGTGTACACCTGTAATTTCAGTGACACAGGGCGGCTGAGGCAGGAAGATTGTAAGTTACAAGTCAGCCTGGAAAACTTGATGAGACCCTGTCTCAAAATAAAAGATAAAAAGGTGTCGGGATGGCTGGGCGCGACAACTGACATCTGTAATCCCAGCGGCTCAGGAGACTGAGGTAGGAGGATCACAAGTTCAAAGCCAGCCTCAGCAAAAGCAAGGTGTTAAGCAACTCAGTAAGACCCTGTCTCTAAATAAAATACAATATGGCTGGGGATGTGGCTCAGTGGCTGAGTGCCCCTGAATTCAATCCCTGATAACTCCCCCTGCAAAAGTGCTGGGATATAGCTCAGGGGTAAAGTTCCCCGGGTTCAATCCCCCGCAATCCCCCACCCCAAATAAACTAAGTATTTTTAGCCTGGGAAAAGATCCAAATTGAAGTATGGTTTCTATTGAAGGTGTGTTGCTTTCACATCATTGTAAAGTCACAAAATCGTAAGCAAAACCATCCTAAGTGGGAGACTGTACCTACTTTGTGGGCTGGTTTCAAGGGTTTCATGCATGTATCCAGACCCAGCAGTGCCTGGCCCATAGCATGCTTTCAAAGCCCAGCTGCTGCTGTGGCAGGTGTTAAGTGGGAAAGTGAGTGGAAAATGTATTTGGGATGGAAGTTCCCCCTTGTCATCCTGTCCTGATGGTTTAGACCAGAAAATGATATCCATTTTTTTTTTGTCCTAGGGATTGAATCCAGGGGTGTTTAACTCTGAGCCATGTCCCCAGCCTTTTTTAATATTTTATTTAGCGACAGGGTCTCACTGAGTTGCGAAGTGCCTTACTAATCTGTTGAGGCTGGCTTTGAACTCGTGATCCTCCTGCCTCAGCCTCCCGAGTTGCTGGGATTATAGGCGTGTGCCACCGCACCTGGCTTTCATTTTTTTTAATATCTATTTTTTTAATTGTAGGTGGACACAATATCTTTATTTTGTTTTTATGTGGTGCTGAGGATCGAATCCAGTGCCTCACGCATACTAGGCGAGCACTCTACCACTGAGCCACAGTCCCAGCCCTACTTTTTTTAAAAAACTGGTATTTTCATTGGATAAAAGACTGGTGATGGTTGGCAAATATACAACAGAGTAAGTTTTTCAAGTGACTTTAGAAAACATCTGGTTTAATGTCCTTTATTTTAGAGGTGGAAACTGAGGCCTGGGGAGGGAAAATGATTTCTTAGGCTCCCAGAGTGAGTCCCTATTCAAGCTGGGAGGTAAGTTCCTCTACACAGGAGACTTCAACACTTCTCCAGATTAATTTCTCTGTGTGACTGTGACCTAATTATAGGCTTGAAAGTCAAAGGACATAGATTGCCTTTGGAAAAAACAACTACTACTCAAGTTGGCAAGCTTGGTACTAAGGCACCTGGATTCACTGCTCAGGAGGGACAGCAGCCTTCAGTTTAACAATCAGGCTTCAGAGCCATGTAGCTAGTTAATCAGGACCCAGGATTGAGGTTCTCACCTTGAATTCTGTCTCTGCCATGGATGCCTGAGCTGCAGGCAATGTGCATTTCCGGATCATTAGAATCATGGTGATGACATTGCAGGAACAAGAGAGCCTTTCTGCCCAGTTCCCAGGGAGGGAAAGTGACACCCAGAAAAATATTTGCCTCTTGGTTAACTAGTGCTGGATTGAAAACCAGACCCAAATTGCTGACTTCCCAACGAGGAATCTACCAGAGACACTATTCTAGTAGGACTCCCATGGATGACTTTCTTTCCCAATAGGAAAGTTTTTAATAATATTTCAGAAAATTCCTCGACTCTGGCCCTTAGAAATATAGACTCTGTAGACACAGGAAAGGGGATCCACCCAGATTTGAGGACTCCAATACAGAGAGGGAGCCAGATGACCCCCTGTGGGGAGAGAGGATGAGGCTGTTAAGGATCTTTGTCTGACTTGTGCCTGGCCCCAAGAATGAGCGAGAGGGTATAGCCTGGAGCTACTCGAGAAGGACATCTAGACATGTTGCCAGCTTATGAATTTTTGCTTACCAGTCTGCAATAAGTACAGAAATTGAGATTAAGTGTTTAGGTCTTTTTTTTTTTTTAATGGCAAGTGGCAGAAGAGTTTCATGTTTGCTGAATCTAATAAGAAAAATGGAGACATATTGTGTAGATCTTTATGGCTTATTTCATTTTTTCTAGTAATTTATTTTTATGAATTTCTCGGAGTTATTAACCCACAGTTGATTGACAATAACAAGGAAAAAACACTGGTCCTTCACCTTAGATGAAGTTTGAGAAGCTCTGCTGTCTGGTTTTCTTCTCTAGAGACTTGGATGCAATTTATGGTCAAGGCTGCAGCCTGGGCAGCTCTGAATCTCCCAGGAGAGTCTAACAAGCAGCCAGGACTGAGAACCACTGTTGTCCCAGTTCAGCAGCACCAGCATCATCTTGGAATTTCCTAGCCAGCACTCTCAGGCCCACTGAATCGGAAACTCTGGAGTTGGGGCATAGCAATCTACAATTTTAAAAAGTCCTCAAGATCATTCTGATGCGTGCTCAAGTTTGAGAACTCTTGCTCTAGAGTGAGTTCCTGAAGGTCAGGATCTGTTACCTCTCTCAGCATTGCTCAGGGCCCTGCCCAGAAGGCATACATGTGCACATTATGATCCAGAGAACATCCAGAACCAAAGCCTAGATCTGCCCTCTCACTGCCCTGTATCCCCTGTTCCCTCCCCTGTGGCACACCACTCACTTTAACCATATCTCTTCTTTATGCCCCTAGAGAGGACAGACTCTCTCTACCTTCTCCTTTCTCTTTGAGAAATCTAGCATTTTTTTTTTAAAATTTTTTTGGGGGTAGGTACCAGGGGTTGAACTCAGGGGCACTCGACCACTGAGCCACATCGCCAGCCCTATTGTATTTTTGCTTAGCACCTCCTTTTGCTGAGGCTGGCTTTGAACTCGTGATCTTCCTGCCTCAGCTTCCCGAGCTGCTGGGATTACAGGTGTGCACCACCATGCCTGGACCCTATCTGTTTGTTTTTACCCATTCGTCAGTCATTTATAGGTTTATTCAATCATTTGTTGAACCAAAATTTTCTGGGCTCTCTCTGCATGTAGGTGTGGCATGGACACAGGATACAGAGTTGAAGGGAGATGCCCTAGGCCTGTGGGGGGTGCATGGCACCTTTTTCACCCTACTTCTGGCCCTACCTTCTGGAGGGACTCTAGTAAGTCATGCTAGTGCTCTAATCTACTTAATGGGTGAGGTTTGGTCTAGAGGAGCTCTTAGGGTCCTACCAGAGGCAGTGACCTAGGCTTCCAAAAGAGGGCTGGTGGCTGAGGTCGAAGGCTGGGCCCATGGGCACACAGTTCCATTCAAAGCGAGGGTCCCTCCTCCCAGCTGTCTTCCGACCCTTCTAGCTCCCAAAGACCTGCTCAGTCCTGTTCTACCCTCAGCCTGGATTCTTCTGAGCTATGCCTACCAACTTGAAAGTCCTCAATACTTATTTTAAAAATCATTTTCCAGTTATTTTATATAGCATAAGAAATATACAAATACATTGTCATTATTTTAAAAAACTCAAAATAAAAAAAAAGAGACAAACTCCCCTCTTGGTTCTCCCAATATCAACCACCTTCTTGAGAACACCTTTGATCATTTCTTTTTTTTTTTTTTTTTTTTTTTTTTTAAATATTTATTTATTTTTTAGTTTTCGGTGGACACAACATCTTTATTTTATTTGTATGTGGTGCTGAGGATTCGAACCCAGCGCCTCGCGCATGTCAGGCGAGCACGCTACCGCTTGAGCCACACCCCCAGCCCCTTTGATCATTTCTTAAGTTTCCACACCTTAAAATTTGCGTTTACATTTGCATATTTTGTTTCCAGTTTTTGTGAGGTTGTTAACATTAATGTCATAATGTTTAGATGTGCTTTTCACTGAACAGCACTTTGGAAATATTTCAGTGCCAACACTGTCGAGATATTATTTTATATGTCATGTGTGCACATGTTATAACATAATACGGCACAAAGTGCCATGTATGCTACTGGCTACCTTGCACACCAGGGCAGGGACACTCTGCCCTTAGTGAGGGAGCTGTGGAATATTCCAGAGTCTCACCATTATAGACAATGCTCCAGGGGATGTTTTCGCATATCACTCTTTGTGTAATGTGCAAATATTTCTCTGGGGTATAAACTCAGAATAACAATTGATGAATTGGAGAATATACACCTTTACATTTTCAGAGATGCTACTAAACAACCCTCCAAATTGCCTGCTCCCTGGTACCTGGGGTCTCCAATACGTCTTGCCCTTTCCTACAGCAATTATTATCAATCTCCATTTTGCCAATGGGATAGGCAGGGTGGTGAATCTGCTTCTGGCTCTACTTTGCATTTCCCTGCTTACTGGAGCTTGAGAGTGTTCACATATGGCTATTGGCCATTCATGGAGGAAATGTACATCGAATGAGTTAGGTGCTTGGTAAAGGTACTGATGCAGGAGGAGATCATTGGCTCTGGGCAGATCATTATGTGAGGTTCCAGCAGTGACCTAGTCTAGGAGAGATGTGCTAGGGTACAGGACCTAGCTAGGGTACAGGCAAGGAAAACATTTCTAATGTACAGAATGATAGAGTCACAAAGTCAATCAAAGCCAAACCTGGACCCCTACCTCACTTGATGGGGACTGGCCCTAGCTGAATTTACCTCACTATCAGAACTGTCTCTTGTCTTAACTCGGGAACCCAACAGATGTGGGTAGGAGGATTACAGCTCTTTGGCTACAATTTATTTCTGTTGTCTATTTCTGCAAAATGGACTTCGCAGAACACAGTGGGAAAACAATGACTTCTGTGCTCCTGTTTCTCTATTTTTTGGGAGGACTCCCTGGAGGTAGCTCCATGAGTTGTCTTTTGAGGCTGGAACATTCTAGAAGGCTTGTTCATTCACATGTCTGGAGTGTGGACTGGTATAGTTGGACCAGCTAGATTGTGTGTGGGTATCTCTCTATGTGGCCTCTCCAAGTGGCCAGGTTCAGCCTTCTCAAGCATGAAAATTTCAGGGAAGTGACACTTTTGACGTGGCAGTGTAATGCCAGATTCTGGGACCTCAATAGATCTCCAGGAGCGAAATCCGATGCAATCACACAAGAGTCTTTATTGCAAGCTCGAGCCTGGACTCACCACCATTTCCAACGCAGCGGTCCCAGGGAGTGAGTCCTAGTCTTTTGTCCAGTGAGATTTTATAGGTTTTGGGGGGATACTCTATGTGTCACAACATCACAGCATTCCATACCACAGGAAAGTTAAAAAAAAATTCTTAACATTGATTAGCACATTCACTGGCGGGAACAAGTTGCGTAGGGATGATTGGTTAGTACAAGAGGGGGATTCCTTTGAACTGATTGGTTTAAGCCACGAGGGGTGTACATGCTAAACTACATGGTTTCCCAACATTTTATCAACCACTAAATTACTGGGGGGTCATCTGGTATCCCAGGTATTTTCCCTGTGTCATGATGATTGGTGGTTGCTAAGGGGTTGCTATGGGTCCTCACCTAGCCTAACTGAGTCTGGGACACCTGGCGCTGCAGATCTCTCCTGTTATTTGCAGACAAACAACTCAGCAGGGTGGGTATGTGCCTAGGAGTGTTCTGTGGGTTTTTCCAAGGACAAGGGTCACGCGCCCTTCCTTGGACAGCCTTTGAGGTAGAAGCTATTTTCAAAAATGGAGTCACAGCAGTTTCTCAGCAGCTGTCTCCCCCCAGGATGTAAAAGTGGAAGCTGCCATGATCTGGTAGCCCCAGAATGTCAGTGACACATCATTCCATCAACCAACCCAATCACAGTCCCCTGAGGGGAAATAGACTCCACCCCTTGTGTGTGTATGGGGGGCGGGGAAAGCAGGGGCCTTGTTAGGGTTTGGATATGAGGTGTTGTTCAAACCCAGCATGCTGTATTCCAATGACTTGTGAAGCTGAGGCAGGAGAATTGCAAGTTTGAGTCCAGCCTTAGAAAGGCTCTGTCTCAAAAAAGGTCTAAGGATTTAGGTTAGTGGCAAAATGCTCATGGGTTCAACCCATGGTACTAACAACAACAACAAAAAAGATCTTGAGGCCTGGAAACAGAATCCACCATGCAGCTCAACTCTCCGAAAGTAAATTAAGAAAAAAGAGAAGAATTTATTATAAGGATAAGGAGTGTCTCCAAGAACCTCAGGTCACGAAATGCCATTGTGGAAAGCCAAGCTGCCCTCCTCCCCTTCCAGGGCATCCTGGTCTCCCTTAGTCTTCTTCCTTCTCTCCTTGCATGCGAGTGGGAGCCCTTGGCAGAGCAAAGCTGTTCACTCATAGCTGAGAAATACAAGAGAAAGAGGAAGATACCAGGGTCCCGCAATCCCCTCTGAGGACACACCCCAATGACCCAAGACCTTCTACTAGGCCTCACTTCTTGAAGTTTCCATTACCTCCTGATAGCACCTCTGCTTTCCCACGATCTCTATGGGGTTATCAATAAGAACCCTCATGTACTCCAAGCTTTTCTCAATCCCAATTCCGAACCTAGGTTGGTCCAGCCTGGGCCAGTTGTTTCCCCAGGCTAGGAAAGGGAGGCTCAGAGACATTGAAGGTGCTGCTCACAGCCCAGCCAAGCAGTAGAGCTGGGATCAAGGGTTTCATCCCACCCAGAGTCCCCTTCCAAGCTGCCCTGAGTGCTCACATACCTTGTCCTTCTCTCCCTACCCCCAGCCCCTGTCCATCCCAGACCTTGGGAGCCTCCTCCAGAGCAGTGGCCTCTTCTGGCCTCTCCTGGGGTGGGTAGGCCCGATGAAAAGGGTAGTTCACCTAGAGTGGAGGCCCGGTCACCCCAGCCGACTTTCTGCCTTTGACTGAGCTCTGGCTCCAGTGTGGGTGGAGAACCAGAAGATTTTGAGGGCCTTGTCCATCTTACTGGTGGCCCTGATAAGAAGGCTAGTTAAGGTCTCTGGGATCCAGCTCCTTCCTGGGTGGACTCTCCAGAGCTGCCACTGAGCAGCACCCCTGCCTACTCCTGCGGGGTAGGCAAAACCTAGCTCCACAGCCACTTTCACGGTTTTCTCAGCCCTTTTCCTGAGAGAGGAGGTGGTCTGTCAGGACACCCCTGTGCTGCTGATCTCCAGACCTTCCTCTTCTCCTCCACAGTCTGGAATGTCCCCTTCCCTTAGCTGCATCTGAGGATGTCCCCCCTGTCCTCCGAAGCTCAGGGCCAAGCCCACAGCCTTCATCATGTCTTCCTCAATTGCCACGAGAACTGTTTCCACCTCTATTTGGACATTTGTCTCCTTTGATTTGGATCACAGGGATTTTTGTGCACCCCAGAACAGCCTCATTGTATCTCATTTATTCATTGAACCAACAATTTTTTTGCAGGGGGTGGGATACCAGGGATTGAACCCAGGGACACTTAACCACTGAGCCACATCCCATCTACCTCCAACTTTTGTATTATATTTACAGACTGGGTCTCACTGAGTTGCTCAGGCCCTCACTTGCTGAGTCTGGCTTTGAACTTGTGATCCTCCTGCCTCAGCCTCCTGAGCCACTGGGATTACAGGTGTGTGCCACCATGCCTGGCTGGCCATGCATTAGTTGAGTGCCTACTCTGTAAGCATTGCTGTAGCACTGAGGAACAGAAGGGTCAGTGCCCTCATGGATCTGAGGCTCTGCTCTGGGAGGCAGTGAACAAGATGATGGAGTCAAGTGCATGGTGAGTCATGCAGATGAAGGCCTTAAGGGGCTGAGGAAAGCTGGGAGGGATGTGAGACTGTTGAGCATGGAACAGCATGGAGCAGTTTATAAGTGGGGAGGGGAGACCTCAGAGGTGGAGACAGTCTAGCAACTTGAAGGAGTGAGGGATTAAGCTCTGAGGCTCTCTGGGAGAAGAGACTGGCAGGGAGCAGGTGCCCAGGGCCTGGAGCAGAAGCCATCAGGCATGTTTGAGACACACTGTGGTAAGAGCAGAGTGCCCAACCAGAGAAGGGTAGAAGGTAGGTCAGTGAAGAAATAAGGCCCTGGGGGTCATTGTTAAGGCCACTGGCTTTTACACTTAGTGAGATTTGGCTTCTAGGGCTTGGCATTGTTATCTCACTATTATTATTATCTCTGTGTGGCATGACAAGCCACAGAGAAATGAAGTCATTTGTAATAATTATGAATACTGTTTTTACTTTTTTTTATCCATTAAGCAATACATTAAGCACTTTACATAAATAATTTTGTGTAATCCTAAGGTCACTCATTGAATTGGTACTCTCATTATTCCCGTTTTACAAATGAGGAAATTAAGACTCAAGGAGATTTAGCAAATTTCTCAAGGTCAACAGCTAGAAAGTCATTGAATAGAGATTTAGGTAGCCTGACCCCTGAGGCCACACTCTGGATCACCTCTCATGCTTCCTTGAATGAATGACTAGGTGTCCATGGAATCCTTTCCAGCCACAGTGGTCTGCTCCACTCCAAGAGTGGACACGGGGGGTGCATATCCTCACTTCACTCAGAATCTTTTAGATCATTCATCCATCCCTCCATCCACCATCCCTTGTTAGCTGGCTGGCTGGATAGATGGATGGGTGGATGGAGGGAGGGATGGATGAAGGGATGGATGGAGGAAGGGAGGGATTAGTGGATGGATGGAGGGAGGGATACATGGCTGGCAGGCTGGATGGTGGATGGATGAAGGGATGGATGGATGGAGGGAGGGAGGGAGGGATGGATGAATGAATGGATGGATGGATGAGAGATGAAGGGATAGATGGATGGATGGATAGAGAGATGAAGGGATGGATGGATGGACGAATGGATGGCTTGATACATGTATGAAGGGATAGAGGGATAGAGAGATGTAGAGATGGAGGGAAGGATGGAGGGAGGGAGAGAGATGGAGGGTTGCAGGGATGAATGGATGGAGGAATGGATGGGTCCCTCCAACCATCCATCCATCCATTCCTCCATCTCTTCATCCTTCCATCCATCCCTCCATTCCTCCATCTCTCCATTTGTCCAGCTTTCACTCTTCCATCCAGCCATTCACCCACTATTCCTTCCATCATTTCCTCTCTCTTTCCCTCTTTGAATCTACTCACCCGTCCACTCATCCAACTTTTGAGACTTCACTGAGGCTCCCTGTGACCCCTGACCATACTGAACCAGGGACTTTCAGTTGTTTCCTGTTAGTATTTTCTAATTCCATGGAGAAGGGCAGTAGGAACCTGAGAGGAGCCTCAGATTCTACTCAGCTCTGCCCCATTTTGCACTGTGACTTCACTGGGCCCAGTGTCTCTACCTGTCTTCAGGGGGGCTTATCTGGTGGTTGTCAGTCCCCTAGGTTTCCCTGACTGGAGGGCGAGCTCTGTCCCCATATTGTTTCTGCTGCTTTCTGGTGGGATCTGGGGATGCATCCTTCAGGAGGCCCTGGTGGGAGATGGCCCTTTGTTTTGCTCAAGAAAAGAGCTCCTTGTTCTGCAATTTTGCACGGGGAACCATGAGCCTGTTCTTTGCCAACTTGTTTTGTGTGAGTCCTGGGTGGGGGAACTGCATCCAATGTCATAGAAACCAGGCCCAGTGTGTGTGGGGAATTTGTTTCCAATCCCTGTCTCCACTCCTGCCCAGAGAGCTCAGCCCTGTCCAGGGTCCCTGTGGGTATGGAGTGCTCACCAGGTAGAGATGGGACCTGGTGGAAGTAGGAGCTGCCTCTAGCTGAAGTGGGGGTCCTGCCCACTGGATATGAATGATGGGTTTGTGGTGCAGGTTGACATACCACCCTGGACTCACAGACAGCTCATTGCTTCAACCTGACATTGAAAGCCCAGTTCACATTTTACCTTCCTAGAAGGAAAAATTATAGATGCATGGTCACATACACATCCAGACATGTATGTATGTACACATGTGCATGCACATACAGACACACATGCAAATATATCTGTACTTCTCCGGGCAGGGTGCAGCTGCTCACTCCGCCTAGACCTCTGTACCAGGCTCTGATGTTTGTCATTCCTGGCCTACCCCTCCATGTTCATTTCTAGGCTGACCTGGGCTCTGCCATCTCTTATTGGCTCAGAAACAATCTCTTAGGCCTCCAGTGAGCTGTTGTAGGTAGAAGAGTCCCCAACGATGGGCATAGCCTAATCCCAGAACCAGTGAACATCAGGTTACAGGGCAAAGGAAATGAAGGTTGCAAATGAAATTGAGTCTTATATTTTAGTCCATTTGTGCAGCTATAGCAAAATACCCTAGACTGGATCATTTATGAATAAGTGAAATTTATTTCTCACAGCTCTGAGGGCTACAAGTCCAAGATCAAGTCCCTGGCAGATTCTATATCTGGTGAGGGCCAGTCTCTGCTTACAAGATGGTGCTTGGTTGCTGCATCTTCTGGAGGGGACAAATGCTCTGTCCTCACATGGTGGAGGTGTGGAAGAGCAAACAGGGCCTAAGCTGAATCTCTCCAGCCCTTTTATAAACTACTGAGAATCCTGCCTGCCTGACTGAATCACTTCCTCAAAGGCCTCACCATCTGACACCACCACAATGGGGATTAAGCTTCAACACATGGATTTTGGAGGTGACACATTTAAGTCATAGCAGTTGCTAATCGTTGACTTGGGAAGAGAGGTCATTCTGGATTATCAAGGTGAAGCCATGTAATAGCAAGAATCTTTACAAGTAGAAGAGGAGGCAGGAGAGTGTTTAAGTCAGTTTTTTGTTGCCAAAAGTCCTGATGAGAACAACTTAGAGGAGGATACATTTATTTGGGTTCATGGTTTCAGAGGTTTGGGACATGGTTGGCTGACTCCATAGCTTTGGGCCTGAGGTTAGGCAGAAATCATGGTGGAAGTGTGTGGTGGAGGAAAGCTACTCACCGAGAGGAAGCAGAGAGTGCCTACCTGCAAGGAGCCAAGGATAATATACTCCCCAAGAGCACACCCCCAGTGACCTAGCTCTTCCTCCAGCCATACCTACCAGCCTACAGTTACTACCCATTCTACCATTAATCCATTCAAATTATTAGTGCATCAAATGGGTCAATCCACTGATTAGGTCACAACACTCATGATCTAATCAATTCACCTCTGAACTTTTCTGCATTGTCTCACACATAAGCTTCTGGGGGACACCTCATATCCAAAACATAATAAAAAGTGAGAACCAGATAGATGGCAGTATGAAAAAGATGAGGCTCAGTGTTCTGACTTCAAAGATGGAGGAAGGGACCATGGGCCCAGGAATGCAAGTGACCTCTGCAAGCTGGAAAGGACAAGGAAGTAAACTTTGCATTAGAGGCTCCAGAAGGAATACAGCCTGCCAACACCTTGATTTTTAGCCAGTGGTCCCATCTGGAACCTCTGACCTCTAGAGTGGTAAGGTATGACCTGTGTGGTTTTAAGCCACTAAGTTTGTTTTAATTTGTTACAGCAGCTTTCAGAAACTCATACAGTTGTGCTACTTAATTGGTCCCTCTCTCACTTTACACTCTGACTTATATCCTTGATCACAGGCTGCAGGGATCTTGTCCAGTTAAGGGACAGCCTGTAAAGCCATACTTAACAGCCCTGACTGACTATGAGACCCTGGAATACTCCACTTTCTTTTCTTGTCCTCCATCCCTCTGTCTCTGCAGTTGGGGCTGGGGAGGAGCCCGTCAGCCCAATGTCTCTGGGTACTGGAGTTCTTTAGAAGCAGAGCTCAAGTTCTACTGGCATGTTAGAGGAGGGGAACCAGGTGCCACCAGAATAGCAGGTCAGCGAGAGGTCTACCTCCCCAGCCTTGGCCTCAGGCCAGCCTATCTCACAGAGCCTCATTCTTGGGGACTGACTTTTCAGAGTCAGAAGCCACTAGGACTGCTCTTTTCCTGCTTCAAAAAACTCCCTTGAGTGACTCTGTTGCCTGTGAGCCTGGAAGGTGCTGTCCTTCAAAATTGGGAAAACCTTTGGACTTAACACAAAGGATCATAAATCCATCAAAAGACTAGGAAAGGCCCTGGGTCATTACCCACCCCCTCTCCCTACAGCAGAGGTTGAGTACCTGCTCCCCCGCTCCCCACGCGGTCCCTCTAGGCCTCCCCTTGTAGGGCTGCAAACATCTGCATCTTTACAGAGGACTGAGTGACAGTCCATGGGGGAAGGGAGAGAGGCCTACCACTTGCTCCAGCCGCCCGGGGTCAGGTCCATCCTTAAGGAGCTGTGGTGAACTCTCTGCAGACTGGAGAGCATCGGAGGGAACGGAATGCCAGACACCCGCAAGCCCCAGAGCAAGCTGCCTGGAGGCCGCCTGGCCTGGGTTTGGGGGCACAGGGATAAAGCAGGGTACTGCCTCTTCTGGGCCAGGCAGGAATCATCTTTTTGGGCCCTTAACTGAGCACCCGCACTGCCCAAGGGCTAGGGCCTGTCTGTATCACCTGCTTTGAAACCAGAGCTGGGCTGAAACCCGGTCCCTTCGCCTTGAGCCTCAGCCGTAGGATGGGGGTCTGTGAGAAGTCAGTGAGAGGCCCTGTCCCAAGGTTGCTCAGAACAGGAGATTCAGTGTTAGAGATCCTATCCTCACTCCGTGGCTGGCCAGCTGTGTGGCCTGAGGCAAGGTGCCATTTTCTTCTCTATAAGATGGGAGTATCAGCAGATTTACTCATAACACGTGGAGTAAATGAGATCTGGTCATGAGTCCTGAGGGCAGGGCTGAACACACAAGGAGCTCCCAGCAAAGCTCAGGCTGTTTTCTATTAACTGAGCTTCAGTGATTCAGGGGCTTTTCCTCTCAAATGCTTTCCTGGGCAGTTGATTGACTTGGATCCCCCCTAGGGCACAGAGCAGAAGTCACCCAGAAAAGTCTGTGTGCTTCCCACAAAAGCACCTCCTCCCAAGGCCCAGCGTCCAGGAGGAAGGGGAAGAGTTGAGGCCCACATCTTGAGCCACAGAAGTCTGGGTACCCCATCCCCCAAGATATGGGATTATCCATGACTCCCAATGCTGGGCCTCTCACTCCCAGCTCCCCCTCTGGACGGCAAGCAAGGGGGACCAAGACACATCAGGGAGGGCTGCCAGTTTGGGCAGAAGGCGCAGCACTTGCGAAGCCATGGCAGTGGGGCCTGGTGGGACCCACTGACTGTGGTTATGGCGTGTCTCGGGCTGACATTGGAGTGAGGCTTGGGGACAAAACTTTCCAAGTAACTGGAGACTTTCTGCTTGTCCCTCCTCGGTCACTAAAAGCCAGTAGCGCTCCAGGGGCAGTTTGATCATGAAAACTTCTCCCTGTGGGAGAGACAGTTCCCTTGGAAGTTGAGGACCCCATAGGAACCTAACTGGAATGCTGGGAGGTGGCTGGAACGTGGGGGAGGAGCAGAGGAGGAAGACTGGGGGGTGGGGGGTCAGGTGGGGGCTGCCTGCTACCACCTGCCTCCACTCCGGAAGAAAGGCAGTGGCCTCATCCGCCATCTTTGGAGGAGCTTGAGGCCTTCCCTCTTTTCCTTGAGAGCTGTCTCTGCCTCTCCATGCACATGAGGGTTCTTATTCCTGGGTCAGAAGGTGACTTAGGGCAAATAGACCTATCATTTGAAAAAAAAATTCAAAAAAATTAGGTGTGGTGGATTATACTTGTAATCCCAGCTGCTTGGGAGGCTGAGGCAGGAAGATCACAGGTTTGAGGACAACCTGGGCCACTTAGCATGAGCCTGTCTCAAAATAAAATAAAAAAGTAAAAAAGGCTGGGGGCTTTGCTCAGTGGTACATTCCCTGAGTTCAATCCCCAGTACTTAAAAGAAAAATGAAGAAAAAAACAAAACAAAAAAAATTCAAATATCCTCTGAGTCTCACATCCATGCACACATATATGTATATTCTATTCTTAATACATCAATATTTCCTCAGAACAGGGGTATTTTTTTACATCACCATAGTACAATGATTAAAATCAGGAAATATAACTGTAATACTGACCCAACTGTTAGCTAATCTATATGTCCCATATCCAATTTTTGCCAATAGTCAATAATGCATTTTTTTTTAGCTGCTTCTTCTCTGTCCAGGATTGCATTTGCATTTCCTGGTGGTGTCCCTTTATTCCCTTTTGATCTGGGGCAGTTCCATGGCTTTTCCTAGTCTTAAATGACCTTGATACTTTCGCAGAGCCCAAGTGGGTAATTTTGGAGAATGTCCCTACTTTTGAAATTTCCTCATGATTAGATTCAGAAAATAATTTAGTTTTAAAAGGAAAGGCGAGGCAGTGATGAAGCCTGGGAGTTTTAGAGATTGAGGAGGCTTCATGTGAGAGGTTTTGCAGGCCCCAGGGCAAGGATTAAATCTGCTTATCACTACTCATTCGCTTGTACATTCATTTCAGAAGTATTTACTTAGGGGAAGATGATGGGGGTGGATATGATCATAGTATGATGCTGCATGTATGAATATGTCACAATGAAACCCATCCTTCTGCATGATTAAAATACACTAAAAAGAAGTATTTATTGGATGTCTATTATGAATCATACATTGTTCTGGATTCCTGGAATATATCACTGAGCAATAATGAAATCCTTGTCCTTGTCAACTGTGGTGGGTTGATTACCAAAGTGCTTTTCCTTGGAACCTCAGCATGTACCTTGTTTGGAAACAGGGACTTTGTAGATATAAGAAAGGTGCAGATCTTCCTGGATGACCAGATGAGCTCAGAAGCCAGTGATAATTATCCCTAAGCAACTCAGTGAGACCCTATCTCTAAATAAAATAGAAAATGGGGTTGGGGATGTGGTTCAGTGGTCAAGAACCTCTGAGTTCAATCCCTGGTACCAAAAAAATAAAAATAAAAATAAATAAATAAATAAAGAGAGAGAGAGAGAGAGAGAGAGAGAGAGAATAGGAGACACAGACAAACATACAGATTGAAGGTCATGTGGAGATGGGGCAGAGGTAAGAATTATGCTGCCGCAAGCAAGTGAAGAAATTAGGATGTGCCATCTCCAGATGTGCTGGATTGGCATATGGATTATTTCAGTCAGCTATCACCAGAAGTATTAGACTTTCAGAAAGAGCCATTTGCCCTGTCTTTCCCTATATGCAGCAGGGCATAAGGCTCCCTATATGCAGAGGGATGTCCTGTTATGGGCCAGGCTCTATGGACAATGACCAGACTCCATTTACCCTGAGACTCCATATCATGTAAGAAATGCTTCTCCCACGGGAAAGCCCCACCTCTGTACCCATTAATAGTTACCTATCATAACATACTTGGCAACACAAAATAGCAATTCTTATAAATGTAAAATTGTTCTCTTTGATTTCTATTTTTCTTGGGCAATGTACCTTGTCAGACATTGATTGTCTAGACGTTAATAACCATTCTCTCACGGGTACTGAACTAGGGTCATTTTGACACCCCACCCCCGCCTTCTACTTGCTTGCTGCTATGCCAACCTGGAAAGTCCCGTGGGAAATACAAATGTCCCCATTGTATTGTCTCCCTAACTGCCCAATTCAGCTTCTGTACCTGCTTGTTTGCAGCTACGTCAACCCAGATGTGGTTTTTGCCTTTAAATATCCTAAAATGCTCAGGCTCCGGGCTGTTCCTTGCAGAAGCAGTTATGGGTCTTGCAGGGAGTAGTCGCCTGCTGGCCGGCTAAATAAAGACTCTTCAATTTGTACAAAACTAGGACTTGGTGTGTTTCCTGAGTGACTTGCCCCACAACACTGCACACACCATGGCTGGAGAATAGCCTTATCACCAGAGCCTGGTAACAGGACTGCAGTGAACCAGAATAAACAAACTCTGAAGGGACCCTCAGCTTCCACTGGCTTCTGCACCCCCTTCTCTCTGTGGACTTCTAATCCTTCTCTCTGTATCTTTTGGTGACATCCCTAGAATTCACTATCCTGGTCCATTTGTCCTCATTCCTTCTCAAAATCATTACTCCTTGTCTAAGAACATTACATTTTGGTTTTCAGAGTTCACTATCCTGTGAAGATTTATTGTATACATACACAATTAATAAAGCCTCTGTACTTTTCTCTTGTTACTAAGCACACATGCTAACTGGGTTCCTGGATCCGGCCAAAAAGCCCACGTAAGACCTAAGTGAGGTACAGGAGCTCCCTCCATCCCCAGCCAGGGGACATTAGTAGTCATGGACCCCACAAGAGGGAGGAGGCAGGAAGGTCCTCTCTTTTTCGGGGGAGCCTGGCTCTCCAAACACCTTGACTGGACTTCTAATCCTTCTGGATTTTGAGAGAATCAATTTCTGTCCCTTTTAAGCCACCAATTTGTTCCAGCAGCCCCAGGAAACTAAGACCCCCAAGGATTCACAGGGATGATGTGGGGGCAGGGCCTTCACGAGCTCCTGTTAGCACATTTTATGTGTGTGTGTGTGTGTGTGTGTGTGTATGTGTGGTGCTGGGGATTGAACCCAGGGTCTTGTGCATGAGGCAAGTACTTTACCAACTGAGCTCTATCCCCAGCATGTCAGCCCGTTCTTGGTTGCACTTTGTAAAGTCAAGATAATGTCATCTAACTCAGAGGTGGATTCATAGATCATGGAGATTAAATGCCCACATAGTAGGTGCTTCAGAATTGACAACGGTTACTACTATGGCTTGCCTCCCCTGCCTATGTGCACTCAATGCCAAAGTTTTTCTTCTCTTTTCCTTCCTCCCTCCCTGCCTTACTTCTTTCCTTCCTTTCTTTTTGGCAGGGGATTGAACCCAGGGGTGTTCTACCACTGAGCTACATCCCTAGCGCTTTTTTTTTTTTTTTGAGACAAGATCTCACTAAGTTGTCCAGGCTGGGCTCTGACTTGAGAGCCTTCTGCTTCAGCCTCCTGAGTAGCAGGGATTAAGGTGTGCACCACCATGTCCCATGGAGCAAAGTTGTTCTAATGATCAGTTCCAGCTCGCTGGAGGTGGGCAGGGGCATAAGGTTCTAGAGGTTTTATCTTCTATAAGTGCATGAATAGCGGGGTAAATCTGTCTCTGTACCTCTGAGGGCAGAAGCCCTAAACCACAAACTGCCTTCTATGTTGCAGGCCAGCCCAGCTTGAGTCCATTGTCTTCAGAAGTGTTGGTCAGTTGGGTGCCTGTCATTGCTTGGTGGCTGGATTGGGAAGCTCCAGCCTCTAGGGATGGAGTGTGCCAGACTCCTTCCTATTCCTGAAACCTGTCAGGCATTCCCCTATCTCAGGACTTTTGCATGGGCTGCAAGGTGACTGGGAGATGGGGAGGGAGGCAGATATCCAATTCTTTGGCCTCTTTAGATTCTGCCAGGACCCTATAGGGCACAACTGTTGTCAGCAAGGTGTGGTTCCAGGTCTTAGAGCAAGATATTCTGTCACCAGTGCCTGGAGGTGAGGAGGGTGAGGACACCTCCCTCTTGGCCTTCTAGTCTCCAAGGGACACCCTGGCTTCTTTTATACATGAGGTGTTCTGGAGTGGGTAGCAACTGGGCCAGTGGCCCTTGGCCATGGGCCTGGAACAAAGGCCACTAGGCCACATTCTGAAGTGGAGACCTGTATCTACAGCCTCTCACGGGCTCTTCTGGAGCCAGGAATCCTGTTGGTGCTCACTAAAATGTTCCCTTGTTCTCATGAAAAATAGCTCCAAGAAGTGATAAATGTAGACTTCAGATGTTTTCCCAGCTACCCAGAAGTGAGGCTTGACCTTGAGTCTGTGGATATTTCTAGATTGTGTAATGCAATTCCACCTGGAATTTGTATAGTCATTTTTTCCTTTTCTTTTTGAAACCCTGTCACATCAACCCATTCAGTGCCAGCAGCTTTTCTGCAGGGTGGATCAGCCAAAGGCTTCTTTTCCTATTTTCTGGATGGTGAACTGAGGCCTCGTGAAGTAAAGGACTGGATGGAGACCACTCAGCAAGTCCAAAAAGCCTGGGAACCATGGAATAGTCCCTATAGACAGCCCCTGATCCCCAAGGAACCATGTCTCTTAGCGATGGATGGGGTCTAATTTTTGGATAATTCTTTGTCTCATCTAGGTAGTTGGTGCCTGGAATAAAAGTGTGAGCTCTAAACAGAGAGCCTGGCCGCCTGGAGACACCATATAGGGCTGCACCTTTGAGCTGCTCATTAGCATAACCACAGTTTGGTCCATAGCCCTCTGCTGCAGGGAACCTGGCAGCTTCCACAGTCTGATAGCTTGAGTCATGCAAATTGCTAGATTTGGTTTTAATTTATTTGCAGATGAATATCCTTCCCCAGAGGCAGGAGGAGGGGGGAGCACATAGTCTCTTTTTAATTATTTGGGGCATTATTTCCAAAGCCCTCTGAGCCGAGGCTGAGACTGAGGGTGATTTTGATTCTTCAGTGAATCCCTTCCCGACTGCTCTTTCTCAATAACCTGCCCAATAAATCGTCCAGGGCCCTGACTGAGCCCAACAGCCTCCTCCTGCCCACCAATGCACCTCTCTCCCCCTTTCTCTTATGGCCCTCTGACTCCAGCCTCAGCTAGCAGAGCTATGGTCAGCCCCACTGCACACAGTCCCAGGTGGGGCAGAGGACAGGGGCTGGCAGGCAGGCCCTGTCGAGTAGAAGCTTCCTGATTGCGCATGTCAGCCAGTGTGGAAGGTTAGGTCAGCCCATATCATTCCTCTGTTCAAGCCCCTTCAATGGCTCCCGCCTCACTCAGAGTAAGAGCTGTGGGCCTTATAATGGCCTACAGGGCCATCTCTTACACACACCGCTCTCTCCTTTCTTCACTTTGCTCCCAGGAACCGGCCTCCTTACTGTTTCTAGAACCTGCCAGATACTCGTCCATCTCAAGGCCCTTGCACTGGCTATGGCCCCTGCTCTGAAGGCACTTTACCAGAGACCTGCTTAGCTCACTCTTGCTTCCTGCCTCAAATGCCACCTCATCGAAACCCTCCTTGGTCATGCTGGTGCACCCCAACATGTCCCACTGTACCCCGAAGCATTTCCCTTGCAGAAGGACAGCTGCCTTGCAGGAAGAGTCTTCTATCTCCCCCTCCCCCAGCTGGGACAGCTCACAGCCACTGGCCGAGGGACACTGTTGCGGAGGTGTTGTGAGGTGGGTTCTGCTCTGTTGATTCTCGTCAGTGTGAGTAAGTTGGCATTCTAATGATGACTGATGTGAATATGTTTTGACAGCACTAACTCCATGTTGAGCTTGTAACACCAGCTGTAACTGAGCCAAATGGCAGGCCAATAGTCACCTGGACAACTGGCTGACTGATGGATTTGTTGACAACTGCCCGTCAATATGCAAATCGGATGGTTGGTGTCTGGGCTGTCCCTCCAAAACTGACATCAGGAAGCTGAGATAATGTACCTACTGGGACCATAAATAAATACAAGTGTCTTCAGCTTGCCATTTGACATACAGCTCACTGTGACTCCACTCTGGGAGTGTTCCCTCTGCAAAACCAATGGCCCCTGTCCCAGTGGATAGTTCTTTGAGTGTATCCGTGGCAGCTTGCTAGCATCCTGGACCCGTGTGAATGTCCCCTTGAAAGGACTGGTCCCCTGGACCCTTTGGACAAGTGGCATGGTGTCTGGTTCCTTCCTAGCACTCTACACTTGAGTGATTTTTTAAACCTCTTTTTGCCTATATTTTCATAAACTCCTTGTGCCTCATTCCTTTTTTCCATGCATCGCAATAAACCATTTCATTCAGAAGGTGTCTTTGCCTCCCTTGGCTTGTCATTTGATTAAATCAATAAAAGGGGCTTTCTCTTGGAGGAAACAACTCTCAAGGTGATATTGTCACCAAGTGTTGGGGACACACTAACACTAACCTGGCCAGTCCAGTGTGACAAAAGATCTCAAAGGAGACAGAGTGTGTACAATCCTTTCCCAGAACTGAGACTACATCCCTGCTCTGCCGGGCTTCCCTTTCTCCCTTCCTCTCCTGGGAGATCTTTCTCAATCCATCACATGTCCATACCTTCATCTTAGGCTCTGCTTCTAGCAACCGAATAGAAGACTCACACTATTTAAAATTGCAAATCTTAAATAAGTGCATGCCTATAACCCCAGCCACTGGGGAGGCTGAGGCAGGAGGATCCCAAGTTCAAAGCCAGCCTCAGCAACTTAGTGAGGTCCTAAGCAACTCAGTGAGTCTGTTGGTCTATTTCTCCCAACATAGAAGGAAATGTCCTACTCAGAAGGTAGGAGTTCCATCTGTTTTGTTCCCTCTTTTCATTCAAATAGTAGGTACTCAACCAAGTAGCTGTTTTGTAATAGTGGCTTCTCCTTTGGGAGTTGTCCTTGACAGGGTTACTTTTGCCTCCCCTCCTTTTGTCCAGTATTGTAAATTCTAAAGAAAAGCTGCACCTAAATTATGGCCATGTTAATTGCTCAAAAACTTCATTTAGATCTACAGAATCTAGAACATCTGGTGACCTTCGGATAACACCAGAATGTGTAACACCCCTCCTTATTCTTCAATTCTGTGTATCAATGAACAGGAAGCATATAAATTGCCAGGAGGTTTAATTTGTGTAAAATAAATGTGTTTGTAGCTAACTTCCGGAGGTCAAGGCTAATTGTGATGTTCTGACCAGACAAGAGAAAAAAAAGAGAGTCCCATGCCCTGGATGAGGGAGACCTTGCTCAGCGCCCAGGCTTCCTGCCCGTCTTCCACTGCATCCTCCTTCCCTCCCTATAAAATCTCTGTTATGTACCTGGATTACCTAAGATGGGGGGCTCTGAGGACTCCCCAATCTTCTTAGGATGGGGGCCCTTGAATAAAACTGATTTCTTTCCCACCAACTCTTCGACAAGAGTATTGGCTTCTGAGTGGTGAGCAGACAGACCTGGGTCCACTAAGAGTTTTGAGAGTGAACACACTGAGAAAGCACGGTTAAGCTGTGGGTGTACCGTCGGCCATGGGCTGGGCTCAGGCTGCAGGCTGGTAGGAGAGGGACTGGGGTGAGGGACCAGCTATGGGAGGAGGAACAGAAAGGAAGTATCGCCTGAGGCAGCCGTGAAAGCGAGTTCTCAGGGCGAGATTGCCTTCTGGGAACCACTGTGGCTCCTAGAGAGCAGAGGCACTGCAGAGCTATGCTGTGCCTTCAAACTCTCTCAGCCAAAGTCCTCCGCGCCGAAACCACACAGGACAGTTTTCTGCAAGGTCACATCTTCTCACCATGGCAGTGGGGAGTTCTCAGAAGTGGGAGGGAATTTTCCTAGAAGGAAAACAAACCCTTCTGCTAACAGCACCTCGGCCCCCCCCTGATTGCTTCCTTGGATCCCAGGAATGAGAGCTGCCCCTCACTGAGAAGCCCCCACCTGCCAGGGTCAGGCCACACATTTCCCTGAAGTCTCTCATTTAATCTGCACACAACTCAAGGGAGTACTCCTCTGGTTGCCAGCTTAGATACAGAAACTGGAAGCTCAACCTTAATGCCTGCGAAACAGGGCCTGGGGTCACCCAGCATTGTCTATCTGTCAATGGAGACATCCAGACTCTGGGAGCTGCCCTTTTGTCCCTCCTCCCTGGTGTGCACAGCACTATCTGGCTACATAGCACATGGGCCATGTGCCCTCACCCATCTACCTATCCTGCCTGGCAGCCAGGCACAGTGAGGCCGGAAACCCATCTTAGCCCTTTCTTACTGTGTGGTCCTAGGCAAGTTCTGTAACCTCTCTGAGCCTCAGCTCACACATCTGTAAAGTGGAGGTGAATTTAATCACTTTACAATTATTTATCGAATACCTAGTATGTGCCAGGATCAGTATTGAATACTGGCAGTCTCTGCCCTCGTGAAGGGTTGTTAAATCATCGCCAGCACAGAGAACACAGCACCGAACCCTCTGGGCTGTGAATCACATGGCTTCCAGGAAGGTCGTGAGCCCATCTCTGCAGAGGGACTCCGACACCTACTTTCTGACTGAGTACAGATTCCTTATTTTCTAGCTTCCTGGCCATTTGGTTTCCTTGGGAAGTGGAGGTAAGGAGAGTACCCAGGTCTTGCTGACCGCAGCATGGCAATGATGGCCCACCTTCTTCTCCTTCCAGGAGCAGGAAATGAGAGCAAGGACTTCTTCCTTGGGTGAGAGTGGCAGAGATGGAGAGTGGAGAGGCCTGAAGTCCTCAGAGGAAATCCCAGGGCAACACCTTCCTCTCACCATGGATCCAAGGAAGTGCGTGTGGACTCACCTGGGCTACTCAGGAGGTTCAACCAGGTTTCCTTGCTGCTGGCCAAGGCTTCGATGCACATGGTTACCACCTGCTGTAAGCCCTCTGATTGCTCCTTCTCTGAGCCTCCGTCTTTCATCCATGGATTGGGCAGTTGACTCTGTGACCTTCAAGATCCTGTCTGTGCTGGGCTCTTTTCTCCTGGGCAGAGGGTGGGCTCCTTCCTCCCACCTTTCCATTCCCGCATTATGGCAGGAGGAGGGCTCTGTGTGGCTGTCTGAAAACCATGGCTGGGCTCTGTAATGGGCTTCCGGAAGTGCTCTGCCTTTGCACCGCTTTGGAAAGCTTTCTAGCTCTGTGGTTCTGAAGCCAAAACAAGCAGTTCTGCATTTTGAGGTTTAAAACGGGCACTCTATCTCCAGGGGAGAGGTGGAGATGCTATTTTGCTGGCTGAAAGATTTGAAAGCTGACATCTTCTTCAGATCCAGAAGTTGTCATTATCAAGAAGAAACGCATTGCTTTCTTTCAATGCCTCAGGTACCCAGTCCCCAGCCTAACAACAGTAGGAAATGCATTTCTTGCTTATTATAGGAGGTGTGCTCGCTCCGTCTACAGCCCTGTGGCAGATCCAGTGTCTAGCCTCTCCAGCAGGATGGGCAGCTTCTGTCACCACGAGTTACTTCCAGAGGAATCACTGGGGGGAACACCCCACCAGCCCTTCACACAGCCAAACCCCCTGGCGGCCACCTCTACCCAAAAGTCTTCCTTGTTCTCATGAACGCACCCCTCCTCCTTCCTCCAGAGCCACAGAGAGGCACCTCACCCTCCTTTCTTTCCGGCCCTCCCCTGTCCCTCTTAACACGTGCCAGGGGTCCTGGCAGGTGAGGCACCATTTATTCTAACCCATGCATTCCTCCAGCCCTCCTCCACTGGGCCACCTCCGCCAGTGCACAGCCTTTGCAGATGTGCCTGGCACTACTGCCACCTCCCCCTGCCTTTGACCACAGCAGTAGCAGTTCCCCTGCCAGGACTCACCCCTTCCCCAGCCCTCAACAACCTGCTATGCCTGTGACCTGCCGGCCCCTACCCAAGGCCACATTAGCCTCTTGGGGACCCTCACTAACTCTCCCAGCGGCCTGGCTCCTTTTCCTCCCTGCTGGTGCCAGCTCTGGTTGTGCAGAGGTGATAAGGTAGAGGTGACCAGCCATACCCACATGACACCATCATCCCCTAGGGTCCAGGTCTTCAGGCCTGAGGGAAGCCCAGCAGTGATCTCCTCTAGACCAGAATCTCAGTGCACGCTGGGCTGCCGGACCTCTCTTCTCACCCTGCTGGGAGCCCACTCAGCCTCTGCTTGTACAGCCCACAGTGATGGGCTCCCTGCCTCCCTCCCTCATGCACACACACCCTCCGGCTTCCCTCGCCAGCCTCTCCAGGCAGCCTCTGGCACAACGCAGAGCTGTCTTTCCTTGTGTTCAGCCCTTATCACCTGCCCATGGAGCACCCTTGGCTCCGGGGCCTTCTCCTGCCCCCCAGATGTCTCCACACTGGTTATGGATGGCTCCATCTTCTAGAAGAGCAAGCCCACATCCCGTCCTGGCCTCTGCCACTCACCAGGGAGTGTGTGGGGGGGTGGTTCTGGGAGCATCCTCACTGTCCTTGCTCAGACCCTGTGATAGTGCATATGCTCTGGCCCTTTCTGTTCCACTGAGTTGGAGCTCAGGACAGGCCAATGGAGGGGAGGTTCAGCACATCATGGAGAGCCTTCACTCAGGTGCCTGAAGACAAGGTTCCATCCCATCCTCACCAGGTGCTTGATGTCCTCAGAAGACTCTGAAAGCCCAAATCTAGAAAACTGAATGAGCCTTGGACACTCCTATCTTCTAGTATTTTCCAGGGTGCTCAACTTCAATGAACCTATGAAGGTGGGACTGTGCGTTGAACCTCTGGGTTGGATTCTTAGATTCTCTCCATTTGGATTCCAGCTCAGTGGTGCAGAGTTCGCTTTTACTCTGGTTTCGGGTAGGTGATGCAGGGGGCAGGTGCTTAGCTCTAGCTCCCAGGCACCATGTACGACCTAAGAGAGGTCATGAGCCTCTGCAAGGCTGTCTGGGACAAAGACAGACACTGAGGCAGGAGCCTCCAGCTGCCTGTGTTGTGCTGACCCCCACAGGACACCCACCCACTGGGCCACCCAGTCCACCTGATGCCACTGGGTTCGGCCCTACTCAGACCTCAGCTTCCTCTCCTGCCCGCACCCCAAGCACTCTGTGCCCTGCTGGTCCTCACCCTCCTCAGGCTCTGTGCTCTCTGCCTGCCTCCAGAGGGCCTCTGGGCACCCCCAGACTCCCCCAGGGCTCCTCATCCCTCTTGACCATTGTGGGGCTCCCCAAGCTCTGCTTTCCTCTTGGGGTATCTCCCCATCCCCCACTCTCTTCCTTGGGGCTCCTCAGCCCTGGCTGAACCTCCTCAGTGGTCCTGCAGACCCACTGGCCTCCTGCTAACCCTGACCTTCACTAGCATTCTCGGTTTGTGTGAAGGGGCCAAGTGACTTGCCCAGGACCACAGATCCAAATCAGGGACAGGGCTGGAACCCAGGCAGGGTCACCTGTGATCTCGACTTTCTACTGTTCCCCCGTGCTATAATGACAAGCAGGAGTGGTGGCTCAGATGTCCAGTGACCCTTGCAGAGAAGAGTCCTATGACCAGTGACCACTTGCTGATTGAACAAGGGCTGAGGGGGGTCTCATTCCCCTGCAGATGCCACCATATTCTGCTGCATGGCGAGCAGCAGTGCACAGACATAATTAAGGCTGGCCCCCGACCTTATGGAACTCCGGCCCATGGGAAAATGAAATGATGTGTCAACAGAGCTGTGCGGAACCATGTGGTCCTGTGGGAGAGGGGGAGGGGTGATAAGTGGTGCTGAGGGGAAGATGAGGGTCCTGCCAGCTGCAACCACAGCCAGGGGCAAGGGACACTGCAGAGTAAACGGCATGTGCAAAGTCCCTGTGACAGGGAGGGCTGAGGCTTGAGGAAAAGCAAACTCAGCACGCTGGAGTATTTGGGCCACATGGCATGACCCTGGACAAAGGGTGGGGGACTCCCTGTTATGGAGGCCGTGTCCCTTTCTGAACTCCAGCCTCATTCCTGAAGCTTGTGTTTCCCTTTCTGGATCTCTATATTCCCTGATATTTAAAAAGCCCAGATTTGGCCTCAACTGGGTAAAACCTGCTCTTTCCCATGTCAGGGCCCTGAAGAGGGCAGCCACTTCCAGAGGGGGTTTGAGGACCCTCCAGAAGGGGTGGGCTGGCTGCCGTGGAGATGGGGACCAGTGCAGGACCTGGCTTGGGCCAGGAGTGTGTGGTCAAGCAATGAGCCCAGGCTGGGAAAGGCCGCTGGCTTCGGCAAGGGGGGGGTCTTCCTTGGAGTTCTAGACCTGGCTCAGGGCAGGGTCCTTCCTAGAATGGAGGGAACAGGGCCTGGGTGAGGAGCTGAGCCTGAAGAAAAGAAGGAATGAGTCACGGAGGGAGAGGGTGAGAGCAGGGCGGGGAGGGAGAGAAGGAGAAGGAACAGGGGGGCAGGGGGAGAGAGAGACAGCCACAGAGATGCAGAGATGGAGAACAGGAGGCCGAGGAAAAGAGGTAGAGGTGGAGGCGGTGATGGGAGGGAGATGCAGTCACGGAGAGTCACAGAGCAGGGTGAGGGCCCAGCACAGCACCTCTCCTAGCCTACATGAAGGGGGCACGCGGTGTGCACCAGGCTCTGCCACCTGTGCCTCTTGCCAAACACACCTCCAGGGACCGGCTGGAGAGAAGGCCTGGGACGGGGACAGGGGCTCAGGGGGCTCAAAGGGACAGAGGAGGCTGCCTGGGCAGGGCGCTGTCACTTCTCCTGGGTCTCCATGGAAGGAGTTGCCTGACCTGGGGGACAGCACCTGGTCCTGGGGCTGGCATGGGCTGAGTCATTGGCACAGTATAGCGGGGACGTGGGTCTGTGAAGGGAAGGGTGTTGCACACTGGGCGGCCACACTCAGTGTGGGTCTCACGTGTGTGAGGGGGAAATGATAAGCTGGGGGCCAGGCCTTCCCCTACCCTGTCCTGGTCTACCAGTTCTTGAAGGGCGTCTGCCCACCATGGCTGTGGGGCCCCTCAGATCTCATCAGACACCCGGGGAACTGAGCCTACCTCCTGCTCGCCTTTTCCTCCCCTCTAGCCCCAGGGCTGCCCAAATCACACTTTGAGGCCTCCAACCTTTAGGGTTGCCTCCCTTGGAGGTTCCTGGCTCTTCCTATGGAACTTCATGTCCAGTTCCAGCTGGGGCTCTTTGAAACCCTGTCTGGCCTTTTTTTCCCAGGGAGCTGGCTCCTGCCTCTGTCCCCTGCTGACCCAACTCCCCTGTCTATGGAGACTCCCCTCTGGCCTGTGGGGATGCAGGCTGGAAGCCCTCTTGTGGTAGCAGAGCCTGAGCCCAAGGCCGACTGCCAGGAGGGGTGGAGGTGGTCCCAGGAGGAGGGCAGCAGAGATGAGGAGCAGGGAGAGGGAGCCAGGCCCACAGCAAGAGCCAGCAAGAGCCTGTGACCCTGAGGATGTTACGGTAGCTTGACTCCCGGGGGCTCTGGGTAGGGCATACGGTGCCTTTGAGAGTGTCCTTTCAAAGGACAGGGAATTGGGGCATTTATCACCTGGGTTTCTCCCCCACTGGTGGAGCTCACCCCCAGGGGTGTTAATGCCACCCTCCTCCTGGCAGACCCTGCAGTGGGCAGAAGTGACAACTGGTGCTGTTGTTTAGGGAACAAGCCCTGAGTCAGAAAAATAGAGACAAGGGCAGGCTCTGGTTTGAGGTGGGAAACAGCTGCCTACTGTGGAATCATCCACCATTGTTGCAGTCTAGGTGGCCAAGAGATGTCACCAAGGTGCCAACAGCCATGTTGTTCTCGTCTCATACTTGTGCCATCATCCTGTCTCTCATGGGTGGTGAACCTCCTTTAAAACCTCACATACGAGGTGGTTCTCAGCTGCCCACCCATACCTGAAGGGGCTTAGAGGCTCCCTACACTCAGGGAACTGACTTTGGTTGGGCTACTTATTGGGGGACACCCGATGTCCATTTCTTTGGGCATTTCTCTTGGGCTGGTCAGATGCTCCAGAGAAAACTTTTCTGTCTCCATGACTCTGCCTGAATGTTTTATGGCTGGAATGGAATGGCACGCAGCCTTTCCAGATTGGCTTCTTGCAGTTAATAATTCGCGTATAAATTCCTTCGTGTCTTTTCATGGCTTGACAGCTCATTTCTTTGTAGCATGGCATAATAATCCATTGTCTGATGTATTACGATTTAGTTATCCATTCACCGGCCGAAGGACATCTTGTTTGCTTCCAGATTTTGGCAACCCATGAATACAGTCACATGGACATTTGTGTGCAGGTTTTATGTGGACATGAATTTTCAACTCCTTTGGGTAAAAAAAGGAAGGAGCAAGAGAGGAAGGAGCCCCCAGATGCAAGCACTTCTCAAACCTCTGCCCGCATCACACTGCTAATGTCGCTGTGGCCAAGACATGCCTTGAGACCAAACCCAGATTTTGGGGTGGGAAAGTGTTGTGGAAAGAAATCACCTCCACACGGGTTGTATAAGGAGTGCCAAAGTCACATTGTTAAGACTTGTGCCTCCTGGAAAGGGAAGAATTTATGGTCATCTTTGTAATGAACCCCACTTTGGTGAGTGATTTTTTTTAATTTATTTTTTCACTTCTAGGAATATTTTTATTTCATCCTTCCACCAACTCGACAAATATTTGTTAAGCACATAACCTGGCACAGAAACCAGTCCAGGTGCTGGGGATACATTGAAGGGTACAAAACCGAACAAAACAAAACAAACAAAACCCCACAAAAATCCCTGCCTTTGTAGAGTTTCTCTTCCGGTGAGCCTGTTAGCCTCTAATCCGTCAACTGCGTTGGTGAGACCCGCATTTTAAGGAGTTATCACCAATAGGGAAACCAGCAGGTTGCCTGAGATGGTGGCAAAGCAGTCAGTAGTGGGATAGCATGATGGGGGTTGGCTTCCAAAGTCCAGGTTTATATTTCCCACAGGTGCTCTGTGGATTCATAATTTTCAGTGATTTCTGGACATTATGATATTTATTTTTAATTTTTTTGGTAGTTGTAGATGGACAGAATGCCTTATTTTATTTATTTATTTTTATGTGTTGCTGAGAATCAAACCCAGTGCCTCATACATGCTAGGCCAGTGCTCCACCACTGAGCCCCAGCCCTAGCCCATGATGCTTTTTTTGATTATACTTTGAAGTGTTTCAGGCAGCTGGCAGTTTGGCTTGCCGTCATGCAATTTATTAAGGGCCTGAATAGGACAGAAAGGCAGAACGTTGGATTTGCTCTCCCTCTTCCTGTTGATGGGAACCGTGGTCTTTTCTGGATTTTGGTGTTGCTGGTTCCTAAGTCTTTATGCTCAGACTGAAATCTACATCACCAGTGTTTGGTCCTTGGGCCTTAAAACGGCACAACTGGTTTTTGGGGGTCTCTGGCTTGCAGAAGGCAGCTCATGGGACTTCATAGCTTGCATAATTGCTTGAGCCCATACAGGGGCAACAGGTAAGCTGGGATTTCACCCTCTTTTCTTTCCCACTCTCCCACCCCCAGCCCTTTCCCAAACCTGGAATTCCTGGCCTGATCAGGGTCAGCATCTACCCCACCTCCAGGCCCTTGCTGTGTCCGGCATGGTTCCCAGAATCCTCGGGAAGTTTGTTAGAAATGCAGAACCACCCCCAGGGTCATCATAATGATTTTTGAATTCTTGATGCTTTGCTGAAAACAGCACATGGCTTGATGGTGAAGAAGAGCGACAACAGAAAGAGCCATTGGATTAGATGGCTTCAGAAACTTCTTAGTTCAAACGGCCAAGCAACAGGAAGTCTATCATGATAAGTTCACTTATTCGATTTATTCCACAAACACTGAGTGCCTGTCGAGCACTAGGGGTAGAGCAGGGAACCAGAGGGATGCGTTTCCAGCTTGGTTAGACTTTCTATTCCAGTGAGGGATGAATGGCAGGGTTGAGACAAAAGATGGAATCATGTGTGATGATGAAGGAAATGAATGAAGTGTGGTGTGACCAGGAACGGAGGGAGCCACAGGAGGGCGAGGACAGGGACAGGAAGCCTATGAACTGTGGTGGAGAAGTGAGACGGAGCCTGGACAGCAGGCTGCCCAAAGAAGTCCCCTTCTCTGTTGCTTCCTCCTCCTCCCTTTTCTATTTTTAGGTCAGTGCATCTCAAACCTGAGAGTATGTAAGATTCCCGGGGATCGTGTTAAATGGCAGGTCTGTAGGACTGGGGTTCTGCATTTGTTTTTAGTTCACCCCACTCCTACCCTTTGTACTGGGAATTGAACCCAGGGCCTCAAGCATGCTAGGCAAGCACTCTACCACTGAGCCACAGTCCTGCTGGGGACAATGTCAGATGAGGAGAGTGTGGTCAGGAAGGAAAAGGGCTGCCTGAGATCACTGTGTGTGTGATAGGACCAGAGCACGGACACCCTTGCATAACTTCTTCAGTGCAAAATACCTCATGTGTGGCAGGTAAGACCTACTGTGTGCCCCAAGGAGTCCACTGGCTGGTGGAGAAGGAAGCAGAAACAAAATGGTGGACACAGAAGCTTGCAGAATTGAGGTGCAATAGAGCCAGCATCTGGGCTGTGGCGGGGTGATGAGGGTAGTGGGTGGGTCTCAGAGCTGTTTAAGAGGAATCATCAAGAGGGTGAGGCCCAGAGGGTGACAGAGGAAGAAACTGCTCTGGCACCCATGAGTTAGGCATGTGTGAGGACACAGACAGAAGTGTCCTCATTGGGATGGAACATGGAGGAGGAGCAGGTCTGGGATGGGGAGTTCACCTTTGGACCTGCTCATTTGAGGGGCTTTGGGCCAGGCAAGCTGGAAACTCTTCAGGAGGCCAGAAAGCAAGTGGGGGCAGAACTATAGAGTGCTCTGTGGATGTGCTTCCAAAAAGAGCAGGTGATTCCCACACACCTCAGGGTGTATTAGCAGACACAGTACAGGTTCACCTGTCTTGTATTTTTCTTCCTTCCTTCCTTCCTTCCTTCCCTCCCTCCTTCCTTTCTTTTCTTTTTTTAGTATTGGAGATTGAATACAGGGACACTTTACCACTGAGCTACATCCCTAGCGTTTTTTTTGTAAATTTTTTTATTTTGAGACAGGGTCTTTCTAAGTTGCTGAGGCTGACCTTGAACTTGCAATCCTCCTGCCTCAGGCATCCCCAAACCCCAGTTACTAGGATAACAGGCATGTACCATTGAGCCCAGTTCCTTTTTATTCTGGTTCTAGGAATGGAACTCAGAGGTGCTCTCCTACTGAGCTACCTCCCAGCTCTTTTCATTTTTTAAAATTTTGAGGTAGGGTCTCACTAAGTTGCTGAAGTTGGCCTTGAATTATGATCCTTCTGCATCAGTCTCCGAGTCTCTGGGATTATAAGATATGCCACAGAGCCACAGCCTGAATCTACAATTTTATAGAGCCCCATGTGCTTCTTGAGTATATTTGAGACATACTGGCTCTTACCATAGACTCAATCTTGGCTGCACATTTGAATCACCAGAGCATCTAAAGTATTCATGCCTGGAATGTGTATACCCGGTTCTGATCTTATGGATCTGGGGTGAGGCCCAGGTCTCAGGACTTTTACAGCTGCCCAGGTGAGTCTGATGTATATCCTGAGTGAGGACCTCTGCCTCTCAACCCACCTTAGACCAACCAAACCAGGAAAGTGAAGGTGACTTGCCGGGTTGCATGCGACTAAAACACTCAGAGGTCACTCCAGGGGAACTGGGCTAATTGGGCTGCGCGAAATAGCCACACAAGAGACAGAAATACCTTTTTATTTTTCTTTGGGGGTGCTGTGACGGCTTCTCTGACCTTAAGGGTCCACAGCAGAGAGAGAGAGAGAGAGAGAGAGAGAGAGAGAGAGAGAGAGAGAGAAAACAAGCGAGCACAGGTGCTGACCCCTTTTATTGAGGAGAAGCTATTCAAATGAGGCAAGGGGTCAGGTTTCAAGGGGGTTAGTCTAGCTTCATGATATCTGCTGTCAGCAGGTGGACTGACATCTAGGTAGGCCACAACCAAGGGCACAGTAAGAGAAGGGGACACACAAAAGGGCATTTCCATGGAACATTCTATCCCAAACAGGGCAAGGGGTAATATTACAAAGGAACAGGTGAGCATAGCTCCACCCATGGGGTATAGGAAGGCACGCCCATGCAAGAGACACAGTCACTCGCACCCTAAAGATCAGGGCAATCGTCAGAGTGACCAACAATGCCGCACCGGGTCAGAAGGGGAGACAGACACAGTCACGTGCTAGTCGGTCTCCCACAGTGACTGACTTTGTAGAGAGAAAGGAGAAGAGTCCTATCACCTTGCACTTGGAAGCCTCCAGTTGGAAACCAGCAACAAACCCCCGCTGTGCCTGGCAGGAGCTCAGGGTGATGAGGCGGGCTCTCCATGAGGCGGGCTCTCCATGAGCCATGAAGATCTGCCTGGGAGGTATCTAGTTGTTAAAGTTTAGCAGCAGCAAACCCTCCTGGGGTCCTACTACCTGCCAGGCCCAAACAGAACTGTTGAGGTGAGGATTCTGGGGTGCTCTCAGGCCTCACCCTGAGAAGTAGTCTATAGAGGAGACTGTCCGGGAACAGAGGGAGGAGGCCCTACCATGCCTAGGGAGAAAGGGAGAGGAGGTTTTCTGGGTAGAGTGTTGGGCCCTCCTCCCTCTTTTGCCTGGAGACAGGAGCCATAGAAATTAGGTGTATCAATTCCAGGGTGTGCCCAGGAACCCCGTCATATCAGGGACAGATCAGAATTCAAGATGTATTCCTTACCACCTGACTGCTTAAGCTGGCCCTTGGATGGGTGATGTCAGTATTACTTGGGAGCTTGTTGGGAATGCAGAATCTTAGCCCTGCTGGGTCTGACCTATGAGATCAGAATTCCTGGTTTAACAAGACCTCTATGTGATTTGCAGGCACATTGGTCTAGAAAGCCTTGGCCTAGGACCACAGAGACAAAGTGAGGCAGAACATCAAAAAAGGCCCTGACTGTCCCAGGGCTTCCTTGCTCCTCTGAGTGGGTCAGCTCATGATTTCTTTGCCTGGAGAGCCCTGGAAGAACCTCTGGATGTCTAAAGGCAGCCTGAGCCAGACTCTGCCCAGGAGGCCTCCTGGCCCCTGGCTTCCAGGACCTCCTGCCCTGCACTGCCCTCTGGTGGTCATAGTGAGTCATTACTGCCTCACAGTGCCACATCAGCAGCAGGACACAGGAAAGGAACTCAGTCTGTAGCTGGTGGAGGAGGAAGGACTTGCTTGTTACTGTCCTCTGACATTAAGGCTCTGAGTCCCCCAAGAACAATGACAGGAGCAGTTTTGAAAACTGTTTTAGCAGCATGATGACAACTCTGGGGTGAGGCTGGTCTTTCTCCTGGGCGGAAAGCCCCCGTGCTCATTGCTGCCTTCAGCTGTGGGAAACTGCTCAGAGGTAGAGCATGTGCTAGGGAGGAGGGACAGGAGCCCTCTGTAGCAAGGACGTGCAGGTGAGAGGTCGCCCTCTCATGGTTGCAGGACTTGAGCAGTGTGGTGGAGGGTCATTACCAGGCTGGGACCTTACCCCTCAGGCTCAGGTTTCAAGCAGTGTGGAGACTTGACTGCATGTGCATGGTGCATCGGGAGGCTGCAAGGACCCTGGGGTTGGCACACTGTGAGCTGAGGGACGATGAGGGGCCACAGCACAGTTCCCAGAGCGCTAGAGAGCTTCACATAGGTCAGGCTTTGGTGGTGTTTTAGTCAGCTTTTTCTCTGCTGTGACTAAAGGACTCAACCATAACAATTGTAAGGGAGGAAAAGTTTATTTGAGGGCTCATGATTTCGGAGGTCTTAGTCCATAGAAGGTCGGCTCTGTTTCTTGGGGCTCAAGGTGAGGCAGAACATCATGGCAGAAGACTGTGGCGGAGGGAAGCAGCTCACATGGTGATCAGAAAGCAGAGAGACTCCACTTGTCAGATAGAAATATATACCCAAAGCCACGCCCCCTCCAGCCACACCCTAGCACTTCAGGCACCACTCAGTTAATCCCTGTCAGGGGATCAGTTCCTGATTAGGTTAAGGCTATAACCCAATCATTTCTCCTCAAACCTTCTTGCCTTATCTCACACGTGAGCTTTTGGGAGACACCACGTCTCAACCATAACAGGTGGAGAAATGCAGACACACTGCCCACATCTCAGAGAGAAGAGGTGAGCCCATGCCGAGAGCTGTCTGGAGCAGATTTGGCTGTTTGAGTAAGAATGTTGTGCAGAGACTTAACGACCTTGTGATGGTCCTAGAGATGTGACCCTAGGCCCTCCCAGAGGTCAGAGGCTATGTTCTTGGCCACATCCATGAAGCAGCCTGACTCCTGCCCTGCCCCATAGCTGGCCTCAGCTGACCACTCCCTGAAGCTGCATTGCCACCAGCTCATCATTACCTGGACAGGAGTCCAGGCCTCAGTGCTGGCTCTTTTGTGACTCACAGAACCATCTGATGGAGCCAGTCCCCTCCTCACACCGGGGGAGCAGGAACTTGGTCTAGAAGTCATATTACTCTGGCAGGTGCCTTTGGCTTTGAGAATCTAAGTCCATGTCCTTTTTCCAGGGGATCAACCTACCTGGAACTCCAGCCAGTGGCCCATTTCACGCCAGTTGCAGACACTTTTAGTGCCTCTTCCCTGTGCCCTGTGCATACTGGCTCAATTGCCCATGGCCAGCATCTGCAAGTCTTTTAGTTCTCTCTGGGGTGGCACTGCCCAATGCAGGCAGACCGAAGAGGCTGGGGAATTAACACCCCAATCAGCAGCCCTCAGCCGTGGCAACAGGAGTTGGTGTAGACCCACGACCTGGCTCCCTGGGTGGGGAAACCACAGACTGTGCTCTGCACCATCCCCAGAGGCCCTGGCATGACTAAGCTCCAGGCGCCTACGGTGGGAAGGGCTGGGTGATGCCCTCTTTCTCAGCTGCCCTCCTTCTCTGCTTTCCTTCCCATTCCCCTCTAGATGTTCACAGGTCCCTTCTCAACTAATGGATTTGCTCTCAAATCCTGTTTCAGGTCTGTTTCTGGGAGAAGTCAGACCAAGACAGTGTTCAGCAAGAGCACTTTAGTTCCGTCATCTTTGCTACAGGATAACAAGGAAGGAGTGTGGGTGACAGTCCCTGAGAAGAGTGTCAGAAGGGCCCTGCTTTTCCCTTGTGGCCTTGGGACCAGGTAGCAGGAATAAAGGGGTAGAGCAGCTCCAGCTGCTTTAGGGGGCTGTGAGCAAGATCCAGAAATGCTGGCTGTGACCACTAGGGGGCAGCTCTGCCAGGCTGGCCTCAGACCCTGGGGACTTTGCAAGGTGACAGCAAAGAAGATGTCCTCGTTAATGGAGCAGGCCTCAGAGTAGCGGAGCGGCTGGTGGTTGAACCTCAGCGCCTGGTGGTTGGCCTCCTGCCTGGCCTTCTCACTGTCTCCCTCTCAAAGAACTTTCTGGAGCCCATATAGTGCTGCGAATGCAGTGTGGCCATGGTGACCAGGTGCCCACCCGGCTTCAGCAGGCTGAAGGCTCTGCTGGTACATGTTATGTCTATGTCAGGACAGGTGCTCCCAGGCCAAACAGTGTCACTTGCAGCCAGGTGGAGATACCTAGGCTGACCTGAGTGGGTGCGACTGATCATGTCATACTTCAGCAACTGTGTGACCATCCTTCTGGGCCAGGCCTCCTCTTGCCACCTGCTCCTATGGGGAGGGTCACAGAAGTGAAGTGACCATCATAATGATCAGCTCATAACTGACAGTCTGATTATGATGAATAATGAATATAACAATAAAAATGATAATTGCAATATATTAAATACGATCAGTACCATTATCACCAACCCCCACCACCATCTTCTGGGCAGTGACTCTCTTTGAGGGTGATAATATTTCCCCTACTATACATATGAAGAAACTGGGGCACAGGCTTGCTCAAATCTCTGCAGCTATAGGGGACAGTGGATCTGATATTTGGTTATGTCCTGTTCCTGTTTGTCCTCCATCTTTTTCCCTTTAACAATTCCATAGCTTTAATATTCCAGTATCAAATTTTTTTTTTTTTTTGGTACCAGTGATTGAACCCAAGGGTGCTTAACTACTGAGCCACATCCCCAGCCCTTTTTGTATTTTATTTAGAGACAGGGTCTCACTGAGTTGCTTAGGGCCTCTCTGAATTGCTGAGGCTGGCTTTGAACTCATGATCCTCCTGCCTCAGCCTTCCAGGTTGCTGGGATTGCAGCATCTACATGAGGGCCTCACCAGATCCTTCAGTGATGGTAGGAAGGAATAAAGCCCAGGCTGGGTCATCTGTGCAGTCCCTGCAAGGCCCCTGCGCCTAGAGACCCTCCAGCCCTGGGCTCCAGGCTGCACCTACCTGCACCCATGCCCGAGGCCAGGGCAGGACTCTTGCGCTGCTCTCATCTTTGATGGCTTCAGCCAGGTGGGGACTCCTGCCTCTGTGCTCCTCTGAGGTGGGCTAGAGGCCACTCTCAGGGCCAGGGCCTTGATTTCTCCAGCTGTGCAATTGGATGGGAATTGCTCTCCCCTCAGGGCTCCAGTGGATGCATTTACTCTCTATGGACCCAGATGGGGACCATGCCTGTGGGGGGTCAATGCTATTTCTCTGTGGAGCTGGGCAACAGTGCTGAGGGGATAGCGTGGGGGGACTCTGAGCAGCCCGTGTCTTTCCATGACGTCTCTCGCACATCCCAACAGTAGATTCCAGTAGAAGCTGAACTATGAGCTCATTGTGGGTGGGGAGGCTTCCAGGAGGAGATGAGACCAAAACTGGTGCTATAGTCTGGATGGGAAGAAAGAAGTGGGGAGCAGGCAGGGCAACCCCAGGCAGCTCTAGGTGAGTCGGCCCTGGAGGGAGGGGCCCTGGCTGATGAGAGGCAAGCAGATCAGGGGGGAAGGGAGACGGAGGGTGAGGCGGGCTGGGGGCTCTGGTGGAGCAGGGACAGCTTGCAGGTACCTGTCTCCTGCCAGGTCTCACTCATATTGCACAGCTGGGAACCAGCCACAGGCCCCTGGCTCTTCTTCAGCCATTTCTCCAGCTCCCACTGGTTCTGCTCCGGGTTTTCCGTGGTGATGATCCTGAAAGGCCTCACAGGCTGAGAGCAACAGCTAGGTGTCAGGGCCAGTGTCCGTGCCTGCCAGGATGTCTCCTGTGCTTCCCCTGAGGGACATAGCATTAGGAAGGCCTGGAGATACCCAGCTCCCTGCCCCGCTGTGGCCGATGGAGAAGAACCCCGAGCCTCTTACCCCGTCCAAAGCGGGAGGCACAGAGGAGGCCTGAGCCTGCCTGTGAGTAGCTGCTGGGCCATGTGGGGCCCCAGACCCACAGCTGGGGCTCAGAGGAGTGAAGCTGGAGGGTGGCATAGCCTGGCTCACACACCACACCCTCTTGATGCCCTGGGTGCGGTGGGGAGCTGTGGGAGGTGGTGGGACAAGTCCTGGCTGCTAGACATGTTAGGATTGACTCTGTTGAAACTATTTCCAATGGGTTCTGACTCTGGATTGGAAATGGTGGGGAAAGTGATCAGAGACAGAGTCTTGGGTAAAGGCTGAGGACTGAGCCAGTGGGTTCATAACCAGCTCAGCTGATCAGGGGATGAGAGGATGTGGTGCTGAATTAGGAGGCAAAGGCAATGCCAAGTGCATACCCTCTAATCCCAGCTTCCTCCCTCCTCTGTTCTCTCTTAATATCCATCTATCTGTCCAAACCAAGTGCCAATATCCCTGTTCCAGGAAGTCTCAGATTTCTTTGGAAGCCTTTAGAGTGCTTTCCTCTGTGTTCCTGCGGGTGTTGCTTGATATATCTTACATGGCACCTATTAAAAGATTGGCAAGATTTTTTTTTGAGAGACTGAACAACCCCTCAGTCTGTGCAGTGTGCACCTGGCCCAAGTGTGCATGGCAATACTAAATTTAGTTTTGCTGTTGTTACTATTGGCTATCTGACCTGGGCTGGCTACCCTTCTCTCTCTCTCCCATACTAAGCCTCAGTCTCCCCTTGGGTGCGCTGAGGAACTTAGGAGTGAATCTACTGGTTCACCCAATGCCAATGTCCCAGAGTAAGAATCTGTAAACTGAGTGTTATGGTTTGGCTTTGGGTAACCGTAAGCTCTCCTTGTTTTCTGTAAAAAAAATTGAGAGTGTGTGCATGTGTGTGTTTGTGTGTAGAAAAATGTTTACGGGGATTCAAGATCCTATGAAGGCTACAAAGCCCTGTTTTTTTGTGTGTTTGTGGGGGGAAGGTGCTACCGGGGTTTGAATCAGGAGCACTTGACCACTGAGCCACATCCTCAGACCTATTTTGTATTTTATTTAGAGACAGGGTCTCACTGAGTCGCTTAGTGCCTCACTTTTGCTGAGGCTGGCTTTGAACTTGAGATCCTCCCACCTCAGCCTCTGGAGCTGCTGGGATTACAGGCGTGCACCTGGCCAGAGCCCTGATTTAAGGCCTTTTGACAAAGGAGGCAGGCCCAGGCACAGGACAGCAGGCATTGTGCCCCTGCCTGATCTCTTGTATTTCTCCAGCACAGGCCTGGGTGCACCACAGGTCTGAGGTTACCCTGCCCATTTTACAGGTGAAGATACTGAGGCAGATCGCCACAGATTCCAGCCCAACTCTTTGGCTTCCATGGCCAAGGGCTCCAGACACACCCGCCCCGTACTGGTAGAGGCCTTGTGGGTTGACTGACAGCCAGGATGGGGTGGGGCTGTTTCTGCAGCATCCTCACTACTTAGTGGCCTGGGGTGGGAGTGGGGGTGTCCTACTATCACCTGCAGCTCATTCTTCAGGTGCAGCCCCTTCTGCCAATATGGATCCCACCACTTACCTGCAGAGGAGGCTTGGAAGAGGTTCTCCAAGGTTAAATTTCAGGTGTCTGAGTGGAAGGCAGAGTCGGTGGCCAGGTAGTCTCCTCCCCCACACAGCCTGCCTTCCAGGCTCTCTGGAGTCCTGCTGCTCTGCCTGCTCCTTCAGCCAGGGCTGCCCACTTTCTTCTTCCCAGACGCTTGTACCAGGAGTTGGATCATCTCCTTGGCCAGGGCTCCCTCTCAGGAAGGGCTCAGATCCATGCAGAGGGAAGCCAGAACTTCTGAGTTGGTTTTCTGGCTGAAGTTTACCAGCTAATAAATTATCAAGAACGTAGGAATGAAACAGGGTCACAGATGCGTGTCCTTGGGTGTACTCCGTTCCAGTTCATGGGCGGTGGAGCTGGGGCTGGGGGAGCCAGAGACACCCACAGAGACAGACAGACAAAGAGATAGAGACAGAGAGACATAGGGTCAGCAAATGGCCCTAGCATGCCTCATTTGGTTGGAAAACAAGAAAGAATCAGAGGAAAGATCCCTTAGGGCGAAGAAACAGGATCCAGAGATGGCCAAGATTTCCCCAGCTGGGGTCAGTGAGCCTGCCCTGGAAAACAGCTTGTCCTTGACTTCGTCAAATATTCCCCCAGGCTTTAATCTTGTTTACTTCACCCACTTGCCGAATCAATCTTTTCTCTTCGATTAGTGCAGGAATAAACATAGGCAGGGCCCCTGAAAATCATGGGAGGCCCTATGTTTGGACATGAGAAGGACATGTGTCAACATTGCATCAAACTCCACCCCCACGTAAACACACACAGCAAATGCACACACACGTAGAACCAGTAGGTGGTATTGAGGTCAATGCCCTGGTTGTGATCTTGTACTACTGGTTTGAAATGTATTCCCATTGTGGGAAACTGGGCAGATGGTACGTAGACTCTCACACTCTTACAGCTGCACAGACATCTATAATGACCTCAAAATAAAGTTTTATATTAAGAAAAAATAGTGTTGTCAAATCCCTTTCCAAAAGTCACTTTCAAGGAAAGGCATTTCAGGCCACAAATTCTAGTACATTTTGCAAATGGGCAAGTCTGGTACACAGGCTGGTAATGAGTGGCTTCGCATAGTCCAAAGAGTGACATCAAGGAAGACACCTTGGGTGGAAGTCCCTGACACTTACTGTGCACCCACTGCATGCCAGCGTCTCCTGTCACCTTCACCTATGAAGTAGATCCTGACATGCTTCCTCAGTGACTAGAAAGGGGCTGTGCCTTGCCCACTGTGGCCTGGCAGCAATGATGGGGTTCATATTCAAATGCCAGGCCCCGAGCCCAAAGCTGCCTCCAAGCGGCCCCTCTGCCCATCAAAGCATGCCCTCCCGCCTGTCTTTGTCCCTTTGTCGAGCACCCAGGAATCATCCGGGATCCAGTGATGACACAGATCCTGCTTCTGAGATTCTGTCTCTCCTCCCAGCTCCCAGCGAGCACAGAGATCATCCCAGGTTGAGCAGAAGAGCCCTGAGTCCTGTCACCAGAACCAAAGGTGGTCCGCGGTGATGTTCGGGTTTCTAGTTAGCGGGAAAACATTTCAGAATATAAATTTCAATCCATCTTTCACCATCATTCTCATCATCAGGTTGAGTTACCTATAAATTTCCCCCTTTTCTGAGGTGAATGGGGCTTGGACTCTGGGGTGTTTCCAGTCGGTCAGTGAGAAAGTGGCGACTGTATACCAGACAGGGAAGGCCCGGCTGCCTGTCCAGCGGGGACAGTGAAATGAGACCTCTACTTAATTTATTAAAATGAACAGATGTGGGTCTGATGGCACACATTCCGGGGAGTTAGAAGTTGGTGCACTGAGTGCACCCTCGGCCCTGGAGTTCTCCTGTCACGACCCCTCCACGTGTGTGTGCCTTTGCACACTTGTGCTGGGCTGTTATCACGTGGGTGACCCGAGGGCCTGCTCTGACCTCCCAGCACTGACACAACATCCCTCTCCATCACTCTTCAAACTCTGGAAATGACAGTTGTTGGTGGCCAATGACTTCCCTAAGGTTGCTCCGTCCCCTTAGTGGTTGCGGGTAGAACATCACAGGTTTTCATGATAGAGGACGTGATCAGCATCATTGGGAATGCCCACAGCTTTCTCTGTGTTTTGGATCCTGGCTTTGAATTAGATTCCTATATGTGAGAATCCTGAGTCAGGGTCTGAAAACTTAAAAATAACTTAGTACAAGTGACTTAGGCAAGTAATTGTTAAATTAATCTCCCAAACGGAAAACAACATTATCTTTTGCCTTTTAATTATTTGTTTTTCCATAATAATATCATATATTACGTCATTTGAATGAGAATGATGAATCTCTTGTTTATTTCCCTTTAGGCTTCCTTCTCCTTCCCCTTCTTCTTCTTCCCCTTCCTCTCCTTTCCTTTCCCCTTTCCCCATCATCATTTCCTCCTCCTCCTCCTCCTCCTCCTCTTCCTCCTTCTTCTCCTCCAGGGGGATTGAACCCAGGGGCACTTAACCACTAAACCACATCCTCAGCAACTCCACCACCACCTTTTTAGAAAATTTATTTAGAGACAGGACCTTGCTAAGTTGCTGAGGCTGGCTTTGAAGTTGCATTCCTCCTGCCTCAGCCTCCCAAGATGCTGGGATTACAGGCATGTGCCACTGCCACCAGCTCTTGGGGCTTACTTCTAAGGTTAGAAAATTCTTTCCACCCTGAGCCTTAGTAACTAATCAGCAGTGTTGACGTCTGTGGTTGATACGATATATATATATATATATATATATATTTTTTTTTTTCACACGTGGAAGACACAGAGCCTTTTGGGTTTTGGGGTGAGGTGAGGCTTGCATCTCAGCACACAAAACAGGTCCTGTCTATATTTGTAGATTCCCCACTTCTGGGCCCGGCTCTTCCCTCTGAAGAGTGAAGCAGGAAGAACGGTGGCAGAGGTCACAGAGAGTGTGGCCTGCTGAGACCCTGGTTTTCCTAGATGGGAGGGGACTGATTTTTTTTTGTTGACTGGCTGACTTTTTAAATGACTCTTCCATTTTCTTGAAATTTGTCCATTGTTTAAAATTGTGGCCAAAGTCTTTTGAATAAAAATTTCCTAGAGCTATTTAAAAAAAATCACAGTATAGATAGATGCTGGTCCCAAAGTACTGCAGAGACAGAGGCAGGATGTGCACAGGTTTGAGGCTAGCCTGGACAATTTTGCAAGAGTCTGCCTCAATACAAAACAAAATAAATAAGATAAAACAAATAAAAAGCTTCCTGAAATGACACGCACATTCTTAAAAGGGACTGAAATTGCCTTGGCGTGAACAGAATGTCATCCAGTTGACGAGAGCAGACCTTAGGACAGAGATCTTCAGCTGGGGCAGTTTTTCCTACTAGGACACCTCTGGCACTGTCTGAAGACATTCTTGGTTGTGACAACTGGGAACTGGGTATTACTGGCGTCTAGTGGGCAGAGGCCAGGATTGCTAAAAATCCTACAGTACATAGTTCAGTATCCCCATCCCAACAAAGAATTATCTGGCCCCAAATGTCAATGGTCCCAAGGCTGAAAACCCCTTTCTTGGAATACATCCATGAGAGATGTATCTTGGAGCAGATGATCCCCCTGTGGACCGGACCAGGCTGGGATCAGGATGTGAGGTGGGCTATGGAGAGGCAGGTGGAGGCAGAGTGGGGAGGTGCTGGAATGCCCCAGGGTGGGGTGGGGAGGAGTTTGCATTCATTCCTCTGGGCAGCAGGAGACACTGGAGGCCTGGTGCTGGGGAGGGCGATCTTCCAAGGGCATCCAATTGCAGCAGGTGGATCGTTCTGGGAGGGATGTTCTCCTTCAACCATGCAGAGAGCCCTAGATGCCCCATCTCACTGCCGGGCTCTGGGCATCTCCAGGATGGTGTGTGCACCTTCTACTCCAAGTCTGTAACCGGGACTGGGATCCTGTGCTGTGCATCCACGTGTCTGTCAGCACCCATTCTCCTTTCTTCCCCAGCAGCTGTGGGCCTCTGGAGGCTATTTTAGGGGACCCCAGCTGCAGCCCCGTTGCCCTCCAGGTTTCAGTTGGACCCAGCAGGATATTGAGGGAGGGAAGAGAAGGAAGACTAGGAATTAATTCTTTAGTTTGGCTGCTGAAAGGGGGCTTCTCTACACAGCTCCATCTCAGGTCTCAGGTCTCAGAGAATAATGACTCCTGTCTGCCACTAGCCCTGAGTTACTGTGATATTTATTCTACGTGGCAACTTGACTCAGCTGTGGTGTCCAGATACACGGTCCATCATCATTCTGGAAGTTTCTGTGAAGTTTTATTTTTCTTTTATTAACACATTAGTTATCATGAGGGTGTTTTGATGGGGGTAACACTTCAGTCAGTGGATTTTGAGTAAAACAGATTGTCCTCCTAGTGTGGGTGGGCCTAATCCAATCAGGTGAAGACCTGAATGCATCAAAAGACTGGCCTTCTCTAATCAGGGAGGTGGTCCTAAGACTTCAACTATAATATCAGCTCTTCTCTGAGTCTCTAGCTTACAGCCCACCCTGCAGATTTGGACTTGCTAGCCTCTTTCACCCTGAAAACCAATTCCCTAAGACAAATCCTTTCTTTCTATGTACACATCCCATTGGTCTTATTTCCCCAGAGAACCCTGGCTAAAAAGGGGACCTCGTGGCTTCCCCCAGTGCCACTGGTGTCTTTGTTAGCACTGTCCCTTTTTAAAAACTCTTTTTGGGTTATGTAATCTGAACATAGCAATTTCCTGCCTGCTCAGCCACGGTCCCTGGCCTCCCTTGGAAGCCAGGGGGAGTGACCTTGGGTTGATCCTGCCTCTGTGGAGACTGCAGGCTGTTGGGGTTTATGGGAGTCGGAGTTGTTTGTTTACTTAAAGTCAGAAGAACACATTCTTTTCTCTCCCATTTCCAGGGCAGCAGGCCCGAACCTCCAGGGTGGCAGATTCATTTCAGTCTGGTTTGTGGCCAAGTCAGAACCATTTCCTGGTCCAAAAAAAAAAAAACAAAAACAAAAACAAAAAAACCCCAAAAAACAGAGGCTGAGTTTTTCTCTGTTTGGGGGAGATTTTACAACCCATTCCCATTTTAAAGGGAAGAACACTGAGGTACAGGGGTTCATGTACCCAGAGGCAACTTCTCATCTTCCCGTGCGCTCCCCCAGTGTTCTGCTCCCATCCCTGGGCCTGAACTAGGATCCTCACCAGGACCGGGCTGCATGGCGTAATGCCCATTGCCTGGCCTGGAGAGAGCCACTGGGCCCTGCTGACTTCCAGTGTCCAGGTGGGGACTTTCCTTTGTGCTGAGGCCCAGGATATCTGTGACCCAGGGGGATGCCTTTGATTCTTACAGCCAGTGAAGTGGGCACACAGATGGAGAAACGGTAGTCTGACACCTGCCCCACGTGCATGCGGGCGAGAGCTGCACCCAGGGCTGGCACCATCAGTTGCCCCTGACGGACACACATCACTTCCGAGAGGAAGCAGCTGCAGCCATCGTGGCTCTGGATTTAGAAGAGTGTCAGGTAGGGCATGCCAATGTGGTGGAGTGAGGAGGGTCTCCATCCCTTCTGCATCCTCCCAGAAGGAGAAACTCATGGACAGGCCAGCATGGGAGGGGCAAAGGGACGATTCGGGAATTCTGGGGGTGGAGTCTGAGGGATGAGCCCTTATAAGACTCTGGCAGGCAGGCAGGCAGGCAAAAGGATTGGAGCTGAGGGTCACCATGGAGGGCAGCTTCACCGGGGGTGATGTGTACCAGAAGCACTTCCTGTCCAGGGACTACCTGGCCACCTACTACAGCTTTGAGGATGGCCCGTCGCCTGAGACGGAGATGATCAAGTTTAACCTGGAGTGTCTCCACAAGACCTTTGGCCCAGGTGAACAGAGGTGGCCCTCGCCCCTCAGCTTCTTTCCAGGGACCCAGATGGGAGACAGAGAAAGAGTGTCCTGGGGAGTCCAGGCTCCTCTCAGGGCTGCAGACGTGGGGTGGGGTAGGACCCTGGGCCTCTCCAGACAACTGTATTCCTGGAGGTCCGGTCTGTCTCCCACAGACCTGAGAAGCTGAGGAGCTGTGAGGCCCAGGGCTCAGGATGTGCAGGGGAGGACCCAGCACCCTGTAGCTCCCAAACTGCTCTCCTGGAAGGCCTCAAGGAGAGGGGTGGGTGGGGAAGCCTCTCTGGATTATCACCAAGTCCAGCCCTGCTCTGAGGCCTGAGAAAGTCAAGGGCAAATGGACTGTGGTGACCTCGGGATGACACCATACCTGGAATGCATGGCCTGCTTGTGGCTGTGAGGACAGCCCTACTTGGGAAGTGCTGCATGGGGTCTCAGCCCTGTCACTAACCTGCTGGCAGGGCCCTCCGCCCAGCACCCTTGTCTGAACCGTCCGTAAGGTGGACCCATGGTGCTTGGCCATGTCCTCTTGGTTTGTGCAGTCGCGTCCTCACTATGGGTACTTGGCTGGAAAAAAGTGAGGGACAGAGAGTTGCCTGGTGGCCCAGGGGCAAGAGAGGACTTCTAGGCTACAAGGACTGATAGAGAAGGCAGGTGGGGAAAGCAGACCTCAGAGAGCAGAGAGGCGGCTCCAGCCTGGCTCTGCAGGGAATGCTGGGAGTCACGCTTCCCTCCAGCTCCAAGTGGGCCTCAACTCATTGGGGGTCTTCCCAGGTCATCTCCTCCTCAGCTCCCCGCTTTGCTGGCCCCACATTCCAGCCCCCATCAAGGAACCCACCTAGGTGGGGCTGATGACCAGGGAGTCTGAGACTGAAAGGGCCCTTGCCTGGGGACACTGCCGCCTGAATTCTTTCCAGAACAGGGCTTGGGGTTCCAGTTCCCAGTAAGATACGGGGCGAATTGTTGACCCTTTTCTCCGAGTCAGATTTCTAATGTGTAAAATGGGAATAACAGGAGTAGTTGCCCCACAGGTGGCTCTGAGCTGTAAATGGAAATTAATTTATGTCATGTGTGTGGTATGGGTCTTACCTGCTGGAAGCTGCCAAGCCAGAAAAACCCTCGTGCTGGGTGCTGCTTCCCCTTGGGGAAGGCCAGGGCGTGTGTCCTGCAGGCCCTTCTGTCTCTTTTAGGTTTCATTTCTCTTACCTAACCCCCCTCTCTCTCACAGGGGGTCTTCGGGGGGACACATTGATCGACATTGGCTCAGGCCCCACCATCTACCAAGTGCTGGCTGCCTGTGAGGCCTTTGCAGACATCACGCTCTCGGACTTCACTGACCGCAACCGGGAGGAGCTGGAGAAGTGGCTGAGGAAGGAGCCAGGAGCCCACGACTGGACCTCGGTGCTGAAATTTGCCTGCGAGCTGGAAGGGAACAGGTGGGGATGCAGCTTGGGAGGGTCCCCTGCTGCCCACCCCCCCCACGTCCTTCTCAGAGGGCTCTCTGGCCTCAGTTGTCCCTGACATTTTGAGGACAGTAGGACTCTCAAGAATGGGACCAGATGTCTTGGGGTGGGGATAGAGTAGATGGATCTCTGAGCTATAGGATCATAGGAGTGTTGAAGTGTGACATAGCCAAGTATGACCACTGAAGGCCAGGTGACAGGGCCCTTCCTCCCTCCCTCCCTCCTTCCTTCCTTCTGCCCTCTCTCTTTCCTTTCTCCTCCCTCCCTCTCTCCCTCTTCTCTCCCTCCCCCTTCCTTCCCTCCCCATTCCCTCCCTCCCTCTATTGTCTCCCCTGCCATGAGAGGCCTTTGCCCACCACCACCCTGAGCTTAGGCACAGTGAAGGTTCAACCATGCTTCTCCTCTCCTAGCTCCCTGCATCTCCACCTGAGAGAATCACTAATATGGATTACGTATTTCTCATTGCCTTGCTTTGCAAAAATAATTTTTATCACATAGTGATGTATGTCTAAACAATCTGTGCTTAGTTTTACAAACTTTTGAACTGTCAACCAAATAATCTGCTCCCTGTTAGCTTCCTGGATCTGCTTTTCATCTCCCCACACGGTATTTTTAAAATAGCCATACCACAAATCCATCTGCAGTTAATTCTTTAATTCATCCCTCCATCTCACCTTGCTGATCCACCAGCCCACACCTAGGGCTCTTCTTCCTTCCTGGGGATCAAATAAAGGGGGCTCACTGGAAGGCTCCTATCACTCCCTCATCGTTTTCCTGCTGGGGGACCAAGGCCTAGATTGTGGAAGAGCCACTGACCGGTCACACAGGGACTCAGGGACTCCCCCATCTGCAGTTCGCAGGGTGCGTGTGTGGGCAGGCGAGTTCCCTTCACAGCCTGGATGTGCCTTCCCTGAGCCCCGCCCTCTCTCCGCAGTGGCGGCTGGCAGGAGAAGGCTGAGAAGCTGCGGGCCAGGGTGAAACGTGTGCTCAAGTGCGATGCCAACCTGAGCAACCCGCTGGCCCCGGTGGTGCTGCCCCCTGCCGACTGCGTGCTCACCCTGCTGGCCATGGAGTGCGCCTGCTGCAGCCTCGACGCCTACGGTGCTGCGCTCCGCAACCTCGCCTCGCTGCTCAAGCCAGGCGGCCACCTGGTGGCCAGTCACGCTGAACATCTCGTCCTACATGGTGGGGAAGTTCAAGTTCTCCTGCGTGTCCATGAAGAAGGAGGAGGTGGAGCAGGCGGTGCTGGACGCTGGCTTTGACATCCAGCGACTCCTGCACAGCCCCCATAACTACTCCACCACCAATGCTCCCAACAACGGCATGTGCTTCATCGTGGCCCGCAAGAGGTCTGGGCCCTGAGCCAGGAGGGCCAGCACCTGTCCACGTGCTAGGGACGGATGGGTAGCATCTAATGCCCCTGCTTTCAGCACTCTCATCTTTTCTGAAAGTCTGAGATTCTAACATCCTCACTTTAGAGTTCTAAGTTTCCAACATCCTGTGTTCTAGGGTCCTGGGAGTGGAAAATTCCATTTTTCTAGTACACTAAACTATCTGACTCCCAGGGACTGTAGAGTCTCCTGGACATGGTTTCTGTCTTTACACAGGATGTCAGAGACAAGGAAGCCAGTAGATAGTGGTGTGTTGTAAATGCTTCAAATCCAGCTCTAAAGAGAGAATAGCACTGATTAGCAGTGATAGGCAATTTCTGTGGTGTGAATGATCCAACCATGGTTGATTTCAAGCTACCAGTGGTTTAACAACTCATAAAACTCCTAAAGATTTTGCAATTGGCTCTCATGAGCTGATAGGAGGTGACCTGAACATACCACTGCCTCCCCTTTGCAGATTTAGCAAATAAAACTACAGGGTGTCCAGTTAATTGAATTTTAGATGAATAACAATAATATATATATTTTTAAAAAAGAATAAGTATGTCTCCCAAATTGCCTAGTACATACTTATCCTAAATATATTTGGGTTGTTTATCTGGAGTTCAAGTATAACTGGCTGTCTTCAAGGTCATCCAGCAACCCAGATGCAGACCTATTTTTCTGGCTCCAAAGTGAGAAGAGGGGCTGCCCAGTAGCCAGTCTGCTCCCAGCACAGAGGAACTTTTGTGTGGGTTAGAAAAAGCTCTCCTACAGGTGAGTAAATGGCAGACAGGTATCTTCTGGGTTGAAAAGTTGCTCCTTGTCCCACTGGAAGGACTCTGAGAACAAGATGCCACTTCTGGGAAGACCAGTTGGAGAAGAAAGCCCCCTCCTTAAGGCCAACTTGGTCCCACCCCTGAGCACCTACCTGCTGCTGTCGTCTCCTGCCACCACCTGCACCTTTGTATGGGGCATATGCTGCAGAGCTGGCTGCAGCAACCCTGATAAGGTCTGGATTCTGGCCTCAGCCCTGCTCCATTGATCTGGGCCTTATTCCCTCTCTGTGGAGCAAGGGAAATGGGACCTCATCTAAATAATCTTCAAGAAAGTCCTAGGAGCAGAAAATCATTGATGTGAAAGTGCTTGAGAAGTAAAAGGATTTGCACAAATTGACCTATGGATATTATTTTCCCAAAGGGTTAGAGCTGGAACAGTCTTTCAAAATTGATTTTTTTGATGAACAAAAATAATACTTATTTTTAAGAATAAGTATGTCTCCCAAATTGCATGGAACATACTTATCCAATCCCTACTTTTCACAATCCAGGAAGCTAAGGGCAGTGGTTGCCTAGAGACACAGACAGCTGGTAACAGAGTTGGAAGAAGAACACAGATGTCCCGACTCTTGGTCCATTCGGTGCACCAGCTGTCTCTGGACCTGGAAGCACAGGAGTCCCCTTGCCCCATCTAGCACAGGCTTGTTTCAGCACCCATCCCCCCTCAGCATCCCTACACTTCCCAGCTTACACTTGCTCCAAGCAACACACAAACCCCAGCTCCTCTCTTCTGACTTGTCTGGAGGGGCACTGCATATGTTAGTTTTAGACATGCTCCTGGTGGAACCATCAACAGGCAGAGGAGGTAGGGGCCTGGCAGGCAGGGTCCAGGAATTGCAAAAATAAGGCCCTGATAGGGAGTTGTGAGGGAATATGAGGTTTCTGCCCAAAGCAGCCAACGAGGGGCTAGTTTCTGCAAGGTGGCCAACAGACAGTTGCCCTGGAGGAGGATTGCTAAGGAAAGGAAGCACCCCTTGTGACTTCCTTCAGTGTCAGGACTGCTCATGGAAAGCCATCTGGCCTGAACATGGGCAAAAGACACAGAGAATCCAAACACATGCCTCGCTCCCAGGGCAGCTTAGTGTGCAGAGTGGATTGGCTGCTGTGGGTGAGGTGGTGGGGAAGTGAGTCTTCAGGGGCTTTTGGTCCTGGGCCAGGCTCGATTGAATGGCTCTGCTGTGCACCTGCCACATAGCCACTGCAGATACTGTGTGCTTTCTACATGCCTTAATAAAACATTTTGTTTCACTTTAAGCAGCACGGAAACTGTGGTATGTTGGTAAAACTGTGGGGGAAGGAATCTTTAGAGGAGAAAACTTCATGTGACTTCTGTTTGGAATCAGGGTTGTTGGACTTTTATGGGTCATGACTCCTTTTATGTAGCAGTTCACTAAATTGCTGCTACATAGGGTATGGGGCAGGTTTCCGGATGTATCAGGAATGCAAACAATGCAAAACTCAACGGTAGTGGCTTCATCAATTTTTTTCCATTGAGGTTTCATAACAGTGCCAGGTATTGGTTCAGTGACTCAATGGTAACAGAGCTAGCATCTCTGCAATTAACTCAATCTTTTATCAGGGTGGCAAAATGGATGCCATAGCTCCAGGCACCATGCTTAGATTTAGATTTAAGGCAGGAAAATGAAGGCAAAAGGGACTTTATCTTAATCTCTGTCCCTCTTAGGAGGAAAGCAAAAACTACTCCAGAAGACTTCTGACAGACTTCAGTTATGTCATGTGATCCTGTATCAACAGCAAGGTAGTCTGGGAAAGGAAGCATGTCACTTTCCTAATCTCCATAGTGGAGATGGTCTGGGGAGAAGCAGATTGGCAGTCTGTGGGTTAGCCAGCAGCCAACCTCAACTGCATCCCTTTTGGGTTGAACATGGCTGGCTTTGTTTCTTCTCTCCAAACCTACTTGTCTGAAGCCCCTGGCCTCCTCCATTCCATTCCCTGTGGCATCTGCAGGAGAGCCCTCTGCTGGACAGGAGAGAGAAACCAGAACTTGCTGGGTCAACATCCTGGGCCTCTGGTGGACGCCTCCCCCAGGACCGGAGCTCCCTGGGATGGAGGTGATACCTTCATCCTGCACACATAGCTTGTGTCCCAGTGGTGGTATCATCTAACTGGCTCTGCAGGACTCAACTGCACACCAAGGGTCATTCTGCTGTCACCTGAATGCTTCAGGCTTCTTCTTCTTCTATGAGTTCCTTAGTGGGATCTTCTGCAGCTGGGCAAGGACTTGTTCTTAGAAATTGTGGAATCAACCTTCCCACCACCAATTCTAGTAAGCTGTGTCCCCAGGTGACTGCTGCTTTTTGGACACCAGTTTGGGAAGAGTAGGAGGCTGGGGAGAGGCTGAGTCCAGTATGGTGGTTGCACATACCCGTCCCCAAGCCTCTGAGGAGAGAAGGGGCCCCTCATCTCTCTTCCACACTGAGAACCTCTGACTCATGATGGACTTCTTGCCTGGTTCATCCAGGGAAAGTTTTATTCCTTGCTACCTCTCCTTGGGGGCACTTCTGACTTGGGCTCTTTCTTGCCATGTCTTCTCTACCCTCTTCACTGTGATATGCATGAATCCATCATCTTCTGGCCTCCTCTGCCCCTTTTTGGGTGTTTATTTCACCAGGGCTGATCTTGTTCAATGCCCGCCCTGGAGGCAGAGGTCAGATAACACACACATATACTAATATTCATAGTTTACTCAATCTGTTGACTAATTGCCAGTCATAGCCCCCAAAGTCCCAGAGTGGAATAAGAAGACAGATGATATAGGCTGTTGGTTACAGAATCCCAGATTCTACACTCTGGGTGGTACCCCCACTCCAGCCTGCCACTCCACCACATTAGGAGAATCAAGTCTCATGTATACCAAGCCAGACTTGGAGAGCCACTTTCACAATGATAACATAGGCTCAAAAGGATGTGGCTTTCCCAACCTCCCAATCCCACATCTTTACAGGAGTGGAGCTGGGGTGGTGGCCATATAGCAGGAAATGAGGGCCAGGACATTCAGATTTAGAAGCAAAACTTAATTAGTGGTGCAAAGGCCCAGAGGGATAATTCCCAAAGGCTGAGTCCTGAGTGTAGCAGAGCTTTAACTTTTATACATAAGCAAGTTTTGGGTACATCAAGGCAAGAGAGTTGGTGCAATTCTATTGGAGGTTGCATCTTATATTCTTTATATGGGTACAAGCTTGCCAACAGCCTAGGGACTCTTTGCTCATACAGTAAAAACTGCTCTAAGCCTAAAGGGGGACTGTTCTGGTCCACTATATCGTTCCCTGCTTCTGCTACTGCAGTTATCTGTTACAGCCACCTATTAGCCACTGCAAGCCTCTATGGTTAAATGTCAGTAAGCAGAGCTTACATATTTGCTAGTTTTAGCATTCATCAACAATTCGTGCTTGGATGAATGGTTATTCTTATTATTCTGATTGTCGAACAGTGATTGTGTGTCAATCAAAACCATAGCCTGTTAGCTTTTAAACTGCTAAAGTTGCCATTCTGTTCTTCTACAGTAAAAAGGCAAGATGAGAAGGAAATCTGTGACAAGTGACCCATGGCTGGCATCCTTTATCTGTGAGCACAGCCTCTCCCCCTGATGCATTCTAAGCCATCAGTGTTCCTTAGGCTCATGTGCAGAAGTGCGGCCTATCTGTGGCTCCCAGCTAAGCTCAAAAACTCAAAATCTATTCTTTTTCCCAAAACTCTGATAAAGGGTAAGGTCAGGGGACATGGTTGTTTAGCAGAGACATTTTAATTTGCTTATCTATAAAGGAAAGGAACAAAAGTTGGCCATCCTGGTCACAGCAGCTTAGGCAGCAGAAAGACTAGGAGACATTTCCAAATGAAACTGCGATTTCTAAAGGAAATGACCTTAAGACTTAAAGTAGTGGGTAGGTACAGGAAGGAGACAGACCCAGGCCTGTTAGAGGATCAAAGGCTGCAGGAGGTGGCTCTGAGCTCTTGCACACGTGGGTATGCTGTGTGTGGGGTAGTGCACAGGGAGACTTGAGTCGAGATCCTAATAGGAAGAACTGGAGGTTAAAGACACATGGATTGGAACAAAAGATCAGCCGCATGCCAGAGATGGCCAGTTGCCTTCCCCTGTCCGTTATATATCCACAACTCTTTCATGGTACTAGGATTGTTTGCCAGAGCACACAACTGCCCTAAACAAAGACTACATTTCCCAGTCTCCTTTGCAGCCAGACCAGGTGAGTGAGTGAGCCCTGACCAAAGGGGAGGAAGCAGACATCTTCTTGCCGGCTTTCAGAAAATTTCCTTAAGATGCGGTGCACATGGACTCTGCTGTTTATTCTTCACCCTCTGTTCCATCTTGCCACTGGGAACGTGGATGCTGCTATCTTGGGTTAGGAGGTCAAGTTCACCTGTGGTGGGGAAATGGGTCCCTAGTCATATGAAGTGCCACTAGGGACAAATAAATTTTCACCCTGTGAAAGTCATGACGACATTGCTTTGACCTTATTGTTGTTACTTAGGCAGGAATACCCAAGAAGTGGTGTTGTGTCTCTTTCAGTGCATGAGGTCCATGATGTTGACTGCCACCATTCTGGTGATGGTCACTTTGATCCTTGGTTTAATGTTGTCTGGCCAAACTTCTCCACTGTGAAGTAAATATTTCCCCCTTTGTAATTCAGCAGTACCTTACAGAGATATACTTTGATTCTATAAATATCACATATTTGCTAGTTTTAGCATTCATTGACAATTCTTACTTGCATGAATGATTATTCTTATTATTCTGATTGCCAACTACTGATTGCTAATTTTGTCATTCTTTCCACATTTATTAGTTAACATTCAAATGTTGGGAGGAAATTTCCACAGTCCTGTCTTTAAATGTGGACTCAAGAATTCCTATTTTATTCGGTGGTTATGAGGTCTGTTATTATCATTACTTACCTTCATGCACAAATTTGACCAGTAGGACCTCAGCTCCCTTATGGAGGATAATCTACTTCACTCAAAGTCTACTGATTTAAATGTTCATCTCATCTAAAAATTCCCTTTATAGTGGTGCCTAGACCAGCATTTGACCAAATAGGTGTCATGGCCTCACCAAGCTGACACATGAAGTTTACTGTCACTGGGGAGGAGAATGACACATCCATCTTAGACATAGTAGACTCATTCTCAAAGCCCCAGGAGATGCCTCTGTCCCCCTTACCTCTGCCTGGGTGGCCCCTGTGCACAGACCTGGGTAGACGCTGGGCTCTCCTCTTGAGTGTCTGGAGGTGTTCTGCTGAGAGAAAGGCTGTCACATCTCATCTTGCTGGATCCTGGCAGGACCCGGGACTCCTTCCTTCTCTAATCTTCTGTTGGTGGCCATAGGGACACTGCTCAGGAGCAGAGACTAGAAGGTGGTTGATGTGCTAGGGGGAAAGTGTGGATGAGCTGTTCCTTCATGTTGCTCAGGTTTTAGGGTTCGAATCTGGAATGACCCCAAAGGCTTATATGCTGAGGGCTGAGTCTCTTGGGAGGTGGTGCAAACTTTAGGAGATAGGGCCTTGTTGGAGCATGTCAATCACTGGGGGCAAGTCCTTGAAGGGTATATTTTGTCCACATCCCCTCTCCTCCTGGCCACCATGAGGTGAGCAGTTCTGTTCTACCGTATCTTTCCCACTGTTTTAGTCAGTTTTTTTTTCCCCCTGCTGTGACCAAAAGACCTAATAAGAGCAATTTCAGAGGAGGAAAAGTGTATTTGGGACTCATGGTTTCAGAGGTCTCTGTCCATAGATGGCTGACTCCTTTGCTCTGGATCCAAGGTGAGGCAGAACATCACAGAGAAAGAGTGTGGAGGAGGAAGCAGCTCAGGACATGACAATCAGGAAGCAGAGAAAGACAGCTTCCTTCATCATGAACAAAATATAAACCCCAAAGGCACACCCCCACCGACTTACCTCCTCCATCCACACCCTACCTGCCTACAATCACCACTAGTCGATCCCTATCAGGGGATTAATGCACTGATTAGGTGGAGGCTCTCATAACCCAATCATTTCACTCTGAACTCTCTTGCATTGTCTCTCACATGAGCTTTTTTTTTTTTTTTTTTTTTTTGTGGGGGGTGGGGGCACTTCATATCTAAATCATAATACCCACAGGACCAGGATCAAGAGAGCCAAGTGACCATGGACTGAAACCTCTGAAACCATGAGCCAAAGTAAACATTTCCTCCTTCTTTAAGTTGATTTTTTTTTCAGGCCTTGGCTGAACCACTTATTCTGACCTCTGGGTGCTGGTGGCCAGGCAACTGGGAAACTCTGCAGATGAAGTCACTAAAAGGACTTTAAAAATATTTTCCCAACCCAGCTGGTACAGACATGTTGCACCTGGTTAGATCTTGACCCTGGAGAGGGCATGGTTATGGGAACAAGCATGCATGCTTTTATTCTCTGGAAAGCCCCTGGTCCAGATAAATACCCAGCTCTGCCCTTGCCTCAAGGAACCTTGGGTTGGAGGGGATCCATTTGGCCAGTCCCTTTTCTAGAGCATCCTGTAGGAGGCGCCCCTCTATCCTCACACCGTTTTAGAAATTCTGCCCCATTGCCATGTGGCAGGCCTCACCTCCCTCTTCCAGGTCCCGTGAGATACCTCATGCAGCCTGGGCACCAGGCAGAATTCAGGGGCTTCATAAATCCTTGTGGTTAGACTCACACAAACTTAGGAACTCACTGACTAATAGATGGACCAAGCCACAGCTATATGGGGCTGTGTATGATTACACACACACCAAAACAAAACAAAACAAAACAAAACAAAAACCCAAAACAAAAAAACCAACCCCACTCCCACTCCTTTCTCCTCTGAAAGCTGTCTGATGTTGAGAACATCTAAATTGTCCTTGCAATATGATGTCCATTGAATTTTCCACTTTCTTCCCTCCTTTTCCTCTGTACATTAGGGGATTAATACATAATACATACATAGGATTATACATAATACATCTTGGATCGTGGCGTCCTGTCATTGTTGGTCTCTGCAAAGCCATTATTTATTAACCAAAGAATCAACAGAAATGATAGAACATATGAAACAAAGGCCCTCATGATACCCAGCACACTGACAATGACCTGTATTCACCTGTATGGGTTCCCCTGCCTACTGCTGTCCTGAGTCAAGTCTCCTCCACTCCCTTGATTTTATATTTATGAAGCTTTCCTGAAACTGTATTTCCCTACAAGTAATGATGCCGGTGGTTTACGTTTTTAAGTTTACACAAAGATGTTGTACTGTCTGTGTGTAGATGTGTTTTGCTATGTCTTAGATCTTGAATGTACCCCAAAGACCCCTGGGTTGAAGATTTAGTCACCAGCCTGTGGTTCTATTGGGTTGTGGTGAAACCTTTAGGAGGCGGGACCTAATGGAAGAAAGTTAGGTCATTGGGGGTGTGTCCCTGAAGGGGATGTTGGGACTCTGACCCCTCCTCTCTCTCTCTTTGCTTCCTGGCTATCATGAAGTGAGAAGCTCTGCTCTACCCTGTGCTCCCCTCCATGATGTTCTGCCTTGCTATGGTCCTAAAACAATGGAACAAAGTGACCATGAACTGAAATCTCTGAAAATAGGAACAAAAACAGTTTTCCTCCTTTTAAGTTGATTTTCTCAAGTATTGTGTCATAGCTATGGAAAGCTGATGAACACTGTAATCTTTTGGGAGTTTACTTTTTCACTCACAGCCTCGTTGCTAAGATTCAGCATGTAGTTCATTGATTTTCTGAGATGGTGAATGAAAAGGACTTCCAAGAGCGAGTAAGGCTAATGCCCATCTTGGCTAAATCTGGTTTGAAGTCAATGTGGGGGTGGAGAAATTGTATTTTCTGGGTACTGGGCAAGCATGCACTATAGTGCTTATTTATTTTGCATGCTCTGTTGGCTTATCCCTGTCTACGGTATTTGGAAAAGCATTTGTTTTTCATTGTCAGTGACTGTAGATTGCTATAGATTAGATCTTGAATGTCCCCCCGAGGCCCAGGTGTTGAGGGCTTGGTTGCTTGCCTGTGGTGTTAAGGGTAAGTAGTGGAACCTTAGGAAGGGGGCTTGAGTGGAAGGAAGCTAGGTCATTGAGGGTGTGCACTCAAAAGGGATATGGAACCCTGGCCCATCTTTTTACTCTGCTTTCCAGATGCTGCAAGGCGAACAGACCTCCACTGTCATGTGCTCCTGTCATGATGCTCTGTGCTACCACAGGCTCAAAGTAAGAGGTCCAAGTGGCTACAGACTGAAACTGTAGCTTTGAGCCAAAACAAACCTCTCTTCCCTGTAAGTTGTTTATTTCAGGTATTTCGTCACCGTGATGTGACGCCAACACACAGATACTTATAATAACTGGGTACTTATTTTAATGACCTTTTTGCTTGTAACTCCAGCATGGTTTTTAAAGAGTCCTTTGTGAGGGTCTTGACCACCACTCACACTCAGGCGGGAGAGCAGGGCTCCCATGTGATGCTCAGGGGGAATGTTCCCGCTCACGGGAACACAGTGGTGTGCAGTCAGGATGACTTGCAGAAAATCTGTGGACAAGAATGGAACCTATGATATCATCTAGTTTCTCCCCAGAGTTCTGGAAGGGTAACTTCTGGCCTTCCCACACTGACAAGATTGGCTTTTTCCCTTGACACCTTAAAGTTATTGCACCCCAAGGAGCCAGCTGTGTGTCTGGAAGAAGAACACATTCCTGCACTTCTCTTGCTTCATTGTTCCATTCCGATATGGTAGAAACTTCCAGAGCCAGGAAAATGTAGCACACACACACACACACACACACACTCACACTCACACTCACACACTCGCAGTCTAGCTGCATTTGACTTGGATCACTGATGGTTGCTGTACCAGTCTCCCGCTGCCCTGATTGTCCCTCTACAGTCTACCCTCAATGTAAGAGCCAGAAGGACCCTGAAAGAGACAAAATCTTGTCTCTCCTTTGCCCAAAACCCTCCAAAGGGTTCCCAGTTAGAGTAGAAGGTAAAGTATTTCTCTTGGCCACAGGCCTACAGGGCTGGGCTCTTGTTTTCTCAGATTCTCCGTTCCCCTCTGGCCTTCCTATTTCACAAGCCCACTGGGCTGGATGCCATCTCAGGGCCTTTGCACTGGCTGGAGTGCTCCTCCTGCAAGTCTCTGCATAGCTCACACCTTCTCCTGTCAGATATTTGCTGAAATAGTACAACATAAGCAATCTTACTTGATGAACTTTGGAAAAAACATGTAATACCTGCACCAAAATCTCCTCTATTTCTGTGCTTCCCCCCCCCATTTAAATCTGACTTTTTAAAAACATTTCTGTGCTCATTGTCTTTCTCCCCCCACCCCTCTGCTGCCCTCTGCCTGTCCCCACTCCTCTCTCTCCAAGAAGGCACACTTTTACGGTGTTTAATGCACGGTTGGCCTAGGATGTATCGGCTCAGTGGTAGAGCACTTGCCTAGCACATGTGAAGCCCTGGGTTCCATCCCTGGAACTGCAAAAACAAAACAAAAAGCAGATAAACTTCGGCTACATCCATGACACCCATACACTGGGCACAGGGAGGGGTTTAATTCATATTTATTAATGACTTATGAATAAGTGAATTTTTCTCTTTGCCCCAATTTCACCTTGCTCTCCATGGAGGGGCCTCTTCCCTCGCTTTGACTGATCACATATTTGACTTGATCCCTGGTCCCTTGAAGGTGTGACTGTCTGCCATATGTAATCTCTTACCTGAGCTAAATCTGTCCTGTGCTCTTCTTTATTATTGCACATCCATGAAGTGTTTTTGGACCTGGGACACGGGGTCCCCTGGATTAAGCATCGTGTCGTGTGCTGCAGCTCTGCCCCTCCCTGCTTTACACACATGTACCCTCTGAGCGCTCGAGGAGCCTTCTCAGAGAGCCCAGTCAGCTAAAGCAGTGGAGGCCAGCAATGATAAGCTGTCTGCCGTGTTGCAGTGATTTCCTTGGGAGACCATAGTGTGGTATGGTGGCTTCCCAAGTGCAGTACCTGTGCTCCATGGAGGAGGTTCCAGTGGGTACAAGAAGATTTTAGTTACATGCATACATTTCTGGTTTTGTATTTCCTTTATGTGATTTAATAAGCAATCAAACCCAAGGTTTTGTTGTTTTAGTGCTTGGGTATGTTAGGTAGTAGCTAACAATGGGCAGTGAAATGCACAGTAATGTCACAAAATGTCCTTTAAATTTCTTTAGGGTCTTCTTTAAACTACTTTCAAAGTGGATAAGAAAGCAAAGGGTGGTAGTTAATTTGTAGAAAATAAACAGAAGCAAAGGAACTAATGGGAAAATATGTCAAAAGAAAAGGATTAATGGGACTAACTCTTGACAGGGTCCATTGATGTTGATGTGAAGCTAGAAATTATGGCTGTGAGTGTCTCCATTTGTCTGGGAAGGGAGATTCCTTTAGTAGCCCAGGGGCACTAAGGTAACTTCTGATCAGTTACTGACTCCAGTGTCCACATTATCATGGGATTGACTTGTAGATGAAGTCCCCCTAAAGAGGAAGGCCACCATGACAGTTCTGGAGAGGACAAACTAAGTTCAAAGACCCCACCTCCTGACGTGAAGGAGGAGTTGAACACCTGATCGGCAAAGAGTGCAGCAGGTGGCACCAGGTCTCCTGGTAAACATCGAACAGTAATAAACTTGGAGACAGCGTTGTCTCCTTGTCATTCTCTGCTCAGAGACGGCTCACTCTCTCTCCCGAGAGTGCTCTCTGCTTGAGCCTCACTGTGCTCTTACTTTACTTTCACCTCACTTTCTCTTTACGTTCACTTATAATAAAGGTCTCTTGCATGACTTTTGGTGTCTGACTTCAAATTTTCTTGCGCTGGAATACAAGAGCCAGGGTAGAGTTTCAACTCCCTGCTCTCCTGTGACAGGAATACTTTCCTTTTAAGAGAAAGTTTAGAACATGTAAGGTCAGTTTAAAGAAAACCACACGTAAGTAACAGTATACATGTTGTGAGCTGAAGTGTGTCCCCCAAATTCAGGTGCTGGTGTCCCCCAAATTCAGATGCCAAAGTCTTGGTCTCTGGTCCCTCAGAAGGTGACTGTTTTTGGTGATAGGGTCTTTAAACAGACAGTGAAGTTAAAACTGGGTCATTATGGGGGGCGCTAGTCCTATGTGGTTGATGTCTTTATAAGAAGAAATGATTAGGACCTAGATACGTACAGAGGGAAGACGGAAGGACCAAGGGAGGATGGAGCCCAGGGGATAGGCCTCAAGAAATAACCCTGAGGACAAGTTGATGTTGGATTTTAGGCCCTAGGACTGTGCAGCAATGAACCTGCTGTTGAAGCCACAGTGTCTCGGCATTTGTTACATCAGCCCTTCAATTGCAAACCGCATACAGCGTCTGATGAGCAGCTGTGGGGATGGCTGAGAAGCTGTACCAAGCTCCTGAGTTTGGGGAAAACAGCACTGGGCAGACAGGGGCTTTGAGGGAACCCCAGCTTTTCCAGTCCCTAACTGCATAGCCTCCAGCAAAATCTGCCTTTCTGAATCTCAGGGTCTTGTTTTCGAGAATGAGGCTGGTGGTAGCCCTCTTGCCAGCAAGCTGTAAGGCTTGAAGGTGAGGTAACGTGTGTAAAGCTCTTGGTGCTCAATACATGGGGGGGTCTCATTGTGGGAAAGCTGGCTCCAAGGGGGCTAAAGGGACATGTCCTTTAACTGCAGCACTCAGGAAGCAAAGCCCGGCCTCCTTGCCCCATAGTCCAGGTCACAGAGCCAGGCGGGCCAGTGAACCAAGTGCTTCACTGTGGTTTTAATCTTCCACGAACAGGCAGGCGGACACACTTTCCCTTTTGTGTTTAGGGAGGTGGAGACACAAGTCGAAGCAACGACTTGTGCTAGGCCACCCACAATGACAGGCCCAGAGTCAGAGAGAGTCTGCAGCCCGTGGCCTAGCCCTGGCAGCCAAGCTCTCTCCCTGTGTCCTCCTGCTCCAGAGCAGCTAGAAGCAGGCTCCTCCTCTTCCTCCGCCCTCCTAGCCTGCTGGCTCCCAGGGAAGGGGAGGAGTTGTTGCTGGCTCTGATGCCACCGTCACCACGGCAACGCGGCCATACTGGGCCCAACGGACTAAGGGGCCTGGGGCTGCGGCCTATCGTGGCCTGGTGGGCAGAGCTGGCAGCATGGACACCCTCTTCGTGGAGGAGGTGGCCGCCTCCCTGGTCAGGGAGTTCCTCAACAGAAAGGTAACACCTCGCCCTCTCCAGAGCCCACGTGGTGGCTCCAGTCCTGGAGGGCAGCCAGTGGGGGGAGGCCTAGTACCCCTGGGGAGGGAGCGTTCCTGGCCTGCTGTCTGCTTCAGGGATGCCCCCAGGAGAGCGCCATTTTCCCAGGATGGGGGAAACTACATTTCCCAGGAGCCATTTCTGTGGTGGTCACCTGGCTTCAGCCAAGCAGGGCTGGGTCCCCCTGTCCTCTGCCCTCCCCTGGCATCCACTCTCAGTGGGTGGGCAGCAGCTGGGTGGGGAGGGGGGGTAGTTCCAGGGCTGAGCCAGCTCCTCGTGCAAAGATGGGGAAGCGGACCAGAGCCTGGCTGCCTGTCTCCATAGCCAGTCACCCCCAGGTTGTGTCCCCCTAGGTAGGGGCTTTCCACAGAGGAGCCCCAAGGGTTGAGGAAAGTTCTGGACAGTCAAACCTTTCAGCCATTTTAAGTCCACAGCAGGAATTCTGGCTGTGGCCTTCATTTTTTTTTTTTTTTTTTGTAGGGGGATTGTCTAAGTTCCCTCCTGTTTTGTCCCAGGAGAGTTTGCAAAGTGTTTACAAGTTGAGAAGGTCTTTAACGCTAATCCACCCTGACAGTGGAGATGGAGACTTGGGTGAGGAAGGCACATGCTGGTGTGTGTGTGTATTTATGTGTGTGTGTGTGTGTGTGTGTGTGTGTGTGTGTGGTGGTGGTGTCAGAGGCATCCAGTAGTTGATTCTGCATGAAGTGACTGAGAGCTATATGCTGCTGGTTCTGTGCTTATGGGGCACTTGTCTGGAAAGGAAATACACACATACACACACAAACACACACACACACACAATGTGTCAAATAGAGCAAAGAGAAAGGACTTTGAGATTAGATGGAAGAGGTTCAAGTACGTGCTACTAGTTTTCAGTGTGACCTGGGCACATTACTTGTGGCCTCAGTGTACTTATCTCTAAAATGGGAAAATTAAGACTCATGTTTCACAGACTCATGATGAGGGTTAACAATAACACACAGGCAGCTCCTAAGCATTATATCTGATGAGTAGATACAATGCACACATAGGAATTTAACTTCATACCTGCTTCCCCATCTTTGATACCCACCTGTTTTGAAAGTGACTTTGTGGGCTTTTTATAATTTGCTTTATTTTGAAAAAAAATTTAAATGCATTTAGCGTCATTGTATCTGCTTTGAGCTTCCATCACCAAATCCTGGCTGCCCCTTGGATTATCTGTGGCACAATTTAGGAGGTTGACCACAACCATCATTTAAGTTTGGACTAAGCGAAACCTCATAGAAGGCTTCCTCATGCCCTTTCTTTCCTGGGTACAAATGAAGCCCATAGTCCTTGCTGACAGCCAAGGGTGCCCTATAGCTGGACCTCAGGTTACCCTCCAACATCATTTCTTCCTTCCCCTCCAAGTTTTCCCCTGATCTACTCAGGGCCACCCCAAATTCCATTTCTTCCTGAGCGCTTCTCAGCTGACTCTGGCTGGACTGATCCTGGTCTGTGTTCTCTCTTTGCTCGTGTTATAGTCAATACATCTGCCTGAATCACCTCCTAAATGGGGCCACAGAGCTGATCCCCAAAAAGGATGGCACCTTGGGAATTGTCCAGTCCTCCCAGATTCCTGATTTCCATGTTTTATCTGTACACACTGAGGTCCTGAGAGTCGTAAGGTGTTGGCCCCAGTCACTTAGAAAGTCACAAGAGCCAGCTGCAGCCTAGGGCTGTGCTTTTCTCAGCACTGTCTGCTCCAGGGCAGAGATCCTGAGCTCCTCACAGGGCTCTGTATAGGCAGGTACCCAACAGTCTTGACCAAAAGAATTCCCAGGGTGCTAGGCACCTTCTAGATGCCTGTTTGTTTTCTCAAATCTTTAAGGCAGTCCTGAAAGAGAGGGAATTACAGCATTCCTTTTCATGCAAGACTGTTGTGAGACCAAGAGGCCGAGACACTTGCCCTGGGTGAGTAGGTCAGACCACATCACTCCTCTTCTCAAACACTCCACCGGCTTCCCAGCCTCAGTAGGCTACATGGCTCCCCATGTTCTGGCTGCCCCCTTGGACCTCCTCTGCCATGGCCTCCACCACCTTCCAGCCATGTGGGCTTGCTTGAACTCGCCAAATATGGTCTTTCCTCAGGGAGACTCATCACAGTCTTCAGGTGACACGAGCATCCAGAGTTGACACTTGGGTCTGTGGCCCCGCTGTGGCAGAGATATGCCTCCCTCTGACCTCTGTTACCATTTCTCACAGTCACGCCCTAGGAGTGTCTTTACCAGCCCAGCATCCTTTCCATCATTTCAGTTCCAAGCATCCCACCTGTTCTATGTCCAGCTCTTCCCACTTCTCCAGCCTCTCCTGCATCTGATTCCATTGCTCTTGGCAACCTTTCATGGTCCCCCAGCCCTACCGCCGCTCCTCCCATACCTTATCCACCTGTCATTAAAATTGCCTGCTCTATGATAGGCTCAACCCCCTTGATCTTCTCTCCCTTTGTTGTACTCCCCTGGTCTGGGTAAAATTCAACTCGGTTTACTCCATGCCTGCACCTGCAGAGCTGAGTGGTACTGGAGAAACACACCTCCATGTTGATAGCATCACTCTAAATCTACAGCCACTCACCCCTGAGATTCCGCAGAGGTTCCAGTCCTTACAGGAACCTCTTTCTCTTACACCTTCTTTCCCTTCAAACCCATAGCTCCTTCCCCATTTAATTTCTCAGAAAACAGAAGCAGTCATGAGAAATGAGCTATGTCCTGCAAGCTCCCACCCCCACACTTCCTGACCTTCCTGAGCCACGCTCTCCATCCTGTTCCTGTGAAGAGATTCTCCAGGCCCTGGGCAAGAACATCCCTGCGAGGGAGCCTGCTCCCTGCCGCATCTCAAGGACACAGCCCTAGTGATTGCCACCGTGCTCTTCTCCACACACGTTCCTTCTCTGCTGAATATGCACACACTCCTGCAGGACCACACCTTGACCCCCAGTCCCCCCAGCTACTAGTCTTTTTCTTCTCCTTTTTATAATGGAACCTCTAAAAAAACTGTGTATGCTCTGATTCTAACCCTTCTTTCCACTTTCCCAGACTCATCTGAATCAAGGTTTTTCTCCCACCAATTGATGGAGACCACTGTCAAGGTCATCAGTGACCTCTAAACCCCTTGCCTTTTTTTCTTTTTTGGTACCAGCATTTGAATCCAGGGATTCTTAACCACTGAGCCATATCCCCAGCCCTTTTTAGTATTTTATTTAGGGACAGGGTCTCGCTGGGTTGCTGAGGCTGGCTTTGAACTTGTAATTCTCCTGCCTCAGCCTCCTGAGCCACTGGGATTACAGGTGTGCACCACCACACTGGGCTCCTTGCCTTTCTTTCTTTATATTTTTTTAAATTAATTTTTATTTTTCTGTGAGAGTGGAATGCATTATAATTCTTATTACACATATAGAGCACAACTTTTCATATCTCTGATTGTATTCAAAGTATATTCACACCAATTCGTGTCTTCATACATGTACTTTGGATAATGATGTCCATCACATTCCACCATCATTTCTAACCCCATGGCCCCTCCCTTCCCCTCCCATCCTTCTTCCCTATCTAGAATTTGTCTATTCCTCCCATGCTCCCTCTCCCTACCCTACTATGATTTATTTAGCCTCCTTATATCAAAGAAAATATTCAGCATTTGTTTTTTTTTTGGGATCGGTTAACTTCACTTAGCATTATCTTCTCTTAACTCCATCCATTTACCTGCAACTGCCATGATTTTATTCTATTTTATTGCTGAGTAGTATTCCATTGTGTATACATGCCACATTTTAAAAAAATCTATTCATCTATTGAAGGGCATCTAGGTTGGTTCCACAGTTTAGCTACTGTGAATTGTGCTGCTATAAACATTGATGTGGCTGTGTCCCTGTAGTATGCTGTTTTTAAGTCCTTTCAGTATAGACAGAGGAGAGGGATAGCTGGGTCAATTGGTGGTTCCATTTCTAATTTTCCAAGAAATCTTTATACTGCTTTCCACCTTGCCTTTCTTGATCTAACAATTGTGCTCATCACAGTTGGTTGCAGCCTTCTTCTTGGCTTCTGAGAGACCACCTGTTCTTGGCTTCCTCCTCCTTCTCTGGTGGCTCCTTCTCAGGTCTTTGCTGGTCGCCCCTCCTTTCTCTGACCTGTGCAGTGCATGCTGGTGGCTCAAAGACTCAGTCTGTTGCCCTCTTCCCTTCCCTTTCTTTCTCTTCTTCATTCATTCTTGAGGCGTCTCATGCAGTCTTATGATTCCAATACCATCAATGTGTGCTGACAATTCCTAAATGCCTATGTTTAGCTGCTCTCTCCCTGAATCCTTTGAATTTTTTCCAACTTTGAGTGCTGCATTTCCACTTGGATGTCTAATTAGCATCTCCATTTGATATATACAGTGATGTTCCCACTCACAACATTCCCAACGCCAAATTGTGAGTTTTTCCCCCAACCAGGTCTTCAACTTTTCGGACACCAATTGAGTTTCCCACAATTCAGCTGCATTCTGACACTAGAGTTAGTGTAGACCCTGCAGTTAAAGACACTTATTTTCCTCGTGCCCCTCACATCCAGCCCATCAGCCCATCTGTTGGCTTTACTATCAAAGGGCATAGAGAATGCAGCCACTAATGATGCAAACACCCTGGACTAACCCTCTTCCACCTTTCATGGGAATGGTACTGTTCAGTAGCCTCCTAAATGGTTTCTGCTTAATCCCCTGCCTCTTATATTCTATTTTTAACCTAGCAGCCAACGTTCCTTTAAAAATGTTAGTCCCCTATGGTTCTGTTTTCAAATCCTCCTATATCCCATCAGAAGCATGGCGAAGATAATCTTTGCTTACCAGGCTCTGGGTGATCTCTCTGATCTCACCTTCTGAGACTTTCCCTATATAGCTGTGAGGTTCTAGATGCATTGGCACTTGCAGCTGTCACAGGGCCTTTGAAGCTGCTGTTCTTTGCCTGGAACACTCTTCTCCCAAGTGTCTACATGGCCTGCTCTCTTGTTTCCCTTCCATCTCTGCTCCGTTGTCACCTGATCAACGAACCCTTTCCTGATCACCTTTTATAAAATAGCAACCCTTCTCCATGCCACTCACTGCCTGGCCCTTTCTGTCTCACTACTCATATTATATATGTCCCACCCCCAGCATATTAGACTTGTCTTTTCCCCCTATAGAATGCAAGTTGTATGAGGGTGGGACTTTGATTCGTTCACCTCTCTGCCTCTAGCAGTTGGACTAGTAGACTAGGGGTTCCCTTCAATTCATAGATGGGGAAGTCAGGAGACAAGAGTGAGCTCAGGAATGATGCTCAATGAAACACTGTGCCTTGTCTTTGCATTCACCCTCCCTGTTCTATTTCCACAGTGGTGCGGTGAGCCGCTGCCCACAGTGTGCGTACCATTCATCAACGGTCTGCTTCCCACAGACTGTGAGCTCTCCCTCCTTCTGTACCTCCTGCATCTAGGACAGCCTGGCACACAGCAGGGCAAATGTTTGTTGAGTGAATGCAGATTCAGTGGCTGGATGGGACTGAAGGCTAGTTGACTCCTGAGAGCACCCTGGGACCCTACCCTAGTGGTTTTCAAATGTTGGTGTGCATCACAATGGGGGAGAGTAAGTGAACCTGGATTTGGTGATTGGAACTGTTGCTGAACATAAAGAGATATCCATCAGAGAGGAAGGCTCATATAGACCGTTCTTTATCACTTTATCAGTGAGGAAGCCATGGCGCAGGCCTGATGAGATGCAATGGTTGCTTTGAGGCCTGCCTCTCCTTCCAGTGGACACTCCCTCCTCATGCAGCCTGGCCACCTCTTTTCCACTGCACACATCCATATTTCTTTGGCCCTTCCTAGGTGCTCCTTTTCAATCTTTGGTTCAAGGTCATGTGTGTACCTCGTTTCCAAAATTGACCATCTTACCTAAATGCATGGCAAGCAGGGGGTTGGTCTTTTATGTGCTTTCCCAGCAGGTAGAGCACCAAAAAATTCTGAACACAAAGGCTGCGGGGAAGTCGAGGCTTGTCTAGTGTTGGGGGGTCCGGGATCCATCAAGAGCAAGAGATACTCTTGACCCAGGCTGAGCCCTTTGTGAGGATGTCCTCATCCTGCAGCCATGCAGGTCATGGTGGCTGGTGAAGAGGCAGGCAGTGGCTGCAAAGGAAGAACCCAGGCTCCTGCTGGGGACAGGGCTTCCCCGACTTATCATTGCCAGAATCTAGGTTTCTGGGCATTCAGGGTGGGATGATGGACAGCAGCTGTGCTGGTGACCCAGTGAAACTTTCACCCTGGGCTCCCCATGGGCCTGGGTTCCAGAATCATAAGCTCACAGGCTGCGGGGGTATCAGACCTGCTATATGATTCCACTATGTGGTCATGGGTCCCTCAACCCTGCCCCCTCCTAATCCATCTCAGGGGTGAAGGGAGTGAACGTTGGCCTTTTGTTATGTTTTTTTCTTTCGTTTACTTTTGAAGTTTCATATTCCATAGCCACATATCTACAGCCAAACTCCGGGCCCCCTGAGTTGGTCTTGGGTGAATCAGTTACCTGGATGTCACTCCTTACCTGCTGTCCAAAGGGCTTGACTGGTAGGGAATCCATGGTGAAGCCCGATGGACCCACAGGGCTACTGTAAGGAAATAATAGCTGTGAGGCTGGGTTATGTAAAAATGAATTCTTAACTTGCAATCACCTCATAAAGGCTGGCCAGATGAGGATGATCATAATCAACATCAGTTGGTTTTTGTTTACCCTGCGTCAGAGAACGGAAGGTTTTGATTTAACTTGAAGAAGAGTGATTCAGCCTTCTTCCCTCAGGGCTTAAAGAAGACGTGTGTGATCATGGACCAGGAACGCCCACGCTCTGATCTCAGCATAAACAGCAGAAATGATCTCCGCAAGGTTTTGCATCTCGAATTTCTCTACAGGGAGAACAAGGTGTGTGCTTTTTTAAGGAGTCGCTTGGAGCTGTGGAACTGAGCAGCACTCATGGGCCTGCAAAGATGACAGGGGTCTCAGGGGACTCCTGACCACCACCGCCCCCCGAAAAAAAAAATGGTGAGAAACAGCCAAAGCCAGTGCTGGCAGGGCCCACGGCTCTCAGCCTGGGCAGCCCCGTACTGCCCAGGGGCGGGCTGCGCTCCTGTGGTTGTTTTGCACTCATTTGTTCCGGAGCCTCTGGCTGTGCCCAGCTTCAAGTCGTCTCCTGTGCTCCCTCCTCCCAACACGAGGCATATGAGGCTATTTTTAGCAAGGCTGTACTTAATAATATAGTATTCGGTTATACTAAAATTTTCCATTCCCTGCCGGTGTAAGACTTTCCTTCTTGGGTTCTGAGTAATGCCTTAGTCTGCAGTGTACTGTGACATATCATTCAGGCAAAAGTGGGAGTTGGGTTCAGCTTAACCTAGGTGCGTTGGAGTTGGGACAGCAAGTGGCTGGCTCTTCCTTGGGTGGGAGGGGGCTTCCCTGATTCCCCAGCCTCAGTCCTAGGCACCTGCTGTTACTGGCTTTCATGGTGCCCCTTGGGTTTCTTTTGTGTGTGTTTGCCTCCTGGGTAATAGAAGAGTCGAGTGCTTCTTTCATTAGTATCTGTTTCCCCAGGCAGCCAAGGTGGTGACAGCCTCTGTTTACTGTTGTGTCCCTGAACTTCATGTTATCATCTGATGACGCAATGAGGCATCCCTTTGTGTTTGTGGAATAAATGAACGAGTAGAGGGAAACGCGTCTATATGAGGGAATGAAGCCACAACCCCGTCTTAATTAGTAGAATCTTCTAATTCAAAGAATGGGCTCTCGAGAATATGTTGCTCCGGGGTTGGGTGGAGTCAGAAAGAAACTTGATTGATCATGTATCAGAATTTTAAAAACAAGGCAATACAAAGACATCTCATGCAGAAGTCCAATATACAAAACAAAGAAAGGAAGGCACCTTATTGGAAGTGGGGAGGGAGGTCCTGCCTTCTGGGCTTTCTGGGTCAGACCCCCAATGCCCTGTTAAACAGTTTTTAAATCAGTGATGTAAGGGGATCCCTCCTACCTCCAGAGGGAAGCTGTGAGCTACAGAAAAGTGGCCGTCCAGGTTTCACGGTCAGTTATGGGGTACGGATTCCAATTCCCAATCCTATCACAGCAAAGGTGGTCAAGCATTTATTTATTTCTTTTTAATTTGTAATGCTTTTTTTTTTTACACACAAAATCTTAGCCGATTGGATTGTTATAGGGATGAGATCAAGGCTACTCCTGAGACACCTAGTGGGACCTCCAAACCACTTGGAAACCATCTAAATATGTATCGTGGGCCAGGAAGGGACTTAGGCCAGGTTTTCCTCAACAGAGCAAAGAACGGACTTTCAGGAAAATCCATACACCCCCACCAGCTGGCCTCAACTCACAGGTGCACCCGGTTGCCAGAAATTCTCATGCTTGCCTCTGAGGAGCAAAGGGTCATAGCATCAGAGGCTCAGTAAAGACATCACAGAGATGGCCTTCATCCTCTGCGTCTTGGGGTGACACTTACCCCCTTCGTTTCCTGTATGTTCCTGTTTACTCTTCTGTGAGCCATTCTGGGCAAGAAAACTGCTCACCCAGGCAGCAGATATCCCACGATCCTCCGTCTGCTGGATTCTGAGGCAGGAGAGTGGACTGTGCAGTTTAAGATTTTGCACAGGGGTGAGGTTTGTTGCCCAGAAAACACAATTGTCTGTTCTGATACAGTGGGATTTTATGGAAAATCACTTTTACCTAATTTATCAGAAGTATCTGTGCGATTCAAGTGATTTCTATTTCCTTACCATATTTAGCCTCCCTAAGATAACTGTTGTCCTAAGCTACTTAATATGTTTTCATCAGACTTTGGTAAGTGCCCTGATTATCTGATTTAAATAGTAGTCATTAGCTGGGATACAATGAATGAGAGTCTATATTTTACAGAAAAAAATGTGCTCATTAGTCTGCTTGTTGCATGCTAATTTTGACATTCACTCAGCCCAAAGCAATGTGATCCTGGAAAGCCCTATAAATTTAATGTTAATATTCCCAATAACTTGCTTTTCCCCCCACTGAGTATATGATAGATTAAAATGCCGTGGAAAATTGAGGTTTTGAGAAATGGTGTCTAGATTCACATAAACATAGGGTGTGTCTGTTGTGAGCCAAGTGATGTGAAAACCCTGATGTATAATTCAGACCCTCCAGGGCCCTCAATCTTCCTGATTGAGAGAAAAAGCATGCAGGCCGAAATAAGTTAAACAGATTAAATCTTTCCCTCATCTCTCTTCATTGTAAGCTTTAGACTTTGACAAATAATCTTTTTTTTTTTTTTTTCATCTTTGGTCTCCTACTAAAACAATGAGTAAACAAATGCCATTATTTCATTCCTCTGATATTAACCGTCTGATAAATCTGTTGAGTTTGGTCCTGGTCCATTGGCTGTGGGTCTGAGCATTCTGCGGCGTGGATCACAGGAACAGACAGGAAGGAGCTGACTTGCTCTGAGGGTGCTCTCGGCTCCAGGTGCCTGTCACATGGCTCACCACTCTGATTGCATGACCACTGGGCCCAGGTCAGGCCACCGCTCAGCAGGGCCTGGGTGGTTCCAGGTTCATGGGGTGGTGACTGAGGCATGGCAGCTGCTGAGGCCATCCGGTGGCTTGTGGCCATGTCTGTCCAAATCACTAGAGGGAATTTTAGGAGAAATCAGGGCTCTGATTCTTGCTATTTTGGCTTAGAGGGCCTCAGTGTGTCATGAAAATCTATATTTCAAAGAGAATATTTTAGTGCAGGCAGGGCTGCACTATCATTTATTTACAAAAACTGCTACTAAAAGTCTCATTTGTTTATTTATTTATTTTAGGGTTGGAGTGTAAACTGAGTCAATCTGACTGCCTCTCTCTGATTTTCATGTTAACCTTCTGTTCCAGTGGTCTCTAATCGCTGGTGTTTGGTGCTAAAGGGTTAGGGTACATACTAAGAACCCCAAGTGCTTATGAATCTATTAGTTAGTGTCCCTATGGATTAAGACTTTGTTTAAATTGAAGAATATATATTTTTTCTTCTTTTTAAATTTTTATTTGTTCTTTTTAGTTATACATGATAGTAAAATGTATTTTGACATATCATACATATATGGAGTATAACTTCCCATTCTTGTGGTTGTACATGATGTGGAGTTACCCTGGTCATGTATTCATATATGAACATAGGAAAGTTATGTCCAATTCATGCTACTGTCTTTCTAATTCCCATCTCCCTCCCCTTCGCCTACTCCCCCCTGTCCAATCTGGTGAACTTCCACTCCTCCCTCTCCCCACCTATTGTGAGTCAGCATCTGCATATCAGAGAGAACATTTGGCCTTTTTTGGGGTGGGGGGATTGGCTTATTTCACTTAGCATGATAGTCTCCAGTTCCATCCATTTACCAACAAATGCCATTATTTCATTCTTCTTTATGGCTGAGTAATATTCCATAGTATATGTGTATCATATTTTCTTTATCCATTCATCTGTTGAAGGTCATCTAGGTTGATTCTATAGCTTAGATACTGTGAATTGAGCTTCTATATACATTGATGTGACCTTGACACTGTAGTACACTAATTTTAAACCTTTTGGGTACATGCCGAGGAGTGGGATAACTGGATCTAATGGTGGTTCCATTCCAAGTTTTCTGAGGAATCACTGCTTTCTAGAGTGGTTGCACCAATTTACAGCAATGTTTGAATGTACCATTTTCCCCACATCCTTGCCAACATTTATTGTTACTTATAAAAGAATATGTTTTTTATAAAGTTGTTCCTAGGAGAAAAATACTAAGAGATTTACTTGGGTAATCCTAGTATGATTGTTCATTGAATTGCCAGAGCCATGCATTGGATGTTAGTTTTTCTGGGATAGAAATGTTGTCTTCACCTTTGCATCCCTGCCCACCCTCGGTGGGTGCCTGGCATATGTTATAGGCAGCCAGCTCATATTTTCTGAAAGTATATACAAGCGAGTGAGAAGTTGATAAGCTTATTTCAAAGAACTGGAATAGCTACTTTCCCACCCTTCCTTCCCTGGAAGCTGTTCACATAATTAATGTTTCTTTTCTTCTCTCAACGATAGGCAAAAGAAAATCCTCTAAAAACAAACCTTGAACTCATGACCAGATATTTTCTGGATCACTCTGGAAAAACAGATAACAATTTAACTCAAGAAACCCCGATCCCTGCACTCTCAGTTCCAAAGAAAATTAACAAATTGCCGTTGAGATGCTCAGAGACCAAGCTGGTAAATATATATGACCTTTCAGATGAAGACGCAGGATGGAGAACATCATTGACAGAAACAGGCAAAGCCAGGTATCTCTTCCCATTTACTCTGTGTATTAGTTTCCTATTGCTGCTATAACAAATCACTGTATACTTAGTGGGTGTATTGGTAAGGGTGGGCCCACAGCATATAGAGATACTCCCCAATTTGCAATGGAGTCACATTCTGATAAACCTGTTATAGTTTAAAAAAGTCCTATCAAAAATGCATTTAATTCACCAAACCTACAGGACATCATAACTTAGCAACACAGGCCACTGTGGAGTGTTGGTTGCTTCCTCTTGTGATGGATTGTGAGGCTGACTGTGAATTGAGCCTTATTGCCACTGCCTACTATTGAGAGAGCATTGTACTGCACATTAGTAGCAAAGATCAAAATGCAAAAATTGAAGCATGGATTCTACTTAGTGTGTATCATTTTCACACCATTATGAAACTGAAAACTTAAAAGTAGAACTGTTATAGGCTGAAGACCAACTATCTATCCATCTATCTATCTGTCTATCTATCTATCTATTTCAAAATAGCTTTGTTTTAAGGAGCTGGCTTATGCAATTGTGGCAAGTTTATAATCTGCAGAACAGATCTGAAGGCTGGGAACTCAGATGAGGTTTCGTGTACAATCTTAGGAATTCCTTCTTTGGGAAACCTCAAATTCTGCTCTTCAAGTCTTCAATGGATAGAGCAAGGCCCGCCTACACCATTGAGAATGATCTGTTCTCCTCAAAGTCAAATGGTTAGGAATGTTAATTGCATTTACAAGCCACCTTCATAGCAACATCTACACATAAGATGACTCAACACCTGGGCACCAGAGCCTAGCCAGATTGACATAAAATTCAACCACCCCAGTAGCATAAAGCCATGGGAATGTATTCCTTCACAATTATAGGGGTCAGGAGTTCAAAGTCGGTCTCTCTGGGTGAAAGGCAGGGTGCCTGTGGGCCCAGCTCTCTTTGTAGGCTCTGAGGGAAATTCCATTGCTTGTCCTTTCTTAGCTTCTGGAGGTCACCTTCGTTCCTTGGCTCATGGGCCACCTGACAGCATGCCACTCAGACCTCTTGCACCATTACAGCCCCTGACTTTACCACTAACTTTGATTCTCCCATCTCCTTCCAAGAAGAACTCCAGCAATGACACTGGGACCACCAGCTAATCCAGGGGGATCTCCCTATCTCAAGATCCTTAACATAATCACTTTGCAGTGTATCTCCTGACAGGGTAAAAGGGCACACAGACACACACATGCATATGCATACGGGCCCTTTCACCAGGTCAGGTGACAGATCAATGGATTCCAGAGATTGGGATGGGGACACCTTTGGAGTACACATTATTTGATTTCTCACACTCCGTTTCAGATATCTCTGTGATGGGACCCTGCTGTTTTCTTCTAGAGGCCAAGAGTATGGATCACTTTGGGATGGAGAATACTTAAGCTTCACATTGCCTAACTGAAATTCTGTGATTGATTAGGTTCAGGGGCTTTCTTTGTTACACTAACTTACAACCCTCATACCCTGCATGCAGTCAGTTTGATTTTTCTTAAGCACAGAATATAGTATTCTAAAAGGCAATTAAACCCTGTAGAATTAGAGAGGATCTAAAAGATCAGGTCTCTTGGAACTCTTTTGTTTATTTATTCTAATTAGTTATACATGACAGCAGAATGCACTTCGATTCATAGCACACAAACGGAGCACAATTTTTCACTTCTGGTTGTACCCAAAGTAGAGTCACACCGTTCATGCCATCATACATGTACCTAGGGCAATGATCTCTTGGAACTCTTGAAGAAAGTGAATTGGCATTCTTGATGGAACCTATTTTCTTGAGAACAGTTACACTAACGTACAACCCTCATACCTTGCACGCAGTCACCGATAGTGGATTTAACACTACTACAACTGTCATATATGGCATGGGGTCACCAGTCATGATTTCACTTCCAGGAAATGGGTCTTTTGTTCTGATTGGCAGAAAAGCATTTCCTTTCCTAAGAAAAGCTGGATCTCCAGGCACGGGTGTTTGGCTGCCGAAGGGCAGGGACCATCAAAAACAATTCATTCAATGGTTCAGATGTGAAAGGTTGTGATGGTGGAATGAAGAAGGTGGCCTCTCCCTCAAAGGCATTTATTCAGCTGGGAAATTAAATATTTCTGGTACAGTAAATAAATAAATAGCAGCAAGAAAATGGATGGAAAGTAGTTGAAGCTCCTGAGTCCACCCAGGTACCCAACTCAACACCTGGGTGTTCCCCTTCATTCCTTCTTCTTGCCATTTTCTTTGAGCTCTGTCAGCAGGTCTTTGTCCCTGATAATGTTAGTTGCTTTGCCCCTTCCCTGCCCAATTGCAAGGGTCTCACTTCACATTTCCCATCCCCTTTCCCTGCATAACTCCTGTGGGCTCTGCCTTGGCCTCTAGGCCTCTGGCCATCTTCTCCTTGAACTGAGATTGTGAGAGCGTTTTCCATAAAACAAGTGTGGCCAGGCCACTCCCCACAGCTTCCAGGAGAAAACCCCATCTCCTTTGGATAGTTTGCAAAACCCTACCCATGACCAGCCCCATGGCTCATCTGAGCACATCCCACAAGCTGGGGCCTGGGGCTCTCTCTTGGGGGTCTCCTGTTTACTCAATCCCTTGACTCAGGGCTACCCTTCCCTGAAAGCCCTTTTGCATTTCACCAGGTGGGTTCCAGTCCCTTCCTGTGCTTGCTATGCCCCAGTCACAGCATGCACGACTGTGGCTGTCATGTGTGACCCAGGGCTTGGCGTAGAGTGGGTGTCAGTACCCACCCAAGCCAGTACAGTAAATAGGCGAGCCTACCAGGAGAGCACTGGCTTTGGAGCCCTCCTGGGTGAGGTTCCTCTTCACCTGGGTTTCTTGCTTTGTCTTAGTCTTTCTTGCTTGCTTTGTTCTTTCTCACTCCTTGTTTGCTCTCACTGTCACCTTCTTTTGTTTCTCTCTCTCTCTCTCTCTCTCTCTCTCTCTCTCGCCCTCTGATTCTCTTTCTCTCTCTCTAACACATGCACACACACACACACACACACATACACACACAGACATACATTAGTACACATATATATGTTCCCTCTGTCTCTCAAGATAAGAAGCCACAGGCACACCTGCCCTACCTTCCCTTAACAGCTGGGGAATGCCAAGTTCACCACGAGCTTTCTCCACCCCCTCAGAGGACTACAGTGGGGCTGTATCCCAGGGCTCTGGTTTCCCCCTATCACACAGGTCCGGAAGACCAAGGATGTTCTTTTGTTTTAAGGCCTGGAGGGTTCCTATTATGGATCATCATCTCTGGCTTTATTTGTTTGATTGCTGGTCTTATTTTGTAAGCTGAACTTGCCCTGATACCAAAAAGTATTTCCTATTCTTGACCTTTCATGAGAAGGCTCGGGATCAGCCCCTATTTATGCGCGGGCTTGCTCCGAGTGACTGCTGACTGTGGACTTTCTTGTTGTTAATGGTTCCTCCTGGGGCATCTGTATTAGTGGAAATATTCCTTTTCTGCAGACATGACAATCTTGACGGGGATGTCCTTGGTCATCTTGTATCATCCAAAAGGCCCCACCACAAAAGCAAGCCCGTGCACTTGGTTGCAGGTGAAGGCCCCGCTTTGGTGTCTGCGTGGGAGAGGATGGACAAGCTTCACTCTTCAGAGTCTTCCGTGGACATGAAGAGGACAGGAGAGAAGACGAGGCCAAAGTCGGGTCTGATCGTCAGAGGCATGATGGCTGGGCCTGTGGCCAGTTCCGCACAGGTGGGGCTGCTGCTTTTTCTCCTGTTGTTAGAATGGGGAGCGAGAACTGGGCCGGAGGCGCTGCCTGGGCTTATCAGGGCAGCCCCAGGACAGCCCAAGAAGGGGGAATCTGTGCGCAGGGCAGGAAGATCATCTGCCTCTGTTCTCTCCCTGCCTCTATAGTCAATGACCTGTGGGTCCTTGGACAGGCTTCATCTCCTTCCCATCCCTCAGTTTACCCCTCTTGTAATGAGTAGGACACCTACTATTTCTTTACAGAATAAAAACACACAATCTCATTTCCATCTTTGGAATCCAGGAGAAGGGGACCTCCCCACCTCCAAAGAATATCTTCTTTAAAAAGATGATAGCTCAAAGGGAGTACACACCCCAGTCCTTACACTCTCAGTTGTTCTGATTTTATTTTTTTCTCTTTCAAAAAAGTTGCATTATTATATTATAATCTCCTTGAAGGAAGGACTGTGTTATGTTCTCATTAGACAGGGAGATGACACTGAATGAGAGCACTCATGTAAGAGGAATTTGAAAAACATTAAGTAGCAGAAAAGCAAAGCAACATCAAACAGCGGACTCCAGGGGCAGCGTGAGTCGTGTCCGGGAACCGGAGCAGACTGAAAGAGCACCCGTGGCCTGTGCCCTGCCCGATCATTCACCTGTGTGTGTGAATGTGGCTGGACATGCTGGCTCTATTCTTTTAACCCATTTAGGGTGAGGACAGAAAGAAGCAGGTCCTTTCCCTGCCCCTGCCTGGGTCCTGTGGGATCTTTCATCAAGGCTTTTATTTCTCTTGTCACGGAGGTGTCTGAGGCCCCCTCGGGCTCCGGGATCATGCATCTTGGTGTCCAGATCAAGGGAAAGAGTCTGCTCCCCTCTGTGGGGTTCAGGCCACACCTTGATGTCATGTGCCATCCTAGGTGACTTGTTAAAGAGAAAGAGTCATAAACTGCTCTGTGTCCAGAATGAAGGGGCTAGGAAGGTGAAGAGTTTGGAGAAAACTCTAAGATGGAGATATTTAATCTCAAAGTCTCACTGGCAGAATGGAAGAGGTTTCCTCAAATATAGGAATAGCCTCCTGCTTAGACCCAGGATGGCAAATATGTGGCTTTTGGACTAAGTCTCTGTGGTGCTGTGCCTGCAGCAGACATTATCAGTTGACCTCAGTTCTCTCTTTCTCTTTCTCTCTCTAATCGACCATGAACGAGACTTTAGGATCTCCTTGGTATCGGAGGTAGTGGCTCTCATCAGATGGATTGGAGTGGCATCTTTGATGAGCCTTATTATCCATCTTGGGTTTAGTCCATAAGCCTCCTGAGATCAGGGAATGCCATCACAGGTGTGTGGAACCCCAGGTGTGTGATGCTGGCCTTCGTGGAATTGAGTGGTGTAGACTTGCTTGGTGACTCCAGAGAACACAGTTGGCCCTGTGGATCTGAGGATCTCTATCTCTCTGGAGCCGCTCATCAGTGGACCAGGTTGTTTTGGAAGAGACTGGTCTAGTCGTGTTAAGGGCAAGCTACTTAGTTCATGAGATAGGGACAAGGAGATGTCGACTTGTCTGGTTGCAAGTTTAGACCACAGCATTAGTTCTGGGACTTTCCAGCCTCAGGATCTTTCCAGCCTCTTATGCTCTTAGAATTACTGAGGAACACAAGAGCTTTTTTTTTTTTTTTTTTTAAATGTGGATTGTGTCTGTTGACACTTATTTTTATTAGAAAGGAAAACTGAGAAATTAAAAATGTTCACTTATGAAATCATTAAAACAACAGTAGTGAACATATTATATTTAACACAGTGTATTTTTTTAATGAAAAAGTGATATTTTCCAAAATGAAAAATTATTGAGATGAGTAACATTGTTTTACTTTTTTTTTTTTTCAAATCTCTTTAATGTCTGGCTTATAGAACATAATTCAAGCCTCATTTTTGCTTTTGTATCTGGTCTGTTGCAATGAAGTGTTTTAGTTGAAGAATATGAAGAAAATTTGGCTTCAGATAAACAGTTGGAAAAGGGAAAAGGTATTTTCATAGCTTTTTTTGAAAACTAAGATATTCTTCTTTGATACTACCCGAAAACTATACAGGCTTTAGTTTCTTTTCTTTTTTGGGAGGTACAGGAACAATTTACTACTGAGCTATATCCCTAGCCCAGTTTTAAAAACCTGGCCTTGAATTTGCCACCCTCCTGCCTAAGCCTCTAGAGTTGCTGGGATTGTAGGCATACACCACTGTGCCTGGAAAAACTATAGATTCTTAATATGGAATCTTAAACCATATCAATAAACTTTTTATTCTTTATCAATTTCCATTGATCTGTCTTGCACTTTGAATATTTTGTCCCTGCATGATTTAATAATGTGATGCATTAGTCATTTGGAAAACATTACTGAGTTATACAGATCTTCCAATCATGGACACTTTTAATTATATAAAAAAAAAAAAATTGCATGAGAAGAATTTTTAAGTACTCTGAAGCCCTCATGCTCACAGTGGCAGATACAAGTTTTCCAAAATCCCAGTTTTTACCTGGCAGCTAATATTTTATCACTGACAACAATGTACCATTTGTTTGCCTTGATGTGACAGGCTCAGTTTTTTTTTCAAGAAATGCCTGCCAAATACCCAAATCTGAATCACTAGTCTGTCAGTGATTCCATGAAAATCAGCGAGTTTGCTCACACTTTAGAAAGCTGCCCAAGCGCTGACCACCATCCTTCACACTTTAGCAGAATGTGTAGGCATAGTTCCTATTTGGTCATACAGAAGATGGAAAAGGTGTGTGCTGCTCTGTCTAGATTGAATAAAGTCAACAATATTTAGGTTTCACCATGGATATTCTTAAGTGAAATTTGCATTGTGTTTATTCACTTTTATTGCAAGCAGATGGTGATGGAGAATACCTTGAACACCAGTGAAATTTGATGTCGCTGCCTTGATTCATGCTCAGGGCCAACAGTTTCCCTCACTATTGCTTTGTGTGTAAAGTCAACACCCTAAAAAGGCCCAAACATTACTGTCTCAGTCAGTTTTCTATTGCTCTAGCAAAATACATGATGCCGGTTAATCTATAGAGAAAAGAGATCTGTCTAATCAGCTCACAGTTTTGGAGGCTGGGAGTCCAAGGTGGGGAGGGCCTATCTACTTGAGCCTTCTGGCTGCATCACGACAAGGTAAGTGGCATTGTGACAGGACCACATGTGAGAGAGGCTGCAATCATGGAAGAGGGATTCAGAGGAGGTGCCAGGCTCCCTTACGACAATTCATTCTTGCAGGAATTAATCCAGTGCCATGAGACAAGGGTGTCCATCTCTTAAAGGGTGGTGTCCCTGTGACCTCATTACCTTTTGCTGGGCTCCGCCTGTTAAAGGTCCGACCACCTCAATACTGCCACACTGGGGACCAAGCTTGCAGGCCATGAACCCATGGGGGGTACACTGAAACCATAGACAAACCACAGTAATTAGTATGCACTAATTTGAGGACCAATGGACCAGGTGGTCACCAAGGTCCTGTCCCACCACCACATTCCAGCCAGTCAGTGTTGTGCAGTTGAGATGCTCTTGTAACTGTGAGGCGAGGGAGGTGGCTGGACTCACCTTACCACATGGTGTTTCTGCAAACTTCTCCTTATAGTAATTGTTTTGGAAGGTGAGGTTTTCTCCTGGGGCTTCTGAATCCTGTGAAGGACATGGAAGGATAGGTTTCCAGATTTCCTGGAAGGTGTTTTGTGTTTTGGCCGTATTTATTGGTTGCTCAAGAGAAAGAAGCCCAAGTGTGCCAGGCATTTCATCATTTTTTTACTCCTACATCAGCTCTGCACTGAGGGATAAAATAAAAGGCCAGAAGGTTTGAGTCTCATTGGGAATGGTGACTAATGTCTCATCCTAGGGAGGATGCCCCGGGCAGCTTTTAGAGCAGGTTTATAGTGTCTGGTAATTTCCACTAGGTCAGAATGTGACAGAATTAGCTCTCCTTATTCCAGCCCAGGCTACCATTTGGCCCTGAATTATTTCTGGATGTGCCGAGAAGTCCTAAAATCAAAATCAAGGAAAAGTCTCGTAGGTTTGTATTTGTCTCTCCCCACCTAATGGATCATGACAGGAGTTCCCATTTCCTTAGTTAATCATCAATAGGGAAGCAAGGACATTTCAGTGGACTCCTTTGGAATTTCTTCATTTTAAAAATTAAGTGCACCTTGAATGCTTGTGAGGCACTGGCGACTGAGCTGAGAGCTCTGTGGACGCCAGAGAGGAGTGAAGAATGGCCTCTGCCACTCCTGATCTACTGTTAGGGGTTGTTGACACCAGATGGAAATGGGGAGGGGGGGGCAAAAGAGGGGGCACTCCTATGGACTGCTATAGTACAAACTAGAGCCTCATTTAATCTGTATCAGGATTTCACAGGAGGTAAGTACTGCTGGCCGAACATCCCTCACCCAAACTTGTGGGCCTGCTGGGTCTTGAGATCTCGAGTGCTTCTTTGATTTCAGTAAGGAAGCTCAGCGCCTGGATCACAGCCATGTAACGCCCCTGGTAGCGGGATTTGCATTAGTGTCCCATAAGCAAGTACACAAGGCTTTCCGTGGCTAAGCATTCAAGTCACACTTAAAAAGACTAGAAGAAACCTCACTACCGTTGAAAAGCATCTGCCACGGGAATCCAACAGGAACTTTCATTTTCTGAGGCTTTAGGATTTAGAAATGGCAGGTGATGTACCCTGGACTGGTTGTATTACATGTGAGGACGTGAGGGACAGAGAAGTCCAATAACTGTCACAGGTGATCCAGCTGGTAGGTGGGGATGCAGGAATTAGAAACTAGAGTGGCAGCTTTCCCTGTCCGCCCACCCGCTGTCCATCAGGGGTATGAAGGAGGCCCGGGTGCTCTGGGTTTGTGCAGGTGGGGTGTGTTAGCCTGAGGATCAGGGCAGGAGTGGGGGCCAAAAGATAGGCAGGATTTTAGGGAAAAGAGTTGGTGACGGGGACAGACATTCCTGGGAGAGGGACCATTATGGGCCAGTGGATGAAGTATTTTTCCAGCTCCCTTGGAAGGGGACCCTCAGTGCCTCTATCCTTCCCATCCCAGGATCCTTTACGAAAGCGCTCTCTGAGGAGGTCCCCAGCCCCCAGCAGCAAGACCCACGCCCAGGAGGAGGAGAGTGAGAAGGTGCCTGAGCTCTCCACCCATACCCCAGCCTGTGCAGCCTCACAGAACAACTCAGCCTCCAGCAGAGGCTCAGTCTCCAGGAGCCCCCGGGGCCCGCCCAGTGAGCCATCTATGGAAAACTGCAAGGCCACTCCCAGCAGCCCTCCCCAGACTCCCCGCGCGGGACTGTCCCACTGGGACAAGACCAGACCAAGAGGTCTTTCAGAGGACAGCCCAGCAGAGAACGGTCCCATCGAGGAGGAGAAATCGCCCATGAAGTTGTACCTGCCTGGTGGGTTTTCCAGGGTGACCCAGGAGAGGCTGGAAAGAGCATTCAAGCGGCAGAGCAGCCAGCCCCCGCTTCTCAGGTGAGCACGCCTTGCAAAAAGGTGGCGCCTTTTCAAAAAGAAGTGCCACATCTCACGTGTCATCCAGCTCCTGATGGCTTCCAGGAGCCCTTCTTTTTTTTTAATTTCTATTTTTTGGGTATCAGGGGTTGAACTCAGGGGTACTCGATCACTGAGCCACATCCCCAACCCTATAGTGTATTTTATTTAGATACAGGGTCTCACTGAGTTGCTTTGCGCTCAATTTTGCTGGGGCTGTCTTTGATCCTCCTGCCTCAGCCTCCTGAGCTGCTGGGATTACAGGCATGGGCCACTGTTCCCAGTTCCAGGGGTCCTTCCTATCCTAGCCAGTCTATGGAGTAGGCAGGGCAGGGTTGATTACAGTCAACCAGGAAAGGAATGGAGCCCAGAGGTTGCACATCTGGGAAGCCTCAGGGCAGGGTGGTCTCCCTGGTCCTTCTCACCTCTTCCCAGAGGTGAAGAGCCTTCAGCAGATGGTCCCCAAACGAGTAGTGACACAGACTGCTGCCTAAGATGAGAGAGATGGCCTGTGTTTCTAGATACAGCCACAAATTATATCCAATCAAGCTCCTTTCAGGCATTATTTCTATTGCTTTTACCCTATTCTTTTTGTTTTTTTCACAACAGGTCTGGATAATTCCTACACTGATTTTTAATGTTAAACCAAACTTACACTCATGGAATAAACCCCACTTGGATATGATGATCTCTTCCTTTATCATTGGGTTTGATTTATTAATAAGCTGTGTAGAGTTTTTGTGCACAAGTTCAGGAATAAAACTGGCTGACAGGTTTCTCCTCTTGCAACAGCCTCCTGGGATTCTGGCACCTAGGTTATGTGATCAGTGGTCGCTGCTTTTCTGTTCTCTTGGGGCTGGGGCCGTTGCTCAGTGGTAGAGTGCTCGCCTGATATGGATCTTTAATAACTCATTCTCAACTTTCTTCTTTTGTAATATATTTTAAGACTGCATTCCTCTATATAATGCTTTGTCCGTAGCCCACAAGTTAATATGTTATATGTTCATATAATTTAGCTAAAATATGTCCTCATTCCCCTTGTGATTTCTTCTTTGACTCAGAGATTATTTATACATGTATTGAATAATTCTAATCATTAGGGGATATTTTTCTGGTTATCTTTTTTTTGTTTGTTTGTTTCTAGCTTGTTTCTACTCTGGAGATATAAATGTATTTTTTAACCATTTCAGTTTTTGGATATATCTGTTGAGATTTCCTTGTAGAATAGTCTATATTTAAATCTTATTTCATAAGCAGCATATACTTAAATTTTTAATCTGGTGTGATTTTTAAAAATTTTAATTGGAATAGTTATTATATTTACATTTTTCTTTTGCTTAAAAACTCTCTTTAGTGTTACATTTTTTTGACCTAGTTTTTGTTTGGAAGTGTTTTTGTTTTACCTTTACTTTTGAAGGTAGTTTTAATGGGTATAGAATTCTAGATGGATGTTTTGGTTGTTGTTGTTAACACTTTATGTCACTCCATTGTTTTAGACCTTCACCATCAAGGTTGGTAAATCAGTTCAGTTTTATTGCTCTCCTAGAGGTAATGTGACCTCTGACTATTGGCCTATCTCCAGTTTTTTCTAAAACTTTTTCTTTTACTTTGATTTTCAGTGGTTTGACAGTGATGTGGTTTTCTTTGATGTTTCTACTTGGGATAGATAGAGCTCCCTGAAGTTGTGAGTTGATATTTTACATCAGTTTTTTGAAAAAGTATTGTCTATTATCATTTTATTTTTTAAATTTTTTTGTTTCTTTGTTTTTTTTTAAATCTTTTAAAATTTTTTATTTATTTTTTATTATCATTGTAAATACTGTTTTTATTTCATCCTCTCTCTTTTCTCCTGGGACTTTAGTCAAAACATATAATAGATCTTTTTACTGTGTTTATGCTCTATAACTTTTAAATATTCTTTTCTTTTTTTTTTTCATTTTTTTCTTCCTTTCTGTACTTCTGTCTGGGTATTTCTCTTACTCTACTTTACAGTTCATGTTTCTTCTCTTCTATGATGTCTAATATGCTGTTAAACTTATCAAATACATTTTCAGTTATTTTATTTTTCTATTCTTGAATTTTTATTTTTTAAAAAAGATTTCAGTCCTTTGTAAAATTCTCTTCATCTCCTTTATTTTATGGAGCATATTTTTTATCTTAAAACCTCAGTTACCTAGTAACTCTGATATCTGGATCAGCTCTAAGTCTGCTGTAATGGTTGACTTTTCTTTTGCACTACGATAATTTTGTCCTATTCTTTTGAGTTTCTCATCATTTTGATTGAATTCCAAATGTTGCTTATGTGTAATTAATTTAATATATTAAATCCCCTTCCTCAAAGTGGATTTAATTTCCTTTTGGTAGGTAGTAATCTCTTGCTCATCTTAAAACATCTTCTCTCATTTTGTCGTTTGTCTATAACTTTGTCCGTCATGTCATTTACTGAACAGAAATCTTTAACTTTGACATAACCAATTTCTCATTTGGCACTTGATTTATATTTTTAAAGTTTACTTTATGAAGTTCTTTCTAGAAGTTAGATTTCAGTGATATTCTCCTGTTTCCTTTTTCTATTAACCTTGCAGTTCCAGCCTTCACGTTTATATATTTAATCCTTTATCTGCTGGGATGAAAAGATTCTTCTATTTTTTTTCTCAAGTGAGACAGTTTCTCAGCACCTTTCCCATGGATCGTGAGGCTCCTTCTCACTTCATTGAGCTCTGTGTCTGAGCCTCCTAGTTTGTTTCATGGTCTTCTTGTCTTCTTCCTCTGCCCTCCTTTCTGAGCCACATGCCCCCACTTTTGATTGCCTGGCCTTGTGGTTATAGCTAGGTATCTTGGTGGGGCCAGTCCTGCTCCTCCTGTTCTTCGAGGGTTGGCGTAGCTACATCAGGTTCTGATTCTTTCCAAAGGCCTTTTTCTATTTCAGTTGGCCCAACGCAACAAGCTTGTTCTGACTAGAGGGAGAATCTGCTGGATCCCTTGCTGGGAAGGCCCTGCTCCCAACCATCTCACCACCATCCCTTTCTTGTCTGTACTCAGAGTGGTTTTCTTTGAATGTCTTGGCCTCCATCCTGTTTGACGGTTTTCATGTCACCTGTCATTACTGGAGATTCTTCTTCTATTTTTGACCTCCATGAATGGCTACAGGAGTCAGGAAAGCAGGGAACTTTTTATTCCCTGCACTTAGACCCGTGCCACAGTGATGCTCAGTCTGACCTTGACCAATACCACCACTGTGACCCCTGACCATAGACAGAGCAGCAAGACCAGGAAACTTCAATAGTGGCCTATTTTGGACAAAACACTGTCTTTTAGGTAAATTTATTCATTTAATTCTTATAAATTAGTTCCATGTAGGAAATGCCATTATAACCTCCATTCTACAGAAGAGGAAATTCATTCAGAGAAGTGACTTTATTTGCCCCAGTTTATTTACACATCTAGGAAGAGACAGGGAAGGCATTTGAAACTAGCAAACTGGCTCCGGAGTCTGGGGAATACATGAATTAATGGTGCCACCTCTCTCCATGTGTAAAAATCCTCTGCACAGCCTTCAAATGGTGATCGGCTTCTGCTTGAACGCCCTAAAGACGAGGAACTCACTGCTTCTATGGCACTTTTGCGTGATTCAAACTATTAAAAAGTCTTCTTCAAGTTGGGTGCAGTGGCTCATGCCTGTAATATCAGTGACTCCGGAGGCTGAGGCAGGAACATCACGAGTTCAAGCCAACCAAAACAACTTAGTGAGGCCCTAAGGAACTTAGTGAGACTGTTTCAAAATAAAATATAAAAAGGGCTGGGGATGTGGCTCAGTAGTTAAGCACCCCCTGGTTTCAATCCCTGGTACCAAAAAAAAGGGCTACTTTACACTGAGTTAAAATCTTCTTGCCTCTGATCTCACTCAAAGAAGCTTGTTTTGCCCTTCAATGCCAGAACATGTTTACTCTGGAAAAGGGAAAAAACATCTTAAACCAAACAGGTGGGGGTGCATTCTCAGTCTGCAGCCATTGCATCAGGTGAGGAGCTCGACTGACCATTGCATCAGGAGGCCTGGGGCTTTAGTCTTTACCTTGTCTGCACTTGTCCCCACACTCTAGTTGACACTGGTTTGATCATTTTCTTTCTGAGTGTCAGTGTCTCTGGCTGTAAAATCTGGTCAGTGGTAGATGATTTCCAAGCACACTTTCAGCTCACACATCTTGCTGGCCTGAGATTCTTACTTCCAGAGTTATTCTGTACCCTCTGTATGAATCAACACATATATTTCCTGAGTACCTTCTGTTTACAGGGCACTTAGGAGGTATGGCACAGGGGCTCTGGAGTCTGACAGCCTGGGCTGGCAAACCAGCCTGCTGTGACTTTGGACCAACTGTTAAACCTTGAGAGATGGTATGAACTTTGCCTTCGAGGAAGAGGGTAGAGGTGAAAGTGCTTTCTCAGCAACTCTGCCAATCTCAGGTGAATGTCACCAGGGATGTTTAACATGTTCAGTAGTGTTGACCTTAGTGCTGATCAATCAGCACTCATCTCTGTGACTTCTTTTCTTTTTAAAAACGTATTCTCTATTTGGTAGGCATCATGCTGAGCATGCATATATTTTTATTTTCTCATTTGCTCTTTCTAATAATCCATTAAGATTATTATTGCTGTTGTTTTTATGGGGGGGTTTGCATTAAATAGTTTATTTTCCTCCTCCCAGGTTCTAAGCAAATTAATGAAACAAAGGATCTAAGGAGATTGGGGCTAGATGTGGAATCTTTGCAATTGTTGAAGGCTAAGAGAGAGGAAGAGTAAGTTGTGACTGGCCCAGGGCAAGGCAGCCTTCTGTAGCTCATCACAGGCTTAGGGCCAGTCCCCTCCCATGGCTGCATGGTGGGAGGGCCAGCCTGGAAGAGGAGCTCACTCCTGAGAGGACAAAGGGCCAAGCCTAGCATGCTCCTTTATTTTAACTCAGTTCATCCATCAGATAAGTCATACTTCCTCTCTTAGGGTGGAGTTAATGAAGGGGAGGAAAATGACCAGGAGAGGTAGACCCATAAAACTCTCTCCAAACTCCCAGAAATCTCTAGGAGTTGGCGATAATCCAACAATTATTCTCTCTATTTCACAGAAACAGGAAACTGAGGCAGAGAATTTAAGGAACCTGACAAGGTTCTGTCTGGGTGGACGCAGATCTAAGGCTCACATTTTGGAGGGTAGAGTACAGAGCTCGCTCTCGTCCCTTACCCAGGCATCTTTTTGCAGAGCACAGACTATACCTACACCCTGCGCCCTTGATTTGAAACCAGGGCTCAAGCAATCCCACTTGCTCAACATCTGCACTCCCTGTCATCCCCAGCCCCACCCCATCAGTGTCCTTTAATCCCCTGCTGTTTATTTAATCCAATTTGGTAACCTGGGTCTGTCTGAGTCCTCGTGTGTAGTGGGTCCTGGGAGCTCTGGCAGGTGAGACAGACACATGCATGTATACTACTTCTAAAGCACAAGAAAGTACACCCGACTTACCATGGTTCCATTTGTGATTTTTTTTTTTTGACTTTATGATAGCACAAAAGCAACATGCATTCAGTAGAAGCTGTACTTAGAATTTTGACTATCTAGCTTTTCTGGGCTAGCAATATGCAGTAAGATCCTCTGTCTCAATGCTGGGCGGTGCTGGTGATCATGAGGGGAAACAGCTGGAGCTCAGAGGTGCGCTGGGTTGCTGTCCTGTGATGCTCTGTAGTTTAGGTGGATTAAATGCATTTTTGATTTGCAATGTTTTAATTCCAGGATGGGTTTCCTGGATGTGCCCCGTCATAAGTTGAGGAGCCCCTGCACAGTGAGATGGCATTGGGACTGGCTCACACACACAGCACCTGCTCCATCTTGCTGCCCTGGGGAAGCTGAAGGGAAGGTAGCTACTTCCACCAGGCTGGGCCTTGCATCAGGCTCAGGACAGCCATGGAGGGCATACAGGGACAGAGGCGGGGGAGTGTGAGCCTTGTCCTGGAGGGAGGTTGCAGAGCTGATTTGCAGAGGTTGCAGAGGACATGACCTGCTAAGATGTCAGGAGACATGACTATATGTGAAGTTGGGCCTCCTGGCTCTCATTCATTAGGTCCGACACCAGGAACTGAAGGACCATTTTCTGGTTTGATTTTTGTTTCTCTTCTGTGTTCTTTGATATCAAGAGATGCTAGAAAATATGTCCCTTGGGCTCCCCACTCTTGGGGTTGTAGCTGTTTGGGGACATCTGTCTCTTGTCACTGGCTCATCAGGGTTGCCTTCTTGGGTTCCTCCCTCCACCTCTGAGGATGGGGCTTCAGATAGTGTTTGAAATTAGGTGCAGGCTGCAGGAGTTCCCGCCACTGGCTCTCTGCTCAACCTCCCACGTTCCAAAATTGAAAAGGCTTGTTGTCCTTCCTTGGGTCTCAACCTATGGGAGATGGTCTCTGCCACAGAAGCCCAGGGTCAATGCCACTGGACAAACCTGAACCCTCTCAAGTGGCTTATACTAGGTGCCTTGGGACCCAGGGGTACCAAGATGTGATGGCTCAGGTGGGGACGCCGAGACTTGGAGAGGGGCATAGACCTCTCCTGGGTCACATGGGCCATTAGTTAGGAGAGGGGACCCAATGGCCTGACAGCATAGGCAGATATGGGGTGTGTTACTTTTCTATTGCTGGTGTTACAAACTGTCATAAACTTGAAGACAACACGCATCTGGTATCATACAGTTCTGGAGGGCAGAGGTCTGAGATGGGTCTTACTGGACTGTGGTCAAGGTATCGACAGCCCTGTATTCTTCCTGCAGGCTTGGGGTAGAATCCATTGGCTAATTCTCCTCAGGCTGCCATCCTCTGGATCACCCCCTTCTGCTTCCCCCTTCCACTGCTCCGGACCCTTGAGATGACACTGGGCCTCCTGAGGAACCAGGCTACTCTCCCCATCTGGTCAGCTGATAGCAGCCTTGATTCCATCTGCAGCCTTATTATCTCTTTGCCATGCAGCCAAAGTGTTTAGGAATTATGGGACTAGGATGGGGACATTTTTAGAGGAGGAGATTATTATTCTACCTACTACAGAGGGCAGCTGTTTCTTGCTGCATTAAAAACATTGTGTGTGTGTGTGTGTGTGTGTGTGCGCGCGCGCGCCCGCAGTTTTTAAAGTGTCCACCTTCTGTCCTCTCGGTCTTCCTTCCTAAGACTCCCAGAAGCGTTTTTGTGGCTTGACCTTTTCCAGGGTTTTCTCTCTGACGGTATTAGCTAACTCTTTTTTAAAATTTGGGCCCTATGTGGGCCAGGAAGCAGAGAAACCTACAGCCACGAGTTCCTAGGGACAATAGGAGTGGGCAAGGGCAGCATTCTGGCTACCAGGCTGCCATGGTGGGTCCAGTGAGCTCAGGGTAGCTGTGAATTTTGTGAGTATTAATGCATGGATTTCATCTCAGGCAAAATTGGATATTTTCTCAGAATGCAGCTTTCAAGTCTGATAGAGTCCATGGAATGGAAGTTTAAGGTCATTGGACCCCCGCCCCCACCATTTTCAATTGAGTGCTGTAAAAAGCAGAATGGAATAGATGCTCCTTCAGGGTCTACTTAAATTCTTAACTTCCTAGGCAGTAGGGCTGGAGAGGCCCTGAGACTCTACGCCCTTCATTTGGTGGGTGAGGAATAGAGCCCCAGAGAGCGGAGGGGAAACCATTTGGGGCTTGGGCAGGTGCCGAAGGGCCTCCGTGAGCTCTGCTTCCACTTTCCAGTTAATGCTTCAGCTTCTTGGACTCATTACAGCCTCCATCACAGCTGCCAACAGCCCATGTGTGGTGTCCTGTTCATGGAACAGCCCTCCTGGCTTTGGGTAGGCTTGCTTTCAGATCCTCAGTTCCTGAGGAAAAACAAATCAGGGAAGAGTGATAGGGAGCCCTGGGTGGGGCTGCTGCTTTATAAAGGGGCAACCAGGGAAAATCTTTCAGCAAAGGGGACACCTGAGAGGAGGAATCCAGAAGGAAGACAGGGAACAAGCTGTTGGATCCATGGGAGCAAAGGGGAGGAGGGGCCAGGGCTTGCAGGGCAGCAGGTGGCTTGTTTGCTGTTACCGGAGCAGAGGAGAGAGTGAGAGAGGGAGCAGGGTTCAGGGTCAAGGGCCTTGGAGGCTGGGAAGCTTTTGTAAAGGGTATGACCCCTGGGGCATACCCAGGGGTCACTGGAGGTCGAGTAAAGGCAGGCTGTTATGCAACCTGTGTTTCCATAGGATTCCTTTGGAATGGACTCCAAGAGGCAAGTGTGGAAGCAGGGAGACCCATTAAAGAGGCCTCTGCCATAGTCCAGCAGAGAGCTGATGTGGCTGGAATCAGGGCAATGATAATCCAAGTGGTAAGACACGGACTAGGGTGTAGATTGGTATAGGAGATTGAACCCAGGGTGCTCTACCACTGGGCTGCATCCCCAGCCCTGTTTTAGTTTTTATTTTGAGACAGGATCTCACTAAATTGCCCAGGCTGGTCTTGAACTTGAGATCCTCCTGCCTCAGCTTCCTGAGCCTCTGGGATTACAGGTGTGTGCCACCATGCCTGGTTTAGGATGTTGCTTCTGTATCTACCCATCTCCCATTGGGATCTGCCCATGGATTAGATGTGCTGTGTTAAAGAGGAAGTAAAGATGACTCCACTTCATTTGTCTGAATAGCTATAGGAAGGAGGTTGCCTTTCCCTAGAAAGGTGAGAGATGGGGAGAAGCAGGTTTAGGCGGGGCTCATGGGCTACAACCTAGCCCACACCTCTGGTCCATCATGCTGCTTGCTATTGGTCCAGTGGTGTTTGTTGACTGGCCTCTGTTATTGAGGCCAGTGAGCAGAGAGCTGTCCCATGGTTCTCTATGCAGGCACTATTGCTGCTGTTGTGTCAGGATGGTCCCCTTCTGGCCTTGGGGTCTTCTGATGCTGATCAGAGACTGTCTCTCACACAAGGGCTGTTACTAAGGCTCCAGGTAATTGGATTTCTACGGTTCTTCTCTCAGGACAAGAAAAGAAATCCCTGCCTTGCCTTGAAGTCAAACACTTATTTTCCCTGCCTGCTGGCTGAATTCTTTCTTGATCAGGGTTCTGCGTCTCTCTGGGCCCCTGGGCACCTGTCTGTACATGAAACATTGGGTGCACTGCTCTACAGCTCCTTCATCTTGTACATCCCTTACTCTACCTTCTACACATGAACTTGGGCATACCTAGGCTAAACTTCTGACTTCCCTGTGACCCAAGCATCATGATCTTATCAGCCGACCTCTGAGGCCCATCTTGCTGAAAGATGAGCATATACACCAGGCATGGTGACTTTGGAGTCCCTCCTAGACTGTGGGTGCCTCTGAGCTCCTATAGGTGCATAGTAAAAATGCTTTGGGGCTTAGCAGCCTGGCAGCTGCATAACCTAGAACATGCGGGTCTGTTGCAGGAGGCCAAGTGACCTGTGTTCCTTGTCTCAGGGCTTTGAGTTGGGAGGCAGGCTGATGGGTGCAAGGTTACATTCTGCAGTCTCTGACCCTTTGCCTATCACTTGCTAGATAATTTCTACCTTTGGTCAGGTTCCCAAGAATGGTGCTTCTCAGTGTGGTCAATCCTGGCTCTGGAGTCTCTACCTCTCCTGGGAACTTGTTAAAGATACTCCTTGTCTGACTAACTGAGCAAGAATTTGGGGGGTCAAAGCCAGAAACTTATGTTTTATACAAGGTTTTACAAGCCCCCTGGGTGACAGAATATATGCCAAGGTTTGGAAATCAATGTCCTGGAAGTATATTCAGAGGCATGTGTTTCGGGGGGGATGGAGGAAAGTGGAACAGGGCAGGGGAAGGAGCTCAGCAGAGATGTGGGGGCTCAAACAGTCCCATGGGAAGATATGGATGGAGCATGAATTGTGCTAGGGTTGCTCCCACTTTTAAGCAAGGGGGTGAGTTTTCTGTCCCCCCATGTCAATCATTGGTTATGGGCTGCCTAACCTGTGGTGGGGTGGGCAGTGTTCAGCCTCCTAGGTGATTTGGGGGAAGGATAATTCTCCAGAAAAGGGTGCAGCTCTGAGCCCTTGGCAGCTTATACCAACAGCATCTGGGTGTGCCAAGTCCAAGGTATCTTGACAGGACACCAGTGGTTTCCACCTCTGTTCTCACCGTTTCTTCTATACTCATCCAACCCCCAGGTGTTACAAGAACAGTAAACAAGCTGCAAACCCCATTTGTGGATGTCACCTTTGGTGACATAGTGCATAGGATCACTGGTGAAGGAGGTCAAAAGACAGGCCAGGTTTAGACAGCAGAGGGGTTGACTGGGACAAAGCCCATTTCCAAGTTCATTGCCTGCTTCTCCTGCCATGACACCTGCAGCCCTATTTGCAAGAGTAATGTGTTTTACCTATTGCTGGCTTTGTGTCTGGGTCATGTCCCATTGTGTCAATGAGACAGGAGGTGACTCTTGAGCACCTCTTGGTGTCTCAGCTCTGCCAGGCCCTGGGGATTTGAAGTATGAGCCAGCTCCCTGCCTCCAGAATCCCAATGTGAAGCTCTATGGGATTGAGTGGTAAATTGCAGCTGTTCTGGTTTGGATATGAGGTGTCGCCACTCCCCCCCAAGATCTTGTGAATGAAGGATTACTAAGAGGTGAAATGATCGGACTATGAGAGTTGTGACCTAACCAGTCCATCCTAGTTTCGATGGACTGTGTGGTAACTGTAGGCAGGTGGGGTGTGATTGGGAACGTTCCCTTGGCCCTTTCTCCCTCCTCTCTCTTCTTCTTCCTGGCCACCCTGAGCTGAGCAGTTGTCCTCCATTGGGTCCTCCCTACCATGATGTTCTGCCTCATCTGAGGCCCAGAGCAATGGAGCTGGCCGACCGTGGGCTGAACCTCTGAAACTGTGAGCCAAAATAAACCTTTCCTCCTCTAAGTTGTTCTTGTCAGGTAAACAATGGAAGACCTAACACAATGGAAGACCAGGGAGCAGTTAGGGGGTGTTGTTGAGGGGGCAGGAGAACCTGGGCTTGGGCAGTTAGTGTTAGATGCAAAACAGTTCCTTGTGAACTGGTCACATTGAATGATAAATTGCTGTATGTTTAGGTCACAGACCCAGGACTAGGTTGACTTACTGATTCTGCTGGGGGGGGTCTCTGCAACTTTGAAACAGCCCTGGCCCCAAAGCTTCAGTGCCTCTGCCTTTGTCCAGCCAACAGTCAATTCCGGGAATTTAAATCCGAGGTTGTGAGGGGAATGGGAAAATAAACAAGGAGAGATATGAATTACAGTGGATGGGGTAGAGAGAGAAGATGGGAGGGGAGGGAGGGGGGATGGTAGAGGATAGGAAAGGTAGCAGAATACAACAGTTACTAATAGGGCATTATGTAAAAATGTGGATGTGTAACCGATGTGATTCTGCAATCTGTATTTGGGGTAAAATTGGGAGTTCATAACCAACTTGAATCTAATGTATGAAATATGATATGTCAAGAGCTTTATAATGTTTTGAACAACCAATAAAAAAAATAAAATAAAAAAAAATAATAATAATTTAAATCCCTCTGACGTTGAGACACCTGGCAGATTTTTTTATTTTTGCAGGAGCCTGGACAGTAGGTGGCAGCAGATCCTCATCCATCCTCAGGATTCTAGGGACAGTCTGGCTGCCCTTGCATAATCTCATTCAGCAGCACTCGGGAGGCCTGGTTTCATAAGCACGGGGTGGGTGGAGGATGAATGAATCCCAAACCCGCCTGAGGCCTCCAGTCCCTCCCAGGAACCCTCAGATCAGGAGCAGAGGCCGCAGAGGCACGCCTGCCACCATCCTGAGGGGGAATGAATACCACCAGCTGGGGAGGCTTAGTGGAGGATGTGGCATTTGTGGTTTATCGATTGCTCCCTTTACTGAGCATCTTGAGTCTGACAACATCTGTACCACATGGGAGAAGTAATGGGTAGAACTTCCATTTTAATTTGTCTCTATACATTATCTGGACTTTATGTCAGACTATGGAGGTTCCAAGTCGGCTGCCTTTTGAGATATGCAGAATACTTGTTGCTGTCCCACCTTCCCGCCATCCCATGGGAACACATGGCCTGCCTGGGCGCAGCCTCAACTTCAAAACTTGTTCTAGGGACCTCTCTTCTGTGGCAGGTACAGCTTCCCTGCACCACACATGTTTTGTACTTGGCCCATTCATCTCCCCACTTCTCAGCCTAGGGCTACATTTTACCCTACACGTGTGTCCCAATCCATAGCACAGCGCCATTCCCCTCTGAGAGATGAGTGGGGACAGTGGGAATGGTATTATGCAGATTCTTTTTTCTGGGTGCCTTTTTTCTCACTTTAAGATGCCTGTCTGCTGTTCTACCAGATAGCTTCCCATGGGCCCTGGCTATTGGAGGTCCCCAACAGAGACCCAGATAGAAGTCAGTAGGTGAAAGATGAGGGTGAGTAAGTGAGGCATGTAGCATGCAAATTTAAGGAGACTGTCACCCCCAAGGTTCTTGGCTGCAATGGGGAGGGAGCACCCAAGAAGGAGGGGCCCTTGAAATTCTGCACCCCAGGGTCCTTGCTTGTCTTATCTTCATCCAGGCTTAATTCTTCTTCTATATTGTTCCATCAGTATCATAAACAATGCTCAAGGTAGAGTACTGATTTAATAACTCATCTTTGCTTCTATGAATTTCCTGAGGTCTGGAATGGGGCCTTATTACATTGTCTTTCCCTAGCAATAGCCCTGAGCTTGGCAGTAACAAGTACTGAACAAATGAGAGAATGCACCTGAGCAAGGAGAGTGGAAGGGGAAACTTTGCCGATCTGTCTGGGACAGTATCATAAAACCTAAACTGGCACTCTCTCTAATAGAATTGGAGCAGTTAGAACTTTATCCTTGGTCTGCTTGTTGGAATTTCTTAATTTATTCATTCATTTTCTTGTTCATGCATTCATTTACTCAACTAATCCAATTAACCAAACTGCCGTCTCTCCATTCAACCAACGAACCAGCCAACCAACCAACCAACCCACCCACACATCAAACTGTGATGTCCCACATTTAAGTCATCTGGAATGTTCCCTTCTTCAGGTCCTGATCACTTCCCTGTTCCTGTACTTCGATTCTCGACACACGCCATACTAGAGAGAGTTGACAGGCTACTTTGTTTCTCCTGCTGGACTGTCAACATCTGAATGCGGGGATGAGTGGTCACTGACCCTACCTCCTTTAATGTGGCTCAAAATTGTTCCAATAGATAATGGTGGAGGTGCATTACTGACCTCACTAGGAATTGGGTTGGGGAGTGAAGTATGAGGTCTTTCCCTCACTCAAGAAGCTTACAGAAGAGCAGGATTTGTGACTCAGCAAATAGGAAGGGTCATCTAAAAATGGCGGCAGTATCTGTCCCAGATAGATAATGCTACTTGAGGTGCTATAGGATCTTAGAGGAGATGGTTTCCTGGATGAGGCAGGGCTGAGCTGAGCCTCAAAGGCCGAGTGGCATTTGAAGGTGCCAACAGGAGGCCAGTGACAAGTCTTTTGCTGGGTCTGGAACATACTCATGGCTCTTCTCCGCTTCCTCCTAGCCTAAGATTTGGGGAGAGAAAATTGGGCCTATATCACTGGGGTCTCATCTATCTCTGAAGACTGAGGCAGCTTTCTTTTTCTCCCTCAGCCCTCTTCTTGAGGGCCTGCCTTGGATTCTGCTACCTTTGCAGGCATTTTGGATGATGTACAGTTATGGTGGGCCATGGAGAAAGTGGCTAAACTCAGAGCTCCCCACAAGGATCGGAGAAGGGCATTGGGATTAAAAAAAAAAAAAGATAGACATTCTTGTTCCTATCCTGAGCCTAACAGATGGACCGGATACCCTGGGCTCTGGGGTGAAAGGAGCTGAACTCTTTCCCCTGGAAAGTCCTATCCCATCTTGCCGGAGTTGACACCTTCTCTCATGATTCCTAGCTGGTTTTCCCAAATGGTCTTCCTGGGATGGAATTCTGCTGTGACTCACTTTCAAGGCCCCACACTGGAAAGACGGCCTTTGAAGCTCACTTCTGTCAGGGGTGTTTGGGGCAAAGTTCTTCAAATCACAAAGATGGCCTGCCAGGGTAACTTCCTGTAGAGCTAGCTTCTGCATGTGTGCCTCATTCCAGAAAATTCTGCTTTGTTTTCTCTGCTCATTCCACAAGAAGTTACTAAAGCCATGGGATTTCTTTCATTTCCTGTTGAGGCCAGTTTTGTGGCCATGGGGCTCTCAGAAGTGGGGCTTTTTCCTGACAGAGTAAATAGTTTTTGATCTCAGTCTAATACATGGTATTTAATTTTGTTCAACTCAACAAAGCATTTATTGAGTGCCTCTTGCTTGTTCAAATGGTGTTGGGGAGCCCCTAGGAGGCTGAGACAACTGTAGACATGCATGCCACAGGATAGGGGGACTGGGGGGAGAGGCAGGTGACAGGGGGACATGGCAGAGCACCATACAGAGAGTCTGGATTGCATCCGGGGTAGTAAAGCTCTTGGTTCTACCTAACAGGCCCTGTTAAAAGAGCTTTAGATGTAGTATCTTATTTAATCCTGTCACCAACTCCAAGTGGGGTATTGGATCTACTGGACAGGTGAGGAAACTGAGGCACGGAATGTCCAACAAGTGTGCATTGATGCAGGCTGTCTGGCTCGAGAAGATTTCTGAGTCCACCATTATCTTCAGGCCCTGCCTGGAGATGGAAGTCCTCTTGGGGAGCTGAGCAAGGACCTGGAGAGAGAGAGAGAGAGAGAGAGAGAGAGAGAGAGAGAGAGAGAGAGAGAGAGTGAGTGTGTGTGTGTGTGTGTGTAAGGACCTGGAGGAGAAGGGTCTGGCGCCCTGGACAGGTGTCTTAGGAGCCAAGTTTTCTACTGTAGGTAACAGAAATAGAAAGGTCTTCTGCATTTTGGGTTGTGCTGTGGTTGTTCTCTTGCCTGAGGGAACCATGCTTCAGGAATAGTCATTTCAGGGCTGATGGCTGGCAGTGGGGCCCCAGCCTAGAAGGCAGGCAGGCTCTGACCTTACTGCCGGAGGACTGAGGAGGCAGGGATCTCAGAAGAGGCCACAGGATGTGCATGGGGTACAAGGAAGGTTGTGGGCCTGTAGGAGAGGGGCTGGGCACACAGCAGGGATGGGGGACTGGAAAGGGGAGACACTGGTTGGATCAGGAAGAGAAAAGGAGCTTGTTTGTGGACACTTTCAGAGAAGATTTTTTTTCTATAGGTCCCAGGGAACATCAGCTGAGATGCTGGGAGAGGAGGGCCTTTGGGAGGGGCTGGCTTGTGCTAATAGATGAAATACCTGGATGGGTGACAGTGCCACAAGTGATGGATAAAGGTGCCTTGGCTAGAATCCTGCAGTGGGGGACCCATGGGCTTGGTGTGGGACAAGGAACAGTAGTGGTCAGAGTAGGAAGAGGACTAAGGCGTCCTGAGTCCAGCTCAGTAGAGGTGAGGGGAGAGACAGTCTCCAGGAAGTAGGAATTTGGCAACTTTGGATAGTTAGGGGAGGTTAGGAAGGTCACTGGGTTGGTGTCAGGGGTAGGTTGGGGGATCCTCGTTGGCTTTGGAGAAAATACTTTGAATAGAGTCCTGGGAACAGAAGGTTGACAGTTGCGTTGAGGAGTAGGAGGGATGAGGACACACAGAATGGGAGCCCTTCTGAAGAGCCTGAAGGAGAAGGGGAGCATAGGGACCAGGTGGCAGCTCAAGGTGATAGAGTGTTAAGGGACAGGGCCCTTTGCTCCCGTGAGATGTTTGGCAGCCAACGTCTGGGCGCTAGCAGCAGAGCACAGAAATCTGCCATCCGCAGACCCTGTGGGGAGGCTGGGTGTGTGCTGGGGCAGGGTCCGTGAGGGGGCAGCGCCAACAATACTGGATCCATTATCTGCCGCCCAACTGTAATGATGGGCCTGGGGCATGAGGAGTTCCCAGAGTGCCTTTCAAATTTCCAGTGAAAGAGTCAATTCTGCTCAGCAGAGTTTCTGAGTCAACTCCGAACTTCAGTTCAATTAGGCAAAGCTTTGTTAAGTCCTTGAGAACTGCTATTTGGGAAACATTGCATCTTATTGTATTGCTGGACTTTGAAACTCAGCTCACCATCTTTAAGATGTTCAGTAATTCTTGGGGCGGTGAGATTGAAAGGGCCTCGGATTTAGAAATGGAACAGATTGGGGTTCAAATCCCAATTCTGCCACATATGAACAGGGTGACCTTGGGCAACTTGTTTTTTAACCTCTTTGTAGCTTCGTTTCTTCATCTAAAGGATGGGATGATAGCTGGGTATGTAGCGTGCTGAGCATGCTCATGGCTCTGGGTTCCATCCCAGAACTGGGTGGGAAGTGGGGTGGCGGGTGGAGGGGGATCTAATATAATATATATATATATATAAAGTGTTTGGCCCACAATAGTTACTTTAATAAATGTTAGCCACCTCCCTTGCTCTTTTGTTAATCAAAACACCCATTATAAAAGGAAAGGAATGGATTCCTGAATAGATGGGTATTCTAGAGGGAAGAAGCAGGTTGGCAGATCATGGAAGACTGTGTCAGTTAAAGAGGAATAAATGTTCAGATTCACCGTGAAGCTGTGGGCAAGGGAAGTGACAACCTGAGTTCCTCGTCCCTGTGACTCTGGGCAAGTCTCTCCCAAGGCTCCAGGCACACAGTAGGTCCTCCAGGAACATTTGTGAATCAAATAGATTGGCCTTCCTTGGGGCATTTCCTCTTCTTTGCAGTGAAGGTCAAGGGGAAGCAGGGTCTACTTGAAAGCTCTGGCCACTGGCACTGATGTGCCCCCTCACCCCTTCTCTTCCTGAAGGCCTGCCCCTGCCTCGGACACCAAGGCGTGGACCTCTGTCTGGCCTTACTGCTTCTGCCTCGGGTCCAGGGCTTTGTTGGCTTCTGTGAAGGGGCAGGCCAAACGGAGAGCCTTTGAGAGGAGGCTGGTGTTCCTATAAAGTGACAATTTGGCTCCCTGTGGCCTCTGAGTCACTGGGTCGAGCCTCTCCTCCTTTGAGTACAAGTTCTTTTGAATGGGAAGAAAAGACAATGGAGGCCCCAAAGGTGTCAGGGTTGTAAAGTGGACTCTGTACTTGCCCCGTCGGAGGCCCGGAGGCTGTGTTCCAAGTCTCAGAGTCACTTCATTTTTTCAGGTCCATCTCCTCACAGAGCAGCGACACTCTGTTCACATTCCACAGGCTGCTGTTAGGAGGGAAAATGAATTTACAAGGGCATTTTGAAAGGTGCCTAGGAGCCAGTCCTGGAGCTGCCAAGAAGAGCCATCCACTCCACAGACTTCTACAACCCAGAGTCTCCCCAACTCCCCCACCCAGCTCCCCAGTAAATCTCAAGTTGCTTTCTAGCCTGGAGGTGGATGATCAGAGATTCTTAAAAGTCAGTGCTCCCCAGGAGTATATTAAATGAAGAAAAGAGAAGTCAAAAGTATCCACCATAGACATAAAACAAAAGCAGATCTGGTCAATTTAATATTTAATAAAGACATTACAACTGATTTATTATTCTTCTTTTTGAAGAAAATAACTCCAAAAGGGCTCATGCCCCAGTTGCAGGGACATGGGAGAGCTTAGACAAGGCTCCTAGTTTGGAAAAGTGTTGTCATACAAATGAATCCCACGTAGATTATGCAGGAGAACATCCTCGTTCTTTGGGGTTCAGGGGTGGAGTGTCATGATGTTGCAGTTTGCTTTCAAATGGTTCAGTAGAACAAAACCCCAACCCCCCACAACCAGTTTGTGTGTGTGTGTGTGTGTGTGTGTGTGTGTGTTGAAAAAAAATGAGGCAGATATCAACTGTCACTGTAACTGGTATGCATTGTATTGTTGCTTGAATTTCCTTATTTTTTCAGTTTTCAAAATAAAGTAAAAGTAGAAAACACACAGAATAGATAGAGAAAATGAATAGTTCATTGAATCTCTCTCTTGTCTTTCTCTGGTAAGGATCATAAAGAGATGTAACAAGGTCAGAGTGTGTGTCATGAAGTGCTGGAATCTGAGTGGGTTGATGGAGTATAACACGGGCTGGCTTCAGAAACTCTCAGGAACCCCCGGATGCAGCCCAAGAGTACAATTATGGTAACTCCTTCCTTGGTTACATAGGAGCATCCGCAAGTCCTGTGACTTCCAAGGAGTCAGTAGCTATCAGAGAATCGACAGCACTCACATATTTTCCAGATGCACAGAAAGCAGCTCTCTCTTTCTGTGTTGTCTGGTGCTGATTCCCAACCTCCCTCCCCAGATCCAGCACACCCCATCCACCCTGCTAGTATTTGAATCCTTTCCTGACCCTCTGGATGTTTTCTCCAAACCCCTGATCCTTTGATTACACCCACATCATGAGGTTCAGTGTGACATTTCCAACAGGAGACTGCCCGATGTGGTTCTAGCTGCCTCACATGGTTTTATATTTGTTCTGGAAAGAGTTCCAGATACCTTTGGTCAAAGCTCTTCCTGTTGGCTGTTTTACTGGGGCTGCTTCTCGCCCACATGATCCAGAAGGAGCTGCAGTCTGTAGGTCCCTGCACATGACCCCATGGGAAGGGGGACCCTGGCTGGAGGGTGCAGCTTGGAGAAGCAAGGACTCCCAGGGAGTTTGCAGGTTGCTTCCGGCCTCAGCCCCTGTCACTTAGATCCGTGTCACTTGGGAATCAGGGACAATAGAACCTTGCTATAGGGTTTTATTCTGCTTTTTTTTGGAAAGGAAAAAAGGGGTTGTGTTGCTTAGGTTTGTTTTCCCCACTCTTAGGAAATCAGAGTGTTGGGGATCTGGGAGGGAAACCTGCCCTTGTGCTAAAATGTTGAATACCTCTGTCCTGACACCTTCATGAAGTCAGTCTCGTGTTCCCCTGCTTTAGGGCTCATGGAGTTTCAGCATTGATTTCCCCCTTGAATGGCTGGATTCCCACCTGTGATCCTTGGTGATCCTCCCACCTGCTGGGCTTCCACTCATGAGCTATCTGTGCTGAGCACCTGGAAGCCCTCTGAAGGGCAAGAGGCTGGTAACCTCAGGTGAACAGGAAGGGAAAGGACTCCCAGTCTGGGATGCAAGGACTCTCGTATCCCATTTCAAGTGAAAATGGCTGCCAGGAGAGGCATAGGAGGCAGCCTCGCTGGCTCTGGGACACATCTAATTTTAGTCCAGGGTGTGCTTCTCTCAAGCTGGCCCCCGGCTTACTCATGGAAATTCCACGGCTCTTGGGTTTAATGTGTGAGTGGTGTAATGCTCAAAGTTTGCAAAGCAACGCATTTCTCTCTCTCTCTTCTAAGAAATGCTCAGAAAACAGTCAGTCTTCTGTGTTTTGAGAGTAGGTCAAAATTTCCTGGAGATTCCTTTTCCTTGATGGGCAGTGTGGGGTGGATGGAAGAGCAGCCATAGGAGCCAGCCTTGGTGTGGCTTTTCTCTGTCCAAACTAGGGCAAGACAAGAGAATCACAGAGTCTCCATGTCTGAAAAGACCTTGGGTCATCCACTTGGTGAAATGGGTCATGGACTCTGGGGATTCATGGGTCAGTAGGATAAACTGATTTAAAAAATGCCAGAGGACTAAGGTCAGGTTCAGAAACAGATTCAGACACCCATGAAACTTATGCAATAGGGGTGGCCTCTTTAAGGGAAAGAATAAAGAGGTATCTCATTTTTGCAAATTTTCCAAAAATGCAAGACCATGTGAATACATTTCCAGATTGTCTTGGAAGGGAAGGTCCCTGAAGTGTAAGCCCCATTACCTGTGTGGTACAACAGAGATTATTCAGGTTATTATCTGCTGGCAAAGAAAGGACATTAAAACAGTTTCAGAAAACTTTTAAAAGTTGAAGTAGGAATAATCTTGAAATAAAGGGCCAACTTTTAAAATAGTGAACCAGTTAAGCTTTTTGAACCGTTTTGCTGTGTTGTTTTTTATTTTCGTTATGTGGTTGTGACCAGTGTGTTGTGGACTGGTTTGTGGACCACCGTCCACTGGTGGGCATGGACACTCTTCCCAGCCTCAGTGTCGTCCTCTGTAAGAACAGGGCTAGCACATCCCTGTGCTGCTCTCCTCACACGACATTTGTGAGAATTAAATTTAGAAATGTGCTCTGCAAGCACTTGGGAAAGGAGAAGGTGTTTTCCAGATAAACAATTAACTATTGTAAGGGCAAAACTATAGTACATATTTAGAACCCCCAGAATGTCACAAAAAGGGAAGTTGAAGCCCAGAGAAGGTGCACAGTTCCCAAGGCCACTTGGAGAAAGTCATGAGCTTCCAAAAAATAAGTTGTGTTAAGTATGTGCATCTTGACCTTTCTCAGAGCAAAGGGGCCGATGCTCCCCTCTTTCTGGATGGCTATGGGGCCAGCGCCGGACCCAGAGAGTGCTGCTTCAAATAGGTCGCACACAGCTCTTTAGTGAGTGCTGGGTTAGGGGAATGTTTTGTGAGTTGGAAATGAAAAGACTTTATCCTTGCAGTTGTTCTATGTTCCCCTTCGGCCTGTTTAACCAAATAGAACCTAGATGGGTTGGATGTTGGATGGGACTGGGAGAAAACCAGCCTCTGTCTTGGTGTAGATGTCTTCCATGGATATCTTGGTTGGCCTTTATCAGGACAGCAAAGGGCAAGTGCCCCAACGTGGTTTCTCTTGGTGGCTAAGCAAACATGTCCATGTAGCTTTCCTGTCCATGTCGCCACTGGTGGCCACTCTTACCTACCTTTTGGGCAGCCTGTCAGAATCTTCCCTTTCAAAACTTCAAGGATGACTTTAGACTCCTTGGGACAAGGCCAAATTCCTCGAGGCAATCCTTTCCATCTCAGGGAGGCAGGGCTGGGAACCTTTGTCCCTGGTACAGACATCCCCATTCCTTACTCCCTCGAGGCGGGAGGTCAAGCTTTCCAGGAGCCCCATCAGAAGCAGCCACAGTGATCCTGCTGGCAGGGTGTGCGGTTTGGGTTCTGCTTGCACCTGGGACCTGCGTGGTATGGGTCACATCTCCAGCAGTGGCCATGGTCTTTAGGATCATCCAGCATTTCATGGTGGGTGGACGTGGTTGACCCTGGTAGCCCATGCTAGCGGGCAGAGGGGTGGTGAGACAAAGATGGAGGGAATTGATGGGCTTGCACCACTGTGCTTGGTAAGCTGCCTGACTGAGGTGGAAGAATGCTTACTCCATGAACTTGGCATTGTCCTAGGGATGTACTCTGTAGATGACCACTTTTTCCTCAAGAAGATATTTTTCCTTGGGTGTGACATCACCTCTCCAAACATGCTCACTGTTGAGCAACTCCTGCCTCTGGCACTGGTCACCTTGTGGAGCTGAGCTCAGCCACACCCAGGAAACTTCAGAGATATGGGCTGGGAGGACCACAAAGTCCTGCTGGATTGCATCTGCCTCAGGGAAGAGCAAGGGACCTGTCCTAATGCATTTTGGGTCTTAAAGAAAATGCAAACAGTGTCTCTAACATCCAACCTGGGATGCATGGAAATGAACTCAGCTGAGGGTCTGCAGCCTGAAACCGTCTGTCTGGCTTTGCCTCCTGCCCAGAGGGCCTTGGGAAAGCTCTTCCCCCTGTCCCATCCCCACCAGGTCCAGGGCTGCTGGGTTAGACTCAGTGATCTGGATTGGCTTTCCAACCTTCCAGCTGGATGTGCTACATCTCAGGTGAGCTCTGAGTACTCCTTGGTTTCCAGAGGGAGCACTCACTCAGTATGCTGAGGCCTTGAGCCAAATTGGAAGAATGGGAGATTGATTTGAGGGAAGGTCATACCTAGTACAGTCTTGTTTTGCAAACTGTGTGCCCTCGAAGGAACCCTCTGAATTGAAGCCTAGGGTAAATTTCTTCTGTGTTCCTGGAATGTTCCAGAAGCCTGCCTTGACTCACGGAATGGATACACAGGAAGGAGAAGTGTTGGACATGGTTTCAGATCTTGCTCTGGCTCTGCATACTTCTTGTCCAGGGAGTGTGCCAAGGCCTGTCAGGAGGGACACATACGGAAAGAGAGTTATGCTGAGAAATCATCACCCCTGAAGAACAATGGTGCAGGAGGCTGAGTACAGTGTGTGTTCTCTCCAGCTCGATGGCCCCAGGCCGATGGCTTTTCCAGGAGAATGCAGGGAGAATGCAGGGCCATCAGTGGTCCCTGCCCCCCAATCTGTCCTCACCCGGCGATCTCTATCTTTGTCAACCTTCGTCATCATGGACCCGGATAAGAGACTTGGGTATGCAGCGTAATTCCCAATTAGGGATTTTCAGTAGTTTCAGGAAGATAATTTATTTAGGTTGAATTGTTAAGGCAGATTGTTTTTACAGTATTCCAAGCAGTGAGCTTTCTCACAGGAAATATCAGACCAGGCAATTATAGTCAGGTTTTCCACATCCTTAAAGAGCAAAGGAAAGAGAGAGAATTAAAAAAAAAAAAAAAAAAAAAGAGAGATTCCTTTTATTTTATTTTATGAAGGTCAGCAGTCAACAGTTGGAGAACTGGCAAGGCAGGGTGTCAAACTGAGCTCTGTTAAAGTCCCTAGGCATCATGACAGTGAGTGCCCACAGTGACAGCTCCGTGGCCTAACCCCTAATGAGATCTCATGGTCTTCATGACTTGATTTTAAAAATGTCTGCAGATTAAGGCTGAGGGAGGTGGAAGAAGCCCCTCTAGAAGCCTGGACACCTCCCATCCGCCGGGCTGACCGCCCAGAGGTGAAGACACTGGGGGGACTTCCTTCCTCTCCCCAGAACTTGGTATCCTTGTCGCTAACACCAAAGGTCCTGCTAAGTGACTTACCAGCGCCCCCAAGTCTAACCACACCCCTGTCCCTTGTCTTACCAATAAGGGGCTTGGCTGGGGCTCCATAGGAAGCAAAAGAGAAATGGGAACAGGAAAGTGAAAAGAAAAAAAAAATATCATTCCTTCTGTGGAGAACGTAGATGTTTTTAAAAAGTCCCTTTCCATCAACTAAGCCTTCAGGGATGCTACTCAGAAAGGCTTACTGCTTCTCCAGCGTTCCTGAGGGCTGTTGAAATGCAGGGGGCTGTGCATAGTTCCTGCTGGGAACACAGGGAAAAGAACACCATAAGCTGACCTGAGGCACCTCTGCAGTGCTCAGGAGGGGGGGGTCTGTAGGGTCCAGGATCACTAGATACTATGGTCCTTACAGCCTCTCAAAGATGGCCCATTCAAGGCAAGGGGAGACTCAATTATAATTTTCAATGGCCTGTTGATATCCATCTTCTCTGGCAGTCATTGGTCCCTTGCTTGTTTGATCCTCTGTTGGGAAAGCTGGACTCTGGCCTGTGGGCTCTCAGGTTTGCTTGTCTTTTTGGAGAGCCTCAAGGGTAGCTCCTGTATAACATTGAGCTCTGTGGGTACTGGGCATGCTTATCTTCTTACCACCTCTAGTGGGGGTCCATATTTATATATGCACATGTGTCTATCAAGTAAGAAAAAGCCTTCCCCTACCTTGGGCTGGCTAACTTATTATTTTTCATATACAGGTACTTGTTTTCCGCATCTTTGGAGATTATTTTGTACTTTAAAATTTCCAAACTGTTGATGTCAATAATATTATTAGATTTTCTACTGCCCTTTTATTTTTGTTGTTCATTTATTTATTTATTTTATGGTGCTGGTGATCCAACTCAGGGCCTCACTCGTGCCAGGTAAGACAAGAGATCCCACTATTGTACGGCCCCCTCCGCCCTTTTCTCAAATATTCTTACTCTACTCTTTGGTCACGATTTTCTCCAAACTCATGGTTGGTGCAGTTGTCTGTGGTTTTATTTCTATTTCATAATTAGGTGTACAAACATTAGGTTTTTGGAATTGAGGTCATACTAGAATGTTCTCAGCAGACATGTAGCAATTACAGGGAGTTGAGTACTAGTCTCAGCGTGTACTTGATATATTAACGCATTTGGTTCTCACAACCATCAGAAAACTAATGTGCAAAGGAGCCTGACCTTAACCTTCCCTGTGGCTGGTACTGCAGGCTCCAGTGTCCAAGGGCACTACATTCAGAATGCAAATTGGGGAGAGTTTCCTCTCTTTGGTGAAACATATCAGTAAAACTATTTGTGTGTATGTTGCATATTTTGGGGTGGGAAATGGGAGTGGATTTTAAATTAATTTTTTTAGACAAGGTATAGATATTTTGTTTTGTTTTGACTTTTTTGAGACAAGGTCTTACTAGGTTGCCCAGGCTGGTCTCAAAGTCATGGGCTCAAGTGATCCCCCACTGGCAGTCTCCTCCTGGGTAGCTGGGACCACAGGTATGTGCCACCACACCTGGCAGTGATTTTTAAAAATGAGTACAGATGGTTTCATATTTTCTGTTTGTTCTTGAATCAATTTTATGATCCTTCTAGAAAATGGTCCAGCCTGTCAATTTTCAAATGCATCGTTTGACCTTATTCATATTCTCTCTTCTTACTGAAAACCTTCTATTTTTAATGTTTGGTTTTATTCTTCCCTTGCACTTTTAAGATCAGTAATCATACCCTCCTTTTCTCGTAATCAATTTCATCAAAATTTTGTTCTTTATTAGTCTCTTCAAACAACAAGTTCTGAGGATTGCTGAATCTATTTATTATTAGATTTTTTTCCTCTTGTGTTTATTTTTCCTTCCTTTCTGTTCTCTTGGTTTGCCCTGTTGTCCTTGGGAGTTGGAAGCCTGGCTCCTCACTTATTTTATTTTTTTGGTACCAGGAATTGAAATCAGGGGCAATTAACCACTGAGCCACATCCCCAGCCCTATTTTATTTAGAGACAGGGTTTCACTGAGTTGCTTAGTGTCTCACCATTGCTAAGGCTGGCTTTGAACTTGAGATCCTCCTGCCTCAGCCTCCTAAGCTCCTGGGATTATAGATGGGTGCCACCACACCGGCCTGGCTCCTCACTTTTGACTCTCTGTAATTACAGGCCTCTCTGTGCTGTGTGTTCCCTTCTATTTACCACCTCAACTGCTTTCCACAAGATTTAATAAGTTATGTTTTTAATGCTGACTGCATTGAAATGTTTTCCAGTTTCTACTATTGCCTCTTTAAAATTTACTGATACTTAGGTTCTTTTGGGGACAGTGTAGAGGAGCTCTGTCTTTATTGCCACATCTTTTTAAATGTCTTTATAATAAAAAATGCAGTTTGAAATTTTTTGAGATGTGATTTGTTGCCTGCTGTATTACCAACTTTCCTAGGTATGCTGTGTGTACTTGTCAAGAATATGTCTTATTTAACAGTTGAGTTTATTGGATCAAGCTTATTATTTTGATGTTCAAATATTCTTTATTCTTATTCATGTTTTTTTTCCTACTTGATAGATTATTTGATGAGAGAGACATGCTAAAATTTTCCATCATGCTCATAGATTGGACGGGTTCATTCTACTTACTTTTTGGTTCTATGTTTTAAGATTCTGCTGTTAGGAGCATGGAGGTTCATGGTGGCTAATTTTTCCTATTGAAAATTTCCTTTTGTTTTTTTCTGTAATTACTAGAGGTTTTACTAATGTTTTAATTCCAAAAATATTTTAATCTGAATATTTAAATTAAATAATTTAATACTTAGCTATATGGGCTTCTAAGTGGCTGATGAAAATGTGGCATATTTCTTTCCCAGGCTTTTCAATGACACTTTTGTGTCATGTGTCTCTTGAAATAGCACATAACTAATTAGAAGCAAAAATCTCATCTGAGCATCTCCATCTTTTAACTGCAAAATTAATTGATGTTTATAGCAGTACAATTTCATAGGACCAAGCTAATGGAGCCAACCTAGATGCCCTTTGACAGATGAATGGATAAAGAAAATGTGGTATATATATACACAATAGAGTATTACTCAGCCATAAAGAAGAATGAATGGCATTGCTGGCAAATGGATGGAACTGGAGATTTCATGCTAGGTGAAATAAGCCAGATTCTGAAAAAGCAAAAGTCGAATGTTCTCTCTGATGTGCAGAAGCTAGTCCAAAATAAGAAAAAAAAAAAAAAAAAAGAAAGAAAAGTAAAGTGTGTGTGTGTGAGGCAATTCCACCAAAATAGAAGAAAGATAAATGGGGTAGAGGAGGGGATTGAAAGGGAGGGAGGAGGGGGAGGGATAGGGCTGAACAATTCGATGACTCTGACCTCACTTCTCTGTGTGCATATATGAACACACCACAGTGAGTCTCACCATCTTGCGCACCCACAAGACACAGTGGGAGAAAAAAAACCAGTAAGTAAATAGCAGAAAGATCAGTGAGTAGTGGGAAAGGAGTGGGGGAGGGAGGAGGGTAGAGAAGGGGCAAGTACTGGGGACCGAATAAGAGCAAATTTCATTCCATGCTTTTACAATTATGCCAGAGTGAATATTAAAGTCGTGTAAAACTAAAAACACCCAATAAAATATTTGTCTTATCATTACTCATATACTTGAATTCATTTGTCCTGTTACATTTTATACTTTCATTCTGCCACACTTTTTCTTTATTTCTTTTGTCCTCCTTCCTTTTCTTTTGAATTGGTCACTTGAAAAGGAACAGGTGAGTGGCATTTAGTGCATTCTTCCTGTTGTGCAACAGGTCCATCTGTCTAGTTCTGGGACATTTTCCTCTCCTCTGTTGGGCATTGTCAACCCGTCCCTCCTCCAGTCCTCCCTCCACTCCTGGCAGTCTGTGATGCTTCACAGAAAAGGAACCATCTCAGATAATATGTGACCTTTTGTGTCTGGCTTCTTTTCCTTAGCCTACTATGTTTGAAGTTCATTTGTAGCAAATATCGATTATTTCATTCCCTTTTGTGGCAGGGTAATATTCCCTTGTATGGATAGATGACATTTGTTTATCCACTCATGGATCAATGGACTTTTGGGTTGTTCCACCTTTTGCCTATCACAGATCATGCTGTGAACATCTACGTGCATGTATTTATATGAGGCCTGATTTTCATTCCTCTGGGACTAGATACTTAGTAGTACAACTGCAGAATCAGGTGGTAATGGTTAACTTTTTTTATGAAGTTTTTTTTTTATTATTAGAGCATTATAGCTATGTATACCGTTGGGTTCATTTTGAAAAAATTATACATGCATGGGATTTGATTTACTCCATTTCAGTCCGTGGTGTTCCCATTTAACTTCTGTCCTCCCCCACCCCCTTCTCCTTCTTCTACTCTGTTGATCTTCCTTTCACTCATTTGTTTATTTATTTATTTTCCATCCGTGATTTGTGCATGTACATAAGGGTGGAATTCACTGTGGTATATTTACACATGCACATAGAGTGATTTTGTTAAATTCCTTCTGCATTTCCTTCCCTTTCCAGCCCCTCCTCTCTTCCTCCTGATCTCCTTCCTCTACTCCACGGATCTTTCCTGTGTCCTTATGATATTCAATCTTCTCCTTTCCCTGTTTTTTCCTTGATTTTGCTCTAGCTTCCACATATGAGAGAAAACATTCGACCCTTGATTTTCTGAATCTGGCTTATTTCACTTAGCATGATGTTCTCCAGTGCCATCCATTTACTGCCACATGCCATTATTTCATCCTTCTCTGTGACTGAGTAAAACTCCATTGTGTATAGTGACCACATTTTCTTAATCCATTCATCTGTTGATGGGCAATCAGGTTGATTCCGTAATTTGGCTACTGTGATTTGTGCTATCATAAATACTGAAGTGGCTGTATCACGGCACTCTGCTGATTTAGTTCTTTTGGATATATACTGAGAAGTGAGATGGCTGGGTCATATGAAGGTTTCATTCCCAGTTTTTTGAGGAATCTCCATACTGCTTCCCAGAGTGGTTATGTAAGTCATTGTTGTGTATAGGTAATTGAACTGATTTGCAGTTCTCCCAACAATGTGAGTGTACCTTTCCCGGTACATCATCGCCAACATTTATTGTTGTTTGTATTCTCGATGATTGCCGTTCTGACTGGAGTTAGATGAAATCTTTGTGTAGTTTTGATTTGCATTTCCCTGATTGCTAGAGATGTCAAACATTTTTTTTTTTCATATTTGTTGGCAATTTTTGTTTCTTTAGAGAAGTGTCTCTTTTGTTCCTTCTCCTGGTATTGGCACACTGTTTGAAGGAATGCCAAACTGTTTTCTAGCAGCACTTTCTTGTGATTAACTGGTCTGTATTTTTTCTTTTCTTTTCTAATTTGGAAAATGTACATTATGTTTTTAGGGTCTTAGCAGTTATTTTTAAGATTTCGATTAGGATTAGTTGCTGTTGTAATTATTCCTGTTGTTTTTATTGTTTTCTCATTATCATTCAGGTTTATTTAAGTGTCTAGAGTTTCTTTTCTCACCATTACTCCTATTGTAGGCTTTCCTTCTAAGTTCAATTTCCTTCTTCCTGAAATAATTAAGCCCTGTAGCAGTTCACTTGGTAAAGGTCTGTGAAAGTAAACTTCTTTTGTCTTTGCCCCCAAATGTCTCTCCTCTGTCCTTATTTTTAAGGATATGTTGGCTGGGAATTTCCAAGTTGCCTGTTATGCTTTCTCAGTTCACTGATGATGTTATTTCATTGGTTTACAGCCTTTATTGTTGCTACTGAGGTCTGTTATGTAAGTCATTGTTGTTTATAGGTAATTGACCTTTTTGCTAAGATTTTTCTCATTCTCTTTGATATTCTGGTAGTTTTGATATGACTTGTGTAGATATGTGTTTATTGTTACATGTCTCATTGAGGCTCCGTTTGTTTCTGTGAGGATTCTTGTCTGGAAAACTCTTAGCAATTTTGTTTTCAACCTTTTCTTTTCCAAAATCCTCTTTATCTGTCCTTCCTTGTAAATGTACATTGGGCTTCAGTATTTATGTATTTAGATATACACACATTTTTGATGATCGTTTGAAAGTGAAATTCGGGTATCATAGCATTTCACCTGCAAATATTTCAGCATGTGTTTTTTTGTGGACGAGAATATTCTCCTACACAATCACAGTATAATTGTGGCACCCAAAAAACTTCACGTTGATTCAGTAGCATCATCTAACACATAACCCATAACAAAATTCCTCCCAAACGTCCGTCCCCTAAGTGTTCTCGGACTTATTTTTTTTTTTTTCAATCTAGGATCCATTCAGGGTTCACCCATTGTTTTAGTCGACTTGCATCTCAGATCTATTTTAATCTCATATAGTTTCAGTTTTTTACCAAGAGTGTTAACTTATTGTCTGAAGGATGCTTATATTCTAGATTTGCAGGTCTGTCTCCTTCCTAGGTTTACCTTAAGCACTTTCTGGGCAGAGATATGTGCTGCTGTGTCCTTCCCATCATGTCACACCAGGAGCTCCTAATGTCACTTTGTTTTATTCTTGGTAATACTAAGTAGGACCACTCATAAGGTGGTGAGGGTCAATGTCTTCATTGTCATACGATAATTTCCCCTTTGCACTTAGTAATTCATAACTTTCAGAATACCTTGTTCCTCAAACACCTTTCATCTAGTGGTATATATTGATGATCTTGTTCCATAAAGGATTAGATTGGTATAAAATGGTGACTTTTCCCATTTACCCTTCCTTCTACATTTGGTGATTGGCAGTGTTCTGTAGAGAAGGACTTTTCTGTTCTCTGTCTCTCGCACTCTCCCTCCATATTTCCTTCTCTCCTCCGAACGCAGAGGAACAGGGCCCTTCCTCCTGTCTGTGTCATGTTAAGAGCTGATGGGTTCCTGCTGAACCTTCAGGAGGCAAGAGCTTGAAAGACCTTCCACAAGACCTTGACCAGGGCACGCCACTCCTTCAGAGTCCCTGTGTTCCATGGTGAGTAGAGACCTCAGGCTTTGCCCATGGTACAGACCAAGAACCTGAAACCCACAGAGGGTAAGTGACTTGCTCAAGGCCATGTAGAGAGGGGAGAGCAGGGACAAGAACCCACGTCTCCTAGTGGCACTTTTAATTTAGCCAAGAACTCAGTCACTCAGGAATTGAGTCCTGTTCCTGTGTAGGCCTGAACACACTGCCCTAGCCCCAGCTTCTCTCTGTGGGGCACAGATCCGGCTTCTCTCTGTGGGGCGGAGACCTCAGAAAGAGCAGGGTGTCTGCTGCCTGGGCCCCAGGGACTTTCTAGACACACACTTTGACACACATCTCTGGGCCGTCTGCACAATTACACTTTGAAAGTGCATTTGAACCCCTTGATTCTTTTTGTCATTGTTGTTCATAATAGTGTTCACTCAAAGGCAAGAACATGCTTTTAAACTGACCTTCTAAACTCAAAGCTTACACCATAAAGGGACACATGAAAAGAACAATAAGCACAGTCTCCATGGGTAAATGTCACTTGAAGGCTCCTCCGGGGAGCTCTATGGGAAACAGGCACAAAGCTTCTAAGCTGCCCTCACAGCTGATGGATGGCCCTCTGGGTGGAAGTCTTGTGACCAGGGAGAGGCCCCGCTGTTCCCTCTGCGCTGGGAACATCATCCCCACCCTCTCCATCATGGCTCAGGGCCACCTGCCTGCCTTCAGGAGCCCAGGGAACAGTAGGGGTGGTTGCATTTTATCGCATGGAAGCTTCTGGGCAGGAGAAAGACATGCAAATAGGAGGAGAGAGGAAAGTGGAATATTTGAAGCCAGCGGCCTGACCCAGGGTCCTGGCTCTGTCACTTCTGAGTCGTGAGAACTTGTGTAAGTCACCAAGCTTCTGTGAGAGTCACTCGGGTGTCCAACACCCATTCATGGAACACTGGCCACAAGCTGGACCCCCGGGACCTGGGAGACCAAGAGAGTTCTTTCTTCCTCCATGGTGACAATTCTTACCAGGGGTTTTACTTGCTCCTCACTGCTGTAGCAGATTACCAGTGGCTTTACACTAGAATTTATTATCTCACAGTTCCAGAGGCTGACGTCTGAGATGGGTTACAGGGGATGAAGGAGCTGGCAGTCTGGCTGTGCTGGAGCCTTCTCACCCCTGACACCTGCCTGTCCTCCTCTGCCTGTGGCCAGTTCCTCTGCCTACAAAGCACAACACTCCTGTCTCTGCTATTATCATCACGTCTCTTTCTCTTCTGTGTCACATCTTCTGCCTTTTTCTTATATGGGTCTTCAGGACTCCATAGTTCCCTCCTGGAGAATCCAGGATGACCTTCCTCCCCATCACAAGATCCTCCACAATCCCATTTGCAAAATGGCTTTTGCCATGTGACATTTGCAGGCTATGGGGATTAGGACGTGTGTATCCTCGGGAGCCAGCCCACCACACCACGTCCTGTGCAGCTTATGTCTGTTCATCGTACACCTCTGGGTCTCCCCTGGGTGGGGAGATAAGCCTGCCTGATAACCCCACACAGATACTGGGAGGGTGAGTGAAGAAATGAGTCTTGACATGCTTTGGAGTTGAGAAGGAAGGAGGGAACATTCCAGGTAGGCTTTAGGGGATTAGTATGAGCTTGTCAAGGACATTCTACATGGAGTGAGCAGCTTATGGAAAGGTATAGGGGCCTGGGCTCAGATACTCAGCATAGAAGAAAAGCAGGTAGAGTAGAGTGGCCCAGAGGGCGATGAGGCTGGGCAGTAGGTGGCCAGGTCATGGAGAGCCTTGGAGGATACCCTCATGGACTGGGTTTTATTTTACAAGGAAGCTGTATGTGTGGTAGTTATTGCCATTATCTTAGGAGTCATTGTTTGAGTTTACACCTGTGCTGCCATTAATTTGCTATGTAATCCTGGAAAAATTACTAAACCTCTGTGAGACGCTGAAATATCTGCTTCGTCAAGCTGTTCTGAGAAGGAGATGAATTCTGAGGTTTGCAAAGCACTTAGCAGAGTGCCTGGAATGGTGAAGGGAGCCAGAAGGGATTTGTTGTTGTTCTTATTTTCTTAATAAATATAATCATCATTGTTAATGGCAATGGTGGTGGTGATGGGGAACCCTTGGAGCATTGCAGCCAGGCTGCAGTGTCGTGGTCAGACGTGCTTCGTAGAAAGATGACCTGTGGAGCTCTGGGGGGCTGAGGGGTGAGCCACACTCGTGGTCAGAAGAGCAGCAAGGTGAAGATAATCCGGGTGAGAGATGAAGAGGCTGAGAGCATCGGTGGGTTTGAGGGAGACACTGGTGGACGTGGGGTGTCCATGAGCAGTCTTTGCCCCTGTTGTCCCATGCCTGTATTAGAGGCCATCTAGTGCTGTTGCCTCTGTGCTCGCTTTTCTGACAGGGACACTGAGGCACAGCAAGGGGATGGTGCCTTGCCTTAGTCTCCAGATGAGACCATTCTGAAGGGACAGGTTAGGGGGCTCAGGTCCCCAGCCAAGTGTGGTGCAGAGGCTTCTGGTCACGTGCAGCTCAGTTCTTCCCCATGGCCATGGGCTCCCTCCCCCATGCCCCCACTCCTCCATGCCTTAACCCCTCTTTCCAGCCCATCCTCCTCCCACACCCCATCAAGAGCACCTGTAGACTCCTGGAGGTGTTGGACTGAGGGGATTTGGGGTTTTAAGGGAGGAAAATGGCAGGGCTAAGTGGTGAGGTCTAGTGGAGGGTGGGGCTGCCGGGGAGGGAGGTGGCCCGGGTTAAAACCAGTCCAAGAAAGCAGGAGTCCAAAGCAGCACGTGCTCACGGGTTGAGGACTGGATGTCCTCTGTGGTCTTCCATTCACACCCTCCATACATCTTCAGGAGGAAACCGGTTCAATAGAGTGTACTGTGGCAAGACTCCGATTGTTACTTCAATCATCTCTTACCCGGCACAGATGTTGGAGGAAGAGATATTTCAATGCCACGTTCAAAAGAGCCGTCATTTTGAAACATAGTGAATGGCTTTCAGAGAGTGATGTAATGATGTAATGTTGTTATTTTTAATGGAGTCTTTAAAAAAAATTATTTTCCTTTAGTGTAGATGGATGCATGCTCCAGGACAAAAATAATCTAAGGGAGCGACCATACAGGTGGACCATGTTAAGGAAGCAACAGGTATAGACTCAAATTTACAAATCAGAATCACAGGTCAAATTTTCAGATAACAGAGGGTTAGATACAGGGCAGGTTCCTTTAAATGTGTTGGTACATCTCAGAGGTCTCATACCTGGCAACTGACGACTTTGCAAGGACACTCGGGGAGAGAAAACAAACAAAAAGCTCATAGAGATTAGATGAAAAAAGTCTGTGCAATGATTAGAAGAACTTGATCTCTTTGTGTGTCTCCCTGCAGTATTCATAGTGACATCAGTGAAATGCGTTGGCATTCAGGGCTTGGCAGGTGTCAAATGATGGAGCTGACTGTCCTATGTTGGCTGGTGTGGGTGCCTCTTTGTGAGAACACAGCATTGACAGGCACCTTGGAGGCCATTGGGTGGTGTCATGCACATGGAGCCTGTGCTGAGAGAGGGGAAGCCACACTCTGGGTGACCGGGCCAGGGCTGGAAAGAACCCCCGCCACTGGACTCCCACCAGCATTCCTTCCAGTCTCCTCTACTGTTTGCATTTCTCTGTCACTCCCCAGCACACTGACCTTTTCTTTTTTCCAGGAAATATCAACCACTGGCGTCTGACAAGGTGGATGATGACCTGGGTGCCCTGCAGCTTGGTAGGTGTGGCCAGTGCCTCTCTGCTGTGCCCATCAGAGTCCTCTCTGATTGCTCTGCCTGGGGTGGTGGGTGGTAGGTGCTCTCTCCTGGCTGGGGCGGGGCCCCCTGTCATGTCTCCTGGCCTCAGGAAGCAGGGGCAGGCTTCTCTCCTCTCTGTCGATGTCTTCTTTGGCTACTGACTTTCTCTCCTGGAGAAATCCTTTTGGGAAAGCTGGTCACTTCTGGGTGCAGGCTGGGGTTGTGGGACCAGGGGAGCCCCTTCTGCATTTGCAGTTTCTTTTAAGACCATTCAGAACCTACTGAGGTTTTCAGAAGACAGTTCATGGTTAAAATAAGAGTATTGCTCTGCCTGGAGAGATTCATCCTTTTTAAAAATTTATAAACAAGGGGGAAGGAGACAGAGAGGGAAAGGGGAAGAAAGAGCGAATGAAATGGACCAAATTATCCTAGGCACATGCACGAAGATACCTCAATGCATCCCAATTTTACATGTAACAAGAAGGCATCAATTTAAATAGAAGTGCCTGGTGTGGTGGCGCACACCTGTAATCCCAGTGGCATGGGAGGCTAAGGCAGGAGAATCATGAGTTCAAAGCCAGCCTTAGCAACTTTGTGAGGCCCTAAGCAACTTGGCAAGACCCTGTCTCGAAATAAAAAATAAAAGAGCTGGGGATGTGGCTCAGGGGTAAAACACCCCTGGGTTCCATCCCTAGTACCAAAAATAAACAAAATAAATAGGAGGAAGACTATAGAGGAAAGGAAGGGAACAGGGGAGGGAGGAGAGAGGAAAAGAGGTAGTCCTGGGGATTGAAATGGAAAAAGCTGTGTTATATGCATTTGTGGCTATGTCAAAATAAACCCCACTCTTGCGTATACCTATAATGCACTAAAAAGTTTATAGACGTACTATCGAGGTATGGAATACAAATACCCAGGTGTATAAGGTGCACACACCCTCAGCGTTCAACCCTGGGCATTTCTCGTGAGGATACATTTGCGCAACTGCCCTCTGAGATCAAGATAGGGAACGTTTTTTTCCACTCTAGTTTTGAAGCAATTTTTTTCTCCCTCTGCAATTCTGTACCCTCCAAGATTGAGGGCTTGGCAAAAGCCACTGTAGAACTAAGGACAACGGGCCAAGGACTGGACGGGAAGGGATGGACTCCCGTGCTGTCGCCGCTTGCTCCCCTCCTGGAAGCCAGCCGGTTACCTACTGGGCCACTCTGGCTGACGAAAGCTATTCTCACATGCTTTTCTTCTCCATTTTTTAAGCATTCCCTTTTAAGCTGCAGGAAGAGAGCAATGCCCCCGTCAGAAGTTCCTCGTGTGAGACGTGCGCCTGACAGTCTGCTTTGATCAAGTTGAAAGCCAGGGGCAGGCCTCTGAACTGTGCAGGCAGGGCTTTGTTTATTCTGCTTAACTCCCTTCAGAGGTAACGGAGCCTCTGAGTTTTAATCACCAGAAATGGCTGGTGGGGATCACTGGGGCCTACCCAGGAAGGGCACGTTTCTGAACCTGGCTGTGCGCAGAGTGAAGGATGGAGACAGGAAGCCCTGGCATTCAAAGCCTTCTGGGAGGTGCTGTACTTGAAGATTTTCTGGTGAAAGCCACTCGTGTTTGGACACAAAGCAAAGCAGCTTCTGGCCTTCAGAACCCAGAGAGCATCTATTAGAAGGAAGGCCTTTAGCATTCTTAGAAGCCAGGTGTTTGAAGTGTGAGTGTGTGTGTGCACGTGTTTCCTGAGACAGGCAGACACCCTCTGCTACTGACTCAGCTAGAGGTATAGAAAAGGAAAAGGGAAAGAGACCAGTGGACCCCATCACTAAGAGTGTTGGTGGAGTTTTTTTTTTTTTTTTTTTTAAGTACTAGGGATTGAACCCAGGGGTATTAACCAGTGAGCCACATCCCTAGCTCTTTTTATTTTTTATTTTGAGACAGGGTCTCCCTAAGTTGCTGAGGCTGGTTTTGAACTTGTGATCCTCAGCCTTCCGAGCTGCTGGGATACAGGTATGCCACTGCACCGGGCCCCACTAAGAGAGTTTATGGGAGACAGAAGAGTAGAGTTGGATTGGGGGAAGGGGTTGCCACAGTGGTGTAGAAAAAGAATGTTAAATTTGGTTACTGGCATGGCATCCCCTTCCCCACCCTGATGCATTTTCTGTGGTTCAATTCAGTAAACTTTTGTTAGCAACTCCTGCCTGCCAGGGTGTGGGCGAGGCTCCACTGAGGGCAGACCCAGGTGAGCGAAGGACACTATGCCTTCTTGGAAGACAGAGTTGGGTGGGACCAAGGAGGAGAGGTGTCTTCTCACAGCAGTGCATGAAGCACATGAACAGTGTGCTTGGCTGCCTCAGCAGACATGGAAGCCAAGTCCTGTGGTGGGTTCTGGAAGTTTCCATAGTGAGGTGGCATTTAGATTGAACTTAAAGGATGGGCAAGGTCTTGCCACATAGGCAAGGGGCAGGAACCGCATGGGCAATGGCTTTTGGGGGGGGGGGGAGAGAGAGAGAGAGAGAGAGAGAGAGAAAATGAATGAATGGCTGGAAGAGAGTGACCTGGAGGGAAGTGGGTGGTTGGTGGGGACGAGGCTGGAGAAGACTGGGGAGGCAGAGAGGACTGTTTCTGTGCTAAAGGGGTGCACAGGAATTTGCTGGGCAGGAAGGAGCCCTTGAACATCTGTGCTGTGCCTTTAGGGCTCTATCTAATTTAGATATAGGATGGATTTTAGGGTAAGAAACCGCACACTGGAGACTGGAGAAGGGCTCTTGGGATAGTCCAGAGATGTGATGAGGCCCCTATTCTTTCTGGGAAGACCTCTGGGTACTTCAGGGGTCTGTTCAAATACCATCTCTATGGGACTCTTTGACCCTTTATGGCAGAATTCATTGTCTCACCCCTAAAACCTTGCACTCGTTCCTATTTCTGCACTTGACCCTGTTATGTTATAAGTTGGCACTGTCTCCCTCCGGGCAGGGGTGGTACTTCTTCGTCTCTGTACCTCCTCTGTCCCTCACAGAGTCATCCGAGAAGCACCCGAGACACTGATTCCCGTAGCATTGGAGGAAGGAAGGTGGAGGGCACACACAAGACATTCCGGAGGCAGAAAAATCCAGAGGCAGGAGCAATGCCGGGTGGGAGAGAGTTGCAGTTTCAGCCTGGGGCACTGGTGGAGGGCGATGGGGTCCTTTATCAAAACCAGAGCCTGGCAGATGGCTGAGTTTCTGATGTTGGATGCTTCTAGAACATATCTTGACCCACTAATATAGATGTCACATTCAAATTGCTCATACAGGAAAAGAGCTACGTAGCCCATTCTCTCTGTAGAATCCAAAGGATGAGCATCTTTCTCCTTGGTATCTTTGACTCCTACTTGAAATACCATATATATGTGTGTGTATATACATATGTACATATCATATATATATATATATATATATATACATATATCTATGTATACACATACACACAAAAAATTTTTATTTCATTTTTATTCCTCCACAGGGTAGATAAAACCATTTGTATGGGAAAACAAAAACCCTTGCTTCTTTCCTTTTCCACCAGACATTTATATGAGAACCTTAAAAATAGCATTTGCAAACCACTGGCTTTGTAGCTGGTTCAGTTGGCTTGGCCAACATGTCATTCCAGAGCGCTTTGTTTTTCCCTTGCACAGCGGTCTCGCCACGTCTGGGCCTGAGGCCTTCTATGTGGTCCTGAACCCGCTCCCTGCACTGGGCCAGTTCCTCCCTGTAGAAGCCAACGGAGGCTGCCTGCCTCCTCTTGCCTGTGCTTCATGGAGTCGGCTTCCTTGGGCTCCCAGCCTCCACCCCGGACCACTCTTGGCCTAGGGAGAGCGTGTTTCAGACTGGGCCTCCTCCCTGACAACCCCAGACTAAACAGAAGCCTCCAAATAGGCTTACATACCGCCGCTTCTGTGCCATCAGGAAGTAGCCTGGCCCGGTCACCACCAGGAGACCTTCTGGGCCTGGCAGTCACTAAGGTTACTCTGCCCCTTGTCTGGGGCCCCAGGTTCCCAGGGTGGAATTAATTACAGATCTCTGTTCTTCCAGCCAATGGTCTCCATGTCAACCTCTGCAAAATTCTGCCCATCAGCCTCCCTTCTCCCTCTTCCTTTCTTCCTGCTGATTTCTCTTTATCTTCACCAACCACTGTCTCTGGAACTTCTTCCTCCAGGAGCGACCATTGCTCAGGCTTTGCCTGTGTCTTTTTCGCTTGTGTATGTATTCTCACACGTGTGCGGCACTATAGCTACATGGTATTGTGTGCCTTGCTGGGTCTCTGACTTTCTCCACTGGGCACCATGTTGTTAAGAGCCATTTCTGTTGCTGGGTGAAATGAAGACATCTGTTCTTTATTATTTCAAGTTCCTTTTATAAAGCTATGGTCACACAGGGGTTGGGGTTGTGGCTCAGTAGTAAAAGCACTTGCCTAGCACGTGTGAGGCCCTGAGCTTATCCCCAGCACGGCCAAAAAAAAAAAAAAAAAGAATAAAAAAGCTATGGTCACAGGATAGCTTTTACAGAGATTCCCATTAAGATGGCGTCTCATTTAAATTCATCTTCTTGTGTAAATTCCAGACCTTTTTTGGAGAGGCTGTACCAGGGATTGAACTCAGGGGCATTCGACCACTGAGCTACATCCCCAGCCCTATCTTGTATTTTATTTAGAGTCAGGGTCTCACAGAGTTGCTTAGCACCTCACTTTTGCTGAGGCTGGCTTTGAACTCTTGATCCTCCTGCCTCAGCCTCCCAAGCTGCTGGGATGACAGGCGTATGACACGGTGCCCAACCCAGACAACTTCTTTTTTTTTTTCAGCCCAAAGGTAGAATCTGTCTCCTCATTCACCGAGTATCAGGCATTTGCCTTGTGCTATGGCTAATTCTCCCCTATGGGAAATAAGGAGGCTATAGAGGAAGATATAAGCTATGTGTCCTGGGGATATTGACCTGTTGACACCCCCCACTCCACAATAGGCCCACTCTAGCTGCATGTGTAGGGGACTGCATTCACAGTGCCCAGCCTTGGTGGCCCCCAGGAGTGCATCCTGCTCAGATCTGCCCTGCTCAGCTTCACCAGCACACTTGCCTTGGGATGGTTTCTCCCTGGGTCCCCTATCTGAGTGCTCTGGTAAATACAGTGGCAGTATTAGAAGGGCCGGTTTTGGGGGGCTGGGGGGAGGGTTCACCCAGCTAGAAATTTACAGGCTGGTGCTGCTGAAGACTTTGGCGGAGGCTCTCAGGGCCTCCGTTGCTCCAGCTGTAAGAGGACTATATCTGAAATCTGGCTTAGCATCTCTTCTGGCAGGAGATCCAGGACAGGTAGGAACTTAGGATGGCTGAATGGTTAGCAGTCGGCCTGGGTTTATATCCTGATATCCTGTCTCTGCCACTTCCCATCTGCCTGACTTGGGGTCAGTGACTCCCCAAAGTCTGTCGTTGGGGGTATTCATTTTATTATCTTGGGCTGAGGGTGCAGCTCAGGGGGAGAGGCTTGACTGGTGTGCATGAGGCCCTGGATTTGATTCCTAGCACTTAAAAAAAAAAAAAAAAGCACGATTCTTTTATTGGGCCATTATAGGGGTTAGGCGACACAATCCAAGAGGCCAATAATGTAAAGCACAACAGTAATAAACTATGACTAGAGTTGTTTTTGCAGAAACGTTTCAATTTCTTTCCTAATTCTGTCCTCCTCGCGTTTTTCTCAGGGTGAGAGATGTGTGCATCGTGTCTGCTGTGGGTAGGAGTGCCTCTGGGCTAGGCTTTTTCTTGGCCGGGCTTGGTGGCTCGGGTCCTAGGCACTCCATTCATGCTGTATCCCCACGTGGCATTTCCTAGTGGACCCGTTGCTAAGTATCACCCACCGGTCGTGTCCTTGTGGCATAACCAGGGAGGGATCGTAACAAGGAACGAGGTCCCTCTTGATCTGCTTTCTTTCCTTCTGCTGAAGCCCTGAGGCCTCTAGCAGAGGCGGGGTGGAGGCTGTAGGAGCCATCCTAACCCCCAAACCTTCTCTGGACTTGTCACACAGCACCATTGACTTTATGTTCTGTTCTCTGTGAGTCATGACGTGGTGTTTTTTTCTCCCCCACCCAGAGGATGTGGATGATACATTGATAAAGGAAGAAGTCATCCTGTCCCCAGCCCCATCAGTACTCAAGCTGCAAGTAGCATCAAAGCCAATTGACCTCTCTGTAGCAAAGGTAGGTGTCAACTTGGAAGTGTCAGGAGAGTTCCACGTTAAAATACATCCTGATATGGCTGCGGTGATTTTGATATTTTTGGTGCAGTCCTTCTCATTGTAATATCTTGATCATTGTTAAAATGGAAATTTGGGTGTGATGTAGAAGATAACCTTACTCAAGGGTCAGGAAAATGGTTCAGGTCCTGCTGAGCTTCCCCTAGATGGAGAAGGGTGGGTTACGCCCGCCCCGTCCAAATACCACAGGACCCAGTTCCTTGTGTGGCTCAGAGCGGCTTTACCGCATCCCTAAAGGACACCCCCAGAGTGGGTGGGATCAGGATAATTGTTCCCATGAGGTTGGCTCTGATCCTAAGCCACCCTCCCACACTGGGCTCTGGCTGGGTTGCTATGAGGGAAGGACAAGGAGGGCAAACGATTCCTCAGCACTGTCCAGGTTCACGCCTGGGGCCTCCTGATGAGGTCAGTGGTCACAGGACACAGGGTGCCCGTCCCTGGCCTTAGCGCCTGCTCTGCAGGCTGTCCTGGACTCCCTGCTGTGCTCAGCCACCAGCATGATCTCACTGCTCCCCCTGGCCAGAGGCTGTCCTTCATGGGCCTTTCAGCCAGGATCCAGGAGGAAAAACAGACCCTCCTGGGGACACAGCTGGCTTCCTTCTCTTCCCATTTACTACAGATTGACTCAGCACACAGGTCACAAAGTACAGGGTTTTCCTAGAGGTTTGTCCTTTCCTTTTCCATCTCCCTCCTCTCTGCCTCCCTTTCTTTCCCTTCCCAGAGGATGGAGACACACTTCAGGAGCCCCAAAGCGAGGAGTGGGTGCTCTGGCCTTATAACCACAAGGCCAGAATTCTTTGCAGAGGGTACTCCCTTTTGGGGTCAGACCTAAAGATCATGTCCAAAAGCAATGAGAAAAGGGGAGGCCGACAGAGAAGGCGGCTCAGGACCCACGGCCTCCACGGCAGGTAGAGCCCAGGATTGCAGGCTGTGGACTACACTGTGCTGAGCCTGAATCACTCTGTGGCTCAGATAATGGAGATGGAGGTTAGCCAGAAAATCCAAGTCCTTGTAGTTGCTAGGTTCTTGAGAAATGAGAAACGCAGTTTAAACACATGGGGGATTGTAGTTGGCACAAGAAAGGGAACTGGCCATGAAAGGCAAATTCATACATTCAATGTGTGTCATGGGCCCACATTTGGTGACACAGAGGCTTCTGCCATAGAGATTTCCTTACACTCAAGGAAAGAAATAATCACCAATTCTAGTGGAAAGTATTTGGAGACTATAGAAAAAGCCTGACCTGAAAGTTGGCTCAGGAGTGTGTTGGAGAATCTACCTGTGGGTCCCTGAGGCTTCAGGGTCCCCTTGGATCTAAAACCATGGCCATGAGAGGGCAGTCCAACATGGGGGTGGGGAGGCTCTGCCTTCCCCTCTGAGGGTCTGACAGTGGAGAGGGGTGGGTCCTTCCTGGGCTCTGGACTATGGAGCTTGGGTTGACGGGAGGTGGACAGTGAGCTCAATATCATCTCGGAATCTAAAGACAGGACTCTGAAAAATGAACGGGCTGCTGCCTTTGGAGCCCCTTCTTGGGGTGGTGGGGTGTTCAAGCAGAGTTCACTGAGGATCACTCAGAGGTGGCCCTAAAGGGCTAGACAATAGATATTTTTTACTTTGCGTGACCCATGGTCTTTGTTGCAAATACTCATCTCTGCTGTTGTAATGTAAAAGCAGCTGTAGACAAAATGTAAACAAATGAGCACCTCTGTGTATCAATAAAACTTCATTTACAAAAACATGGGGGCCAGATTTGGTTTGTGGGTTGTAGTTTGCCAACCCCGTACCACAGCACTGGTTCTCAGACCTGGCTGCAAAGTGGAATCACACGGAGGCAGTTTGAAAAGTACTGATAGTCGGGCAGGGGAGGTGGCTCGGCGTGGCATGTGGGGAGTTCTGGGTTTGATCCCCAGCATTACAAAAACAAAACCAAAATAAAAAACAAAGCTGCTGATACCAGAGTCCCTCACTCAGGAATTCAGACTTAATTGGAGGCAGGTTTGTCAACTTCTAGTCTTTCCTATAGAAGTTCAGAAGACTTCCAAGTCCCTTGCAAAATGAAAATCTTGTGTTTCAAGTCCTCTGTAAGGCACCTACGAAGATCTTGGCCCATGTCAGCACAGCCTTGTTTGGCTTACAAATGTGCAGAGGTGAGACCCTTAGGGCCGGGTTTCTCTTCCCTCAAATATGAGAAGAATGGGCTTGCAAAATAAAGGGAGCCCAGCTAGTGAAGGCACTGCCCTGCTATAATTTGAGTCCAGCTGAGCACCGAGCACTGCAGCAGTGTTTGCTTTTAAAACAACCAGTAAGACTTTCTCCTCTCCACAGGAAATAAAGACCCTTCTGTTTGGTTCTTGCTTTTGCTGCTTCAATGAAGAATGGAAACTTCAGAGTTTTTCCTTCAGTGAGACGGCTTCCTTAAAATATGGCATTGTGCAGAACAAGGCAGGTTGACCTTCGGGTTCTCAGGGGGCTTTCCGCTGGGTCACCATGGTCGGGATGGGGACATCCCCTAGCTGGGGAATGCCACAAGCCTTGGCTGGTTTATCCAGGGCTGGCCACTTCATGTTGGACAAGGTATCACTTGGTGCAGGAACTTCCCCGTGTGACTGGTGGGGTGAGAGCTGGAAATCCAGACCCTCTTCTTAGCAGTCATTCTAACCGAGCACCCACTTGCTAGGAGTGGTCCTGGGTGAGGGGGAGCAATAGGAGGCCCTCAGTCTGCTCTGGTGCACTGCAGGTGCTGTTGATGCTGCTCAGTTCCACAGACCCTTTTGGGAGGTGCTACAGGGGATTGAACTCAGGGGCACTCGGCCACTGAGCCACTTCCCCAGCCCTATTTTGTATTTTATTTAGAGACAGGGTCACTAAGTTGCTTAGTGCCTCACTTTTGCTGAGGCTGGCTTTGAACTCACGATCCTCCTGCCTCAGCCTCCTGAGCTGCTGGGATTACAGGTGTGCACCACAGCACCTGGAAATTTCATGTTACAGTATGGGAGGCGATAAAGTCACACCTGGAGTGCTGAGGTGACTCACAAGCTGAGCTCACATAAGCAGATGCTGCTGAAGGGGGCTCATTGTTAGCTGAGGTAGTCAGGAAAGACTTCCTGGAGGAGACGGCCTTTAGGATAGGTTTCAAGGGCTGGGTAGACAATTGTATAGCCTGTATACATTGAAGCATTTCCCTGGATGACAGGAAACCTATGGTGACACCTGTGGCTTCACACCTAGCTGGTTGTGAACAGCTAAGTTCCTCCCCTGGCACATTATAGACTAATCCCTCCTCTGGGGGGCCTTGTTACCCCCTCTCTGTGACTCAGGGTCAACGTTGACTGCAGACAGTCACATGTTAGGGTCCTGTTTGTGAGGGAACAGAGCAGGGGGTGCTTGAGCCCTGTAACTTGGGGCTGGGGGCTGGGGAGGTGGAGCAGAGCTCTGCCCTGGGCCCCTTGACCTTGGTGGTAACACGCGCTTCTCTGCAGGGCGGCCCCTGTGGGGTTCTGGCGGCCGTCCAGGGCTGCGTGCTGCAGAAACTCCTGTTTGAAGGCGAGAGCGGAGCCCGCTGCGCGCGGTAAGTCAGGGTTCATTCTGGCAATAGCTTCCTTTCCCAAGGCTTCTCCGGAGCATCCAGAACAAACAAGCAAGGAAGCGTGTGTGTTCCCTGATATTTCCCGTCTCCTGGAGGTCACGACAGGAAGGGGTCACGGCAGTGAGCTAGCAGGGTGGTGCTGGCCGTGTTAAATGGACGTGCGGGCATTCGTTTCTGGGCGCGGGGAGGATTGGAGGGCTCCCACATGCTAGGCACTGCTGGACAGTGTGGAAATGGGGCCTGCTGCCTCCTCGGAAGGGTCGATACCGTCCACACCCACGTCGATCTGCTGATCCGTGACCAAGTCTAGGGCTCCCCTCCCTCCCACGTTATCTCCCCTCTGCCAACGGTCAGAACCACACATTCCAGCACGTGGCTTCCTCTCCCTGCAGCTGTTTATTTTCCATTTTCCATGCTAAGTGCTTGCACCTGGGCACCCCCATCTCCTCCCCATCTTGCTGGAACACCTCTATGCAGGCATGATGGACGCCCGGGAGAACCACATGCATATCTCCTCCCCAGAGATGCACCATGAGGTAACCCTGTACCATGGTTGGTGCCAAGAGCAAAGGATGGGTGAGGTCCTGGCCGATGCCAGAGGCTGGCGAGGCCTCCCAGAGGAGGTAGCGGTCATACCATCTCCTCTTTGCATCCCAGTTCCTAGCTCATAGCAAGTCACCCCAGAGTTACCCCCACTTCTAGCATTCACCCTTTGTTTTTCCTTGTAGTTGAAAATATTATACATACAATTAAAAGACATTTTACTCTGATACCTGAAGGAGGAAGAGAGTCCTTGATTCCCCTTCACACGCGTCCTTGAAGGTATGCAATTTCTCAAGAGAGAAAACATTCCCAGGAGTCCCCTTGCTCCAAGTTACAGTCCAGTGGATTCTGAAGCCATAGCTTAGCTCTGCCAGTTCCTGAACTTTATTGAAAGATCCTTGCTCTTTGAAATAAGTATTAAAGAGCCTTTTAAAAAGAAAAAAAAAATCGGGTTAGGTCTTAGGTGTTGTTTAGATAACAGGACCCACTCCCCTTTACTCACAGGTGCCTGGGAGAGATTCCAAGCTCAGCTCTCAAAGGAGACACATTTCCCCAGCATGAATGATTTGACCTTGACAGGGTCCAAATGAGGGGAGCTTTCCACACTTACCGTTTTATAATTCTTCAAATAGTTTTACAAGATAATAGTCAGGTGGTTTCTGTCAAACCCAAAGGAGACTGCTAACCACAGGCACAGCCGCCATTGCAGGATCGCACCCCTCTTCTTGTGTCTCTTTGCTTCCCACCCTGGTCTGTGCAGGGTCCTTCCCCTCTGCCAGTTCTGGAAGATTGGCCCAGCAAGATGATGGTGGGCAGAGACTCCCGCCATTCATTCCTGGTGAGACCAACACAGTCCTCAATGCCCAAGAACACTCCTGACTGGGTGGCATCTGATAAGTGAGAGTCCTCTCTCTGGCTGACTTCAAAGGGTGCAGAGGCTCTGTGAGCACACGGGCCTTTCCTTCCCTCCCTTTTCTAATTTGCCCTGAGAGAGCGTGCAGAGCATGCCTTCCAGGTGTTTGGCAGGGCCCAAGGAGACACATGTGGCCTTCCCCTTGTGGCACTTAACGATTGAACAGGACAGGCGGTGAACGGGGACATGCAGGCTGCTAAGGGGCCACCCAGACGTGAAGTGGGTGAGTGCAGGCTTCCTGCAGGGGCACATTTTTATCTTAGTGATAGCTGAGGGAGGAACACAGCCTTGGATTCCCCATCACACACATCCCTGCACACTCTGGACCCCCACCCCTCATCTCTTCCCCTCCTCCCAGGCAAACACCCTCAAGTCTTCCAAGTCGGCAGGCCTGTGTGCTCAGATGCTCTGCCTGCCCGCTGCTCTGACCTTGCCCCTTGCCTGGTGACCCCAGTTAGGATAAACCAGGCCCCGCCTCCGGTAACTCCACCAAGCCGCATCCTGTTCCTCAGTGACCTTACCTGTCACCAGGTAATGTCTGTCTCTTCTTTCAGCAGAATACAAGTCCCACGAGACTTGTATTTGGGTTGCCTGTTCTACAGCGTGTCCCTGGCATGTAGCCCAGTGCCTGGTCCACGGGAGAGGCCCTCAGGATTTTTGTTGAATGAACACATGGACTGATGAATGAGTTATCCAGACAAACAGGGAGGGGAGGCGGCCTGGGCCTGGTATTCCAGTAAAGAGAACAAGATGTGCGAGGGCCTGGGGGCAGGGAGAAGAGCAGCTGGTAGCCTGGGGTGGCCTGGTGGTGTTTGGAGGGGCAGGGTGTGACCTGGGGCTGGAGGGTGGGATACAGCTGGGGCTGCCAGAAGGGCTCCAGGCTACGATCTTAGAGCCAGTTTACAGCCAGTCTTAGAGCCAGTTTAGAGCTGAGGAGAGATGTCCCATGACTCATTTCAGCCCGAAGCCCCTTCTAAGTTACTTTTGATCTTCAGCTTTGACATCGGGGAAAGTCATGGATCACTTCCCAGTAGTCAGGATGGAGCATTTCAGTAGGAAGGACCCATTCTGCCCAGGACCTAAGACTGGCTTGATTCCTTGTCACCCACCATCCCACTCCATTAAGGGATGCTGAGCTCTACTTTCTACACCAAAGAGGGAATGGGGACTTATGGGGACTTGGAAGGCAGAAGAAGCCCATCCAGCTTGGGGGAGCAAAGGGGGCTCTGGGTAGACAGAAAACCCTACTAGGCTGTGAGAAGGCATGTTCTTTTCCACCTCCCATGGCTGGCCAGTCTGGCTCCTGCTATACACTGACCCAGGCCTCAATGTCTATGAACAAGTGTCTGTTTATGCTCCTACTAGGCAGTTCCACCAGGGTTCTGCTGGGGAAGAGTGGGGGCTGCAGAAATGTGGCCTTTACCCCTGGGGCTCCCCATCTGCTGAGATCTGGGCTAGTCTGGTTCGCAGTCTCAGAGGTCAGGTTGCTTGTGTCCGTGTGTGGAGGACTGTGGGGCTCAGTAGGGTCCTGTGGCCAAGAGGGTGCTCAGGGGGGAGGAGGGAAGCTGCCACTGGGGTTATGTGATGTGTGACGGTTGCACTTCCCGACAGCTGGGAACTGGGCGGGAAGGCTGCCTGGCGGTCCTGGAGGAGACCTTTGCCAAGCAGCTGGTCAGGGCCGCCTTCTCCTCGAAGTCTGGAAGAATTCATGCTGTCCCTTTCCTTGGGGACCTATAACTCTGGGTGCTGCTTGTATCCCGCCCCCTGCCTTGCATCCCCGGCCTCTGCCGCCCCCAGGCCACACACACAGGGTGCTGCATCATGTGGGGTGAGCTCTGCAGGCCTGAGAGGTTTGGGTCTTGAAACCCAGTGACAGGGAGGTGTGGGAGCTTGGCTTAGTCCCTGCACTTTCTGACAGAGCCTGAGGGCACTCAGGGAGAGGTGGCAGATGGGGTGAGCTTGGAGGTCCCCGAGACCCTCTGTCTGACCCAGTTAGGACTCCCCTCCTCCTCATTGGTGGGTTGTGGGCAAGGGGTCCAAATGCCCTCCTCTGCCCTCCTACCTGCATCTCCTCCTCAGCTCCTCTCCCTGGGCCTGCTAGAGGGGCTGGAGGCAAGTAGGGAAGGGAGCAGAGCCCTCTGGGGGCTTGGGTTAGGCCAAAGGCTGGTGGATGAGGGGCTGCCTGGGGCCAGGTCAGAAGTCACAGGAGGTCCTCACTGCCAGATGTGCAAGTGCCCAGGAAGTGGGAGGAGGTGGGGGGGGGAATGGGGAGGCACTTGGGACCTGGATTATGGTGGGATGAACAGGGATCCCACTTTGCCACCCGTGAGTTAGGAAGTCATCTCTGGCCTAAACCCGACTCAAGATGAAAATACAAACAGAGCCCTTTGAAAATCTCCATGGGCTGTGTAAGCAAGACCATTGCACTGGGCGGACCATGGACCAGATGGGGAAACTGAGGCTCTGTGAGGGAGAGATGCTCGCTCAGGGTCACGCCTAGCACCGTGGCAGAGCTGAGCCGGCCCAGGAGCCTTGTCTATCACACCATGCTGCTGTCCCACAAGGGCCAGAGAGGGTAGGGGGGCAGAGGCTGAGGGTCATGGGTTTGAAACAGCTGATGACTGGGCACCCTCTGGACTCTTGGAAACCCAGGGTGGCTCTGTTAGTTGTTGGCAGAGACTGCCTTTTGCCCTATTAGCAAAAAAAAAAAAAAAAAAAAAAATCAGCCCAGTAGAAAAGAGAGTAACCGCAGAGGCGCGTGGGCAGGTGTGCTGGTACCTTCCTCCACTCCAGCTCCACGGCTCCCACCGACCTATTTGGACTGCGTCGATATGGACAGATCGGGCCATCCGGGTTCCTCCATGGGTGGCATGTGCTGGGCCGATCTTGAGGCTTCAGCCGCTCCCTTTACACTTGGAAATTCCAGGATTTCAGTAATGATGCAGCTTAAAAAAATTTTTTTTTAAAAAAGGAGGTCAGCACCTCTGCTGTGTTCGGGACACTGCCTCCCCGTGCAGACCCTGTGGTCTGCAGACCTTGAGGACAGGGAAAGGGTCCTGTGGAAGTGGAGCAGGGGATGCGCTGGCACCTCCAGGGAAGCCATGCTGAAGTAAAGGTCTCTTGGCCGCCGCGCTGTTCTCCTGCAGGACTGTCTGGCTTCATTAAGGCTCATCTATCAGGCTGGCAGCCCGCCTCCCTGCCATCAGCCAGGCAGAGCCGGGCGGTCGGCCACGGTGATTTTCCACTCGGGAAGGGCTGGAGCGGCTGGGCTCATGGGAAGAGATGAGGTCTCAATGCCCTGCAGGCCTGGAGAGGGCCCCAGACAGGGAGGCCCTGCAGAGGCCACCGCAGCTGGTGTGGTGGGGGGGAATCCAAGGATGGCATCCTCTTACCCCTGCTTTCCTCTCTGAAATGGGACTGAAGGCTCAGAGGAGGGAAGGCACTTGTCCTCGGACCCTCTGGACATTGGTGGTAGAGCCGGGCTTGGAACTCAGGCCCTGGGGCCCCAGGCTAGCCATCTTCCTGCCTTCTCTTGACCCTGGGAGGGAGCAGAGAGCAAGGACTCTTGGGCTTGCACACACTGGACAACTGTCTCCTGAATTTTCTATAGACTTCATTTCCATAGGCCCATCCGAGGGGACAGGTGAGGCTATTTTGAGATAATTGGGGTAGAATGTGTCTTCCCTCTCAAACACTCGGACAAACTCGGGACATATTATGGCCCTGCCCTCCCCCTCCCAAGACAGACCTCTTCAGGCTGCACTTCTCTTGGAGGAATTGGACTCTTGAAGAAACTCCTCCCCGCCTAAGAGCCAAGCCAGGCGCCAGATTCCTGGTAGGAGTGTGGCAGATGGGTGTCAGCCACACAGGACCTCCACAGTCACCAAGGTGTCCCTGTGAAAGCTACAGCGAGCTGTGTGGTGAACCTGGAGTGTGTGTGGTACAGGCAGGCTTGGGTGACTTCCACTGTCACCGCCTGTGGGACAAGAACTTGTGCCCTCACCCTCAGCCCTGTTGGCCCTGGGGTAGGTTACATGACAGATGGCAAGACAGGGTGATGCCAGGGCCATCTGACTCAGTGCCCATGTTTCCAGGTGAGCATGGAGGCCAGGGTGGTATGGGGCTGCCCCAGACCTGTAAGTCAGGAGTCAAACCCGGGCCTCTCAACTGTCCAACCGCTGCACACCCCAGCTCTGCTGTTTCCTGGAAAGTCACGTCTCAAACAGAAGAAGGGGAAGGCCCAGGAAGGGTGGAGAGGTCGGAGAAGTTACTCCACGGAAACTAGTGGAAAGAGGGATTTAGGAGTAGAGACAGGGAGGGTCAGAGGGGCGGCGAGCAAAGCCCCCCAGATGGGGAGCAAGAGCTCTTGGTCGTGTGCTGAAAAGACAGGCTCTGAGGCAAAGGGACATTGGCTCCTGAAACCAAGTGCCCAAGACAGTTGGTTCTGCTCTCCTGGCTCCCTTCCCTCCCTCCCTCCCTCCCTCCCTCCCTCCCTCCCTCCCTTCTTTCCTTCCTCAGTGTTTATTCTTTCCTAGTTCTTACCAACAGTGTGACCTTGGAAAGATCAAGTGTTGGGGCCTCAGTTTCCCCATTTTAAAAGGGGATGATAAAAGGTCTTACCTCATGGGGTGCTTTCATGATTTGATGTCATGATACAGAGCATATAACACCCACTCAATATGTGTTGGCTTTTATTTTTTATTTTATTTTATTTTTTGAGAAAAAAGGAAAAGAAGTTTTATTGCTTTTCTAGCAAAGGAGAAACAGAGGGGACTCCTGTCCCAAAGGCTGATTCTACCCATCAGCAGGAACAGGGGGCTTTTAAAGAGGTGATCCGAGGCTGCATTCCACAGGGTCTCTGTGGTGCGTTGGCTTTTTAGACCTTCCTTGTTGCTCCACTGACGTTTCCAACCGAGGATGACCTGCTCCGGTCGGTGGGCACAGAGAGCACAGGGTTCGGAAGGCTTCCCTTGATTTCAGACATGGAGGTTTTGCAGCACAGGTGTGAGCCACGCGCACCTTTGCTCAGCTCCTACCCAGGTCAGGTGTTCTAATCTGGAGCAGTGGCTATGCCAGGAGGGCTGTGTTGTTGCCAGAGGTCCCCTCCCTGGACACACAGTGAGTAGGCGTGACGGGGGCAGGAGGGAGCAGGAACGCTGGCGGGCACCATCAGCAACAGCTCAGCTGTGGACAGGGCCCAAGAGCAGGATGGATGTAAGACTCAGATGTGCGATCGACAGGACGTGGCAGGACATGGAATGACCCAGGGGATGTCAGAGACCACATTTGTGGGTTCTGATTCCAAAGAGATAAACGTCCAATTCTTTCTCCTTTGTCCCACAAGCTCTGCTCTCCTGGCCCTCTTGTCCTTGGCGTGGCCTCTCCTGAAACCTAGAGCAGTGTTTTCTCAACGTTGTTTTCCTTATTAGCGGGTGACCTGGGCCGGGGCTCCCGATAGCTCGGGTCGTCCGGTTTGGCGATCGCACCGTAACCGTTTCCTGTGAGGAACACGATGGGCTTCCTGAGCCCGAAGGAGCAGGCAGTGTGCTGGTTCATTTCCCTGAGTGCCTGAGTGCCCGTCTGAAGGGTCTCCAGGGGCAGGAGCTCGGGGCCAAGTTCACGCTGGATGCTGGGGGTCTCCCCTTCTGTGGATTTGACCCAAGCGGGGACTTGAGTTTTTTCACTGGACAATAGTGACAGGAACTGTTGGTGCCAGGTCTCGAGTCAGGGGCCTCCCAACCATCATCTCATTTAAAGTTCCCAGCACCAGCAGAGAGGAATCACTGTCGTTGCCCATTTCTGGATGGGGAAACTGAGGGAGCTGGGGTCCTATCGCCTCTTGTTTTACCTTAGTGGGGCCACAACAGCTTGTCTGTGGGTCCCTGGCTCTATGTCCCAGGCACTGGTCAGCGATGGCTTGCTGCTCACCATGGTGGCTATGTCCTGGTCTCCTGATTCCCTTCTTCTGCCCTGGACAGGAGGGAGAAACGCCACTACTGTCTCCCTTACACACTGAGGTATGGAGCTCAGAGAGATTTGGTGCCTGGAAACCTGGGACCCCCCACTTTGCACTCCTCTGACCCCAGGAGAGTCTTCATCAAACCCCTTTGTCTGTTAGGAAGAGAGAACCAGTCACACTAGCTTTTGTATGAATTTAGAAACAATTCCCAGCCTGCAGGAGAAGGCCAGACAGAGCTCTAACAAGCCCTGGAAATGTCAAGTGGAAAGAAACATCTATATTTGGTTGTCTCCCATCCACCCTCTCGTTCCCTCCACACACCAGGAACCTCTTAGTCACCATTTTTATTGCAAGAGAGCTCTGTAATTGTGTGTGTGTGTGTGTGTGTGTGTGTGTGTGTGTGGTGCTGGGGATTAAACCCAGTGCCCAGTGCCTTGTATATGCTAGGCAAGCCTCTACCACTGAGTACATCCCCAGCCCTTTCAAATTTTTTTTTTTTATTTGGAGACTGTGTCTCACTAAGTTGCCAGCCTGGACTTCAACTTGCGATCCTCCTGCCTCAGCATCCTGAGTAGCTGAAATTTCAGGCGTGCTATGCCGGTTAAAGTTCTTTTGTGCCTAGACTGTGCCCTGCCTGGTCTCCTGTTCTGCCCCACCCCTCTGACCCTTCCTTGTTGGCCTCCCTGGTACCACAAATGGACCTCATCCTTGGCTACTTGCCCCTTCTTCATCTTCTGTCTGGGAAATCTGTGCTGAGCCCCGCCCCCCTTCTGTAGTTCAGTGGGCCTGACAGTTCCACCTGGGGATCCACGTGCACCCCTTGCTCTGTAAGTCAGAGGTGCAGCGTGTCACCGCCCACCACATCTGCCTCCTCCAGCCACACGCTCCTTATTTCGGCTGGTGGCACCAGCGTGTAGCCCAAAGCCACAAGGGTCAACCTGCCTCCCCCTCCCCCTCCTCCCACACTCTGTATCTAAGCATCCAGCAAGCCAGGCTACACCACGTCTCCTGTCCTGCCGGCACCCTCCGGGCCCTGCCAGGTCTCCTGGGTCCCCTGCTCCAGTGCCTTGGCTGCCTCCACCAGCACCCGACTCCTGGGTCCTCCCTGGCTCTCATCCACAGAGGGCCTTCCTCCCCGGGCGTGGCCATGAAGTTCCCAGGCTGCAAGTGATCCTCTGGGAGTCAGGGGAGAAGAGCCATCTGCACAAGGGCCGCCTGGGCATCCCCATGGGCTGGGCCGCCTCTGCTTCTTGTGCCGTGGGCGTTGACGCATTCCTGCTTGTCCTTCTTGTTCTCAGGCAGCTGCAGCCTTCAGACACCCACAGGACCCGCTGCCTCACCCTGGCCATTGCAGACATCCTGTGGCGGGCTGGGGGCCGACAGAGAGCTGTGGTCGCGCTGTAAGTGGTTCCAAGGGCCACGCCAGCCGCGGTGGCAGGCAAGCTGTTTGCAGCTCTCCTGTCTGTGGGGTGGATGGACTGTGTTTGGGGAGCCCAGGGATAGGCCAGGGCACAGACCCTCTGCACAGCTCTGCTGACTGCACGGGCTGCAGCCCTCACCTGGGAAGGTATGCTCCTGTCTGCGCAGCCTGCCTCCTTGGGAGCTCTGGGAGCCCCTGAGAACCTGTGGCCCAGGTACCCACTTCCCCGCTGTATTCCCGGGGGCCTTAGAAACAGCCCCTCAGGTTGACCCAGCTGCTCTCCCTGGTCCCCCCAGGATTGGCATTTCCCTTGAGAGGTGAGCAGAGGATGGTGGAGCCCAGCCCTGGATGCTGTGCCCTGACCCACCTGGGCTCTTCCCTGTGGCCTCCGTCCTGCCCCACACAGTCCGCAGAGCTCACTGGCTGCCTCTTCTCCTCGACCCCTCAGAGCGGAAGCATCCCTTTGTCCTGGCCCTACCACTGAGGACATCCCCAGCCACAAAAAATTTCAATTTTTTTAAATTTGTGGCTTAACTTTAGCAAAGGAAGTAATTTTGGGGGCTAAGAAGCACACTCTGGGGTGCATGTTGGTCACTGTAGCATAGGGTTTATGAGAAGGAACTCTCTGAAGCTGTTGCTCGATGGCTATGTGACCTTAGGCAGCTAACTTCACCTCTCTGTGCCTCATGTTTACTTGTTTAGAAAATGAGGATGATGGTAATGATTACTTAATAGGATGGTTGTGAGAACTAAATGAGTCAGTATAAATAAATAATATGCAATAAATATAATAATATTATTCATCTGAATCATTTATCAGTATAAATTGGTGATAAATAATAAATATAAAGTGCTTAGGACAGCGCGTGGCATACACTAAGCATCACAAAAGTAGAGGTGAGATATCATCGTCATTATTGTTGTTGATGACCTTTTTAAAAAAATTTTTAATTGTAAATGGACACAATACCTTTATTTGATTTATTTATTCTTATGTGGTGCTGAGGATCGAACCCAGCGCCTCACACATGCTAGGCAAGCACTCTACCACTGAGCCACAACCCCAGCCCCTATTACCTGTCTTGTACTGTGTTCCAGGGAGCTTATTAACCTAGGCCCTTAGCATCTATTGCAGCAGCTCTAAGAGCAGATGAGGTAGGAATTGTATTTCTGCCTGTTTTAGAGATTCAGAAACAGAAGCCCAGAGAGGGAAGGTGGCTGATCCATGGCCACACAGCAGCTAGTGGTACAATGGGTCCCCAATCCGAGCCCTACACTTGTCCATGCCACACTGCTCTGCACACCAAGGGAAGTTAACCAAGGGGTCGCAGAGAGGAGGCTCCAGAGGCAGAGCTGGGATCCCCCATTAGTGGACACGAGGGCCAACGTTGCCAGCCAACATTCCCGTGGGCAGGCAATCCTCAGTTGTGGTGGGAGTCAGGCTTCCCACTGCCAGGGTGTGGGTTTGGCTATTCCAAGGGCACACCCTGCTCTTTTTTTTTTTCATTCTTTCTTTTCCCCCCTCCCCCGTGAGTCCCCTGGACCCAGGCTAGGAGGTGAGTCTGCAGCAGGGAAACCCGAGACACCTTTGGCTCCTTCTGTCCTCGGCAGCCACCTTCCATTTGTCCTCAGGGGAAGGCACATGCGGTCCTGTGCTGGCGGGAGGGCGTTCTTTCCTGGCAGAGGACTCACGCACCGTCTTTTCCTTTTTAGGTCTTCGGGAAGCGAGCAGTTCAGCCCAACAGGGAAATACAAAGCCGACGGAGTCTTAGAAACAGTACGGCTTTCTGGAAAGTTATCACGCAAACTTTGGCTTTGTTTGGGGACTGTCTCCTTTCCTATAAGTAAATCCTCCCACAGCTGGGGATGCCCGGGCCCTTCCTGCAGCCCGTGCCCACCGTGTCCACGCCCCCCGGGTTGGGGAGGGGACAGAGGTGTTTGGCTTTGGGGGTGGGCGGCTGCCAGCGCTGGTTCTGTGGCCAGTGACTCCCGACACCTCAGGGGCGCGCAGGCCTGGGGTCCCCAGCAGCCTGTACACAGCACCCCGGGCTGAGCCCCAGCCCTCCCCCAGGTCCCTCTTCCTCTTTCTCCAGCCTCTTTTCTAAGACCTGGGGGGTGGGGGGTACAATGGTGCCAGTCTGCAGAGGGGAGGCAGTTAAAAGGTGGGGAAGGACTTTGATAGCATGGAGCTCCTGCCACGAAGCCAGACGTCCATGGTACAGAGTGAAAAAATGGGAAATGTACTGTTGGTTATTTTGAAAATACAAAAGCTGTGAAGTTAAAAAAAAAAAAAAAGAAAAAGAAAATCCTGCCGTCTGTTTAGAATCTTCTGTTTTTACTTTTTGGCACCAGGGATTGAACTCAGGGGCACTCGACCACCGAGCCACATCCTTAGCCCTTTTCTGTATTTTATTGAGAGACAGGGTCTCACCAAGTTGCTTAGCTCCTCACTTTTGCAGAGGCTGGCTTTGAACTCGTGATCCTCCTGTCTCAGCCTCCTAAGCTGCTTGGATTACAGGCGTGCAACACTGCCCCTGGCTAGAATTTTCATTTTAACCCACTTGTTTTATTTGACCTAGCTTTGGGCCAATGTGACCCTGGGACCCTAATTAAGGGCCTCACTTGGCTAATTTTTTTTAAAGCGTTTTTTTTTTTTTTTCCCTCTCAGACCTGCCTGAGTAAACAAAAGGGACTCATATTTGCTGCTTTCCAATAACTCTGGACCTGGCCTGTTGGGCTCCCCTAGCCTGGCATTGTGATTTGGATGTGCTAGCCTCCTCAATCCCCGGACTCTTCTCAGCTATGACTGGCATGCAGGGTGCAGCCCTCCCTACGGCCACGTGCAATGCTGGGTCCTGTGCTTAGTCCCACAACCTGCGACATTCTTGGGGTTCTAAAGGTGGGCCCAGGGCTGCTGCTGGGCACTCACCCCCAGAGACCCTGGCTGTTCTGGGAAGCCGTGAGTTGCATTAGATGTGGGGCATGTCCCAGCGCCAGCTCTGCAGGTTGCTACTCTCAGCCTAGGGAGGGTCACAGTGGGGTGTGTAGTGGCTGAAGCCAGGGCCACAGGCTCTGACCGGGATTGGGATGGGCTTGGCCCCGAGGAAATGGCAGCTCACAAGTGTGTGTTCCTTCCCAGCTCACACTGCACAGTCTGACCTGCTACGAGGAGCTGGTGACTTTCCTTCAGTACAGCATTCATCAGGTATGAACCGTGGCGTCTGCTTGTGGGATGGGCAGTGTTGAGCCTTCTGGTTTCATTGTAGGAGAGATGCTGGTGACCTGGAGCTGTCCTCTCCATCAGCCAAGATGGCAGGAGGGCACGTGGGCCTCTGGGTGGTGCGTTGAGGATGATGGGTGATGTGTCTGGAGAAGGGTGGACTTGGGGCAGGGGTTCCAGGCTCTCCATCGCATCCTCGTGGGCTGGTCATGGACACAAGTTAGCTTTGGGGCTGCAAAGAGCAGGGCTAGGACTGGTGGGGTTGGAAGAAAGAGAAGCAGCAATTAGATGGTGGCTGCAGAGCTGTCTCTGTGTCCAGGAGCAAGCACCCTCCTCTGGAGCTCTGTGTTAATGGGTGTGTCCCGGGACCAGCTGGGAGAAAAGGAAGTGGCTTCCAAGTCAGGGTTGGAGGGCAAGCAGTGCCCATGGGGACACTGCTTGGGACAGGACCTCATCTGGTGTCCTGGGGAGGCTGGATTGGCCCAAGCAGGGACCCTGCAGTGTCCAGTCTGTAAACTGTACAGCCACTCTCTACTGTGAGCTAGGAGGGACGTGGCCAGGGTCAGGAGCAGTGCAGCCAGAGGGATCTTGGAGTTCCCAGTGGGGCTGTGGCAGCCTGGCTTTGCAGAGGAGGAGGTTACACTCTCCAAGGGCAGAGGACTCGGCCTCCAGAGATAATTGGCCTGAATTTGGATCCGGGTTAGCTCCCTACTAGCTCTGAGGCCTCAGACAACACATGGAGCTCCTCTGCCCCTCAGTTTCTCCTCTGCCAGACATGGGGAATAGCGGCATCTGCCTCAGGGCCTTGTGTAGCATGTCAGGACTTGAGCAATGTCCTCATTCATTGTGGGCGTCCATTGTCACCGTGGTTTAGGGCCACCTTGGGATGGGCGAGCCATAGACATGTAAAAACAAGAGGGAAATCTTACAATGTGAGCTAAGACCAGGAGACTGGACCCCCCTGCCTTCTTGCTTGCCCACATGCAGCCTTGCAGAGGTCCCTGGGTCTCAGTTTCCTCATCTGGAAGGTGAAGGACTGCAGATTCCAGCTCCAATAGAGGTGGTCAAGGAGAAACTTAAACACCGGGAGGCATGTTTTCCAAATGGAGTATAGGCAGTCTGAATCAGCAGGAAGGGGGCCCCCTGTTAAACCCAGAGTGCACCTGAGAGACTTATGAACCCAGTGTGGGGACTCCACCAGGGTGGCCAGGACTAAGGTCACACGTGTCACATCCTCAGATGAGGCAGGGCCTGGAGCTACCTAGTCAGGCAAGGGAAGTGATTGCTGAGGCTTATGGGGCCAAGGAGAGGCTCCAGGGAGATCATTCCAACGGCCCAAGTTTTGGAGGTCTTATAACTGTCCCCAAAGGTTCTGGCTGCCCAGCAGTGCTAGGGCCTCTGTATCCCTACCTGTAACATGGGTCTCACCCTTGGCCTGTGTCCCTGGGTTTCAGTGAAGCCTAGGCATGAAAATGACTGTGAAAGGGACTTGGAGAGTATGGCTGCTGCAGGGAGAGAGACACTCAAGGCCTCTGGCCTCGAGCTGTCCATCCCTGGCCAGCTTTGGCTCCCTGCTTCTGCCGGTCCATTCAGTATTTGGCCCTTCTCAATCTGGCAGCCAGAGTCTCCCCCTGAAGCTTGATTTATGTTTTTGCTGGAAGCAGCGGAGCTGCCTCAGCACTAGGTTCACCAAATCCATTTTTCATGGGCTGGGTCTCAGAGGGGCTCCTGGTGCCAGGCCTGGAAATGTACACCAAACCGTCTCTGCCCAAAATAAATAGCCTCCTTGCTGGGTTTTCATTACCGCTCACCTCTGGGTGAGGTGTCTGGCAGACCCCGGGCTGGCTCAGGGATACCCCCGCCCCCACGGCCCACTGAAGTCCTTTGGAGGGCTCAGGTCTCTCCAGGGCCGGAGATCTGGGGTGGAAGAATGGCCCCTTCTTCCCGAGTGGCACCAGACATGGTTCCGGCCCCTAAGTGAGGTTTCCGGACCAACTGCCTGCCGGGGCTCGCCTTTCCAGCCGGCGCCTTGCCCCGTGGCCTCCCAAGTCTTGGCAGCTTGAATTTGATGAGATAATTTTAATAAATGTTTTCAAAAGCAAAATGGAATATTGCTGCCATTCACTGTGTTCTGGCAAGGGCAGGAAGCCCCAGGTGGGGTTCATCTCCCCAGCCTCTGCAGAGGGCTCAGGGTAAAGGCTCTTGAGGGTGGGCCAAGGACTGGGCAAATGCCCACCCAAACCTCCCCATAGTTTCACAGCCAGCTAGGGCTCACCAGGACTTCCGTGTCCTTCCTCATCTCAGTCCTGTGGTCTGTAGGTATCACAGGCACGTGGAGGGGAGACAGACCTCAAAAGTACCAGGGCTTCCCCCAAACAAGGTGTGGGTCCATGGCAGCAGTGCGTAGGTATTCCAGAAGGAAAGGCCAGCATGCAGGTCAGCAGCAGAGCTGTGTCACAGGTCTGCAGGTCCAAGCCCCCCCACCCCACCCGCAGGTGTGTATCCTCTTTTGCAGGACATCCACATAACTCTGCAGTGGTCAGAACATGTCTGCAGACACTGGGGAAACTGAGAGTAACAGAAGTGAAGCAATTGGGTTGAGATCACAGAATTAAGGGAAGGGTAATTTAAGATGGACGTGGATCCATTCATTCATTCATTCATTCATTTGTATTTCCCCAAACTGGGCTCTTCTAGGCCCTAGCACAGTGAACTTGCCCGCTCTTGCTTTAGGGCCTGTGCACATACCTCCCATGCTATGAGTGGTGTTCACTTCTCTTCTGATTCCTGGGGTTTGTATTTAGACATCAGGCCTCCATAATACCTTCCTTGGGCCTCCTCCCTCCCTGAGCTTGATGTCTGTGGATATGCTCCGTGGTGTTCCTGTGCTTTGCCCCTTCTGTCACTTGGGCTGGTGCATCCCTATGATGAGGGGATCTGGCTGGTGAGACCTGCCCAGGGTCTGTCCTGTGGCCACCTGATGGGAGGCTGTGAGTCCAGGAGCCCCCCAAAGAGTGTCAGGCTGAGGGCTGGAGGTGTGTGGAAGGTACTCACTTCTCTCTCCTTTCCCAGTTCCAAGCAGGCCCCTATGGATGCATCCTGCTCACCCTGTCTGCCATCCTGTCCAGGTCCCTGGAGCTGTGAGTATCTTTCTCTGTCAACTCCCTGGGCGGGGGCTATCTGTGTCTCCCTGTGCCCCTTCCCCAGAGCCCAGGGCAGGGCTTGGTGCTTAGTGAGGCAGCAGAGGAGGGGAAGCGCTGGTGGAAGAGCAGAGCAGGCCCGTCCTACATATTCCAAGGTCCCCTTCTCTGTGGTGTCCCCACTTATGCTGGGCACAACTCAAGAGGGACCTCTGCAAGCTTGCATGTGACTGCTGTGTGCACATTTAAGGCTCTCATCCTTGCTACTTGTGCAGGGGTGGACAGTGAGGCTGAGACCTGGGAAATGGCTGCAGACCCCGAGTTCAGGGCAGGGTCTCTCTGTAGGCCAAGACTGTCCTGCAGCCGCCAGCAGGCTACTGGGAGTCCTGGGCGGTACCCAGAGGGAGAGGTAGGAATGCCAGTGGCCCTGACTTTCTTCTGCTGGACCCCGGGCTCCTAGGCTGCCCTAGAGCTGAGCCCTTCCATGAAACTGATTCCCTCGGAGCCTTCTAGGCCTCTTGTCTGTATTTACCACCTGGGCATCGTCCCTAGGGAGCACAGCAGGAGAATAGTACAGGGATAGTTTTGTAAAGTACACTTGGTGGTGGCATCACTTGGCAGGCAGGCAGAGCTTGAGATGGAGACCCAGAGGAGGGGACTTGGGAAGGTCCAAGGTCCAAGCACCTTGGGAAGGTGCTTTATAGGGAAGATTTCGGAACGACTCCCAGCAGGTTTGGGAACTGCAAAGTCCCTGGGCAGCTTTGAGGTGCACAGGCAGGAGAGGCCCTGGCAGAAGGACATGTTTGCCCTCCTGCCCTGGCTGGGCCCCGCTGGCCTGTGGCTGCTCCCCCAGGGTCTCTGCTGCAGGCGGGAGGAGGACTGCGGGGCTCTGTGGGACCTCGTGTGCTGGCCTGCCTGCTGCCTGCTGCTACTGACCTTATTAAATCGGTGTGTGCACAGCGCTTTCTAATGGCATTTTTCTTCTAATCCTGCCATAATGATATAATTCATTCCTGGCGTGAGCTCACGTGCATGGAGACCATAAGCCGCCGGCCCTCTCCCTGAGCCTGGTTTGCTAATCCCTGGGCTGGAGGTGTTGGGGGGGGGGGTTGTCTTCTGGCCTCACTGGGGAAGCCTGCACTCTCAGGTGGGCCAGGCTTGGTAGTGCTGGCCTCAGCTTCCCCATCTGTGCAGGGGACCTTCTGCCCTGCGTCTGGGCTCCGAGCTTGAGTGATCACAAGCAGTCTATTTATGTGCGGTCTCCTGTGTGGAGTCTTCTCCTTCTAGATGGGGCCTTGATGCCCCCTGTCCAGAACACTCTTCACATGGGTCAGAACTGGAGGACTTAGGCCACTGCTGCCCCTCCCTGTCCCATCCAGTGGAGCTGGGCAGCAGTGGTGCCCTGTCCAGATTGTGGCACCTAATGGGCATCAGGGTGGGGAATTCTGCCCCACAGCCTAGACTGCACAGCCTCATGTGCATGGCCTGAAGTCACAGTCCTGTCAACACACACACACACACACACACACACAGAGGCATAGACACACACACCGACACACATAGATACAGTCCAGCTGCTCCCTCAGGGCCCTGAGGACCTACTATGGGCCCTGCAGCAGGTATCCTGAGGCTCTGGGTGCAGGCTGGGCCTCCTCAGGCCTCTGCCTTCCAGAGGACCCAGATAGAGACCTGTGTGATGTTGGCTGCACAGGTTGGTTGTCATTCCTCTGTCTCTCGCCTTCCCCTTTCCTTAGAGGACAATACAGAGGAAGTCCTATTAGCAGTAAGGATAATGGCAACCAGCATTATGAAGCTCCCTGTGTGCCCAATCCTTTTCTTTGAACCTCTTGATCCTCCATGACAACCAGTTAGGCGGGTGCCACTGTGGTCCCCATGGCTTAGGGCAGGGAGTGGTTCCCCCCAAGGTTACACAGCAAGTGAACCTGACAAACAGGGTTCCCCCAGGTGATCTGGCCCAAGCCAGAGCTTTTGGTTTGTGCTTAACAGAGCTGAGCCTGGGAGTAAGACAGGTTCATTAGGCCTGGTCACTCCTCGGGCTCTTTCCTCGGGGAACCAGGTTATCACGGCTCCTGCAGGGTGGGAGCCTTTAGCAGTGGCTGCTGCAGGACCATGAGCTCGTGTGTTTTCCTATATTTTCTTGCCTCTGGCTTGTCTTGGTGTCCCAGGTGGAGGCTACCAGGCCTCCCCAGTAGATGCAGCCATGAGGATATGCCAGCCAGCTGGGCGTGGAGGTGCACACCTGTAATCCCAGAGGCTCAGGAGGCTGAGGCAGGAGGATTGTGAATTCAAAGCCAGCCCCAGCAACTTAATGACGCCCTGAGCAACTCAGCAAGACCTTGTCTCAAAATGAAAAAAAAAAAAAAAAAAGGGCTGGGGATGTGGCTCTGTGGTTAGTGCCCCTGGGTTCAATCCCTGGTACCAAACAAACAAACAAAAGGATGTCCTGAAGTTCATGGTGGTCCTCTGTGGTGATGTGGTGAAGTGGCAGGTCCTTCCTGAGCATCAGTGGGCTTCCCGGGCACAGAGTACCCTTGCTTGGTTGGACCCTGCTGAGGGGTAGATGGAGAGACCCAGCTAAGGACCTGGGGTAGAGGCAAACTTGAGCAACCAACTCTGATTTGTTCAAGTTCAAGAAAACATTTTGTTAGACTGAGGGCTTCAGGTAAGAACTCGACCTCAGGCCACCCAGGGGTCTCTGGGGCTGCTGCAGATCTGAGCTCTCTCGTGACCACTGTGCTCATGTCCACAGGGCTGCTCAAGATGGGGCATCAGCTGACCCTTCCCCCACCTGTGGTCCAGGGGTTTCCTGAGGAGGAAAGACAGGGATGACAATGAGCACAGGGACAGCGGCAGCCCCAGTGCTGGCCAGATCCTGAGAGTCCCCCTGAAGCCACTTCACATAGCACGCTTACATTCTTGGCACTCATAGAGGTTTCCTGTGAGGAAGGCATCCTCTCACCTTCCTAAGCGGAGTCCCTGCAAGCATCCTCTCCCTATTATAAACCAGTCACATTGCACAACCACGTGGGTCCCTCTGTCCCCTGGCACCCCACCTTGGCCCTCTGAAGGCTTCCTGTCGTCCATGGCGATGAGGACTATTCCTGAGACTGGGAGACCCACTTCCGGCCTGCTGCCTCCTGGTGAGCAACAGGCAAAGGCCTTTCTTATGGACACTGAGACTGGCAGGTGCCAGTGTCATCCTGCTCAGTCACCGTGTGACCTGTGCAGAGACACCCAGCAGGGTGGTGCGTCACATGAAAGCTTGCACTTGGTGACTTTGATGTAGCATCAGGATGTCTGGGTTCCCCTTCTCAATTCAGCTGCCCACAAGCCATAGGCTGACTCAACCTGTGTCTTAATTCTTTATTTCCAGAAGGACAGGGTTGGGCTAGTACTTTTTAGACTCCTTATTGTGAAAATCTGATTAGTTTTAAAACATCTATTTAAAGGTCAAGGAGTTAAGAAAATGCAACAGGATGACTTTGATGGGTGCAGATGTGATAGGGACGGGGAGGCCCCTGACTCCCAATAAGGCATCAACCTGCCCCCCGCCATGGCCCAGGGACCCCTCTTTGGAGAAGCCCCAGCTCTACAAACAACCCAGCTTCAAAACCTTGGGAGCAGATGATCAGACTCTCTGTGGAGTCCAGAGTCAGCTCTGCAGAGAACCCTTTGATGCTGCTTCCTACTGGCCTGTGATTACTTTGCACAGTAGTTGAAAACATGTCCTGGGAACCCAGCGAGATAGCAGAATCCAAGATCAAATGCTGTTCAGCCAGGGAGAAACGGAGTGGAGGGCTGGGCAGACCTACCTGATCCCTCCAAATGCAGTGTGTGTGGATGGGTGACATCGCGAGACTTGTGGCTGGATGGGAGGTGATGTGGGTGTGGATGGTCAGCTGGAGATTGGTGAAGGGTGACATGATTGTGAGTGTGTGACAGAGGATCTGAAGCCCGGAGGCCGCCCTGCACCAAAGTCAGTGCTCCTGGCTGAAGGCCACTCCTAAGCCAGAACAGAGCCAGGGCCGGGTGCCATGGCAGATGTAGTCCCCGCCGAGCACAGCCCAACCACTCCAAAGAACAGTCGAGAACAGGCCTTTGAGGTTTGTTTACTCGGGCTGTGTGCAGAGTCTTGCAAAGGGTTTATTTTTTTTCCACTTGATTTCAAGCCGTTTATTTTCTTTCTTAAGATCTCCAGTTGCTTACAGTAAATCTCATGCCTGATTTCATGTTCTTCTTGGTCTGCTGCTTCCCCCCAACACACATGGATAGAGCCTTCCCCAGGGAGCTCTCACAAGCCCAAGATGCTCAGGGCCCTGGGGGTCATGGCCAGCTCTGAGACAGGACCGGGCAGCCCAACACAGGGGGTGCAGCAACCCCCCGGGGGGGCACCCAGACCTGGCCTACCGTAGACTGATGCTCACGGGTGGCTTGGGCCTTGGTTAAGAAGGTGGGGAAGAAGCTTATGTAGAAGGCCTTCCCCATGCCCCTCGGCCTTCAGTCCAGTGACCACCCCAACTGCCCAAAGGCAATCTGAAAAGTCCACAAAGGATGTTAGCTTGTTATTGGCTGAAGGGTTGGGGGAGGACCCGTGCAGCATCTGCACCATGGTGACTTGCTCTCAAAACTCTTTTGAGAGATTAAAAACAACAGGGACAACCAACCAGTTTCTTTCTTTAAGGAAATAGCCCTAAAATGGATGACAACTATGAGAATTGGTTGCAAAAGAAAGTGAAAGAAACTCGCTTCTTACCAGTGCAACCAGAAAACAAAGCCACTGTTATCAAATACCTGGACTTCAGGAGTGGCTAGATCCAGGAAGTACATACTGTGCCTGGGATTTGTGTCCCTTCTCTATCTCCTCACTATTCTCCCCTGAGTCCCAGCTGTATTCTCAGGAAAGCCTCCTGCATGGGGACTCCAATAACTCCATAGCCTGCCAGGTGACAGGCACCGGATGCCATCACCATGGCTGGGCCTGGGCTGCACCTATCATGGGACTTCTGCAGGAATATGGCCCTAGACTGGCTAGGAACTGGGTGCTTGGAGTCAGGAAATAGAGGTGCAGGAGGTTTCACATGTAGGAAATGTAGGATGTGGGTTTGGAGATGGGCTTGAAAGAGGCCCCACAGGCTCTTTTCAGAAATGGAGGAAAGTGACCACCAAGATTTTCACTCCAGAGTGGAGGGGGTGCTCACCCATTAGAGGCCACCTGGCAGGGGCTGCTGGCTGGGGGTCTGTGGTGTGAGATTTCTTCAGGGGCAGCCATCATTGAGAATCCCCAGTTCTTGTCAGTTCCAGATGTGTTGTGCTGAACAGAAGGGGGTGCTCTGCGGTGTCCTTGGAACCCTGCCTAAGCTTTTCCATTCCCACAAAAATTAGGGTGTCAACAGAGTCCCCCACACCAGGAGCCCTGACTCGCAGGCTTGGTGGCCCTCTCTTGCCCGGTTTTCCCCATCACACATGAGGCTGGATCCAGTAGGCAAGGACCCTTCCTCCCCTGTAATAAACCAGAGGAAAAGGACTTCCTGAGTGAGCTCCAGCCCCATCGTAACAGTGATCCAGGTGATGGGAGGGTCCACGCTAACACTTCCAGCAAAAATGTCCCAGACCAACATGACAGGTGGAGGGGAACCTGTGTGGATGTCTGTCATGGACTGGCAGGCGCCCTCCTCAAGCCTTACTTCCTTCTGCCCCTCTGCCCACAGGTCCCCCATCAGGGGGGCACTATGGACCTTCTTGCCCTGAGCAAAGTGGTGGCTCAGCCAGACACAAGGCCCTCACTGCCACCCTGGGCTTTTGCAGTCTTGTGGCAACCCACAGGACAGGCCTGCAGGCCTAGGACCATCATCCCTCTTTACAGATGTGGGGACATGGAGAAGGGAAGGGTGAGTTAGTGGCACAGCCCTATCACCCCAGTCTAGTGGCTTGGTCTAACACCCTGTGCCAGCATCACCATCACCGGACCGGAAGGGGAGGGGTGATGCCTGCCACTCAGCAGGGTTCGCCCACATAAAATGGAAAATGAGGCCCCCAGTAGGCCTGTACCCGACTGGTGCTAGACCACCTCCTCGACCCCCTTATGATTTCAGCTGGCGGGGTCTGCTCTGAAACAGGCCAACACTGCTGGGCAGGTCCCCAGGCTGCTGAGAGGGCAAGCCACAGCCAGCGAGTGCACCCTGGGCCCAGCTGAGTACAGTCCTTCTCATGGCCCCAGCCCCAGGGCTGTTTGGAGGGGCTCATTCCCACACCTGAGGAGGAACCAAACTCAGGCCACTCTGGGGTTAAGTTGCAGGGCATCTCTTACCTCTGACCACTCACCTAAGGACTATCGCTTCTTGTTCCATGAAGGGTTTAGATGCTTAGATAAGGACAATGGGCCTTGGGAGGAGGGAGATGCAGGAACCTTCTAGAAGGGTTTTCTGGGCCAGATCTGCCTGAAGTGTGCTGGTGGGTGGCTCACTTCCACCTGCCTCCACCCCCCTCCTGGGCCCAGCTTCTGGAATCAGTCTCACGGGGCCTATGAAACCCACAGCCTCTCCTGGGATGGGGGTGGGAAGCTCAGGGTGGGGGTGTCATTTGCTTTGTGCACTTGTGTGCCTCATTCTAGGCTCCAGGGGACCAGACAGATATGACATTACCTGATCTCAAAGTCCTTGCTGTCCCGAAGGACAAGACAGGTGCATGGAGAAGAGATGGCATGGGCTCTTGGGAAAAGGGGGACTAAGGAGAGGAGAGATGAGCATTTCTGTCCCTCCTCTTGATGGAGGAGGAGGCACTAGGCAGGACTCTGAGGGGTGGGCAGCAAGGGTCTCGGCAGGTAGCAAGGACAGAGTGGGCACAAGCCACTGGTGAGGGTTTGCAGAGATTGATTGTGTGAGGTTGGGAGGGGCGGTCCCGGAGTTGGGGAAGATGGCAGGTGTTGAGGGAAGACAGCTTGGGAAGGGCTTTTTGGCCAGTGGCTGTGGAATCTGGGCTGCTCCTCTCTTCCTTCCTCCAGGCACAGTCTCCCACCAAGTTCTCACTGCCTGGACAGGGGGATTGACATTGAGCTCTCCAGCCCTGGAGCTGTCTGCCCTTTGCAAAGCCTTCTCAGGATCTCTTCCAGCAAGCCTCAGGAGTGGCTATTGTTATCTTCGTCAGGGAAAGACACACCCAAGGGCTCAGAGATAGAAAGCAATTTGCCAAGGCCATGCGGCACAGGTGGCAGAGGGGCCAGACACCCAGGTCTTCTGACTCATTGTCCCTTCCCTCTCTGCCTTCCTGGGAAAGCAGTCAATATCCGCTCTCTCCAGACCCTTTTCAGATATTCGCAGCTACATTTCAACCTCTTGGAGGTCTCGATTTATTCTGGGTTCTTGGCTGTGATACGAATAGTTAAGGTTGCAGGAATCATGACCTCTTGGTCATTGTTTTCTTGTTTTCATGTTGTTATCGTAGGAAAAAGGAAGTAACATTTACCAAATGCCAGATGCTTTATATAGTTCATCCCATCCAGTTCTCACAGTGATCTCTAATAGCAGGAGGCGTCCTCATACCCATCAGGCAGGTGGGGACACCAAGGCTCTGAGAAGGGGACAACCTGTAAGTGGCAGCACTCGGGTTTGAGCCCAGGGCTCCCTGCCTTTAGAGCCAGGTTCTCTTGGTCTACCACAGTTGCCCTTTCATAAGCCAGACGCTCCACCTCTGCAGCTGGGTAGGGAAGTGCTGTTGGGGTATAGCCTCTGGGAAGCCAGATTAGCTGATGCAGTGGGACGTAATTGCTCAGGGCTTGATGTCCCAGTGGACAGGTGGAGGCAGGTTGGGTCTTCTGGCTAATTACTGCCTATGAGAAGCTGGATGTCTTAAGATCAGAGTCAGGAACCAGACTCACTTGTTTGCATCCCAGAGGGTCCCCGGGGATCCTTTGCTCTAGGCCTCTGCTTCATCTAAATGAGGACTCAGGCTGAAAAAGAGGTGAGGACTTGCCTGAGGTCACTCGGTCAGGCCAAGGCCGAGCTGCCCACTGACACGCCTTGCGGACATTTGTTTTAGGTGAGTGGCTAGACACTGGCGCCATGCTTCTAGGCCACTTGGGCATATTTTTCTTCTTATTCAGAAACTTGTGTGCCAAATGCCACGTTCACACGGGGAGGCTTTTAGGTGAAGGGACCGGCCAACGGGAGCCATGGGCAGTGGAACCTGGGTGGGGCCTCAGGGCTCCTGGGCCTGCCTGGCGTCTGTCCTTCAGCTTTGTGCCTGCCTCGGGCTGTTCAAGAGTCCCCAGGACTGGCCTCCAGGGGAACTGTGAAAAGGACCCCCCTGCCCACTAGAACTGGGTGGTAAGTCGGTCCCGGGGAAGAGACTGCCGTGGTTTGTGGCTCAGGAGCCCAGAAGGGTAGGAGCCCAGAGCTTGGGGGCCCCTTGCATGGTTTCAGCTTCTGCTCCCAGGATGCGTGGAACCCAGAGGTTCCCCTGAGAAGCCACAGGGGCTGGTGGAGGGAGAAGGTGATGGGCAAGGCCCAGTACTGCCTCCAGCTAAGTAACACCACCCTTCATAAAACAGGCTTCTGCATATAAGATTTCATTTAAAGAAAGGGCTCTGAGTCTAAAATGACATTGGAGCCACTTGTACAGGTGTCGTAGGCCTGCCGTCACAAAGTGCCACCATCTGGGTGGCTTAAGCACAGAAATTGATTTCTTACACCTCCACAGCCTGAAGGCCAAGATCAAAGTGCCAACAGGCTTGGTTCCTACTGAGGCTCCCCTTCCAGGATTGCAGATGGCAACTTCTGACTGTGTCTCAGGTGACCTTTCCTCTATGTGTGCACATCCCAGGGGGATCTCTTTGTGTGTGCAAATTTTCTTAGACACCTTGTCTTATAAGGACACCAGTCCCATTGGATTAGGACCCACCTTAAGAGCCTCATTTTAACTCACTCACCCCTTTAAAGTCTTTATCTCCAGATGCATAAGCTTAGGTATGCTGGGGTGGGGCGGGGACAGGGACTTCAACATATTGGACAGTTCATGCCAGTACACCTCTCATCTTGTCCAAGACTCTGATGTTCCAGAAAGAGAGACTGAGGCCCAGGGGCAAGGGGTTTGTGGCCTTGCAGCAGGCCAGGGCTGGAACTAGGGTCTGGTGCAGATCCTGCCTGCAAGCTGACTGCCCAAGGACTCCTCGCGCTTAGTACGGCAGCAGCTCCCCTGGGGGAGGCCTGAGCATCCACATGTGCCAAAGTTGTAAATCTCCGAAGCCACGAGCCACTCCTTGGCGTCTCTCAAGTGCCCTGATGTGAAATACAGATGTTCCTCTCTTTTAAGATGCAAGCACACGTCTGAATTTCCCATCGTGTTTGCACCTAAGGATGCAATTGCCATTTCCTCCCATTGTCCTTTCTGCTTGTCCCTCTGCTCCCAGCTGACGCAGGCTCTCAAGCCCGCTGGGTGAACACGCGGCTGTGAGCTTATGAAGATCGGACCGCTTCTGAAAACTGCGGGTGGCCTGAGGCCAGCGATGCTTATCGGTCCACCCAGGACTCCTTTGAGGTTATTTTCTTCTCATCAGAAGATGCTTGTATACGCTGAGGAGAACGTTTCCATCAATTCTTCTGCCTGATCTAGCGCCAGCCGAGTTTGGTGCTCCATGAGTCACCCTGGCTGGCTCCCTCCCAGGCCTGCTGGGCTGTCTCTGGTGGGTCAGCCCTGAGGGCCTTCCCAGAGGACCCCACGCCTTTGCGGTCTGCAGTCCCCTATGACGGTGCTCCCAGGCCATCTCATGTGGGCCATAAACCTTCCTCATTTGGCATGGTCACTAAAAACCACAAGAAAGCATTATCTCTGCAAGTATTGTGGAGGCTGAATTTCTGAAGTTTGTCGGGAAAGGATACAGGGCCAGGGTGTCTGTTTTAGTTTTGTGAGCTTATGGCAGACCTTGGATCTAGAGCATAAATTGAGACCAGGTTCCCCTTCTCTTCCACCAAAAAGAAAAATGAGCGGTCTGATTGCTAAACCCTTCCAACCCCTGGTCACCGCGCAGTGCTCTCTCTGGGGTGTGGATAAAGGAAGCGGGCCAGGGCCGGGATACAGTGATGGGTGGTGGTGTGTCCCCCAGGGCCGTGTGCAGTGGTCTGGGAAGCAGGCACTTGGGACTCGCCTGGCCCCCAGAACCCAGCTCTCTGTGCTGCTCAAAAGAGTAATTCCCAATTCCCAGGGGTCCTAGAGGGTTGAAGGTGCATCTGCTGGATGCAGTCGGGAGACGGTAGCTCCTTTACTCTGTGCTGGTTACATGGCTCCGATCACAAGAATGCTTTGTCTCCTGGAGCTATTTAGCTTGAGGTCTTTGCTGCTCCTTTTAGGAATCACGTGCCACAATGGGCTTCCCAGCATGGTGACAAGCTGAGGAGGACTCTGAAGTTCAGGGAGGGCTTTTTGCCTCCTAATGTTCATCACTCACTCCTCATAGGGGACAGGGTCCCAAAGATAGGACACATCCTGAATTGTTCTGTCCCCACTGCTGCTCAGCCCTAAAATTCATTTCTTGTGGTTTGAGGAACTTACTCTGCCAAAGGGGCTTTTCAGTCTATGCCTTTTGGAGAACCCCCTTTTGAGGAAGGAGCCACAGGGGTAGCATGGAGGGGCTCTAGGCTTTGAAAAGAGACTGCCTGGAGGCCCTGGGCCCAGCAGCTCTGGGCAAACCTTTTTATTTTTTCTTTCTTCCTTTTCTGTGGTACCGGGGATTGAACTCAGGGGCCCTTAACCTCTGAGCCACATCCCCAGCCCTTTTTTATATTTTATTTTGAGACAGGGTCTCATTGAGTAGCTTAGGGACTCACTAAGTTGCTGAGGCTAGCCTCAAACTTGCAATCTTCCTGCCTCAGCATCCCGAGCTGCTGGGGTTACAGGCGTGTGCCACCGCACCTGGCAGCCAGCCTCTTTTTGAAGCCCCCATTATCTCCCTGGGTCTTGTGGAATGATGCCTGCGTGGTACTCGGTACGGGAGCTGTAGCACCGTTGTTTTGGAATCTGAGAAGGCTGTATTGGTCTATTTTCTATCGCCAGGAACGCCATCCCGCAGACTGTGGAAGTTTTAATGAGAAGAGGTTTATTTTGATTGATGGTTCTGAAGGTCCAAGGTTGAGGGCCACATCTGATGTCAGCCTCCTTGCTGGCAGAGTCTTGAGGAGGTGCAGGGCATCACGTGGCAAGAGACAGGGAACGTGTGCCTGTCTCTTCAGGTCTCCCTCCTCATATAATCTCCAAGATTCAATTGTGGTGGCTCCACCCCATGACCTTACCTAATCCTCATCTCCTCCCAGAAGCCCAGCCTCTAAATCATAGCTGAATTAAGTCTCTACCCTCTTAATATAAAAGGGAAATTAAAGGTCAACACAGAAACCCACGGGGGACACACTCAAGCCATAACCAAATCATCACAGAGCATTCGAGTCTGTTCCTTCCTCTTCACAGATGGGCGACTGGGGCTCAGAGATGGGAGAGGTTGCCCCCACCCCTACTGTTAATAGCAGTAGTTGGGATGTGAAGGCAGGATGTTGGATTCCCAGCACAAGGGACTTTCTGCTGTATCAGTCTTCTCTCGCCATCCTCTGGTGTGGCCAGAGGCCTGGGGAGGCCAGAATGGAAGTCGTTACCCAGGGAACGGGGTGATTGTGGCTCAAGAAGGCCTGGGTTTGAGCCCAAATTTCTTTGGAGCAGGGGCCACCTCTGTAGACAACGCTGAACACAAGATACGCAGGTTCCCACCCAATCTGGAACCCTCGGCCTGGGGCCTACGGGGAACACCCGATCACCCAGTGAGGTTTGCCCTGGAGGCTTGGGTCAAACAGAGGCTCCTTTCTGTGTTTTCCAGGGTTCGCCAGGACTTTGATGTTCCCACCACCCACCTGATTGGAGCACATGGATACTGCACACAGGTCAGGGGAACTGTGGGGCCCAGGGGCAGCCTGGAGGTGGTTCTTCTTCCTCTATCCGTCTCTCCTTTATCCCTACTGATACCCTCCCAGTGCTTTGGTGTGCCGACCTCTGCTGGGCTTCCTGGTCATGGAGACTTGGAAAGAGAGCTCAGCTTAGCTTCTCTTTGGGGAGTACTTGCTGTGCTGTAATCTGTGTGCTTGGACCCACGCAGAAGAGGTGGGATGGAGATCCAAGTGCTGCCCTGCCCAGAGCCCAGGCCACAGGGAGCAGTGCCCCTGGCATAAGCTGAGGACCCTGGCTCCAGATGGGGAGACAGCAGCAATGACACCCTTTATGTTTCTACAGGGTGTTGTCTTCATGACTACCCTTCCAGCTGCATTTCTACAAAGGGACCCCCAGGAGGTCTTGACGGGGTGCAGGAGAGACCCTGAGCACAGTTGCTTGTCCTGGATCCTCTCAGTCACTCACATGATACCAGGAAAGGAAACAGCTCCAGATCCAGTCATGTGAGCAGGAAGACTGGCAGCTAAATCCCAACCCTAATTTCTATCTGTGCTTTTTTCTGCATGGCGAGGGCTCCCACAGTGGCCACATGGACCACAGGGACCTCTGACTCTCAGTTCACACAGATTCAGCTGGATCTTCCAATCCGGCTGAAGACCCAGTTGTCCTGGGGTCCTGACTCACTCGTGCCCAGCTCTGGAACTGTGCCTGGTCACTATGCAGGTGCAAGCTTGGGGCTATGGTTTGTCAGTCAGCCACAGAGGGATGGGGTTGGCTGTTGTCCTCCTTTCTGGGAGAAGGTCTCAGGGGACAGGCTGCTTGGGGTAGCCCCACTCTCCCTCTGAGTGCTTTTCTACTCCATGGGAACTTCTCTTTGCAGAGGGCAGAGAGTGATGTTGGCCACAGGTGGGTGGCCATCACGTGTTGGCAGAGGATGCCAGACCAGAGTCTGGGGCTGGGTTCAAGGACTGTTTTCTGTTACACTCACCATATGAGCTGGGACATCTTCTTCCCCACCCCAAGCTGCTTAAGCTTTGACGTGCACACGAACCCTCGAGGGTCCTATTGTAGAGCAGGCTTGGATTCAGAGCATCTGGGCTTGGGCCTGAGGCTCTGGATTTCTAATAGGCTGCCCCAGTGCCCATGGAAAGGCAATGCTGCCGGTTCACAGACCACATTTTGAATAGTAAGGAAGTAGATGGGGAGTGGGAGATGCCCAGTGCTCCTTTCTTCCCATCTCAGGAAGGCTTTCTGCTAGGTGGAAGGTTCTGGACACACCCTTGATTAAGGAGCAGGGCCCTTTTTTCCTGTTGAAAACCAGATGGAAAAAACTTGAACCTGCCTGATCAAGGCTGTACCCTTCTGCCCCTGAGGTGCAGTATCTTAGAACAGATATTTCCTCCAAATTCTTTTCTCATTTCCTCTGCTAGGTCACAATGAGGCCCCTTCGTATCTCTGTCCAATGAGGACTCCCTCAGTGGCCATCAACCAAGACCTCTTTTACTGTCACTGGGGCAGGGGTGTTGGTGTTAACAGAGGGATTTATTAACCCCGGACGTTGTTTTCACAATTCAGGGGAAAACACTTTCATAAACTCTGCCATTTAGGAAAGGGCGGCCGTGGCCATTCCCACGAGCAGCGAGAGGGCTGCCTGCCCGCTTGATTCATGGGCGGTGCCAGCCCTGGTGGAGGTGGGTGAGACTGAGACCTGCCTGCCCAAGTGCTGGGGCAGCTTGCTGGACTCCTTCCCCAGGGGGCAGTGGGCCCTTGGAGGCCACCACCCTGCATCTTGAATGCATGTCCAGGCAGGGGCCTTCATGAGTGTAACGAGGGGTGGGGACAACTGAAGGGAAACCAGACAGATGTTCAGAGCCAACAGATGTGGGTGGAGGTTCAGTCCTGGCGCCCACTGTGTGTGACCAGGGCAAGTCCTTCTGCATCTGTGAGCCTCGGTTTCTCCATTTCTAAGAGGAGGTTGGACAAGGAGGCCATTGCATAAAGAAGGTCCCTTCCAGCCACAGTGATCCACCCTGGTGCAGGGGACACAGGCTGAAGGAGACTGCAAGAGAAACAGCGCTCCTGCTGCAGGTCCTAAGGTCATGTGCTTGTTGCCGGGCTGGATTGAGGCATTAGTGATGGGGCCACCGAGTACATAATACCCAAGGCAAGGTGAAGATGGGCTTCCCGCTGCCCCCTGCTTCTGCTCTTCCTGCCCCTGAGACATCTTGCCCTGCCCTCTCACCTCCACTGAGACCTTGCTGTTCCTGGTAGATTCAAATAAGCCTGGAGTGCAGGTGGCCCTGCAGCACTGTTTTATTTATTTATTTATTTATTTATTTTTGTATATTTTTAAATTTAGAGATAGGGTCTCACTGAGTTGCTTAGCGCCTCGCTTTTGCTGAGGCTGGCTTTGAACTCACGATCCTTCTGCCTCAGCCTCCCGAGCTGCTGGGATTAAAGACTTACCCTACCGTGCCTGGCAGTTTCCTGGTTTTACGTATGGCTCTGCTTCTGGAAGATGCTGTTGTTGGGGGAAGCTGGGTGAAGGGCACGAGGAACTCTATGAACTCTTTTTATGACTTCTATTGAGTCTAAAGTTATTTCAAAATCTAAAAGTCTATTTAAAAATTAACATCCCAGAAGTCAGTCTACAAAGCCACTTTTACTCTGTCATGTGGCCTTGTGTCCTGTCCATCTGGGCCCTGGAGTGCTCTACATGCACATTTTTTTAATAGCCCCAGTCACATTCTGTGTCATGCTTCAATCCCATGGGGACACACCTAACCCCCACCCCAGTCTGGACTGAGAATGGAGTCATGTCTTACCCTCCTGAAGTTCTCTCCAATGGTGTGGGTACTAGAACAGGGTCCTGTGTACAGTGGTGCTCAATGAATGCTTAGGGAATAAAAGTTGATGAGTGCCTGAGTCACTTAGATGAGCAAAGATGGCAACTTTCCCTGCAGGGCCTGCCTCTGATTTCCATCTCTCTCTCCTTGCTTGCTTTCCTTCTCCACCCCCACCCCCTTTTTTTTTTCCTTTTTCCTAGTCTCCCCTCCACAGCTGATTCAGAGACTTGACGTGGCTTCCCCTTCTCATCAACAGGAACTTGTCAATCTGCTCCTGACTGGGAGAGCCGTGTCCAATGTTTTCAACGACGTGGTGGAGCTGGATTCTGGGAACGGGAACATCACCCTCCTCCGGGGCATTACAGCACGTAGCGATATTGGCTTCTTGTCCCTCTTTGAGCACTACAACGTGTGCCAGGTACCCACACACTCATGTTCTCCAGACCCTGGGGAGCCTCGCTCCCTAGAACTGACAAGAAAAGAGCTCAATGGCAGGGAAGGAAAGCAGGACTGCCCTTCCCAGAGTGGCTGGAATTCAGGTCCAGCCTGAGTCACCAAGGATCTGGGAAGACGTGCAGTTTCCCTGCTGTCCAGTAAAGCACGCAATTCAGACCCAAAGCCAGTTGATGCTGAGTTCTGAGGAAGACTGTCTGGAAAGTACCTCTAGGAATTTATAGTGTGATTGTGGGTTGGCCTTGGCTGCCTCTGGGCCGTGTGTGTGTGTGTGTGTGCGTGTGTGTGTGTGTGTTTATGCGTGTGCACATGCACCATAGGAATGGGGGATAGGAACTTGAGGTCTGAGGCCTTGTATTACTTTCTTAGGGTTGTCACAACAAGATGCCACAAACTGGGTGGCCGAAGCAACAGAAATTCATTCTCTTACAGTTCTGGATGCCGTAGGCCTGAGATCAAGGTGTCTGCAGAGCAGGGCTCCCTCTGAAACCCAAAGGGAGACTTGAACCTTGTCTCTTGAAGTTTGGGGTGTTTTTTTGGCAATCCTTGGTGTTCCTTGGCTTACAGATGAATCACCTCAGTCCCTGACTCTGCTGTTCCACAGTGGCTTTCTCCCTGTGTGTCTAAGATTCTCCTAAGGACCTCAGTTGGATTAAGGGCCTACCCTCCTATAGGAGAACCTCATCTTAACTAATCCCATTGGCAGTGATGCTATATGCAAATAAAATCCCATTCAGAGGTCTCAAGTATCTTCTGGGGAACACTATTCAACCTCTAAGAGGCCTCACTGGGTCTCCCTGCCTCCTATCTCACTGAAGCCAGGGTCTCAGGTGCAGTTGGACAGTGTGTGATGACTGTACCCTCCAGGGAATGTGGACAGGGGCTGAGGAGGGCTGGCCGGGGGTTCACTGACCCTACCTGCTTGTCCCAGCTGCCATATAACCTTCTTTGAGCCCTGCTTTTCGTGACTGTTCTGTGGTGGATTATATGGGAGCATTGTCCTGAGGGTGGCAGGAGCTCTGCCTCTGCCTGCAGGTTCTTGGAGGGCTGAGCTAGGTCTCATGCATCATGTGTCCCAGAACCAGGACACAGAGACCCTCCTGATGGGAGCATCTGGAGAATGCTGGGAGGATGGATTTACCAGGTGGGAGGGGACCAGATTTTCATCCCACCCCCCTGCATAGCCACAGGTTCAGGTGTGCTGTCCCTTACTAATGAACCACGTGGTGCCACACTCTCCCCTTTCTGGGTGACATTCCCCAGCTCACAGAATGCAGAATTGTGGGATCAACCAAAGGCTGGGGGGAGAGCAAGGTGGCTCCTCCTGATTGTGCTGGTGTCGGGAGGGAGGCCAGGAATGTGGCCACGCGGCTAGTGAGGAGTGCCAGGGTGCAGGAGCATCAGACCCCGAGTGGACTCCCAAAATCTTCAGCCTGAAACTCTAAGAAAAGTGACCTTGGCCAGACTTGTGGACTCTCACCACAAGTCCTCATTTCATTCTTGCTGCTAGGGTGTTGGTTAAAAAATAAACTGCTTTCTTTGGGTCAATGGAGGGTAATTGATGGGACTCTCAGCCAAGATCATCCTTCCCCTACAAAATGGCGGAAGACATCCAGGCCCTCCAGCTCCCTTCCCTTTTTGGATTCCTAGGATCCACATAGACCCTTTGTTGTCCTTCCCTTGGCTGAGACTGGGAGTTTCATCTCCCTGCGTGAGAGGGTGTCTGGCAGACGTTGCTCAAGTCTGTCTGTGTGCGCCCTGGTCCAGCCACCAGTGCTGCTGGTCTGATACTGGTGACAGTCCGGCTGACTTCAGCTCCTGTCCCCACTCTTCCCAATCCTGTCCTTTTACGGAAGCCAGCGTGTCCTTTAAAAACATAGATCCAATCGTCTCGTTCCTTTCTCAACACTCTACCTCGGTTTCCCAATCCTCTGAGAATGTTATGAGCTCACTGTGTCCCCCTAAAACTGCCTAGTGAAATCCTCACCCCCAGGACCTTGGAATGTAACTGTCGGTGGAGACCGGGATGCAAGGCAGTGATTAAGTTAGAATGCGGTTCCTAGGATGGCCCTAATCCAAACGACGGGTGTCATCATAGGCAGAAGGGACTAGGACACTGAGGGAAGGCCTTGCAGAGACACAGGGAGAAGACAGCCATCTATGAGCCAAGGCAAGAGGCCTCCAGATCTAACTCAAATACCTCCTCCATCAGACTTCAGCCTCCTGAACTTGGAGAGAATAAATGTCCATTGCTGAAGCCGCCCCGTCTATGGTATTTGTTAGCCCAAGCTAACTGATACAGGGACTAAAATCCCAACATTCCCATGACCCTCACAGCCTATCCCTGCCTTCCTCTCACCTCACCCCATCGAACTCTGTCCCATGGGCACGGGCTTAGGCCACACTGCCCACCACCATCCCTGCTTCCTGGGTTCCTTCCTTCCCATTTCTGGGCCTTTGCACCTACTCTACCTTGCACCTGTCTTGCTTTTTCTGCTCTTCAAGTTTTTGGATTAAAAGTTACTTCCTAAAAGGAAGGGCTTTCCTTCCTTCAGCCTCACTCTGCCTGAATCAGGGTGTCTTCTCGTGCCCCCCACTCCGTGCACCTCTTGCCACTGTCATTCTCCATATCTCATTGCTTTTAGGAGGTAAACGTTCCCCATGTTAAGCATTTCTGAAATGATAATGTATTATTGCAATTGACAGCGTGCCAAGTGTGGTCAGCTTTCTGTCTTTCTTAGTGACACAAAAAACTGTGGCAATGCCGAGCATGGTGGCACACACCTGAAATCCCAGCGGCTCAGGAGGCTGAGGCAGGAGGATCACGAGTTCAAAGCCAGCCTCGGCAACTTAACAAGGCCCTAAGAAACTCAGTGAGACCCTGTCTCTACATAAAATATTTTTAAAAAGGGTTGGGGATGTGGCTAAGTGGTTAAATGCCCCTAGGTTCAATCCCTGGTACCAAAAAAAAAAAAAAAAAAGAAAAGAAAAGAAAGAAAGAAAGAAAGAAAATAAAAGTGGCCAATCTGGTGGAGTCATAGATTCAACGAGGTATATAGCACAAGCTCATTGTGGGTTAGATTATTTGATTCCTCTCTGTTATCCCCCTTAATCTGGTCAGTTCCACAAGGACAGGATTGTTCTTGTTTCCTTCCATGCTGTGTCCCCACTGCATAGCACAGTGCTGGGGATGAAAGTGTAGATCACAATGAGCAAGTGTCGCCCTTATGGACACAATGGTTATCCCTGCAGCCCACCTGGCTGTTGGTCACTCACAGCTTCTGCAGATTAAGACTTACCATTTGAAAGCAATCTCTGACTGTGCGCAGGCCCCTCCAGGGGGAAGACTGGACTATGCCGTGGGGAGTGTGGCCCCTTGCCCCAGCCTTTGGTTCCCTAAGAATGAGAAGGAAGCAGATTTCATCTCTGGAAAATGTTACCCACTTGGAAGGGACCTCCTGAATGAGAAAACTCATTGACAAACTCTTACCCTTAACCTTTTGACAATTATTTATTTGTGGCCAGCTGCCCTGGTGTCCTCAGTTGGAAAATTCAGCGGGGCTGATTGTGCAAGGGCCTGCTCCCTGCTTGGCTCGGGGCTCTTTTCCTGCCAGGAGGGAGCGCTGGATCCTGTCTTCCAGGCTCCCTGTTTGCGGGCAGTGCCAACTTTGGAAAACAGGACAGAAACCGAGTTGGTAGAGGGATTTGTGATTTCAGACATCTAATTCCCCCACACCCCACAAGGAGCAAGCCCTGAAGTCACTTGAGGGCCCAGTTGGTGAGGGGGGAAGGGATACTTGGACAATAAGAAAGTGAGGAGCACATTGTGAAAGATGGCCCTCCTGCCCTCTGGAGGAAGCCACTTTAATGGACAAGTCTCACTGGGACATTCTGAGCATGGCTTCTCTGCCCCTGCCACCTCTAGCCCAGAGTCACCTCTGAGTAGGGGCTGCCCAGCCACTCTTCTGTGTCAGGCCCTGGAGAAATTATGCCTTTCTCTTCACTGGAAAAATAATTCCCATTCTTTCCTTAATCCACAGGCAGCGGCTGTAAATACCTGAGCATGCAAACATCTCCCTGGGGCCCGTGGGGATTAGGCCTGAACCAGCCTGGACCGTGGCGTACACATGGAGGAATGAACCCGGGCCCCTGGTGGGGAAAGGCGCTGCCCAGGGGACTCACAGGGAACAGGGAGAGAGCTTGAGGGGCAAAGCTGACCAGGCCCTTGGGGGCCTCTCCCCTTTGCAGGGAAAATGGTGGCATTGCGTTGCAGGACCTGCTGCCTGCTCTGTTTTCTCTGCCATGAGATTCCCTGGCTTGGAACTTTTTAGAGAATCCCTCACCTGAAGGAAGTTTCCACTCCTTATTCTGGAACTAACCCAACCTCATCTTTCTTGCTCCTGTACTGAAGCAAGGAAGTGTCCCCCCTGTACCTCCGGTTTCTCTGGCCGTTCGTTCTTGGCATCGCCCACAGACTGATCACCCAGCCCCTTCCCTCCCGACTCCTGCGGCTCCCAGTTCTTCCTGTCTTTGAGGCACAGTTCGAGTTCAAGTCCCATCTTGCTCAGAAGAACCCTCGTTCATCAAACCACTCACACCTGGGCCCTTGCTGCTAGGGTATCATCTGGCAGGCTGGTGGGTGGGTGAGGCATCACGAGGCAGGGGATGCACTGTGGTGCTGTGGCCCAGGAATCTGGTTGCCAGGTGATGGGCCCCTGGGATCTGCAAGGAGGAAGTGATCACTGCCCCCTGATTGGGTAGTTTGGGTGATACAGGCTCTCCAAGGAGAAGAGAGCTGTAGATGATGGATAGAGAATGTGAAGGCATGGGGGCTTGGTTAGCAAGAGAAGCCTGGCAAGAATTGGTTAGGAAGTCATTGCCATGGTCCAGTGAGGCAGGGGAGTGGACCTGGAGAGGAGAGGTGGGAGCGAGGGAACTAAAAGATGCAGCATGGGCATCACCCTGAACTACTGGACATGGGGGGGGGCGAGGAAGGGATGATGCCCCTGTTTCAGGTCTGTGAGCCGCCATGCTGGGGGGTGGGGCAGCTCTGGGCAACTGACCAGTGGTGCTACTAGCAGGAATGGCTCCCAGCAGAGCACACATACAGGATTGGGCCTCTCTGAGGTCCATCCTGCCCTGGTTTGGATTAAGAAGCCCCAGCTCCTCTCTCTGGGGATGGCAGGTTCCATCAGGCCTCTCCCTTCTCCAGGTTGGCTGCTTCCTGAAGACCCCACGGTTCCCCATCTGGGTAGTGTGCAGCGAGAGCCACTTCAGCGTCCTCTTCAGCCTGCAGATGGAGCTCCTGTCTGACTGGAAGGCCGAGCGGCACTTTGACCTGTACTATTATGACGGCCTGGCCAACCAGCAGGAGCAGATCCGGCTGACCATCGGTGCGACACCCCCCAACCTGTACCCTAAAGGAGCTTCAAGACCCCTCACAGACACCAGACTTCACATCCCCCCTCAGGATGCTCGAGGACAGTGTAGACTTGGGTGCCAGGACTGGGTGATCAGAGAACAGATCTTAGCAGGGCCCCTCCAGCTGGAGGGATCCAGGGATGACCTTGACCCTTGATAGCATCAAGCATGTAAGGTGAAGTGGAGGCCACATGGGAAGAGCCCCAAACACTTTGCTGACAAGTCTGGATTTATTCTTCAGGCAAGAGGGAGCCATAGGAGGTTTTGTTTGTTTGTTTTTTTTTTGTTTTGTTTTGTTTTTAAGGGAGAGAGAGAATATGAATCTTTCTTTGTAGATGGCTACAACACAATGCCTTTATTTTTATGTGGTGCTGAGAATCGAACCTGGGTCCTGCCCGTCCTAGGCGAGCGCTCTACCGCTGAGCCACAATTCCAGCCCCCATAGGAGGTTTTAGAGCAGGGCATGATTGGATCAGATGTATTTTTATTAAGAAGATTTTGGTAGCTGAAGTAAGGCACAAAACTGGGATAGAGACTGGACAATGAGAGGCCTGTGAGTTGTCCAGGTAAGAATTTAGGGCCAGCCATGAAGGTGGATCCAGTTGGAATGGAGATGAAGGCATAGGTACTCAGAGGGTCAGGTCCCAAGAAAGTTGTCAACGCTGACCACAGGTTAAATGCAGAGCCCTGGAGTGACATGACTATGCCTCTCTTTCTCCCTCCTCCCCAGATACCACCCAGACCAGCCCCGAGGACAGCCACAATGACTTTGTCCCTCCCCTGGAGCTCTGCATCAGAACCAAGTGAGTCGGGCATGGCTCTGCCTTTTGAGCCTCTTCCTGAATGACCGGGAGGTGTGGTGGTTGGGTGCGTCAGGCCTGCAGGAAAGGAGGAAGGATTTCCAGATGGTTCCAGGCCAGAGGACTGGGGTAGGTGAGACCACTGCAGGCTGGAGAGACCCAGTGTTCTGGGGCTCAGGCGTAACCAGATGTCTTCCCTTGTCACCATGGCCCAAGTGGAGACATAAGTGACTTGCACGTCCCCATGGTGGGATTCCAGAGCCTCCCTTGAGCAGCCACTTGGCCTGACGAGTGCTGTCAGGCCTGAAGGAGGAGGGAGAGCTGTTCACTGGGCTGGAGCTGGAGGCTGAATCCAAAGTGGAAGGGGGGATGGCAGGGGCTGGTCCAGGCAGGGTGTGGCAGGAGGTGGCCTGGAGCAGGAGCACCCTCTGCTCCAGGAGGGGGTGGAGAGACAGCCTTGGCCACCATGAACACTGAGCAGAGGTGCTCCTAGCTCAGAGGCAACTAAACTAGGGACTCCTCCACCCAGCCCTCCTGCATTTAAGGGGAGGGGAGGGGAAGGCCTAGTTCATGGGGCCCGGTGGAGGCCATGTTCCCTTCCCTCATGAGTTCTCTGAGGGGCCCCAGGGCTGGGGCAGTGCTCTGGAGGGGCCCATGGGTTGTAGCTGTGGGGAACCCCCAGCTCTCTGTGGGTGGCAGGCCCTTGTCAAAGCCTGGGGGTAATGACAGGAGGCCTCAGTGTGCAGAGGGGAGAGCAGCTGGGAGGGAGGAGGTGTGGACGCTAGCTAGGTCCTTCTTCTAGGGAAGCAGCAGACACTGCAGTGGTGATGAGGTCTGGAGCCAGGCTGCCTGGGTCGGACCCCTGGCTCTGCAGCTTGCCGGAGGGGCGCTGTTGACTTCACCTCTCTGTACCTTGCTTTGTCCTCTGTCACATCACTAATGCCCTCTAACGTTCACTCTCAATAGGATTGTCTTAGCCACTCATGATTCAGTGTGGCCTCACGTGGAAACTCCGTTTTCCTGTGACATTGGGGGTGGGGGGTGAGGACACCACCCAGGCCCTGAGCTTCTGACTGCCTGAGGTCCCGATGGCACACCTGCAGCCCAGGGTCTCCGCCCACCTGTGAGAAAGAGAGAGAATGCCACGTGCTCAGGGGAAGTCAGGAAGGGGAAGTGGGAGGGATGCCCCCGTCCATCTGTCCGCTGGTGCCCGTCCCCCACTGGGCCAGGGACACAGCATTCTTACAGGGTCATGTGCCGGAGCTTCTTTCATCAGAGGATTAAGGGCGCACGCAGGTCACTGTCCTTTCATGTACAAAGCCACTCATTCAGGGTGATGAGAGAAGGGGAAAGGAGATGACCCTGGCCTGGGCACCTTGTACAGAACAGCACAGGAGGCCACAGAACACTCTTCCTGCAGGGGGGACTCAGGGTTCAAATTGCATCCTGGTCATAGCCTCTGCCACCTCCGGACTCTTGGGGCCATTGATGGAGCCTCCATCTGACTGTGTCTCTCTACCCCTCCCATGGCACACCAGCCCCTCCATTGCCTTTCTGGGAAGTAACTCTTCTTTTGCCAAAGGCCGTTCCACTACGTGACCACCTGAGTACCCCCCAGTATGGGCCCTGATTGGATTTCTTAGGCTCAGCCCTAATTGGTATTCATTTGAGAATGACTCGGGGTGGTGCCTGTCCCAGATGAAAGGTGGCATGATGTGGAGCTCAGGCCAAGCTCAGAGGATGGGCATGGGCCTTTTCTGTCACCTGCCTCTCTCCTAGGACTTCTTCCCTTCCCACACCAAACTCACCATTGCCCTGTCCCGGTTGACAGATGGGGAAGTTGGAGAGGCTGCTAGCATCAGGGAGTGAGCCTGGGCCTGGGAATGGATGGTTCAGGCTGCAGCTTGGCTCTGCCCTCACCTCTGCTCACAGTCATGGGCTTGGACAAGGTAGAGCTTGGCATCTCTTCCAGAAATGTTTACCAATTCGCATCACAGAGGCAAAATAACCCTATTTATGTAGCACAGAGTTAGGGACACCAGGTCTGGAGACTCTAGTTGTTCCAGACCCCACCCAGCTCCAGGGTGGAACCTAATATCCATTGATGACTCTCCAATTGGAAAGTCTTGCTCCTGAGCAAGGTCTTCAAGCTTCAGAGTCAGCAGAATTCTCTGGAGAATGAGTAAAAACACAGATCTCTGGGCCCTCCAGTGTCTGGCTTGCATGACATACTAGGCCAGGGGAACCTTCTTCCCAATACCAGTTTTCTTCCTGTTTTACGTCCCCATTGTGACCCGCCATGATGGATCCACTGGGCCATGATGAGATCTTTCCTTTTTTTTCCTAGTAATTCCTAGAAAATTTCCTAGTAATTCCTAGAAACACTGAGTGGTGAGTGAAGAGTGGGTTCCTGGGTCCCCTGCCCCTCTACCCATCAGATAACATGCTGCTATGATGGAAGACAGCAGGCTGGGTCTTCTGGAATCTTATTCCGAAGGGGTATATTACAAAGCCTTTGAGTTTTGTTTTCATCCCAGATTCTCAAATTGCTCAAAGGAGAAATTGGGGAAAGTGTCTCCTATGTCACTGTGAGGACCTGCTGGAATGGGTCTTGTCTTTGGGGCTGGCTGGAGGGACTCCTGCTGCCTGTAGGCAAACCCACCCCACAAAGTGGGTATACGTGGTGCCATGCTTTTGCTCAGTATCTCTAAGGCCAGCATCTGAAAGCTCATGGCTGTCCTATCTGTCCTGCTGATGGGTTGGGTAGACAGACAGACCACCTGGTGGGCCGATAGGTTCCTCCTCCTGTTACTTCAGCCCTGGGAACCTCTAGGTTGGAAGAAATGGCTGGATAAGAATTGATTCCTGCTCTTGGAGGATTCATAGTTAAATGGAAGTTAAGTTCAACATCAGTTCTGCTCTAATCCAGAGGAAGATGCACCACCCACTCTTAAACCCAGCTCTGCTGCCCTGCAAAAAGCCCCGACTCACAAATGACCCAAAAGAATACATCACCCAGCTGGCCATCTAGCAACTTCCTGGAATCTACAGAAATGTCCTTGGATACCCTCTGATATAGACAGAGAAGTGGGGTCTCCAGAATGGAGGTCTGTGTCCCAGCCACACTTCAATCATGAACAACTCAGTGTCCCAGCCCAGTGGAAGGTCACTGAGCGGGCAGTGTGTCCTCCCACCACCTGGCTCTGTTGCCATGGAGACATTGCACAAGCCCAGACTGCTGTGTTTGCCTTCGGAGAAGAGCATCCTAATTAGAACCATCCCTGGGTTCCCATGCTGTCGCTGCTCTTTGGCATGATGCATGTCTCCACCTCAGAAAGTCTCGTTATCTTTGCTGTGTCTGGAATGTGGGACATTGCTGTCCCCTCCACCTGCTGTTCTCCAACCATGACAGCAAACCTGACTCATTTAGGGTCATTTCCAAACAAGACAACACGGTGACCTCTCTCATGCTTCCATCCTCTCTGGAGTGAGAGAAAATGAAATAATTGTCAGCTGTCCAGAGAGAAAAGGAAAGAACTCACAACTGGGCTGGGGCTGGAGCCCACATGTGTCTCTCTGGAGGCTCAGACATGAAATTGAAAATGGAATTGCAGCTGGAATCCATGCCCTTGAGGGCCTGGGGCAGAGCACCCACCTCCGTCAGTGGCCCCTCCACCCACTGAGGAGCCCTGGCTTCTATCTTCATGGTGACACCCTTGCCTGAGTCCCTGTTCACAGCACCTCTAACCCATAGGAGGGACACTCCCTGGGGTTCCCACTGCTCCATTGTCACACCAAGTACCATCTGATACCCTGCTGCCTGCACATATCCACCCTGCCCTGTTTCCTGGCCTCAGTTTTCCCACCTGTCAGTCATGTCAGAATCCCTTCCCGGAGCTGTTATGAGGTTGAGGGAAGAACTCTAGAAGCAGTCCCTCTCCTTTGGAGACCACAAGGGGCTCTGCACATGTCAGGGAGGCAGAAAGATCAGGTAGTGGTAAGTAGGGCAAGGACCTGGGAAGAGGCGAGAGCAGGGGACAAGGGAGTTGGCAGTGGGCCGTGGGTAGGGTTTTGTGAGCACTTAGATCAAAGGGAAGGAGAGTGAAGTGAATGAAGACCCAGGTTCCCTGGTGGGTGCCGTGGGGGGCAGTGGGCTGCAGAGCAGGTGTCCAAGAGGAACAGCGGGTATGGATGGGGCATCCTTGTGCCATAGTAGCCCTGGGATGGGGGAGACCAGCTCTGTCCTGGGTCTGATCCTGGGGAAAAGGGGTCCCCAGGTAACCTGGCAGCCAGAGGAATTCTCAATTTGATCCTGCAAGGGAGCAGGTTGGGGAGGAGGATGGCCGTTCCAGGCAGAGGGTGGAGCGTAGGCCAAGGTTCACAGGTGAGCAATAGCCCAAGTAGCTCATTCTAGAACCTTCTTTGGTTTCAAATGGCTAAAGCACAGGAATATAAACTTGCACACAGGCCTTGTATCTCCATCAGTCAGGAGCTTTGAAAGCAGGCCTGCTCTCTCCTTGTGGATCTTATTAGGTATCTTTCCCCCAGTGAAATCCATCAGTTTTATCAATACTGAGAATCTGTGAGGGCAGGTAACGAATCCTCTGTTTGGAGGATTAACCCTGGGAAGGAAAGGGCCTCATTTGTAGCCACGATATGACCCTCTCTGTGATGCTGGGTCCACCTAAGCTCCAGGGACCGTGACATTTCCACCAAACTCAACCTTGAAGCAGGTGGTCCTCAACAGAGTGATTTGGCAAAGTTTGGGGGTGTTTTTGTAGTTGTCACATCCAGGGACAATGCATGGACTGATCCCCACAATAAAGAATTGTCCAGCTCAGATGCTCAAAGTGCCGAGGTTGAGAAACCCTGCTCTAAGCTGTCATGCTGTCAGCCACCTCCAGAATTAGCGCTGGTGAGCGAGCCCTGGCTCTGATTCTGCCTCTTCCGCTGTGCGCGCAGACTCCTTTCCTCCCCCTTCTCCATCATCCCTGATTGCTGTTGGTTGCATAGGAAGAGCTTTTCTTCCTTGTCCTTGTCATTGATTCACAGACATTCAGAACAACATCTGCCGTATCTCAGCCCTTTCAATTTTTAAAGACGTCTTTGATTTTCCGCTATCATTGCAAACTGCTTCTCTCTAGTGCTATTTCCTGCCTTTACACCTGTTGGCTAGGCTGGGAAGATTAGTTACCTCTGTAAACAGTCTCAAAACCAAATACAAATCCAACAGTCTGACAGTCAGGCTTAGTGACTGATGTGACATGAATGTTTTCTAGGGGTAGATAAGTATAACTCACCCTGCAGTCATACTTATAACTGCACATTTTGCCAAGATCCAAGAGGTTTAAGGACTCTTGGGAGGAACTTGGGTTTGCCTGCAGAGTGGGTAGGGATGGAGGGCGATATCAGTGAGGACCCTGAGGACAAGGCTGAAGGCAAGAATGTCATTCTCCTTTCTGCGTCCCTTCTGTCACCCTCTGGGGATCTAGATTCAGGAGTGTTCCTAGAGCCTGAGTCTTCTATGCTTACTTACAAATCTTAATTGAACAATAAAAGCTTTCTAATGATATACTTCAAAACTGCAAAGACAATCAACAGGAACAGTTGAACAACTGAACGTCTCAAATAGCAGGGTGGAATCCATTAAACCCTGCATTATGTTGCTGTAGATGGCTGAAGTACCATTAAAACAGATGTAAGAGATCAGCCCAGTCCTCAGGAACCTGAGGATCAGCATGAAGCCTTCCCTGGCTGTCTTACCTCTGGTACCTGCTCAGTTGTGCAAGTCAGAGCAGTGGCCATTGTCCCTGCTAGGTGGACTCATATTAACTCCCCTGGAACATCATCAGACTCCAACCCCAGGTAGCACCAGCAGCAGGCATTTACCACCCAGAAGCAGTCTCACTTTTCCAAGCCATGTCAAGTTGTCTCCAAATACAGTCCCAGGGTCTCTTCTTCAGGCAGTGAAGATGAATGCTCTGATGCATAGCTCAGCCCCAAAGTACCTGATAGATTCCTCTGGATCTGTCTGACACGTGCAGAAGCTCAAGAACTAGTCTAAAGCACCTGGAGACCACACAGTCTCTTAATTCTGCCTGAGAAAGAAAAGAGAAGGGAATTCAATGGAAGACTAGGTTATGTGATAAAGATGGAGGATGTTGAGTCTATGATGAATCATTACTAATAGTCATTCTTTGGTGTCTACAGAGGTTCAGTTCCAGGACCCCTTGAGGATACCAAAATCAAAGGATGCTGGAGTCCTTTCTAAAAACTGATAAAGTATTTGTATACACATCCTCCTGTATCCTTTAAATCATCTTTAGGTGACTTATAATACTAATACAATGTTAATGCCATTTATATAGTTGTCATATTGTACTGTTTATGTATTAATTAAAAGATAAAGAAAGGTTTGTACATGCAAGGAAAAATGCAGTTTCCTTCCTTCCTTCCTTCCTTCCTTCCTTTCTTCCTTCCTTCCTTCCTTCCTTTCCTCCTCCTCCTCCTCCTTCTTCTTTTATTTAGGTACCAGGAATTGAACCCAGGAGCACTTAACCACTGAGCCACAACGTCAGCCCTTTTTATTTTTCATTTTGAGACAGAATAATTCTAACTTGTTTAGGATCTTGCTAAGTTGCTGAGGCTGGCTTTTGAACTTGGGATCCTCCTGCCTCAGCCTCCCAAACCACTGTGATTACAGGCATGTGCCAGCTGTTTTTTTCTTTCTTTTTTTTCTTTTTCTTCCCTCTTCTTCCACTCCTCCTCCTCCTCCTCCTCTTCTTCTCCTCCTTCTTCTTCTCTTTCCCACCCCTTCTCCTCTTTCTTTGATCCTGGTTGGTTGAATCTGCGGATATGGAAACTGTGGATGAAGAAGACAACTGCACTGTCCCCGCCCAGTGCTCTCAGGCATTCTGTTGGGAAACACAACAGTGTGACAGTGTTACTTAGAGAGAACCTGCTTGCTCCCTGACTGCAGTTTCATTCTTAGGGACACTAAACTGCTGGCAGCTAAACTTTTCCAGGCAGGTATACAATTTCATAATTTCAGTAAGAGAGATGGCTTTCCTTTCTTCCTTCTCCATGGTGGTTAGGATTTTTACTTTAATCCTGATAGCTAGTTCTGCACAGGTGCCTCTACTGGGCCACTATTCAGCACCACTAGAAAGCAGCTGGGTCCAGATGTACACAGATCACTTACATCAGCTGAGGCCAGAGTGCCAGGCACCAAGTCACTCCTGTAGCAGGAATGAATGAGTCACCTGCCCTCTGTCTTCTTCATCACTCCCCAAGGTCCTGGGTGTATTTTAGGTTTTGAAAGCAACATTTCAGCTCCTTCCCCAAGATCTACACTTTAGAAAGCATTTATAAATCCCAGTCTCCCACTTGGAAGCCCAGCACTGCTGTGGAGCTATGCAACCTTGGTGGCCTGGTTCATACAGTCTTAGGTTCTGCATATATAGAAAATACCCAAAACCAGACTGACATAAATTCTCCATCTGCTGGAAATATGATTCTTCTTGAGTTATTTCAGAAGATCAGCATCACGAATTAAAATCAAGTGTTAGGAAATTTTATTCTCTCCTCTATAATAATTTTTATGTTGGAACTGAACTACTATTAACTTGTTTATCACCCTGGACTCTAGTTTAATTCTACTTGGTGCTTCTTAGGCTTCATAAAGCACATTTAAAAAAAAAATCTGTTATGTTCCTGTGGTGCTCCTCACCCTTCCCAAGCTTCCTGTGGCTCTTAGAGGAACTTCCAGAATCCTTACAAGGCTCTGCTGGGTCCCCGGTCCCCTCTTAGACCTCTCTCCCATCTCTCTGGGTTTCGGTCACTGGGACCCTCCTGTACTTTGGACATCCCAGGCTACCTCCATATCTAAGTCTGCACAGGTGCCTCTACTGGGTCACCATCTGGCACCACTGGAAAGCAGCTGGGTCCAGATGTGCACGGATCACATCAGCAGAGGCCAGAGTGCCAGGCACCAAGTCAGCCGTAGCAGGAATGAATGAGTCACTTGCCCTCTGTCTTTTCCATTGCTCCCCAGGGTCCCAGGTGTATGGGTGTATGTGTGCTTTGTAAAGGTATGGGGGGTGCCGGCCGTAGCACACCCCTGTAATCCCAATGGCTTGCCTATAATCCCAGTGGCTCGGGAGGCTGAGGCAGGAGGATCACGGGTTCAAAGCCAGCCTCAGCAACAAGGAGGCACTAAGCAACTCAGTGAGACCCTGTCTCTAAATAAAATACAAAAAAGGGCTGCGGATGTGGCTCAGTGGTCAAGTGCCTCTGAGTTCAATCCCCAGTATCCCGCCCCCCCAAAAAAAAGAACCCAGTAAGGGTATATGGGCTGTGCGTGAGTGTGGAGGGGCGAGGTGGGCAGGGTGGAACTGGAAGTTCTGAAAGCCTCTAAGACAAAACAGGACAGGGCTCCTGCCAGGGGCCCTGCATCTCTAACTCTCTTTCTCTGATTGATCCGTCTGTAGGTGGAAGGGGGCATCCGTGGACTGGAACGGCTCAGAGCCCATCCTGTGACCCTTGGATGCATCTAAATCCTGTGGCTCCACTGCTCATCACTGGGGTGACTCCTGAGACCTACCTGGGCCTCAGCGGCAAGTCTCTGAGAAGAGCGTCACCCCCACCCAGGCCAGCATGGCTATGGAAGCCTACAGGGCCTCTTGCCCCTTCTGTGAAGGGCTGCCCAGGACTGTGAGACAGGACAGTGTGCTGCTGAGTTACCTCCCAGCTGACTGTGACTGCCAAGGACAGGAAGGAGGCCACCAGTGGCTCCGCTGCCTTTTCACTCCTCTCTGGTTTCCCACTGGGTCACCCCTTGCCAAGGCCTCTGATGAGGGTGGCTCTGGGGACCCTGGTTATTTCTGGTAATTGGTTTTCTATAAAGCAAGTATCCAGCCCATGCAGAGGGCCAAGACTCCTCTATTCTGTGCGTGTGAAGGGAGCACAAGGTCGGGCTGTGATCCTCATGGGGATGGGAGGGAATGGTGGAGGCCCTCCTGGGTATCGTCTCCTATCAGAATTCTCTAGGATGGGCAATGCCCTCTGCTCCAAGCTGTCCAGTCTGCTCTCTCCTGTCTTCCTCTTCATCAACACAGGTCCAAGGCATCAGGCTACATAGACTGTGCTGCCAGGAACGGCCTAGACCCCAGGGACCCCATTCCAGGGCATATCTAGATAGTCCAAGAGGCTCCATGAGGATGGGTGGGCCTGGGGAGGCTGGGCCTGGTCTAGTGGATGTGGGAAAAAGAGCTGTCCAGGGAGGGGTCCGTGGAGCTAATGGGATGGGGACACTCAGAGGAACCGGGTGTGGTCCCCTATGTGGCTATAGGGAAACCTGTTGGGGCAGAACTGATTGAGTGTGTGGGTAAGGAGAGTTTGGAGCCCCTCACATTCCAGAGCAAAGATGGAGTGGCTGGATGGGAAGAATGCCATCCTCGCTAGTGAAGAGAAGCAGTTGGGTCTGAGCCTTGTTATTCCATGTATATCCCAAGGGCTTCACAGAGGAATGTGAGAGAATGTAGAACTGCAATGGGAGACTGGCAAGGAAGCTGGGGGACAGAGAGGGTCGAGTTGTGTCAGAACCAGAGTCAGGCACTGCTCTGTGACGGCTCATAAGAACCGGGTGGAGTTAAGGGGCCCAGAGGCACAGCACAAGCCCCCAGGAGTTCCTGTCACATGGCTGTCCTCTTGAGAAACTAGGAACAACATAATGACAAAGCCCGCCTGGAGCCGCCCCATCCCTGTATCTGACCCTGTCTGAGCCCAGCGAGCACCTTAGCCGTCTCTCTGGGCCATGCAGAGGTAGGTGTTTCCACATGGGGACCAGGAGGCACATTCCTACTGTCTGCTGTGGCCCAGAGAGAGGGCTAGGAGAGTTGCGAACATTGGACAGCAGCCTGTCCCCAGCCTCTGTGTGCCCTGACGGGGCTTAGGACACAGGCTGGTCTGGGGCTGTGTCCCTCTGCAGTGCTGGCTAAAAGGAGACCCCTTTGATTTGGGGAGCCAGGAATGAGACTGGCGTTTGGTGGTGACAGCTACAGAGTTTGTCTTGTGTTCCTGTGGATGGGGCACGTGCTGTGGCCTGGCTGTCAGTCTTTGGGGAGAGGCAGGGAGGGGGTCAGCCAGGCCAAAAGGAAGTGGGAGGGCCGGGACGGCTTTGTTCAGGCTGTGCAGAGGCCCCAGAGGGGTTTGCTATGTAAACGGCAGCAGCTATTCCCAGCAGGTTTCCAGCAGAAATGCTTCCTATATGTCCCCGCAGTGTTTGTGCCATTATTTTCCTTGGCCAGGGATGGGCCGCTCCAGCTGAGCACCCGGGCTCAGGAAGCCAATTTCCCTGCGGCCGTCTTATTTATCGACCTGGGGAGGAGAAGTGTGTCTTTTCAATGAAACTCACTTAACCTCCTGGCCAGGGTCTCCTTGGCAGGGCTACAGAAAACAAACTGTTCCCAGCATTGCTTGAAAAGTTCAGTTGCAACAAAGTACAAAGCAATGACTTTTCTAGAAGCCTACATGCAGGTGTGCTAAAGCGTGCCGTGTGCCCCCTGGAATGGAAAGTAAGCAGAGCCTAGCACCTCCTTCTAGAAGCTACAACGAATCCATAGTATCACTACCAAACACGCAGGTACATGCCCACCCCTCCTCACCTCTAGGCATGCTCTATTTGGGGTGTATTATTTTCTAGGGACATTGTGAGTAGGCTTTGGAGGGGCAGATTATATTAAAATCTTTGCATTCATGGACATATTCATTAAAGGTCCATAGCCTCCATTTTGGCCTTGAACTTGGAATTAGAGGATCCAGCTACCCTCCAAAAATGTTAAGAACCATATCCTAGAGTTGATTGGCTTTCCAAGGGCCAGTCCCAGGCTCAGCTACTCCATCTCTACCGCCCACGCACTAGGGACCAGTGTATTGAACATGCTGACCTCAGAGTACCACCAGAAAGTGGTTTTATTCTAATTACTGCCCAATGTATTCTCTCTTTCTCTTCACTGTTTCTTGGTCTCTGGAAGGTTATATAGCAGGCCATCATGAACAGTAAGGGACCCGTCTACCTGACATTTAACTCCAAACTCTCCTCAATATGAAGCTCTCCCTCACCCTGTGGCAGTCATCTGGGACAGGAAGTTGTGGCTGCTTGGACACTTTCTCGCCTTGCCCCAGGATTCCTCCCAGATCCCCAGCAGCCTCTAATAAAGACAAAGCACCAGATCCTGGGAGCTTCCTGCGGGGAAAAAGGTCAAGGAAGAAGTTTTCACCTGGGTGGTGCAGCTGTACTGGGTGCTACCCTGTGTCTGCTGGCACGCACATAAACAGTGCTGCTTCCATTTTTTCTAAAGGGACCTTCCATGCTAGGGATCTCTCTTGAGCCGGGGCACAGGGGTCATCTTCCATCTGCTGCTTATGGTAGATTCTCTGCAAGGGACAGCCTCCTGTCTATCCTCTTTGTAAGACACCCAAGTCTCCCTTCTGCAGGACCCACATTTGGACCATGCAAAGCCCTGGCACATCTCTGATCCCTGCACTCTGTAGGCTGGACCCTGTTGTATGCTAGGTGCCTGTCAGGAGCAGCGCCATCTTGGCTTCTCCCCTCACCCTTTCCCAGATGAGGCAGCCACCATTTTTGCAAGAACATCTCACATTTCATGGGAGCTCAGTTAAGTTTCCAAGCAATTCTCTTGAAGCTTCCCTCACTTGGCTTTAGGAGGTGAGATGTACCTCCCTTGTCCCCATAGCTGGAGAAGGGGCCCAACACACCGAGGCTTCTCTCCAGAGAATTCCTCACTAGCTGCAGGCCCTGCCAGCCAATAGTGTCTTCACCTTCCTCATGGCTGGGAGGTGTTATACACAGAGCCAGCACAGGCAAGAAGAGGAGTTTCCAGAAGAAAGACAAATATTCCCTGGAGGTCAGAGCTGGGCCAGGGCTTAGGGGATGTCCCAAGACAGGGGTGCATTCAGATTCCACCTTACTGCTCCCCAGAGTCTGCAAGTCTGAGCTCCAGGGGAAGACAGGGACAGAGGCAGGACCCAGACCATCCACAGCACCAGCCCTGGAGGAAGGGCTGTGGGGTCCCAGGCTCTAGTGAGGGCTGGGGAGTGAAGGGATGTGGCTACCACAGGTCCTCAGCTCTGCAAGCAGGTGATGGTGCTGGAAGACCCTTCTAGTCTGCTCTGCACTCTAGTTTCACCAAAGTGTGGTCCTTAGAGCAGCAGCAGCATCACTGCCTAGAGCTTCTTAAAAAGGCAGCCTCTCAGGCTCCACCCCGGGGCCTAGGGAGTCAGAATTGGCATTTTAACAAAATCAGTTGAATTAGGGTCAAGCTTAAGAAACTCGGCTCTAGGGCTTGTGATTTTCATGAAGTACAGCAGGACGCACCAGAGAGGTGCCTTGTAGGCACGCCAGCAAGAAGCCACACCAAGAGCAGGGGGTCGGGACTAGCTAGATCCACCACTTCTACTGCGTGGCCTTGAGTACTCCAAGGAAGCTCCTCCCGGCCTCGGTCACCTCATCTGTAAGGACGCAACCTCACAGGGTTGTCGTAAGGATGAAGTGAGTTAATACATTATGAAGCGCTTAGCGCAAGGCCTGGCATGTCACAAGGACTCAATAAATGTTTGCTGTCAGTCTTTCCAGTGGGGGTGGAAACTCCTTGGCAGAGGTTGCATCTAGTCTGGCCCTTGAAGGACAAGTGGAGAACTGGAGAGAAGAACAGTCCAGTGGGAAGGAACAGTGAGAGCGGAGAGGTGATGTCCATGATGTCTGCGAATCTCATCCTGGGAGAGCAGAGACTGGGAGACTTGGAGGACCAGGAGTCGGGCAGAGGGCAGATGCAGGGCCTAGATGGTGGATGGGAGTGGAACGTTTTCTAGAGAGGAGACCTGTTCATAGCTCTGCTTCAGACCTGGCAGAGGAGGGACACACAGGGGCAGAGTCAGGGAGTGGATTGAGGGGCTACTGTGTCCACCCAGGAAGGCAGCATAAGGTGACAAGTGGGGAAAGGATGCAAGAGAAAAATGGCCCATGGCCTTTGCCACCCTGTGGATGATCCTTACAAGGCCACGGAGACCTTAGAGCATCCAAAACATTGCCGGAGGCCATCAGGCTGCCAAGTCTCTTTGCAGGTATTTCTCTCCGCTTACCAGAGTCCTCCCTACTCCGGAATCATGCCCTAACCCTCATGGGGCTGTGGGAGCTGAAGTTACCAGGCAAAAATGCCAGGCATTTGTGATAATGGAGATTGCTTAATGCAGACTCCAGGGTGAGGGGGTGGGCTGGCTGGAAGGCGGGCAGTGGGCAGGCAGACTGCCCATAGCCAGGCAGAACCCTGCCGGGGTCTGCGTAGTAGGCAGGTATGTCTGCACTTAGCAGCCTCTTAGGCACACAGAGGGCTCAGGACCCCACCAAGCAGGCTGGTAGCTCCGGGGTTCCTGAAACCTGAAGGCTGCCTTTCCCTTCATGCTCCTCATGGTGTTTTATTCCACTCCCTGCCCGCATACGCAGTTACCCATTCTGTATCCTCCTCCAAGGAAGTCACCGAAGGCCTTATCTACAGATGGGGAAACTGAGGCCCAAGCAGAAATTCCTACTTAAGAGCCCTCCTGGAGCATTTTTCTTTCACTGGGGTCTTTTGGAAACCCATCTACCACACGGTCTTTGGACCTGAGGGATAAATCTGGTGGGGGACCAGAGGTGGCTGCCAGTCCTTCTTCCTGCTTCTGCTGCAGCCGTACTTGGGCTACACCCACCCCAGATCACAGCAGCGGCTTCCCTAGCGGGTGCTTTGCTGCTGAAGGCTTCCTTGGTGTTCTCGGATGCCCCTGCCCTCTGGCTCCCACGTCCATCCCACAGGCCCAGCTGCGAGCCCCTCCTTCGGGAAGTCCTCCCGGATCACTCCGCCACAAAGCTAAGCTCCACCCTCAGAGCGCCTACAGGATGGTTGGCTCCTCTAGCAGCATGGCAGATCCTGGTTGGTGGGTGTTGACCTCCGGTCACAGACGCCCCCTGTTGTCACACATACACCAACACACAGGCACACACCTCTGTACAGCAGTTTCCTTCTTCCTGGGCTCAGGGATCCTCCCTCCCCCCTCCCCTCAGGTACCTGTCCCACCTGGGATGAAGCCCAAGGTTCACACTGCCTCCTGGAAGGAAGCCCCTCCCCTGCCCTGTCCCACTGCCCACCTCCAGGCTGACAGCCTCAGTCCCTGAGTGTCTGTGGGAGGCGCTGCCTGAGGTCTCCAAACCGTTGGTTCCGGGTGTGGTTTTGAGATTAAACCTGGCGCCTTTCCTGTGGCCCTTGATAAGGGTGATCCTGGGTGCTTATCAGGCGTTTTCCGTTTTAGGGCCTTTTGACGTCTGTCAAAAGACCCTCCCTGTTGCGGAGCCTTCAGAGTTCTCAGTGATAAGCGCAGCAGTCGGCCACCTCCCTGTGGCCCGCTCCCTCTGGGGATACTTGAGACACTTGTTGTCAACACCATCCCCGGGGACCTGCCCTCTCTGCCCCAGCGCAGGCACTGAGCCTGGGGTACTATTAATGATTACATCAGGACAGTTGTGTAAACAGCAACTCGGTGCCTGGGAACCCGAGTCTAAAGAAGGATTGTTCAAGTATTGATTGGCCTCCCAGCCCCCTGTCCCACAAGCTTCTTTTTTTTTTTTTTATTGGTTGTTCAAAACATTACAAAGCTCTTGACATATCATATTTCATGCATTAGATTCAAGTTGGTTATGAACTCCCAATTTTACCCCAAATACAGATTGCAGAATCACATCGGTTACACATCCACATTTTTACATAATGCCCTATTAGTAACTGTTGTATTCTGCTACCTTTCCTATCCTCAAGCCTCTGACGCAGATGATTCTTGGATTTATTTGGGGCGTAGAGCTCAGAAGAAGGGACCCAGCATGGGCTGGAGCAGTCAGGGAGGCTTCTGGGCAGGGAAAAGATTTAGGCCCAACCCTAAGGAGAGGAGTGGGGAGGAGGGGCAGAGGGCACTCCAGGTGGGATGGACAGGGGCATGACTCTCAGGGGGAGGGGACCTGGGGCGCCTGGGAGTCACGGGAAGATTAAAGTTGTAGGACTGAATCTTGAAGGGCCGAAGAGCTTGAACTTCCTCCTGGGAGCACTGGGGAGCCATAGAGGGCTTCAGAGCAGAGCAGTGGTGGATCCTAATGTTTTCTGAAGACTGAATAGCCACAATGTGGAGGGGAGATCAGAGGGGAGATGCTGGGGCCATGGAGAGGAGGAGCAGGTGGGAGATACCCCGGTTTGAGTGATCCAGGAAGGTGGGAGGACTGGTCTCGGATCCCCCCAGTCTCCCTGCTTCCCAGCAGGCTGAGCTGGGCCTCCAGCAGCTGGTCCCTCTTTCTGCTCCTCTGTCAACACAGGGAGCTGCAGCTCTCTGAGACCAGCCGACACAACCTCCCTGCCTCATGATGAAGGTTTCCTCCATCCTCTGGCCTTGGCAGACCATGAAGGAGGGGCCTGAATGCGAGGAAGTGCCAGTCCTTTGTTCTGGCTCCGGCCATGGCTGGACCTGTTGCCCATTGTTTTCCATGCAGTTGGTGACCTTGGGCATTTGGATTGGACCGTCTTGCTCCCTTGGGCCACTGCCGACTGCACCGTGGAAGACAGCCAGGCTGGCAGGATAGTTTTCAGTCCCTTGGTGGCCTTGGGTAGGGTCTCTTCCCATGGGGAGACTCAGTGTCTTCAGGGTCTGGGACCCCATCTCTGGCCATATGGGGGTTCCAGGGGGCATTATGAAAGTGCTCATCTCCTGGGGACCCAGGAATCTCTACCAGGCAGGAAAACGAGCTCCCAGCCTTCAGACACATAGATCCTCCATCCTGCAGCCTGGCCCACCTGGGCCTGTGGGTCACAGACCCGAGCCTGTCTGTCTGCTGTGGTCACTTGGGGGCTTAGGGGGGATTCTTGCTTCACCTGTGTGCTGTTAGAAAAAAAAGAATGTGTTTATGAGCTGGTCCCTGGAATTTGACCTTTGTTCCTGTATTGTGTCCCCCAAATTACAAAGCAAATGGGCAAAATGTCCTTTCTGGGCCTCAGTTTCCCCATCTGTAAAATAACAGTAATAATAGTAGACACCTTATAAAGCCAGGGTGAGGATGAAGAACAGGACTTGGCAGCTACTACATGCCCAAGAGAGGGTGACTCCTGTCCTGAGACCGGCTGACAGAGTGCTGGGGCTGGAGCAGCTCAGCCTCACTGAGACCCAAGAAGTGTGTCTAAGAAGGGTGACCATGTCGGAGGCTGGGATGGAGTGAGGCCCACTGGACCTCACCCACTGTTGGCTGACCCCTGGAGACTGACCCACCCCTAGAGCTCCCCAAACCCTCATCTGAATAGCAAGTTCCTCCTCTCCCTTTCCCAACTCACACCAGCCCCACCTCTGCTCCTGGGCCACCCTCTGGTTCTCCCTGACCCTATGCTTTAGGTGATGGGACAAGGTGGCCTTATGTCTCAAGGTGGCCTTATCCCTCACTGTGACCACTGTGACCACTCAGAGATGGACCCTGGGGGCAGCAGTGGCAAGCGCTGTATGCAGCCCCTAGAGGGCTGGCACTCAAACTTCCCTGGTGACACAGGAGGAAAGTGAATCTCAGAGAGCCCGGGTAGTCACCCAGGGCCTGGGGCGAACAGGTGGCAGGTGCTTCCTCTGGGCTCCCCTGCGTCCTGGAAGATTTGCTGAGGTTCTGGAAGGTCTCGATACAGGGCGGGACTCCCTACGGCCCCGCCTCCCCTATCTTCCCTTATTTCCTGAGGGCCTCTGGAAATATCTGGAGTGTCTTGGTTTCTATACCCACAAGCTATTGTGTAGGAGCCCAGCCTTTCCTTCAATTCAGCCGTCTCCCCGAGGGTGAGCACCCAGAAGGAGTGATGGATCGGCACCCCTGTCTGTCCCACCCAGAAAGAAGCTGGCCTGGCCAACTGAGGTGCCGCCTTCCAGCTGCAGGGCCGCCTGTGAACCCCTTTCCTCTTGTCCCCCAAAATCATTGCAGAGAATACCAAGGGCTTTTTCCATCTTCCTGGTTAAGGCAGGCACACCTTGGATTTATTTGTCTAATGATTTTCCATTTCCTTTTCTGGAAAACCATCAGGATCATGCTGCTTTTACCACAAGGAGGCTGGGAAGAGAGGGGCACCTCCCTGGGAAGATGTGGCAGGGAAGGCCCGGAACCCAGGCTTGGGGACCCAGCTGTGTTCAGCCTGCACTCCGTCAGGCCACTTGTCATCCAATGTACCTGTGATACGAGTGAGGAACCCCGGCTGGGGTGGTGACTTCCCTAAGGCCCCTTAGTGTTTGGTTTCCCAGGTCTGTCCTCTCCCTGTCCTGCCGTGGCTGTGTCCACTCTTACCGTCAGAGGCCTCCTCATAGCCTGAGCCACGGCTTCCACTCCAGCTCCCACTGGGACTGGCCTGGGTTAGGTGGGGGGCTCCCTGGGGGCAGAAACTACATCATTGCTCCAAGGCAGACCCAGGCGTCCTCCTCTGCCCAGACCAGAGAAGGGGGAGCAGAGACTGCCCATGGCTCTGCTTCAGGTGGGGAGAGGAATCAGACTCACACCGGACATCCGGGGAGCACAGGATGGCGAGAGGGCCTGCCATCTTCCTTCCACTACTCTCTCCCTAAGGGTCAGAGCTGGCCATGGGGAGAGGGGCACTGAGGGAGACTCCCCTGCCCCTGTGCCCTTGCCATGGCTTGGAACCCCTGCCATGCCACCCCCTCCATTCCCTCCTGCCTGGACCTTCCTCTCCCCAAACCTCCTCCCTTCCTTTACATAAACAGACCTGTATGCCACATGCCCTCCTCCAAGAAGCCTTTCCTGATTACTGGGAAAAGGTGGGGCTCTTCCGTTGCCCACAAATCTACCACACCTCTTCCTGTGGCTTAGACCTGGGTCCCAGATGCCCCCCCGATCCCCCCAGAACTGCATGGTGGGGCACCCAGTAGCAGGTTTTCATCATTGGCAGGGACACTTGAGCCCGTTGGCATCTGAGTCAGTAAGAGATGGCAGGACGGCCCCCAGGCTGGGCACCAGAGGCCTGGTGTTATCGGAACCGTGACTGTACATCAGCGATGCACCCTACTCAAGTCTGAACCCTTCCCATAGAAAACCCTGCTGTGCTCCTAAAATGACCGACAGGCTTTCCAACTCTCCTGGCAGAAGTTCTGCCAGGTCGATTCCCTGGACAGCCAGAATCAGGAAAAGCCTTTCTACTCGGGACAGGCAGCTGTCTGTCATCTTGGAGGAAGAGCTAGTGAACGCCTCTTTCTTGCTGTGGCTCTCAGGAAGCTTAGGTGGAAAGTGATGCTCAGTGGCCATCTCTGTACCAGGAGTAGCTTCCTTTCTCTCTTTTGTTTTCACTAGACTGTGACTCACCCCTTATGGTCTCTTATGGCACAAAGTGTGGTGCAGAGACCAGCAGCAGCAGCAGCACCCAAGATTGTTAGAAATGCAGAATTCTTAGATGTTACTGAGACTTAATGAATCAGAGACTTCAGGGAATTTAAGTTTCTATAAATGTCTGAGGAGCACGGGAGAAATCCTCAGATGCCTTGGGAACAGAGGCGAAAGGTCCATCCTGATGCCTCCCCTCTTCCTCCCCTGACTCTCTGACCCAAGGCTTGAACTCACCCCTTCCAAACCAGCCCTTTCTCTTACTGGGCCCCGATCTCCGGCAGGTCAGATCACTGAGGAGTGTGGGACTTCTGCCCTCTTTGTGTTATTTTCTGGAAGGATGATGGTGGCCATGTGTCCCAGGTCAGGGGATTCTCCAGGAGCTGCCTGTCTACCTCCTCGAGGACTAAGGTCACACTTCTCCAGTGCCACTGGGGCAGGATCACCATGCCATGCCATACCATGCCATGCTGGGGCCCTGCACTGCCACCAGGGTGAAGCAGGAACAGGTAAGCCCCAAAGACCTGCAGTGGACCTCCTGAGAAGTTGTCCCCCCAAGGGGATGGGCCCTCGGGTCCCTGCTTCTGCTCCAAAGAGCCGTCACTAGACGGAGGGTGTGGAACACTGGGAAAAGTGGCAGCCCTGCTGGGAAGTGACATGGGGGGGATGACCCTCTAACCATCAGCACTGTACTACAAGGGGATAGGTGGCCTGAAAAGAAGATGTCACTGCCAGGGGAAGTACCCACATAGGGCCCAGTGGCCGTGTGGTAGGGATTCACCAAGGAGATTCCTGGGTCTGAGGATATGTGATTTCAGGCAGCCTTTGTGGTTCTTTCAGATCCAAGATTCTGTGATTCAAACTCTGCCTCCTCTGGGAAGGCCTCCATGACTTCTAATGCCCTCACCTACCAGCATTTCCCTAGTCAGCTCACAACCTTGCCCTGGTCTCTATTTGTGAGTTTACAAACCCACCAATCTGGGGACCATGGCCTGTGTTTCCTTGGGTCATCTGTCCTCTGATTGGCAGGGCAGGGGTGGCGGGGAGACCAAGGCAGGCATGTGATGCAGCCCCCCTCTCCTGAGTGGCTGTAAAACTGGCCAGTTCTAGGGCTTCCATTCTTGGGCCTGAGGGCCTGAGAGAGGACCCTCACCTGGCCTGGACTGCAGTTATCCTCCTCCATTAACCTGCATCTGGCCTGAGCACTTGGACTTCCTGAGTTCAGACCCTGCAGCTCCAACCCTGCCAGACCTGGCTCTCTGAGGTCCCAGCGATGTCAACCTGGAGTGGGGAGCAGGCAAAGAGGAAGGAGGAAGTCCTGCCTTTCTGCTGTTCCCTGCGTGGTGCTGCTGGGTCTGTGGGGCGGGAGGGCAGGTTGAGGCTGCAGGACACTGGGGTCACATCAGCCCATGCCTCAGTTTCCCTTGGTGCAATGGGGTCTTAATGACCTGAAGGGCCTGCTGTTCTAATGCCCTGGGAGTTCAGAGGTCTCAACACAGGTGATGGGAAGGCCCTGCCTGGAAGGGGCAGGGAGTCCATGGGAGGTAACTTCCCAGGACCTGTGGGTGGAGCTGTGGGGCAAGGCTGGGGTGAAGCTGCCATGCTGGTGCTGGGGACTCAGGTCCCCAGGGGCCATAGCAGGGGGCCATGTCATCATTTTCTCATTAGGCAAGACAGCGATCTGCCTGTGTGAGATGATCTTGCTGGCCCTGTGGGCTCCAGGAATGTTGGCTTCACATGAATAGAATCTCCAGACGGACACTGAGGGAGGGGTCTCTGGGTGGATGGGGGCAGGGGCCCTAGCATGCACCCCCGCCAGTCCGGCCCCTAGCATCAGAGCATCCAAAGAGACAAAAGAATGAACAGGGGTAGCCCAATAGGTGGCCCTGCCCTGTCCCTCTCCGTGGAGGTCAAGCACACCCTCCTGACCCTGGCTGCCTAGTAGGCTGGCACAGGGCTGATTCCATTCTGCCTGAGCTGCCTTGCACCCTGAGGCCTGCTCCCCACCTGGTTGTGTGCAGAGAGCTGTGTCAGACCCAAGCCCATGCTCACTCAGGGTACTGTCTGGAGAGGAAGAGAGACTAGCCAGGTAAGGTGTGTCCAAGAGAGGGACATGGAGCAATGTGGTCACTCGCTGCCCGCTGCTGCATGTCCTGCCCCAGCAACTCCCCACGTACAGGAGCTCCAGGAAAAAGAGATAAGATGAAGGAGGGGCTTGGATTATGAACAGCATGGGAGAGGCAATAACTCAGTGAGTACTCAAAGGGGACAGGGAGACAGGGGTGCAGGTAGCAGAGGCAACAGTGTGCATGGTGGAGGGTTTCTGAGGTGTCAGTGGGTTAGTGACCACCACGTGTGTCTTCCTCTATGCACATATTTGTGTGTGCATGCATGTGTGATATTTAGTGCACATGCAGGGTGTAAAACTTACATGTATGCATGCATGCTTGCATATGCATTATCCATGCATACGTCCTTGCATGTGAAAGCATGTGTTGTGTGTGTGCAGGTCCTGCTCAGTCTGGGGAGGAGAAAGAGACAATCAGGCCTCTATTGTGACCCATGAGGCCAGACTCAGACGGACAGGTAAGGGGGACTGAGGACCCATCCTGGAGGAGAGGAGGGTTAGGGACACCATCTGTCCCCAGGAGCTTGTTGAAAGAGCCAGCAGAGCACAGCTGGAGTGTCCACCTCTTGCTCCAGGCTGTGTGCTCCCAGCTGTCGGGGGTGGTGGTCAGGGCTGCCTTACCATTTTTGTGGGCCTTGGGTTCTTTGGCTTCCATGGACTTCTTCCTCCAAAAAGATATTAAAAATTAAATTTTATTAGCACATTGACCTAAAGATAACTCTATTACTCCTAGTGGCAAGCTTGTGAGAAGAGTGAGCGTGGTGTAGAGGAATGTCACCACAGAGCTGATGCCCTCCAGTAAGAGTTCACCGTGGACCCCTGAGGGCAAAGGAGGCCGCCTGGCCAGGGCCTCTGTTCTGCCCACTGGAACTCTCTGGGCTTTGTACCCTGGAAATGCCAAAGAGCCAGAGAGTCTTCAGTTATTGGAAGCCCCCAGCTTGTTCCAGCAGAAGGCCCCAGGGGATCCCTCAGAAGATAGAATTAGGCCAGGAGGTGTGGGAACAGTGTTCAAGGAGCACAGTAGTCCTGGATGGGGGTGGGGGTGGGAACAGGACAGAGGAAGTAGTTAAATAGTGACAGAGGCCAAAAGACCCAACAAAAGGATGGATCCAACACCAGGTCCAGATGGCATGGGGCCTTCAGGAAAGGGGCATGAGCAGGTCAGGGACACATTTTACCCGTTGGTCTGGAGTCCCTGGACTGGCCGTGAGCACCTGGACATGGCCTGTACAAACAGCTGGTCAGGGTGGGGGAGCATGAGAAACCTTCAAAGGTGAGCAGACAGCCAGGAGACTTGGGGACGGAAGACCATGACTCCCTGCTCAGAGATGCGAGCAGACCAGGTCCTGGGACCTGGGGGAGAAGACCATCTGCCCTGTGGATCCCTAGTAGCTAGCTCTCCAGGCTTCTTGGTTCCTGGTCAGGGAGAGAGAGCCCTTTTCTGTAACCTTGCTGCATAGTCTAAGAAAGAGGCAGCCTCCTGCCCACCAAAGAAGGGAGGGCGAGGAGGCAGCTGGGTGTGGCTACAGATCAGCCCTGCGACAGGGGCCCAGTCCTGACTCCACTCTGACCCATCCAAAGCCCCCCGGGGCATGTTACCTCTCTTCTCCGAGCCTCAGTTTCCCGGTGCACAAAACCAGGGTATGAGAGCCAGTGCTATCTAGCTCCTTCTTCCGATCTTGCTGCTCGATAACGTAAAAAGGCAAAGAGAAGAGACTTTTTGAGAAAGCAGAAGGGAGCAGGAAGGGAAGCTGCACCGGCCAGGCCCAGGGGAGAGGAGGAACCCAGTGTGAGGAAGTGTTCTCAAACCACTTACACACAGGACACTTCCTCCCAGAGAGCACTGTCCCGCCCTGCCGTCTCCACGGGTGTGGTCTGGCAGCCCAGCACAAAAGCCACCAGCAGCTTTTTCTGCAAGGGAGGGATGCCTGACCTCCCTCCCGGGCCAGCAGGGATTCCCACTTGCAGGGCTGGGCTGGGGAAAATGTGACTCTGCACATTCGTGGAGGACCTTCTCCAGCCCCAGATGGGTTGGGGTGGAGATGGGGGAGGACAGCCCTGTCTCCTGGGGTGACCTCATTCAAGTTCAGCCTGACTTTTGAATCTCTGCTTTTGTCCCTGGACACGGTACATGAAACTCCCGTAGGCCCCAGCCAGGCTGATGGCAGCATTTTCCTACCCTGTCCCAGAGGTTCCTCCTCGGTGGCATCAAGAATTGTGGGATATTGTCGTAGAGATGCTGGTAAAACATCAAATCAGAAAATCCTGCCTTCCAGAAATAGGTGTGACATTGTGCCCCACCCCTAGGACAAAAAGCCTAGCTTATTGCTCAGGGCAGCGTGGGTGGGGGCGAGGGTGGGGATGGGGAAAGGAGACATGAATGGGAGGCAGTCGCCTAGAAAATTATTAAATTGTTCCCTCTCGTGATTCACTGGTGGCCCCGCTAAATCCGTTTTTGATTTGAGAGAGATCGTGTGACACCTAAATGTTTGAGAGTCATCTGCCGGACAGGGAAGAATTCACATGCTTGGAGAGGTAGTGTCCATCTCTCAAGAACACGATGGTTGGGGACACAGCTTCCCAGATCATCCCTGGCCACACTTAGCCCTGTGGTGAGCTCTCTCAGGATGGGGCATGGGGAAGAAGAGGCCCAGGCCTGATTCTAGGGCCAGCCTCACCTGTGGGGCAATTTGGGACCCCCCAGGCTAGGCTGGGAGCCTGGCCTAAATCGAGAGTGCTGTGCAGGAGCTGGTGCATCTGGGAAGGAGGAGGGCCAGGCTCTGTGACAGGACAAAGTGTGGACAGTGACACCCAGGCACAGTGAGCCAGGAAGCACAGACCTCAGGGTGGTGCAGGGAAGGTGGGTGCAGCAGCCATGTTGGGTGGTGAGTGAGGAGCCTGGGGCCTAGGTATAGGAGCTGAGTTGGAACTGGCTCCTTTTGAAGTGGCACCCCCTTCCTCCACAGAAAAGTCTGAACTGGGCTTCTCCAGAAATCTTCACCATGGCCGATTTTAGGACTGTCAGCAAAGGACTCTCTGCAAAAGAGTTCAATGTAGATAACCTTCCTGTTTTCCTGATTCCCTGTTTTACTTGGCCACTGGCTGAGAAGATACCAGCAGTCCATGTGCTGGACACCCCCTTACTAGTTTTTCACAAACATATCTAGTATAGTACTTTATAGAAATGTGCACACAAGGCCTCTGGCCTCGAGATGGGCTTCACAGAGATATCTACATTTTTAAGATAAGTTACCAGTGGGCTCCATGGTAACAAATGGCAGGGAGAGGAAAAATGGGGAAAAGAAGCTCTCCCCTTCTCAGGTGTTGTCCTTGAAGAGTTAACTTGCCCAAAACAGTGAAAGAAAATGCTGCTTTTATGTGAACTTCTGCAGACTGTGAACATGTGAGCCCCCCCCCACCCCCCCTTACATGCTGGGTATAAAACTCTGAAACTACCTGAACTTGGGGTTCAGGGGTTAATTGATTACAGCAAAAGCTGTGCCCTCTGAGCCTGGCTGCAGCCAAATAAAACTGTTTCTTGCTCCTCTCTCCCTACAACACTTTCAATCCTGTGTGCTCTGGGCCTCAGCCCTTGCTCCCTCCTCCAGGGTTGGAGGGGCTGTCCTTGCTGCACGAGAAAGATGACCCCAGACTGGTACTAAGTTTCTGCTATGGCCATGGCCTCCTGAGGGCCAGGGCTGCCTGGCTGCATAGAAGCAGTGCCCTGTCAAAGAGGTTATCAGAGAGAGCAGAAGGCCCTGGTCAGGATTCTCAGAAGGTGGGCAGCTTTCTGATATTGACCACCCTTGGGGACTGTCCAGTCTTCCCATTCCCATCACTGCTCTCTGCCCCGATCCAGGAAAGTGATTCTAGAAAACGCATCCAAGTTGTTGGTAAGCAGACGGTGACTGGCTGGCCACACTTTCTGCTGCCTGTGTCCCCTCCCACCCTCCCACTCCATCTTCTTGGTGGGCCTCCCGGAGGGAATGAAGTCATTGCTTTCCATAACCGGGCAAGAAATCCCTGCTGGGTTCAGAAATAGGTTCCATTCCCTGTTGGCCCCTCTGTCCTGCACTCAACAGAAGTTTTAGGTTGGTGACAGCCATGGCCACACCCATGGGTGTCTTCTCTTCACACAGCCTGAGATTTGGACCCTTTAACAGCATCAGGGACTCTGTCCACCCACCTCTGGACAGAGCCCCCAGTGGTCTCTGTGGAGATGGCACATGAACCATCCTGGGAACAGCCAGCCCTCCCTGGAATGAGGCACATCTGGAAAAGCACTTGTTGAGATAGCTGCGGCCAGCAGGGCCTGAGTGGCCTCCAGCCCCGCCCAGGTCTCAAGAGCGGGGTGGAAGGGTGGGGGGTAGAGGGCACCCCCCCCCAACTCCTGCTTATTTAGCCTGGCTCAGGCCGTGGGCTGTGGGGAATGGACGGTGCCTCTGTTCATGGGAAGGATACTGGAGCCAGCACAGGATGAGGGGACAGTGTCTGACAAGTTGGGACATATTGGAGGAGGGGCTGAGATGGCCATGGCACCCTGCCTTGGGCCAGAATTCCCAGGGCTGTCTGGGACTGGCCACTCTCCCAGCTTCTCTGGGTGCTCATCTTGAACCCAGGCTGCTTTGCTCACCCAAGTTTTTCAGGGAAGTTGCAACTCACTCCCCCCTCACTCCTGCCCCTCACCCTCACCCCTGACCACCCTAGTCCCTCCTGGGGTCTGCAGCCTCAGCCCTTGTACTTCCTTCTGGGCTAACAGAACTGGGGCAGGTAACCAGGTCCCTGGGGGTTTTCAAGGGGAGCGGAAAAGAGAGCCATACTAGATGGAGACCCGGATCTATAAAAAGACCGCTCATGGGGCTGGAGTTGTGGCTCAGTGGTAGAGGGAAATGGTCTCGCCTAGCATGTGTGAGGCGCTGGGTTCGATCCTCAGAACCACATAAAAATAAATAAATGAAATAAAGGTGGGCTGGAGTTGTAGCTCAGTGGTAGAGTGCTTGCCTAGCATGTGTGAGGCACTGGGTTCAATTCTCAGCACCACATACAAATAAATAAAATAAAGGTCTATCAAAAACTAAAAAAAATAATTAAAAAAAGACCGCTCATGCTTCTCTCTTTAGTTAGATGAACAAAACCTCCATGTATGTTTGTACCAGACCAATTAGAACAAAACCATAATCAACTTTGATGTCACCAGATTCAAAGACCCACACAATGTGCCCACACAGTTTATGGCCAGACTCTAAACAAGAAGGAACATTTTGAGCTCCAAATATCAAATGTTTGACATGGGATTTGATTTACACAAAAGCTTGCCTGGGAATCTGCACTTGTCTTCCCAGGAAAATCCTATATACAGTCAGGTCAGTCCTAGGTGTATCACTCATCTCTTCTCAGGGACAAAGGGTGTCACACTCTGCCTTCAAGGTGTGAATATCTTTGTTTTGCCATCCTTTAATAAACCTTTGCTTGTGAGTTGCTTTAGGTGCATCCTGAGAATTTTTTTCCAGGCGTCTAAGTTAAGGACTGGACAGGCTGAGTGGAAGTCCTGCTGTCCTCTCAGAAAGCCCTCCTTGGACCCTTATCTAGTGACACTCATTGGGGGCTTGGGCCCTGGGATTAAGTGGTCCTGGGTTCTAATCCCAGCTCCCTCTTTCCTTGGCAAACCTCTTACATCATAAATCTTCCAGGGCTGTGGTAAAGATTGGCCTCAGCTGCATGCCGTTTGCTTTCATTCCGCCTCCTCTGGTTGGGCTGAATGGTGACAGACCAAGGAGAAGGCAGTGGAGGAGTCTGAGAACTGCCTGAACCTGAGGCTCCAGTCCCAAACCTTCCTCTTTCCCATCAAATGCTCAGGTCATGGCGGCAGAGGCCCCTGTGCATTATGGGAGGTGGGGAGGGAGGTCCACCTTAGCACTTCTAGGGACCCCTGCATTCTGAAGGCGCCTCCTCGTGTTAATAATGCCTCAGCTCAAAGGTATGGCACTATCCTGGTGGCATTAGGGCAAAAGCCATGCTGGCAAGGGGAGTGGTGTGGCTGGAGCATCGCCTTGACAACCTTCAGATGGTGAGAGGTTAGTAGTGCATAATTTGCCTGTGCAAAAGTGCTTTCTTAGCTTGACTCATTACCTTGGTCCCCTACCTCCTGCCCTTTTCCCCAGCAGGTGAGCCCCAGCCAGACACACACACACATGCTCCCTGGTCATAGTGCAACCAGCCATAGTCCATATAGACTAGGAGCTCACATGCCAGAATAGAAACTTCATGAAGACAAGCTGCTGATCTGTGTGACTTGCAGCCATCTCCCCAGCCCCAAGAACAGTGTTTGGCATGGCAAATATCTGCTGGGTACATTAGTAAGTCTCAAGGGACTCTCACCCGCATGCCCAGTAGCACACCATGTAACCTCAGCTGCACGGATCTGGACCTGTGTGGACAGTGTCACAGGCTCCTGGATCATGCATGGGTTCACACAGGCTCTGCTGATGGCTGTGTGGCCACACCAGCCTCTGGGTGTGGGGCTAGTTCTCCCCACCTCTTTTCTGGAGTCCTCTTGCCTGGGTCCCTATACCTGTCAGGGTCAGATCTTAGCCCCTGCACTGAGTACATTGTGAAAGCTGAGAGGGAGCCCCTCAGTGGACAGAGTCAGAAGGAGAAATCCTAGGATCCTGAAGGGAAATGGTCCCATTTCAGAAGAGTCTGGCCTGAGGGGTGCCACAGTCCTCTGGGACTTACTAACATGTCCAGCAAATATCTGCTTAGCCTGAATACCTGCCTAGAAGGGGGAACAGGGTTGTCCTCTGAAGACTTGGCAAGAAGGAACCCCAGCCTACAAAGAGAGCGCTGGTTCGATGCCCCTGGAGCTGACCACAGAACATACTAGAGGGGCTGTGCCAAGGCACAGGGCCAGGGGCCAGGGGCAAGAGGAAGCCTCCCAGGGCATGGAATGCTGAGCCAGGGCTGCCCAGAATAAAGGATGTGGGGGAGGTTCCGGGAAGCGGCCCAGTGGGGTCAGCTCCCTCTCTCAGAGGGTTAATAAGCCACTGATTACCTCCGGCTGCCCAGGCTGCACGAGCAGACAGGGCCTGTGGCCTCTGCAGTGACATCCCTCCTCTTCTTTCTGGTCTCAGGGGCACTTAGGCGCATGGAGCTAAGCACAGGCTTCCCAGCTGGCCACCTGCTCCCACAGACACACCCCTGTGATCCCTGGCAGTTCACCCTGAGTGCCAGGGCTTCAGCCGGGCAGAAGAGTGGCCAGGGTCATTCTCTGCAGCACGGATCTTGGACAGGAGGCACACGGCCACCCATGTGTACCTCCCTGTCCTGCTTCTAAAGCATGTTGAACTCAGAGACATCCTTTCCCTCTGGTAAGTGGGCAGGAACCAATGCTCCTGATTAGGACTTGGTTGGGGGAGTGGGAGGAGAGGGGCCTCCCTGATGGCCAAGGAGGGACCCTCCCTGCGGGCCTGGCTTGCCTTCCATCATGCCTCCGCGTAAGGGTGCCTGGCTGGCTCTGTCGCAGAGTCCGGATCCTTGCTCAGTTCCTTGGCTGCCACTAGGTCTGCTGGCTGGGGACACACAGGGCACAGGCTGGATTGTGGGGTCTGCAGCACAGCTGCTCCCCTCCCGCTGCTAGGGGCTTGGATGGCGCTTCTCCTTCCTCTCATCTTCTTTCTGCTTCTTCTCGGCTCTGGGTCCAGCCCCATCTCTCTGCAAACTCATCTCCTGGCCTCCTGCTCTTCCTGTCTCAGCCCCGGCCTGTCTCCCTGCCTCTGCCCAGAGAGCTTTCTTTCTCTTCCACTTTAGTACAACTCTGTTCCCTGCTACTCTGACTTTCATATTCTCTCTCTCTCTCTCTCTCTCCTCCCCTCAGTCTGCATCTCCCAGTCTTTCCCTCTCTCTGGTTTCTGAACTGGGCTCTCGTTTTACTATCTCCTTGGTGACCTGCTAGCTCGATTGCCTATGAGAGGAAAGTTCTAAACTGTCCCCATTTTCCCCTACCTACCTTCAAACCATTGGTTCAAAGAGCTGGGTCTTCCCAATGTCCCTGTCTGTTTCAGGCCTGCTCTTGAGACAGCAGGGAGAGAGGCCAACAGACAAGCTCGCTGTACTTTTTCAGTCCCCATCAACTGCAACCTGGCTGGTGTGTGTGTGTGGGGGGACATCCCTAAAGTGATATGCAGTAGTTGGGCCCAAACTGGGGTGTGAAAGACCCAGACTGGATCCCCGGAGCGGCCAACTTCAGACTCTGTAATGCCACTCTGCGGTGGGATGGGGATTCCAGGCAGTCGGGATCTCGGTGCCCGCCTCCAGGGAGGGCAACGTCCACCCACTGAGTCCAGCCTGCCCACCCCGCCCCCTTTGGAGCCCCGGCTCTGCCCTCAGGCACCCCCTGAGCTTTGCACACTGGGCGGGGACACCTGGATTTCTCTGGCCCCCTGAGTGGGGCCAGCTTGGAGGAATTTCCCAAAGCCTATTAGAGCAACGACTGCCTCCTGCCTGCCTCCTCTGGCTGGGCAGGGCTGAGGGCGGAGGGAGAAAGGGAGGGAGGGAGGGGGAGAGGAGGAAGGGAAAAAGTTGGCAGGCGGACAGCAGAGCCCTGTCTGCATCCATCGCAGAGAGGAGGCCCGTGCGGTGTGGGGCGGGCCAGGAGCAAGGAGAGGCCTTCCTCCCTTTGTGCTCCCCCCGCCCCCCCAGCCCTATAAATAGGCCCAGCCCAGGCTGTGGCTCAGCCCTTGGAGGGAGTTGAGCACCAGGCAGCCAGCGGTCTCCGGCCAAGCCCCCTGCCAGCATGGCCAGTGAGTTCAAGAAGAAGATCTTCTGGAGGGCCGTGGTGGCTGAGTTCCTGGCCATGACCCTCTTTGTCTTCATCAGCATTGGTTCGGCCCTGGGCTTCAATTACCCAGTGAGGGGGAACCAGACGGCGGTCCAGGACAACGTGAAGGTGTCACTGGCCTTCGGGCTGAGCATCGCTACTCTGGCCCAAAGTGTGGGCCACATCAGCGGTGCCCACCTCAACCCAGCCGTTACACTGGGGCTGCTGCTCAGCTGCCAGATCAGCATCTTCCGGGCGGTCATGTACATCATCGCCCAGTGCGTGGGGGCCATCGTCGCCACTGCCATCCTCTCGGGCATCACCTCTTCCCTGCCTGACAACTCGCTTGGCCGCAATGATGTGAGTGGGGGACCCCAGGCTGGGGGTGGTTCTAGAATGGTGCAGAGCAGGTACTGGTGCCATCCTCTACCCATTGCGCAGATGGGGACACTGAAGAATGGAGAGGACAAGAGGTTGCTGGAGGTCATGTAGAGAGCTGGGGCTGGAACTCAGCTATGTTGCGGCCCAGGACATGTTTTCTGCCAAGCACTGTGGGAATCAGAGAGCCAGAGAAAAATGTCGTGCCAAAGTCCCCTGCAGAGACCTTAGTGTGAGGAATGAGCTCTGAAGGCAGCTAACTTCAGGCTGTAGTTCTTCAACCCTTGACTGTAGTTTCTTGGCCCTCCTCAGTCCGGCCTGGGCAGCTGCTCCCCTCTCTGTAGCCCTGCACCTGGGCAAACTCTACCTGGCATCCCCAGCCAGGCTGAACGAGACGTCTGCATGTCTGCAGCCAGTTCTGCAAGTGTGTGTGTAGGGCATCCTCAGGGAAGCCCCCCACACTCCCACAGGTCCCTAAATCAACTTCCCCTAGGAAGCAGGGCAAGCGCCCCTTTCCATTCCTCTGCCCCTGGGAATCCGGGAAAGATAAAGGAATGAAAACTCTCCTAGGGTCTGTTTGCAGGTCGTTTTCCTGGATGGCAGTGAGGGTAGAAGGCAGGGCTGGCCCCACAGTTCCTGGGTGCTGAGGGGTGTGGCATATGTGTTTGTGTATGTAAAGTTGCAGGTGTGCATGTGTCTGTGGGCATGGGTCTCTGAGCCTGTGTAAGCTGTGTGCACATTTGTGTGTGGGAGTGAGTGTGTAACAGCATGTGCCTGTTGCTCCTGGCTTGGAGGACAAACAGATGTTAGCAACTGGGTGGCAGTTGCTGAAAATAATCACTCCCGGCTACTTAGCACAGCTAAGTGGCTGTTGGTGGCGGCTGCCTGCTGTCACAGACCTGGGCTTTTCCAGCTCCTCAGCCAAGTGCAAACACTGAGTGCCCTTGGGCCTCAACAGGGGACAGTTTGGCCTGTGTGGCTGCTAAGGCTTGAGGGATGTCTCTGAGGCAAGTAGGCAGTGGGTGGGGGGCACCCTCGCAGGAGGGAAAGAGATTCGGAGCAGAGAGGAGGAACTCAGGATAGAGGAATGAGGCTGCGGGGCTCAGCAGGGCAGGCAGCAGGTGCAGGATGTCGGGAGACAGCAAGGGCTCCTTGGAGATGGCAGCGGGCAATTACAGTCCTCTTGTGTCCCAGTCAAAGTTCAGGTCTTGGTGCCAGCAGCCAGGGAGGCTGGGTTAAAGTCTGGTGCAGAGGGAACTGGCGTGGCCCTGCCGTGGGGGATTAGCACTTCTTGTGTCACAGTGACACCTCACCAGCCCTCTTTTGAGCCAACCTCTGCTCAGCCCAAGATTGAAGATTAGCTCTGCAACTGGAGTTTAGACTTTAGCCAGGGAAGATGTGGCTGCAGCAGGTGTAAGGAATGGAGCTGGGGGAGGCTATGCCCCTCCAGGCTTCTGTCTCTCCAGCAGGAGCAGAGATGGGTGACCTCGGGTGCACAGGGTCAAGTTCATGCTGGGTAGGATGGATGTAGGCCCCACCCTTTTGCTTCTCCGAACTCAAGGTCCAGGCAGGACCCACAGAGTGGCTGGAGAAGGCTTTGCATCTCTAGTATGGGCATCTGAGGCAGGGGCAGGAGGGTGGGGTCCCTTATGCCCTCTCTGGCCTCCATTTTCCAGAGTCACCTCAATACCTGGGCTGGGCAGGTTGCAGATGGAGGAGAAAATGGAGCAGCCTCATGTGTGGGGCCCCATGTTGGGCTAGGAGGCAGGTGCCCTGGGTTTAAGTCCTGTCTGCTACTAACTGGTTGAGTTTCCTTGGAACTGACGTCCTAAGGCTCAAGAAGGAGCCTCGGTCTGGTAACATCATTGGCTGTGCCCAGGCTAACTGTTTCATGTTGGCTTAAGCTAATCACCCAGCCCAGGAGGGTTTGGTTAAGAGGAACCCCCTCAGGGTCAGTGCTGAATGTAAGGGGACTAGTCATTGTTGTGGGGATCTGGTGCTGCCTTGTTCAGACAATGGTCTTGGGGGTTCAGGAACACACGTCTAGGCTTAGAAACAGAGAAGGAATGCCCTCCCCAAAGAGTTTCCCCCCAACACTGGCCCTGGGGTCTGGCGGAGTCTTGGTGGCCTCCCTGACTCCAGAGGGTCAGAGCACAGTCATTAGAGCAGGTGACACACTCTTTCCTCCATGCCCCCGGGGAGGCTCTAGCAGCCCCTCTGTTCCCTGGCTCCACCCTGGCCAAACCTGGGTGGGGTAAGTGGTTGGCATGGAGATTTCCAAAGAAAATAGGGGAAAAAATGTGGCAGGAAGTGGTTGGGGTGAGTCAGGGGGTGTCCTCCGGGGACAACTTTCTCAATTGAGTCAGGGCTCAGTATATACCCTAGAAAGACCACAGCCTCCATCCAGCCTGTAGGGTCCTGGCTGGTCCTAAAAGCCAAGCCCCAATTTTGGCTAAGGGTGAGTAACTCTGAGGCTGACAGTTACCCTGGCCTGTCTCTGCCCTGACCCCGTCACTAACACCTATGTAAACCTTCACAACTAACTAGGCCTAGGTGACCCTGGTTCTGATCCATGATGGGACACAGCAGGGCGTAGCTGGCTTGGGAAGTGGAGGATGCCGAGGGCCTACAGCACTGGCCAGCTGTTTCCATTTTTCCCCTCCCGCCAGCTCCCTGCAGCTGGGGTTGCTAGGTGCAAGTGCGGGGCTGGGTCAGCCAGAGCCCACAGGCCTGGGGCAAGATAAGCCCTGTGCACAGCTGCCTATGATAGAGGGCAGCAGGCAGGTGTGATAAGAGGTGTCAAGGCGGGCCTGGGAACTTTTGAACTGGTGGGAGGATCAGGAGGGCTTCAGGGAGGAGGAGCCCCATGAACTTAAATGTGGAGATCTCCCCAGAGAGGGAAGGAACTCTAGGTAGAGAACTGTGTGTGCTCAGGCAAGGGGGCAGTGGAGGCCATGGCTTGGGAGCATTGGGTGTGGCCAGACTGGGGGTCAGAGTTGGAGTCTGGGGTTCCAGAGAGTGGTGGGCTCCAGATTGAGGCCAGGGTCTGACAGCATGTAGAGGGACTGCATTCCCAGAGCCTGTGAGTTCAGCCACCCTGGAGGCTCAGGCAGAGGGAAAACCTAACTTCTTTGGGACCATCTCTCAGCTCTGCTGATTTGGGGCCTAAGTGCTTGGAAAATGCTTCCACCTGTTGCTTCAGGGCCTCAGTCCTAAATGCCTCCTCTTCCCCAGGGTCCTGGGCCTCAGTTTCTCCAGCGAGGCCCCTGCTGCTTCCTCCAGGGCTTAGGTGTGGGCTGCAGAAAGGAAAACCAGAGTTCTAATGATCCTGCCCGGGAGAGGCTGGGGGCTGGCTGATGGTGCCCTAGCTGGGACGTATAATTACTGTTTCCAGCCAGAACCAGATGAGGGGGAGGGCATGGAGAGGTAGGAGCTTTGCGGCGGAGACTTCCCTCACTGTGGAAAATTCTGAGGCTGTCTCCCCCAGTAGAGCCCTCCCAGCAGCCTGGCCAATGCCAGTGTCACCCACCTGGATGCTTGGCCCTAACTAGGCTCACCCCGGGAGCCCCCATCCAAAGGGGCAATGCTCAGAGAGGGCACCCCACCCACTGGGGTGCCTTGTTAGGGGAGAACTTGCCCCCACCTCTCCCTTGGACCCCAGCCCCCTCTGCAGGTCAGGCAAGCTTCCAGAAGTGTGGGGTGGGGCTATAAGCTCATCACAATCCAACTTGGCAGTCCGGCCCAGCCAGACCTCAGGGCCCAGAGAGAGCCCCCACTTTGTCTAGGGCCCCACCCAGCAGGGATCGTCCAGCATTAGCCCACTAGGCCTTTCCCCAGGCAGATCCTGGGAGCTGGCTAGGGAGCTGTCCTGAAGGTGAAGGAGTCTTGGGTTCTTGCTGGCAGAGGCTCCCTGGGGTCCCTGAACCCTACCCTGTAGGAGCACCAGTGAATCTGGGGTCTTCCAAGCAGCTGAGATTGGAGCCTCACACTTGAAAATATGGACAGGAAAATGTTCCTGAGACCCTATGGGTGGTCAGGGTCCCCTCAGTCAGGCCTCTCCCTGGGGACGGGAGGAACTCCTCCCCTGCAGTGGCATGGTGCTCAGGGACATAGGGAGGAACTGTCTGCACTCATCTAAGTTACTGTCCAGTGAGGTGGGCACACCCCAAGGCTGGAGCCCACAACTCAAAGATGGCAGAAAAGGCTGGAAATGTTTGTTCTCCACCCCTGTAGCAGTTCCTCTCAGTGCCTGACATTCCAGTCAGGGATCCTTTCAGCAGCAGGTTTCTGCTCAGTGTAAAGAAGAATTAGTTTTCATTTGGGAAGCAGCTGCTTCTAAGTTAATAAGCTCCCTGTCCCCAGGGGTGGGCAAGATGAATCTTCTCAGCAGGGAGGTTGCTCTGGAGGTGCCTGGTTTGCAGAGCTACAGTGGAGTGGCAGGGAGGTTCTGTGACATAGGATCTGGGCTATGTCTGAGACCCGCAGAGGGGTCCTGCACTCAGGTTTCTGAATCTTGGCCTGGAGGGTGCCAGCCCGAGGTCAAGAGGGAGAAATCCTAGAGACTGCCTGGGGCTCCGGCCTGAGCCAAGGCCTCCATTTTACTACTGGGGAAACTGAGGCCCATAGATGCATGGAGACCAGTCAAGTTGCTCAGGGGGTTATGTCAGGGCAGGACCGTCCCTCCCGCCTCCTGCCTCTCTGTCCTTGATTGTTTTCGCTGCCTGGTGCACACACTCATGCCGCACAAATATACACACTAGTACATATGCATGTGGCACACACGGGGGGCACACAGGAGACTCACGGATGGATGTCCCATTCAGGCCCTGGGATCCTGGGGGGGGGGAGGGTTCTTCAGTGGAGCCTCTTCCTCTCCCTGCCCTGGAGTAAGGAAAAGGAGGAGGGAGGGAAGGGGGAAGCCATAGCTTTGTTTATTGTTTCTTGTCAGGAAGATGAAATGGCTTATGGGAGCATATAAAGGGCCCTTTGAGACTTGCTGCTTCTCACTTAAGGGGGCTCCTTCCCTTCCCCATCATCCACCTCCCCAGCCATTAGTGGCACCTGCAGTGTGTAAGTGTCACCAGACATGCATGCAAACACACGGTGCTGCCACCTGGGACCTCACACTGTGCAGACCCCTGCCATGCAGAGCGTGTCTGGCTAAGAGCTGGTGTCGTGTATGACGTGGTTCAGGGATGGGTCAGGCACACTTGGCCAGTACCTGACCAGTTGGTCTAAATGTTCCTTGTGGGCTTAAATAAAGTGCTTATCCTCTAATTTGGGGGAGCGGGTTTTTTTCTCTATTCCTTAGATCAAGCTTGTTAATTCTGTTCAATTCCTCCCTGTTCCTGTTATTAGCATTTTTGGATGGCTTTGTTCTCCAAATTTCTACGGGAGGATCGTTAAATTTTTTCACTCTGTGAGTGGATCAATCCAATGCTCCTTGTCATTCTGTCAATCTTTCCATTGTTTATTTTTAGGCCACAGTGTTTAGGGCACACAGGATTATGGATTTTTGTAGTTCTTTGACAGATTTTTTTAATTTAATTATTATGTAATAAATCTCTCATGCTTTAACAAAAAAGAGAGAGACTCATCCCTGGACACGTGGTTCTCAGTAGATACAGCAGACACTAATCAACAAAGACACACAGAGCACACGAAGCCATGGACACCCCCATATGCACGTGTGAACACTCACAGAGGTGGCACCGTAGGGCCCACAAGGCTCCCCTCCCTTCCCAGTGCTGAATCCTGCAGGCTCTGGGCGGGTAGAAGAGGCTTCTGTGTCTCCAGTTCTCTTTTCTTCGAGAGCAAATGCTCAGAGCCTGAGCCAGGTCTGGCTCCGAAGCCTGCTGCTTCCCAGGGATGGGGTGCCAGGGTACCCAGGCCAAGTTGGGTGCTCTGGGTCTTAAAAGCTACCCTGTCGGCCTGCCCATGGGTGGCAGGGAGGGTTCTGATCCCATTTCATGGTGAGGTCAGTCTTGGGCTGTTCTGGAGCCTGGGACACACTGGCAGTCTGTGGAACTAGCTTCCCAGCCCAAGCAAGGAACAACCAGCTCTCTCGATGGCCAGCCAGCTGCCTAAGAGTGTGGAGTGGCACCTGCAGGGGGTGAGGATCCTGGCTTTGCTTTCACCTCCCCGGGCCTCCACCTCCCCTCTGTCATCTCGCTGAGCCTCTGCACACACCAACTCATAAGGCCCCAGAGTCCAGTGATGGCTCTATCTTCTTCCAGCTAGAAAGCAAACACAGGTCCTGCATCCAGAGAATTCCCTGGAGCCAGTCTGCCTCTAGAGAAGCTGGGAGGTCCAGAAAACTAGACTTTTCTGCCACTTCTGTGAACACACATGGAGCTCCCCTCAGCTGGTTTGGGCAGGGCGCTGATGGAGCTCCCAACCAGAAGGAGATAATACACCCACCCCCTCCCTGGGGAACACTGGCTTCTCTTCCCAGGATGTGCAGAGTTCAATGAGGACATGGCAGCATGGGGCCAAAGTTAATTCCAGCCTGGGACCCTGGAAAGCCTTCCAAGGCTTGGAGCTGCTGGTTCTGAACGGGGCCCAGAATGATGAGCTGACACGGGTTCTAGGCTTGGTTGGAGAGTTTGTATATTTCTGACACTTCTGAAGAATGGTGTGGATTATTCTGTTATTCATACTGGCAGCCAGAAAACTGACTGTTAGGTTTTTACTTTAATCAATGTAATAGAAGAACCAGGCCAGGGAAAACTATGTGGGAATGTACAAACACACACACACACACACACACACTCACACACTTCCAATTACAAGTGACCACATATGATATTGGTCCTCTTTAAGCAATTGTTTCAAATTCAATGGGTTGAACACAGTCACCTAGGGCTCTAATCTTTTACCTGCTCTTTCCAGGACGTCAAGTTTCCATAAGCCTTTAACTGCCCCTTCCAATGATGAGTCATTAAGTTTTCCCAGATCTGATTAACTCAAGTGCATTCGGCAGTCGAAGAAAGGTTCAGCAGATATTGAAGGAATCAGGGGAGGCTTCCTGGTGGTGGCGGTGTGTTGGAAGAGGAAGGTGCCAGCCCTATGATTCTCCGTAGTCGGAAAGGGGGTTCCTTGTGGAGTTCACAGGCCAGGTGGCTGCCGCTTCAGAGCACTGGGCCTGGAACCAGAGCTGTTCTGCTCACTTAGCATGGAAAAGGCTGCCTTTGGGCAGGGCCAGGGACTCTCAGACCTGGTTAAGAACAGAGAAAGAGATAAGTGCATCTGTGAGAAGGGTGGGATGGGGAAGCACAGGAGCCACTTACAGCAATGTCTCCTTCATCCTCGAGGAAAGGCTGGTTTCAGGATTCCTGCCAGCTAGCAATTAGGCCGGCTCTGGAGAGCAGAGGCAGGAGCAAAAGAGGAGCCTGAAGTTCACAGTGGGCTCAGGCTCCCAGGGTGAGTGTGGATGAACCTGTCCTCACAGCTCCCCCCTGCCAAGCCATCCCAGCTCCGGGGAGGCCTGTCGGTAGTTCCAGCTACCCTCACTCCCATCTCTGTACCCCTGTGCAGGGCAGTCTTTTCCCCTCCTGCCTGTCCCCAAATCCTGTGGATATGATGAGAAAGAACCAGAGCAGGAGCCTCAACCACCACCACCCTGACCCCTCCTGCCTCTGCAGCCCTTTCGAATGTCGGAGAATGCCCCCATTGCCTTTGAGACTTCTCACGGCTCTAGAGGGGACCATTAGATCCATTTTGCAGATGCAGAAACTGACGACCAGAGAGAGTCGGTTCTTGCTCACATTGCCAGCAAGTAAAACAGCCAGACCCCGAACATGGGGCTTCTGCTCCCAACAGCAGACCTTGGGGTGGGAAGAGAAGTGGGCATTACCCTGAGGGCTGGCCAGCCAGAGGGGATGGAGCTCTGGGGTCAGCCAGAAAACACCTAGAGCTGGGGCTGTGAAGCAGGGGAGGGGATGTGAGTCATTCCCAGCCAGTGTTGCAGACAAAGGCGGGAAGAGAATTGTTCTTTGTGCGGTGGCCTCGGGCAGAGCTGGGAAAACCTCTGGAGTTGTGGAGGAGGTATGCCCCCCACCTAGGATTTTAGAGAATCCTGGGAGACACCCCCATGCTCTCAGGCTGGAAGCTAGGAGGTGAGACTTCCATCTCTGGCTTGTTTGGACAGAGCGGCCCAAGTGGCACATTTGGGCATCTTTGCAAGTGAGACTGTCAGCGTGGTCCACCTCTCTTGCGTGGGTGCACCTGGTCCCGGGAACCACCACATTTGGAATAGGTGCAGGGACTCCATGAAGAGGGGTCTTCCTGTGGCAGCTGCAGGGAGAGAGAGGGCTCCGATGACCTCATGGCAGCTTTTATTCTCTTCTTTTTCCATGAGTCATGTTTCTAAAAGTGGCCCAGGAGCAGTGGCAGCCAGACTGTAGTGGCGGGGGCCTATGTGGCCAAAGAGAGGGAAGGCAGGGCCAGGAAAGAGAGAGAGAGAGAGAGAGGAGAGAAGGAGGGACGAGAAGGGCAAGGCCAAAGGCAACAGGAGAGACAGGGAGTGGGACAGCCAACTAGAGAAAACTCTCAGCTGGGTGTGGTGGGACACGTCCTAATCCCAGCTACGCAGAGGCTGAGGCAGGAGGATTGCAAGTTCGAGGCTAGCCTCAGCAACTTAGTGAGACTGTCTCAAAATAAAATAACAGAAAGGGCTGGGGGTGAGGCTCTGTGATAAGTAGTCTCTGGTACTAAAACAAAACAACACTCTCCAAGCTCGGGGATTTTCTGATGTAGCAGGACATGGGGTAGAATGTTCTGGACTTTGGAGATGAAGCACTGTTCACAAGGCCCTCCTACCCACTTGCTTATCTTCTTCTATGAAAGTCCCTGATGGTCTTCCCCTGGACCTGGGACTCGCCCCTCGCCCCTCCCCATCCTTGGCTATTCGAGGATACAGGAGCCTGGAAGTCACTGATGCAGAGACCCTGCCCCACCCAGGCCTTGGGGCAGAGAAGGGCAGGGTCCAAAAGCACTGGGGCTGCTGAGCAGGAGCTTCATCAACAGTTGTGAGAGGGGACAAGGCCCTATTGCCACTACCTGCCCTGGTGCCTGGGTGGGGTCTGGCCCCTCTAGGCCCAGTGAGGAGCTGAGGTTCTGGTCTTTTGTGCCTGGTCCTGGGAGTCCTGGGGGTCTCCAGACACAGTTGCTGCCTGCCCTGCTCACTGGGCCTCCCTGCCCCTCTCCCTACAGCTGGCTATTGGTGTGAACTCAGGCCAGGGCCTGGGCATCGAGATCATCGGCACCCTGCAGCTGGTGCTGTGTGTGCTGGCCACCACCGACCGGAGGCGCCGTGACCTTGGTGGCTCAGCCCCCCTTGCCATCGGCCTCTCTGTAGCCCTGGGACACCTGCTGGCCGTAAGTGGGGAGCCTTCCCAGATGGGGTGGTGGTGGGGAGGGCAGGGCCAGGGCAGCTATGGGACCCCTGGGTGGAACTCCTGCCATGGGGTGAGGTGATGGGCAGTCCAGCTCTGGGGGTGCAGGTGCCCAGGAGAGGGACCTCCGACTCTCGTCCTTCCAGGTCTGATCATCCCTTCTTGCTGTACTTCCCTGATTGTTCTTTCTCTCTCTCTCTTCCCCCACTCACCTCTGACCTTGTCGCTTTCTTGGCTCCTCTGATTCGCCCCTCTCCTTCCCTGCAGATCGACTACACAGGCTGTGGCATCAATCCTGCCCGGTCCTTCGGCTCCGCCGTGCTCACCCACAACTTCAGCAATCACTGGGTAAGCCACCCACTTGCCAGGGAGGGTGGAGGAGGGTCTCATTTGGTGTCACATGGGGAGTCTGACCCTGCCTTTATGGTGTCCTTTCCCATCGCAGAGGCTCTGGGAGATATCCAGGGCAGAGGAAATCAGGAAACTGAGGCCTGAGATGAAGGGGTTGGTGGGATCAAATGGCAGAAGGATTTAGGCCCAGCCTCTGCTCTCCCGGCTTGGACCAGCCCCCAAGTCCTCTTAGCAGCATGGTGGGGAGCCTGGGGTTGAATCCCATTCCTGCTATTTTCTTTCTTTCTTTCTTTCTTTCTTTTGTACCAGGAATTGAACCCAGGGGTACTTACCCACTGAGCCACATCCCCAGTCCTTTTTTATATTTTATTTAGAGACAGGGTCTCACTGAGTTGCTTAGGGCCTTGCCAAGTTGTTAAGGCTGGCTTCCAATTCACGATCCTCCTGCCTCAGCCTTCCGAGCCATTGGAATCACAGGTGTGCACCACCACACCCGGCTCCATCTCGGCCACTTCTGATTCAGTGTGAGCTACCTTCTTAGTGCCTCGGTTTTTTGAGCTGTGAAGAGGGCATATGGTAGCTTCTCCCTGCCAGGGTCACCAGGAGCAGGGAAGGACTCCCTGTCTCTAAGCTGACCTCAGAACAAAGGAAGTGCTTTACAGTTTTAGCTCTAATTATTGCTGATGGGTGTGTTCCTGGCCAATCTTTTTTATTTTATTCTGTATCTGGGGCCCTTCTAAGGCTGGGGAGGTGGGCAATGAATGGCCTTCCTCAGGAAGTGTCTGGTACTGAGTCCCCACGAGGCAGGGGGCTGCCTGCTACCACACACCCTGGCCTGTGCTCATTCTGGGACACTGGAACGTCCCCAGGTTGGGATCAGCCCTGCCCACCTCTATCCTGGACACAGAAAGGAGAGAGCCCATCCACTGGGGTGGTGGGAGAGGATAACTCAGGAAAGCTTCCCAGGAGAGGGCCTTTGGTGGAGCTTCTGAGACCTGACCAGATGCCCACTGAACACATCTGCTCTGTTTCTAGATTTTCTGGGTGGGGCCATTCATCGGGGGAGCCCTGGCCGTGCTGATCTACGACTTCATCCTGGCCCCGCGCAGCAGTGAGCTCACAGACCGCATGAAGGTGTGGACCAGCGGCCAGGTGGAGGAGTATGACTTGGATGCCGACGACATCAACTCCAGGGTGGAGATGAAGCCCAAGTAGAGAGGGCCTGGCGCGGGCATCCGAGTGGGGGGTGGGGCAGGGACGGGCAGAGGGAGGGGAGGGCTGAGATCCATATCGTAGACACTCTGACAAGCTGGCCAAAGTCACTTCTCCAAACATCTGCTAGACCTGTAATGGTCAGGCCTCGTCTGGGGCATTTCTATTTCTTTCTTTCTCTGTTTCCTGGCCTCAGAGCTTCCTGGGGACCAGGTTTACCAATTCACCTACTCCCTCGATGCCACTGGAGGAGGTGAAAGAGAGGGACTCACCTGCTAGTTGTCCCCTCAGAGTGTGTTAGGAGGTGTGCCAGAAAGTCCCCCCTCATCCCAAAGTTGCTCACCACTCAGCTGCCGCAGGTGCCGAGTTTCCGCCATCATTGCCTAGTGCCTTGGGCACAGCCCTGCTGCTTCTCCCACGCACCTTGCCCCCCAGGGGTGCTTTGAGTGGGAAGAGATCTCAGTAGATGCAGTGGGGAGGGGAGAAGCTCCAGACAAGCTTTGCTTCTTTGGCGTGGCTTGCCCCAGGGCCTCCGCCTTGGACTTGCTGCCTGGCTGTGGGATTGTCCTTATCATAGGGCCTCAGTGATCTCTATCTGTGCAGTGGCAAGGACAGGGAGCACCGAGTGGGTTCTGTAAGGGTAGAACCCCATGGGTTCTAGAAGGCATTGTCTAGACCAGAGCATCACTTCAGCTACTTGCCCTATGCCCTTTCCCCGAGTCCAAGCCGGGTCCACATGTCTGTGTGCTGTATGCAGGTGCAGGCAAGCTTTGAAGGAAAGAGGGACAGATAGTCCAGGTCATTGGAAATGCTTGTTCCCCATGGAAGAGTGTCCCCATGCAGGGTCAGCTGTTACAGAATGAAGACCTGGAGAGGGTGAAGGAAGAGTGCCCGTGTTCCCTATTGGGTTTCAGTTGGTCTTTCCAAGTACCCCAGTATTGACTGGATCATTATGTCACCTCTTCACTTTCTCTTGCCAGTGTCGACACAGGAGAACATCATGTGGGTGGGGGCTTCGTTAAGAGCACTTGGGTTTTCCAAGCCTTGAGGATGGAATGATCCCGATGTGGAGGCAGATTCCCTTGGTGGACTCAGGGTTTGCAAGTCCCACTGATCCTGAGCAGGGACGACAATGCCCTCCCTTGTACATGAGCTTGTAATTAAAGGCATTGTGGGCAGCTGGGTGACCCACACAGGCATGCTGTGTGACCCCAAGCCACTGCCTTTCTTCCCTGTTGGCCTGGAGGACAGAGGTCAGCCTTGACCTGATAGCTCCTACTATAGCTCCAGGACAGTCAGAGCAGAGTCTTTTGGGGACCTGAGTCCATTCAATCCCACCGGGAACAAAGAAGTTTCACCACTGTGCCCTTAGCCATGATGCCAAAGGAAACCAAGAGACACAATTATGCAGGTATTTAGAAGCAGCAGGATTACCAAGAGGCCCTTAGTGTCCACCAACACATCACATCTGAACACTCTCTTCTTCATCCCCTAACAGGAACCTTTAAACAATTTAATAGATAAGGAAACTGAGGCCGCAGGTCCTACAGCTAGATAATGATTTGGTCATCCTTGCAACCAAGGCCATGTCTGGCTACTCCCTGGACTGTAAGGTGGACTCCTCTTATTCTCAGCTTCTCAGTTTGTGCCTGGGCAATGGCCAGGGACCAGGAGGGGTGAGGGTTGTGATGGTGGGGAGGGACAGACCCACCCCTGCCTGGTTCTGTCTGCTACATGTCAGGACCTTGCATCTGTCTGCTCTGCATATATGTCTCTTTGGAATTGGAATCTTATTATATGTTAAGAAAATAAAGGAAAATGACTTGTAAGGTCTTCTGACTTCCTGTAGTCTGTTTTGTTTTGTTTTGTTTTGGTGCCGTGTCCCTGCAGGGCTTCTCTGAGTTTGTGAGGAGACTGGTCCCACTGCTAGGGACCCATCCTGCCCTCCTGCCCTCAGAATCCTTGGTCTCAGGGATGGACATGACTTTACCACAGGACCTCCTCAAAGGGACCCAGAGTTTCTCTGCCACAAACAGGGAGACTTCAGGGGCCACAGGGTTGACTTTGAAGTTCTGGGGGCAGCTGAGGGGGGCAGGGGTTCTGACCAGTTAAATGGAAGCCATTTGGGGTTCTGGAGGACAGAAGGGATGGAGAAAGCAAGACTGAAGTCTGACAGTCCTATGAGCCCTCTCTATTCTCCTCAGATGAGGGCCCAGGAAACAGCAGTCTGCCAGACCACTCTTCTCCTTCCCTTGGCCTCTCTTGAGACCCCCACCTGCACCTGTGCTATGTCCTGGGCCCACAGTCTCTGCCCCAGAGAGCTGGGGCCCGTGGGTGAGAGACTGGCTCATCAGGGTCAGAAGATATCAGTGCTACGTTGAGCTGAGACCCGGTTCCTCCCATCCCCACCCCTACCACACACACATGCTTAGGCCTATTTTCTCAAAGGGGGCCAAATCTACTGAAAAATTAAATGCCTGGCAATAGGAAACAGGCAATGGGGCAGCTTGAGGCTTCCTCTGAGGCTCAGAGTCTGAAAGGCTCTAAGAACCATCAACCTCATGAAAATCTCTGTAGGCACATGGGCATGTATCACCATGGGTAGAGATCCGTGGTGGCTCCTGCCTCCCTCTGTGGAGGGCTTGGCTGATGACATTAGGGAGAGTTGGTCAGGTAGAGCCAGGATCACCCCAGGGAGGGCTGAGACAGCGTGGTTGCAACAGGCTTTCTTATTTCGGTGCACACTGGGTCGCTGGGCTGTCACAGCCTGTGCAAACTGCCCCAGTTTCTCCCAGGTGGAAGATGGGCTGGTGTGAATGGGAGAGGCACCATCGGGTTGCAGAGCACTGTAGAAGCTAGTGCCCTGCAACCTGGCCCTGCCTGTCAGGCTGTGCCGAGTCTCTCACAGCCCTTCCTGGCTTGTCTCCTTGTGTTGCCCTCTCCTCCCTCCCACTGTGAGGGTCTCGGCTACCTCAACCCTCACCCCTGCACATGCACCCCAGCTCCACCTTAATCCCTCCTCCATGCCACAGGAGAGCCTTTCTTATTGCATTGCTTCTAGGAGTTATGTCTTCTAGAATTCTAGACTCCAGAGGTAGGGCCTGAAGAAGAGGCCGGGAAGTGGTGTTTCAGGCGTTCCTACTGTGTGTGAGGAACCTCCCAGTGATATAACGTGCATTGTCCCCAATTTTCATGACAAATTTGGAAGGTGGAGAGGTTCACATTTATAGAAGTTGTTGAGGTCCCTGAAGATGAAACAATTTTCCCCAGGCCCCACAGAATTGAGAATTGAAACTGTTCTGTGTGGCTTCAAAGATTGGGTCTTTCCCATTATGCCATGGAGTGTTTTGTTGCAATGCCCCCTGTTACATTTAGCTCTGGGCCAGCGGAGAAGCCAGGCTATTCTGCAGCTGCAGACACTGCTGCAGAATGGTGAGAGGGAGGAATGAGGGAGGAAAAGGACTGGCTCTAGAGCCTCTGGCATCAGAAGTCCATTCATTCCAGGGCTGGCTAGATATGGTGTCCTGAGACCTATCGGCCCAACCAAGCTGAAGCTGCTTCCCTAGCATTTGTCCTACCCCTCTCTCTGGTAGCAAAATAGCTCCTAAACTTGCTCATACACCAGGGTTTATGAGAAATGGAAGGGCAAAGCTGCACCACCAGGCATAATAATGCACTAAAACAGGCCTCAGCTACTCATTGGGCCTAGGCACACTAACTTTGGGATGAGGCTGTTCCAGATTCCAGCCACAACCCAGGGGCTCAGTGTTCCTGGCCCCTATCTTCCTGGGGGTATTCCATCTCTGTTCTGCTCAGATTCTATTTGGCCCAGTACAGAGGAGAGAATTTGTGGAATAACTGGAATGGGGTGGGGCTCCCTGGACAACTAGAATCCTGTCTGTTTTGTTCATCAGAATTTAATTGAGAGTGCAAATTTCCTGGAAGTTTCCAGGACTCAACCTTTGTCCCTGGGTGGCTAAATATTCAAGCAACTGCCCATGTGAGGTGCCTTGGTGGGGTGCACCTCACCTTTTGACTGAGTCTCTACTGAGATTGACCACAATCATTTCCTCTGGCAGATTCCTCCAAGGCCCAAGTTTGAGACTTGCACATAGGGGTGGCTCAGCCAGCCCCCTAAAGTATGCCCTCTACAACTGGCTTACAAGGAAGCAGGATGTAATCCACCAGTCACCGAATCCTAGAATATTTGTCTTTTCATTAAACTCACAAGGGCAGAAAAGCTGCAGTTATACAATTGCCCCACCTATTCTGAAGCCCCTTAGGAACCTTGGCAAGTATGGAATATTTTCCAAGGAACATCAGCCAGAGCCCTGAAATGAACATTCTTATCAGCTTGAAGCTGGCTTTCAAGCACTCTGCCAATCCATCACAGGTTCTAAACATTTTGAAATCTGGGATCCTTGGAGACCCATATTTTCCTTCTTGATATATCATGTTCTCCTTCAAGATCAAGAGGATACCTTTCTCTGTGTGCTGGAGAGGTGCTGAGAGGTCTATGGGGAATAAAATGAATCTCCGAAGGCATCCTGGACAGGATCAGCCAACTGGTTGAACATAGATGGATGGAGCTTCCATGGGGTCAACCGCCCATGACCCTGGCCCTTACTTCAGTGCCATTATCCATCTCAAAGTTCACATGGGCTCAAAGAGGGCCCGCATGCAATTGGGTGGGCAGCTTAAGAAAGTCACTTCCCACTCTGACCCCAAGGAACTCTGAGGACTTGGTAGGTGCAGGAACGGCTCTCCCCCTGTTGGTGTTTCCAGGCTGGTCCTCAGTATCCCTGAAATTATAGCCGCAGATTGGGCTGGAAAAGCACTGGAGGGATTGGTGCCAGGGCCCCCACCCACAGCACGACCAGGCCTGTGTTGCCCGCTAGGATTTTTCCATCGCTCCTGTAGGGCATACCTCCACTGGTCAGAAGCCTCTCAAGGAGGGGACAGTGATTAATGTTTTATGGACGAGCTGCTGGGCATGATGCCTTGTTTTCTTTAGGTTTAGAATACAATGAGGACGATGAGTGGAATTTGCTGCTGAGCAGGGGACCTGGGTGAGGCCATTCTTAGGGCCCAAGGACCCAAAGGTGGCGATGTTTACTGTCCTTAGTTCCCAAAAGGGGGCAAATGCAAAGGTAGGAAAGGCAGTCCAAGCTCTTGCTCGCAGGGATGGTGTCATCGGCCCGCAAGAGAGAGTCAGTTCCTACTCGCATCTTGGCCCCTGTGTGCAAAGGGGCCTATGATTAAGGGTCTTCAGTGGACTCTGTGAGCTCATCCTGCCCAGGTGACTGACTACTTGATTCCAAGAAAACAACTTTCTTGGCATGTGCGATGTCATTTATTTTGCTGTTCTTTCTGGCATAACTTTCTGGTGTGGGGTGAGAGCACAACTCATCGGTAGTTATACAGGCTAACGCAACCTCACCTGTGCTTAAAATAGTGAAATACTTCTGGGTGAAAGAAAGCATTCAATTCATACGAGAGTGATGTCCATCCAGTGTTAGAAATAAGTATGTGTGCGTGTGTGTGCGTGTGTGTCTCTGTGTGTGTGTGTCTGTGTTGGTGTGTGGGGACAACTTAGCCTGTCATCCTCTGACCTGTTCTAAGAACCTCCCAAGTGATTCTCACTCACAGGATAGCTCTGATTTAGTTTTGGGGACTTGCATAGACCCAGGATTCTAAACTCTGGAAACCTTGCCTGCAACTAAGCTGGCCATGCAGTTGGAGGCTCGAGAAATGCCCTCTGCCCATAGTTGCACTGTCTACAATAGACATCACCGTGGGGTGCCACACTCAGTTTACCTGCCACCAGCCTGCTGCCCCTGTGGAATATTGGTCTGAGGAGGCCAGCCTGGTGGGGATTCATTACAGGGGAATTGGCACATGATTTTCAACTAGTTACCAAGTAGGCAAGAGATCCATAATTTGGAAAAGAGAGTCATCTATTCTTCCTCTGTAACATGAGAGAAGGAGAGGAAGAGAGAGACTTGATAAAGGAGTCTAATCCACTAAAAGCAAAACTAAAGAATTAAATAAGCATGGGAAGCATTCTGAAGCATTGGGGACCAAGGAATATACTGAAAGTCTTGAACATTCTGAAAGGGACCAACGTATCTCTGACACCTTACTTGACACAGCTTTCTTATTTTTTAAGTTTAACTTATACTTTTTACAATGCAACTCAAATAGATATAAATAACTTATGCCTCTAAAGAAATCAAACAGAAAATAAATAAAATAAATAAAACCTACAAAACCAAGAAAATTTATTTTAACTATGGAAGTTTAGGATTGATGGCTGGGGGTGATATCCAAGCCATACAAAATATTGATATATTTTGAATATCACTTGGGCATGTGTGTGTATGTGTATGTGTGTGTGTATGTGTGTGCGCCTACCTTTGTGTGGGGGTCCAGTTCCTCAGAGAGTGCTGTCAAACCCATAAGTAGGGACACCCATGCTGAATCCAAGCTGACTAGAACCAATTTAGGGTCTCCTGGAATGTGCTGGTGTTGTGCTTGCCTCAAAGTCCATAAGACCATAAGACCACCTCACAGCTTTTTGGTCAGATATTTGAGTTCCAGAGACCTTTTTTGGTAGGGGGTAGGGCAATAGGGATTGAACTCAGGGGCACTCTACCACTGAGCCACATCACCAGCCTTATTTTGTATTTTATTTAGAGACAGGGTCTCATCCAGATGTTTAGTGCCTCGCTTTTGCTGAGGCTGGCTTTGAACCCTCGATCCTCCTGCCTCAGCCCTCCTGAGCCACTGGGATTAGAGGCATGTACCACCGTGCCTGGAAAAAAATCTTCTTTTAGTCTAGCTTGAGTTTTTTAAAAAATGTTTTCCTGCAGTGCTAGGGTTTGAATCCAAGGCCTCACACATGCCAGGAAAGTGCTCTGCCACTGTGCTACTTCCCTGGCCCACCCCCCCTTTTTTTTGAACATTTTTAATTAGTTATACATGACAGTAGAATACATTTATGCACTTTGATATATTATACGTAGATGGAATATAACCTTCTCATTTTTCTAGGTATACATGTTGTAGAATCATATTGGTCATCAGTCACATGTATACATAAAGAATGTCTGTTTTGTTCTACTATCCTTCATATCCCCACTTCCCCTCCCCTTCCCTCCTTTCACTTCTACCTAATCTAAGGTAATGCTATTCTTCTCTACTGCCCCCTGCCTTATTGTGAATTTGCATCTGCAATTGGAGAAAACATTCGGCCTTTGGTTTTTAGGGATTGGTTTATTTTGCTTTAGCATGATATTCTCCAACTCCATCCATTTACTGGCAAATGCCATAATTTTGTTCTTTTTTAAAGTTGAGTAATATTCCATTGAATATATATACCACATTTTCTTTATCCATTTGTCTATTGAAGGACACCCAGGTTGGTTCCATATTTTAGTTATTGTGAATTAAATTTTGTTTTGAGACAGGATTACACTAATTTGCCCAGGATGACCTTGAACTTGCAATTTTCCTGCCTCAGCCTCCTGAGTCGCTGGAATTATAGGCCTGTGCCATTATACCTGGCTTAACTTGAGTTTTTGAACAATAGGTGGGCACCTACTCAGACTCAGTCACATCTCTGGTGCTGAACGATGGCAGTGATGTTGGCTCTTCTTGCTGGGAAAGCAAGTCCCTGGGAATCTCTCCTCTTCCTTGCTTGCCAAATCAGGCCAATGGTACCATCTTCTCTGCAAGATGTGATGTCTATACTCAGGTCTCTTCTTGGATGATTATACAAAATACCATTTTTCTTTTATTAATGAGAATTATTTCCAACTAGAAATGTCTCATACATTCTAAATTCGGTAGGAATGCTGGCAAGCCCTCTCTGTTTTCATTGATCATGCTCCCTCAACAGATGTCTCTTGCAGTCAGGCACTGGAAGATCATTCCCTGTCTAAGAAGGCAGGGTCTGGGCTGAGCTAGTTTCCTGTCACCCACAGGACAGGGGACAGGGCCTCTCAAGTCCTACCAGTCAACTGCCAAGCTCATACTATAGCTCTGCAGCCGGCATGCAGGGTGTTGGTTCCTAGCATTCTGAAGTTCTGGGTCTCACAGCAGAGACATGGATGCACAGGAATTTCCTGGTCCTTCTTATACTTTCATATTTTTGTCTCCTGCCTCAATTTACCCTGACTCTCTTCCCAGCTGCATCTCTGCAGACCTGAAGCAGCATCTCTGCCCCATGCCCTGCAGGAAGATTCCAGGGCCTTGAGGTGAGATTACTCTGTTAAACTGTTCGTGAAGTTCCCAGGAGTCATCGATGCGCCTGGATTGTGGCTGATGGGCCAGTGGCACCTTCCACCCGAAACGAACTCCAAGAATTCTGAGGCTGCCAGTGGCCTCCCTGGGCTGGGAGGGGCAGCTGCATCTGCCTCCAGGAATGTGGGGCCTAGAGACACCAAGCCCAGGAATACCTCCGTGGAGCCGAAGCTTCACTTCCAGAAAGTTCGGAGGGCTCCGGCCCCCTGCACCCTTCCCTCCTTCTCCCTGTGTGTGAAACCATCCCAGCTGGCCCTCAGAGAAATCTTCAGGGGAGAAAAATCCTAGAGAGTGTAATTTGAAAAGAAGCTTAGCAGCCACGCCACAGGGGTTTGGGCAGAGGCACTCCTGGCCAAGTCCTCGGCGGCTAAGCGTCAGTAGGTCCAGGAGGAGGTCACCTGCCCACTCTGATCCCCACAAAGTGACAACCCAGCACCTGGAGCTTAGGGCTGTTTTTCACGGCTGTGAGATATGTTTGGAAACCACATTACCCTCTTGGAGTTTCACTGTTTAAGTTAGCATAGCAGAAACTCTGACAAGCCCTGTTGTAAAAACTCACTTTATTTAAGCCAGTGTTCAAAGTGGTCCAAACACAGAACGCTCTTTTGGAAATAACTTGGAGTACTATTTCAGAGCTCTGGTTTTCTATCAAATACTTACGATAAGTGCTGGCCTGACACTATTCCTGAGGGCCCCTCTGCTTTCAGATTTCCTTATTTAAAACTCAAAGTGGTTCTGTTTATCAAAACCTCTCCTGGAGCAGCAGGGTGAGGGAAAGGGGGGGCGGGAGAGGGAGAGAGAAGAAGAAGAAAGAGGAGGGCTTGGGTGGGCTGGGTGCAGTCTTGCAGTCTGTGAGGAGTGTGAGGACCCTCCTACTTGGAGTGACCCTCCCTGACCAACCCCTGTCCTGCCATGCTGGGGAGCTTACACAGGGGCCAGCAGCAGGTGTCAGGCATTCTGAGAGAAACTCGCCCCCCCTCCAGGAACGAAGCCTCCATGAATCATTGACTGTCCTTCCCTCGTGCAGGAAGCAGCTGGGCTGGTGTCATGCCAAGCTCCAGGAGCTGCGGGCAAAGGTGGCACAGGCAGGGGATGAGCCCACACTGAGCCTCGCCTTGTCCAGACCTTTCACAGATGGACCCATTCGGGGCCATTTCAATGGTCTCAGCACCTCAAGGCTCCCACACAGCCTGAGCCACAGCCACGGAAGTGCAGTGCCCTCTGCGAGGGGTGTGGCCAGAGCTCCAGGCTCCCCCTCTGCCCTCCACTCACCAGGGCACCTTGCGGGAGGCTTTTCTCCCTCAGGGCCTCAGTTTCTCTATTCGTACAATAGAAATTGAATTTGAGGGTCCCTAAAAATGCTCTCAGGTCTAGGAAGTTGCCTAAAAGTTTCTCAAAACCTCCTGCCTGGAAACAGCCCAGGAGTGGGCCTTGAGGGCCTAGTCACTGGGACCCAGCTCAGGTCTCTGCACCTGCCCAGCTCTGTTGTTAGGGATGCACAGAAGACGGGGGACTCTGGCCTTTCCTTGGAAACTCTGGGGTGCCTGAGATCTCCATGACCAGGAGTATGTGGAGCCCCTTGGTCTCTGTTTGCCTCTGCGAGGTGCAAGCCGACACCTGGGGTCAATGTGTAAGATCCTCCCCATTTTGCCTCTGCCCCATTGTGGGGCCCTGGGCAGCCAATCCCCCCCACTTATCTCTCTATAACCCTACACTGGGAGGAAGGCCTGAAGTGGTTCACTGCAGGCTTGCCCCTGGTGGGGTCCCTCTCTGCCCCGGCTACAGGAAAGATGGCCAGTCCAGGCCCACACAGAAGGCCAGCGGCAGCCCTCGCAAGCCCGGGTATCATTCCACACGCCTTGGGCTTATCCCATAGAAACAGTGTCCGGGAACCTCAGCCCAACTCTTGGGGAAGCTGCCAGGCCCCGTGCCAGGGCTTAGCACTCCCAGGGAAACTGTTTCCAAAGCCCCGCCCATGGCCCACATCCCTGTCCACTCCCCTGCTGACACTAATCCTCTGAGGGCCCTGCAGGACAGGTTCTAATGGTTGAGAAGCTGCCCCTTAGCAGGCCGGGATTGGGGTAGAAGCTGCCTATTGGCACGGGAGTTCTGGGACAGCTGTGTCCATAGGTAGAGGCTTCTGGTACCTGATGGATGACATTACAAAGCCACACATGCTATCTTATCTGCTGTGCTGGGGAGCTTGTACGGGCACCAGCAGCTGGAATTGGACTTTGAGAGAAGGTCCCCGGGAAAGGAGCCTCCATGAATCATTGACTGTTCTTCCCTAGAGCTGGAACCAGCCTGAGCAAAGCCCCACCCATTATAGATCTGGGAACTCCAGACCAGAGAGAAAGCACCTAAATCACCTGGGGCTTAGTCCCAAATCGAGCACTAGAGTTCCAGCTGCCTGCTCTGGCCCACACCTCTAGTTTCCTTTGGCTATGGGCAGTTCTTTTTCAGGCCTTTCCCTATCTCTGGGGAGCAGCCCTGCCTGCTTCCTGCAGAGGCCTTTAGAGCCAGGACCGTGCTGATCATCGGCTCCCCACGTTCCTGTGCTGACCACAGTCTTCTCTACTCCCCAGCCAGCTGCCTGGCACCAGTTTCTCCCCTGGCACCATGAGTCCCAGACATACCAGTCATATCGGGTGGGGAGACATTTGCTGAACCCAGGAGAAGAGAAGGGTGTCTAGGAACCCAGGCTTCCCAGGGTGGACCCTGTAGGGAGTCCAGGGATGCTGTGTCCCCAGGTACCAAGTGAAGGCAAGGGCTGAAGGATTTGCTGGGGAGGGGTGGAGCTGGGATGCTCTGAGCATGCTCATTAGGTGTGGCACTCTGGGTGCCTGTGAGTTAAGAACAGAATCTGGTCTTTGGGGGCTGGAGATCCCTGATTTGAGCCTTCAGAGTGGTCAGTGAAGGGACAAGAGGAACCCCATTTGCAGTATCCTTGCCCGGTGTGTTCTGCTGTGCAGAACTTTCTCTGTACCACTTTTCTTGATAATCATAAATAAGCTGAGAGTTAGGGATTCACTCCTTCATTCATTCTATCAACATTTATTGTGTTTGTACTATGTGTCAGGCACTGTTCTGGATGCTAGGCATTGAGCAAATGAGACAATGTTTGTAATTTACAGATAAATGATATATCAGAGAAGTTAGGCAACCAGCCAAAGTTTGCACTACTGAAAAGCCAGGATACAAAGCCAGGGCCATGAGGTCTAGGACTAGACTTTCCATTTCTTTATTTTGGTTGGGCAAAAAGCCTTTGCAGTAGAGTGGAGAGAACCTCAAACTTGCCTTGCTGTGTGAGTCAGAGCAACTCACTTCCTCTCGCTGGGACTTCACTTTCTCAGTGGCCTTTGAGAAGCAAAGGCTTTGGGTAAGCAGTCTGAAATTGCTTCTGGAGGCAAAAACAAAAATTAAAATTTTATGAGAATAGCTATCTATTTTTGAGAAAGTTCTACACATCAGATCTTTCCATATCCACAGGGAGACATTGAAGTTTCCTGAGCAGGGAGAGAGATACACCAGAGCATCTCTGAACTCCACTTGCCCCTGGGCCCCTCCCAGTTCCCCAGGACCTCTCGTTCTTGGGTTATCAGGGGAAATAGCTGAAGCTTTGGACAAACAGTCGGGGCAGGCAGGGACACCGGGACATATGGTTTATAAATAAGGGGGTTGGGAGGGGTGAGTATAGAACAGGTGGGAAGGGAGAAGACTGGGCTGCAGAGCCAGGAGAGGCCTCAGGGGACATCCAACCCCTTCCACTGCCCTAGAGAGCCCCCTCCTCAAACCAGTACCCCTGTGCCCATCTCCAGGCTTAGCAGCTCTGAAGGAGGTACAAGGAACAGGAGCTCTGGCCCAGCCTCCCAGACCCTCTTGGAGGGGAGGGGACCAGGGCTGTTTCCCCCATGAAGTCTTCCAGGTTGAATGCCCCAGTGCACATGACCCGGCCACCTTGGTGTGCAAACAGAAATGCAGGACCTCAGGAAAGAGGGGCAAGGGACAAGGCAACTTCCTGGGAGGAAGGGTTTGGGTGGGGCAGAGATGGGGGCCTCCTATCTTTGGGAGCTTACTGTAGGACAGGGGCTCTGGCAGATGTGCCACCATCCTGAGTTTCCTCTGAACTCAGGCCCTAACCCTCCTACCTGGGACACTGTGACCTCCTCCCATCCCAGTGCACCTCAAATTTTTGTTTCATTGAAAAAAATAAAATACTTGTTACTTACACAATAAGACGTGGAGCTTGCAGGAAGGTTTGGTGCATGGACTCTGGAATCGGAGTGCCTGGGCTGGACTCTGGGGTCTGATACCAGCTGTGCCATCTCCAACCATCCCTGGTGACTCATTCCTCATCTGCCAAACAGAACCTGCTTCATGAGGCTGCGTTAAGGACAAGATGAGCTGATATATGTAAAGTGCTTATAAAGGCACATTGTAAGCCCTATAAAATTATTGATTATTAGAGATTTAAATGATATAATTTAATAATGTGATAAACACCCATTGTTCAATCTACAAAATAGAACATTTCCAAAGTTCATATGTAGCTATGTGCCACTCCCTGTTCTAATGTGGCAGAAGTTTTTTTTTTTTTTTGGAAGGCGCATGCTGGGGATTGAAAAACTCAGGGGCACTTGAGCACTGAGCCACATCCCCAGCCCTATTTTGTATTTTATTTAGAGACAGGGTCTCACTGAGTTGCTTAGTGCCTTGCTTGGGCTGAGGCTGGCTTTGAACTTGTGATCCTCCTGCCTCAGCCTCCCGGGCCAGGAGTTTTTTGTGGGGAACTTATAGTCCTTGTTTCCTCCCCGCAACACCCCCTCCTGGGGAAGCACAGCCTTCAAGACTTCAGACTCCACACCACAGAGCTAGCCCCTCCTCTGTCTCCCAGCCCTGGAGTCCCAGCTCGGCCTCTACCCAGGCCCAGGGCCACATTTTGTGGATGCTGCCCCTTCTTCATCAACACCTTGTCCTGGGAGAAGCGGCTGGCCAGGGGGCACTGGCCTGGGCCTGTGTCCTGGCCTTGCTTCTGACTGACTGCGTGACATTTATGGGTGGGGGTCTCCTGCCTCTCTGGTCCTCAGTCTCTACCTGTAAGGGAATGGGTGAAGTAGTTCCCCCTCTGCAATCTCTGCAGTCTCCCAGTCCTTCCTCAGCCTGGAGGGGCTGCTATGCCTACCAGGAATGCTCAGAGAGTGGGCAAGGTAGAATGGGATTCGTGGGGTGGGGGCACACCGCTCCTTGTTCCCTCCCAGCTGGGGCTCTGGAACACCACTGCTCTGGGGGCTCTTCTCCCTCTGTACCTGGAGTTTGTGTGCAACAGCTGCTTTAATGCCAAAATAAGCCCACTGCAGTTTTCAATCAAAATCTTAGTGAATGCCAGCAGGCCACTTGGGTTGCAGACAGCAACCAAAATCCTGGGGGCCTGAACTCCAGGCTTCTTTCAAGAATAATTTCCTATGCAAACCGGCTCCTTCCGTTCTTTCTCTGCAAATTAGAGGCAATTCTCTGTGCTGGACACATGCAAGGATTAGCTGGGTCTGTACATTTCACAGTGGCACTCAGGTCAGGCCTGGCGAGAGAAGGCTTGTTCCAGGGCAAGGGAAGGAGGGCAAAGTCTGAGGTGAAGTTTAAAGTTTATAAAGCTGCCAGTTATCCATGCACAAATCAAAGCTTCAGTCTTCAGTTGGAGGAAAACAAAGTGATGCATTGTTCTCACGTTTCCTGGCTGAAGACCAGGGTTCCTCCTCACCCTGCCACCCACACCTTGCCTCGCCCTCCCCCACCCCAGCAGGTGTTCTGCAGTGCTATCTGCAGGGGTTTGGTCTGCAGTGGGAAAGAGGCATTTGAGCACAAACCAGGGGCCTGGTGCTGGGGTGGGGTGGGCAGCCTTGGGGTTCAGGGGCAAGAGAAGACCCTTAAATAATGATCCCCAAAGAGGAATAAGAGATTCTCTTCCTCACTTTCATCATTTCTGTTCAGTTGAAAATTTACTTTGGAACTGTGAGATTGACAGTCTTAATAGAAGACTATTAATAGAAGAGATTGACTTGCCAGATCCCAAAGAATCTAAGTATCATTATCAAGGGTTTCCTAAGGCCCTTAGCCCTGGTTCTCATCCTGCTTGATCCTGGCCAGAGACTAGATCTTTCTTAGCCCCCTGCCTCATTTAGTGTTGCTGTATCAATATATCTGAGGCTGGGTAAATTATGAAGAACAAAGGTTTGTTGTTGACACTTCTGGAGGCCAGGAAGCCCAAGGTTGAGGATCCTGCATCTGTCAGAAAATTTTTGCTGCATGGTCCCATGGTGGAAGGTAGAAGGGCAAGAAGACACACACGTAAGAACCAAGAGGGGAAGGGGTTGATTAAATCAGGAACTCACTCCGGTGGCAATAGCATTTCATGTCCTCATCACCTCTCAAATGTGCCACCTTTGTACACTGTTGCTTTCTTGATTTGGTTTCCTGCACTTGAACTTTGGGGGACTCATTAAACTATAGCAGCCCCAGACTTAGCCCTCAGCTTGACTCCAAGTTTGACCTTCAACTCTAGCCCAACACACACTCCAATAAATCCCAGGCTGAGCTTTGACCCTGGACAGGAACTGATCTCCAAGTGACACACCTTGGAGTGCTGGGGCACTGCTGGGATGAATGTGAGAGTGGCCAGTGGCTGCCGAGCCACAGCTATGTGAGGGCTGAGGATGGGGCTTCTGTCTGAGGTCCCAGAGCCCCTGCTCCTCCTGCAAGACTATTTCTTTCCCCTGGAGGAAGACAGTGCAGAGGGACAAGCAAGGAGTGAAAACAGACAGGGATTGGGATCATTCTGTCCTTGCCCTGAGTCTCTCTAACTCACTCCAGAGCAACAAGAGAATTCTGGGCTAAATATCCAGAAACAGCTGCTCTCCAAGGACCACCAGCTCTCAGCTCCCAGTTCCCAGTTCAGCCCCCAGCTGCAGTGGGTAACAGGCTGTAGTTCCCAGCGTCACCAGCAGGGGCCTCAGGCACGAGCCTCAGGGAAAGCCCCGGGCTCAGTCCCCTGTGAGTCTTTTCCTCCAATTAAAATACTCAAGAGAACTTGTCAGGTTTTGCCACCAAGGAACCACCTGCTTATGAGATGCTCAGATGGATTTGACCCCGAAATCTTAATATTTCTCACCCGGGAGACAGAGAAACCCTCATACTAGCTACCATCAATTTAAAATTTAATTTTAATTATAGAAATAGTGTACAAAATTTTTTTTCTTGAAAATTAGAATATTAAGATTAAAAATAACTTCCCTTGGCCATTATTGATATTCCACATTCCCTGTCTCTTCCTCTTTTTCCTGTTTCTTATGATCTTTGATATGGGAACTTCCAGGGATTGAAAAAATACTTTTATATACACAGGTACAGGCTTTTTAAAAATAATAAAATAATTCCACATACCCTCTGCAAACTTTTTTTTTGCTAAAACATATATTTAATAATTTACATATTATAAAATTCACCAATATGTGTACAACTGGCTGCATTTTAACAAATATGGCCGATAGCATAACCATCATTATGAATTGCTGTGTAAAACATTTCTAACATCCCTGAAACATTCCCTCCCAACCTTAGCCCATTTATAACCCTTGCTCCTGGGCTCTGGCTTACTCTCACCTTCTTTATGTTGCTATAGTTTTACTTTTTCTAGAATTTTGTATGGAAGGAACCATGACTTCTTTCACTTAGCGTAAAGCTTTTGAGATTCATCCACATGGCTGAGTGTGGATAAGTGGGTTCCTTTTTATTACTAAGCACTATTCCATGGTATGCATATGGCACTATTTGCTAATCTATTCAGCAGTGATGGATATTTGGAGTATTCCAGGTTTGGATTATTGCCAATAAAGCTCTTATTATGAGCATTTGAATACAAATCTTCATGTGAATATGTTTTTGCTTCTCTTGGATAAATATGTACTTAGAAGGAGGGGTATTGGCTGGGGTTGTGACTCAGAGATAGAGCACTTGCCTAGCATGCTGAGGCACTGGATTCAATCCTCAGCACCACATAGAAAATAAAGATATTGTGTCCGCCTATAACTAAAAAATAAATTTAAGAAAGAAGGAGGGGTATTGGATTGTATAAGTGTATATTGACTTATACTCAACTGATCACCTGTTTTCTAGAGAGAGTTTATCATTTTGCATTCCAGAATTTTAGATGCTCCACATTTTTGCCAAGACTTGTATTGCCAGTTTTTTTCTAGTGGGTTTTTTCTAGTGGGTGGGCTGTGGCATGTCATGGTGAAATTTATATTTCTCTAATGGTTAGTGATGTTGAACATCTTTAAATGTGCTTATCTGCCATTCATGGCTTCTTTGGATAAGTATCTGTTTAAATCCTATCCATTCTTTTAAAATAAGGTTGTTTGTTTTCTTATTATTAAGTTGTAGGAGTTCTTTAATAGTCTGGGTCTGAGTCCTTTATGAGGTTTATGTGGCTGCCTTTTCTTAACTATCTTTTTCTTTAAAAAACCCTTTTTATTTGGGGTGAACTTCAGACTTACATAACAGTTGCAAAAAATAGTACAGAGAGTTTCTTTAATGGTAACCTCTTACATAATGATAGTACAATGATCAGAACTAAAGAAATTAATATTAGTATGATGCTATAACTAAGCTATAGACTTCAATCAGCTTCCATTAATGTCCTTTTTCTGCCCCAGGATCCAGTTATGTCTCTGGTCTCCTCTAATGTGTAATAGGAATTTTGTTCAGCTTTCTTCAAGCTGTTTGCAGATGCTTTCTTATTGTTAGATGGAGCTTATGGATTTGGGAGAAGAATACCACATGCCCTTCTCATGACATCATATCCGGGGGCACATCCTATCAGCATAGTTTATTACCTTGATTGCTTGGTGTCTGGTGGATAACTCTGCAGAAAATATGCGATTGTTTCCCCTGATTATGGGGATTGAATACAGAGCCTTACTTTTGCTAGGCAAGTGCTTTACCACTGAGCTACACCTTCAGTCCAAGATAACAGTTTTTCTCCTTTTGCATTTAATGAAACTTCAGGAGAGGCACCTTGAGTAGGCAAATATCCTTTTAAACTTTTGCATTCTTTGGTGGGTTTTCTAGCAGCAATTGCTACTATGGTGTTCTACTGGTGATTTTCTACTTCCCTCATTCCAGTCACCTTTATTAATTGGAACCCTTTTGCAAAGAAGAATTGTCTCTTCTCAAATCACCTAAGTGCATCCATGTGAACTCATGGATATTTATTTTATTCTTTGGGTTGCAATTCAAGACATCAGTATTGGTTTGCCCAACTGGCTGGACTTTGCTGTTGGGAACTCTTCTCAGCTTGTCCTGTTTTTGTTTGTTTGTTTGTTTGTTTTTAATTTTTTTTTGCCATTCCCCCAGATTCTCCTTGACTCTTTCTTTACTTTCTTTCTTTCCTTTTTTTTAATTGATCACTGGCATCATGAGATGCTCCAGGCTTATCTTGAATTATTCCTGCCCAGCCCGGAATCAACACCTCTTCAAGCAACCCAGATCTTCTTATTGAAGAATGGTATTTAGAGACCAAAATCTGGATGCCAGTTGCTACAGGGTTGCCACTGGTTTTAGGCCCTGTAATAGGACAGAGCTAGGAATTATATGAATGTGTACAAACCCATTCATATGCCAATTCTTCGTTGAGGATTTTTTTTGCATTTATTTTTGAGAGATAGTGATCTCCAATTTTTCTCCTTTTGAAACATCTTTGGTTTTAGTATTAGAATAATGCTGACCTCATAGGCAGGAATGAGAAATGTTCCTTCCCTCATTTTCCAAAAGAGATGGTAAAAAAAAAAGGCATCATTTCTTCTTCAAGTGTTTGGGAAAATTTACTAGTGAAACCATCTGATCTTGGAGTAGGCTGATTTGGAAGTGATTTTTTGAACATCGAATTTCTTAACTACATACATGCCTCTTCAGGTTATTAATTTCTCTTTGAGAAATTTTTACTAATGTCTTTCAAGAAACAAGTCCTTTTACTATAAGTTGTTGAATTTATGGGCATAAAATTTTTCATATTATTTCCTTAGTATGTTTTCAATGTTCTTAGGATTTCTAGTGATGTTCCTCTCTTTTGTGGCTGATAATGGTAAACTTGTGCTATTTTTCTTTTTTTTTTTAAGGCACTTTACTAAATATTTATCAATTTTATTGATCTTTCCAAAGAATCAGCTTTTGGTTTTATTAGCTTTATCTGTTGTTTTTCTGTTTCCTATTTCATTGATTTCTGTTCTAATCTTTATTATTTCCCTTCTTTGGCTTCTTTTCCTGTTTCTTGGGGGTGGTACCTTAGACTATTAGCATTGCTATTTTTTCCAGCTTAATATAAACATTGGCTGCTATAGATTTCCCTCTAGGCATTGCTTTAGCTGCATCCCAACTATGATGTTGACATGATAATTTTCTTATCAATCAGTTCAAAATATCTACTGATTTCCCTTATGATTTCTTCTTTGACCAAGCAGTATTTAGAAGTATAATTTCAGATATTTAGGGATTTCCTTGAAAATTTTTTTTATTAGTGGTTTTGATTTAATTCTGTTATGGTTAGAAAAATTATATGATTTTAATTCTTATGAATTTATTAAGATTTATTTTATATCTCACAATATGTCTATCTTTTTGAAAGCTCTATGTTACTTGAGAAAAATAGGTACTCTGCTGTTGTTTGATAGAACATCTATATATGTGTCAATTTTGTCAAATTGGTTGATAGTGTTGTTCAAGTTGTCTATAACCTTATTTTTTTTAAGTGAACTTGTAATTTTAAGATAGTTTTAGATTTAGATTTATAGAAAAACTGCAAGGATAGTACTGAGAGCTCTTCATCTTTTTTTTTTTTTTGGTACCAGAGACTGAACCTGAGGTGTGTTTAACCACTGAGCCACATCCCTTACCCCTTTTATTATTATTATTATTATTATTATTATTATTAATTTTGAGACAGGGCCTTGCTAAGTTGCTGAGGTTGAGCTTTGAACTTGCGATCCTCCTGCCTTAGCCACCGCACCAAGCAGTTTCCTCTATTTTTGACATTGTATGTTAGTATGGCGATATTGGTCACAACTAATGAACAAATAGTGGGATATGATTATGTGAATATTTTATTTAGATCTACTTCATTCTCATGCAGTGTCCTTCCTCTGTTCCACTATCCCACAACAAGCCACCACATTATACTTGGTCCCCATGTTTCCTCAGTCTCCTCTTGGTTATGGCAGATTTTTGGATTTTCCTTGCTTTTGATGACCTTAGCAGTCCTGAGGAGTACTGGTCTGGTATTTGTACACTGTAGTGATGCCATGGGCTGTGTATTTTTTCCTTCTTCCCCCAGATTCATATGTCGAAATCTCAACTCCAATGTGATAGTGTTTGGAGGGAGAGCCTTTGGGAGATGAATGGGCCATTAGAATTCTCAAGAATGGGATTAGTGACATTATCAAGGAGACCCAGAGAGTTCCCAAGTCCCTTTCCACCCTGCAAAGACACAGTGAGAAGACGGCTGTGTATGAACCCAGCAGCAAGCCCTCACCAGACACACCAGACACAGGATCTGCAGACACCTTCGTCTTGGATTTCCCAGCCTCCAGAACCATGAGAAATACATATTTATGGTTAAAGCCACTCTGTCTATGGTACTTTTGTTATAGCAGCCTGAATAGCCTAAGGCAAATGGACTTGTCTAATGTTTTTTCTCATGTTTAAACTGAATTTATGGGATTTGGAGAAAAAGACCACAAAGGTCAAGTATTATTCTTGTCACACCATATCAAGAGTAGGTACTAAAAATATAATTTGCCATTGTTGATATTAACTCTGATCCCCCCTGTTTGCCAGGTTTCATCATGATAAAGTCACTCCTTGCCCCTCCCTTTCTGAATTGTACTCTTTGGAAGGAAGTTGTTAAGGGAAACCCACATTTAAGGAGAGGGGAGTTATGTTCTACCTTCTTGAAGCTGGAGCATCTACGTAATTTATTTGTAAATCTTCTGCACTGGTCGTTTGTCTATTCTCCCCATTTATTTATTCAATCATTTATTTATATCTGTCTGGATTTGTGGTATATATTTTATATTTTGGTTATGATCCAATACTACTTTATTAATGTCATTGTTCAGATCTTCCTGGCTTTAGCCATCGGGAGCTCTTTCTGTGGACCCCTGCCTCCCTTTGACATAATTCATTATTATGGGACTTTCGAGTACTTCCTGACTTCCTGGAACCATAAAATACTTCAAACCCATCTTGTCTATTTCCTGCTCCAGTTCTGAAGTCAGTTATTTTTTAAGGTCTCCTGGTTCCTGGTAGTTCAGACATAAGTCTTGGACACTAGGTGTGCTCATTGCTATTGGGGGTCTCACCACTTCTAGGGTCAGAGAGGGGGAACTGAAAGCTTAGGCTATAATTTTGGATTTGCCTTCTTCTTTTAAAAAATTATTTGTGTATTTTGTTTTTGCATTTTATAGCTCTGTATTATGTATCCACACATGTAGATTGTTATGTCCTCCTCAGGTACTGACCACTTTATCATCATGAAATGTTTATATCGATACCTGTTGTTATTCTTTGTTTATTTTGTTTTATTCAAAGTTTACTTTGTCTGATATTAATGAAGTCTCTCTGGCTCTCTTTCAGTTACTGTTTATACAGTATATCTGTTTCTTTTGTTTAACTTTCAACCTATCTGTGCTTGATATTTAAAATGGATTTCTGACAGGCAGCATGTAATTGAGTCTTGATTTTTCTTTGAATCTGACAGTCTCTTTAATTCGGGAGTCACTTATAATTAATTTCTTGGTTAGGATTGTTGGGTTTACTGCTGCAACTTGGCTCTCTGACCTTTATTTGTCTCATCTGACCTTTATTTGCTTCATCTTTCTTCTTTTCCTTTAAAACAACCAGTCGTTTATAGATGATTCATTTTATCTCCACTATTAATTAATAACCATATCTCTTTATTTTATTTTCTGAAGAGTGGGATCCCAAGGAATTTCATCTTGAACTTGTAACAATTTACCTGAAGACTGTATTATACTGCAATAGAATAAGAACTTTAGAACCATTTACTTCCTTTTTCTTTCTCTAATTATTTTTTTGGTAATTTTCATACTCTTTACTTCTTTATACCTCCATAGTACATAACTATTACTTTTGCTTTAAGCAATCAATTATCTCTTTTTAATTTTTAAAGTTGTGGTAAAATATTCATTACATAATACATATCACTTTTTGAACTAATTTTTAATGTATAATTCTGCAGTATTAAACACATTCACATTGTTATGTAAACATCACTATTTCTAGAACATTTTCATCATCTCAAATAGACCCTGTACCCACTCAAATAACCATCTCCCTGGGTTGGGGATGTGGCTCAAGCGGTAGCGTGCTCGCCTGGTGTGCCTGCGGCCCAGGTTCGATCCTCAGCACCACATACAAACAAAGATGTTGTGTCCGCCAAAAACTAAAATAAATATTAAAAAAAAAAAAAAAAAAAAAAGAGCGGAGCAGGAGGGACCAGGTGCTTATTCCATTTAAAAAAAAAAAAAAAAAAAAAAATAACCATCTCCCGTTCTCCCATTGCCCCGGACCCTTGAAATTCCCATTCTGTTTTGTGCCTGTGAACTTGCAAGTGAGATCTCTCATACAATCTTCAGTCTTTTGTGTTTGGCTTATTCTATTAGCATAATGTATTCAAGGCTTACCTGTTTTGTAGCATGAAAGAGAACTTCATTTATTTTCAAGGCTAAATTATATTTATTGTAGATGTATATCACATTTTGCTTATCCATTTATCTGTTAATGGACACTTGGGTTATTTCTACCTTTGGCAATTGTGAATAATGCTGCATGAACATTGGTGTACAAGCATCTATTGACATCTCAGATTTCAATTCTTCTGTGTATATACCTAGAGTAGGGTTGCTGGGTCACATGCTGATCTTCCATAGTAATTGCTCCATTTATGAACCAACTGGCAATGGTTTTCTTCATCCTCATCAACACTTTCATTTTTCTTGAAAATTTTATAATTAGCCAGGTGCAGTGGCACACACCTTTAATCCCAGTGGCTCAAGAGGCTGAGGCAGGAGGATTGTGAGTTCAAAGCGAGCTTCAGCAAAAGTGAGGTGCTAAGCAATGCCTGTCTCCAAATAAAATACAAACTGGGGCTGGGGATGTGGCTCAGTGGCTGAGTGCCTCTGAGTTAAATCCCCAGTATGCCTCACCCCTCGAAAAATAAATAAAAATAAAAATTTTATATTTATCATAGCCATTCTGGTAGGTGTGGGGTTCTATAATATTATGGTTTTAATTGCCATTATTCTAATGACTATTGTTGTTGAACATCTTTTCATGTGTACCTGATATTTGGAGAACTGTCTGCTCAAGTCCTTTACCCATTTTTGAATTGGGTTATTGAGCTTTTTTTTTTTTTTGCTAGGTTGTATATGTTCTTTACATACTCTGAATAGTAGTCATTTATCAGATACGTGACTTACAAATATTTCCTCTCATTCTTTAGGTTGTACTTTCACTTACTTGATAGTGTTCATAAAGAACTTTTGTACATAAAGTACAAAAGTTTCTAATTTGGGTGCCATTTACTTTACATGTTTTTTTCTCTTGCTGTCTGTGCTTTTTGGTGTCTGACTTGAGAAACCGTTGTGAAATCCAAGGTCATAAAGATTCTACTTTTTATTTTCTCCTGAGAGTTTCATAGTTTTAGCTCTTAAATTTAGGTCTTTATCCCTTTTGAGTTATTTTTTACATAGGGTATGTAGTAAAAGTCCACCTTCTTCTTCTTCTTCTTCTTCTTTTTTTTTTTTTTTTGCATGTGGATATGCAGTTTTCTCTAACCATTTGTGGAAAAGGCTGTTCCTTCCTTATTGAAGGTCCTTGGCAGCCTTGTCAAAAATCAGTATGTGAGCACTTATGTTTGGGTTATATTTCTTCCATTGACCCATAGATTTATCTTTGTACTCGTATAACATTGTTTTGCTTATTTTAGCTTTGTAGATTTGAACTCCAGAAGTATGAGACCTCCAACTTTGTTTCTTTTCAAGACTGTTTTGACTTTTGGGGCCCTTTGTAAGTCGATATGAATTTGAGTAAGAGGTTTTCTATGTATGGGGAAAAAGTCATTGTTATTTTATAGAGATTGTATTGAGTCTATCCATCACTCTGGGCAATATTGTCATGCTAAAAAATCTTCCAATCCACGGATAATCTTCTACTTTTGTTAAAACTTCAATTTCTTTCAGCAATTTTTTGTAGTATTTTTTAAAAGATTTTTATTGTTGTAGATGAACACAGTACATTTATTTATTTTTTGTGGTGCTAAGGATCAAACCCAGTACCTCACCTGTGCTAGGCAAGCACTCTTAACACTGAGCTACAACCCCAGCCCCTGTAGTATTTTGTATAAAAATGTTTCACCTCTTTTTTTATGCTATTGAAAATAGAGTAGTTTTCTTAACTTTCTTTTCAGACTGTTCCTTGTTACTGTACAGAAGTACAACTGAATTTTACATGCTAATTTTGTATTCTTAAACATTGAATATGTTTGTTAACTCAAACAGTTTGTGTGTAATTTCTTTAGGGTTTTCTATAAATAAGATCATATTATCTTCAAACAGTGATAAAATTATTTTTTCTTTTCTGATTTGGATACATTTTATTTCTTTTTGCCTAAGCCTTTCATCTACAACTTCCAATACCTGAATACAAGTGGCAAAAATAGACATCCTGGCTTGTCCCTGATCTTAGGAGAAAAACTTTCAGTCTTTTACTTTTACAAATGTTGAGTAAACTGTGGGTTTTTTAGCTACGCGGCCTCCATGATGTTAGGAAAGCTGCCTCCTATTCCTAATATATTAAGTGATTTTTCACTTAAACGGGCAATTGGACTTTGCCAAATGCTTTTTATGTGTCCTTTGAGATGGTCTTTTTACTGTTGTTCATTTTGTTAATGTGATGTAACTCATTGATTGACTTGCTCTATCCTTGTGTTGTTGGGATAAATCCCGCTTGGCCATCTCTTTTATATACTATTGAATTCGGCTTGCTAGTATTTCATTTAAAATTTTTGCACCTCTATTCAGAAGGATCAATTATCTCCTAAACTATAAAATGAGAAAAAGGGGCTTTTACATCAATCATCTTCTGACCATTCCCAGTGTTTTTTTCATCCTTCATGTAATTGCAAATATCTATCTGTTCTAATTTTCCTTCTGGCTTGAAACACTTCCTCTAGTGCAGCTCTTCTGGCAATGAATTTTCTTGCCTTTGATTTCTCTTTAAAACTCTAATTTTGCCCTTGGATTTGAAATAGATTTTCACTAATAAAAAAATTCTGGTTTGAAAGTTTTTCTCTTTGGTACTTTAAATATATTTCTCCACTATCTTCTGTCTTGCATAGTTTCTGATGAGAATGTGCTGTCATTCTCATCTTTGTTCACAACATATATTTTTTGCTTTGATTGCTGACAAGATTTTCTATCGCCAGAAAGATTTCTCTGTGATACTGATTTTCAGTAATTTAATTATCACATATTTTTGGAGTTTTTCTTTGTTTATTGTTTTCCTCTCCCCTTCTGTGTATAACTTTAATCGTACATGTTGGTCTTCTTCATATTTTTCTACAATTCACTTATATTCAGTTCTTTTTTTTAAGTAGTTTTTTTTTGTTTAGTTTTTATCTAAATTTATATTTATTTTCTCCTTCTGTGTTTCATTCTGGATGGTTTATGTTTTGATATCTTCAACTTCGTTCCTCTCTCTGTTCCCTGGTGTCTGGTCTGCTATTAATCATGGCTGGTGGGTGTGTTTTCCCCCTTGATTTCAGATAGTGTAACTTTAATTTTAACAAGTTGAATTTGGGTTTTTAAGTAACTTCTTGTCTACTCACCATGAGTATGTCTCACTCTACCTTCAACGTGTTGAGCATGTTTGCTAGTGTAATTTCCCATTCTTGTGGTTGTACATGATTGTTTTCATATCTTCATCTGATAGTTCCATCATCTTTATTATTTCTAGATCTATTCCTACAGATTGAGGTTTTTCTTGTGGCTATGAGTTATATTTTCCTGTTTCTTGGCATGTTCAATTTTTTTATCAAATGCCAGTCATTGTAAAGTTTGCATTGTTGGTTTATGAATTTTGTTTATTTAAGAGATGCTGGCTTTTTCTTTTCCTAGTGAAGTTATGTTGTGACTCCTTTTTAGGTTTGCCCTTAAGTTTTTTTTTTTTTTTTTAATTTTTTATTGTGGGTTGTTCAAAACATTACAAATTTCTTGACATATCATATTCCACACTTTGATTCAAGTGGGTTATGAACTCCCACCTTCACCCCATACACAGATTGCAGATTCACATCAGTTACACATCCATTGATTTACAAATTGCCATACTAGTGTCTGTTGTGCTCCGCTGCCTTTCCCATCATCCACACTCCCCCCTCCCCACCTCTCCCCTCCGCTCCCCTCCTCTCTCTCTACCCCCTCCACTGTATAACCCTGAGGGTCTCCTTCCATTACCGTGCAATTTCCCTTCTCTCTCCCTTTCCCTCCCACCTCTCATCCCTGTTAAATGTTAATCTTCTTCTCCTGTTCTTCGTCCCTACTCTGTTCTTAGTTACTTTCCTTATATCAAAGAAGACATTTGGCATTTGTTTTTTAGGGATTGGCTAGCTTCACTTAGCATAATCTGCTCTAATGCCATCCATTTCCCTGTAAATTCTATGATTTTGTCATTTTTTAATGCAGAGTAATACTCCATTGTGTATAAATGCCACATTTTTTTTATCCATTCGTCTATTGAAGGGCATCTGGGTTGGTTCCACAGTCTTGCTATTGTGAACTGTGCTGCTATGAACATCGATGTAGCAGTGTCCCTGTAGCATGCTCTTTTTAGGTCTTTAGGGAATAGACCAAGAAGGGGAATAGCTGGGTCAAATGGTGGCTCCATTCCCAGCTTTCCAAGAAATCTCCATACTGCTTTCCAAATTGGCTGCACCAATCTGCAGTCCCACCAGCAATGTACAAGTGTACCCTTTTCCCCACATCCTCGACAGCACTTGTTGTTGTTTGACTTCCTAATGGCTGCCAATCTTACTGGAGTGAGATGGTATCTTAGGGTGGTTTTGATTTGCATTTCTCTGACAGCTAGAGATGTTGAGCATTTTTTCATGTACTTGTTGATTGACTGTATGTCCTCCTCTGAGAAGTGTCTGTTCAGGTCCTTGGCCCATTTGTTGATTGGGTTGTTTGTTCTCTTATTGTCTAATTTTTTGAGTTCTTTGTATACTCTGGATATTAGGGATCTATCTGAAGTGTGAGGAGTAAAGATTTGTTCCCAGGATGTAGGCTCCCTATTTACCTCTCTTATTGTTTCTTTTGCTGAGAAAAAACTTTTTAGTTTGAGTAAGTCCCATTTGTTGATTCTAGTTATTAACTTTTGTGCTATGGGTGTCCTATTGAGGAATTTGGAGCCCGACCCCACCGAATGTAGATTGTAGCCAACTTTTTCTTCTATCAGACGGCGCGTCTCTGATTTGATATCAAGCTCCTTGATCCATTTTGAATTCACTTTTGTGCATGGCGAGAGAAAGGGATTCAGTTTCATTTTGTTGCATATGGATTTCCAGTTTTCCCAGAACCATTTGTTGAAGATGCTATCCTTCCTCCATTGCATGCTTTTAGCCCCTTTATCAAATATAAGACAGTTGTACTTTTGTGGATTGGTTTCTGTGTCCTCTATTCTGTACCATTGGTCCACCCGCCTGTTTTGGTACCAGTACCATGCTGTTTTTGTTACTATTGCTCTGTAGTATAGTTTGAAGTCTGGTATCGCTATACTGCCTGATTCACACTTCTTGCTTAGCATTGTTTTTGCTATTCTGGGTCTTTTATTTTTCCATATGAATTTCATGATTGCTTTCTCTATTTCTACAAGAAATGCCGTTGGGATTTTGATTGGCATTGCATTAAACCTATAGAGAACTTTTGGTAATATCGCCATTTTGATGATGTTAGTTCTGCCTATCCATGAACAGGGTATATTTTTCCATCTTCTAAGATCTTCTTCTATTTCTCTCTTTAGGGTTCTGTAGTTTTCATTGTATAAGTCTTTCACCTCTTTTGTTAGGTTGATTCCCAAGTATTTTATGTTTTTTGAAGATATTTTGAATGGAGTGGTTGTCCTCATTTCCATTTCAGAGGATTTGTCGCTGATATACAGGAATGCCTTTGATTTATGCGTGTTGATTTTAAATCCTGCCACTTTGCTGAATTCATTTATTAGCTCCAATAGTTTCTTTGTAGAGCCTTTTGGGTCTGCTAGATATAGAATCATATCATCTGCAAATAGTGATAATTTAATTTCTTCTTTTCCTATTTTTATGCCTTTAATTTCTTTCGTCTGTCTAATTGCTCTGGCCAGTGTTTCGAGAACTATGTTGAAGAGAAGTGGAGAGAGAGGGCATCCCTGTCTTGTTCCAGATTTTAGAGGGAATGCCTTCAGTTTTTCTCCATTCAGAATGATGCTAGCCTCAGGCTTAGCATAGATTGCTTTTACAATATTGAGGTATGTTCCTGTTATCCCTAGTTTTTCTAGAGTTTTGAACATAAAGGGATGCTGTACTTTGTCGAATGCTTTTTCCACATCTATCGAGATGATCATATGGTTCTTATTTTTAAGTCTATTGATGTGGTGAATAACATTTATTGATTTCCGTATATTGAACCAGCCTTGCATCCCAGGGATGAATCCTACTTGATCATGGTGCACAATTTTTTTGATATGTTTTTGTATCCGATTCGCCAGAATTTTATTGAGGATTTTTGCATCTAGGTTCATTAGAGATATTGGTCTGTAGTTTTCTTTCTTTGAAGTGTCTTTGTCTGGTTTAGGTATCAGGGTGATGTTGGCCTCATAGAATGAATTTGGAAGTTCTCCCTCCTTTTCTATTTCCTGAAGTAGCTTGAAAAGTATTGGTATTAGTTCTTCTTTAAAGGTTTTGTAAAATTCTGCTGTATACCCATCCGGACCTGGGCTTTTCTTAGTTGGTAGTCTTTTGATGGTTTCTTCTATTTCCTCAATTGATATTGGTCTGTTTAGGTTTTCTATATCCTCCTGACTCAATCTGGGCAGATCATATGACTTAAGAAATTTATCGATGCCTTCACTATCTTCTAATTTATTGGAGTATAAGGATTCAAAATAGTTTTTGATTATCTTCTGTATTTCTGAAGTGTCTGTTGTGATATTGCCTTTTTCATCCCGTATGCTAGTAATTTGAGTTCTCTCTCTTCTTCTCTTCGCTAGCATCGCTAAGGGTCTGTCGATTTTGTTTATTTTTTCAAAGAACCAACTTTTAGTTTTGTCAATTTTTTCAATTGTTTCTTTTGTTTCGATTTCATTAATTTCAGCTCTGATTTTCATTATTTCTTGCCTTCTACTTCTTTTGCTGTTGTTTTGCTTGTCTTTTTCTAGGATTTTGAGATGAAGTATGAGATCATTTATTTGTTGGTTTTTTCTTTTTTTAAGGAATGAACTCCAAGCAATGAATTTTCCTCTTAGAACTGCTTTCAATGTGTCCCATAGATTCCGATATGTTGTGTCTGTGTTTTCATTTATCTCTAAGAATTTTTTAATTTCCTCCTTGATGTATTCTATAACCCATTGATCATTCAGTAACCTATTGTTCATTCTCCAATTGATGTATGCTTTTTCCTTCCTTCTTTTATCGTTGATTTTCAGTTTCATTCCATTATGATCAGATAAGATGCATGGTATTATCTCTACTCCTTTATATTGTCTAAGAGTTGCCCTGTGACATAATATATGATCTATTTTTGAGAAGGATCCATGTGCTGCTGAGAAAAAAGTGTAACTGCTTGATGTTGGGTGGTATACTCTATATATGTCAATTAGGTCTAGGTTATTAATAGTGTTATTGAGTTCTATAGTTTCCTTATTCAACTTTTGTTTGGAAGATCTGTCCAGTGGCGAGAGAGGTGTGTTGAAGTCTCCCATGATTATGGTGTGGTGGTCTATTAGACTCTTGAACTTGAGAAGAGTTTGTTTGACGAACATAGCTGCACCATTGTTTGGGGCATAAATATTTATGATTGTTATGTCTTGTTGGTGTATGGTTCCCTTAAGCAGTATGTAGTGTCCCTCTTTATCTCTTTTGATTAACTTTGGCTTGAAATCTATTTTATTTGATATGAGTATGGACACGCCTGCTTGTTTCCGAAGTCCATATGAGTGATATGATTTCTCCCAACCTTTCACCTTCAGCCTATGTATGTCTTTTCCTATCAAATGCGTCTCCTGTAGGCAGCATATTGTTGGGTCTTGTTTTGTGATCCATTCTACTAGCCTGTGTCTCTTAATTGGTGAGTTTAAGCCATTAACATTTAGGGTTATTATTGAGATATGGGTTGTTCTTCCAGCCATATTTGTTTATTTCTGTTACTAAACATTGTTTGTTTTCCTCTTTGATTATTCCCCCCCCCCTTTACTGTCCTACCTCCCACTGTTGGTTTTCATTGTTATTTTCCATTTCCTCTTCCTGTAATGCTTTGGCGAGGATGTTTTGAAGAGATGGTTTTCTAGCTGCGAATTCTTTAAACTTATGTTCATCGTGGAAGGTTTTAATTTCATTCTCCATCCTGAAGCTTAATTTCGCTGGATACACAATTCTTGGTTGGAACCCATTTTCTTTCAGTGTTTGAAATATGTTATTCCAGGATCTTCTAGCTTTCAGAGTCTGTGTTGAAAGATCAGCTGTTATCCTGATTGGCTTACCCCTAAATGTAATCTGCTTCCTTTCTCTTGTAGCTTTTAAAATTCTCTCCTTATTCTGTATGTTGGGCATCTTCATTATAATGTGTCTAGGTGTGGATCTCTTATGATTTTGCACATTCGGCGTCCTGTAGGCTTCTAGGATTTGGGATTCTGTCTCATTCTTCAAGTCTGGGAAGTTTTCTTGTATTATTTCATTGAATAGACTGCTCATTCCTTTGGTTTGGAGCTCTGTACCTTCCTGTATCCCAATGACTCTTAAGTTTGGTCTCTTAATGTTATCCCATATTTCTTGGATGTTCTGCTCATGGTTTCTTAACAGTCTTGCTGAGCTGTCTATGTTCTTTTCCAGTTGAAATACTTTGTCTTCATTGTCTGATGTTCTATCTTCTAAGTGTTCTACTCTGCTGGTAGTATTCTCCATTGAGTTTTTAAGTTGGCTTATTGCTTCCTGCATTTCTAGGATTTCTGATTGCTTGTTTTTTATAACCTCTATCTCCCTGTATAGTTGATCCTTTGCTTCCTGGATTTGTTTGCGTAATTCGTTGTCGAAGTGATCTTTCATTGTCTGATTTTGCTGTTTAATGTCTTCCTTGATACTCCAGATCATCTGAAGCATGTATATCCTGAATTCTTTATCTGACATCCCATCTGCTGCAGCTGTTACCTCTTCTAAAGTTGCGTTGACCTGCATTGCTTGTGGTCCTTTCTTTCCTTGTCTTTTCATACTGCTTGCGTATCTTTCCTGCAGGTGCGGGCGGCGGCTCTGCTCTCTCCTTATTCCAATTGGGGTGTCGTGGCTACCACGCCAGCAGGTCACTGGGCCTGTTCTGGGAGCTGGTGGCGGCTCTGTTCTGCCCCTACTCCAATTGGGGTGATGAGTGTACCACGCCGGCAGGCCACCGGGCCTGATCCGCTGGTCGGTTGCAGGTTTGCCTACCCTGCAGGCGCGGGCAGCAGCTCTACTCTGCCCCTACTCCAAATGGGGTGACGTGTCTGTCGTACCAGCAGGCCACTGGGCCTGTCCCGCTGGTCGGTCGGAGATCTGCCCACCTTTCGGGCACGGGTGGAGGCTCTGCTCTGCCCCTACTCCAATTGGGGTGTCGTGACTACCTCGCCTGCAGGACGCTGGGCCTGTTCCTGGCAAGGGAGGCGACTCTGCTCTGTCACTACTCCAATTAGGGTGGTGTTTGTACCACGCCGGCAGGCTCCTGGGCCTGATCCGCCGGTCTGTTGTAGGTCTGCCCACCTTGAAGGCGCGGGCGGCGGATCTGCCCTGCCCCTCCTACCATGCCTGCGGACCCCTGGGCCTGATCTGCAGGTTGATCACTGGTTTGCTCACCCTGCGGGCACGGGTGGCGGTTCTGCTCCGCCCCCACTCCAATTGGGGTCACGTGACCACCACACCGGCAGGGCCTGATCCGGGCGTGGGAGAAGGATCTGCTCTGCCCCTACTCCAGTTGGGGTGACGTGTGTACCACACTGGCAGGCCACTGGGCCTGACCCGCCAGGCTGTCACAGGTCTGTTTACCTTGCAAGCGCGAAGGGCGGCTCTGCCCTGCCCCTCCTACCACGCCCATGTACTACTGGGTCGTGGGTCTGCCCACCTGGCGGGTGTGGGTGGCGGCTCCGCTCCGCCCCCTCTCCAATTGGGGTCACGCGGTCACCACGCTGGCGAGCCGCTGGGCTTGCTCCGGGGGCTGGCGGCGGCCCGGCTCCTTCCCTCTGGCTCGAGGACAAATTGAGGAGACTTGGGTGACTGAGCCTCACCCCCCTTACCAGGAGACCAACTGCTTATGTCACCGCTGATATTGATGAAGATCTCTCCTCCACCGCTTTCTGCTGACATCAGATCTCTGCCATGTTGGTATCCTATGCGAATGGCAGCATTCCGTTCCCCTTGCCGGGCAACCCAAGCAACGGGTGAGTCCTGACCGGCCCTCAGCAGGACCCGGACCGAGACGCAGTTTTCGCGGGCTCCTAGCCCCGGTCCAGGGAAGTTCTGGGAGCCGGAACTCGGCCGCTCCGTGCTCGGTGTAAGCTCCTATAAGTGTAAGCTCCAAGAAGCAGTCCCCGCGGGCTCAGTTCCGGGAGCTGGAATTCGGCTTCTTAGTGCTTGGTGTTTGCTCTGATAGTAGCAGGGTCCAAGAAGCAGCCTCTGCAGACTCCGCAGCCCTGAGCCAGGGTGGTTCCAGGACGGTTCCGGGAGCCGGAACTCTGCCCTTAAGTTTTGTTAGAGTAGGTCCAGAGCAGCCTTACTCTAGGCTAATTTTCTTCAACTACTACAGCATTGCTATTGCATATTCATGCTCTGTGAGTTACAAGTTCTTTCCACTTGGCTGGTCAGCACACAAGATGTCCTCAGTCCTATGAGTTCCAAGAATTTCCTTCCTAGTCAATTGCAACCTTTTTTCTGCAATCTTGGTCTCTTTACACACATTCTTAGTTGGTGTCCAGGCAAAGCCTGAAGAAGGGGATGGTGGGAAGACCTCTTTGCAGAACTGCAAAGCCCTGTCTTTCTGCAGCAACTACTCTCTAGTATTTTGCATCACAAATTCCACCCAGAGTGGCCTTCTCAATCACAAGTCTCCATCTCCTTTACTCCTCAAGACCACTAGCCTGTGTTTAGGAGGCTCCTTTTTGAACTGTGGACTGGAAGTAAACTGGTGCATAGGGTTCAGCTTATTTGTTTTCTAATATCTACAAATCCAATGTTTTAGATATCTTGTTTGCACTTCTTGTTACTGTAGAAGGATAAATCAACCTCTGTCACTAAGTTTTGGCTGGAAGCAGAAATTCCTAAAAAATACACACACACACACACACACACACACACACTGGGGATTGAACCCAGGGTCACTTAATCACTGAACCACATCCCCAGTCCTTTTTTATACTCTGTTTAGAGACAGGGTCTTGCTGAATTACTTAGTGCCTTGCTAAGTTACTGAGGCTGACTTTGAACTTGCAATCCTCTTGCCTCAGCCTCCCAAATGACTGGGTTTACAGGCATGCACCTGGTCTCAAAATATATTTTTTGATACAGATTTAGCTCATGATTTTGCTACCCTGATTTTTTTCCCAGTGCCAGAGGGTTGAGCCACATTCCAAGTCCACTATAGGGCATAATTTTTAACTGCTATATAGTATTATATTGCATGAATAAATCAAAATTTGTTTATCTAGTTTCTTATCATTGAGCATTTATATTGTTTACTGGTTTTTATTATATTTTATAAACAACACTGCCCTCCAGAGACAAATATTCAGAAATAGAATTTCTGGTTACAGGATTCGTTCATTTATAGATGTAATAGGTAATTATTGAATTATTTTTCCAAGTAGATGAATAATATTAACTCCCAACAAGAGTATGTGAAAGTAACTCCTCACGTTATCTTCATAACATCATATTATCAGACACAAAAATTTTAGGCAATGTGGTAAGTGAAAGTGATAACTTATTACTCTTTTAACTTTCATTTTCTTGTCTATTAGCGATGTCAAGCACTTCTTCACCTGTTCTTTGGTCTGTGTATTTTACTGCTTTTCTGGGTGACCTGTGGATATTCCTTTGCTCCTTTACCTATTGGATTATTTTTCTCTTTATTGTGGATTTGTAGATATTTTTAAGATGTGTTTTTGGCACCAAGCCTTTGTTTGTTACTGTTGGTTGCAAACATTTCTTTCAGTTTGCAATTTGCTTTTAGTTTCCACCTATGGTATACTTTCTTGAGCATACATGATTTTTAATGTTGATGTGGCTAAACTTATTGATTTTTTGATATAGTCTTCATTTTATTATATAAGAAAGTCTCCTCTAAGATGATAAAATAAATTTACATTTTTTGAAAGGACCTTATTATTTGTTATTTTGCAATTAGGGTTTTGGACATTTTAGAATTTTTTTTTATAAACGTGAGCTAGAAATCCAATCTTATTTTTTTCTCTACAAAGAGTCAGTATTTCCAGCCTCATTTTCTGATAGTTAATTTATTTTATTTTTAATTTTTTTCTTGGAAGTAGTAGGAGGATGGTTTTATTTTTTATTTGTTCTTTTTAGATATACACGGCAGCAGAGTGCATTTTGACACTTTCTACATGCATGGAGTATAACTTCCCATTCTTGTGGTTGTACATGATGTGGAGTTTCACTGATTGTGTATTCATATATAAACATGGGAAAGTTATGTCCAATTCATTGTGCCATTTTTCCTATTGTTACATGCTACCATATGATTGTCCACTGGGAGCCGGGCTCCTTATGAGGTACTTTATGTGCCTTTCCTTGTCTACTTATCCCACAAACTCTATAAGGTACTACCATTATCCTCATTTTTCAGAAAGGTTAAATAACTTCCTCAAGGAATGATGGCTAGCAAGCAATGGAGGCAGAATTTGAAAACTACATAAATATGGAATGAGCTAGAGATGGGAGATCTGTGGGTTATTCAGAAAGATAAGCCTGGGAGGATTTGGTCGAGCACAAACAACTAGTTAGATAGGGTTTATTAAGCTCGTTCCTATTGATCATGGTCTGGATAATTCTTTACATGGTTGTGGGGTGTTTAACAGTGTCCCTGGTCTCTGTTCACTATATACCAAGAGCTCCTTGCCTTTCTTCCTCCCCATTCCCATTCCCTGGTTGTGATAACAAAAAATACCTTCAGACATTGCTGGGTAAAATTCCCACTGTTAAAATAATCACTTAACAGTATTCTCATTATGAAGAACCACTAATTTAGATAATATTAACGGTTATGAATTATCAATATCAATTATTAACCATCATTCATGCTAATGATATTGATACTGATTATCAATGGTCATTTGCCATAATTTCTTTCTGGTGCTGGTGCCTGTTTGTAGCTGAGGGACAGAAGGCTCTTGGTTTCCCTTTAAGTCACAGCTTCTCAGCATTCTCCTGGCTCAGCCTGCAGTTCCTTGCTCAGTCTGCCAAGAGGGGAGTCTGCTTCTCCTTGAAAATGTGCAGAGCTCAGGGTGGCAGGCTGCCTGTGCCAGGCTTGGGTGAGCTCAGGAAAACACGTGTGCAAGGAAGGGCAGGGGGCTCTGGGGCTTGGAATGGTTTCACATTTTCTTTTCAAAATATTTTTCTACATTTTGTTGACAATGTATAAAAGTGGAAAAATTAAGCTCTGTTGATGTCAAACAATCCAGCTGGGATTTAGTGTGGTGAGGAACCTTCCACATTCATGACATGCATCTGCTGTAAACATGTCTGGTATTTCCAGCGTCCAGCCCAGCACCCTCTGTGAATGGAGAGCTGCCCATGACCACCAGGACCCATTGGCTCCTGGAACATTCAGGGTCTCCAAAATACCGTGCATGATCCAGGTTAATTGAGAACAGTGTCTTTAGTCTGGTCCATTAAGATTTTAAATCCATTGCATTTTTAAAAATCTAAAACGATGATAAAAATGACCAGGTGGTAAATATCCAAAATAATTTGGGTGGGAACATGTAAGTCTGCTTTCTCAAGACACCTATCTTGCCTGATTCAAGATGGCCTAGTTCCATGAATCTCTTTTCGAGCCTCCTGATCAGTCACACTTTCCCCTCTTGCCTTGAGGATTGGGGGAGAGACTTTAATAAGCCCCATGTGATGTCAGGAGCCTTGACGTGCAGATGTCTCCTCCTCATTTAGGCCAGCATCTGAGCCAGGTGACAAAGCTGGGTCCTGCCAAGACAATACATCCTTTGGACAACCTAGGTCGGCCCTTCATGATTATTCTTCCTTCTTAAAGCTCATCCCAATTCTCCAGTCCCCACTGCCACTACCCCACCACTACTGGATCTGCCCTTTGGGGGGTCCCCCAAGCTCTGAGCTCACCCTTCAGCCTTGTGGATGAGGCTGGGAGCATTGGCTAACTTGGGGGCTCCCTGAGGGCCAGCCCAGGACTCCTTCCTAGTTTCTGAGGTTCTTTCCTTTTGAGGTAGGCAGTGGGGAGGGGTCTCCAGTTTAGGCCACCCTATTACTGGGCTCAGAGAAGAACATGGTAAGCACACTGACCAACTGGAGCAAGAATCATCCTGTGGTTGTCACCTCTCTGGGCCCTTGCTGTCAGGTCAGACTCAAAGTTAGAGGCAGAGAGGAAGAGGTGGGGCTGGAGCTGCGCCCCTCCCTGCAGAGGACATGGAGTCTCCCCCAGGACTAGGGCTGAGTGGGGAAGAGTGTGCTGCAATCTTGGTGAATATTCAGGGGATGTGTCCCTGTGGCTGGCTCCTGCCTATGCAAACAGTCACCTGGGAAAGGAAAGCAGACAGTCTAGTGGCAGTAGCAGGGAACAGTTGGGGAGGGAAGCAGGACAGTTCAAGAAGGCTGGCCGGAGAGAGCCCCTGCTGAGCTCCAACCATGGACAGCTGGATGTGGGGTGCCTGCATCCTCTGCCTGCTGAGCCCATTAGGAGTCGTGAGTAGCCAGCCCAGACCCTCCTGCCTCTTTCATGGGTTCCAGATCTGGGAGCCATGGGGCATTTGGGGGCCCAGCTGGAGATCCCTTTGTCCTTCTGCAAGGCAGGAGTTCTTCCCTGTGGCTTGGAGAACTTCTGATTTGCTGGCTCCCTCCCCCCTGTCCCTTCCCGGGCATTCTGCTCTGGCTACTAACAGTCCTTCCTAGGGTCAAGCCTAGCTCACCTCCCTGTTGCTTCTCTTAGGGTCTGGCTGGGCCTTCTTGGGGTCACAGAGACTGGCCGCCCTGGAACTGGGGCTACAAGATCAGGCCCTCCCCTTCATCACCCCAAATCTGCTCTTTCTCTAAGCCAGGTGGGCCGGCTGCTTCCACACATTGATGTAGATGGTCCCTGTGATGGTCCCAGACCTTCCCCACCCCCATGACTTCTTCAGCCATATTCCACTTTGGTGGCCTCCTTTACAGAGGGTATGGCCAGGGACCTAGTGGGGCCTGGGCAGTTAATGCCCACCAGCCGTTCCTGTCCTGATATTTAGAGGACTCTTCCTGTCATGATGCCCAAACTGGAGAAGCTTCTGGCAACCGACCATTGCTCCATGGCCTCGGAGACTGGAGCACGGGATAACAGGACAGAGAGCCAGCCCCGAAGTGCTACAAGTTCCCAGCTGCTCTTCCGAGTCACTGAGAGTGACAGCAAGGACTAGGAGGAGAGTCATGTAGTCCTGAGTGGGGCCTCACATGACTGAGGGCTTCTCCTCCCTTACCTTGTCAGGGGGCTGTCACTTTCCCTAGCACCTCCCTAGGGCATCTGGTCTTAGGCAGACCAGGCTTTTTCATAAATCCTGGAACCATGAAATTAGCTGTGTGACCTGGAGAAAGTCCCCGCTCCTCTTCCTGAGGCTCCCTTATCTCTTTTGTAAAAGAAAATTCCATCTGTTAATCAGGGCTTTGCACTGAGTGGGATGTGATTTGACGAGGGCTGAGCATGGGGTTGCAACATGGGTCCCTTCTACTACTGGCTCCTCCTGGGGTGGGGGACGTCCCCTTCCTCCCAACTGCGTGTGCCCAACTATGAGAGCTTTCTTTTTAGGAAGGTACCTTAGACCAGTAGGGGGTCATTCAGCAGCTGGAATGTGCATCAGTATCAGGACTAGAACTAAATCATTGTCTCTCAGAGTGGGCTCCAGTCCCCAGGGCCCCAAGGTGAATAGCAGTCATTGATGGGGAGGCCAGGTGTCCAGGGTGACGGATTGTCCCTTTAAGTGGGTAGGGATCAGTATGGTGTAAGTGGGGTGATTCAGCAGGAGCATTTGGGTAAATCTCAGAATAGACCATCTTTTCAGCCCCATCTCTTCGTCCCTCCCTGAAATCTCCACCTGGCAGCTGGTCCTCCCTTGGGCTTCCCTGAATTTGCTCCTTCTCTTAGGAAGTATGGGGCTTTGGGTGGAAGGCTGTTCACCTTGGGCTCTGGTTCCTACACAGACCATAAGAAGATGTCCTAGGAAGGGACAGGGGTTGCAGACAGTGGAGTAGGAAGGACAGAGATTGACACTTTCAAAGCACTGCAAGGTGACAGGATGCCTGTGTAAGAAAATCACTCTTATGTATTTGGGGCTCTGACCTGTTGGTAGGTCAGTTTTCATTTCCCTCCAGTCTGGGGATGGAGAGTGTTAGGAATTCCTGCCTTTGACTCCCAGCTCCCTAGAGAGCTAGGGAGTCTCAGAGCCACCACAGATTTCTGCACATGCATGGCTCCATCCTGCTTGGTCTCCTATTGGTTGATGAGGCTCAAATTCAGAAATACTGCTAGATTTCCAGAAAAACAACTTGTTTTCCAGATTCCTGAGAGCATTCCCTGTGGTCACTGGGAAGCACCAGATTCTGGGAATCATCTAGATTCTGGGAGGCTCCTAAAACTGAAATCCTTCATGTGTCTAAGCCACATGGGAAGGCAATTATCTTTCCGTCCATAAACTCACCCACACACCCACCCTGATATAGCACCTCATTCATCCACCATGCATCCAACCATCTGTCTCTTTATCTGTTTGTCTGTCTTCATCATTCAGCACAGCCATTATCCACCCATCCATCCATCCATGCATTACATTCATCTGCTTCTTCACTTTAGCTATGTACCTGTCCATGTGCTGATTTGTTCATCTGTACACTCTCTATTGTGTGTGTGTGTGTGTGTGTGTGTGTGTGTGTGTGTGTGTGTGTTGCTGGGGATAAGAACCCAGGGCCTCGTACATTCAAGGCAAGCACTCTACCAACTAAGTTATATCCCCGGCCCCATCTGTACAATCTCTGACCTTCTATTTCTATGCATTTACTTATGTATCCCTGCCACAGTATTCCTGAAAGCAGAGCCTGAGACAAAGCTCAAAGTCAAACATGGTTTTCAGTGGACTAAGATGGAGGTATTTGGTGGATCTGCATTTCTGGAAACTGCAGGGGAGAGTCCCTTCCCTTGCCTTTTCCTTGGCTTGTGGCCCCTTCCTTCATCTTCAGAGCCAGCAGTGTGCAGCCGTGTAGTTTCTTTTTTTATTTTTATTTTTTGGTGCTGGGTGATGAACCCAGGGCCTTATGCACGCAAGGCAAGCACTCTACCAGCTGAGCTATATCCCCAGCCCCAGGGTAGCTTCTTTACATCTCAATCTGACCCCCATCACAACTCTGCTGACTCTGACCTCCTGCATCTCTCCTATAAGGACTCTAGTGACCACACAGGCTCACTCCAATGATCAAGAATTTATCTCCTCCTCTCAAGATCCTCCACCCAATCACATCTGCAAATTCTTTTCACAATGCAAAACCGCAGCACCCTCCTGGGCTCTAGGGATTGGGATGTGAATATCCCTGGGGGCTACTGTTCTGCCTCCCAAGGTAGCTGATGCAGACTTGCTTCAAAGGAGCAGGAGGGCAGAGTGGGGGCAGGCGGGAGGGGGCGGGGGGAGGGGGGAGGGGACAGGGGGGAGGGGTAGGGGGAAGGGGGAAGGGGGAGGGGGAGGGGAGGGGATGGGGGAGGGGATGGAGAGGAGTTAACACAGGGAGGGAAGAAAGGCTATTATAGGGAGTGACCTGCTCACTGCTGTATCTCCAGAAGCATTTTGTTGAATGTGCCTCAGAACTTACTTCCATGGGACGGAAAGGAGAAGCATCTGTCTAGACCTCTGTCCCTCCATCCCACCTTCCCTTCCTTTCATAGGTCTGAACATCCATCCAATACACACGGAAGTCCTGTGATGCAGGCCCGTGTTTAGGATGGAGCCCAGAACTGAATCAGGCTTCATTTCTATCTTCAGGTCATTTGAGCCAGGACTCAGTGGAGCACAGGTGGCTCAGCTCATTCTGTTAACTCTTTCCTGCAGGTTCTGGGCCACGTGCACCCAGAATGTGGCTTCATCGCCCAACTGAGAGAAGATGAGAGGGCCTGTCTAGAGGCAGCAGAGGGGACTCCCAACACCTCCCTGAGTACGGGGCCTGGGGGGAGAGGTGCTATCCCCAGTTCCCTTACCTCCTCCAGCCTGGCTGCTCAGCGTGCCGGGCCAGCCGTCTACCCTGTGTCTCCCATCTCCCTGTCTAGGCTGCCCTAGGACCTGGGACGGGCTGCTGTGCTGGCCGGTGGCAGGCTCTGGCGAGTGGGTCACCCTCCCCTGCCCTGCTTTCTTCTCTCACTTCAGCTCAGAGCCCGGTGAGGACCCTGGGTGGGGTGGTGGAGGGAGGTGAGGTGATTTCATCTGAGGGGGTGGTGACCCATCTCTGGCTTCGGGTCCAGGCAGACCGGGATCACAGTGCCACCCTTCCTGCTTCTGGCATGACCCTGGGCAAGTCCCTCCACCCTGGTCCCCTACTTGCTGAACAAGAACAAGACACTAACCTCACAGGGGGAGGGAGGACCAGAGGGTGGAGTATGGAAGTACTGGACTTGAGGCCTGGCATCAAGCAAATGTTCTCCAGCCGTTAGCGGGAGAATAGCAAGTCTGTCTCCCTGGAGATGCTACCCGCTGTCTAGGATGAGAGGGGGGATGGCACCTGCTGTTCTGCCTCACTCCCTCTCTGGAGGGGACAGTCCCTCCAGGATTCTTTCCTACTCCACTTAAGATGTTGAGGGCCTAACTCACCACTCTCTGCCCCTCAAGGGCACCTGGGAGGCCACAGAGGGAAGACCCCAGGCTGTGTAGCAGGCAGGCTGGACCCCGAACCCAGGCCTCTCAGGGACCTCACCCTCTCTCTGTCCCCAAGCGCAGCCTGTGCAAATGCTACCAGGGGCATCAGATGCTCCAGGGCTCCTCCCACCCCTCCTGGGGGGAGGGGGTGTGCTGTAAGCAGAGCTTCTTGCTTCCCTCCCAGGGGCTGTGAATCGGGATTGCACCATCACCGGCTGGTCAGATCCCTTCCCACCGTACCCCGTGGCCTGCCCAGTGCCCTTGGAGCTGCTGGATGAAGAGGTAAGAGGCTCCTAGCCTCTTGGAGGAAGGGTGGTTATGGACATCTGTATGGGTGACAGACTGCACAACTGGGCATCTGCCATTCTCATTGCCATCAGCTGGAACATTAATTACAGCAGTCGCCCAGCAGCAGGCAGTGAAGAGTCGGGCAGAGAAGAAAGTCGCTTGCTAATTTGCTCAAGGGTGACACATGGGCCACTTTGCTTGGAGGGAGTGGGGCGTGGGGAGGCAGATGGGCTGGCTCCCATCTTTTTGGCAAGCCCTTCTCTGCCTGGCCCTTCCAAGAAACGGAAGCTCCTAGAAGCACCGGGCCAGAGACTCCCCTCCGTGGTCCTCCGTCTGTGGGACAGTGTCTGTAGGGTGTGGGTGAGTGGGAGGGGACTCGGCCTGGACGTGATGGCAGAGACCCCCAATTCCAGACAACACATCCCACACTGTGCATAGAGCAAGGCGCCTTGTCTACACTCAGACCCCGTTTCTCCCCGCCCTCAGCTCTGAAAGTTAAAGCAGGCGTGTGAGCATGTTTCCAATGAAAGAACTGCATCAGAGAGGGGCAGGGGCTGCCTGAGTTGCACAGGAGAGCTCAGTGGGGGATCAGTGATGGGGCTTCTGCTCCTTCCCTTTCCTGCATCCTCCATCTCAGGGCCTGGGAGGGACTCTGATTGATCTGAACACCCAGGCACGGAAAGAGCTTGTCCCTGCCTGCCCATGGCTATGCCTTGCTGCCCTGGCTGTCCCCTTTGTATGGGGACATTGTGTTCCCAAGCTGATGAGCACACTGGTTGTCAATAAATAGCCAATTTCCTCATGGGCTTTTGTCATGCCCCACGGATGGCTCTCTGCTGCGCCTCTCTGTGCCCCTAAAGCAGCCATGGGTGCTAAGCACCTCCAACCCTCACCTCCAACGTCAGTAGGACAGGGGAGGACAGTCTGCAGGCAAAGCCTCCAAGCACCGAGGAGCTTCCTGTGGTGCCCAGGGCCCTCTGCCCCAGATGGGGAGGGCTGGGGTGGAATCACTCATCACCGAGCCTCCCCTTCACCAAAGGCTGAGACTTGGTCTCTCCCCTTCCCAGAAATCTTACTTCTCTACAGTGAAGATCATCTACACCACGGGCCACAGCATCTCTGTTATCGCCCTCTGCCTGGCCATTGCCATCCTGGTTGCTCTCAGGTTTGCCATCCTCACCACCTTCAAGAACCTTCAATGGCTCCCTGTTGCCCAGAGGACCAAGTCGGATTCTTTGCCTGGCAGTCAGGAGGTGCCCAGATCTAGGCATCATGTCTGTTTCTGACCTTCCCTGCCCCTTCCCCACCACGTGGACCATGTCTTCACACACCAGAACCCCCTCCTCCAGCCTTGGCTCCTGTGGAACTCGTGATAGCAACACCTTCTTTCTTCTCGGTGCGCTTACATCTGCCCCAAGTTCAAAGCCCTGCTTCCATCTGCTTCCGAGGACTCTTTTTGCCTCCTGTGTTCAGTCCTTCTCGACTTCTTGTTCCAACCCTCTGAGGCTTTTTTTCTGTTTTAATGACTCTCCGGTGTTCAAAGTCTGAGTCCCACATGGGCCTGTGCTGCCATCTGCTCTGGGGCTGAGTCTCTGGTCACCAGGACGTGCCCACAGGCAGTTCGCTGCCATCTCTGCCCCTGCTACCCCGACTGGAGCTCTCTGAAGGCAGTGATTTCCTCTGTTCCTGCACCTCTGCTGCACCCAGGGCCATGGTTGGTCACCTGACCTGCAGGGCTACAACTCCAGGTCACCCGCTCCACTTATTTCTGCTTGACTTGCTTGGATTCAGTGCATCTCCCCCCAGCCCAGCCCAGCCCAGCCAGACCCCTGTTGTAGGAAGCCCAGACAGGTGCCCTCGCCCACCTGACCTCCCGTTCCTCATCTCTCTCTGTCCTTCCAGGAAGCTCCACTGTCCCCGGAATTACATCCACACCCAGCTGTTTGCCACCTTTATCCTCAAGGCGGGAGCAGTGTTCCTGAAGGATGCCACCCTCTTCCACAGTGACGACACCGACTACTGCAGCTTCTCCACGGTAAAGCCCGGGGGAGGGGCAGCCTAGAGAGCACTGTGCCTGCCCTGCGGCTGATGGCAGAGCAGGAAAGGGCCCCTCCCCTTCCTGCCCCCAGCTCAGGCCCCCTCCCCAAGCCCTCCCGGGACCACCGTGCCCATCCACGCCCCGGCTCATCCTCCCACCCCACTCTGAGTCCACACTCCTTTCCAAGGTCCACCCGCCATAGTTCTTGCTCTGCCCAGCCTCTCCTTTCTCTCCATCTCATTTCCCTACCTCCTCTGTCCGTCTGTGGCTGGGCAGAGCTGGGTCCCTTCTTCCAGAAGCACACACAGAGGGGACAGAGTGCACACACAGAGCTGGGGACTGCCAGGCAGAGAAAGCTGAGAGCTGGCAGAGAATGAGAGAGGGCTTCAGGGAGGAGGTGGCTTTGGAGCTGGGGCAGCAGCGACAGGGAGATGGGGAGGAAGAAGTGTGGACATGCTCTCAAAGATAGGAGAGCTGGGACATGGCCACGAGGCCAGAAGTCCTAAAGGGCGGTGGAGGAGCTGGGAGAGAGGCTACCCCTCTGCCCTGGGGCTGAGTCTCTGGTCACCATCACCGGGACACTCCCACAGGCTATAGAGGCTACCGAGGGAAGCTGGGTGCAGGGCTCGGGCTCAGCATCTGCAGGGTCTAAAAGTATACGGAAATGAACAGATAAGTGAACGAAGAAACCAACAAACAATCTGAATTAATTAACGGAACAATGAATAATTGAAAATAGTGAGCACTTATTATGTGCCGGGTATTGCACTAAGTGCTTTAGATGTATGATCTCCTTTCATCTTCAACACGCCTTGAAGACCGGAGCATCACTTCAATCCCATCTTTGTCCACGAGGGGAAACTGGCAAGGCTGCCCAGCAGCACAGTGGGGGAGCTGGGCCTGAACCACGGCCCCTTGGGCCCCAGCAGTGATGCTGTAGTTCACCACACGCCCCGCCCCTGACAGGGGTTTAAACTTGAACCCAGCCTCTCTGGATCCCAAATCTGTGCTCTCAGCCACCATGTGATCCCACCACAAGCCCTCTAGGGAAGCTCAAGCAGTCTCATGGCCCAGGCTATGGTTGGGGGTGTCTGGAGGTTCAGGGTCTCTTGGGCAGAGCTGGGTCCCTCCTTCCAGAAGGAGGTAGAGGAGATCTGGGTGCTGGCTGCAATGAGGTCTCAGCTCTAAAGCACCCAGGTCTCCTGTCCCCAGGTCCTGTGCAAGATCTCTGTGGCCACCTCTCACTTTGCCACGATGACCAACTTCAGCTGGCTGCTGGCTGAAGCCGTCTACCTGAGCTGCCTCTTGGCCTCTGCATCTCCCAGCTCAAGGACAGCCTTCTGGTGGCTGGTCCTTGCTGGCTGGGGTGAGTACCTGGGGCTATTCTGCACCCTGGGGGAGGAGGAGGGCTGGGAAGGCCCAGGGCGCTCACACAGAGGCCCTTCCCCCCGGTGGGGGTGACTGCAGTCCCAAGAGAGGAAGAGATGGGCCACAGTCCTCCACCAGGTGTTGGCGAGCAGGACTGGATCCCTGGACCCTGGGCCCTTGTCAGGTCCAGCCGTTGAGGCCAGCAGTGGTGGTGGGAGGGGAGGGAGGATCTCAGAGCCAAGGATGCAGCCCCCCTCACTCGGGTCTCCTCTGCACCCCACAGGGCTTCCCATGCTCTGCACTGGCACCTGGGTGGGCTGCAAGTTGGCCTTCGAGGACATTGCGTGAGTCTGAGCAGCCTCTCATTACACCCACACCTGGGGATCTGGGGTGTGGAGAGGACTGTCAAGGGAAGCAGCCTTTCTCCTCCAGAGTAGGAAGAGAAGGAAGAGGAGTTCCCAGTGTGGGTGGGGCTGGGAGGTGGGGAGAATGTCTGCAGATAACCCAGAAGGGGCAGTAGCCCTGGCAGAAGGGGCCCAGATTGCCAGGGTGTGGGGCTGTCAGTGTGTCCTCTGGAAGTTTATGGGCCACCAGGACGAATGTCAGAGAAGTCCATTCCTTCAGGTGAAGAGAAAGGCTGAGCCCAGCCCCAAGTTCCAGAACCACTGGGGCTTCTCTTTAGAAGGCCTATGTGTCTGAAAAAGAAGATAAGGTGGGAGAGAGGTGGGGTGAAAGACACCAAGGAGAGGAGCCCAGGAGTAGCCAGAGGAGAGAGGAGCGGGGTGCATAGGTTCCTGCAGAAAGGGAGCGCCCCCATCAGCCCTGGCCTGCCCTCTCCCTAGGTGCTGGGACCTAGACGACAGCTCCCCCTACTGGTGGATCATCAAAGGGCCCATCATCCTCTCTGTTGGGGTCAGTTCCTGGGAGCAAGGGTCCTTTTGCTTTATTCAATCAGCCTCCTTGGGTCCCCCAAGGGGCTGTACACAGCAAAATGCAACAGGAAACACCTCCAGGCTGGGAATCGGGAACCCTGGGTCCCACCTCCCCCTGTGCAGATTCTCTGGGTGTGGGGTCCCTGCCTCAGGATCAGATTCCTTGGAACAGGGACTCCAACAACACGCATGCTTCTAGCTTGGAGTCTCCAGGAGTCTGGGGTGCTGCTGGCTGCTGATTACGCGCTGTGGGGCGAGAGGCAGGGGTGGGGTGTAGGTGAAGCCTGTGCAGGGGAACAACCACTCCGGGCTCCCACTTGTAACACAGGACGGCAAACTCTATTTGCATGGCGCTGAGGGAACGAGTGAATTTTCCCCAACTTAGCAATTGTGCAAAGTGATGGCATCTGCTTTGAGGCAGAGAAGACTCAGAAGAGACTGGAGGCAGGTGGCAGGGCCTGCCCCTCCCACCTTTGCTGCCAGGTCTGGAGAGGGAGGGGACGTAAGCCTTTCATGTCCTCTGAAGACCTCACGTGGGAGCCCTAAGTTCCAGACCATGATCTGGGCACATCCTTCACTGGCACATCTCCGTGTCTCAAGGATTTGGGGTTTCCTGTCCCCAAAGGGGCTAGGGTTCCTCCTTAGGCCACCCAGTGATGCCCCTGACTCTTGCCCTCTCTCTTCCTGCACCTCGTTTCCAGGTGAATTTTGGGCTTTTTCTCAATATTATCCGCATCCTGCTGAGGAAACTGGAGCCAGCTCAGGGGAGCCCCCACACCCAGTCTCAATATTGGTACCTTAGGGGGTGGGGTGGGGTGGGAGTGCGTGCCTGCGTACACACAAGCTCATGCACCTTTGTGGCTGTGTGTGTGTGTGTGTGTGTGTGTGTGTGTGTGTGTTGGGGGACCCGAGGGAGGGCACGGAGGAGATTTCAAGCGGTTCTGTCTCATTCAGCAAGTGCTCACAATCCCAGCACTCTCCTCTTTCCTATGTCCTCAGAGACAATAGATCTTGTCCCTGCCCTCCAGGAGACCACAGCATGGGAAAGATGGGGGCCTCCCAACAGCCAGTTACCATGCCCATTAGGCGGAAGAGAGCCGGGATCCATTTCTTCAGGGGCCTAGAGATGGGGATCTTTCTAGACAGCAGGGAGAGGGGAGTCAGGGAAGATGGCCTGGAGGGGTGGTCTTTGAACTATATTTTGAAAGATGCATGGACTTTGGAATAAAATGGGACAAGAGACCTTAGCAGAGGGTACAAGAATAAGGAATCCCAGCATGAGTTCGGAAGGATGGGTGTCCCAGGTGGCTGGTGCCCAGGGTGGAGTGGGGACGCTGTGGAAGTGCGAGTGGGGAGAGCCGACGCCACAGTTTCTGACCCCAGCCTTGGGAACCTCGTGTTTGTCTTCCCTGCAGGCGCCTCTCCAAGTCGACGCTTCTCCTCATCCCGCTGTTCGGAATTCACTACATCATCTTTAACTTCCTGCCCGACGATGCTGGCCTGGGCATCCGCCTCCCCCTCGAGCTGGGACTGGGGTCCTTCCAGGTGAGGGTCTCCACAGGTACTTTCTTCCTCCAAGTACTTGAGCAGGAGGCCTTGGCTAGCTTCCTGATAGGGTGAGGGCCACTACTCTTCATCTATTCAACTACCCCCTGTCCATCTTCCATCCATCCCTTCATCTCCCTGTTCTGTCCATCTGCCCACCCACCCATGCATACATTCATCTCAGCTATTGAACATTTATTATGTTTTCATATTAATAAAGGAACTATTAATATGAATAAAGAAAATCAAGAAAAGCTGGTCAAGGTGTCACAAACCTTCTATCCCAGTGACTCGGGAGGCTGAAGCAGGAGGATCCTGAGTTTGAGGACAGCCTTGGCAACTTAGAACCTTTCTCAAAACAAAAAATAAAGGTCTGGGAGTGTAGCTCAGTGATAGTGCACCCCTGGGTTCGATCCAGGTCAGAGAAATGGGCTAATAGCACCGTCCGGGCAGGCTTGCTACAGCAATGATACGGAACAGTGTGCCTGGCAAACAGTAAGCGATGAATGCATCTAAATTCCCTTTTGGCAAACACCTGGCCCAAGCTGCAGCCTGGGGGTGATGGGGAGAGGGTAGTAGCAAGACTGTGGAGGCCTTGAGGCCAGGCCAAACTGTTCTTATGGAGTCCTTCCTCTCCGGTCCCACAGGGATTTATTGTTGCCATCCTCTACTGCTTCCTCAACCAAGAGGTATGTGATTCTTCTGGCTCTTCCTTGCTTATTGGGCTCCCACTGCCACTGAACCTAAGCTCCCCCACCCACCCCAGCTTAGGCTGACTCCTGTGATCCTTGACTCCTATGATCCTTTGTGGGAGTCTGTGCTGAGCTCCTTGATCAAGCGGAACCTGAATGCTTTCTGTAAATATCGTTCACCCATTCCTCCTCTGAGCGGGGCCAAATTCTACTGCCTGTTCAATAGGAGGGACAGGAGGTCCTTCAGGGGTCAAGGGAGAGAGGGGGAGGGAGTATGCCAGCTCCAGGGAGAGATGGTCAGAGAGAACAGACAGAGGAGTTGAGAGTCAGAGGCAGACATATGGAGACCTAGGGACACAGAGTCAGATTCAGACAGAGACAGAGAGGAAGATCCAGAGCAGAATGTGGGAAACAGAGAGCACCTAGAGGAGACACACAACTGGACCAACCAGAGATGGAGGCAGACACGAATAGACAGACCCGATGGCCCGGCTGCTGTGCACATAGAGGCACGGGAAAAATGGCAGGCGAGAGTGAGTGACATCCAGAAGACCCTGCGAGTTCCTGCCCTTAGGACAGTTTTGCTCGAGGGAGAGATGGGAGAATTTAGCTCTGAGCAGCTACTCCAGTCCCCTCTGCTGGGTGCGTGGTCGGGGTCGCGGGCTCCCCCTGGTGGCCATGGGTTTGCTTCGCAGCCCTGCTTCTAGTGGAGAGCAGGCTGCAGGTGCCCTGTGCCACTGTCTACCCGCACCTCTGCAGGCTAATGCTTCTTTCTCCTTGGCTCCCTGGGCTCCCAGTCCAGCCTCTCTGAGTCCCCCGAGCCTTACCTGGAGTCTGTAACGTAGACCCAGGCCTGCAGCGTGAGGGTGTGGCGGTTGGTGGGGGCTCAGGGCGTCCTGGGGGTAGCCTCTGCGGAGGCCAGTGGGGTCTGAGAAAGGAGTTCCCACAGGTAGTCCTGGAGGGATCTATCCCAGGAAGCAGCGTTGGGGACCGGACGCCGCTGGTGATGGGGAGCTTACTACCCACCAGCAGTGCTCTCTGTCTTCAGGCAGCTGTGGGGTGACATCCTTCTGTGAGCAAAACTCTGCACCCCCTTTTATCTTTATCGCAGCCCCAGCTCGGCTCTGCCAGGCAGGTCCAGTCCCTCAGCCCCCAACAGTCCCTCGGAGATGTGAAGATACAGGCAGCACCCGCCCCCGCTGGGGCCCCACCCCTGACTACATTTCTTTCATTTCTCTCAACTGCAGCCTCACACAGAGCTCTGAGTCCTCTCTCCCTTCCGCCATGTCCTCAGGACAGATTCCTACATTTGAGCTCACAGAATCGAGCCTAGTGCAGGGGTGATTAAAGTCACCCAGGGAGGACAGAGTAGTAATTTGGCAAGGACACTCAAGAAAGCACCCATAGGTGTGTTTAACTGGACCCAGACACAGGCAGTGCTAAAAGGCAAAGACAGAGCTTAAGGCAGTGGTCAGCAATACTCAGAGGAAGGAGGAAGCAGTATTATCCAGGGGCATTACCTGCGGTCAGCTGTGGCTTCTGCTGCCCTGTGTGTGCTTTTCCTACAGGACCTCTCCCTGCACCCCCAGTCTCATTGGGGTAAGCAGTGGAGTGGCCATGGGACCTTCCTAACATCCTCTCCCTTATCCCTGGAGGTGAGGACTGAGATCTCACGGAAGTGGCATGGCCATGACCCTGAACTGCTGCCAGCCCGGAGGACCTGTGCTAACTGGGCGATGCCTTCCCGCTCAGGGGCGAAGGTGCTGACGTCTATGTGCTAGGTGGGCCACGTCGTGCCTGGAGTCCATCCCTGAACTGGGGCAGCTACTCACCAGCCTTTGGAGGAGCAAGACCATCCTTCCTGCCTCTTGGCTTTTCTCTAGGTCCTTTTATGTCATTGCTAACTTCCTTGATCTGTGTCTCTTCCCAGTAGGTCCTCTCCCTCAAGTCTGGGGCCACAGCCCAAGGCTCCAAGGAGCCCATAAACTTATACCTGAATAGATACATGCTCCAGTGAACAATGTGCCTCTAAAGGGGAGAGCGTCTCCATCCCCTATTTGAATTTCCGGTGCAGAGTTGCATTTATCATTTCTGAGTTCATGCTGCCTTATCAGCATTTGTCTCTGCAGGGATCCTCATGTTTTATTAATTTTAGAAATGGATTCTCTCTGTTCCCACCCCACTCCCACGCCCCTCCTCCCACAGGCAAAGAAGCCAACATGTGCAATGAGATTCTTTGTGTTTCTGTGTCTCTTGCAAAACACGGAGTGTTTCTTGTGTTTCTTCTGAGAATTTACATAAATACTATTGGTTATGTGCTTCATCCTGCTTTCGTGTTTCCCCGCTCAGCACTGTGCTTTTGAGAAATCCACCCACGTTGCCATGTGTGTGTCTGGTCCTGTTTGGCCTCATGGTGCCACATGGGGCTGTTGTCACAGGTTACCCATCCCCCTCCCTCTGGGTGGACATGCACCTGATGTTCCCTCTGGACTGGTTGGTGTGGGCAAGCCTTTCTCTGGGACTCGTACCCAGGAGTAGGTACCTAGGACACCCGTCACGCCTCTTGTTGACGTGACATATTGTGTGTCTGCAAATTGGCGCTCCCGCCAGCAGCTCTCCAGGTTACGAAACACCTGCAGCCCCCGACACGTGGCACTTGCAGCTCGTTCGTGTTGGCAACCCATATGGATGCACGGTGGCCCCCCCATTGCTAGTCCTATGTGCATTTCCCTGATGTCTAACAAATGTGAGCATTTCTCCTTGTGCCCATTAAAAACTTCTTCTGGAAATTGCTGAGCCTCCTTTCCTGACCTTCTCTGGGGTGGAGATTCCTCTTCTCTAAGTCCTTTACACCTTCCTGAGTCCCAACCTGCTGCCTGCTGCCCAGTATCTGCTGAGGGCTCCTTTAAAGCACCACATCCACGCCATCCACCCCGCTCCCATCCTCCTCCTTGGCAGGAGCAAGGAGAAAGAAACCAGGGTACTGTCCTTGGAGACCTGAGAGTCCAGCCTCCCCCTCCAGCCTCTACCCACCAGGGCTGATTGCTGGACCTTCTTGGGTTCCTCTTGCCTCTGTGATCCCCTTGAGCCCTTTCTGCACGAGATTCTGCTTGCCTTCCATGATATTCCTGGATCATGGGCTGGGCATGGCGGGTTGGGCTGCTGGCACACAGGTGTGTGTACTAAAGGGCACTGGTGGACACCCCTCTGCTCATAATCATGAGGGTTCCTGTGAAGGAGGAGGTGGCCGTATGAAACCCGAGGTCACATGGCTGCCCGTGATGCCCAGATGCCTAGCGCCTGCTGGTGGGACAGACGTCAAGGTGGCCCAGTCTCAAACCCACCGTGCATTCTTTCCTTTAGTGTCAGATCATAAAAGTGATCCCACTTATCGCAGGTGATCCGGAGGTTGCTTCAGTCAACTTCTCGTCACTGCGACCAAAGACCTGACAAGAGCCATGCTCATGATCTCAGAGGTCCAGTCCCTGGTCAGAAAGCAGAGCATCATGGTGGACAGGCCTAGTGGAGGAAAGCAGCTTGGGACACACCAGCTGGGAAAGAGACAGAGCTCTGCTCACCAGGTGAAGCCAGAATTAAAGACAGGCAGTTTGTGTAGAGCGGTAAGCAGTTGGTCCAATGGAAAGAATGGAGGCCAGTTTGGGTCCCGGAAATTGGAGACTGCCCCTGAGGAATGGAAATGTCAACGTCTTCAGAGCCCTTCCTCCACTCTCACCAGGATAACCTGCCCCTGCTCCAACCTGTGGCTAAGGTAACCTGTCCCAGGGATTGCCCCTCCCGACAGGGCTGCTTCCTGCCTGGATCACTCCATTTGGCCCCTCCCCCTGCCCATCTGCTTCTCACCTGTTGGCCATTCCACCTGGGCCACCTCCTGGGCCTAGTCAGGTATTCAGGAGGGGGAGAGATAAAAGGGAAGAAGGCAGAAGAACCAAGAAAGTCTAGAGTATATAAAAGAGGCAGAACACCCTCACTTCTTGGGATACCACTATACCAGCCATGGCCCCTCCTCCCTCCCGGGAGAAGCCTACTTTATACTAACTTTTAAATTAAACCTGCTTCATATGCTTGCCTTGACTGCTTCTCTAATGTTCAAACCTCAACATGTGGGGAAGCAGAACTCATCTCTGATAACTGGAGGTATCACAGGGACAAAACCCCAAAGTCATGCCCCAGGGATCTACCTCCTCCGGCCACCCCCCTACCATATCAGTGGATTAATCTACTGATTAGATGAAGATTCTCATAACCCAGTCATTTCACCTCGGAACATTCTTTCATTGTCTCATGAGCTCTTGGGGGACATCTCATATCTAAGTCAGAACAGAGGGATAGAAGGGATTAAAAAGAATATAAAAATCAACCATGATGTTATTACCCAATGACGTTCACCACGGATATCTTTATGTTTCCTGAAAGGTGTTTTTTCCTTCATGTTTTAATCAGCTGTTTTTGCTGCTGTGACCAAAAGACCTAACATGAACAATCAGAGGAGGAAAAGTTTACTTGGGGGGTTCAGGGTTTCAGAGGTCTCAGTCTTTAGAAAGGTCAGCTCCATTCCTCAGGCTCCCAGTGAGGCAGAACATCATGAGAGAAGATATGGTGGAGGCAAACAGCTGGGAAGGAGAGAAAGAGGCACCAGTAAGGAGAGAAAGAGAGGGTTAATTCTGCTTTAAAAGGACAAAATATATACCCCAAAGTCAGGGCTCCAGGGACGACCTCCTCTTGCCACACCCCAAGGCATTTAAACACCTAGTTAATCCCTATCAGCAGATTAATGCACTGATTATGTTAAGACTCTCTTAATCATCTTACCTTTAAACTCTCTTGCATTGCCTCACACATGAGCTTTTGGGGGACACCTCACATTTAAACCCCAACACTGCATTTTTGACACATCTTGCGATTATAATACATTTCTAAGTGTGCATCTTGTTTCTATCCTTTAAAATAACATGCATTTCCTACAAATGGTCAGTAAGCACATAAAAGAATGTTCAATAGCATGAGTCATCAAGAAAACCCAGATCAAGATCACAATGGGATATTGTTTCACCCCTGTGAGGAAGGTGAAAATGGGAAAAAAACAAACAAAACAGTAACAAGTATTGGTCGGATGTGGAGAAACTGGAGCCCTCACACATTGCTGGTGGGGAGGTAAAATGGTCAGCTGCTTTGGCAAAAAGATTGGCAGTTCTTCGAAAAGCCAAACTTTGAGTCACTTAGCAAATGTAGTCCTAGGTAGATATATAAGAGAACTGGAAATGTGTGTCTGCATAAAAACTTTTCTGTGACTATTCATAATGGTCAAGAGGAGGAAACAACCCAATTATCCTCCAACCGATGAACGGATAAATAAGACACGGCATGTCCACACAATGGAAAGCTAATACCATAATAAAAAGGAATGGAGTGTACCATGCGTGAGCCCTGGAGATGTCATGCTGAGTGAAAGAAGTCAATCACAGGGGCCACATATGTATGAGTCCATCTATATGAAGTTCCCAGAACAGGCAAATCCCTATAGAAACATGGTAGATGAGAGGTTCACAGAGACTGCGGAGCGAGAACTGGGGAGTGACTGTCGAGAGTGATGGTGTTTCTTTTTGAAGCAACAAAATATTCTAAAGTTAGTAGAGATGGTTGCAAATTCTGTGAATATACAAAAAAGATCACAGAATCATGCACAGTGAAGGGGTGAATTTTATGGTATATGAATTTTATCTCAATAAAGTTGTGATTTTTTAAAAAAGTAACTGAGCTGGCTACAGAACAATCAGACATTTTTTTCTGCTACAGACTTGTAAAGTCTATATAATGTTCTTTATTTACCAATTATCATTTAGCAAACTTTCAGTTGGTGAAAATCCTTGCCATTTTTATTAAATACCTGGGAAGATAGATTTCCTTGCCTACAATTTCAGTGTACACCTTCAAAAAGAAAAAAAGAAAAGTTCAGAATAAGCTTTGAGATTTTCAGAACTAATTCCCCTAGACCTAGAATGCTTTAGATAATGCTGTGCATGTGATGAGTCTTATAATACCCAAATTGCCTCCCAGAAAAGTCAGTCTAGTGGATTCTTGCTCAAATGGTGTAAGCGTGACAGCTTTTCTGCAATGTTATTTATCATTCAAACCATCTTGGTCTCTCTTGAGTTTTAATTGTTGGTAGAGATGTTCGAGTAGTGGTGTTAGTGGTTGGTGTTAGTTAATGATAGTGGTTAATTAGTGGTTAGTGGCTACTTAAAATTTTGTGTTAGTAGTTAGAGGTTCATGTTAATGAACGTTAGTGGCTAGTTAGTGTTGTTGGTATTGGCAGAAGCTCTCTTTGTGAATTGTGCATCCCTTCCCTAGATATTTCACTATGGCTACAAGTCTACCTTTTGTCCCCTTCTAGTGTCACCTGGAACTTCAATCTCCTGCCACTTCTTTACTCTCTTCCATGATGGGGGTCTGTGAACTGGGGCTTGGTCCACGGATGCAGGGTCCTGGAAGATCCCTTGATTGGCAAACGCTTCCTCTTCCAGGGTTTAGGCTTCCCCATCTCTAGGGGGAGGAGGTTGGTCAAGAGGAACATCTGTGGGATTTTGAGAGAGGACACTGGATGGCAGGTTAGAAGCTGGGTTGGAAGAGCAATGCTCATTGTGGCCACCAGGTGGCAGACGAGCTGCAGCCAAGGTCCCTGGCTGGACCCCCGGCAGCCTGGATGAGGTCCTGACACTGGAGATGGACAGAGCCCTCCCAGGGCCTGACCTGTGGCTCAGCCAGCCTAAGGGGCTGGTGGAAGAAGAGGCGCTGCTTTGGCCATCAGGGAAGAGGGAGAAAAAAGACATCCTCCAAGTCCTTCCCAGCCCCAGTCTTGGGGAGTAAGAATCAGGCAAGAAAAATGAAGACTAAGGGGACAGAAGCAGCTTCCTAGGGGCCTCTGGGTCTTTGTGGGAAAGGCATCCTCCTCCAGCCAGCCTGCCCTCAGGTTCTGAAAGGAGAGAATTTCCCAAGGGCAAGGCAGGAAGGAACCCAGCTTCTCTCCGTGGTGCTCTGGGCTCTTCCACACTGTAGGTGGAGGAGGTGAGATGACAGGGAGGGCCGCTCTGGCCCTGCAGAGCCCCGGGGTTTCAGAAAGATCTGCTGGGTTGAGCCAGAACCTGAAGGGAAGTGAGAACAGGCATGTGGGGTGCAGCGACGTGGGAGCCCATAAGACAGGGCATGGGCAGGGGGTGGGCAGGAGCAGTCAGGAGGGGTTTCCTGGATGGGGGACTCGGGCTGGTGGGTGGGCCTTCGGACCCCAGAAAGCCAAGCTGCACAGGGGCCCCTCCCACCACCAGCTGGGCAGGAAGCAGGAATGTGTCTGTCCTCAGCCTGGGGAGCCCTGCTGGGAGGAAGGGTCTGGCAGGATGGTGGGCTGCAGAGCCAGGTTTCCTTCTGCCCAGACTCTCACAGTATCCATTCCCGTTAGGGCTCGGGGCCTGCTGGGCCATCCATCCTTTCATTGGCCATTTACCAAGTTCTGGCTCAGGCCTTTCTAGAGTCTGGAAATTCAGGGATGTCACCCCATTCCAGGGGACAAAGGTCTGCTTAGGGAGGGTGTGGGGTCAGCTTTATGTGCCAACTTTACCAGGCCAGAGCATGCCCAGATACTTGATTGACATGAGTTCTGGGGGCATCCGTGAGGACCTTCCTAGGAGAGGTCAGTTTGAAAATTGGTAAGCTGGAAAACCAGATGGCCTTCCCTAATGTGGGGGCATCATCCAACCTGTCAAGGGTCTGGATAGAATGAAGAAGAATAGATTGGGGCTTGCCATTCCTGACCATTGGGCTGGAACATCAATCTGCCCTTAGCATTCCTGATTCTCCGGCCTTTGAATGTACCCCTCATGCCTCCGAGGGTCTCCATCTTGCAGGCAGCAGTTGACTTCTCAGACTCCCTCATTCCATGAGCCAGAATCACACAATAAATCTCTTTTTGAGGGCTGGGCATGTAGCTCAGTGGTAGAGCACATTCCTGGCATGAGTGACACCCTGGGTTGCATCCCAGAACCACACAAATAAAACGAAACAGAAAAACTCCTTTTAGAATAGGTATGCTGTACCCTGCAGCCTGAGCCCCCTCATCCAGGAAGCCCTCCCTGACTGCTCCTGGACATATATTAGAATACATCTGTCCTGTTTTTCTAGAGAATCCCAACTAGCCCAGAGGGCGTCAGTCAGGGCTCTCTGTTTCAGTGTTGGCCACTCTGAAAAAACAGGACATGTTCATGGCCCTTGGTGGCCCCCCCAACTCCAGGAAGGCCAGAGCTCAGGTGAGAGGCAGGGTAGCCAGGAACAGCACACACCCCACACCTGGGAGCCACTGTGGCCAGGTCCCCACTGTTGGTCCCAGACACAGCTGCTCACACCAGTCATTCTGGGGACAGAATGCCAGAAACGCCACATGGCTGTCCTAAAAAGCCAAACTCCTCCACAGTCACACTTGCCAAGAGCTCACATCCACCTGGCACCAGCTTCCTCTTACTGTTTTCTTCCAACCCAAGTTTCTACCACCGTCAGGCACAGCCTGGGCCGTGACCCTGCCCAGGGACTGCAGGGGCCTGGGACAACAGGGTTCTCGTCCTGTGGCAAGCTCCTCAAACGTAGGAAGGACATTCAGAATATGCTGGCCAGCCACAAGTGTGGCAGGTGTTTATTTAATATAGGGAACAAACATGCCTCTCAAACAATTGCATCCTAATAGCCATGAGTACACAGAAGGGGAGTCAAATGTGGAGGCATTGAGAACAAATAGCAGGAAGACCAAAGCTAGTATGAGAGTGTTTTTAAAAAAAAATAAATCCTGGAAGAAGGGATATCTTACCTGAGATTAGAACCATGAGTAGGAGTTGGCCAGCTGAAACCTGGGTAGAGGAAACGGCAGGCGCAAAGGCCCTGTGGTGGGGAGGAACTGAGCATCTGGGGGAACTAACTAATGACTAAAGTAATTAACAGTGGCTGGAGCTCAGGGAGAAAAGGGGAGAGGATCCTGACACCATGGTGGGGTTGGGCAGTACCCAGATCATGCAGAGCCAGGAAATCTGTGCTGAGGAGGTTTTACCTCCACAGCTATGGGAAGTAAGTGATATAATGAGGCTCCTATTTAAAACAAAATGAAACTTCTGGCTGGTATGTGAAGGCTGAATTTCAGGCAGAAGCCTCAACAGAGACGTGGGCTAGGATGATGGGGATTGAAAAGGTAAAGATAGGTTCAAAGACGTCAAAGGGTGCTGAATGAATGTGTGAGCTGAAGAAGTTTCCAGAAGCTTTCTGGAATGAGTGGAGGTGGAATGGAGCAAGTGTTAGGGGGCAGAGCAGCCGTCAGTACCCACAGCGGGACGCCAAGGAGCAGCCTTAGCGCAGAGGAAGCCTGGGCTCCTCCCTCCTCCCTGGCTGCTCCTTCTTAGCCTCCTTGGGGGCTCTTGCTCTTCTGTTGGCCTTGGGGATGTTGGGATCCCTCCAGGCTCAGGCTGATCTTGTGTATATCCTGCTCCTCACAGGGTGGTCTCTGGAGGCAGAACTAGATTTGTTGGATAAATACTGCGAGTGAAGGATGGGGGGGTGGGGGCCCCAAAGCAGGAGGGCGTCAAGGAGGGAGGAGCACCCTGAACCCAGCGGCAGGGGGCAGTTGCAGATGGGGTGTGGTAGGGGAAGCGGGGCAGAGGGACCCTGCTGCTGACCCCGCTCGGAGGAGTGCAGAGGCTGGAGATGGTAGTGGTAGAATAAGCCGGGGGACATGCGGGACAATTGTCAGCACCGATGGCCCAGCTCCCCCCCTGCATGTGAGGGCAACTGCTCTCTGGGAAGGGGGACTTGGAGTATTGTAGATGGGACTGGCCCAAAGGACGGGGGCACAGAGATGTCACCGTCTTTGCAAGAGAGCCCTTGTGCATCCGCCATGGTCCTGGGGTCTAAGGTGGAGGGGGCCGATGGCATGGGACCCAGAGCAGGGGTGTTCAGGGCAGGGTGGGTGGGGTGCTGAGGAACAGGCCTCAGTCAGGGCCCTGCTAGCGGGGAAGGGTGGTCCCTCGGAGGAGGAGAGAAGGGACTGCAAGGACAATCAGTGACGGGGTATTGGTCTGGACATTGCTGTCACCCAGGAGGAACTCTGGGCTGAGAGACAAGGAAGACTTGAGCCAGAGTTTCCTGCCCTTCAGAGAAGACTTCAGAGGGTCGGGGATGGCAAACAGCGAGGCTGGGGCAGGGCGGGGTGGCCAGGAGCAGGAACATGGGGCCTGGAGCTGGGAGAACCTGGGACAGGCAGCAGAGGTCCTAGAAAGGCCAGGCCCTGGTATCAGTCCAGCAATGCGACCAGGGCTTCACCTTGGACTTCTGACGCAGCCAGAGGCCGGGTCCCCGGGTCCTTAGGAACAGCGCTGCCTTGGAGAGAGAGATGCAGGCTTTGGAAATGACAGGAAATGGCAGACTCTGTTATTACTATTGTTTCTTTGACAGTCGGCCTGGCTCACTCACCAGGGTCCTCGTGCTGTGGACACTGCTTCTCCGGATGGCTCTTGACCCCTCTCTTCTCTGCATCTGTCCCCTTAGGAGGCCCCAGCCTCAGCAGCACAATGATGGATCAGCACATCAGGCCGCTGCCTCATCTCTGTGATACCAAACATCTGGGTCCCTGGGCTGGCCAGAGGGGCCGGAGCTCCCCACTCGGCGCAGACGGCCAACCACCCTCATGTGCTGGTGTCCCCGCCCCTCCCTCTCTTCCCTGTCCTTCCTCAGGGCCATTCTCTCCTGGAGGAGTCCCCTCCCAGACGGGGTGCTGTGCATTTGAGGGGAACTCACGGGAGGGGTGGGGGGGTAACAGGTGGGTCAACATAACCCAAGTGCACAGCCGCTTCCCGCAGGCGGCCCTGGGAGCAGGTCAGGGCCCCAGGCTCCCTCCCTCCCTCCCTCCCTCCCTCCTCCCCTCCCCCCTCCACCCCTCCCTCCCAGGCATTGCATAAGCCACGCAGCCCTGTGCTCATTCCCATGGTTACAGGACTGGGAAAGGCTGGCTGTGTGGCATCACCATGGCACCGCGTGGCCCATGGCTTTGATGGGCGTGGCGCTGGCATGGAGGAACTCTGGGCTCTGTCTGGACAGATGGCTGCCAGGGAGGGCCCTCCCGGCTATCCAATGGCCTGGGGAGTCCAGAGAGGTCAGGCAGACAGCCCAGAGCAGCCTCTGGGGAGGCGGGAGGGCCCTGCCTCCTCCCCACTCCTCTCTCAGTGGCCTAACCCTCAGCCCAGAGGCCTCAGGCCACACCAGGGCCACTGCAGCAGACCCCTCCCCACCAGGTGAGGCCCCGGCGGCCTGGCCCCCAGATGGAGCCCTGAGTTCTTGGGAGCTCCCGACTCAGTCCTCACCCTCACCAAGGGCAGCGGGGGTCCTCCCCCAGGGCTGTGGACCCCAGCCCTAGCCTCCTTGGTCTTTTCCACCAGGGCTGGGCCCAGGGCCTCCACAGAGTGGAGAGCAAGGTCAGCAGAACCCGTCCTGCTTTGGGGGACAGGTGTGGATGCAGAGAACAGGGACCTGCGTGATCTAGGCCGTCTGGACTGTGGGCAGATGTCAGAGGGCAGCTGGGGGTTAGGGCAGCAGGGAAGTGCTCCCAGGGGAGGCCGTGGGGTGTGGACTAGAGAAGGAGGAGGCCAGGGAGGAGGGCCACTGGTACAAACGTGGGAGCCGGGCCGCACCCTGCTCCATGGAACCCGGTCTCCCAACAGCGGATCATCTGTGAGTGTGGAAGTCTCTGCAGGCTTGGTTCTGCATTTGCCGGGACAGGAGGGGACCGCTGGAGAGGGTGGGCGGTGGTCAGAGCAGTCCCCCGCAGGGAGCGGGGCATGCAGGGCTGGTGGCAGCCTTGACCACAGCAGACCTCCCCACAGAGCACACCAGAGACGCACAGCAAGCCTGCCCCAGACCCTGTCCCCGGCCCGCCTCCTCCTCCACTGCTCCTCAAGGTTCCTGTGGGGCCACCAGCCAGCGTCCCAGTTCTGTGAATGTCACCCAGGGAAAGCCACCCTCACCTCTCACCAGACTCCGTCACCTTCCTCCCCTGTGCTCTGCCAGGCCACACTTGCCTTCTTGATGTCCCCTGAGCCCTGGCACCTAGGCTGATTTCAGTCTAACTACCACTTGGGACACTCTCCTCCTAACACTTCCCATGGCTGACTTCTTCAGCTCAGCCCTGACTCAGCACCAATGTCGCCCTCCCAGAGAGGCCTGTCTTGAGCGCCTAGTGACGTCATTTGACATCACTGTCATAGTGCCCAGTTTTAGTTTCTTCATGGCACTTAGAAGTAACTGCAGTTGATTCTCACCCTCTGTGGTATGTACCGTCTATGAAGTCTCCACGGACACTGTTGCAAATATAGAATTACTGCTCCTAAGGGACATTTGGGGTGAGGTTCCTGTGAGTCACTGGTCACGGCATTTCTGTTAACTGGGTAGCACATAGCCCTGATTTGCATGTGTCTGTTTATGGACACTTTATTTAATGCATATTATTGATTCATTAGCATTAACCTCATGGCCAAGCGGCATTGTGGCGTGTTGAGCAAAGGTTATCTAACACACCTGTGATGTGCCTTACACAGGGAATGCCAGGCAGTACCTCATCCTTCATCTGGTGGTCACTTGGAATTGAAATATCACCAAAAATCACAAAAAAGTGAAGAGGACGGTGCTGGCTGGACTGCTTGCTTACGGTATATAAACAAGGACAGGGACACTTATTTACAGTAGGAGAGCTGGAACAGGAACACAGAGTAGCCCTGCCCTTGCTTGACTGCAGCTGGGGATGTGTGTGTCAGGCCACTTAAATTTTTGGCTGCTTTGCAAACACTTAAGAATGACTGGGAAAGCACTGTGAGTACTGACTTTGGATGAAGTCACTGAATTTAGAGAATTAACTTTGGGGTGAGAGAGCGGGTGAACTTGCAAATATGAAATCTGTGAATTATGAGGATCAACTACATGTAATTGATGTGCTTTCATGTGCATGGTCGTCCCTGTCTTAATTACTGCTGTAAATACAGCATTTGAACAAGGTCATGGACAAGATCCATGGTACTCATCTGTCTTAGCCTGTTTGAAGTGGCTATAACAAAACACCAGAGGTTTAGTAATTTGTAAAGAAAAGAAGTTCTTTCTTTTCTTTTCTTTTAAATATTTTTTTTAGTCGTCAACTGGCCTATTCATTCATTTATTTATATGTGGTGCTGAGAATTGAACCCAGTGCCTCACACATGTTAGGCGAGTGCTCTGCCACTGAGCCACAACCCCCTGCTTTTTTTTCTTTTCTTTCTTCTTCTTCTTTTTTTTTTTTTAGCTCATAGTTCCAAAAGCATGACACAAGCAGGTTCTCAGCTCTGCTGAGGGCCCCTGGTGCTATCACAACATGGTGGATGGCATCATGGTTAGGTGCACACGCGGGAGGGAGAGATCACACGGTGAGACAGAAGGCAAGAGAGAGAGAGGAGACAGTAAAACCTGCCTAAAAACAATCCGTTCTTGAAAGAACCAATTCAGTCCAAGAATCCAGCATTAGTTCTTCCTAAAGACAGTCATGGCCCACTAGATCCCATCTCATAAGGGTCCCATCACCTCCACACCACCACACTGAGAACCGGCTTCCAGCACGTGACCTTCTGGGGGACACACAAACCACAGTCATGCCAAACCAATATCCAATAACTATTGACTGGTCAGCCTGTGCACGCACACTCACACACGCACACACACACTCACACACACACTCACACACACTCACACACAGTGCTTAGGAATTCTCAAGGCAGAAAAGATGGGGAGTCTCTTGTTCTCGTGGCACACTTGGAGGGGGGGAGAGAAGGAGGACGCTGGCAGGAGAGTTGGTGGGTGAACGCTCTGTCCTGAAGCTCCCTGTCCTGGCCCACTGTCCCCTCGCCATCAGACCTGTCACCCAGCACAGGAAGGTATAGGGCTCTCCCTGGTAGGAATGGGCAGGGTCACAGGAGGAGCCCAGCTGAGGATCTCTGGGTCCCAGTAGTGAGACAGCGGCGTGTGCGAGAGCGTGTGTCCCGAGGGTGCGGGCACGTGTGTGAGCATGTGCCCAGGCCCTGCCCCGTGAGGCCTGCTGCCTCCCCAGCAGCTGGAGCGCTCGCTGTACTGACAGGGCCTGTAATCACGGGAAATTACTGAGCCCAGAACTAAAATTAAGGCTGCTGCCGCCGCCACCAGACCTGTTTACTGAGCCAAGCGCCCGGAAGAGGCTTCAGGAGGAGGCTGTGCTGGGGGCAGGGACTGCTGGGGATGGCAGGGATGGGGACTGGGCAGGGAGGCCATAGAGAGAGGAGCAAACCCCTGGCCTATTTGGCAAGTCCCTTCCAAGTGCGGGCGATTGGCAAGCTGCACGTCTCCTGACCCTCCCCGCGGCCCTGGGAGATAAGCAAGGCCCCCTCCTGCACCGTGGGAGAACCGGGCCTCCCAGGCCCAGGAATGCAGCTGGGTGAAGGCAGGCTGTCCCGTGGGAAGGGGCAGGCTCTGGGCCCTGTGTACCCAAGTGGGAAGGGACCTGCAAGGGCTCTGATACTCTGGTTCTCAGGGACCCCCGCGTCTCTCCAGGGAAGGAGCAGTGACTGAGCATCCAGTTGGTGGAACCCTGTGCCCTCCCAACCCTATGGACTTGTGCCTCCCCCTTGTTCACAGGGGGGACCTGAGGGAGACCGCAGGACATTGCACCCAAGACTGGGACTGGAATTCCCAAGTGAGGGCATTCCTGACATCCTGTGTCCCCACAAAGACCCATCTGTGACCTTGAGAATCAATCTCCTCCTCCTGGTCCCCTACCAGTGAGGACGGGGTTCATGAAGGAGGACGGGGTCTGCTGAGGGGCCCCAGCTGGGGCCTGGTGAGGACAGTGGCACTAGACACACGTCCACCCTGCGGCCACCCTACCACTCTCTGGGAGAACCTGGCTCATTGGCACAAGGGCTGTGGGGAGAGAAAGCTCAACCCTGAGACCCCATATGGCATTTGTTGGCCCAGGACCTGGTGGCCTGTGGCCAGAAGGCAGGTGCTTCTGACTGAGGAATGAACATGATCAGAGTGACAGGCACTGTCCTAGGACCCGGACACACACACACACACACACACACTCACACACACACATACACATACACTCATACTCACACACACACTCATACTCACACACACTAACTCACTCACACTCACACACACACTCATACTCACACACACACATGCACACTCATACACACTCACACACACACTCGTACTCACACACATACACACACTCACACACACTCACACTCACACACACTCATACTCACACACACACTCATACACACACTAACTCACTCACACTCTCACACACTTCCACAGACACACTCACACACACACACACACGCTCCTTAAAGACCCCTTTGAAGAATCACCATCATCCCCGTATTATAAGGGAGGCTTGATAATTTGCACACGGCTGCGAAGCTGGGAGACAGTGGGCCCAGGACATGGCAGCAAAGATTCTGCACTAACCACCGAACCATCTGGCCTGTCTTGGGTCCCAAAGTCCTAGGTGCTTAGATCATACAAGGCCTCCCATGGAGCCAGGCCTGGCCCCCTCCCCACGCCCCCAGCAAGGCTCCAGGTCACAGGAGCAAGACACTGCTTCCAATCAGACCCACAGAACCCCCCAGGTCCCCGAGGGAGGGGCTCCTTGGAGCAAGTGACCAGAGCCACAGGTCAGGGTGTAGAAGAAGAGAAGAGGAGGCCCAGGGAGGGGGTGGAGAGGGCCAGGCCCCGCACCTGGTCTCAGCCTTCCTGGGGGGGAGGGGGGGCTCAGAGGCAGACAGTGAGGGGGTGACCCAGGAGACACTCGGACCCAGATCTGAGCCCAGTTATGATCCCCACTTGACATTGAGCAAGCAGGTGAAGCTCCCTGGGCCTCAGTTTGCTCATCTGGGAAGTGGATGGATCAAGCTACTTCGCCAGGCATCTTCATCGCCCAAACCATAAGGCCACGGTCACACTGCACGTGCAGATCTAGGTTTGGCTCTGCACTAGGGGTGGGAGGTAGCAGAGGAACTTCTGGGTTCAGCTTCATAGAACACTCTGGGCTGGCTGGGGGACAACGCAGGAAGCAAAACAGGACACAAAAGGGAGGAGACCGGTTGTAGGACTGATGCTCAAACTTTGTTTTCACGGCCTCCCCCCCCAGTTTTTCCTCTCGACTCAGCACAAACAGGCCTATGTATATAAAAATGAAACATATTTCATGAAACAACACTTAGCCTCTTGCTCTATTTTCTATTCTCTTCTAATTTATTAAATATATTAAATTTTAATGAGTTTGGTTACAACTCAACACAAAAGAGATTAATGAGCTGATATGAAGGGCCAGCCCTGGGTCTGGGAACCCGTGCGCTTACACCTGGCCCGTCTCAGCCTAGTCCAGGTGGCGTGGGCTGGCAGAGTATGTCCACAGCACTGTGACTGTCTTCTCCAAGTCCCTCAAAGGCCACCTAGAGACCCAATAAGCAGACCCAGTAGGTAGACGTCCAGTACTGGTGTCCACCCCGCTGAGAGGCTGCTTCAGATCCTCTCAAAAAGGGACCTTCTGCCCAGTGGAACCATCCCCAGGGCTGTGGGTGGTGAGCTCCTACACTGGCCACTCGGGGTGGGGGGCAGAAACCAGATGGCTGCCCACCAGGCAGCCTGTGCAGCATGAATCTGGGAAGGACACCCCCTCACTGCCTCTGAGCCCCCCCAGGAAGGCTGAGACCAGGTGCAGGGCCTGACCCTCTCCACCCCTCCCTGGGCCTCTTCTTCTCTTCTACACCCTGACCTGTGGCTCTGGTCACTTGCTCCAAGGAGCCCTTCCCTCGGGGACTTGGGGGGTTCTGTGGGTCTGATTGGAAGCAGTATCTTGCTCCTGTGACCTGGAGGCGTGGGGAGGGGACCAGACTTCAGGGAGCAGGCCTGGCTCCACTGGGGTGCTTGAGCAACCCTTGGGCCTACACACCGCACCCCCCAGACCGTCACTTCTCCCTTCCCCTGTTCCCCACTCCATCCACAGTGGGCGGCCCCAGGGCAGAGGGAGGACACATTCCTGGCACAGGGAGGAGAACCACCACAGGAAACCACACACTCCTTCACAGAGCTTCTCGGAAGCCAGCAAGGCCGCCCCTGGGGCCTGGCTCCCTCCCTCCCAAACCTGGCCCAAGATGTCACCTCCAAAGCCAGGATCAGCCCTCAAGCATGACAGGTCTCCCACTTCCAGCCTGACCCTTCTTAGAAGCTTGGGGTTCCAGAGTCAGCGCTGAGAACCTGGAGTTAATTAGACCTGGGTTCAGGCCAAGGTTGGAGTCACAGAAAAACATGGTAGCCAGTCTCTGATCCATCCCCCCCACTCCCCCTCCCCCAAGGAAAAACCACCGTGATTCAGAATAAATCCTGTTATTTGCCCAGCCTTCTACAAGCCACTCCTTTGACTCAAAGTGAAGTGCTAAGAGCCTTACAGCAGCCTACATCAGCCTGGGAGGGCTTACCAGTGCCATCTCCCTGGATTGGCTATGTTTTTCCTTGGCTCCACCCATGCTGGCTTCCTTGCTGCTCCTGCCCCAGGGCCTTTGCACTAGTCATTCATCAGATACCCACATGGCTAGGCACCCTTCAACCCAGCTACAGCCTCTGACACATCTTAAGCCACTTGCTCACTTTGTGACGTTCTCCTTGTCACCTACTATTGAAATGTAACATTAACGGACTCATCTTGCTTCATCATTGGCCTTTCTTCCTTGGCATGCAAGCTCCATGCAGGTCTTCAATAGGGTAGGCATGAGAGAATGTGGACATACTGGTCATAGACACAGAGCAAGGTGTGTGGGTAAGCAAAAGTAACCACGATGGTTTTGGCACCATTAGGAACACACAGATAACCTGGACAGAAGCAGACCTCAAATGGATCTGCAAGCTTTCCTTTATTCCTCAGCAGAGTCAGTCAATCAGACACGGGAGGGGCTCGCTTTCTGGGTTGAAAAATGGCCACGGGTAACAGAAGGGGTTTGAGTTTTACAGTTTGTCATGAGGGTGGTTTAATTATTGGAAATGGAAGCAGGCCATGTTGGCTTGGACAGTCAAGGAAGAAGTTGTCAAAAGCCTGACTGACACTCATCGTCACTGGAAAAACCGCAGAACTTGGAGTTGGTTGCTCATCTTCTTTCTCAGGGATTCAGGGTCTCCTACAGCCTCACTCTTTGCTTTTCTCCTTCTAGGACTCAGCCACAGGGGGAAAGGAACAAAGTCCAGGGCCCAGGTGTCAGCCATCTGCCTCCCCCCTTCAGGACCCGCTGTGGTTGGGAAGGAATGAATGTTTGCTTTTATTTTTTCCCCTCGGAGCCCATTGTTACTGGGAAAGGATTTACTGAGAGAGGATTAATGGTGGCCTTCCTCCTCCTCCTCCTCCTCCTCCTCCTCCTCCTCCTCCAGGTCAGACAGTTTGGGGCAGAGTGTCACTTCTCTGTCCTGTTGGTTGTTATTTTCCTTATTCTTCCATGTGAACTTTCTGGGCAATAGTTTCCTATTGGGATCAGAATATATTGGGTTGCGGTGAGTTAATGAGTTAGGACATCTTGCACATTGTAAATGCTTCGTAAGTCATTATGACTGGGAGTTTTTTTACAATATTAGAAGAAGAGGAGGAGGAGGAGGAGGAGGAGGAGGAGGAGGAAATGAATTAAAAGCAAATAAAAATAGGCATAAAGGGGTCCAGAATTCTGGTTCCTCCCATGACTTCCCCGAAGTTTCTGTATCAAATTCTCTGCAACCGCAGTCACCTACAGACATCTGTCTTCCGTGCTCTGGCTTTGCTCTGCGCCTCTCTCTGGGTGGGATCCAGCTCTGATTCAGGGCCTGGCTCCTTCCTGACCTGCTACGCACGCGCTTACGGCAGCCTGGGCGCCTGGCCCTGCCGGAGGAGAAGCTGCACAGGGAGACTGGAGGCCGAGAGAGCCCATTTGCTCTCCGGGAGCTCACGGCCTGGGAGAGGCAGTGACATGGGTGACAGGGAGGAAACCCAGTGACCATGGACACCCACAGGAAGAGAGAGAGAGCAGCTTGTGTTGACCCTTCAACTTTCTAGGGCCGGCATGTGAGTCTGCAGGTCATCTTGAGGTTCAGGGAGAGCATGATCCAGAGGGTGTCCTCCATGCTGAAAAGTGGCACCCACACGTTGGTTTTCATGGGTTGCTCTTCCCAAGGAGGCAGGAAGGCAGAGTAGAGATCATAAGCCCATTTGACACATTTTGCAAGTTTAACTTTGCCTTGGTTACTTAGGACTCAGAGAGAGGGCAAGTGACTTTTCCATAGTCACACAGGAGCTGAGACCAGGTGGCTCCTGCTGAGGCCCTGTGGTTACTAGACGTGTGTTCTTCAAAGCCCCTGCCTGTGTTCCCAGGAGAAGGCCACAGTCCTGACCCTGCTAAGCCTGCATGGCTCCTTGGGCCTGTCTGGGGCCCCACGCCCAGGGCTGCAGGCCTCGTGGGGCTGGCTGGAGGCGTGGGAGTCAGGGCAAGAGCAGTTCTCTCTGGAGCCTTTGCAGGCCCGGCCAGCGCTCCGCTCCCCTTGTGCTTGTCTTTCTTCGCCCCTGGGGTGGACAGTTCACCCTGAGCAGTCCTGGGGAGGACCACAGCCCACCCTCTTGGGAGAGACTCTCCCAGGGCTCCAGAAAGCGGGTCTGTCGAGCTCGAGGAGCTGACAAGCTTTTTCCTGCTGGAATAGAGAAGAGGAGCTGAGGCCTGCAGAGGAAAGGGGCCTTCCCAGGTCCAGGGGGGCCAGGGACCAGGACGGGTCTGAAGTCAGGACTCTGTGTCACCATCAGGTCTGAGGCCAGTGGCTCTCTTGGGTCTTCGGTGTGTTCCTTTGGGCAGCATCTTGCACTCCTGGTGTCTGGCGAACCTTGCATAGCTCCCATGACAGGGCACTCACCACCCTTCTGAGCTTCCTTTTGGTCTCTCTCCATTTCAGTTCTTGTCCCTGGACCCCAGCCTTCAGGGTCAAGTTCTCAGACCCTCCCTGCTTTTCTGCCCGTGCTCCTAAGGACCTTCAGGGCTGTGCCCACAGATGGAACACGGCTCTCCCCACGCCCACTCCTCCACCCTCCATGTACACCAGGGACCTGCGGCGAGGTTTGTCATTTATCTATTCAAAAATTTTTATTGAATCTCTGTTGTACTATGTACCAGGAACTGTTCCAGGCCCTGGGAATACACTGCCGAACACAAACAAAAATATCAGACCGAAAAGACTTGAACGGTTACTGACTCTGACCCCTCACTACCCATGATGAAGCCTCTTGCAGCTGCGAGACCCACGGCCAGAAGGGCAGACGGTCAAGGCAATAAAGACAGATGTGCAGAGAAAAGGGATTTGAAACAGGAGTGGGACAAGGCGCAGGGGGAACGCCCTCATCCACCGGCGGCCTGAGGTTAGGCACGGTTTTTCTCCACCAGGAAATCACAGGGATGCTCTTTGACCCCGTTCAGGACACGGAGGCTGAGGAGCCCTTGGGAACAGCTGGAACATCTGTTAGCCATCTTCTCCCACAGAGGAGGACTGGGCCAGGACTCCTTTGGGCAGGGATGGAGCAAGGAGGACAAATAGATCCAAGGGGAGGCCCCCTAGGTCTCTTCCTGCTCCAAAAGCCTAAACATGGCCCCCAGGGTCTGGGCAGCCTGGCCCCTCTGCAGCTGCACCACAAGACCCTTCTCACCCAGCCCCGCCTCTGTCCAAACTCTCTGTAGGCTCCCTCCTGGGAACTGGGCTGTCCCACAGAAACCCCAGTAAGGGGCAGGGGTGGGGGTGGGAAGCAGGAAGGGGAATGTTCTGGGCCTAGCAGGAGGCTTCCTACAGGAGGGGTCATGGCTGAGAGGAACTAAAATCTTTGGAGGGAGGAGCAGGTAGTGGCAACTCATACCCTTAGAGTGAAGTGACTCCCTGCCCCTGCTACTGTGGGTGGCAACTTGAGGATGGGCGGTGTCAAGGGCTTACTTGGGTCCCCCTCCCAGATTCCTATGCTGAAGGACCCCCACCCCATGCTGGGGATTGAATCTAGGGCTTCACACGTGCTGGGCAAGCGTACTCTACCCATGAGCTGCGTTCCCAGCCTGATGTGGGACCCTTAAAGAGGCAATTAAGGTAAATGAGCTCATTAGGGTGGGCGCTAATCCAATATGACTGGTGTCCTTATAAGGAGAGTAGGATACAGATGGACAAGAAGGAAAAACCATGTGAAGCAACAGAAAATGCCTGTGTCCAAGCCAAGGAGAGGCCTCAGAACAGACAACCCTGCCAATACCTTGATCTTGGACTCCTAGCCTCCAGAAGTGTGAGGAAATGGATTTCTGTTGTGTAAGCCATCCTGTCTGTTTGGCTATTGTTATAGCAGCCCAAGTTAACTCATACAAGGGTGAAGCTATTTCAGTATGGCACTATCCTTTGAGTTAGGCATGGATGCTTTGGATTCATGAGGATACCCCCACTGTCCGGGTATTCTGCCAGGAAAGAGACAAACACTAGGGTCAAGGTACATTGATCTGGGGACCAGAGAGTCCCAGGACAGTCTCACTCCATACCTACATCTCCGGTTGCCATTCTGCCTTCTGAATCACTCTGCAACGAAGATACCAATCCAGGATCCCTCATTCACACTGGGGGCTGTTAGATTTGGGAGTTGGGGAAGACGACTGGTGTTCTCTGGTAACCACCGGCTGATTCCTGTCTTCTCTTGAGACAATTCCAGCAAACTTGGACAGCACCCAGGGGAGATTTAGGCAAGAGGAAGGAAGAACTTGCTGTCAGTGAGAAGGAGAAAGGTGACCAGAAGAGACACAGCTGGCCGTGGAGTCTTCTCTTCGGGAGGCCAGTCTCAGCAGGCAGGGCCTTGCATGCTTTCCAGAGGTAGGGCTCGGCTGGGTGCTTCCTGGGGCTGTGTGGTGGGAGACAAGACACTCACTCCCAGGAAGCCCTTGCCCTCGTTTCCAGCAATAGGATCTGAGTTCGCTACATCAGGGTGTCAGTGGTGGTCTAGTGAAGGCAGATGGCAGCCAGAAACAATGTGACCCGCATATGCCATCTCTCCTAGGCAATGCTGGAACTTGTCCCCAAACAAACTCCTGACAGAGCTAGGGGGCATTCATGCATCTCACATAAATCTAAAGAAAGCAACTCAGTGTAAAATTGAAATGAAAATAAGGAAGGGACCATTACTTGTCTGTGCCCTTCACAACTGTTGGGTCTCTGTGGATCTCTCTGTTTCTGTTACCTGGGAACTTACGTGCTACCGGCTCCTTCTGCATCCTTCCGAGAAGGCCCCTGCTGACTGGTCTATGTTTACAGGTTGGGCGGAAGGTGAGAGAGAGAAGAGGCAACCCGGTGGCTGGAGTAGCCCTGGGGAAAGACAAAGAGGGCCTGAATTAGGGAAGGAGGGATAGATTGGGGGTCACTGGTGACCTCCAATTCTCAGCTACCTGCCTGTGGGGCTGCAGGGCACATCCACGAGGACCCCTGTGTCCATTCATCCGCCACCCCTGGCTGAGGTCTTCCTCTTCCCCAGAGGATTCTGGGAAATGTTGTCCCTCCCAGCCTTTGGTCCTCAGAGAGGGGGCTGGGCGGGTCTCAGGCATCCGGCCTGGCCCTCGCCACTCCAGACCCTCCCCACCCTCAGCCCAGGCAGGGCCTGTCACCAGGAGAAGGATAACCCTCCCGTGTCCGAGTCCTCATTTCACTTGCAGTTGGGCACTAATCCAATTGCTGGCTCTAACCTAATTCTCCATTGTTGCTAGAGTCCTTTGCCTGCCGATATTAAAACTCTTTTCATTTAATTGTACAGAAGATGGATCCTCCTCAGCCATCAGGTGGTAAATATAGAATAGCTGATGTGTAGCTCTAATTTCTTCCCTGGCAGGCCTCCTGCAGCTCTGAGTAATTGGGGACCAAGATGCACTGAAAGGAAGGAGACCGGAAGGAGGGACAGGGAAGGCAGGGACCTTGCCATTGTAGGGAGGTCACAGGTTGGAGGGAGTTAGATCTGCGGCCTTGACCCTGACAGCATGTCCTTTTCTACAGGGCCAGTTCTTTCTCTCCCGAGCCCCTGGTGTCACCTGGAGTCCTGAAGTATTTCATGAGGATCGGGTGTTTCTGAATGAAGGTGGCCAAGTGCTGCTATCCCCCTGTGAAGACTGGGAGGGCTCTTGGGATCCCCCAGAGTTGGGACCTCCAGGGAGGGGTGGTCCAGAGAAGCCCCTCCATCTTACCCAAGGGGAGCGCCTGAGTCTCTGAGCAAAGTCCCCAAGGGGCCCCGCTGAATCTATCTACCGTGCTCCTTTGTGATGACCACCTAGTCTTTTTGTGTGGTGGCCACATAAGCAGTAGTGGTGACAGAGGGCAGGCATCTTGATATCTAGTCCAGGGAGGAACAGTGTGTGAAACCTGGTGGCCACTGTGTGTCCCCACAAGAGGGGACCCCATCAGCAAGCTCAGGGTCCTCTTCCATTGTTCTAGAAAGGGCAGGGTCCCGGACCAAGATACCAACCTCACAACTGGCCACAGAGAAAGGAGAAAGCATCCCAGGAAAGCCCCTGGTCAGCAGACGCTGGCCTCTTGGCGGCTTGGGCCTGACTGTATGACAGTAGCTCCCAGTTGCTCACAGCTTCCAGGATGCCCTCCTGCTCTGGAAAATATGGAACCTACTCGGTCTCCCAGAAAGAGGTCTGCAACTTCCTCCTGGTGAACACACTCAGCTCCCGGGACCTCCGAGCTCCACCAGCAAGACCATCGATGGTCCCACGCTCCGTGGCCTGGCCGTGCTCCCCAGTTGGGCTTCCCTGACCCTCACCTGCTCAGCCTATCCCACCCGCCCTGCCCCTCGCAGGCTGGAGGAACCGTTTCTCCCCCCAGACTGGACCTCAGGCAGCCTCTTCCTCCCTTCCTTTTCCTCCTGACTCAGAATAAGACATAGATCCAGCCCCCCATGGGGCTCCTCTCTCCTGAGTCCTAGGAGCACTCCCAGGGTCCTGTCCCTCCTGGCCCTGCCCTGTAAGGCCCCTCTGGGCAAGCCTGCTCTCCCTGACCCCACCCAGCAGGGCTCACCAAAGCTGCTCCCTCTCCCCCACTGACACTGGGTTCTGTTCCCTCCCCTTTCTCTATCTGCTGAGCCAGGTTCCCCTCTGGGCTTGTGTAGCCACAGGGTCCCCTGATCAGGAGGTGCTGAGGTAATATAAGTGGTTTCTGAGACCCCAGCCTGGAGTCTCCTCAGTGCCCTTTTCTTTAGAATCCAGAGCCTAGGCTGCTGACCTGAACTGCAGACCCCTCCCCTTGGTGGCCTTTCCATTTTCTGAATAAACAACAACAGGTATGTGATTGCTGAAAACACCAGTCTAGATGGTTCCAGACACAGGCTCCCTGAAGGTCAGGGTCAGAATGGCCAGCACAGCTGCCCAGTCCCCTCTGCTCAGGTGAGGAAACAGACCCAGCAACAGCGGGTAGAAGGGCATACTTACCCAGGCTCATGTGTCTCCATCTGATTTTGATCTGGATTCTAGACATTTCAGTTCCTGTCATCAGAATGACGGACAACTTACTAGGATGAGGGTCAGGATGATAGGGCTCTGAGAAACTGATGTGACTCCATCTTTGAAAATAAATAAATAACAGCAGCTTCTACCTCAAGGCCTGTCCCAAGGAAGGGGGCGTGACCCTTGTCCTTGGAAAAACCCACAGAGCACTCCTAAGCACATACCCACCCTGCTGAGTTGTTTGTCTGTAAATAACAGGAGAGGTCTGAGGTGCCAGGTGTCCCTGACTCAGTTAGGCTAGGTGAGGACCCATAGCAACCCCCCTAGCAACCACCAATCAGCACGAGACAGGGAAAATACCTGGGATGCCAGATGACCCCCCCAGTAGTTTATGGTGGTTGATAACATGTTAGGAAACCATGTAGTTTAGCATATACACCCCTCATGGCTTAAACCAATCAGTTCAAAGGAATCCCCTTCTTGTACTAACCAATAATCCCTACCTGACTTGTTCCCGCCAGTGAATGTGCTAATCAATGTTAAGAGTTGTTATTTGATTTTCCCGCAGTATGGAATGATTTGCTGTGTGATGTTGTGTCGCATGGAGTATCCCCCCAAAACCTATAAAATCTCACTGAACAAAGGACTGGGACTCACTCCTGGGGACCGCTGTGTCGGAAACGGTTGTGAGTCCAGGCTCGAGCTTGCCATAAAGACTCTTGTGTGATTACATCAGATTCGGCTCCTGGAGGTCTATTGGGGTCCCACGAATCTGGCATTAGTACCAGTTCCAGTTCTGTCCTCTGCCAGCTATGTGATGTCCAGCAAGCTACCCTCTCTGGGCATCAGTTTCCTTGTCTGTAAAATGAGGATGACAGTGGTTTCTGTCTTGTGAGATGGCACAGCAAGCCACTGAACAACCCTCTCAAAGCCCCAGCTTAGCATCTGGCAAGTGGTAAGTGATAATTAGTTATCACACAAAATTCAGCTCCACCAGATCACGAATTTCCCCTCAAACCAGTGTGGACCGTTATGAGCATTAGCTCTTCAAGCAATGAGCAGGCATTTAATTTATTCCCTCAGAAAATGGAAGGGTTCCGTGCCAAGGGACTACTTGGATGGCTTTTTTCAGAAAGAGAAGGTTGTACTGATGTCTTTTTTTTTCCCAGTACAGGGCAGGGACAGCAGTGTCATTCCACTCCATTTGAGACTGCCCCCCAGGAAGCAGAGGAAGTCCCAAAGTCGGGCTGCTGCTGGTTCTTCCCTGGAAGGGCTCCAGAAGCCCAGGGCAGCCCGGACCTCTGCCCCCTGGCCCCAGGCTGCGCGCAGAGGGAGCCCCGTGAGAACCCAGCTCTGCATCCCAGGAGGCTCAGAGCAATGGCTGTGCCCCTACCTGGGTCCCCCAGCAAAGATGCCAATGTCCATCAGGGCCAGGGTGGGAGGGTGTCTTGGCTGCTGAGGGGCAAAAGGCCTGGGGTTCCCCAAACTCCCAGTACAGGAGCCCCCTTTCATCCCCAGAGATCGTCCCAAGACCCCCAGTAGACACCTGAAACCCTTTTTCATACTGTTTCTTTTTTTCTTCACCAGATGCTCACATGGTTCATTAATCCATCTGCCTGTCTATCTGGGACGCTAGCATTTGACTTCCTGCCTTGGTAAAGAAAACTTAGATCTCCCATCTCCTTCCTGTCCCCCTTCCTCCCTCCTCCCAACTTTCTAAATTTGTTGCTATGGAACAAAAGCAACTCTCCTTGTGTCCTAGGACTGTGAATTCCTGTTTATACAGCTCCTCCTTATTCCAAAGTGAATTACCACCTACCCCCCAGCCCCAATGTATTGCATTTTTAAATATTTTTTTCTAGTGCTCTGTCTCTGCCACTAGCCTATCAATAATAGTCTCCATCCAATCAAAGGCGTCTGTTTCATGGATTGACTCTATTCTCTTGTCTTTATCTCGACTCGTGATTTGTTGGTCCTGACACTGAACCCTGTTCTTAGGACTTTCACTCGTATCCTGAAAGTCACCTTCAGAGTTCTTCTGTGTTGGATCCCTCGGTGTCCCCAGTCTCTCTTCTTTCTCCTTCTTGGTTTGCTCCCTTGTTTGGACACAGGGAACGACATTTGCAGTCTTTTTACATCCGAAATGTGTCACACTTGATTGATGGATTCCCAGAGCACAGATGTCTTTGGTGGAAACTCTCCCTCAGAGTTTTGAAAGTGCTGCCTGTTATCTTCTCACACCCAGAGCTGCTAGAGAGTAGCCTAATGCCCTTATGTCACTCTTCCCACCCACCCCCTCCCTCCCAGGTACTCTGGCTGGAACCCAGGACCTTGAGAGTGCTGAGCAAGTACTCCACCTCTGAGCTGTACCTCAGCCCCAATGCCACTCTGACTCCTCATCCCCTGTGAGCTGCATTGTTAGTTTGGAAGTGCCAAAGTCCTCCTCATTTTAATCCCTGTTTTTGTGGGTGCACTTGCTTCGCCCACTGTGCCGGGCAGTGAATGGGTCCTTTTATTCTAGAAACCCTGTCTGTCTATTCTGATGAGTTAGTTTGTTTATTTATTTATTTGTTGTTCATAGACCTTAATTTTATTTTTTTATATGTGGTGCGAATAATCCAACCCAGTGCCTCACACATGCCAGGCAAGTGCGCTACTGCTGAACCACAGCCCCAGCCCCATCTGGTAAACTTTTATGGGTAATTTCTTGGATAATTTCTTAAAATTGACAATTCCTTTTTTTGTTGTTGTGTTATTGGTTGGTTTTAATTTCCAAGAGTTCATTTTCTTAAAAAAATTTGCATTTGTTCTAATTAGTTATACATGACAGTAGAATGCATTTTGATACATTATACATAAATGGAGTATAACTTCTCATTCTTCTTGTTGATGATGTAGAATTATACTGGTCATGTAATTATATATGCACATAGGGTAATAATGTCCCATTCATTCTACTATCCTTCCTACTCTGATGCCCCCTCCCCTCCCTTCACTCCCCTCTGTCTAATCCAAAGTACCTCTATTCCTCCCTAGCCCACTCCTCCCCTATTGTGAATTAGCATTCACATGTCAGAGAAAACATTTGGTTTTTGTTCTTTGGGATTGGCTTATTTTGCTTTGCATGATATTCTCCAGCTCCATCCATTTACTGGCAAATGCCATAATTTCATTCTTCTGTAAGGCTGAGTAATTCCCTATGTATACCACAATTTCTTTACCCATTCATTTGTTGAAGGGCACCTAGGTTGGTTTCACAGCTTATCTATTGTGAATTGAGCTGCTATAAACATTGATGTGGCTGTGTCATTATAGTATGCTGATTTTAAGTCCTTTGGGTATAAACTGAGGAGTGGGATAGCCGGATCAAATGGTGGTTCCATTCCAAGTTTTCTGAGAAATTTCCATACTGCTTTCCATATTGATTGCACCAATTGCAATCCCACCAGCAGTGTATATAGTGTGCCTTCCCCCCGACATCCTCACCAACATTTATTGTTGCTTGTATTATTTTTAAAAAAATATTTTTAGTTTTAGATGGACACAATTTCATCTCACTCCAGTCAGAATGGCAATTATCAAGAATACAGTGGGCTGGAGTTGTAGCTCAGTGGTAGAGTACTTGCCTAGCATGTGTGAGGCACGGGGTTAGAACCTCAGCACCATGTAATAAATAAATAAATAAAGTTAGGAAAGAATATATATATATATTAAAAAAAAGAATATTTGTCTGGCCAGGTGTGGTGGCACACACATCTGTAATCCCAGGGGGTTTGGGAGTCTGAGACAGGAGAATAGCAAGTTAGCAAGACCCTGTCTCAAAATAAAAAATATAAAGGGCTGGGAGCTGCAGCTCAGTGCTTGAGTACCTAGGGGACAATCCCCACAATGTAGGGAAAAACAAATGTTGGGCTAAGAATGTAACTTGCTTGCCTGTCATGGTGAGGCCCTGGGTTCCATCCTTAGCACTGCAAAACAAACAAACTAATCATAGTTGTCATTATTGTTGTCGATTTTGTCATCTAGTCCCTGCATTGCCTCCATCTTCTTTGATGTTTTAGTTAGCTTTTTTGTTACTGAGGCCAAAAGACCTGATAAGAACAACTTAGAGAAAATGTCTATTTTGACTCGGTTTCAGAAGTTCCGTCCATGGTCAGTGGACTCAGCTCTGGGCCCAAAGTGAGGCAGAACATCATGGCAGAAGGGCATGGTGGAGGAAAGCAGCTCAGGACAAGGCAACTAGGAATGAGAGAGAGAGAGAGAGAGAGAGAGAGAGAGAGAGAGAGAGAGAGAGAGAGAGATCTCCATTCACCACTGCAGACAAAATGTAAACTCCAAAGTCATGCCTACAGTGACCCACTTCCTCCAAGCACATCCTACCTGCCTACAGTTACCACCCAGTGAATCCATTAAGTGGATCAACCCACTGATTATGCTGTAATTCTGGTAATCTAATTATTTCCCTTCTGAACATTCTTGCATTGTCTCATACATGGGCTTTGGGGAGATACTTCATTTCAAATAACCAAAATATTTGGCCTTTTGGGCAGTTTTTGTTTGGATCTCAGTCTTTGATATTGGGGGATTTTGTTGAATATCTGAGGATCCTGGACTGCCCATCAGAGTTGCTGATTCAAAGCCCAGGGTACCTGGGCAGGGCTGGCTTTCTGATGGGCTTCAGAGAAGCCTGCCTTTTTTTAGGGGACATCCAAAGGTCAGATTTTGTTTATTGTCAGGTCTCCTGAGACAAATCAGCAACATGCCTGAGTGGGGGGACACTGCTCTTCTAGAATGGAGGAAGAGTCGGGGAGAGGCATCCAAGAGATGCTTTAGAAGCAAGGACTTGTTTTCCTCCCTCCTTCCGTCTCTTCCTCCTTTCTCTCTCTCTCTCTCTCTCTCTCTCTCTCTCTCTCTCTCTCTCTCTCTCTCTCTCTCTCTCTCTCCTCTCCCTCCCTCCCTCCCTTCCTTCCTTCCTTCCTTCTTTCTTTCCTATGTACCTACCACAAATTCTTTCCAAACTTCCCAACAAAACCTAATTTTGCCAACACCCTCAGATAATCTATCAGCTCAAGTGTTTCTTTCCTTTCCTTTCTTTTTCTTTTCTTTCTTTCTTTTTCCTCTTCTTCTTCTTCTTCTTCTCCTCCTCCTCCTCCTCCTCCTTCTTTTTATTTTTTTTTTCTTTTTTTTTTTTTTTAATTTTTTATTGTTGGCTGTTCAAAACATTACATAGTTCTTGATATATCATATTTCACAATTTGATTCAAGTGGGTTATGAGCTCCCATTTTTACCCCATATACAGATTGCAGAATCACATCAGTTACACATCCATTGATTTACATATTGCCATACTAGTGTCTGTTGTATTCTGCTGCCTTTCCTATCCTCTACTATCCCCCCTCCCCTCCCCTCCCCTCCCCTCCCCTCTTCTCTCTCTGCCCCCTCTACTGACATTCGTTTGTCCCCCTTATATTATTTTTCCCCTTCCCCTCACTTCCTCTTGTATGTACTTTTGTATAACTCTGAGGGTCTCCTTCCATTTCCATGCATTTTCCCTTCTCTCTCCCTTTCCCTCCCACCTCTCATCCCTGTTTAATGTTAATCTTCTTCTCCTGCTCTTCGACCCTACTCTGTTCTTAGTTACTCTCCTTATATCAAAGAAGACATTTGGCATTTGTTTTTTAGGGATTGGCTAGCTTCACTTAGCATAATCTGCTCTAATGCCATCCATTTCCCTGTAAATTCTATGATTTTGTCATTTTTTAATGCAGAGTAATACTCCATTGTGTATAAATGCCACATTTTTTTTATCCATTCATCCATTGAAGGGCATCTAGGTTGGTTCCACAGTCTAGCTATTGTGAATTGTGCTGCTATGAACATAGATGTAGCAGTGTCCCTGTAGCATGCTCTTTTTAGGTCTTTAGGGAATAGACCGAGAAGGGGAATAGCTGGGTCAAATGGTGGCTCCATTCCCAGCTTTCCAAGAAATCTCCATACTGCTTTCCACATTGGCTGCACCAATTTGCAGTCCCACCAGCAATGTACAAGTGTACCCTTTTCCCCACATCCTCGCCAGCACTTGTTGTTGTTTGACTTCATAATGGCTGCCAATCTAACTGGAGTGAGATGGTATCTTAGGGTGGTTTTGATTTGCATTTCTCTGACTGCTAGAGATGGTGAGCATTTTTTCATGTACTTGTTGATTGATTGTATGTCCTCCTCTGAGAAGTGTCTGTTCAGGTCCTTGGCCCATTTGTTGATTGGGTTGTTTGTTCTCTTATTGTCTAATTTTTTGAGTTCTTTGTATACTCTGGATATTAGGGCTCTATCTGAAGTGTGAGGAGTAAAGATTTGTTCCCAGGATGTAGGCTCTCTATTTACCTCTCTTATTGTATCTTTTGCTGAGAAAAAACTTTTTAGTTTGAGTAAGTCCCATTTGTTGATTCTAGTTATTAACTTTTGTGCTATGGGTGTCCTATTGAGGAATTTGGAGCCCGACCCCACAGTATGCAGATCGTAGCCAACTTTTTCTTCTATCAGATGGCGTGTCTCTGATTTGATATCAAGCTCCTTGATCCATTTTGAATTAACTTTTGTGCATGGCGAGAGAAAGGGATTCAGTTTCATTTTGTTGCATATGGATTTCCAGTTTTCCCAGCACCATTTGTTGAAGATGCTATCCTTCCTCCATTGCATGCTTTTAGCCCCTTTATCAAATATAAGGTAGTTGTAGTTTTGTGGATTGGTTTCTGTGTCCTCTATTCTGTACCATTGGTCCACCCGCCTGTTTTGGTACCAGTACCATGCTGTTTTTGTTACTATTGCTCTGTAGTATAGTTTGAAGTCTGGTATCGCTATACCGCCTGATTCACCCTTCCTGCTTAGCATTGTTTTTGCTATTCTGGGTCTTTTGTTTTTCCATATGAATTTCATGATTGCTTTCTCTATTTCTACAAGAAATGCCGTTGGGATTTTGATTGGCATTGCATTAAACCTGTAGAGAACTTTTGGTAATATCGCCATTTTGATGATGTTAGTTCTGCCTATCCATGAACAGGGTATATTTTTCCATCTTCTAAGATCTTCTTCTATTTCTCTCTTTAGGGTTCTGTAGTTTTCATTGTATAAGTCTTTCACCTCTTTTGTTAGGTTGATTCCCAAGTATTTTTTTTTTTGAAGATATTGTGAATGGAGTGGTTGTCCTCATTTCCATTTCAGAGGATTTGTCGCTGATATACAGGAATGCCTTTGATTTATGCGTGTTGATTTTATATCCTGCCACTTTGCTGAATTCATTTATTAGCTCTAATAGTTTCTTTGTAGACCCTTTTGGGTCTGCCAAGTATAGAATCATGTCATCTGCAAATAGTGATAATTTAAGTTCTTCTTTTCCTATTTTGATGCCTTTAATTTCTTTCGTCTGTCTAATTGCTCTGGCCAGTGTTTCGAGAACTATGTTGAACAGAAGTGGAGAGAGAGGGCATCCCTGTCTTGTTCCAGATTTTAGAGGGAATGCCTTCAATTTTTCTCCATTCAGAATGATGCTAGCCTGAGGCTTAGCATAGATTGCTTTTACAATATTGAGGTATGTTCCTGTTATCCCTAGTTTTTCTAGAGTTTTGAACATAAAGGGATGCTGTACTTTGTCAAATGCTTTTTCCGCATCTATCGAGATGATCATATGATTCTTATTTTTAAGTCTATTGATGTGGTGAATAACATTTATTGATTTCCGTATATTGAACCAGCCTTGCATCCCAGGGATGAATCCTACTTGATCATGGTGCACAATTTTTTTGATAAGTTTTTGTATCCGAGTGGCCAGAATTTTATTGAGGATTTTTGCATCTAGGTTCATTAGAGATATTGGTCTGTAGTTTTCTTTCTTTGAAGTGTCTTTGTCTGGTTTAGGTATCAGGGTGATGTTGGCCTCGTAGAATGAATTTGGAAGTTCTCCCTCTTTTTCTATTTCCCGAAGTAGCTTGAAAAGTATTGGTATTAGTTCCTCTTTAAAGGTTTTGTAAAACTCTGCTGTATACCCATCTGGTCCTGGGGTTTTCTTAGTTGGTAGTCTTTTGATGGTTTCTTCTATTTCCTCAATTGATATTGGTCTGTTTAGGTTGTCTATATCCTCCTGACTCAATCTGGGCAGATCATATGACTTAAGAAATTTATCTATGCCTTCACTATCTTCTAATTTATTGGAGTATAAGGATTCAAAATAATTTTTGATTATCTTCTGTATTTCTGAAGTGTCTGTTGTGATATTGCCTCTTTCATCCCGTATGTTAGTAATTTGAGTTCTCTCTCTTCTTCTCTTCGCTAGCATGGCTAAGGGTCTGTCGATTTTGTTTATTTTTTCAAAGAACCAACTTTTAGTTTTGTCAATTTTTTCAATTGTTTCTTTTGTTTCGATTTCATTAATTTCAGCTCTGATTTTAATTATTTCTTGCCTTCTACTTCTTTTGCTGTTGTTTTGCTCTTCTTTTTCTAGGATTTTGAGATGAAGTATGAGATCATTTATTTCTTGGTTTTTTCTTTTTTTAAGGAATGAACTCCAAGCAATGAATTTTCCTCTTAGAACTGCTTTCAATGTGTCCCATAGATTCCGATATGTTGTGTCTGTGTTTTCATTAATCTCTAAGAATTTTTTAATTTCTTCCTTGATGTCTTCTATAACCCATTGATCATTCAGTAACCTATTGTTCATTCTCCAAGTGATGTATTCTTTTCCCTTCCTTCTTTTATCGTTGATTTTCAGTTCCATTCCATTATGATCAGATAGGATGCATGGTATTATCTCTACTCCTTTATATTGTCTAAGAGTTTCCCTGTGACATAATATATGATCTATTTTTGAGAAGGATCCATGTGCTGCTGAGAAAAAAGTGTAACTGCTTGATGTTGGGTGGTATACTCTATATATGTCAATTAAGTCTAGGTTATTAATAGTGTTATTGAGTTCTATAGTTTCCTTATTCAACTTTTGTTTGGAAGATCTGTCCAGTGGTGATAGAGGTGTGTTGAAGTCTCCCATGATTTTTGTATGGTGGTCTATTAGACTCTTGAACTTGAGAAGAGTTTGTTTGATGAACATAGCTGCACCATTGTTTGGGGCATATATATTTATGATTGTTATGTCTTGTTGGTGTATGGTTCCCTTGAGCAGTATGTAGTATCCCTCTTTATCCCTTTTGATTAACTTTGGCTTGAAATCTATTTTATTTGATATGAGTATGGATACTCCTGCTTGTTTCCGAAGTCCATATGAGTGATATGATTTTTCCCAACCTTTCACCTTCAGCCTATGTATGTCTTTTCCTATCAAATGCGTCTCCTGTAGGCAGCATATTGTTGGGTCTTGTTTTGTGACCCATTCTACTAGCCTGTGTCTCTTGATTGGTGAGTTTAAGCCATTAACATTTAGGGTTACTATTGAGATATGGGTTGTTCTTCCAGCCATATTTGTTTATTTATGTTACTAAACATGGTTTGTTTTCCTCTTTGATTATTTTCCCCCCTTTAGTGTCCTACCTCCCACTGTTGGTTTTCATTGTTATTTTCCATTTCCTCTTCCTGTAATGTTTTGCCAAGGATGTTTTGAAGAGATGGTTTTCTAGCTGCAAATTCTTTTAACTTTTGTTTATCGTGGAAGGTTTTAATTTCATCTTCCATCCTGAAGCTTAATTTCGCTGGAAACACAATTCTTGGTTGGAACCCATTTTCTTTCAGTGTTTGAAATATGTTATTCCAGGATCTTCTAGCTTTCAGAGTCTGTGTTGAAAGATCAGCTGTTATCCTGATTGGCTTACCCCTAAATGTGATCTGCTTCCTTTCTCTTGTAGCTTTTAAAATTCTCTCCTTATTCTGTATGTTGGGCATCTTCATTATAATGTGTCTAGGTGTGGGTCTCTTATGATTTTGCACATTCGGCGTCCTGTAGGCTTCTAGGATTTGGGGTTCTGTCTCATTCTTCAAGTCTGGGAAGTTTTCTCGTATTATTTCATTGAATAGATTGCTCAATCCTTTGGTTTGAAACTCTGTCCCTTCCTGTATCCCAATGACTCTTAAATTTGGTCTCTTGATGTTATCCCATATTTCTTGGATGTTCTGCTCATGGTTTCTTAACAGTCTTGCTGAGCTGTCTATGTTCTTTTCAAGTTGAAATACTTTATCTTCATTGTCTGATGTTCTGTCTTCTAAGTGTTCTACTCTGCTGGTAGTATTCTCAATTGAGTTTTTAAGTTGGCTTATTGCTTCCTGCATTTCTAGGATTTCTGTTTGTTTGTTTTTTATAACCTCTATTTCCCTGTGTAGTTGATCTTTTGCTTCTTGGATTTGTTTATGTAATTCATTGTTGAAGTGATCTTTCATTGTCTGATTTTGCTCTCTGATGTCTTCCTTGAGACTCCAGATCATCTGAAGCATGTATATCCTGAATTCTTTATCTGACATTCCATCTGCTGCAGCTATTACCTCTTCTAACGTTGAGTTGACCTGCATTGCTTGTGGTCCTTTCTTTCCTTGTCTCTTCATACTGTTCGCGTTCCTTTCTACTTAGTGAAACTGTTGTGCTATTGAATTTTCCCCCTATATATTTATATTGGTCTTGTATAGTTGCAAAGTCTCCCTCGCAGGCGCGGGCGGCGGCTCTGTCCCTCTGCGGGCCGCTAGGCTTGTTCTGTGGGTGGTCACAGTTCTGTCTACTTTGCAGGTGCAGGCAGCGGCACTGCCCCTCTGCAGGCCTCTGGGGCTGTACTGCCAGTGGGTCGCAGGTCCGCCTACCTTGCAGGTGCGGGGGGGGGGGGCGGCTCTACCCTTCCTCAGGCCACTGGGCCTGTTCTGTCTCTCGGTTGCAGGTCTGGCCTGTTCTGATGGTGGTCACAGTTCCACCTACCTGGCAGGCGCGGGGGGTGGGGGGTGGCTCTGCCCCCCAGCAGGCCCCTGGGCCTGCTCTGTGCGTGGTCACAGTTCCCTCTACCTTGCCGGTGCAGGGGGAGGGGGCGGCTCTGCCTCTCAGCAGGCCGCTGCTCCTCTTCTGCCAGTGGGTCGCAGGCCCGCCTACCTTGCAGGAGTGATTGGAAGCTCTGTCCTGCCGCGGGCCACTCGGCCTTTTCTGTCGGTGGTCACAGTTCCACCTACCTGGCAGGTGCGGGGGGTGGCTCTGCCCTTCAGCAGGCCGCTGGGCCTGCTCTGTGCGTGGTCACAGTTCCCTCTACCTTGCCGGTGCAGGGGGAGGGGGCGGCTCTGCCTCTCAGCAGGCCGCTGCTCCTCTTCTGCAGGTGGGTCGCAGGCCCGCCTACCTTGCAGGAGTGATTGGAAGCTCTGTCCCGCCACGGGCCGCTGGGCCTTTTCTGTCCGTGGTCACAGTTCCACCTACCTGGCAGGCGCGGGGGGTGGGGGATGGCTCTGCCCCTCAGCAGGCCGCTGGGCCTGCTCTGTGCGTGGTCACAGTTCCCTCTACCTTGCCGGTGCAGGGGGAGGGGGCGGCTCTGCCTCTCAGCAGGCCGCTGCTCCTCTTCTGCAGGTGGGTCGCAGGCCCGCCTACCTTGCAGGAGTGATTGGAAGCTCTGTCCCACCGCGGGCCACTGGGCCTTTTCTGTCGGTGGTCACCTGGCAGGGGCGGGGGATGGTGGGTGGCTCTGCCCCTCAGCAGGCCGCTGGGCCTGCTCTGTGCGTGGTCACAGTTCCTTCTACCTTGCAGGTGCAGGGGGAGGGGGCGGCTCTGCCTCTCAGCAGGCCGCTGCTCCTCTTCTGCAGGTGGGTCGCAGGCCCGCCTACCTTGCAGGAGTGATTGGAAGCTCTGTCCCGCCGCGGGCCACTGGGCCTTTTCTGTCGGTGGTCACCTGGCAGGGGCGGGGGATGGTGGGTGGCTCTGCCCCTCAGCAGGCCGCTGGGCCTGCTCTGTGCGTGGTCACAGTTCCTTCTACCTTGCAGGTGCAGGGGGAGGGGGCGGCTCTGCCTCTCAGCAGGCCGCTGCTCCTCTTCTGCAGGTGGGTCGCAGGCCCGCCTACCTTGCAGGAGTGATTGGAAGCTCTGTCCCGCCGCGGGCCACTGGGCCTTTTCTGTCCGTGGTCACAGTTCCCCTACCTGGCAGGCGCGAGGGGTGGGGGGCGGCTCTGCCCCTCAGCAGGCCGCTGGGCCTGCTCTGTGCGTGGTCACAGTTCCCTCTACCTTGCCGGTGCAGGGGGAGGGGGCGGCTCTGCCTCTCAGCAGGTCGCTGCTCCTCTTCTGCAGGTGGGTCGCAGGCCTGCCCACCTTGCAGGAGTGATTGGAAGCTCTGTCCTGCCGCGGGCCACTCGGCCTTTTCTGTCGGTGGTCACAGTTCCACCTACCTGGCAGGCGCGGGGGGTGGGGGGTGGCTCTGCCCCTCAGCAGGCCGCTGGGCCTGCTCTGTGCGTGGTCACAGTTCCCTCTACCTTGCCGGTGCAGGGGGAGGGGGCGGCTCTGCCTCTCAGCAGGCCGCTGCTCCTCTTCTGCAGGTGGGTCGCAGGCCTGCCTACCTTGCAGGAGTGATTGGAAGCTCTGTCCCACCGCGGGCCACTGGGCCTTTTCTGTCGGTGGTCACCTGGCAGGGGCGTGGGGTGGGGGGTGGCTCTGCCCCTCAGCAGGCCGCTGGGCCTGCTCTGTCCGTGGTCACAGTTCCCCTACCTGGCAGGCGCGAGGGGTGGGGGGCGGCTCTGCCCCTCAGCAGGCCGCTGGGCCTGCTCTGTGCGTGGTCACAGTTCCCTCTACCTTGCCGGTGCAGGGGGAGGGGGCGGCTCTGCCTCTCAGCAGGTCGCTGCTCCTCCTCTTCCGGTGGGTCGCAGGCCCGCCTACCTTGCAGGAGTGATTGGAAGCTCTGTCCCGCCGCGGGCCGCTGGGCCTTTTCTGTCCGTGGTCACAGTTCCCCTACCTGGCAGGCGCGGGGGGTGGGGGGCGGCTCTGCCCCTCAGCAGGCCGCTGGGCCTGCTCTGTGCGTGGTCACAGTTCCCTCTACTTTGCCGGCGCAGGGGGAGGGGGCGGCTCTGCCTCTCAGCAGGTCGCTGCTCCTCCTCTTCCGGTGGGTCGCAGGCCCGCCTACCTTGCAGGAGTGATTGGAAGCTCTGTCCCACCGCGGGCCACTGGGCCTTTTCTGTCGGTGGTCACCTGGCAGGGGCCTCCTTCTTCTTTTTAGATATGCCCTTTATCACCTCCTCTTCCCACTGAAAGGGCTGCCCTCCGTATCTAGAAATTTTTCAAGAACTGTCCTTTCCATCTTCCTGAGGATTTCCTTTTCTCCTTTTGGTTGACTCCACTGTGACCATGATTCCAATGGCTTCTTATTTCTTGGCTAAAATTTTCCTTGTTCTGGTCTAGCACATTCTCCAAGAACTTTCGAAGAAATATATGTAGGAGGTGAACTTTTGTGAGTTCTTGAATGTCTGAATATGTATTCATGTTATCTTTTATTTATGCTTTGTTTTGTTTTCTTGGTGGATAGTTTGGTTAGGTATGGAAGTCTCGGTTGCAAATAAATTTCTCTCAAAGATTATGAAGGTATTGCTCAGTTGTCTTTGAGTTCCCAGTATTTTTGTTGAATCTGATGCCATTCTAAGTCTTTTCCTTTGTACATGATCAGTTTACCCCCTTATTTTAGTTTATTTCTATCCCTGATATTTGGCATTTCATGATTAAACTTGGCATGGATCTTCTGTGATTTGTTCAGATTCATGGTGCTTTCAAAGCAGAGACTCCTTTCCTTGAATTCTAGAAAATCTTGTATCTTCTCTTGGAAAAAAATTTTTTCTTTCCATTCTCCCTGCTTTCAGTTTTTGGATCTCCTGTTAGTAAAATGTTAGACTTTATGATTAGGCACTTCCATTTTATAACTTTTCTCTCTTTTAACTTATTTTGTCTGTTTTTCAAAAGGTGTTATCAACTTAAATTTCAGCCTTTCAGTTACATTTTTTAGTTTAAGCTATCATATTTTTCTTTATACCTTCCAAGAACTTTGGCTTATTTTCTGGGTATTCCTTTTAAAAATAACATTTGGTACTTTTCCCCCTGTGCATCTAGTGTTCTTTATTAATTTTCTGAGGATTTAGCTAGATTTCAGTTTTTTCTCACTACTTGTCTGTTTCGTCTACTTCTCTTCCTCTGTCTCATCCCTTTCTCATTTTCCTCTGCCTGTCCCATGTCCTTCATGTTGGAGGCATTTCTAAAATATCTGGGGGTGCTTGTCAGGAGTCCAAATTTAAGATAGAGGCACCAACCTCCAACAAAAGAGTCTGTGCATAAACGGAACTTGTGCTCAGGTGGCAGGTACAAGTGCCAGTATCCAGGTCTTTCCTCTTTGTCTGGTTAGTTTTTGCACAGAGGAGATCTGTAAATTCCTTTTGCTATATTTACCTTCTGCAATTGGAGCAGCAGGGGGAGGCTGGAGTCCCACCCTTCTGTGTGCAACCCCCATTTTCAGTGTGGTGACTCATCCCCTACCCCCAATCCACAGTCCCAGAGTCACCACAATCTGAGATCTCTAAGTTACTTTCTCCCGAGAGTAAATTTTCTATGCTCAGCTAGGTGAGAAGGGGATCTGGGGGCCAGGGGACAGGTCTAACTCCTTTTCAAAATGACACGCACCATGCATGCCCATGTGTCCAGCCTCTCTCCTCTTCCAGAGGGATCTAGAAGCCCTGGGTCCTGAGTCCTTGAGGCATCAGAGCAGAACCTGCTCCGTGTTCCCCAACACCAGTCACTTGCTTGTTGTTCTTTCCCATTGTTCCATCTCTGATTGCTCTGCCTTTGTCTGTCAGCTTAGTGTGGGGAATATAAATGAGCCATTGTCACTCTGTAGAAGTCCTTTGAAGGCCATCTTGATGGGGCAGCATGAACCCCCTGGCTCCTCTGCATGCTGACACCTGATGCTCCTATCTAGCCTGGACCTCTCCTTGGAGGCCAGATCATACTTTCTTTTTTTTCTTTTTTTTAAAGAGAGAGCGAGAGAGCGAGAGAGTGAGGAGAGAGAGAGAGAGAGAGAGAGAGAGAGACAGAGAGAGAGAAGTTTAATATTCATTTTTTAGTTATCGGCGGACACAACATCTTTGTTTTTGTATGTGGTGCTGAGGATCGAACCCGGGCCGCACGCATGCCAGGCGAGCGCGCTACCGCTTGAGCCACATCCCCAGCCCCAGATCATACTTTCAACTGCACCATAAACACACTCACTGGTGTGGATAACAGGCTGCTGCATCCATCAGACCCTAAGCTGATCTCCTTCCAGTGTCCTGCAATAGTGAACCCCTGCCACTCACCCTGTGGACAAGGGGCAAGGCCCACTGCACCACTGCATCCAGCAGGACAGGCAGCCATCACATACCAGGTGCCCCACTTCGCCTGGTATCTAGTCATGTCTTGCTACTGCCTTGTTTTTGTTTTTTTTTTTTTTTGTAGCAGAGATTGAACCCAGGGATGCTCAACCACGGAGCCACGTCCTCAGACCTTTTTATTTTTATTTAGAGAAAAGGTCTCACTGAGTTAGCTTAGAGCCTCACTAAATGGCTGAGGCTGGCTCTGAACTCATGATCCTCCTGCCTCAGCCGCCCGAGTGGCTGGGATTATAGACATGCACTGCCAAGCCCTGCCCATCCCTTGCTTCTTACCCTGAGGACACAACACTCAAAATATTGCATGTCCTTAGAGTTAGGCCCAGCTCTTTTCCCTGGCTCTTCCCCATCTCTTCTGTCTTCTGACTTCTGCTCACCTCTCCTCTTCCTGGGCTCTCTTCTTTGTCACTTTTCAGTTGCAATGTCACTCCCTCCAGGAAGCCTCCCTTGACTCTGTTCCCACCCTGTCTCACCAAGATTGAGGAAACATCCAACTCTGTCTCCATCTTGCTTCAAGGTCCTTACCTGTTGTTACCTGTCTGTCTTTCCAGACTGGGCCATCTGCTCCGTGAGGCTGGCTCAGGACTGTCTGCCCAGGGCTATGTGCACCCAACTCCCTGTCTCCCCAGCCCAGCTCAGTGCTGATATCAAATGCATGCAGATTTGTTGAATTTATAAACTAATGTCATCATTTGTGAATGATTTTATGTAAATGATATGTTTCATGTGGAATTATGTAAGCTATAGATTAATGTTTTAACTTATTTAATGTGAAATACTTACTAAATTAATGAATCAATGCATGAATGAGGGAAGTTCATCTGATCTGGGCAGGGGCCGGTGAGCCTTTTGTCTGAAGAGGGACAGGCTCTGGAATTTGTAAGTCAGTTCGTTCTGGTCTTGGGGGACCCGGATCTGCCCGTCACTGCAGACTAAGGGGAAGAGGAGTCTAGGTGAGCCATGACATTTCTTCTGCTGCATTTGATGGGCTGGCAACTGCCCCTTCCTGGTCCCTCTCTGTCTTCCCATCACAGCTGTGACCAAACCCAAGGGAGGCAGATCCAGGGCGGAGGGATTGGGGTGGAAGCTGACCCCATGCACGAGCCAACTCCTGCCCCTCCACCTAGGCCTCAGAGAGGTGGACCCACCTTAGTGGGAGGCCAGCATGCCTGGTCAGTGCCTTCAGCTCTTCCTTCATTTCTCCCTGTTGCCCCCCACAGCGGGGTCTCTAAAATAGACATCATTTCCCAACGCCCCAGCCACCCACCTCTCACTAACCCCACCATCCCTGCCTGCAGGAGGTTAGGCTTCGGCATGTCTGGCCTGGGGGTCTTGTTGGGACCAGGTTTCACTTGTTCCCAACACCTGGCACATGGCCTGTGCTGGGTCAGCAACACAGGAACACAGGATGTTAAAAACGAGAAGCTTTGGAGTGGCTGCCCCGTCATGGAACCAGAGCCCCTCATTCCTTGGAGTCTGTTTTCTCACCTATAAAGTGTGTGTGAAAACAATATGAGCTCATTGCTGTACTGATTAACACATGTATGTCTGGCACACGTGATCATGAAGTAGATACTCAGGAACCATCTGCAGGGTAGAAGTGCGCCTGGTGCTGGGGGTGGGTCCTCTCTGCTCTCTGGACACCTGCCGCCTCCTTGCTGGTCTCCCTGCTTCCCCTGACCCCTCTTTATCTGCCCTCTGCAGAGGTTTGAGGAGCCTGTGCCTGTCTTGGTCCCTGCCTCCCCAATCACTTGCACATGTGTACACACACACACACACACACACACATGCGCGCGCGCGCGATCACAGAACACACACATGTGTGCACATAAACATGCCCTTCCTGTGTCCCCCTCTGCTCCCATCTCCTAGCTACCTTCAGTTCAGGGACAAGTGCCCCACCAGACTCCCCACCTGGTTACTCTCCCGGAGAGCTCCCGAGGAGACCCCATCCTAGCATGGGGTACCCGAGACCGGAATTGTCAGTTTACCTGTGAGCTCCCCATTAGTCAGAGGGCAACTGGAGCCCTAGATGGGCCTCAGGAAGAGATGTTAGCCACACAGGGCTTAGTGGCTTCTTTCAGTCTTTTCTACTTCCTGCCCCAAACATGCAGCAGGGGCATGGGGACAGGAGGGGCACAGGAAGGCAGCTCTTTGGTCTGACTTGCTGGCTGGGCCTTGGGCACCTCCCGGGCACAGGTCCAGGTATGTCTGCTTCCACTCACCACCTCCACGCCCAGGCCCTTTCTTCCTTCATTGCGTACCTTTGAATTGAAGCTCTGGGGGCAAAGGTGAGAGTGAGGTGTCCTGTCCCTATGGAGCTTCCATTCTAAGGGCCATTACACACACCATGCTCTCCACGACCACCCAAGTTACCTCTCCAGGGGAGAAGGCCGAGGACAAGAGAAGGAAACAATTTGCTAACAGGAGCCAAGGTGGAGCTAAGACTGGTTCTCTGCTCGGGTGTGCACACAGGAAGTCCCTGAGGCTGGCCTTCTCCCATCGCCCAATTACCTTGACCTTCCCCCGCTGTGTCTCCATCCTTAAAGATGCTCAGGCCCTTTTACCTGAAAGGATGGGCACGAGGGAAAGATGCTGGAGAATGACGCCCTGAGCTAACAGGCCGAGCGGGCAGGCAGCAACCATGCTGTGGTCAGGACAGGCTGTGTCCAGGGTTGCTCAAGGAGTCTGTGTCGCCTCCCTTCTTCACTTGGGGGGTTGCAGAGGGGTGGTAAATGTTCCCCAACACCAGCCTGGCTCTGGGAGGCTTGAAATGCCACCATCAGAGACGTGCTCCTCAGGCCATTGAAGCCTCATCAGTCAGGTGTCCCTAAATGTGAAGGAGATCCTGAGTGCTCCACTTGTTCGTGGTGGGGGACTGGGTGCAGGGAGTGGAGTGGGAGGGTCCAGGGCACCAGAGAAGGAAGTTCTTGTCTGAGGTCACACAGCTGGAGCCAGGCAAAGCCAGGAAGCTTGGACTCTTGGTGAACACATGGCCCAGGACTAAAGCTTGTCCCCTGGGCCATTTTACCCCTTCCACCTATGTTCTGCCTGCCACCTCTAGAAAGAGATGAATAATGGGGACATTGCCAGGACACCTGTAAGGGGTCAGTATATATGGTAGAAAGGAGCTGCTGCCCCAGGAAGGAAAATGAAGTCCCACAGAACATCAGCCCTCACTTACTCTCTGCCTCTGGCCTGGTGCACAGTCCCCAAGTTCGCAGTTATTGTGCTTCTACTGGGGGGATGTGGAGAAGGGGCAGCACGTGGGGCTTGTCCCCTCCCCCTTGCCATGGTCCCAATGCCTGGCCCTCATCCCCCTTCCCTCTCAGAGGAGGGTGGAGTCTTCACTGTTGTTTTGCAGTGTTTTTGGTATAAAGGGTGAACTCTGGTTGCCATGGCAACTCCAGCAGAGGGAAGGAGGAGAGGGCCCGAGGGGGTTGGATTCATCAGCTGGTTCTCCAAGTGGGGAGCTGTGGAGGACTCAGGCTGGAGGTCCAGAGAAAAAAGACCCTCGCCCAGGAAGGCCCCTCTGTGGCCACATCGTCCCCGCCCAGTCCAGCTCCGTGCTGACTTCTGCACCTCACAAGCGCGCTTCCTCTGGGGGTGAGGCATGGACCTCCCCAGCAGCCACCTGAGGTTTTGGTCTAGAGAAGGCTATGGGTGAGAAAGGGGTGAGGAGGACCCCCAGAGAAGCGTCCACAGACTGGGGAGTGGTGTAGACCCCTCTGTCCTGCTGGGACGGCAGGGAGCTGCAAGAGGGACAGGAAGTCCTCTGAGTGGCCTGAGAAAGTAGAAATTAACCTCCAGAAACCTCAGGCCAGGAAGTCCAATAAGAGCACAGACAGGGCCAGGCACGGGATCCTCAAATGTGCTGCTGCACTTTACAGTGCCAGGAAGAGGCTCCTTTGGCTATTTAAAAACAAAACAAAACAGAACAAAAAAACATGTCCTCTCTTGCTCCAGTGCCATTTCCAATTTATGAGAGTGATGCAGTGGACAGAGAAATCATTTTCTACTAAAATGACGCACAAGCCCAGTGATCAGTAGCAACTGGTGTCAGGGGTGGGAGGTGATGGGGAGTGGGGAGGACTGTGGCCAAGGGGAGGTTTCGTTCTGACGAACAGAGCTGCTGATGACTGTGTGGCCGTGCCAGCCCAATGCTGCCAGATTGTCAAACATTCAGAAAACGCCAGAATCCAGATTATGTGGATTGAATTTCCCGGACTTCTACCTTTCTACGTAGTCCAGTCTGTGTTCCAGTTTCCTGTGCCCACCTTGACCAGAACTTCTCAAGATCACAGATGAGGGGACCCCTGCTATCCCTTAAAATGGACCAGGCCTTTAGAAGTGACCCCATTTGCCAAATGCTACTGCATATGTGGAAACGAGACCCAAATGGGTTAGACACTGGCCGAAAACATCCAGTAGGTTAGTGCTAGGGATGCAGCTGGAGGTACCTAGGGCAGACAAGCAAAAGGTCCACCCAAGAATGCACAGGATCCTAAAGTGCACCACAAGAGAGAACTAAGGGGTCTCAAGCCTGATGGCCATTTTAGCTCACAGTGTTGGCAAGGACAGTGGAACAAGCAGGGCTTGGGTCCATAGGTTGCATTTTACCACATATTACTGGAGAAATCTTTGCCTGCTTTATTGGATGAAGTCTGAGGCAGGCCCTCTCTTCTCTATTCACTCCTAGGCCAAGGACAGGATGGTAATTAACACCCTGAATCCATTTAACAGCACATCTTTTCCCTTGCTCACTTGGGTCTGGAACCTGATGTGGGTTGGCTTTTTTTTTTTGTCCTCTTTGGCCATCTCCCTTCCTCTAGCTTAATAGCTAGTTCCTGATCCCTCCTGGGTGGGGATGGGGCAGGAGGGCTGGCAAGAGAAGAATCTTCTGGAACTGACCTTGCACTCTCTGGACCTGGCAAGTGGGTAAAATCAGCTCCTCCTCCGTAGAGTCCAGTGGGGGCCTCTCTACTCTGACCCCCTGGGGAAGGAGATGGTATCCATCACAGGCAGTAGTGCCCAGTCACAGATCAACTCCCAGCCACAGGGACGTGCAGCAAGTCTGGGCCTTTGGAAACACCTGATGTGTCAGATGCATTATCCCTGGTGGCTTGCTTACTGGGTGGCCTTGCTTAAGACCCTGTGGAACCTCTTTGGGCCTTAGTGGGCCTCCTCTTTAAAATGAAGCCTTGGGTAAGGAAGACAGGGAGCACCCGGGTCCTCTGAGGGGCAGGAGGCAAGCCAAGAGATGTATGTACCTGACTCACCACTGGGCCCCAAGCAGAAGAGCAAAGCCTCCTCTGAGCTGCTGAGGACTTTGAGTCCATGTTCCCACCAGAGTCCTTGGAGCTCCTCTTTCTGCCAAGGGGTCCCCTCCCAGCTCCTGTGGTTTCCTGTTTCCTGCCTGAGGAGGCAGAATGTCCTGGCCCCCACTTTTACCTACATGTCCACCCCTCCCCGCCAGGGCTAACAGCACTTGCAAGAGGAGCAGCTGGCTGTGGTGAGGGTGGGGACCCCTGGGGGTTGTATGAAAGGGGTACACCTTTGGACTTTCTTATCTTCATCCTTCATCTCCCGACACCCCCCTACTCAGCCCTAGGCCCAGCTGATAGGGAACTGGCCATGGATGATGGAGGGGGACTCCAGAGGGTCATGTCAGTGCCTGGATGTGGGGTTCAGGGGTGCAGGGTGAAGGGCACAGCTGGGGAGTAGTGCTGGTGTTGGGTGGAGGGGACTTTGCTGTGGGAGATAAATGAATGGGTGGGGGGTCCCCAGCTGGTGAGGGAGGACCCCGCACCTTCCTTCTGTCCCAGAGAACTGGGAGTCCCTAAACTCTAGAGTTTGGCCATACCGGCTTTGGGCAGAGGGATGGCAATCACCAGGCGTCCCTATTCGGTCTTCAAGCCTCAGCACCAATGTCATTACGGGTGGGAAGTCACAGTGTGGTGAAATGGATCAGGTCAGGGTTCCCTTGGCACCTCTGCATGATTTCCAGAGAGCAGGCTCACTCCTTGGGATCCCTCAGGCCTGCCGAAGCCTCCGGGGCAGCTGGGGAAAGGACCACTGTGCCGGTCCCCTCCTTTGCCACCTGGGGCACAGGTCACGTTCTTTTCACCTCAATCCCTGACCCATGACCTTGTACCCGCACAGAACAGACATTGCATTAATGTTTGCTGAGTGAAGGGTCCAATGCTCCGGTGGGAGAGGGAGCAGAGGGCCAGGACTGAGAGGGGCTCCCAATAGGTGTCACTTCTGGCCAGCAGGGACTAGTCTGCTTCTCTGTAGGAGATGGGGGAAGGATGTTTGAGATAAAGATCTGCCTGTCACAGTGGGGCATCTCTGACCTACAAACTGCATCTCAGCAGCAGGCCGCTCAACCACCCTCACATCCTGCACTGGTCTCAGAAGGGGAGCTGGGGTGTGTGGGAAGGGGCAGGTAGTCACACAGAGACTTGGGGACAAGCAAATGGGAGAGAACAAGGAGGAGAGAGCCAGAGACAAATCCCGGTGGTAGAGGGTGGGAGGCAGGGAAAAGGAGGGGTGGGGATACTGGGAACAGGAAGGAAGACGGGAACAGGATGGTGGAAGCTTTCTTTTTCCCATTTCTCATCCTCCAGCCTGACAAAACCGCATCTTCCCGTTGGTAGTGCATGCTAAAGTGACTCCCTCAGGAGTGACATCCTGGGTCACCAGTCCTCTGAAAACTGGGTGAGACCATGAACTTCTCAGTTTGTTGATTCCCCCTTGGGCTCCAGGGCAAGGCTGAGCAAGGCCACTCAAGGCTCACATCCTCTGTCCTCAAGTGTCAGATCCTTGGAATGGGCAGGGTGGGGACTGGGCACTCTGTGAGGGAGTGCGGCCCAATGTGTATGGGGGATCAGCTTTTGGGGGGGCTCAAAAACCTGCCTGCTGCTCATCATGTGACCCTTTGACAGGTAGTTTAAGTGTCCTCACCTCAGTTTGCCCAGTATAAACCAAGGATAATAAGAGAGGCTTCCTAGGGAGTTGATGTGAGGTTTAAATGAGATGATCCAAGCAGGGTGCCAAGCCCAGGCAACATAAGACATCCATAGATATGTATTATTGTTCTTCTTTTTTTTTTTTTTTTTTTTTTGGAGGTACTGGGATTGAACTCAGGGACACTTGGCCACTGAGCCACATCCCTAGCCCTACTTTGTGAGACAGGGTCTCACTGAGTTGCTCAGTTTTAGCACCTCAGTTTTGCTGAGGCTGGCTTTGAACTCGTGATCCTCTTGCTTCAACCTCTCAGGCCAGTGGGATTTCAGGCATGTGCCACCGCACTCAGCTTCTATGTTCTATGGTTATGGGGGGTTCCCTGAATGCTGATGCTGAGACAGACAATAGGCAAACATTTCACTTCTGCATACCTGTCCCCTTATGCATACCTGTCCCCTTATGATCCTGGCTCAGGATGGTGATGGTTTCTAAGCTGGACATGGTGGGATAGCAATGGCTTCCAATGACCAGCTTCCTCCTTGGCTTTTGAAGATGTTCCCATTCTCTGAAGGAGGTGTTAGTGTCCATTGTACAGATGAGGAAACTTAGGTTGAGAAAAGATAGGTGGTTTTCCCAGGGCCACATGGAGGATCTGACCAACTGGGGCAGCCGAAACCTTGTGTGTTCAGGGAAGCCCCCTTTAATTCCGGCTCTGGGAAGAGAGCTAGGTGGTGTGGAGGGCTTGGGACAGGGGAAGACAGGGAACAGCCTCAGTTCCTTCCTCACAACCCTCATTACTTGTCCCACTTATTGCTTCTTGCTGGTTTTGAACAGCAGGGACCAGCTCTTAATGCCACAATCTCCTGTCTGCTTGAAGAGAAAATTGGACTAAAATGGCCCGGTGCTTTCATCCTACGGTTTGGAAGGGGAGGCGATGCACAGCACAATGGGCAGAAGGGGAGGGAGAAAGCAGCTTCTGAATCAAGGAATGTTGGCCTGGAAGGGCCTCAGAGGCTGCTGTCCATGCCAGGCAGACACGTGGAGAGGAGGGGAGGCCAGAGTCCAGCTGGGCCCCAGGCCTCTCATCTGCAAGATGCAGGCTAGATGCTAGAAAGTAGGCCCAGGACCACTGGAAGTTTTTCCCCTGAGAAAAGTAGAAATCATTACTTAGGCCAGGTCAGGACTGCCGGAATGAAGTGGCCTTTCAAGATGTTGGAGGATACCTAGAGGAAGGTCTCAGATAAGCATTTGGGGCCTGCTGACAAACAGATGGGGCTTTAAACCATCAGAGAGAGGGTAGAGGAGAAGGTTGCTCAATTCGGTGGGCGTGGGGGTGAGGGGACATCAGAGCTCCCTAAGGGGACATCTCCAACTACTCAGTGTTCTTCCACAGGAATTGGGCTCAGTTCCCAACCTAGGTGCTGCCTAGGAGTTACTAATACAACTGCCCCACCTTAAGGACAGCCCCTATTGAGTGGGAGGCAGAGGGGGAGAGGCTGAGGGCAGCGGGGAGGGGCTGGAGTAGGAGGAGGGAGGGTTATGAGGCCGGTGGGCAGGCCCAGTGACCAGGAGGCCATGGGACTTCCCAGCACAGCAAGGGATCCACTGAGAGAAAAGTCCAGATCTCAGAAGCCCAATTAGGCCTGCCATCACCATGCCCCCCCAGGTAGGCTGGGGTCTCCAAGCCGTCCTGGAAGGAACGTGTGGCACCCTATGGCCCCAAAGCCCAAGGGAGACTCTCCTTGTCTTCCTGGGATGCTGAAGCTGACTCTGCAGCTCCTACCCTCTCCCAAGACATCTGTCAGTGGGTCCTACCTCTGCCCACCTTCCTCCTTTCCTCTCTTCCTCCCACATTCAGAACTGGAGGATGAGCTCACCACAGTCCCCTCCTGGGACTCTTTTTTTCAGGATGCAAAGAGATATAAGCTGGATCCCAGTTGTGTGCTGAGGTGCAGACCTCCTGAATGGGGGTATTCGATGCCTGGGCTTGGCAGTTAGACTGCTAGTGGGAGGCTCAGGCCGGGAGTAGACTGTAGTGACAAAGTCCACCAACAAGTTGGCCCAGAAGGGCACAGGATGGGGGAGAGGGGATGGCTCTGTGCCCGATATCACCGCAGCGGTCAAAGGTCAGCACCCCAAACCATGCCCATGATTGATGGAGGCAGTTAGCATCCTTATAGTGGGGTGCTGATAACAGAGTCTGGTAGGGGGTCTGGTTTAGGCAAGAGGGCTCTGGGCAGTCTGAACAGTGGCTAAATCACCCTTGCAGCTGGTGGGCCTGGAATATTGACAGCTCGCCTGGTCTATCTGCCTTCCTGACTCCTCCAGGAGTCTTTGTTTGCCTGTAGCACAGAGGTCGTATAAAGCTGAGAGAGGAGGCCCTCAGGGCTCCTGACATTGACATCCCTGGTTCCCCAGACCAATGCGCAAATCTTGGGTCTTAAAGGCAGAGGGTGAATGCTTGCCTAGAGAGAAAATGGGGCCCTGGCTTCCATTATAGCAACCTCACCAGGTAGCATCCCCTGAACTATTACTTCCTGTGCCAGAACAGAGTTCTACCAAGTTCTACCAAGGGAGGCCGACAGTAAGCATCAAGAAAGCCAAGGGCTTTAAACTTCAGAAAATGTGCTGTCCAGTGTGGCTTCTAACCATCTTTAGCAGCAGGGCTAGAATCTTACTCAGAAGCTTAATAACTACAACAGATCAAAGTGGAGTCGGTCTGATTGCAGTGAGGGGGTGGTGGGCCTGGGGCCCACTAATTGGCCCCATCCTCCCTGTCCACCCATGTCAGCCACTAGCATATCCTTGATTAACCCCTGGGGCTCTGACTAGCATGGCTTGAAGAAACACCCAGGGCCTTCACTCTCTGCCTCCTGTGTTTGGCCCTCCTGTTGTACAGACCCGCACACAGAGACTGGAGAAGGAGGAATCGCTCCACAGGGCGCCTGCGGCGCAGCCAGGAACATAAACCCAGTTTTCTGTATCCAGGCCTGGTTTCTCCCAGCTGCCTGATAGAACTCCATCTTCCTGCCCGCTGATTGGATTCCAACAGCTCTGTTTTAAAGAATAATTTTATTGTCCTCATTATGCATTTCAATATTCTAAACCACCTTCCATCTGCTTTGGAAGCAGGCAGAGGAAACTGTGAAAGTGCAATGTAAACTCATCGGGCTCCCCTTTGCTCGACTCTGGCCTCTGCTCTCCTGTGGGAGGAAATAAAAGAGGGTAAATCTGGCCCCTTATTTTGACAAGGTCACTGTTAGGGTGAGGGGCCAGGGACAGAGGAAGGTAGTAATGCATCCACTCTGGGAGCTGCAGCCAGGATTGAGAGGAGAGCTGGCAGGCCTCAAGGGTCATGTAGGGGTGGGGCATTCTGGCCAGCTGCGGGGTGCGAGCAGGTGATCTTCATTTCCTGTCTCCCAGCCTGAGTCGTTTAAGAAGACAGACTGTCACATTATGGTTGTGAACGTCAGCAAGTTTGCTAACTTCTCTGTGTCTCAGTTTCTTCATGTGCAACGTGATGATAAAACACTTAGCTGATGATGATGCCGGATCACAACACCCTCAGGTGGAGAGTCCACTATGGTGTGAGGGCACTGCCCAGCACCCTCCTTGCCTAAGGGTGAGTCCTTGAAAACCTGATTAAATGGGGGTGTCCTATTGCAGAGGAAAGGTGTCTGGCCCAGAAAACAAGAGACTTGGAAGTGGGATCCTCATTCTGCCACCAAGGACTTTGGGCAGGTCTGCATCTTGTCTGAGCCTCAGTTTTTGCATCTGTAAAGTGGGCAGCATTCCACCAAACACAGCTTGCTGTTGTGTGTGCTAGATGAAGTAGATGAATAGCATGTTTATCCCTTTCCCTGGTATATAAGATTCAGGGAATGTTAGTTTCCCTCCCTAAAAGGACTAGCAGGAAGTCCCTGGGTAAAGCATCATGACCAACTCCTCCTTCGAGTTTGGGGAGAATTTGGAGGTTGCAGCACCTGCAGCTACTGGAGATGGAAGCAGTTGGAGAAGCCAGGCTTAAAGGAAGAGACGTTCATTTTCATTTGCTAACATATTTCCTGGATATGAGCTACTTCTGGGTCTTGGGGCAGGCAGACATGACCCACAATGTCCTTGCAAGGGTGGGGAGGGCAGGTTAAAAATGTTCTCTCCAATGAACACCATGACAAGTAGACTAGAAAGGGTCACCTGGTGGGCAAGGGACTTTTCAACAGGGAGGATTGTGTTTATTTTTTTCCCATTGGGGTGTAAGTACACTGAGATAGAGGACATATAGGCATGCCAAATAGATTGACGGGCATCCCAGGCAGAGAGACTCCATGGGAAGCCCAGGGGCAGGAAACTGTGAGGGGTACAAGGTTGAAGTCATAATTTTTTCTTTGCAAACAGAGGTGCTCTGGATCTGTAACTTGCTGGCTGCTGACCTCCTCTCTGGGCCACCCCATTCTAGGGGGAACAGCATTCTTCCTGCAGGAGTCCCCAGGTCTCTTTGCCTGGAGTCATGTCCAAAATTCCTGCAAAGCAGTAAACCATGCAACCAAGAAGAGTCCAATTCTGAAACAGAGATCAAAGCTCTGAGCTGCATGGAAATCGGAAACCTGCCTGAAATCTCACAGCAGGTCCTAGGAGGTTCAGGGAAGCCAGCAGGGAGCCTGAGCAGGGCCAGCCATGTCCCTGAAGGCTTCTGGGCGTAGGTGATGCTGGTGGAAGAGAAAACCATGCTAAGGTAACGGAGATGGCCACTCACTTCCTACGGCAGATCATTGCTGGGAGTGCTCCTCAGATGGCTTCTCGCTAAGGAGCCAAGCCTCTTCCCAGAGGCTGACATGTTTTGTTTTCCCCAGATGGGGATAATCAGCCTGTTTTCGAGTTGGGCTGACAGCTCAGGCAGCAGGCGGGGGCTGGGCGCGGGAGGCCCCGGGCTGCAGGCAGCTCCTCGATCCCTCTCTTGGGAGCAGATGCTGCCTGTGTGACAACCTGGAGCAGGTGGGGATTTCCGTTTGAACCGCGGAGCGGGTTATGGAGCAATTTAGCTCAGTTATGTGAACCCAGAGAACCAGTCCAGCTCCTCTCCTGATTTAATTTATGCCTGAGTGTCAGAGCCGAAGAGCAGCAAGCCAGCCTTCCCCTGCTCCACAGGAAGAAGCTCTCAGGATCCATGCCTTGGGCTGTTCTGGGTATTTCCAGACCTTGTGCAGAAGGAGGGTGGCCTGGCTGTCTCTCTGCCTCCCTTTCTCTGGCAAGACTTCCATTCCTTACTGCCCCCCCCCACCCCACCATCCCTGGTTTCCCCAGCCCTGAGTTTCCCAGCCTCTTACTTTAGCCCTCCTCAGGCCTGTGTATAGGCTCCTCACTGACTCAGGTACTGGGGGGAAGGGGCAGAGCCCTCCTGCCACCCTTGGGACCCTTGGAGGACAGTCCTGCTTGGAGGCCAGGACCTAAGGCCTCCACCCAGAGAAGAGTGGGTTCCCTCTCATAGGCCAGTCTCTGGAGGTCCTAGCCAGGCCCCATACATGTTCTCTTCTCCCCTTCCCTAGCTTCAAGAAGGTGAGACCAGCTCAGAAAGAGCCTTTCTGAGGAGCTTGAGCCCTTGTCCTATCCAAAATACTTCTTGTTTTCCTCCTGTGGAACAAAGGTGTGGACTGACCATTTTAAGAGATCAGTCAGCCCTCTGGCCATCGGCCTTGCCCACCATCTGGGTTCCCAACCAAGACTTATCACAAGAGCCCACCTTCCGCCTCATGCTGTGTGCTCTTCCGGTCCCCCAGCATCCACACCTGGAGTGGGATTCAGGGCCACACAAGTGTGGCTACTCCTTAGAGTGAGGTTTCATAGGGCCATTTAATGGCACCTGAGGTATTTCCAAGGGGGAAATTCAGTTCCCCAGAGGAACCCAAGTGGGACCTGAAACCAGGCCACAGAGACCTGCTCTTTTGCCTGTGTGTTCCTGGATGCAGCTCCCGAGGCCATCAGAGCCCAGGGAAGCGATGGCCTCTGGCTCTGACCTCAGCTCTTCACCACCCTCTGTGGGTACCAGGCCCTCCACCTCTCTCCACTCAGGTTTCACATCCACCTCCTGGGTGTCCCTGAGACCCCAGCAGTGTGTACATGAGGTAGTGGTCCCCAAGAAAGGCACCTCTGGACACTCTCCTTCCTGCCCCAGCCATCTGGCCCTCAGTAGCCATGTGGAGTGGCCATCCTCCTCCCTGGTCTCCCTGGCAACACAGAGCTGCCTGCCAAGCCTGCTGCCAGGGCCTGGCGCCCAAGCACATCTTTAGTGCCACACAGAGATGGCTGATGGCAGGAGCCAGGGTGAGGCCCAGCCTCCCCAGCTGTCGCAGAGAGCAAATCAGACAAAGGCTGAGTTGGCAGAGGAGGGATGCTAGGGCCAGGGGGCCTGGGAAAGTAGCTGAGAGGCCTCAGCAGCACTCCTCCCACCTCATGTAACCAACTCTGCCCTCACAGTGACCCCTGCTTTCCAGAACGCTCTCTTTGGAGTTGTACAGCCATGGACCTCAGTTTCCCCATCTGTCAAGGTGGAGGGGTCAGGCCTTCAGCCTTTTAGATTAATGACCTGAGACAAGAGCCCAGGCTGTATGTCAGAGGCCTGTGAATGGGACAGCCTTCAGATGGCTAATGACCATTGGACAGCTGCCTACACTGCCCCTGCGGCTCTTTGGAGATTGTATGTCTCAAGGGCATTTATTACAAATGTCTCCAGGACCATTTGTTCCAAGGTCAGAAACCACCTCCCACTCCTTACTTCATGCTGCTGGTAAGCATCCTTCCACGGGGCTGGCTTTGCTCTCCCAGCTTCTCCCAGGATTGACAGGATGTTTTAGATCACAGCCACTTTTGCATTATGGCCCCGATTCCTCCCCTGTCCTAGAGAGGCAGAAGCTAGAATTGCTCCTGGGAGGGGGGACCAAAGGAGGACTGTGCAGAGAAGAAGCAGCTCTGAGCACTGCTGCTTCTGCCTGTGAATAGGTGAGTGGGTCCATGGCAGAGGAAGGAGGTGCTTTCCCAACTCTAGCAGATTTCCAGATCCAGGGCAAAGATCCAGCCATACCCTGCTCCCCAGCTGGGTCCCATGGGTGCACAACCAGGCCTGTGACACCAGTGGGGGCCCCTGCTGTAGAGGGGAAATCCCTTGGGTTTAGGGAGCCTGCACCAGCAGGTAGCCGCATCAGCAAGGACACTCTCAGCCTCGATGGCCCCTTAGTATGAATTACAAAGATGCCCTCTATTGGCAGACACGGCCCTACAGAGCACGGATTTCAGTCACTCACACCTCCACAGGGTGTCATTGAACCTGAATTGCTGTCCATAGCAGCCTGCCAAGCAGAATTTGGAGAGGCAGTGACTCTTTTACCAAATACTGGAAAATTCAAGGGAGATTCCTGGCACAGTTGCATGGGAAGGGCTTTGTTGACCTTGAGCCTGAGACCCTGAGGCCAGAACAGAAAGGGCATGGGTCCCTTCCATGAATACTAAATGAAAGCACCTACCCTGGGCCCGGCACTATTTCAGATGCCGGAAAGAAAATGCACCGAGTCCTTGTGATCCTGGGGCTTGTGTTTTAGAGGGAAGAGACTAGAAAAAATATCAGTATGATGAGACTGACAACCCAGGAATGGATGGTCAGTGAACAGCAGTGTTAGATTAGGGGACAGGAAGTGACTGGCAAGGCCCACAGGGCTTTAAGCTGAGAACTGAATGGTAAGAGTGGGCCAGAAAGTGAAGGTCAAGGGGAGGAGTATGGCAAGTCAAGGGAGCAGCCAGGTGAAGGGAATGCGATTGGTCTGTCCAGGAACTGAACCAGGAGGCTGTGAGGACTGGAGCCGGCAGGTGAAGAAGGCTGGAGAGAATGGCCCTGGTAGAGGACAGACCTCCTTGCCATCAGCCATGGTGAGGAGTCTGAACTCCACCCTTCATGTGATGAGAAGCCATCAGAGGAATTTCCACAGAAGAGACTGTCAAACAGTGATTCCCAATGGATGTGCCCCTGTCCCCCTATTTGGCAATGTCAAGAGAAAGTGGGTGGTGCTGTCGGGTAGAGGCCAGGGATGATTCTCTAATGCACAGGACTGCCCTCTTCCCCAGTGAAGAATTATTTGACCCCCAAAGTCAAGAGAGCTGGGTGTGAGAAACCATGCTATCAATGTTGGTGTCCCCAGTGCTGGCCCTGGTTCTTTGTGGATAACCCAGGGTGATGTGCCCCTATATCTGGCTCTCTATATATACTCTGGGTTCGAATTCTTTCTCCATCACTTTGCCCCAGAGCCAATGGTGCAGAAGTTGAGAAATTCAGCTGTAGAGGAAGAAGGGAAGCATCCAGACTGTTTTGACCTGTGCTGTTACATATAGTTGCCCCAGGCCACACATGGGCTTCGATCACTTGCAAAGTGGCTAGCAGAGAGGTGCTGTGAATGAAAACTACAGCCTGGAATTCAGACTTGACACAGCCAAAGGAAGGCAAGATATCTCATTCATAATTTATACTGATGATATTTAGGAAGGATAATATTTTGAATATAGTAGGCTAAATAAAATAGATCATTAAAATCAACTTCACTTGTTTCTCTTTCTAATGTGGCTACAAGGAACTCTGCATTGCACATACGCATGGATCATGTCGTGTTTCTGTTGAACAGGGCTGAGTCAGACGCTGAGAATCTTGATTATTCAGGTTCTTATGTGCAAATGTCCTGGAAAAAGTGGTTTCTCTGAGGAAGGGTCCAAGGAGTCCTTGGAGAGGAGGGGAAACTCAATTCAGGACCTGCTGGGTTCTTAGCAAACATGATGAAAAAGAATTTCTTCATGCACCAGAGGCAAAGACCGAGGTTTATTTTGGAAAGTAGATACATATTCAAGGGAGGATGCAGCTAATCTCAAGACAGATGTCTTTTGGGATAAAGCAAGGAATAAGCATTCAAGGGAGAATATTGGGCCATTTTGAGGAGGGGAGGTGCATTTTGGGAGTTCCTAACGCTTTTAAGCTTTTAAAGGAAACTTGGTGAGGGGTGGTATGAACGGTAAGCTGGAAGGATACCAGTCTGGTAGTCTCAAGATGGGTTCTGGTGATCTGGTCGATCTTTGAGTCCTCGGGCTGACATGGTCTTCATTATCGGATCAGTAGATGGTGCTGGAAAAGTCCCTAAATTACAAGTTTTTTAAAATGTCATCTCTCCTGACTGAATCTATTCATTGGGGATGGACTCACAATGCACAGGTAGATTTACAGATTTTTCAGGAATTTGGGAATAATAGCCTGGGGAGACTAACTGAGGGAGTGAGAGACCTGGAAAAGTATGTAGAACTTTAAAGATTTTTATTTCCTCATCCTTCCTTTACTTCTCCTTTCTATTTCTTATTTCTTCTATCCCATCCCACAAGCATTGCTTGATTTTTACATACATCACTTAATTTTCACAACAAGCACCTCAGGGATCTATTGCTCTTATCCTCCCTTTATATATGAGGAGGCTGTGGCCCAGAGAGGTTAATTAGCTTGCTCAAGGCCACACAGGTAATAAGTATGAAGCTGGCTCCAGAGTCTGAGTGCTTAATCACCTCCCCTGAGGATAAAGGTTTGGCAATGGTGGAGATGGAGGGAAGAGATGATTCAGAATCTACACTGGCTCCTCAGAACTCACCGAGGGAGTGAGCCTGGGGAAGTATAAGGGAAGAAAAGGAATCAGAATGCACAGAAGAATTCGGATGTGAGTAGCTACATGGAGAGGGAGGCCATTCACTGAGATTGGAATGCTGGGGGGAGGCACAGGCTTGGAGAAGGAGCTCAGGTGTTCTGTGATGGTCCCGTTACCTGGGGGATGACTGTGGACACCCAACTTGAGATGTCAGGAAGTCAGCTGGATTTGCAGAAAGACAACAGGGTAGAGGTAGACTTTTGGGGACCTGCAGGACCTAGATGGATTTAAAGCCATAAAGGGTGAGGACAGATGTTGGAGAGGCTGCTCAGGTTGGAGCACTGGAATGTACCAATATTCAGAGAGTGAACCATGGGGAAGGAACAGGTTTGGGGGGCTGAGAGAGAAGCCAGGGAGTCCAAAGACAACCCAGAAGGAGAAGAAGATATCCTGTAAGGCTGGTGTGGTCTGTGTGCAGACTCACGGAGCTGCCTGTGAACCCGTGGCAGAATGGAGCAAAATGGTAAAAAGAGTGCGTTGGCCAGGGGCAGGATAGCTGGCCAGCTTCAAGGGCCCCCAGAGTTGGGTGCTCCATTCCCGAAAGCCAGGGAGGAGCTGTGTCTGGTGGCCCCAGCTAAGGTGAGAAGAAGGCCCTGAGATTTGCACAGGTGACCCAGACAGCCATCACTTGGCAGCCGGGAAGGCCTTCCTTAAGTCTATTCAAGGTCCTGCCGGAAGCTAAACTCAGCAGACCCCTGATTAACATCCTCCTTATAGTTAAAAACAGAAAAATCTTTTTCTCCCCACCCTCTTTTTTTTGAGGGGGTACTGGGGATTGAACTCAGGGGCACTCAATCACTGAAGCCACATCCCCAGCCCTATCTTATATTTTATTTAGAGACAGGGTCTCACTGAGTTGCTTAGTGCCTTGCTTTTTTTTTTCCCTGACTTTTATTTAATCTAATTTATTTATCTATTTATTTTATGTGATTCTGAGGATAGAACCCAGTGCCTCACACGTGCTAGGCAAGTAAGTGCTCTACTACTGAGCCTTAACCCAGCCCAGCACCTCGCTTTTGCTGAGACTGGTTTTGAACTCACAATCCTCCTGCCTCAGTCTCCCGAGTCTCTGGGATTACAGGCATGCGCTATTCGCAGGGCCCCCAACCCTTTCTTAAGCCTGTCAATCCTTTCTCCCTGTCTGTCCCTGATCACTAAATCTCTCCGTCAGCAGCTTCTTTTCAACCGCTCTGCCAGCAGAACCAAGTGCTTTGTCAATGAAACAGCACTTTGGGGGCAAACCACTCCTACTTTCTTAGCCTCTGGTGTTACAGGAAACAGACTGGTCGAGAAGCACAAGCAGCACTCAGAGAGGAGAACTCCAAAATTTATTTTATGCAGCAGGCCTAGAGGAAAAACAACTCCAAATTCTGAGCCCCTATCCACAATTATTCACAATGATATAAACTTTCTAGTCTACCTGATGTACAGTTGTGCATGGGGTTTCTAGCAGGAAGCATGTTTTCAGAAGCAGAGTGTGATATGGGGAAGAACTGGCCCCTCTTACAAGGCCTTCCACAAATCTCTAGCCTTGGGCCCAGAGCCTCCACAGGTGTACTTACACTTTAAAGAGGAGTGGTCAGACACCCAGGGGAAGTTATCTACCATCTAACAGGTAGGACCCATCAGAGTCAATCTGGTTCCTGGAGAAAGGCTGAGAGAGGGGAGGGTAACTGACCCCTTCCCCCAGGCAATGGTTTTTATAATTTTTATTATAATTTTTATAATTTCATTTCACAACCAGATCTGGTTTTGCCATCACACTGGGAGACGTTTTTCCTCCTTACAACAGCACCATAAGTTCAGCTCTGGGCTCTGATAAATTTGGGGATCAAGACATGTAGGGATAGAAGCGTAGAAACTCTGATCTGAGCTTCTCGTGTCCTGCCTCTGGTCCCCAAATCTTCCTATCCCTACCTCCCTAATTGTCTCTCTGAGCTGATCTGCCAGGTCGCTGTGTGCAGGAATTATTGTTCCTGGCAGCCCTTGTTCCTGGTTGGGCGATGTGCTCGCCGTGCCACTTGACCTGGCTTCTCTCCTAGTCTGCCCATTCTTGGCTGTTTGGGACACCCCACTCCTGGCCTGGCCTGGGTTTGGCTCTCCCAGTCCCTCATCAGAACTGCCATCCCAGCTCACCCAGGCCTGTCTGTCCCTGATCACTAAATCTCTCCGTCAGCAGCTTCTCTTCAACCACTCTGCCCGCAGAACCAAGTGCTTTGTCAATGAAACAGCCCTTTGGGGGCAAACACAGGAAATTAAAGACTCTGTGCCCAGTAAGAAAATCCATTTTTTTTTTTCATGGATTTCTTCAATCTGATTGCTTCAGCTTCTGCCGAGTGCCTGGAATCTTCTGGTCATCAGTCACACCTGCGGGGGCTGGCCAGGGGGAGGATGTTAACAAGAAAGGGCTTTGTCTCAGATTCCATCATTCACAGTTCATGCCATGGGGCCACCAGGGTGTCCTTGGCAGGAGATGACCTTCAGATCCTCTGTCCAAGGCTGACACCTTGAGCGGATTTGTGGATGGCCAGCTATGAGGGAGTTTGTCCTGCCAAGGCACATCCCACCAAGCTTTGAGATTCTGAGTATAATGTGCCAAGAGGAGGACTTTCTGCAGGGATGAGAGAGAACCACCCATCATGTGTTCTAGTGCCAGAAGGTTCAAATTATTCTCTGTCTACAAAATGAGAGGGGTGGATTGGAGGGTGGTTAAGGTCCCTTCCAGGTATCATTTATTCAACAACATGAACAAAGCTCCAACCATGTTCCCGAATTTTCAGAAGCCTCGACTAATAGTGTACAGGGACCCAATTAAACAGACAGAAGTGCCTTCCTTTTACCTCTCAGGGACAACCACTGCTCAGACACCAGGCTCAGACAGCAGCCCAGCAAACAAGCTCACTGGCCTGGATGTCTGGAAGCCTGTGCCATCCAGGGGCTCAGGCTGGCGTCTCTGCTCTCTGAGGACTTCAAGGCCTCATCAAGGACACTTCCACAGAGTGGCGAGGCTGTGCACACAGAGGGGGAAATGTGACCACCAAGATGGCGGGTCAGGTGCTGAGGAAGGAAGGTGAGAGCTGTGGCTGGGTGACGCCTTCAAGTTGCAAGAGTCGTGTTGTCATGTCCCGTGGGGGATCAGGATCTGAGGTTGCAACTATCCCTGGGGGAACACTCTAACTCAAGACTCTGGGTAGTGGTCACAGTTCAGGCAGTAGAAAGGCAAATCTCACAGGGCAAGAGGAGCCACCGGAAGGTGATCTAGAAGGGCGCAGGCAGTCTAAGAAAGATGGTGAGTGAGGAGGTCGGCAGCAGGGCCAGAGAAAAGGAGCATGGAGAGGGTCTTCTGAGGAGGTCAACTTCCTGTTTGACAGAAGTACTCATGGACACAAGCAGGGGACCCAATCAGACACTTCCGTACTGGTGCTCTTCAGTGGGGTCCCCAATAGAAAACCTAAAACAAGAGTTGTGGACACGGGGACACCAATCAATAATAGCGAGGAGTGCCTGGACAGGAGAGGAGATAAGGAAAGGAGGGAATTTCTATGATTCCAGGAATCATAAAAAGAACAGGCAAAAATTCCCCCCACTGGATCCCCAGTTCTGCGGCCCCTTCTCTTTGGAGAAGTCTATCTCTATATCTCTGTCACCTTTACAATAAACCCACTTCTTCATTACTATCCCTGTGTCCTGTTCATCGATTCCTTGCCAAAAGGAGACAATGAACCCAACACCCCTAGACAGTAACAAACCTGGCTCCAGGGGAGCAGCAACAGTAGAAGATGGGGAGCTAGAGAACTAGGATACATCAGGGTAGGGACTCAGTATTCAACTGTCCAAGGCTGCCAGGCCTCCTATGCCTGGGCACCTGGGATCCAGGATTCCATCCGTATGTGTCTGTCCATATGTCTTAGTCCATGTGTGCTGCTATAACAAAAATACCTGAGACGGAGTAATTTATAAATCATAAAAATCTACTTCTCACAGTTTTGCAGGCTGTAAGTACTAAATGAGGGTATCAGAAGATGTGATGTCTGCTGAGGGCTGCTTCCTGCTTCCAAAGGCAACTGTTGCTGCATCTGTATATGGTGAGAGGCAGAAGAGCAAAAGGGCCAGGGCACTCCTATAGAAGGTCACTAATCCCACCCAGAACAACTTCACTCTCCTGACTTAATGTCCTCCTGAAAGCCCAGCTCTTAATTCTATCACAGTGGCCATTAAGTTTCATCATGTGAGTTAGGACAGGGAGACAGGTACATTCAGATCATAGCACCATCTACCCGAGAAACATTTTCTAGTAGCCTTTCCTTGGCCTCCCTGTTCCCACTAAGCTCTTCTCCTGTGGGTGCCTCCCCCGTCCACACGGTGGACCTCACTCTCTCTGGACCTTTCCTCGTGTCAGGAAGTTCTTCCCAGCCCTGGGTTGGAACTCCCATGTCCTGATCCCAGCTGTCTGGGTGGCAAACCGACTTCTCACACTGGTGGATGGACACCCCAGTTCTGGCTCAGAGAGCCCCTCCCCGCAGCCCACAACACTGTGGGACATCTCATGGTCACAAAGCACTGAGGTTTACTTGATTCCATTTAAAGGAAGGAGAGGACCCAGTGAACAGCAAACACCTGCTCTAGGTCCGGCCTTTTGCATGTTCAAAGTCCTTTGAAGATGGCGACTGTGTTTACAACAAAAATAACCCATATATACTCTTAACTGAAGCAACAGGCTCAGAAAGGTTAAGTTCTTAGTGACATGCCCAGTGGCACCTGGGAAGTGGCTGACTCTTAGGGGCATCCTTTTGGTGGAACTTCTGAAGGCCTCTTGTTCCCACTGGCTTCTGCCCTTACAAACTGTGGCCTCCTCGTGACCTAAATGTGGTGGGCTTGGTCCCTTCCAGGCTTTTGCTTGTGTCTGGTGTGTTCTTCTGTAAGTCCCCCAAGAACAGCGGGGACCAAATGGGCCTTCATCTCTCTGACTCCCTCCCTCATTCTTCTTCCACCCTGTCCTGGAGAACAGCAGAGACGTGTCTAGTTACACGTGCTTCATGCATGTTCATGATTTCCTTAAGCCCACTTGGTGGCTCACAACCCCCTCCTCCACTGTCTTTTTGGGGTTGAGCATCACCGTTCCATTTTAGAGATGAGCAAGCGGAGGTCTGGATAAACAACAACAAAAATGCGAAGAAAGAAAATTGTGGACACCCTCAAGTATGTGGTGGTGTGCTTACAGTGTGGCTAGCCTGGCACTAGCAGACAGGGCCACCAACTGCAGTGACAGACTCATAGCCTTCCCCCAGGCAAGGGCTCCTTCCCAGGAGGCCAGAGGAACCAGATTCTGGCAGCTTGTGGCTGAATCAGCTGTGAGGGCCACATAAGTTCTCTAGTGGCCAAGTGGACTGCAGCAGTCCCAGGAGGGAGGCCAGCCAGGGTTGTCACCCATGACTGTGTGATAGCCCTGTCCCCGCTGAGAGGACTATGCCTCCTGCTTGGCTTTCCTTGCCATGTTCCATATGGGGACTGTGTTTTAGTCAGCTTTTTCACTGCTGTGACTGAAGGATACCTGTAGAGGGGGAAAAGTTTATTTTGGGGGCTCAGGGTTTCAGAGGTCTCAGTCCATAGAGAGCAGGTTCCATTCCTTGGGGCTCAAGGTGAGGCAGGACAACCTTCGTGGAAGTGAGGCCGAGGGAAGTGGCTCACAAGATAATCAGGAATCAGAGAGAGAGAGAGTCCACTCCCAAATATATACCCAAAGCCACACCCCAACGCCCACCTCCTCCAGCCACACCCCACCATTTCAGTTACCATTCAGTTAATCCCTATCAGGGGAGTAATTCACTGATTGGGTTAAGGCTCTTGTAACCCAATCATTTCTCCTCTGAACCTTCTTGCATTGAACTTTTGGGGACACTCACATCCAAATCCCAACAGACTGCAACAGCGATGCTAGGCAGTTGCTAAGGGTCATCTGCTCTCTCTTATTTCCCAGCAGGGCCGGGGAAAGAGACTTCAGTCAACAGGACCTGAGGTGGACCCTTCTCCCCCTGTATGCCCTCCCCAGGCCTTCCCATCCACTCCTGCGGGTTTTATCACCATCCACACTGTGGGGGGCATGGCCATATTACATGTTAGTATCATCTGGGGAGCTTTATAAAAAAGAAAGAGAAAGAAAATGCAAATGCCTGTCCCCATCCCAAGTCGGATAAATCAGAATCTCTGGGGTTGGACCCAGGTAGCACAATGTAAAACGTCCTCTTGTGCAGTCCGTGTTGAGAAGTCCTGATTCATCCTCAGATCATGTGATCTTCCAGTGACCATCTCTCTTCTGAGCTCCCCACCTGCTCCCTTGACATCTCCTCCTGTGTTCTCCTTAGGGCACCTCAAACCCAAGTCAAGTCCACGTCTGTTTGAAGCCTCTTCCTCCTTCCAGGCCTCCTGTCTCAGTGAACATGAGCACCACGCCCCATGCCCAGGGGTGTAAGCCTGGTGTCGACCAGAGAGCCTGCCAGCCACGCCTCTCCTATTCTTCATGTCTAATCCATCCCTGTGAAGATCACTGTAGCATCCCTAACAGAGGGACCTGAAATAGCAGAGTCCAAACCAAATACAGATGGACTTCGTCCTCCCGTGAAACCTTGAGTGGGCAATTCAGGGCTGTGTGGAGTTCCATCAACACGGACCTGGCTCTTCCAGTGGCTTTGCTGTCCTTAAGGGGCGGCTTTCTTCTCTTTGCCCAGTATAGTTGCCCTGGCTCCCACCATCACATCTCCTTCCCAGCCAGTGGGTGGAGGGGACAAAAGGAGAAGCCATATCCTTCCCCTGAAGGTCACACGCTGGTCTCATCACTCCTGCTCACATCCTGTTGACCCAAATTCAGTCTCATGCTCACTCCTGGTGCAAGGGGCTGTGAGATGACATGGAGTCTTGTTGGCTTTATCTGCTAAGATGATTCTCCATCCCTTCCTCCCTCTTCTGCCGTTCTGTTAGTCCACACCGTGAGCCTCCTAACTGGCTTCCTGAATCCTCCAACCTGGCTTTTCCTTTGTATCCTGAATGACATTTTTTAAAATGCAAATGAGACACTATCCCTCTGCTCAGCAGATTCCCACTACTCTGAGCCCCTAACCTTTAAGGGCCCCCAAGACCCTCATCAGCTGACCTGGCCCTCTGGCCTCAGGTCCAGTCTTGACCATTCAAGAACAACATCATGGCGGAAAGGCAATATGTTGGAGGAGTGCTGTTCACTATCCCCAGTCACCTGGACGAGTCCAGTGTGTTGACGAGTCCATGCCCTCACATGCCCCCCACTCTATTCATGGCCTTTGCTCTTGTATCCTCCTCTGCTGCGGTGTCCTTACACCAACACAACCTCACCCCACTCTGGTTCCCTTCACTTGTCCTTTAGATTGAAGATGAACTGACCTTTGTCGGGGATGCCTCCCTGAACTCCTGGTGAGACCAGGATGACCTATTACTTAGGTGTATTGTATTTGATTGGCTTCAATATATCCAGGTTGTATACATTATCTGTGTGATCACTGCTTCAATTCTGTGTAATCTGAATGACTAAGAGCTCCAGGAAAGCAGGGACCCTTGAATCCCTCCCTGTGCCTAGCACTGGGGCTGGCCCACAGCAAATCCTCACTAAAAGTTGGTTGTCCTGGTGAATCACGAGGACTAGCAGGGTGTAAAGAGACTCCCAGGTTCCTGACTGTGTGAGTTAACTTTTTGTCACTTGACCCTACAAGAACAACTCTGGGTAGGAAAAGTTGAGTTTGGCTCTTGGTTTTCAGAGGTTTCAGTCCACGGTGAGTCAACTCCATTAACCTGGGTCTGAGCAGAGGCAGAACAACATGGAGGAAAGGAAATATGTTGGAGGAGTGATGTTCACCTCATGGGGGCCAGGAAACAGAGGGAGAGATGGAAAGAGGAGCCAGGGAGATAAGAAACAAATCCCAAGGACATACCCCGGTGACCTACCTCCTCCAACCACACCTCACCTGCCTACAGTTACCACCCAGTCAGGCCACTCAAGCTAGGATGGACTGATTAGGTTACTGCTCTTACAATCCAATCACCGACCATTTCTCCTTAAAATCAACACAGGAGCTTTTGGGTGATACCTCATCTCCAAACGCTGGTTCACCAAGGAGATGAACGTGGGATCATTTGTGGAGATGGGACATGGGGGGCTCAGAGTGCAGCAGGAGCCCATGTTCAGTGTTGGAAATGCCGGCTGGAGCTGCTTTTAAAGCTTCCTGGGCCATATACACTATTGGCTGTATGGATCTGGGAGGCCATTCTTCCTGAGTCAACTGACGATGGATTTCCAATTGGCCCAAGGTTGTCACGGGTCAAGGCTGCCAAGATGGCAGTCATTTGGAAGTTCTTGGCATTGTGTTCAACTTTAGAGCCCCCTATCTGCCTGCCTTGGGGGTCCCCAACACATGTCTCCTCAGAGGCTTTTACTTTCTAAGCTCTCGCCTCTGCTTGGAGGTGGGTGGGAGGCTCGTCATGGCTGAACTGGGTTGAGGCCACTCCCTCTGCCATCTCTACACAGGCAATCTCAGAAGAGTTCTCAAGGCCATACAGGGTGGGCCACATTGGAACTGTGTGGGGATGTTTGGACATGTCACTGTGGCTGAGCAATGTCACTAGCATTTAGAACCAGAGTCTAGACTGAGAATACCCAATGCTCTATAGAGCCAAGGACAGCCTTTCAATAAAAAAAATGGGTGTCCAGCCTCCCATGCCTGCATCGCTGCCTCCTTGAGGAGTGGATATGGAGTAACGTGGCAGGAGGATCAGGCAGCACAGCGTTGTGTCCCAGCTTAGAAGGAAAGTCTCTTCATCATTGGTCCAGAGCTTCCTCCACTACATATTCACACTTCTCACCTCAAGAAAAGGAGTCAGAGTGGAGAGATTTTGGTGAGGCCCTGGACAAGGAAGATGGCTGAGAGGGTAGAGGGTCTTTCCTAGTGACTCTGACATTCTACAGCCATATGGGCCAAGTGAGGCTGGCCACACTGTCCCTTTGTGGTAGAACCATCCTGGAATGTGAACTGAAGTTTCTTCCTTCTCCAGTTGCAGGGTTGGAGCTCTGAGATGTCTTGGGTTCATCTGTCTTTTTTAGAGAGAACCCCCTTATGGTTAGTGGACACACACATAGATGTCCCAAAAGGAGGCCTCCACCCCTCTGATGGTAAACAAGGGCAGCAGTCCTTCCACCTTGGACATGTTAAAGGAAGAGGAAGGGGATGCAGATTCTCAGGCTGATGTGTTCTTTGGATTGTTAGAGTTTTCCGTGACACATTCCAGGCTCATGAAGGAAAAGCAATGAGAGAATAAAAGTTGGGAGACTGGCTCATGGTATGGGGTTATGGCCAGGTTTTCATATGCATTTCCACCTCCATTAATCAAAACCGTCAAGGTCAGCATCTCCATTCCCCACAGCACAGTCACTTACCCACTACTTGGCATGCTTGACATCGCCACCTGCAATATTGTTGACTCTGTGTTCATCATCTGGATCTTGACTTCAGGTCAGGTCAGCACCTGGTCCACCGACCTCTCTAGATTCTCTTTCCCATATTGGAAAGTGTTTGGGGTAGACCATTAGCACAGAGCTACTTCTGGAAGAAAAGACCCTTGCACAACAGAGCAGGGGTGAGCCAGCTTGCTGGGGGTCATGAGAGAGGGTTCAGTACAGGCCTTTGCAGCTGTGGCTTCCAGAACTAACATAGGTCAGGGACTTGAACTGACCATTCTAAGGAAGCCTCTTGGTCTTTTATATTTTTTTTTAAGGTGAATCCTGTTTTCAGAGACGGGTGGAGAGCAGAGAGAGATGCTCCTTGAAGCATGTAGGAGGAGTCTATAGCTGGGATCTAGGCTCTGTTCTGAGTTGGGATTAGAGGTCAGTCTGCAGCCCATGAAGAAGCTGACCTGAGGCCAGGGTTAGAGGCCAGTCAGACAGGGTTGCGTTCAGGGTTTGGGCTGGCTCTCAGCACTGGCTGGGTTGAATATTCAACTAATATTTGGGGATATTATACCCCAAATGTCTTTCCAAGTACCATCATTTTATTTTGTGTTGATCTGTTTCCTGGAAGGATTCCTCTGCCCTCCTATCCCCTAAACACCATCATCCCTTTCAGCCCTTAGTTCCCGGAGCCTCAAGGCATGGTTTTACTCCTTCTCTGGGGAAGGGACTTCAGCAGAACAAGATGGAAAACCCGAGTCCAAAGCCTTCTTCCGCCTGAGCCTGAAATCAGAGGAACAGAGGGCCCTGCCTGGGCCTGGTGTCCTGCCAGTCCTGGCAGCTGGATGCGCAGCTGTAATGGGATTAAGGCTGGCTATACCCACCTCCCTGCCCGCCGCCCCGAAGCCTCCCTCCCTCCCTCCCTCGCCCTGGCGTCCTGATTAGGATGCAGCCCTCGGCCCTACCTACCCCGGCCAGGCTCAGCTCATTGTCCTCTCCTGCCCAGCTTGGCCAGTGCCTAGCAACCCTCACAGGGGAGCCCTTTCCCACCACAGTCCTGGCCCCTCACCCTGCCCTCGGCTCTGAGCGCACACAAGCACCACTCGCCTTTTTATTGCTGGGAGGAAAAAAAAAGAAAAAGGCAGTGAAAGGGAGCCAGCTGGTCTCACCAGATTTCCCTGATTATCATATTCCAAGAGTCTCTTCTGAAATCCCAGGCTTCCTTCCTAAGATTTCTAGGTCCCATCAGCAATCCTCAGGTCACACCAGAAGATTGCAGAGTTTTATTCTGCAGTTCTCCAAGTCCCCGAGTCCATTCTAGGAAGCCATGCATTCTAGATTCTAGGATTTTACCGGGATTTTATCGCGTGGGTCTCGGTATTGTGGATTATATTCCAGTGTTTGGTTATTATTTTCCAGGGGAGTCCCTGACCCAGAAATGGAGTCTGTGAGTGTGGATCAGGATGACAAGAGTTAAGAACTGATGGAGACATGAAAGCTGCATTTTTATTCTTTTTACATTACAGCTGGGCATAGTGGCACCCGCCTATAATCCCAGCGGCTTCAGAGGCTGAGGCAGGAGGATTGCGAGTTCAAAGCCAGCCTTGGCAATTTAGTGAGGCCCTAACCACCTCAGTGAGACTCTGTCTCTAAATTATATATATATATATATATATATATATATATATATATATATATATATATATATATATATAAAGACTGGAGATATGGCTCAGTGGTTCAATCCCTGGTACAAAAAAAAAAAAAAAGTTGCAGTTTCTGTCGAGAAAGGAAAGGTGAGATTCATTCACTGCTTCAGCAAACACTATCCATCTACCCTATGTGTTGGAGATGGAGCAAGGGACACAGAAAGGGATACACCTGTACCCCCAGCAGCTTGCCTTCCCCTGGGGAAGATGCTATGCAATGTGTCAGACAGTGCTGTATTACGAAGAAAAAGAACAAATAATGAATAATCATTACTCCATTGGATTTACTCTGTGCTAGGCACTGCTCCAAGTACTTACTGTCCATTTATCTTTAAATTTCACTGTAATCTTAAAGAGTAGATGCTTTTATTAGCTCCACTTTAGAGTTGAGGAAACTGAGGCACAGAAGATTAAATAACTTGTCCCAGTGCCAGGATTCAAACCAGCAGTCTAGCTCAGTCTCTGCATGACCCTGTTCCTACTGCAGGGTGAAGGAGTGGAGGGTGAGAGGGTGCCAGTTCACATAGGGCAGACAGGGGCACTTAAACAGAGTTCAAGGAGGCCAGGAGAGGTGCCTGTGGATACTTGGGGAAGGGGTGATGGAGCAGGGCGTGTGAGCTGGGCTCTTCTTCCACTAACAGAAAGCAATGTCATCTGTGCTTGGGGGCTGGAGGAGGCTTTCTGCAGGGACCTGATGGGAGCAGCAGCCTCTGAGAGATACTTGTGGCTGTGGTCATGCAAAGGCCACTCTGTCCACTCCAGTCACATTCCTCTGAGTTCTCTTTTCCCTGGACACTGCTGATAGGTCTCCCCTGTTCTGAAGAAGTGTCTTCAGAACACAAAGAAAGAGCTAAAAGAGACAATCCCCTGGTGACAGGATTAGTCTGACTAATTATGAATAATTAGAAATACCTCTCCCCCTGGTGGGTGGCCCATCCCAGTACAAAACAGAGTGAGGGCTAAATTCTCCCAGGGGGTAGGAAAAGGCGCTGGGGGGAGGATGGAAGCTGAGAGCATCCCCCATCCTCCCTGCACACCTGGCTCTCAGGCTGTCCTGCCTGTGGGCCTAGGCGACGGTGATAGAAGAGGGCGCATCAGGGACACTGTGTCGAGCTGATGAGCTGGCAGCATCAAATTATTTCACCTCTCTGAGACTTTTTTTTTTTCATCTGTAAACCTGGGGGTAATTATATCTCTCATCATGCAACTTGATGATGAGATCAGGAGACAGGAAATACTGTAAGTAAGTGGGGAGTCAGGCATGTGCAGTAAGTGCTCAATAAATGTTACTTTGCATCCTTACTTCAACCTTGTCATCTGTGGCTTAGGATGACTTTAAATAGTTCTTTCTTTCCTCCTGACCTTGGTTTCCCCAACAAGGCATAGTGGAGATACGGGGCCTCACTTATTCAATCAAGAAAATTTTCCTAGCCAGGCAGGCACAGTGGATTATGCCTGTAATTCCAGCAGTTTGGGAAGTTGAGGCAGGAAGATCGAGAGTTCAAAGCCAGCCTCAGCAAAAGCGAGGTGCTAAGCAACTCAGTGAGACCCTGTCTCTAAATAAAATACAAAACAGAGCTGGGGATGTGGCTCAGTGGTCGAGTGTCCCTGAGTTCAATCCCTGGTACCACACCCCCCACGCACACACCCATCACAAAAAGAAAAACAAAAAGAAAATTTTCCTGAGCACAGGCTTTATGTGAAGTACTGGAGACGGAATAAGAATAAATGTAGGCTCTGACCTTGGGGAGCTTCTGCCAGTGGGTTGTCCCAGCCCTACCTCAGCCTCACATTCCAGGCTCTGGAAGATGAGGACTGTGGTAGAATGAATTTTACAATTCCTGCCCCTGGTGTACGAGTCCACACAAGCCACTGCTCTTGAATGTAGGCAGGACCTATAATTATGGTGGGATTTTCCTCTCCTGATAGTCCAGTTATGTGGCAAAGGAGAGGAGCAGACACTGTTATAATCCCTAGTGAATTGACTTTAATTTTATGCACAGGAAGATCATCCTGAGGGGGCCTGGGCTAATCAGGTGAGCCTTTTGAAAGAGGGTCTAGAAATCAAGGATACAGACATCACAGAATCCCTTCTTGAGGTGACAGAGTGATGGAGCATTGCATAGTGGGTGTCCTCTGGAAGCTGAGGCCCCAGTTTTACAACCACAAGGCTGAATTCTGCCAATAAGGTCCTGAGTCTTAGATGAGACCCCAGGCCCAGCTGATGCTTAGATCACAGCCTTATAAGACCCTAAGAGAAAATTCCAAACAGACTCTTAAACCACGGAAACTGTGAGAAAAACAAGGTACTTTCAGCCAGTGTTTAAAGCCACTGGGTTTATAGTAACTCGTACTGCAAGAGAAAACTAATACTCTGCAAATCCTGCCCTTGAATGTATGCAGGACCTGGGGTCAGTCCATCCTGCCAGCTCAAGCCACTTGCCAATTCCTGCTCAGGGCTTGGAGCCCATGTGCCCTGTGAATTTCTTGCAGACAATTCTCCCATCAGCCATGGCAAAGGATTATTTCATCAGCTGCCAACCTGCTCCCAAAGTTGGTCGTCAAAGAAGGTTCTATTTGCCCTACTTTTAATATAATTATTAGCATCGTTTGCACGACACCAAGTCAGGGCTCAGCCTGTCACAGGCCCTGTATTATCCTGAGCTGCTTTTCTGGGAACGGCTGTAACTGTGCCACATGCAGGCTGCCTCCTCCCACACGAATTATCTGTAATTTCCACACCTCCGTGCTTGTTGAGGCCCTGTGGTAGAGCCAGGGCTTGTGTGGTGCTGGGGCACACTGTGATTTTCAAAGCAGTCAAACTAGGCTCCAGGAAGCTGTAGGAACAGTAAGCGGGACCTGGCATTGACTGTGGCACCTGCGAGGAGGGGGCAGAGAGGGGGGTGTAAGCCTCCACCATGAAAGAATAGATGTAGCAGACCTGCCCCTAGCAGAGGGCAGGATATGTGCAAAATGACTTTTCAACACACACGACGACGTGGCCTGTTTGTGGATAACTCAGAGGTGTCTTTTCTGCAGTAGAATACTCTGCACAAACTCCAGGACATACAGAAGGAGGAGGAGGGGTTGGGGTAGAGATAAGCAAAGAAAGTCCTGTGCAGAGAGAGGAGGTGGGGGTGAGAATGGAAACACCGCATTCTCCTTCAACCATGAAGTACATGAAGCTCCCATGAGTAAACAGCTAAGCCCCCGGGGAAGGCACTACAGAAGGTGAATGGGAAATGTCACTCACTGTCTGACAAGATCTGCCTGAGAGTGATAAAGCTATGCCTGTGCAGACAGACCCTGCCTGCCTGAGATCCTGCAGGAGAGAAAACATCTCTATCCTGGGAGGAGATGTGCTTTCAGAATGCAGATATGCACAGGGCACCCTTGTGTGTGTGTGTGTGTGCATGTGTGTGCATCAGCACCCTCTCAAGTGCATGCTTGGACCCTATGTGATGTCCCTCTGGTCATGCATATTGCATGGGAACGCACGCGCACGTGTGTGTGTGTGCACGCACACACATGCGCGTGCATGCAGAGGCTATGCAAGTGTGGCGGTAAGGATGCGTACTTGGGCAGATGCTCATCTGGGGTGGGTGGGTGGGGGATGCATTTGAATATCTATGTACCCAGGAGGAGGACCTGGGGCATTTGGTCTCCACATGAGTCATGTCCAACTTTGGACTTCAAGGAATTACTTCTTTCACCATCCTACTCCCAGTGCACCTAGTTTTCAACTTCCCAGAAGTGTGCCGTTTTTCCTAAGAGTTAGGGTTCAAGAAAGCACAGGATGAAAAGCCCCAAGCCCTGGCACGTGGCCCCTGCCCTGCTAATAGTTAGCCCAGTAACTGAATACATCATTTCTGTTCTCTGAGCCTCATTTTCTACATCTGTGAAATAGGAGCTAAGTGGTCAGGCCTACCCTTTAAATTTAGGGTTCTGAGTACTTTGCCCATGCTCCTGCTTGCTCTGCTCATGATGATCCTTTTCCCTTGCTCCTTGTCCATGATTGGGCCCTGTGGGGATGGGGATGGAGAGGGCTCTGGCCTAGCCTCTGAGGAGCCCCAACGTCTCTGAAGATGGCTCTCCCATCCTCCTCGAACCCAGCCATCGTCTGAGGCAGCTTCAGGGATTTTAAAACTCCTGGAGCACAGCTTGCAAATCGTGGAACTAGGCAGAGATTTAGCTTGCATTTCCTTGCCTTCTCAGGGTGTCCCAAGGTCCTGAGGACCAGGGTCCTACAGGGAAAGTGCTCTAGGTGCATGAGTAGAGTGGAGTAGAGGGCTCTGGCAGCGATTCATGTCATTCTGGATGCACATTAGAACCCTCTGGGGAGCTTTAAAAAAATACTTTGGTCTTTTCCCCTCCACACCAATTATTCAATTATTTCTGGTGGTAAGGCCTGGGCAGGCGCATTTTTCAAAAGCTTGTGGCTTTGAGAGCACCAGGATTGAGAAGCTCTGGCCCAAGGTGGGATGAGCATTCCATACATGTCAGCCTGTGTGCTCTGAGGTTCTGGCTCTGCCTGAGCTAGGCCAGGGGCTTGGGAGTCACAGAGGGAACTGCTGCTCAGGAGAGATGAATGCTGGGTAGGGTGGCCTGGCATCCATCTCCCTCAGTCACGTCTCCGAAAATTGAATTAAAACCCATATTTTTCAGCTGCTGCCCGCCTGGCTGGCTGGCTGGCTGGGTAGTGGAAGGGGGCGAGGCGGTGAGCACCTCAGGGTAGGAAAAAGTGGGTGTGGAGACCCTTCGTTGTCTTCCTAGGGGAGAAAAGGCAGCTCAAGGGGGGCCTCTGGAAGGAGACTATTTCCAGGTGTGGTCCCTTGTCCCCACTCTTCCCAAACCCTGGCAGGAAGAGAGGGGAGAGTGGCCTGGATAGCTTAGAAGGTCATTCATTAGAACTTGAGGTGGGGTGAGAGGGTATAGGGCAGGGAAGTGGCAGACGCTGGCCTTGTCCTTGGGGAAGACCCAATTTGGGGAAACAGAATTGATTTAGCTCCTGCTTCCGGAGAGCTGAGATGGTTTGGGAAACTCAATTTCAAATGCCCGAGAAAGGCAGAGAATAGAATAGTACAGGACACAAAAGACTGACCTGGGCTTCTGGAATGATGGGGGCAGCTCACAAGGTAGGGTGACATTTAGCTAGGTACCTGGATGTATAGTAGAGTTTCCTGTGCCACCTTGGGCTAGTCTTGTTGCCCATTCACAGGGAAAGGGCCAGACAACCCTCCTGGGTCCCAGAGTTGGACTGTCTTTCAATGCCTGGCCCAGGCTGATGCTACCAGATGGAGCTAGGGCTAGAATCCAAGTGGACAAGGATGAATAGGATACCCAGAACCTTGGAGAGAATTTGAGAGGTGCCCCCTCAGGTGGATCAACCAAAAAAAAAAAAAACAACAACAACAACAAAAAAAACCTTTTTGGCTGGACTCAGGGGATGTCTGGCTTGGTGAGCAATGTATCTCTACCCTCAATGGCCTCTTTCAGGTTCCTTTGAGCAGGACACAAATAGCCCCAGAGTCCTGGTTGACCTCTAGCTATGGTCATCCAGGGCTAATATTCTGGTCATGGGCCCTGATGGAAAGGCAGAACAGATGAAGGGAACAGATGTAAGCAAAGGGCAGTTGGGTTTCCACCCTGCAGGACTGGCTGCCCAGGCAGAGAGGAAGTGTGCCCTTGGTGGGGATCATGCCCACCTGCCCACACCCAGATGTGTATCTGAGAACAGAACAGAAAGCAGGGAATCTGGAGCCCGGGGTAGACCTGGAAAACAAAGAATATGCAACAGGGGATGAGTCAGGAACTAAAGGCAGACCTTCAAAGTTAAGGGACCATACATTTCCAGGGTAAGCTAGCCTACTGTGGGTTACCCAGATCTCCACCTGTCCACACACTCCCTGGTCTGAATGTCCTGTGCTCTGTGCTTCCTGACTCAAACTCCTGCAGCCTTGCCTTCCCTAGTACGGTTCACAGTTTATAGAACACTTTCTCACATAGCACCTCATTTGATCTTCCAGAATTTGAGCTGGAGGTGACTATGGAAGCAGACTCCCAGAATGTGGGGGCAACAAGCAAAGAAGGGGTGCAGCTGGGTTCCACAGGGAGGTTTTACCTGTGATTCTAACTATGGCACAGCTCCTCACCTTCTTCTCTCCTTTTTCTGATACAACTCATTCTTTTTTTTTTCCCTAGGTACCAGGGATTGAACTCAGGGGCACTCAACTACTGAGCCACATCCCCAGGCCCCCCGCCCTTTTTTTTTGGTATTTTATTTAGAGACAGGGTCTCACTGAGTTGCTTAGCATCTCAATTTTGCTTTGAACTCAATCTCCTGCTGTCAGTCTCCCGAGTCACTGGGATTACAGGTATGCACTACTGCGCCCAGCTGACACATTGTTCCTCCAGGAAGCTTTCTTGGACTAAAGGGATATGAGACATGCAGACAGTGTGGTGTGGCATCCTGGGCCAGTGTTGATGGGGATAAAGAAAAACCTTCAGCTTGCTGCCTGCACCTAGGAAACTCCATGCACCTTTCTGGGACCTCAGATTGTCCCCCTAGGTTTCTGTATGGGCTCATCTCCATTCTCCAGTCCTCTTCTGGGGCCCTTAAGGGAAATCTCAAGTGTCTTTTTCCTTCCTTGGGGTTTCCAGTTAGGTGGCCACACTCAGGACTTGGACCCACAGGGAGTCTGGCCAAGAACATACCTGAATGGGGTAAGGACAGACCTGGTTGCAGAACTGAGGTTTGGGGTATGGAGGAGGCTCTCAGGATGCATAACCTAGGGTAGTGACCACAAACTGAGATCAGATCCAGGCAGCAACAACCTCGTGGGCCCACGGATGGAGCAGAGAGTAAGTACTCATTTGGGAGTATAATGGCTTTGTTAGGCTGTGGCTCCACTACCACTGGCTCTGCAAACTTGATCTGTTTAGTTCCCTGGATTAAGCCTCAGTTTGCTCATTCGTATAAGGAGACTGTGGAACAGGACTACAGTAACAGTAGCAATAGTAATTTATTCAGCATCAGTGAACCAATGAAAACTACTCTGCTATGCATATACTATTCTAATTTACTGCTGTTGTCATGAACTTGGGAATTGATACTAACATTCCCTTATGCATATGAAGAAGTTGGGTCTCTGAGAGGTCAAGCCACTTCTGCACGCTCACAAAGCTGGCCAGCAAGCAGATTAATTTAAATACACCTCTGTGGTGTAAGCACCCCGACCCCTTTTCTGGCTATAGAAACTTTCTCCAGAGCATTACATTTGAGGGCATCCAGGTTGGTACCGCAAAACTAGCTAACTCCCCTCACTCCCTGTCATAACCGGGGATGTGAAGTGAGAAAAGAGCCCAAGGAGGATCTAAAACATGCCCAGGGGACACAGTAAGGAGAAAAGGGCTTTCCCCCGCTGGTGTCATGCAGAGGGTGGAAAGGAAGGAGGCGAGACAGGGAAAGGCCCCACTCAGCCCCGGAAGCTCCGAGGCAGTTTTTTTTTTTTTTTTGGGGGGGGGGGTGTAGATGGGAGAGGATGGTGGTGGGATGGAATGGAGGCTGTCACCTCTGCATTCGCGCCCAGGGCGGAGTGGTCCTGGCGCCACAGCTCCAGCTAGGTCTGTGCGGCCGGCAGGGTCCCCACCGCGCTCAGTACGGGCTCCCCTCGGCCTAACTCCGCCCCGGGCGCTCATTGGTCTGCACCCCATCCCCAGCCTGCGAGCTCTGTGGAGGGAGGCGGTGGCCGGTCGCCTCCCTCCGGTCCCCTGCCTGGCTTCGCGGCGGAGGCGGTGCCTCTCCCGCAAGACCGAGCCCCGCTGGGCGGCCGTGAGGCGCGGGGCCGGCGAAGGCAGGCGGGGGGCGCCGCGCTCCGGCACCGGGCGGTGACTAACGACGGCGGCGGCGGCGGCTCCAAGGAACGCGGTCTCCGCGTGCGCACACGCACACGTAGCCGCGCAGGGACACACGGACCCCGGTCGCCCGCGGCCACACGGACGCGGCGACTCGGCTCCGAGCGCGCGCTCCTGGGCGCACACGCTCCGCATTCCCCGGCGGCGCCGGGCGCGGACTCGCCGGCTGCGCGCCCTCCTCGCGGAGCCTGCCCTGGAGGACCCGCAGCCCCCAGCCCCACGGCCAGGCCCCGCAGTGAGCAGGTAAGGACCGCCCCGCCGCCCCTGCCCCTCCACTCCCGGCAGCCCTCTCCGAGCTCCAGAACCTTCGCCTAGCAGGGACCTGGGACCCCCTCCTCCAGCTCGGCGGTCTCCGCAAGTCGCGTCCTCCAGCGACAGAGAACTGGCGCGGGCCAGCACGGGGCAAAGCTTCGGAATCGGTGAAGCTCTCCAGCCGCTGCTTGTTTCCTGCGCGTCAGTCTCACCCCTCTCCTAGTGTCTGGGGCCGTTGCTTGGGGGGCCCATTCCTGCAGCTCACTGGAGTGGGGGTCGGCCTAGCCATCGAGCGTCCATCCTGGTGCCAAGAAAGGACAGTGAGGGCAGGGATGACAACAGAGGCCAGAGGGTCCCCAAGGGACCTGTCCCCCTAGCCCCAAGGCGGGCGGACGCGCCTACACGGATTCCAAAGGCCACGCTGAACTGTCCCCTGGGGCTAGGTGCCGCAGTCTGCACGGGATTTGAGGGGTGGGCAGGTGGTGTGCTGGAAAGGGGTGGGGTGGAGGCCAGTGGAGAATGTCTCCCTACCGGGGTACATTCGGAATCATTCAAAAGAGCGTAGTAGTCTCCGGGTTTCCCGCGGCACCAAAGGATGGGATTAGGAATGCCAGGGCTTTCGTGGTCCCGCAAGGAAACGCCCAAAGAGGCCTGTGGGACAAACGCGCGTGGCCCCCCGGGGCTGAAGTGGGCCCGTTCAAGACCCTTGCCCGCAGTCTTAAAGGCCCAGGCTCCTGCGCCAGCTGCCGGAGTCGGGGGTACATCCTCATCTGGAACTGAGCGGGTTGGGGACTCAGAAAGGACCAGGGTGCCAAAGAATGGAGTTAAATCTTCAGGAAGAAGCCCCGGCGGGAAGGTGATGGCATTTCACACGTGGAGCTGAGGAGGAGGGGGGCCCTGAAAGGAGCTTAGGCCCCCTTCAGAAGATTCTGGGGGTGGGGGGTGGGAGCCCTGCTCATTTTTCAGACCATTTCCGTCTTTCAGTGCAGGTGCGTCAGATTCCCTTTCTTTACCTCCCCCAGCCTCCTGGTGTGTACCGCAAGCCCCCATCCTGGAACAAAGACAAAAACAAGACAGCATTTGGCTTTGCCTGTGAACAGCCCTGGGGTGGGGGGATTGGAAGGGACTAAGCACAGTATGTGGAGCGCAATTTGCCCAGACTGCAGTTGGCCAGAGGCACACTGGTACCCTGAAGGTCAGGCTAAAGGCTTTTGGTGGCTGTGGGCTTCTGAAGGGGATTGGGAATTGTGTTGGAGCCATGAGGGCCAGGGCAGTGACAGCACCAAGGTTTTCTCTGGAGCCACATCTGAGTTTGGTGCTATGTGCATCCAGGCAGTGGAATGCCCAGTCCCAAGCTGAGTCTGGGGTTCCTGCTCCTCACTGACCTTGGAGAAGGCAGGCAGGAGCATCAGTCTGGGCACAAGCAGGAATTTGAACAGTATAAACTAGACAGAATTCACTAGGGTGGGCCCTGAGCCAGATCCTCCAAAGAATTCATCAACAAGTGTGCGTGGTGTGACCAGGAGCCAGATGCTTCTTCTGCCATCAGAACTGGCTCATTGGTGGTGGGGTGTCTATGACAAGACCCCCAGGAGTCTGCCCTGAGTGTAGTGAGGACGGTGTCTGTGGGGAGCCTCTAGGACGCCCCTTTCCTGCATGTTAAAGACTGATCTGAGCAAGCACGCATTAAAGCCCTGCTTTGTGCAAGGTTTAGGCTGCCATGGGATTGACTGGAGAAAGACTTTGGGACCCACTCTTTTTCATATGGCCACCTCTCTTTGCCGTCCTCCTACTTTGGGACACTTCATTAATTCGTGTTGAATAAACAGATTCATACAACGAGTGTTTATAGGTCAGGGTATATGGGAGAGGCTGAGAAAGACAGCAGCTAAGGCCACAAGGTGGTTTTCCTCCTGGGGAGGCTTGAGTGCCCCACGTTGCTGGCCTCCCGGGATGGACATCTCGCTGAGCAAGGGCTGGCATTGTTTAAGTGGAAGACACACTGTGCTGCCTGCCAGAGGACAGGACCAAGGTGTGCCAAGTGCAGTGCACCAGCTCTGCTTGTGCCAGGCAGGTTTTGCTTGCCTGACAGCCCCTCACTGTGGAGCTGATACCAGGGGTGACAGTGAATTTCCTGTCCTGAGGAGGCTTGTGATCAGAGATCAAATGCTCCAGATGGGGGCTACCCAGGGGCTTTCTACCCTGAAAGGCCTACAAGCCTCAGGAGCCCTCTGTCACCTCTGAATAGAAGAATCCAGGGGGTCTGAAGTGTGGTCCAGCTGCCCGGCAACATGGAGGCTGGAAACTCCTCAGCTGTGATGTGTTTGTACTGAGCTCTGGATGCCGTCAGAGGCACACAGTGACAGCCACCCCCACAGTGACACATAGAGAGGGAGTGACACACAGCCAGGGAGGCATGTGGGCTTCCCATGACACCTACCAAGGAGTCTGGACAAAATAGTAAGGGAGATGAACAGGGAGAGTCTTCACACAGACCTGGGCAAACCTGGGGACTCAGGCATTTGCTCAAAGACCACAAAGAAGGTCCAGATGCATGTTGAGCTGAGTGGAGAAAGTGTGTGTGTGTGTGTGTGTGTGTGTACACTCTGTGCTGTATGAACCTAGAACGAGGGTCAGCAGCTTTTTTTTTTTTGTAAATACAGTCAATATTTTAGATTTTGTGAACAATATTCCCTGTTGCAGTGATTTCTTTTGTCTGATGTAGCCTGAAAACAATCGTAGACAACCGTCGAAAGTATGTAAATAAAAACAAAGCCTACAGGATATGTTCTGATAAACTTTATTTGTGGACACTGAATATTTTAATTTGGGGTCACTTGCATGTATCAGGAAGAATGCTTCTTTTAATTTTTTCTGGACCATTTAGAAACGTACAAACCATTCACTGGCTGGCTGTACAACAGCAGGTGACAGGCTGGATCCAACAGGCCTCAAGGGTTTGCGGACTCCCGGACCAACAGTTAGAAAAGAGAAGGTGTCCAGGAGAATGAGGAAGGCAGGCGATTGGTGCTGGGAGCTCAGGACACCCAAGGGCACCGTGGTGCTTCACGCAGTGTACATGGAGCTCACAAGAGCCTGCCCCAGGGCAGGTCCTGCCTGGCCTCTGCCCTCTATCCCAGACCAGCCCCCACGGCATCCACACAATAAATTTCTACTCTGAGGACACTGATGTCACCTGATCCCCAAGGGGCTCCTGAGCCCCTTTTCCTGTGTACCCTCTGTGCCCAGCTCTAGGTGCACCCCCACTGTGAGGGATACCACCCTCAAACCTGCAGGCTCCTTGTTTCCAGATACAACTTGAACCTCACCGTGAACATGACAAGACCCGAAGCAGCCTGGGCAGGAAGGAGAGAGTTTTCATCCCAGGATTGGGGGTTCTCGGAGGAGGATGAGGTCAGAGGGGGTGGGTGCAGCCTGGGCGGGCTTCCTGGAGGTGGTGTAGGAGGTTAGGTTGGCCTTGAGGCATGGCTGGGCATGCTCCTCCTGGCCTTCCAGACTCCATGCATGGCTCTGGCGTTCCTCAGCTTTCCTCCTAACAAATGGGCGCTGCAGGGGGCTGGCAGAGAGTAAAGCATAGAGCTCCTGTGCAGGCCTCTCGGAGTCTCCCAGCTTCTGATTTAGTTTGTGGAGTGAACCTGCCCTGCCCTCTCTTTCTTCCTCCCCCTGCTGTCCCTTTGGGACATTTCTTTCCTGCCACCTCCCCCAAGATGAGCCAGGGAGACTTTCTGTTTTTCTGAGTCTCTGGATTCTGTCTCCCCATTCTGTTCCAGCTCCCCCTCAGGTCTCCCCTGATCCAGAGAGGGGCCTCGGGAGAGCATCCCCCTGCACCTCCCCCTCTGCTCTGCTCACCAGCCTTTGGAGGGCTCTTCTCTAGGGGGCAAGCAGAGCCCCCCACTCCCCTGCTAGCCCTCTCCAGGGCCCATCCCTGCCTGTGTTCCAGCCCTCTAGTGTCCCAGCTGGTCACCTTCCCAGGCCATCCAGCAGGCAGTCATGTGTGCACTCTGGGCACACACCTGTGTGTGCAGGGGCCAGGAGCGCCTGCACAACGGAGTTGGGGCTAAGGGAAAGTGCAGTCAGTGGGGCTGGTCACCACTCTCCTCCTGAGCCACGCCCCCTGCCTGGCGGGGAGCTCAGTGAGCATCCTCCAAAGCAACGCCCCCCCCCCCCTGCTCCCGGGGTTCCTGTTCCCCTCCCACTCCCGCCCACCCTTCCTTTACCTCTCAACCTCTTTCCGCTTTCCCCCAGCTTTGGTCTTCTGCCTCCTCCTTTAGCCTGGCCTGGGAGCGGGCAGCTCCCCCTGACCCTGCAGGACCCCCTGACCCTGCACTCTCTTTTGTGGAAGGGGTTCCTCACAGGACATGTTTTTTTTTGGCGGGGGGAGGGTAAAGGACTTCACAGTGTGACCTTGGAGAAACCTCTTGGGACCCCCCACCGTCATTGATGGAAGGGGTGATTCTGCCAGAGTGCACCCCAGCCCAGCCCTTCCCAGTCCTGAGCCCCAGTCCCCACTCCAGCCCATGTGAAATGAAGGGTGTGGGTGGAATCATTCCTGGGGCCTGTCTGGTGACCTGGCTCCTGTGGCCGACTGTGGACAGAACCTGAGCAGCTCTGAAAGGATGGTTTGGTTTGATCACCAAAGAGGAGAATCAGTATGCATGATTGATCTTGTGATTGCTAGGAAGCTTCTCACCCAGGGCTCAGCCTTCATCAGCTCGGGCCTTACTAGGAGGAAAGAGGTGCTCGAACTCCTCCCTCTTCCCTGAAGCAGCTTCTGTCCCTTCTATTGAGGGGAATGGGTAGGAGGAAGTGTTTCCTCTTTCACCTTCCCTCTACGTTTCCAGTCCTAGGAGGCAGAGGAGCAAGTGGGGTGGGACCTGTTTTGGTCTCATTAATAAAGGCAGCATATGGAGAGCAGGGGAGGTGAGTGATGCTCTTTTCCTGGCCGTCTTTGTCTGTCTGGTGTCTAAGCTTGACACTGCTGTATGAAAGGAAGGGCTTTCCTGTGGCCAGAGGAGAGGGAGAGGATGGTGCAGTCCTCACACCGGCCTAGGGGCATCTGTAGGGCAGAAGACCCAGTGCTGCTTAGGGCTGGCTGCAAGGAGACCTGGAGACATCGGAGCTTCCCTCTGAGGTCCTGACCAGCTGCTAGAGAGGGACAAGAGATGCTGGCCAGGAGCCTGGCCCGCGGCTGGGGTGCTGCAGAAGGGCTCCCGCTGGATCTGGTGCAGCGAGGGGGCGGCTGGAGGGTCTCTGAATCTCCTCCCGCTCAGATGTGGAGAGCAGCGCCCCGTGAGTCACCGCCTGCTCCTGTGCTGACTGATGACGTGTCTTCCGTGTGCTGGGCCACCGCTGCCCGAGCCGCGACTCATAGGAGGACACGGAGGCTGCTGCTGCTGCCAGTTCCAGGCTTTGTCACTGGGTTTAGGGGGCTGGAGGAGGTCAGGCTAACCCCAATTAAAGGGGGGATGGTGTGCCACTGGGTCCCCTCAAACTCCTCTTGGCTCACTTATCTATTACGCATCCCATTCCTGCTAGGCCAACCTCCAGGGTACCACGCTGTGTGACCTTGGGAAGTGTCTCCCCTTCTCTGACCTCAGTTTCTCCAGCTGGACCATGGGGAGGTGGCCTTTCAGGTCTGCTTCAGGCCTGAGATGCGTGTCGATCACTGACTCTTCCTAAGGAGGGAAACAGATAGAGATGGGTGGGCAGGGGGTCACAGAGGGCCTGATCAGCCCTGAGGGTCAGGGTCACCCTGGGGCACCCAAAGGCTCTGAGCTGTCTTCCTTTGCCAGAGGCAGAGCAGCAGAAGCCCAGGATGCACAGACTTGGGAGCCAGACTGCTTGGGCTCACTTCCCTGGTCCGCCATGAATATGCAGTGTGACCTTGGGGGAGTCGCTTAGTCTCCCTTGGTCGCCTCCTCTATAGAATGAGGAGGGTGCTAGGAACTACTTAAGAGGCTTCAGGAGGTTGGAGGAGTTATTGCACATTTATTACTTGGAAGACAGCCTGGCACAGACTGAGTGTTTGATAGATATTAGCCATTGGCCAATAACGGTTGGTTTAGAAGGCTGTTGGGGGTGGAGAGCCGCCAGGGTGCGCAAAGCCTGCCCAGGAAGCCATGAGTCAACAGTACTGAAAACACAGAGAGCCCCCACTGGGGGCCAGAACCCTCTGCAGTTTTTGTAAATCGTTGAGGCCTTGAAGTAATACCCAGGAGACAGGCACTACGGTTACTCCCATTTTACAGAGGTTACAATGGAGGCACAGAAGGCTCAAGCCACTTGCCTAAGATCCTGAGGCTAAAAACTCTAGCAAAAAGGATTCCTTTGTCTGCCATGTTAAATGTCCTGAGGCAGAGTTTGTCCTCAAAGCCCACTGCCCTGCAGAGCCTAGACCCAAGAGCAATGTCATGGGACATGGATAAACAAATCATCCTGAGACATTTTAAGTGGTTGGGTCCAGGAACCTGATGACCGTCCTCAGAGCTGTGGTGGCTTGGCCCTTATGGAGTGGGTCACCTGAGGAAGAGGCAGTGGAGATGGGGTGGAGGAGGAGCAGCTGATAGGGTGGCGGACTGGGGTCCTCAGAAGACTGTCCTTGGGCAGCGGAGCCACACAAGTGCCTGGAAGAACACTGGTTTGGGGACAGGACAGGTGACCTAAGTTTGCAAATTCTGGGCTCTGCCCATCAGGTCCAGTGCAGGGTGTGGGCAGGGACAGAAGCACCTGGAGGGACTGAGGGTATTAGCACCCTGGGGAGGCTATAGAAAGTGATCTGAGGTCCCCAGAGGTGTGTGATTGGGAAATCAAGGCCCTGGAGCCCCAAGTCCTCCCTCCCTGTCTTTGCTGGGGAGTGCCTGCCCAGTTGCACAGGGAATGGGCTGTGGCAGGGATGCAGGAGAGTGCAGCATTGGCGTCAAGAACTCTGGGTCTGGTTCCAGAGGAGGTGCTGTGTGGAGAGCCCCCAGCTCCCTTACCCCATGCTACTGGACTGGGACATCTCTCTGCTGGCTCCTGTGGTAGCTTGAGCAGCCTGGTGGTGATGCAGATTGCCAGGAAGGGAAGGGCTGGGCTCGGCCCTCTTCTCAGTCCACTGAAGCGGTGGTGGAGGAGCTGCCTGCAGAGCAGGGCGCGCACCCTGCCAGCCCAGGCCTTCCCACACTTGTGTGCACGTGCTCATGTGTGCCTGCACTGCCCGTGCCTGCACCCAGGTCTGCATTCATGAGTATCTCGATGCCTTGATGTGTCTGGATGACTACAGACAGAGCATGTGCACCAACATACATGTCCTGTTTGATAGATGTGTCTGAATGTCCCAGTCTCGGCTGCTTGCTTCTGCACGTGACTTGGTTCTAAGAGTGTGTGTCTGTCACCATGAAGGAGTGTGTGTGTGTGTGGCGTTGTCTGCTTGGTCCTCAGGGGGTCCCTGAGGACCAGGAGCTCTGTTTCCCTGTTTTTGACCTGTTCCGCAGTGTGTATCCCATCTTGGGAGTTTGTACTGAGACTCTCAAGTGGGAGCCCTGGGGATCCGTGTCTCTTTTGTCTCTGTGAGGTTGACATGTCTTTATTGTCATCTCCGTGGACCTGTTTCTGTGTATTTGTGCGTGTGCGCACAGCGTGTGGATCAGAAAGAGAATTTGAAGATCAACCAGCCCTCACCTGCCCCTGCTGCCGTACGCCTCCTGCTGGAACCCTTCAAGCCACAGCTCTGTGTGCACACTTCCTGGCCTCTACTAAAGGTTAAGACAAACCCTTATAGTTCTAATTCTGCACGATGCCACCTGGGAACACAGAACAGGACTGAACCCGGAGAGGCTCTGATTTCTCTCACGGAGGTGTCCTTTGAAGCTCTGCAGGTGACTCCAGTGGGCAGCCCAGGTTGCACACGGCCTGGGCTGAGCAGTCATGACTTGGGGAGGAGGCATGGGCCACCATGTGGGGGCAGCCCTGTCCTATAGTGGGCCGTGCTAGTGCCGGCTCAGGCGGTCCCTGAGGACAAGGAGCTCTGTTTTTCTGTTTTGACCTGAGGTTGTCCAAGGTCCAGGGCAGTCACCCCCTGATCTCAGAGGCTTCTGCCTTGCAGTATCTTCTCTCCCAGCTCTGCTGTCCTGGAGAGATGGCCTCCAGTCCCTGCTGAGGATCACTGGGACCAGGCACTGCTCTATCCCAGCAGGAAGGACAGGAGGCCATCTCTCTTTAAGCAGAATCTTGTACTTCCCAGGGCAGATGGAGGTGACTGAGTCCTTTGGGAACCCCCCCCCAGGGCCATGTCAGAGGCAGCCTGTAGCCACCAGGGGTGTGTAGGAAGCTGGGAGAGGGTATAGGCCGTGGAAGCCTGGGTGTCTGGTGTAGCCTGTCCTTGGTGTCTGCAAGTGCTGGGGCCAGTGCTTTCCATCCTCCCTGACTCCCTCCACAGTCAGCACTGGACTTCTCAGAGTGTCTCTTGGGGTATCCAAGGTCTGTCTCAGCATCTCTGAGTGAGCCCTGGGCTGGGGATGACATGGGGGCCCCTTTTGTTGAGCCTTCCTGCAGCAGCTTCTATTTCTCCTTTGGGTGCTTGCTCATCACCAGCTTGAGCTTGGAGAGGCTGTAGGGGAGGCCAGAAGAGATGGATGGAGACATGGTTAGGTCAAGAGCCGGGCACAGGGGACCAGGGGTCACAGCAGCTGTGCACACTGGGCATGCACTTGCAAGTCCTAGTGGTTGTGATGCAGGGGCAGCGCTTGCTCCAGCCCCTTTTGTCCCAAACCAGACACGTGCCAGGTAGCGGTGCCCCTAATTTGAGCCTACTCAACCTTTTCTATAGCAATTTAATAATAACAGTAATGACGATTTTAAGCTGAGTGTGTGGCATTCCATTGTGTGGCCCTGCAGAGCCTGTTTAGCAGTGAGTGCTGGGTGGCTGCTGCTCTGTCCCCCTTTTTTTTCTTTGTCGCAGATGCTATTTTAAATGATGCCGTAGTAAATAGCCTTGCATATCCTTCTTTTGATTCAACTGCAAAAATTTCCCAGATGTGGAGTTGCTGGGTTGCAGGGTATATGTATTCGTCATCAGTTTCAGAAGCAGAATGTCCTCTGCTGGGAGTGAGCTGGGTCCCTGCAGCTCCTCAGTTGACTCCCTGTAACCTCTCTGGTCCCTGCCAGGGTCCCAGTCTTTGCATGTTTGTCTTCTTGGGGGGGGTCCGGGTAGCTCTGAGGCTTGAGCACACCCTTTAGTAGTCACTGTGCTTTCTGTGTCACTTGTTTCTTGAGGACAAAGTGGGGTGAGGCAGGGCAAAAGGAAGGTATATTCTATAAGGTGCCAGCCTAAGTGGCTGGAACAAATGGGTCCTTAAGAGAGAGTAAGTTAGGTAGAAGTTTATTTCCCTTGCAGCGCAGTCTGGGGCGAGGTAGGCCATCCAGGCTGCTTAGCTGCACTCAGTGGTTTTGGCTCCTCTCAGAGCATTGCACTCCCCACCCACAGCTGGCATCCTTGTCCACACTCGGGAAGGGCAAGAAAATAGGAGAGGAGAGCATGCCAAGCCCTTGTGTACGGGATGCTGCCCACGAGGCTCTCCTGCTGCCAGTCGCATTCCTTAGATGCCAGCTTGATCACATGCTCAGGGAGACAGGGAAGTGTCACCTTTGGGTGGGCAAGGCGGTGCTAGGCAAAGCTGTCCATTTGTTGTGGAGGAAGGGGAGCATGCCAAGGTCGGGGAGACAACTGGTCTACGGCAGATGAGAAAGCCATTCCAGACCGACCGTTCCAGTAGACTGTCGGGGCTGAGCCAGCCTGCACCCCACTCTATCCTCCGTATCTAGAGGATGTAGACCCTGGGCCTCACCTGTTTGTAGGAGTCGAAAGAATAGGATGGACGGCTGCAGGCCTGGAGGGAGTTTGCATTGGAGGCTGGGGACCATGTTGCAGGAGGGTGGGGGAACAACCCAGGACTCACGCCTTTCCTTCCTCCCTAGCCTGTGGACCTCTGGGGGCTGAGCAGCGGCTGCTGGCGTGGGAGGCCAGCAGTGCCGACTGAGGAGCACCATGGCCAGTATCCTGCAGGTCCCCCTGGCTGCACTCCTCCTGCTGCCTGTGGTAAGGCCCGGAACCCTCCCCTCCATGAATCTGCAGCTCAGGCTCACCTGAGGCTTTCCCCAGAGAACCTGCGACTTTTCTGTGTCCTCACTCAAGCTGAGATACCTGACTGGTATCTCTGCCAACACCCCACTGGACCATCTAGCACCTTTGTGTGAATCAGAAGAATGCCCTTCCTTAGGATGCTGGACTGATTAGAGCAAATAAATTTGAAATTTCAAGTTTATTACGATAGTAGCATGCGTGGCCACCTTTGGAGTTGTGCAGTACACAGCCTGCTCAGCCATATGCAGGCATCCTGGTTAGGGCTGCAGAAGGGTCTTTTGATCTTCTCGTCTCCAGCTTAGGAGGCCTGGCCAGATTTGAATCCAGGAGGCTGCTCTCTGCTCATGTCTTTTCTGAGCAAGGATGAGGACAGAGAGTGGGAAGAGGAGGCTTCCCAAGTACTGGCCCCACTGCTCGACCTGGACCAGCAGAGGTCCAGGTCTTTGTTCTGCTTCCCTGTGTGACTACAGACAAGTGCATCCCTCTCTGGGGGAGCTGCCTGCATATCTGTGAGCATTTGGGATTGGAAGTGTCCCTGAACATGGCCCTTGGAAGCTCCGATGTCTGGTGACTGCTTCTCCACGCATTGACAGTCCCCTGGGAAACCATCCTGCCTGGGGGTTGAGTTAAAGTGACAGCGTGCAGATGCAGTTGTCATGATAGCATGCATGGCTGTGAAGTTACTTGATCCCAAGCTAGAATCCAAAACTGCCAGCAACCACTGCCTGACCTTGGTCTGCACTTCCTTAACTCCTCTGAGCCTCACTTTTCCCTCTCAGTCCAGGAAGAGTGGTGAGCGGGCCTCTTGGCCTGCAGCCGCTGCTCCTCCACCTGCAGCAGCTAGAGGGCGCCACTTCCTCACGAGCCCCCCGGGGGAAAGAGACCCTGAGCCCGCCCCCACCCCTTGCTTCCCCCTAAGTAGTTAGATCCTTGTGGTCTCTGGAGCCAGAACATCTGGGTTCAGATCCCGACTCTACGGTCTACTAAGCCATGTGACACTGAGCAAGTAACTTTATATCTCTTTACTTGTTTTCACATATGGAAAATGATAAAAAATAATACCTACTTCCTAATACTTCTAAGATATATGCATACATATATGTGTGTCTGTGTGCGTGTGTGTGTGCACACACACACAACGCTCAGAATAAAGCATGTACTTAGTAAAGTGCTACATATGGGATTGCTAAAATTATTATAAGATGTGGAAACCGAGACCCAGGAGGGGAGTGGGATCTGTCCAAGGCCAGGCATTAAGTTGGTGACTGAGAAGAGCCCTCGTGGCCCTCATGACTAAGAGGATGTCCCCCTGCTGGCCCTGAGGTCTTTCTGCCACTCTCCTCTTCCTGGTTCTGCGCCCTTCCACACACACACCATGTTCTCTAGGACATGCCCCTGGGATTAGGTGGGAAGTCTCATGGGTGGGCCTCCCACCACCCATACCATGTGTCCCCTGCAGGCCACCGCCATGCACTCCGACTGCATCTTCAAGAAGGAGCAGGCCCTGTGCCTGGAGAAGATCCAGAGGGCCAATGACCTGCTGGGCTTCAACGATTCCTCCCCAGGTGAGCCGGGTGGCTGGGAGGGCACGGTGTCCCCAGAACATGCAGGCTGGCCTTTAGCACCAGTTTCCTGGCCCCAGGTCCACCTTGGACGGGGTGGCAGAGGGTGCAGGTCTCTGGGAGATGGTGTCCTTCATTTGCTCTGAGCAGTGAGGCAGGGGTTGCCCTGCTTGGAGCTAGTCTGTCCTGGGTGGCTCAGGGCTGTCCTGGGTGGCTGGATGTGACCACCTTCTCTCACCTAGAGGCTATGATAGAGCTGGTGCTGGGCCGGGCAGTGGCTGTCAGAAAGCTTATTAGCAGGCCACAGGGGCCTGGTGGCAGCAGGGACGCAGCTGTTGCTGGCAGCTGGGCTCTGGAGCACCTGGTCAGCTTAGGGCAGAGCATAGGGTCATTTCCTGTCTTCTCTGCTCATTCCATCAGAAGCCAGGGGGAAAAGCAGCAAGCTCCCAGTCTCAGAAACTGTCTGGTGCAGGGCTGGCCACATCTGTGGTGGGGGTACCATGCCCTGTGCTGGATGGAGCTACATACTGCAGGACATTTAGCATCCTTAGCTTGTCCTCTTAAATGTCCATAACACCCCTGATCCCAAGGATAAACAAAAAGTGCCTCCCAACATTTCACATGTCCCCAGGGACTGATGCAGCCCTGATGAGCCCCAGTGGTCCCATGTCACCCTCCCCTCCCAACTCCCCTGCTTTGCAGATGGGATCCCAGGCCCAAAGAGGTGAAGACCCCCTCTGCCTTCTGTCTGAGGGCCTTTCAGGGGCTGGCTGGGGCATCCCAGCGGCCCTTCCAGCCTCGCTCCTGCCTCGGTTGCTGGAGGGCTGGCTGCGGGTCTACCCAAGGGTGAGGCTCTCTGCTCAGACCGGAAGGATGCGCTTTTCCCTCCAGATCCGCCCAGCTCTTCTGAGCACCATCTGTTTGAAGACTTTATTAATCTCTAGCCCAGTTAAATGTAGTGGTCCCACTGGGCCCAACTCCACAGCCAGCTGCTTCTCCGTGCAGACTGGCTGGGAAGGCACTGCTCCCGGCTGGGCCTGCCTGCCCCACCGGCCAGTGGACACTGCTTAGCCCTGACTGACGGCAAAAGTGAATGCTGGGCCCCACCAACTAGGGACACTCAGGAAGGGAGCCCAGATGTGACCCTCTTCCAGATGGGTATAGATGGAGGAAACTCAAAGAAATGAGACTTTTCCCGTCCCAGGCTTTCATGGAGAAGTGGGCTGCTGAGGGCAGGCCATGTTCAGAGCACATCTGTGGGTCTGGATTGCAGGTGTCCTGCCTCCCAGCCCAGAGCCATTGTTCCTGCATCCATGTCTCAGGGTGGAGCAGCACAGGAGTCCAGGAGGCAAGGGTAGAGGTTGGGGGTGGGGCCGGGGCAGGGACTGCAGGGAGAGCTGGATGCCATTAATTACACCCATCTATCAAGCCCTGGGCTGAGAGAGGACAAGACAGGCTTGCCCATAGTGGTGACCTGGCTGAAGCAAGAGAGAGACAGATGTGGGGACAGTCACCACTCTGGGACGGGCTGACTAGTGCTGGGGAGTGTGCTCAGGATGGGAAAGAGGTGAGTCCTCCGTGATGAGATGGGGAGGGGCTGCTGGGGAAGGTGGCATTGAACCAAGATCCTTGGCTTCCAAACCTGGCTGCACGTCAGGATTGCCAGGAGAGCTGTTAGAAGAAGGTGCTCAAACCACGATCCTGCAGCTTCAGTCAGAACCTCACGCAGTTTCTGTCAGGTTCAGAAGCTCCCAGCAAGTTCAAGTGAGAAGCTAAAGCTGAGAACCCCTGAGCTGGGCCCCCGGGATGGGTGGCCATTTGACCGCAGCTGAGAACCGAGAGTGGGTGAATCAGGCTAAGGGAGTCATAGGAACAAGAGGCCAGGGAGCAGGTGCCTGACCTCTGGGGGGACGGAGTGCCCCTGTTTGTAGCCCCGTCTGGGGATGAGCCATCCTGGGGGCTGGCTGTCCCAGGGAGTGAGTGTCTGCACATTTTAAGTCCATTTCCACAGGAGGTGGAGGTAGGGGAACAGCTGTGGCCAGTCTCCACTGGGCTAGAATCCTTGCAACTTCCCCAGGACCCCATCGGGCCCTCCTCAGGGACCCTGTGGAGCAACAGTGACACAGGTCACTCCCAGACCTGAACTTGGGTGGGGGACCTGAAGCCCGTGGAGGACACTCACTCGCCCCCCAGCTCCCTGGTTCATCCACTCCCTGGCGCCGCTCTGCTCTCTCACCTTCCCTGCACTCTTGGACTCACAGGAGAAGCTGAAATCTTAGGTATCTGGCCTGGGTGGAGTGAGGGCAAGGCCAGGGTCAGGGAATGCAGGCAGACATGAGAGCCCTGAAGTCAAGTTCAGAGAGGTCAGAGTCAGTGGGGAGAGCTGGAGCCCGTGTACTGGGGATTCAGGGGAGGAGAAGGCGCCTCTCACTGGGCAGGTGAAGGTAGGGATGGGCAGGCTAGGCCTAGAGGGGGCAGGGTATGAAGGGTTCTTCAAGAGTGAGGGCACAGGTCTCTTCTGAGGGAGGGAAGGAGGGATGGAGAAAGGGAGAGAGACAGAGAGAGAGAGAGAGAGAGAGGAATGAAGACTTTCCCCTCTCATGGCCTGTTAGAAGAGGGAAGAGGATCTCACATTTCTATCTTTGCCCTCCCTGAGTCAAGGGGTAGAGCTTTACTGGATAGGGCTGACATTAAATTAAGCAGAAGGAAAGAAGAGCTATCAGGAAAGAGGAGGACACTGAGGGCCCAGCTAGACCACTGACTCTGTGGCTGTGGACCTTAAGATCTCCTTTTATAAAATGAGGATGGTGGAATGGGTCATGTTAATGGCCACATACTTTATATAGACTTCCTTTATTCCAGTCATTGTGTGTGTGTGTGTTTTATTCAATCACCAAAGCAACCTAGCAGGCTGGTCTATTACTGCTCCTATTTTATACATAAGGAAGCTGAAGCATAAGGAGGTTATGCAACTTGCTTAAGGTTGCAGTCCATTAAGAGGCAGAGGTGGACCTTGAACCCAGACAGCCACTGGGACACATAGCCTCAGAACCACATGCTTGGAACCTAGCACCGGTTCCCAGATCACCAACTGTGGGACCTTAGGAAAGTGCATAACACCTTGATTTTCTTGTCTGCAAAATGGAGGAAAAAATAATGCCTACCACATAGGAATATTGTGTTAAATGACAAAATCGGTGGGAAGGGCAGGGGATGGTGATGGGCTTTACCGAGCTCTCAGCAGAGACAATGGTTATTACGAGTAGTCATGTCACAACATGGGGGCCTCGAGGGTGACCCATCTTCCTCTAGGCCTGAGTTCTGGGGAGCGTAGAGACTCCTCTAGGCATGCCATTTGGAATAATCCACAAAGGCTTTCTGGAAGAGCAGGGAGGGGCTGGGGGACCAGCTTGGGCCTTGGAGGGAAGGAGGGAAGAAGGTAGGAATGTGAGCCAGGTGGGGATGGCCTGGGTGAAGGTGGGAAGGGAAAGAGGTGGGTGGCAGGTGGCAGGGAGCGTCACAGCCAGCACTTAGAAGCCAGTCCTTGGGTTCTCCATGTACACCGCCCCACGTCTGGGCAGTTTCTACCCCCTGCTTGCAGATGAGGCTGTTCCCAAGAGCCTTCATTTCTTTGCCTGCTCACATCTAAGCCCACACAGAGAGGGTGGAGCTGCGGTGTGCATTCAGATGGTTCCAGAGCCACCTTTTCCACCACTGCGCTGCACTGCAGCTCAGGAGTGAGGAGACACCCGCCCTTCTCTCCTTGTTGGAGGGAAAGGTCAGACAGCTGTGGAGGAAGTTGGAGCTGGAGAGTGGAGCTGGGAGAGGAGGGCCCTGGGTGTGTGCCCCAGGCCTGCCCTTTTCTTAGCTAGTGAAGGCTGGAGGGCGTTTGTTTTTGTAAGAGCCAGGTTCTCAGCCTCCAGTGACCTGCTTGGGAAGGAGAGGGGCAGCGGGCAGGACGAGGGGAGGCCCACTGCGGAAGGCTGACCTCCAAGGAGCTTGCATCCGGCCTGTGGTCTGAAAAGCTTGTTTCCGCAGACTGAGGTTGGAGGACCCTCCTCAAGGGGCTTTAGAACAGGCAGCCTCTGGGTTCCTTTCCAGGGCTTAAGTTCAAGGACAGTGTTATCCCACTGTCAGCTGCCAAACAAGGGCCTTAATTTCCCCTGGGTCCCCATGGGAGCCTCAGGCCTGCTCCTAGGAGTGCCTTTGGCTGGAGCTGGACTTCTTCGTGGCTCCAAATTAAACACACTTGAGGAATATGAACTGCAACCCCTGTTCGTGGTTCAGCCCATTAAAGCTCCCTGGGAGATTGCAAGATGCGGATGTCCGGAACTACCCAGGCCCAGCCTCATCAGCATTTGTACGGGCTACTCCACATTGGTATGTGTTAAGATCCTCTAAGTTAATTCTGAAGAGTACCCAGGTTGAGAACCACTGGTTTTATTTGAGAACAGCACCCTCCAGGGTGTGCTATAATGTGAAGCCGGAGAGCAGCTCCCATGGCACAGGCTGGGCAGGGAGCCCATTCCCCGCAGAGACCAAACCCGAGAGTAACCATGATTGACAGCTGTGCACCAGGCTATTAACCTGGGCTGGGGATGAATTGAGAGAGGCCAGCCCTCCTGCTGCTGCACTGTCCCTGAGCAAGCACACCTGCAGAGAGGCTGGCCCAAGGGCAGCCGATGCCCTTGAAACACAACTGAACATGGAAAAACAAAGCCTGATGGCTTGTTCTGGTGTCTACGAGTGTGAACTCAGGGCAGTGCTTTTACACATGTGAGCACACACACATCTACCGGCATTGCTCGCTTGGTGGCAGTGAGACCCTCTGAGATATGCCTTGTCTGTGATTTGGTGGTGGTGTGATGTGGGTGCCATAGGGCAATCACTCCACTTGGCCCCTTGGCTCCACCAGGAGATGCTGTGACTACAGGATGTATGAGGCTGCAGAGCGGGGCATACAGTTTTGCAGTAAACTTTGAGAAGTAGAAGAATAGTCTATAATGGTGACACCGATTATAGTATAACAAATACGAAAAGGAGTAGCACAGCTGTCTATCATCAGGTACTGTGTACTGTATATCATTGCCTGTGCTATGCCTTTAAATGACTGGCAGTGCAGGTTTGTTCCCACCACAAATGCAGGAGTCGTGCACTGTGTTACAGTGCAGCAGTACAGTGACTGTGATATTACTGAGCTTTGGGAGTTTTCAGCTCTGTTGTAATCTTATGGAACCACCGTGGTGTGTGTGTGTAGCCCATCACTGACTTAAAAGTCATTATGGCATGTGACTGTACATGACCTTTATATGCTTATCTACATTGAGTTTCTCCCTATAATCCTTTAGATCTAGTAAAGTGGGTCAGTTGGTCCTGGTGTGGTAGAGGTGAGGGGCAGGCATGTGGCACTGTGTGTGTGGTGGGGGCTGAGGGGCTCCCAGGAAGCCACCTGCATTCCCTCAAGCTCTGGTTGTTCACTCGTTCTGGAACCACTGTCCCAGAGAGAACATGGGATGGTCATGCCGATGGTGGTCTTCAGAGTGGAGGCAGCTGGGAGAGGCTGAAGGTACCCGCGGGGAGGTGGCCACGGACAGTAGCAGCAACTTGCTTTCTGGCTGGTTTTTTGAACACCCTCTACGTGTCTTAAAGGAGTTTCTGGAGAAGAAGAGGAAGAGGTCTGGAGATGCGTTTAGCGGTTTTCATCTCACTCCAAACCCCTAAATGCTGAATGAGTCTGGAACCAGCCCCAGTCCAGCTCTCACGTGACACAGAGCCGCTGAGGTCAGAGTTGGTGGTCACTGGTGAGTCTCACCCAGGGTGAGAGCCAGCTCTGGGCCAGTGCCCAGGTCTGCCATCCCAGCCAGGGGCTGCCATTCTGCTGCAGGACTCTTGTGGCCAGAAGAGGTGGAGAAAGGACGGCTCTGCGTGGGAACTGCTGCTCCACCACACAGTGCCCGGTGCCCCTGCGGCCCTCAGGGAGCACCTGCTGGGAGACGCTTTGTTCCCTCTGCTGTCCTGGGGCAGCCTGCCAGCCCAGGGCCAGCCAGCACCTCCTCTTCCCAGGGCTGCTGACTCCCCTCAGCCTGGAAGCCATGCCCGCCTCCTGGCAGGGTTGTTCAGGTGTGGTTCTCCATGGGGTCCCACGTGCTGGGGGACAAGGAAGAGGGAGGTCTTCTGAATCCTGTCCAGATGGCCAGGTACCTCAGCTTCTCCACCCTCCTCCGAAGGGGAGAGGCCCCCAGGAAGGAACCACTTCGGGGCCAGGCTGGGGCTCCCCAACCTTTGAAGCAGGATGAGCTTGTTGTCTGGTCCCCTCGGCTGCTCAAGGGTGAGCAGGCCCTAGGTGTGGGGAAACAGGTGTCTGCAGGGCCTCTCGCTCTGCTCAGAGGAAAGTATTCCCTGTAGGCCTGGATGCCAAATCTGACAAAGGGCTCCATTTCTGTGTCTTCCTAGCTGGGTCATTCTGGAACTGAAGCATATAACAGACTCTCCTGGAGGCTTGTCAAATGCAGGTCACTGACGCCCATCCCCAGGGTTTCTGATTCCCAGACCTGGTTCTCAAGTGGTGTTGCTGGCCTGGGGCCCACACTTTGGGGACCCCTGGCTTCGAAGGAGGAGGGCTGTGTCTCTGGTTCTTCCTCTCCCCTCCAGCACTCACCTCGGGTTGAGGTGGGAGTCCTCACTGTTTGAACAGAAGCCTTGGCTGTTAAGTGAATTTCAGTAAATTGAATCATTTTTTAATATTTGAATTATATGCTCAGATAGGGGGCCTTGTTCTCACAATACCTGAAACTCTGGGGTGGCTTTTGGAGGGAACGACCACCGCTTTGTCTGTCGCTCTGGTGTCCCTGGTCTAGGGGTTCTGAACACTGTGTGGAACTGGACAAAATCATCACCATGATGACCTAAGATTAGCTCTGTATTTTGTTCCAGCCGAAGGCTAATAGCTCTTGTACTCTCCCTCATTCTGACCTGCCTAAGTGGTCTCTATCTTTCCTGTTGTCACAACTCGCTACCGTCCCTTGGCTACTAGGTGGGAATAGTCCAGAGAGTGTGCAAAGTATCCCCAGCTGCCCACTGCCCAGATTCCTCTGACCAAGTTCCACAGCGGGGTCTGTGCAGACCAGCCCAGGAGGCGTGGGGCAGGGGTGGCACAGAGTTGAGGGATGATAGGAGGTGGAAAGGGACTCTGGGGCGGTGGGGCTGCCGAGAGCTGAGCGTGCTCTTGAGGGATGGAGACCTGTTCTGATGTTTGGCCTCTTTGGAGGAGGAAACGGTGGGGTGCTTGATGCTGGCTGCACTTGACTGTCTGTCTCCTCCCTGAGACATGCTTTCCTGGCTGGCGTGCTGCTTTCCTGTCCTGGTGTCCCTCCTCCGTCTTCCCTGCCAGCTCCTCTTCTGAACGTTGGCACCCTCTCTTCTGTCAGCACCAGGCTATTCTTCTTTCTGCTCTCTCTGAGCTCTGCTCTCTTGCTGGACCATCCAGTCCATGGCCCAAATAGCATCCCTGCTGACCCCACCCACTCCAGTTCTGACTTCTGTGGATCCCAGACATTTATTTTTTCTTTGTACCAGGGATTGAACCTAGGGGCTCTTTTAAGCACTGAGCCACATCCCCGGCCTTTTAAAATATTTTATTTAGAGATAGGGTCTTGTTAAATTGCTTAGGGCTTTGCTAAGTTGCTGAGGCTGGCTTTGAACTTGGGATCCTCCTTCCTCAGCCTCCTGAGCTACTGAGATTCCAGGCACGAGACACCACAACCACACCACACCCCAGACTTTTTAGCTGCCTGTTTGATACCTGTCTCCACTCTGTTCTTAGCGCCTCTCAAACTAAACGTGTACCAGACCAAAGTCTTGATTTCCAACTTGCCGAATTCCTTCTCCAGCCAGGCATGGTGGTGTAGGCCTGTAATTGCAGCTACTTGGAAGGCTGAGGCAGGAGGATTGCAAGTTTGAGCAGCCTAAGCAATTCAGGAAGACCCTGTCTCAAAATTAAAAAAAGAAAAAAAATCCCCTCTATCTGCTGCTCACCTAGCCCTTCCTACTATAGTAAATAGCATAGTTCATTCATCTGTTCATCTGTCTGTCAGTCCATCCATTCATTCATTCATCCATCCATCCAGACGCCCAAGGCAGAAATCTGGGTGACATCATGGTACCTCTCTGCCCTTCCTTGTGTGACTCAAGATAGTCTAGACCACGCAGCAGTGACAAATCAACCGTATACTCTCAGAGATGTAGCACAGTGACATTTCTTGCTTGCCTATGTTACGGGCCAGTGTGGTCAGCAGAGGTGGAGGCAGAGTCCCACTTCACACAGTTTATTCAGGCACCTCCTAAACGGGAACGCTGCCACCCCCATGTGAACTCTGCATGTGACATGCAAGGGTCCTACAGAGAGGGAAGAGAGGTAAAGGCTCTGGAATCCTGTGAGGGGCGTTTTAGAGACTAGTCCATCATTTCTACCCTCTTGCTGTGGCTAAGAACTCGGGATGTGGTGATAAGTCACTTGAGATGGGTGAGCACTAACCACCTCTGGCACTCTGGCCAGCCATGTCCAGCTGGTCTGTCTCCAAGCCCTGTCATCCCTGTCTCCACACTGTCCTATACAGGACTCTTCTCCATCTCTGCGGCCATTGCTCCCTGTCAGACTCCTTCATCCCTCCCCAGGGTGTCAGCGGTGCCTTGACAAGCCTTTCATGTCTGCTTTCAGCTCTTGAAATATATTGTCTTCACCCACTACTGAATGAGATCAAAACCCCTTTGGTAGGCAGAAAAAGGACCCTTGCCACTGTCCAGAGATAGAAGATACATCCTATTCCCTGGAACGGTGTGGATGTGACCTTACATGGCAGAGGGATGCAGATTTGCATAGGCAGTTATGTTGAGGGTCTCGAGATGGGGAGATTCTCCCAGGTTGCTTGAGCAGACACAGTGTAAGCACGAAAGTCCTTATAAGTGAAAGAAGAGGGGAGAGTCAGAAAGAGAGAGTTGAGAAGGCTAAGCTTCTGACTTTGAAGACAGGGGAAGGGGACCATAGGCCAAGAAGAGTAGGTGGCCTCTAGAATCTGGAAAAGATAGGAGACAGGACTCTTTGGGGACCTCTAAAAGCACAGCCCTGCTAACACCTTGACTTCAGCACAGTGAGACCCATTTCAGACCTCTTACCCCGAGAACTAATAATTTGTGCCATTTGAAGACAGTAAGTTGCTTACAAACTTTTAGCAGTAACAGGAAACTAAGACACCACCATCTGGCAGCATCTGAGCATTTAGCATAACATCCAAAATCATTAGCATGATTGGGCAGACTGTAAGTTCTGTGAAGCAGAGACAGGGTCCTTTCTCTTCACTCCTGTACCATTCTGCAGGGTCTGACTCGTATTTCTTGAGTATGGATCATAAGGGGGAGGGGGAGGGGGAGGGGAACAAGACAGGGAGAAGAGAGAAAAAGAATAAAAAGAGGAGGGAGAGGAGAAAGGAGAAAAGGCATCCTTGAGCTTCCAATCTCGCCAAAACTAAGGTGTGTTGAGACTGGAATGTGAAATGAATGGGAATGTGGAAACAGGTCGCATTTTACCTGAGTGGCAGGAAGATATCTTGCTGTCCTTAGCTAGAGAAACCTAAGGCCCTCTCAAGAGCCCCCTCCTGCTCTCCTCGGCTCCAAGGCTGTGAGCTCCCCATGCTCAAGGATGTCCACTAAACCAGACACTGGGATTAGGACATGGGGTGACCAGGTCTCATTTTAGGTTTACAGTCTACTCCGATGCCACAGGAGCTGCCCTTAGGACTCTGGAAGGGACCCAGGATGGGGACAGAAGAAGGCACCAGGAGCACTTTGAGAGTTGTGCTAGAGGGTCCTTAGCCTTTCCAGGTCATGGGGTGGGGTTGGGTTGGGTGCCTTGTCCAGTGCTCCTTGGAGGGCAGCTCCTGCTTGTCCCAGCCTTCCCTGAGGCACCAGCAAGTCCCTGGGGCAATCTCTGTTCTAGATTTGAGCTCTGGTCACTCAGAGTTGGACATCCCAAGAGACACAAGGCCCTTGATGGGCACCTCGGGAACGTGAGCCATGGCAGAGGAGGCCAGAACACAAGTCTGGGGCTTCCAGTACAGATGCCGAGGAAAGACCCCACCCTCCCTGGCTCTGCCCTCCACTGTGAGCCTTGTAGCTTTGTCTGTTTCCTCCAGTCCTGTATCCTGGTGCCTAGAGGGTCCCTGGCACATGGCAGACACTCTATTGGTCACGAGGAGAATGCACTTCTTGCCTGCCACCACCCCTTTACCCACCATTCTGGGAGCCCCTGTCACCCCTCGTGCCACCTACTTGGCTCCTGCATCCCCTCTGCCTCTCAGCCCTCACATCTCTGCTTGCTATCTTGAAGTCGTGTCCCCCACCCTGCTGGCAGCAGCAGCTGGCTATGCCAGGGCCTAATGCTCCGCATAACAGGAACATCTGTTGGCTGGGGTCCCTGGAGTGTGGGCCAGACACGGTCACGCTCCATGGCTGCTTCACGGTCAACCCAAACTGTGGCGGCCAGAGATGTGCTGTTGGGTCTCTTTCAAGGACATAATGTCACAGCCAACCACATGCTGGCTAGATGTCTTGCTGTAGTGGATAGACAGGTATCCCTGACAGTGGCCTATTGCTGGGACCCATGGCTGGCACCCCTCATATGATCCTCAGTGTCCTTGACTTATTGGTGTGCTGACTCAGAGTATTGCAGAGTACTGCATTATTCCCAGCTCCCAAATTCTGACATTCCAAGAGCAGAATGCTATAGGTCAGGGTGTGGATTCTAAAATGGCAGGGTCTACATTCTGGGAGAAGAGGTCTTCTACATCCAGAAGCTATAGATATCTCCTGGTCCTAACAGCACCCAATAGTGTGGACCCTGACAGAGACCATGGCCTCATGAGGCCTGCCCCAAGCCCTCTCCCCTGCCTGGCACCTGACTAAAACAGTGAAATTGATGCTAATGACAACAGTGTCCAGGGACACCTGACTAAAACAGTGAAATTGATGCTAATGACAACAGTGCGTCTGCATAGAGGGAGCCTGGTGCTATTTGGAGAACTTTCCATGTAGGAACTCATTAGTGCTCCTAGCAGCCCTGTGAGGTGGAGTGCAGAGGTCACTTGCTTTCCTGCTGTGATGTGGGAGGCCCATGGTCTCTCTGCAGACCAGGCTCCTTTCCCGAAGCTACTCTGCAGTCTGACGTGCTGTGCTTTGGCCACCCCACTGCACCTCTGCACGCTGTCTAACTGCGTCTTTGTGTGTACTTCGTTGGCTTACCCCATAGATGCCAGTGAGGGTCCCCGGGCTTTGCTCCTCCATGATCTTCTCACTTGACATCCTTTTCTCATCATTTCCCTTATGCTGGAGTTAAGGATGGCAGGGGGACTGTGGGACTCTGTTGAAGAATTGGGATGCTAAGAGCACGGAAAGCTTTTAACTGCTCGTAGGGTGTGTGTGACCCAGTCGGATACTCATTTTGAAAAACAGTCATAGCTGTGTGGGGTTGATGGAGATTCAACAGGAGGCAGTAACGGTGGTCCCAGGGAAGGGTAAAGGATTCCACGATCATCTGGAGGGAAATCCAGCAGGATTCGACATGGAGCACAGAGGAGGAGAGAGAACAAGGTGGGGTGTGGCTTCCTATACTTCTGGGGCTGGGAGAGATGAGGGTTTAGTGGGTGATGCTGAGTAGAGGCAAGAACTGCTTCGTCTGCTTCTGATTGGTCTTGGGTCCCCCAAGGTGGGAATGTCCAACAAGGACTGGCCCTAGGGGAGTGGCTGGAAACAGAGGGCTGGGCATATCAAGTACCCGAGTGGGGGGAGCTCATTCCGGGTGCGTGGCAGGTGGCCCAGGGCAGGGCAGCTGGCAAAGGGCTGAAATCGTCCTTTGAATTCGGCAGCAAAGAGGTCAGCATTGACATTGGTGAGATCAGTTCAGTATAGAGGAGGGACAGAGGTGATAAACAGAAGACTGGCTGTGGCTGGAAGGATAGAGTTCAGCAGAGAGGGCAGGGGGCCTCTGAGCTCCCCAAATTCAAAAATCTGGCTCTTCTTCCTCACAACTCATGTCCAGGGAGTCGCCAGATCCTCAGGATTCCTAGGCACTTCTCAGTGCATCCTTGCCATCCTCTCCGTCAGCCTGACCCCGTGACACCAGGCTGGCCTCCCCCATGGTCCCTGCCTCCTTCATCTCATCCCACTCCAAGACTCCAAGTCCTTTCCCAGTTCCAGCCGTGGCACACACAGCCTCCTGCCTGGATGGCCTTCCCTTCTCATCTGATCAATCTGTGCTCCTCCTCCAAGGGCCAGCTGGGGGCCAACCGTGGGCTCCATCCAGGCCTGCCCTGCGAGGCAGGTGGGGGCCAGGCAGCAGCCTCAGACCAGCCACTTCCGGCCCCCAACCCTGGGGTGAGCGACCACTGACCACCACTGAGGAGGTAGAGCTGAGGCCAGACCACACCGAGCTGGCCCTGCAGAAGAGGCTGCTGCCGAGGCAGGAAGTCTGGAGCAGGTCGTGTGGGAGGGGCTGCTGGAGAGACCCAGCAGCCCCTTTCTGAAGGGCCCTGCCCTGGCCTGGTGCTTTTCTCTTCCCCACAACCCTACAGGACTCAGGGGCTGTGGGCCAGGTAACATCAGGTGAGGCCCCCTTTCTGCCTCAGGACCACCTGCAGAGAGGCTCATGCCTCACCCCCTCTTTGAGAGGCTTTTCAGGTGAAGGCCTGGCCTTCCCTCAGACAGGAAGTCCACTTTCCTCTTCAGCTGCTCCCACCTGCTCGGCATGAGCCTGGCTTGTGAGCGGTCCACCCTGCCTCTGTGTGGAGGGTGGTGGGAGAATACAGGTGTGAGCATCCAAGTGTGGCGTGTATGCTGTACGTGTGGGCATCCACAGTGTAGCGTGTGTTGTGGGATGTGTGCATGCACGTGTTTGTGACTGGTTCTGTGTGGTGTGGTGTGTGTGCACTAACGTGGTATTTGTGTGAGATTATGTGCGTGTGTGCATGTGTGTGTGCGTGCGTGTGTGTGTGTGTGTGTGTAGACCCATGCTCACCATGGCTCTCTTCCCCCAGGCTGCCCTGGCATGTGGGACAATATAACCTGCTGGAAGCCGGCCCATGTAGGGGAGATGGTCCTCGTTAGCTGCCCCGATGTCTTCCGGATCTTCAACCCGGACCAAGGTGGGTAGAGCCCAGTCTTTAGGCCACACTGATCTAACCTGATCCCTGGGCTCAGCCCAGGCTCCCAAAGATAAGCACTAGGGACTGGCTCCCTGTGAACAGATGGTCTTTGCTCCAGAGCACTTGTAGGGGTGCACAAGCCTTCCTTCAACATGGCACGCAGTCCTCAGTGCACACCTGGGTGTGCCCTGGTGTGGGGTTGATACCAGCTCTGTCTCTCACCCTCCTAAGGACCTTGAGCAAAGCAGTTCACTCCTCCCAGCTAAGGCCCTGGTCTGCCAGGTGAGAATGTGGCATGGTGGCTCCCTCATGGGGTGTCTCTGAGGATAAAGTGAGGATGATCATGCATGTGGGTCATCGTGTAGTGCAGGACTTGGCACATCTTGAATGTTCAGTGGTCAGTGGTAGCTGATGTTGTCATTGCTGTCACTCACGCAGCCACAGAGATCCTCAGAGGCCCAGAGGAATGCGTGGACAGGGAACCCAGCAGTTAGACACCCTCAGGCAGAGTGGGAGTGTGAAGGGTGCAGTTGGGCTCATGACGCTCACCCACATCCACACTCATGGACCACTTGATGTGGGCATGGTGCCCAGGCCTCACAGCAGGCAGGCAGGCAGGCATGTCTGCTAAGCAAAGCGTTTCCTTGGCCCTCACTGCCCTTAGGTAGCTATGAGGGCTCAGGAGAAGAGAAGCTGGGGGTCCTGGCCTCCAGGAGCTCCTGGATTGCCTAGGAGAGGACACTATCCACAGTGGAAACAGTGTAGTCTGTAACGTATGGACGCTGGTTCTGGGGTGAGTGTATGATGGCACCCTTCCTGCCAGGGAGCGTTGGCTGAGTGGGGGTCACAAGGACTCAATTTTGGGCATGTCTGAGTTCGAGATCTCTGGGGGCCATTGAAATTCTGTGGAGAGTTCTGGGGGCCCCAGATTGATTTAGGAGCCTGTGGGATAGACATGGTGGCTGAGCTCTGTGATGCAGGACACAAAGATATGGGGCGGGGGGGTGGGGCAAGACAAAGTCCAAATGGCTCCGGAGGCTAAGGCAGGAGGATCGCCAGTTCAAAGCCAGCTTCAGCAACTTAGCAAGGCTCTAAGCAACTTAGCTGGGGATGAAGCTCAGTAGTTGAGCGTTCAATCTCTGGTATCAGAAAAAAAATAAAAAAATATATATATATATATATATAAAGTAAACTCTAAATGGCTGCATCTCCACTGGGGGGTTCCTCTTCTGAGAGGTAAAAGGCAAATTCACTTTCAAAAAGGCAAATTCACTTTCAAACCTCACGTTCCAGCAATATCATAAAGCAAGGGATTTGCAGGAGGTGGCCGAGAGAGGTAGTGACATATGTTGGAGTCCCAGGTCCCATCTCTGGCTCCCATTCCAAGAAGGTGGAGCCTGTCTCCCACACTCCCCACCTTGTTTTGTCCACATCCCTCACACCTCCAGACCTCTGCCAGCCCAGAAGGAGGGTGGCAACTGAACTCCCCACCCCAAGGGCTTGGGGACTTTGAGTGAGTGACCCAGAACAGGCTAGAGAGTGAATTCTGGCTGAGGAGACTGGCAGGGAAGTGCTGGAGCGAGGAGCACAGTGAATGGAGGGCTGTGAGGCACAGTGACAGCCTGTGATTCAGCCCCGTTCCTCATTCATTCCTCTAGAAACCAACTTAGTCACTTCCCCCATGAATGTATGGCTCTCATTCAGTCATTTATTTAAAGTTTACTGAACATCTTCTCTGGGTCAGATTCCATGCCAAGAATGCTTCTTGCCACAAAAGGCAAAAAGAATCTGCAGTCGAGTGAGATTTCCTGGAGATGCACATCCCTCCAGCTTCCCTCCCTCAGCAGCAGGCGGGCGGTGAGGTGACACCCCATTCCTAATGGTTCATTAAGGCGGGGACTTCAGCACCTCTGTTCACAGGCTTGGTTGGTGGGCTTGCCTTTCCACTTAGACGTGTGGGTTGGATGTCTCCTTTGCTTTCTCAGCTCTCGGGAAACTCCAGGGGTAGTGCAGCCGTGCAGGACCTTGGAGATGTTGGAGGTGTGGGAGTTCCACCCTCTCTCCTCCTCCCAGATGCCTCTGTGCATTTCTGTTCTAGAGGTGGAGGTCGAAGGCTCTCATGCCTGATGGTGCCCAGCGTGTAGTCCTGCTTTCTGCGCCCCCTGCAGAACTCTCTCCGAAGTTTGGGGGTGGGGAGGAGGAAGTGGTCAGTGAGAGCAGACCCCCCACTGCACACCCCTGCTTACCTCTGCATTTTCTCTCTTTCTCTCTCTCTCTCTCTCTTTCTGTTGCAGTCTGGGAGACGGAAACCATCGGTAAGAGGAACCTTGGTGAGGACAGACCGCTGTCCATCTGTCCATCTCTGTATGTAGCAGGAGCCTAGCCTCAGGAGATCCCAGGCTCTGACTGCCGGGATCAGCATTTGGTTGGGTGGAATGGCAGGCTCTTCAGGGACCAGGTTCTTCTCTCCTTCTCCCCTCCCCACACCTCTGTTCAGCCACCCTGAAGGTGGGAGCAATGGAGGACACAGCCTTTGGCTTCCAGGCCATCATGAGCTTGTTTGGAAAGACAAGACTCACCAATGGAGGAGTCAGAAAGCAAGCCCATGTGTGTGCATAGGCATGTGCGCATGCACACGCAGGCCTGACCTGTGAGTGAGTCCGTACAGATGCTCACATCCCCAGTTGCTGAGAAGGTGGAATGTACGGGAAGCCAGAGAATAGAAGAGAGCTGATGATGCAGCATATGGGCAGAGCAGTGAGGTCATGGGAGGCTTTCTGGAGGAGGTGGCATGTCAGCTTGGAAACTGGATTTTTGAGAAATGGCGATGCAATGTGGGTCCATCGCTAGGCTAGCATGGGATTTGGGCATAGGAGAGCGTGGGAAGGGGAATAAAGAGTAAAGAGAGAAGGATAAAATTCTGGGGATGAAGTCTTTGAAGTTTTGGGTTCCCTTTGATGAAGAGTGGGTCTGGAGACCAAGATGAGCACCAAAGGAACCCCAAGTCCTAGACCCCTGTTGCTGTTCTTTGCTCTTTTCCATTCCTTCCCCTTCCTCTCTACTCGGCAGAAGGCCCTCCCGCCCTCCTGACAGTGCCTATTTCCTGTTTCCTGGGGGGTGGGGTGGGTGGTTGAGTCATGCATCATCCTTAGCATCCAAGAAATGCAACCCAAGGAGATGGGTGTCAGAAGGTGCTGTGAGTCAGAAGGGTGTGCAGCCACTGTGTGTGAGGCTGTCTGGCGACCCTGTCTCCAGGCCCTCCAGACCCAGGCACATCAGGGAAAGTAAGCAGTGGTAACGCGTCAAGTTGATAAACCAGGCATTTTGACACATGCCCACATCTGTGTTTTACAGGAGAGTTTGATTTTGCTGGCAGTAACTCCTTGGGTCTCTCAGGTAAGGGACAGGCTGGGACCCACCATGGACTGGCTGACCGGAGGGCGTCTGCTGACATGGGAGCTTTGAGAGCCCCATTGCAGGCTGAGCTCTGCCCTCTGTGGCTTTGAGATCTGAGACTGGTTGGTAACTTTCGAGGTACAGGTACAGCTTGTCTCCATGGCAAACGGCAGTTAGGTGCAAAGGCAGAACATAGTACCTACAATTTCATAGGAGCTGGAGATCTCTTGAAGCCCCTATGTGGATTCTAAGCAAAGAACCCCCGTTTTAGATGGTTCCTAATAGTTTTGAACTCCGATACATAGGCTAGAGGTTTTCAAACCAAATTTAAACTTGCACATCACAGTCCTCTCCTGGGCTTATTAAAACAGATTCAAGGGCTTCACCCTCAGAGTCTTCTGATTTCCTCGGCCTCGGCCTCAGGATGAACATGCGCATTGCTAGCCGGATGCCCAGGTCTTCTACGGTCTAATATGGGCAGACGCTCATTCAGGAACCTCTGCCCTAAAATTCCGGGCTTCTATGAAACTGCTGGGGCAAAGCAGCCTGGTGATGTGGGCGCAGTCGCTGCAGGATTCTGACAATCTGGAGAACGCTCTTCCGGAGATTTCTATCAGAACAATATTCAAGGAACAGTTCTGGAACAAAAAGGTTTATACTTTTCTGTGCCTACATTAGTCTATAAAAAGAAAAAGAAAAAAAGAAAGAAAAGAAAAGAGAGGAAATGGCTTTTCTCTCTAGGACAGTTTTATAAAAAAAAATTGTTTTTCAAAACAACTTCCCTTTCCTCTTCTCACCACCTTGAGAAGGGCAGAGTAGGGAGGAGATGAAGCCCTGATGGGGAGGGGCTTGGGCAAGGCGATGCCTCCCCTGGGACAGTCAGACTTTCTGAAGAAGTATTTAGAGGGACTTGGAAGGAGATTGCCAGAGATTGCCAGGGGCAGCCTGAGCAGATTTTCTGGAAGGAGGAGCAGCTTGGCACCACACTGTGGGATTGAAGTGAGCTCTTTGGCTTTGCCCCAGCCTGTCCACAGAACTCAGCACTGGAGAAATGATAGAGGTGACAGAGACCAGACTCTCCCTCCCCGCTGCTGGGCAGAACTCTCCTTCCCTGCAGGCCCATGTCTCCAAGTCCCAGAAAAGATGTTTCTGACTCTCCTAGGTGAAGAGAACTGGCCTTCTATATTCCAGCTCAACCAGCAAGGATGTGGGCTGGAAGAGAAGGAGTCTCTCCTCTTGGCCTCTGCATCCTGCCATGTGTCTCCCTGAACCACTGCCCACCCGCCTTGGCGGCCTGGGTCACAGAGGGGAAAATTCTATCCAGCAATATGTGCCCTGTGCCCCTTGTCACTGAGTCCTATGAGGGGAAGAACCATCCCCATGTGTCCTAAGAGGCCAGGTAACTCCCAAGAAGCCATTCTGAGGACTGACGTCTCTCCGGGGCCACATCGAGGTGTTCGCTGGAGGAAAGGGGACTGCTTACCTCCCCTAATCATTTGTGGCTGTTCCTTACAGACCATCTGGTGATGGGAGAGAGAAATGAACCAAGCAACCATGGGAGGCAAAAAAACAGCCCAACGAATAGTGAAAACCAGGCTGAATGCTTTTTTGTAGCTGGCAAATGGCTCAATGGCTGTGTCTTACCCTGGCCTCCCCTGGGTATCGCACAAGATGGCCTTTTAAGGCCATCAGAAGAAAAACTAAAGTACATTAGTAACAGGAAATAGACCAGCAAACCCTGAAAGGCAAAACTTAACCAAAAACCAAATTGGAGTATATGTCTTAAAAAAGGTCCTAACCTAGTTCAGTGTCCTTGTTAATTAAGCAAGGTGTCTCATTGGTGCAGAATGTCAGCTGCTAGGGTAAAGTTCACCTGTAGAGTGGGCTCAAGACACACCTCTGGTCACCTGAGGCAATTCCTGGACACACTCAGATGTCCTGCTGAGAATCCCTGGGGCTGCAGGGACTGGAATCTGCATTTGTGATCAGTCTCAGGATGGTTCTCCTACACATGGACCTTTGAGAAGCATTGATCCAGAGCCTTGAGCATTTCCTGGCAGGTATTTGGGAATATTCCAGAAGGAGAACTGCAGGGCTGCTGGACTCACAGGCTCAGTCCCCTTACCCCTGGCTAAGAGATGGCTTGCCCCAGCCCCATGGTTCTTAGTAAAGACTGAGCTGCAGGCATCAGCTGTCACTGACTCCTTGGACCTCTGTCCCATGTCTTCCAGCGGACACACGGGTTTCTGGTTCCTACTTAAGCAGTAATGTTTGCATCTGCATCTCGGGGCTCTCTGAAGTCATTCTGTGCCTCACTGAGCGTTCTCTTCTCTGCAGACATGGGTGTGGTGAGCCGGAACTGCACGGAGTATGGCTGGTCGGAGCCCTTCCCTCATTACTTCGACGCTTGTGGCTTTGACGACTATGACACTGAGACTGGGGACCAGGTGAGTGTCTGTGCCCTGTTCCCCAGAAGTGGTGGGACAGCGGAGGAGACAGGTCTCTAGATGACATTCATGAGCACCTACTGTGTATCCAAGCCAGCTGCTGTGGTGGAGAAGCAGCTGTCATGCCGCCTTATCCTCCAGCCCCCACCTCCTGTCCCTTCTGGGGACACTGTCTTGCCTAGGATCCAGAACCTGAGGAGTTAATTCTGGGCCTCACATGGGGGCTCCCTCTCCTACCTCCCACATCTAACTAAAGGATGCTGTCTATACTGACTGGTTAGTGCTCTTCCTTTGAGCAGATGCTGGGGATGGAACCCAGGGCCTGGTGCATGCTGGGTAAGGGCTCCATCTCTGCATCACACCCCCAGCCACATCTGCAGAAGGTAACCCTGCAGAGTGGAGCAAGCAGCTCAGCTGGAAGTAGGGGAGTAGAGGTAAGATCCTAGGAGAGACAGGGAGAAGCTAGGCCCAGAGGGTGCAGGTCTGGGGGTGGGGGTGGGAGGGCCTGCCCCATGTGGATCTCTGCATATCCTGTGTCCTACTCTAGGATTATTACTACCTGTCGGTGAAGGCCCTCTACACTGTTGGCTACAGCACCTCCCTCGTCACGCTCACCACTGCCATGGTCATCCTGTGTCGCTTCCGGTGAGACTCCAGTGACACTGGAGCCCACACAACCCACCTCTGCTGAGAGTAGTCCCCTCTTTGTGGATGTCAGCCCTCACCCCTGGGGTAGCAGACAGAAACCTGACCCCAGAGAGGGCAGCCTACTTGATCAGGGCCACACAGCCAGGCAGAAGCTGGGCAAGAGACCTGCATTGCTCACTTTCATCTTTCTAGTCTAGATAGAGAGGCCATAGGAGGGAGAAGGGGCACAGGTTACAGGGGCCTGGAAGCCAGGATCAGAGAGGTGGGTAGAAGCTGGTAGACTCGGTGGCAGCCCCCTCTGAGACAATGGCAAGAGCAGGTCCAGGGCAGAGCCCAGGCTGGAGGGTGTGAGTGCTTTGGGGTTGCTTGCTTGGGGTCAAGTCCTCCTCCCCTGGCCTGCTCCTGCAGGAAGCTGCACTGCACCCGAAACTTCATCCACATGAACCTGTTTGTGTCCTTCATGCTGAGGGCAATTTCTGTCTTCATCAAAGACTGGATCCTCTATGCCGAGCAGGACAGCAACCACTGCTTCATCTCCACTGTGAGTGAGCTCAGAGGGCCCGAGGCTACTGCTGCCAGGAAGTCCCCCTCCCCGCACCGCCTGGGACTTGTTTCTCAGCCTGAGGCCCTCGAGTGTGTTCCTGGGGGCTGGTGTGGGCCCTGGTCCCTTAACCAGCTGAGCCAGAGCCCACGTGCTGGTTTGCTAGGGGTCTTTCCATGTGTCTCCTCATGCCCCCCGGTATTTGGAGGAGGCGCCAGGTGGGAAGAATGGTCTGGAGTCCAGCCTTTGACTGAGAGGGCTCACTTGAAGGTTTTCAGTGAGAAGGGATCTCTGGGGCCACGGTGAGCATTCCCTCCATCTGGGAGGGATCCAGGTCCCTGTTTTACCAGGAGTAGCTCTGGCTGCTTCTCCCTGCTCATCTTCCCTGTGGGAGCTGAAGAGGGGGCAGGTGGGCCTGGTGGGCTCCACGCCTGTCTACCTGTCCCTCTCCTGCCAGCGCAGGCCTTTTGGACTGAGACCCATAGGATGCTGCAGATCTCAGCGCCACAGTTCAGGAGTGTTGACTGTCCCGGATCCTGGGCGTGTTTGGGCCCCACCCAGCATAACTAGAGCTGAAGGTCCTCAGGACTCCCCTGGGCTTTAGGGGTTCGCCTGGGGTCAGGAGAGGGAGTACGACGTTCCTCGCCTGGTGGCTGTCCCTGTAGGTGGCATGCAAGGCTGTCATGGTTTTCTTCCACTACTGTGTTGTGTCCAACTACTTCTGGCTGTTCATCGAGGGCTTGTACCTCTTCACGCTGCTGGTGGAGACCTTCTTCCCTGAGAGGAGATACTTCTACTGGTACACCATCATTGGCTGGGGTAGGTCCCTGGCTGGGCCTGCACGCACTCGGGCCTCCTAGTCGGGTGTGACCTTGGTACTGCCCCAGGCAGGCGCTGACTGCTCATGCTTGGACCCCGCCTTTCTCTTCCTGCCTGTGGGAAATTCCCTGTCTGAGGGAGAAGTACTGCCCAGGCGTCCTCCTGAGAGACAAGGTGGTCTGAGGTCTGGGGGAGATGTTGCCCTCCCAGGAAGCCTGGGTGTGAGGGACAGTAAGAGTCCCCAGGAACTCCAAGTGTGAGGGGTGTGGTGGCCTCTGGGAGCCCCAAGTCTGAGGGAACAGTGGACATGCTGGTTTTCCTCTATTAGGGGCCTCTTTTTCTTGTTCTCCTAGGGACCCCAACTGTGTGTGTGACCGTGTGGGCTACACTGAGGATCTACTTCGATAACACAGGGTGAGTACATGCCCAAGAGTCAGGGCCAGAACAGAATAGATTCCTACAGATGGGTTCTCAGTGGCTGTCGACTTTCTCAGCAAATCATCCAACACTGGGCCCAGACTGAAGCCCAGCGCCAGAGGCCACCTGAGCCCAGACCCCACGCAGGTCTGCGAGCCAGCAGCCCAGGAAGAGAATAGGAAAGGTTTCTGAACCCTCTTTGCTCTGGGCCCAGTTCTGGGCCCTCCCTTTGGGGAGGGTAGGAAGATGGTGATGGTGAGCTTATGTCTCAAGAGCTCTGGGTCTAAAAGGGACACAGGGACCTTTCCCAGGAGCCCACTGGTGACCACGACTCTTTGACCCCAAACCCTGTCTTGACAGGGATGCAGAGGAAAAGAGCAAGGCTCAAAAGAAGGGCATTCCTATAACCAGGGCCTGGCTTCTGCAACTTCTCCTTCTGGCTGACCCCTCTTCAGGAGCTCCAGGGGAAGAAAGGACCAGACCCTCAGCTAGCCAGGGCAGTGTCCTGTAGGCATCTGGGCTCACCCCTGGATGTGATTTCTCTTCTCTCTGTCTGCCCATCTTTCAGCTGCTGGGATATGAATGACAGCACAGCTCTGTGGTGGGTGATCAAAGGCCCTGTGGTTGGCTCGATAATGGTGAGTGTCCTTGGGACAAAGAGGAAGAGAAGAGACAGGGCCTGGGCGGAATGGCACATGAACAAGAAGGGGACATGAAAGAGTCACTGAACAAACTGGCCTTCTTCTTTGTTGTGACTGTATTATATTCCATAGCACAGACACACAAATTATTTAGCTGTTCCCCTAGGGGTGGATGTGTATCTTACTACGTTTTCTTCATTATAAAAGATGCTACTAGAATAGTTTTGTGCATAATTTTAAACATTTGCAAATATTTCTTTAGAATACATCTCTAAACATGGGAGGAATAGGTCAAAAAGGGTATACATCTAAAATTTTTAGGTCCCAAATTGTTTTGCAAAATTCCTTTAGCAATTCATACTTCCTCTGGAAGGGTGGTGCATTTCCCCAATATCAATCATCTAAATTTTTACATATTCTTATGGAGGATAATAGTAATTTCACAAACATTTCTCCATATTGTTAGCTAATTGACCAGTTTTTCTGAACATTTAATGATATTTTTTTTTTCAATTCTGAATATTCCCATCTATCTCTTTTGCCCAGTTTTCTATCAGATTATATTTATTACAGTGAAGGATAATAACCCTTCATTTGTTATATGTATTGTGTTTCTAAGACAGCATAGCTGTTCTGCAGTGGAATCCTCCGGCTTTATAAATTCTGAGCCCTACTTCTTGTTTATAGAGTTCTTTCCTAACCTAAGATATAAAAATACGCCTCTTCCTTGTTTCGTAATACTTTTGTGAATTGTACTGTTATGTATACACCTTTAATCCAGCTGAAATTTAATTTTTTGTCTGGCCTGAAATGATATTTAATTTTATCTTTCTAATGGATGTACATTCCACATTCTCAATTCTTTTTATTGCATCCTTTTTATTGAAATGTTATTTTTGGATCCAGACTTTCACTTTTATGCTGCTAATCTATTTGTCTATTCCCTAGGCAGATTCCCCATTTTCCTAGTTACTGAGACCTTGTAGCATGCTTTGGCATTTGATGTGCAGATTTCTCCTCTTATTTTGTTTTTCTTCAAAAATTCCTTGCCCATTTACTCTTCAGGTGGACTTTTGAATATCCTTGTCAAGTTGCAAAATTGTAAAATTAAAAAAAAGTATGTTTGAGATCGTGTAGGAATCATACTGAATTTATAGGCTAATTTGGAGAACTGGTTTGCTTAAATGGTGGAGTCTTTCTCTCCAAGAGTGTGACATGATTCTCCACCTATTCAGTCCTCGTTACAGAGTTATTCTGGTAAACTTTTTTAGATTTCTTTCTTGTTGTAATGTTCACCTCTAAGGTGTTTCCCATTTTGGCCTTTTATTGGATCTAGGAATCATTCTTTCTTTCTACTTTCTGATGGGTTACTGGTGGAGTGTAGGGAAGCTCTTGTCTTTTGTGCATTTTTTTTTAGTTACATTTATGAACTCTTTTATTAGTTCTTGTCCCTTTTCTGTTGGTTCACGTGAATTTTCTAGGTAGAAATTACATGATCTGCAAATGAAAATAGTTTTTGTCCTTCTTTTTCAGTATGTGTCCCTTTTATTCCTTGTTTCTGTACAGGGTGATGTTTTCTCTAGCTTTTGGCAATTACCCTGCATGGAACTGGAGAAGTTTCTCTTCCTGGCTTGTTTTAGTATGAATATCTTGTTTTCATATCTCAAGCATGGATATTGAATTTTATCAAATGCATTTTGGAGATACTGAAGTGATCACAATCTAACTTCATTATGAACAAGTAATATATATTTGTGCCTTTCTTTGAACATATGTGAATATTTCTTTAGAGTAAATCTCTAGGAGAGAATTCCTGGGACAAAGATATGTGCATTGTACATTTTCATAGATAGCAAAAATTGCCCTCTATGAGCAAGGTATCATTTCTGATATTTCCCCTATCTTTGCTGATGTTTCTGTGACCAACTCATTCACCAGTCTTTAGGGATTTAATGGAAGCTTATTGCAATCTGTTGTCATAACAAATATTAGGTTTATTTTTGCATTTCTAGTTTGAAACCTTTGTGGTCATGATCAGTTTGTTCGTTGAATACACTGCTAAATTCTCTTTATTAATATTTGTTTAAACTTTTTGCCTTGCTCTCTGTGGTCTTCTATGTCTATGTGACTGTGAAAGTGTTTTCTGTATTCGCCTGGCTTTTGTAGCAGGATTTCGTTAACTTTGTAGGTAATCTATGAGGTTTTATTTGCTTTAAAACAAAAAAGTAGCATGTCAATTACATGTTCCTTAGAAGTTCATAAAAATCATCTGGGCCTAATGTCTTTGAATGCAGACACCTTGACTACTTTTTAAATTTCTTCTGAGATGATTACTCAGATTTCTCTACCTCTTCTTGAGTTGTGTTTGTTAATTTTTATTTTCCCATTTTGTTGGGTATTTTCTCACGATTTAAAATATTCTGCCCATCTTGTCTTGTCCTCTTTCTCACGCCTAAATTGGTCTAACTGTAGTTTCTCCTTTTGGATTGATGAACACATGCAGTTAGAGGTGTTTGCTGAGCTAATTCCAGGCACTGATTAGACAGCAGGCATGGAGCAGAGAACAAGGTGGACAGAGTGTGGTGTGTGCTTCGTCATTCCAGTTGATCTATAAAAACAAAGAAGACAAAAACAAAAATAAATTGTCATTTTTGTCGATCAAATCTCCTATTTTTTTTTCTATTTTCTTTCTTATGTCTTTTGCCTATATAAAATGCCTTCTTCTATAAGTTCCATTTGAGGTAATCTTTTCTTAGTTTTTTTTTTTCTTTTGATTTGAAGGCCTAATTAGTTTTCAGTAATTATGATTTTTTTTTTTTTAAATAGACTAACTTGAGGCTCTCTGTTTTTTCTTCCAAGGCTGCTTTGGCTATCTCCAAGACATCCCTGAACAGTTCTCATTTATTTATTTGCTCTCCTTCCTCCTCCTTTCTCACATACACACAGCTTCCCACTTTGTTTAGAAAGCATCTGTCAAAGATCTTTATCTGATGGCAAATACTGCTATTGCTGTTCCCAGGCAGTCCTGTAATTAGCAAGGCTTGTGGCCACACAGATTCCCTGCCGCAGTCTGGCTGGGCACACAATCACGAGCCACCACACAGCTTGTAGATTCAAACAGCAACTCTTTATTCCCGAACTCACACTAGCCGTCTACAATCACGTTCTGGGGAAATCCACGTTCTCTGCCCAAATCCACGTTCTCTGCCCAAAATCACCTCCACTGGGCATCTGTCTCCCAAAAAATACTGTCTAAATCCCGTGAGAACTCAAGGGGAACTCAGGCAGCAGGATACGCCCTATTCCCAGCAGGAATAATCTTAAACCTTAAACCTGGAACCTAAACCGGGAACGCCCTAATCCGCCTTGGTCCTTGAGCAAGGTCACCTACATTCAATGTCACTGCAACATGGGGTACGCTGGCAAGGAAATTGTCATACCTACTTGGCTAATGGCTCCCAGCAATTCCCCATATTCCATGACGCTCATCTTGGAGTTTTTCCAGGGAAGAGCTCTGGCCTCTGCAGTTGACTCTTCTCTCTTAAGTTGTAGCTTTCCCACCAGCCTGGTCCTACTTTCTTTTTCTCTTCTAGGGATGACTCATTTTCTCCACTTACTCATGATACCCTTCCCTGTTTTCCAGGACTCCTATGGAATTCTGTTTCTCACATCTCTTCTTCCAATACAGTGATACTGTGGTGGGTAGGAGCTACATTAGCGCTCTCCTACCGCCATCTTGGATTAGAAGTCTAGAGGGGATCTCGACTAGCTGGGGAAGGTACCCATGGGGAACAGGAGCCTTTACAGGGGCAGGAGTGCACAAAGTCTTTGCCCAGAGTCATGTCTGTCTGCCTTTTCTTTGGCCCTCAGGTTAACTTTGTGCTTTTCATCGGCATCATCGTCATCCTGGTGCAGAAGCTGCAATCTCCAGACATGGGAGGCAACGAGTCCAGCATCTACTTGTAAGTACCACCATGTGGATGCCACGGCCATTTGCAACAGCCACACAGGCCCGGCGCTCAGGTCACCAGCAGGAGAAGGCTTGGGCTTTGCTGATAGGGTTATATGATAATGGGCATTGGCAAAATTTCTTCCTGAATGAAATATAGCCTTTAAAACATAGTTGCCCTCCCTCCTGGGCTTCAGCCAACCCAGGAGCTCCTAACTTGCATGCCATTACACATAAGGAAAAAAAAAAAAGAGAGTGACAGAACCTATGTGACACTAGAAAAATCAAAGTGGAGAACACCAGATTCCCTAAGGTAGTTCAGGACTTGGTTGTTCAGAAGCTGGGTTTCCCGTGGGGATGCTGGTTCTGTGGGAAACCTGTGAGCGCATTGGATAGGCCCAACCCCCAGGACAACATGTAGAACTTGCTCAGCGTGCCTGGTGACACAGGTGGTCATTCTCACTGGCCTGGGTGTGGGAAGGGGGGTTCTTTCTCTCAGGGCAGCTCTGCCTCTGCATCTCCCTGATCCTTCTTCCTCAGTTCCCTCCTTCCTGAGAAGAGGAACGTCTGATTGCTTTCTGTGTTTGGGGTTCACGTACTACCTCTTTCCATTGAGTCCAAGACTTGCTCTACTTTCATGGCCGTTTGGCTTCCTACAGCTATTTTTGTGTCATGTCCCTGAGAGCATCTTCCCGCTGGCTCTCCCAGCCTTGCTCTATCTGAACTCAGACTCGGCATCTGCCCCCTCACCCTTCTGGCCTTGTGAGTGGAGCGGGACCAGCTGGGGCTCTGAGGTGGGTGGGTGGGGCATTTCCATGCTGAAGAGAAAGGTTGGTGATCCCCTGCGGTTGACTCGGGGACACAGTTGAGGCCAAGGGTGTTGCTTCCTCAGTTCCTTTCGAAAAGAGCAGGTTAGAAAGAGCTGCGGCCATCATTGGTCCTACCTTCACCAGAGACCCCAGCCTCAGATCACAACCTTGACCCCGCACAGGGGAAAGAGAGGAGCAGGGAGGGCTCCATAGCACCCGCATTCTCCTGGAGAGAGGCAGAGGGAGGGACTGCTCAGAGGCCAAGTCCCAGATCCTTCTTGAAGGTTCCTTGGGGGCTTCGTGGGAGGCTTGTGTGTCTATCCACCCTAGTATTTCCTCTTGGAGAAGCCCTTTCCATGGGGGCTGGGGACTAGCCCAGGGCCTGGGTGATTTACCGTATTTTCTTTGCCGGTATGATGATCACATCACATTGGAAAAGAAACTTTTATTTTCCTGTCCATTTACTGTCAGTTTTTTTTATAAGTTTTTGCCAGCTCTTACTTACATGTGTCTATTATATAGTGGAAAATTATTCGTTGATAAAAGCCATAAAGTCTGCTAGGGCCAGCCCTCTGCCACTACCCAACCTGCCCTAGAGACATCCTTCCGACTTTTATCTTAGGAGTCTCAAAATAGGGCCCTGCTCCTCCCCTCACCTCCCTGTGGTGTTGGAAACCATGCCCTTGTGTGGCCTCAGTTTCTCCTGCTTGGTTGGGAATTGGTTCACCTACTAACATTTACGTCTGGTATTTGAAACCCAAAGTAGCTGGGCCGGTAGTTAAGTTAGCTTCATTCCCATTTGAGCAAGAGCAGCTTCATCTCTTCCCCTTTCTGGTAGGATCTGTTTCTTCTTCTAAGGCCCCTGGGACCTCTTCTTTGCAGGCCAGGGGTGGGGGTCCTTCCAGCTTCCCCTCACTCTGCCCGTGCAGGGATACCCACAGAGGCTGCTTGGTTCCAGCTGCTCAGCCTAAGCAAGGATGCTCCAAACCCTGGCTGACTCAGACATCCTGCCCCAGGCAACAAGAGCCCCCAGGGTCAGATGGGAAAGAATCGTGGGCCTGGGTTTCAAATTGTCCACACTGTAGGCGCTGTGGAGCCCTGTCCTAGCACAAATGCATAGGTGAGAACCACTTGTCATTAGCACATGGCTTATCCATTTAAGTGTTGATCCAAGACATTTGAAGAGACAGCTAGTTGGTTTCCTTCTCTAAAAGCATCTCCTTGCCTACTCAATAAATCCTTTTTTTAGAGAAAGCCAAACCTCTGCTAGTTTCAAGCCCGGAAGATGAAAACCTCAGGGCTGTGAACCAGGTGGGTGGGCTGATGGTAGACAAGGAATCTGTTTGATCCCATTGACATCAGCCACGTGTTGGAGTGTTCCCAGGGTCGAGGATACCCTTTCCATGAACATGAGCAATAACCCAGTGACAATGCTGCTAAGAACTGCAGAGCACTTAAAGCACTTGCAGGTTGGCCTGTGCACATTTCATGCTCACAAACACCCAGCGCATCTGGCGGGCTAGGTAAGCAATTCCCCACCTTAGAGCTGAGGGGATTAGTTCCGAGTGCGATGAGTCCTGCAGGAGAGAGCCAAGGTGTAGCTACAGTGCAGGGGGTGGGGGGCCTTCCTCCAGGCTATTCTTATCCTTGATTGGCAGCCGGCAGGTGGTGTCCAACTAACTGATAGAATGAGGTTTCCTGGATGAAGTGGCTCCTAATGGGCTCCAGCCTTGCGTAAAATTGTCCCCAGCCTAGAGGGTGTGGAAGAGGGGCTGGCTGTGAGCAGGGAGGTGTGTGCATGGGGAGGAGGGGAAAAGCTTGGGGGGAAGGTGGAGAAGACCGGGCTTGGTGGGAGAGGGAGAGGCCAGGACTGTGCCCCATCCTCTGGGGCACCAGAAGTATATGCTGGGCTGCAAAGCCTCTTCATATCTGCCCACAACAGCTCTCTGGTTTTTTTCCTCTGTTTCCAGAACAAATTTAAGCCTGGGAGTCCCCAAGAAAACCCGAGAGGACCCCCTGCCTGTGCCCTCAGACCAGCATTCACTCCCTTTCCTGTAGGTTGGTTCCAGCTGCTCAGATGATAAAGGGTTTTCCTACGTAGACCAAGACGGCGCTCCTGACCCAGCCTCAGAAGGACCTGTTGGGGTGTGGGGCCCCTGCAGGGGCCAGTGGCGCTGAGCCACCCACACTCCTACCTGATGCTCCTGGTAGAATGAATGGCTGGAATCAGAGTTTGGCAATGGCCAGGGATGGAGTCAGGGCCTGGGTCAGGGCTCAGCATGGGTCCACAATTGGCTTGGTCTCAGACCGGAGTTAGGGCTGAGCATTAAAGTTAGGGCTGAGCATTCCGCCAGCAGGGTCAGCCTGCCTTTGGTTGCAGATCTGAGTTTACCTGGTTCCAGAAAGGGAGGGGTGAGGTTTCCAAGGCAGACACCTTCTGTACAGAAAGAGCCTCAGGACCCCGCTCTGGCATGGCTTGGCTTCATTCCTAGTCACCTCTAGCCAGAAGATGGGGACTGGAAGCTGCATTTTGGGTATAGGGTAGGGTGGGAAAGCTTATGTGCACCCCTCTTGGGGCTTCCTCAGCCCCATCAGGGCAGACGGTGTGCCCCTCCCAAGATCGGTCCTGCTGTGTCAAGGCCGCTGTGCAGCCAGGGGCTCAGCCCAGGGCCTTAGCCACAGCCAGAGGCTTCTGGTTCACGTGAGGCTCCATCTTCCACTCCAGAATGCCCCTGCCCTGCCCTGCCTGGGAGTGTCCCCTCCTCACCGTTCTGCTAGAGGCTGATCAGCAGGGAATTGTTACCCTCATTTTGCAGAAACTGATTCCTTAAGAAGGAATATGATATAACTTGAGTCACCCAACACATCAGTGGCTGAACAAAGCTTTGAGCTTGAGTGCCCGACTCCTCATCTAACACCTCTCCATGCTGGCAGGGAGCACAGAGAAAAGGGGAGACATGGTGTTGAGCAGGAAAGCTTCCAAAATCTGCAGAGCTGGGGTGCTGGTGTGCTGGGGAGCACTTCCTTGGGCATGGGCAGGGTGCTGGTGTACATAGCACCTTAGCATCAGAAGAGACCCACTGAGGCACGTCTGGCTCAGACCACCACATTCCGAAGCCTCCCAAGGGCCCAGCACCACATTGATCTCTAGGACCACAGAGGTGAAGAAGATGGGGGTTCTGCCTGCAAAGGTTCTCCACAGACGTCTCTGTCTAGCAACCTGGGTGTTTTCTGGGGCTGCAGTCCAACCAGCCTCTAAACAAAGACCGTTGAAATGCTCTTGGAGTTTGGCTACTGTAGACACCTTTTGCTGGATCCTTGAGTTCTGAGACCAGAGATGGCTTTGACCTTCCAGAGACACAGCAAAGCCATGGCAGAGTCAGGTCCGGAAGCCAAGGGCCCCCTGACTTGCAGAGTGGGTCCTGTACCTACAGCCGGGGCCTCCTGCCTTCTGATTCGGGCAGCTGTTGCTCTCCAGGCAGCCCCATCCAGCACCCTCATCTGAGTTTCTGGTCCTCCCTTGGAGCCAACTTGGAACTGATCTCATCAGTCCGCCTAGCCTTATCTCTTCCTTCTAATGAAATTCCTTTTCCCTTTTTACTAATTGTCCTGAGATTCTGCCTTCTCTTTCTTTCTCACGCTCCTAACTCTGGCCAGCCTGCCGCAGTCTTGTTTTTCTTCTTTTCAGTAAGTTCGTTTGCACAGTCCTTGAAGGTCTGGGGAAGGACATATTTGGGGAAAGGGGCCTTTCCCCTTTTTCCTAGATCCATCTCCCCTGAGATGCCTCCAACCCCCCTTTACTGCTCATCCATCTGTCCTCCTCTTCCCCTATCACGCGCTGCGTCCCAGCTAACTTGTCACATAATAGTCTTTAGATTACATTTTAAAAGTCTTGGAAATAATCAGAGGATGCCATGTTTACTGTAGAAATATCTGGAGTCCAGGAAGATCAGGGACACTTTGGAGCTAAACATAGAGGGATCTCAGAGAACGGCCAAAGCTTAGAATTCAGGGTGATGGCGTTGGCGCAGGCTCTGCTGCTGTGGGTAGGTCTCTGGCTTCTGACCTTGGTTTCTGGGCCATTTAGGGGAGACCAGGGCATCTAGGGGAGACCAGTCAGCCTTTCAGTCCATGCAAGGGAGATAATAAGGATAGAATGAATAACTACCATTCCTGTATGACCTAATGAGCCCTTTTAATTATTGAGAAAAAAGTCCTTATTTACATCTGTGTGTCTTCTTGTATATTTGTAATGGAGACTTTGGGCATTCATTGAGGACACATGAAAAACTTAGATGCATGAATAGCTGGGAACTCTAATTAAAAAGCAGATCCTGAGTCAAGCAGGCCAGGGTGGCCCCAAGAGTCTGCCATTTCTAAGAAGTTCTTAGGTGGATCCTGTTGCTGCTGGTCTGGGGAAAGCAAAGCATCAAACCATACCACACATTTCTCTTCTGCAAAAATGGGCTCACAGTACCCACCTTGCAAGTAATGAGAACAGAAAGGGGCCATTTATAAAATGAGAACCACAAACCCACAGAGGCACAGCACAGATGCTGGGCAGGCTGGGGTTGGTCTCATCTTTGAAGCATATGATACACATTTTTTTAAAAAATTTGTTCTTTTTAGATACACATGACAGTAGAGTATATTTTAACATATTACACATACATGGAGTATAACTCATTATACTAATTAGTATCCCATTCTTGTGGTTGTACAAGGTGTGGAGTTATACTGGTTGTATATTCATTTATGAATAGAGGAAAGTTACGTCTGATTCATTCTACCATCTTTCCTATTACCATCCTCCCCGCTTCCCTTCATTCCCCTTTTTCTAATCCAATGAACTTCTACCCCCCACCCCATTGTGTGTTAGCATCCGCATATTGGAGAGAACATTTGGCCTTTGGTTTTTGGGGGATTAGCTTACTTAGCATGATAGTCTCCAGTTCCTTCTACTTACCAGCAAATGCCATAATTTCATTTTTCTTTATGGCTGAGTAATATTCCATCAGAAGTGCATGATACACATTCTTCCCTCAGCAGAATGACATGTCCCCACATGTCACGTGCCTTCGGACTTATACTCAAAGAGGTGGAGTCAAAAAGAGCATATCTATAAATGCCAAGGATCTAACCTCTCCCAAATATCTGTCTTCATGGACATCTGATTCATGTTTAATATATCAGTTCACCAGCCAGTACTAGGAGTCTCAAGGCCACATGTGTGGCCCCTGAGAAGGGCTTTGAAGGAGCTGCTCCTATGTGTGAGATGATGCAGCTGTTGACCCATCTTGAGAGGAGAACAAATGTCCACAGCTTGTGCCCACTCAAGCATGAACAGGAAGGAATGAAAGAGATGGAGTATGTATACCCTGAGGCTTGTGCCTACCCAGCAGGCTATAGAGCTAGACTTCTTAAAGTCACCTGTTTCTGCAGGACATGGGGCAGTGCTCCAAAGCTATTCTCTCAGTCTTCAGCACCTGCCCACTGAATTCCCAGCACTATCCATTACTCTCCACAGCAAGGGAAATGCCTGGCACCTATGCTGTTTGCATGGTCACCCCTGGCTACATGTGGCCCTTGAGCTTTTATGATATGGCTAGGACAACTGAGGAGGTAGATTTTTAATTTGATTTCATTTTAATTGATTTTAATCCAAATAGCCGCATATGGGTAGTGACTCTCAGAGTGGACAGTGCAAGTCCAGACTAGACCGATGAGCGGTGCTTTCAGACTGACCATGGTCTTCTGTAGATAGCACTCTTGACACTGAGAGAAAGGCCAGCCTGGGCTGGAGGAGAGAGGGATAGAGGGGATGACCAGAGGACACCTAAAGTGACACACACAACCGAGCTCAGAGCTCACTCTGCCCAGACCAGGCAGCGTGTGATGAGGTCTGTGGTGTGAGTTTCCAGCTGTCTGTCTCACTGAGTGACCTGCAGCAAGACAGTGTGCTGAGCTTGGAGCTGAGCCTTGGGCTCCCTGCCTCGGCCCCAGCCCACGTCCAACCTTCTGAACACACACCTTCCCCCTAATATCATCGACCCAATGGTGGTCCTAGTGAGTGCTTACGGGTGTGTGTGCAACTAAGCACACACCTACACATGTGGACATGCCTTTCTTTGTCCAGAGCCGACTGAGTCTTGGCCCTCAGCCTCCTTGTTCTCCTCCTCATGAATGTCCTGGCCCTGCCTCCACTCCCCTGTTCCTCTGCCCACCCTCCTTAAGTCCTGCCTCAGTTTCTTCCTTGCCCATGTCCCCAGCTGACAGAAGTGCTAATCTTGTCACACCCAGCAGCTGCGTGCAGAAATGCTACTGCAAGCCACAGCGGGCTCAGCAGCACTCTTGCAAGATGTCAGAACTGTCCACCATTACTCTGTAAGTGTGCGTGGCCGTGGCTGTGGCCGGGTGTCCTGGAGGGGAGGGGGACGCATGCTGCCACTGCCTCGAGCTTGCGTCTCAGCGGGCTGGAGAGTGGAGAGCCACCTTGTGCTTCCCAGCCTGGCCCTGATCCCCGGCTGTTGCATGTTGACGTCTGTCCCCGTGTCTTGTGAGTTCTCTGTACTCTTGTGGTCCTGGGGCGGGAAGGCAAGGTGTGGGGATGGAGCTGCAGTATGGTAGCAGCATCCTGGGGGCTTGGCTGGTGCTGAGGAGGAAGCTCTGCAGTCTTGGTTGCTGCCTTGAGTGTGACCTTTCCCCAAATCCCCCACTTCTCTGGGCTTCAGTCTTTGCAATTGCAAAATTATTTCTAATAAGGGTGAGAAATTTAGTTTATCGAGGCCAAACTCCTGCACACAGGAGGGGACCCTCACTCCAATATTCAGAGCACTCGATGTACAAGTTGGTAGCAAGTCATTTGTTTCGGCAGCCACTCTATGAGGTGGGTCCTTGTATTGTCCCCATTTTACAGATGAGAAAACTGAAGCACAGAGAGGTGAAGTGACTCACTCGAGGCCACTTTATTGGCAGGGTGAGGATTTGAACCCAGGATTTGAACACCGTGCTTAGGTTGACTCTGACCAGGTCAGCCTCAATTTGGATGTCCACGTGGACTAGGGGTGTCACTGCCTCCTTGGCAGCCCCTTGTCGTTGATGCAGCTCCAATCACTGGAGGCTCTTCTTGGCATTTTAGGATTCTTCTGACTATTGAAGTCTTCTCAGGGCAGTAGGACAGAGGGCTACACCCTGTGTCACTGTCTCTCTGGGTGATCAGATCATAGTGTGAGGCTCACATCCTAAGTTCCCATTGTAGGGCCTCCAGGCAGGTCAGAGGTCCACAAGCCCCACCTCCCTGAGCTTTAGAGGTCTTCTCCTCTGTCCTCAGTGCCCTGTCCGCCAAAGGGGCCCCTGCAGCCACCTGGGTCCCTGCCTAAAGTCCCTGATTTTGCTGAGGCTGCTGCAGGGTGCTGGGGAGGGAAGCTGCCCATGGCCTATCCATGGGATACCCTTGGTGCAGCCACCACTTCTGTTCTGGGCCTGGGAAGAGCCTGAGCCCCTGCATGAAATATTGCTGTTTCTCCCACTATGAACCCAACACATCTCATGCCACCATTGACACTGGAGAGGTTTGACGTCTTGGTTTCCAGGGCTCTTTTCAGATGATAATGCCAAGTTCCTGGAAACTGTCCATTTGCAGGACAGGAAGACAGGAGGGAGGGAGGCAGGCACCCCAGTCCTGTTTCAGGGCAGCCTCCCTTCTTGAGCTCCTTCAACAGGCGTGTGTTTTAAAGTGAGCTTGTTAGGCAGGACCAGAGTGAAGCCCCCGGGGGGCCTCACATTGCATTTCCAGCCCCTTTCCTTGGCTCTTCTTAATCTGTCACCCTCTGCTGCCTTCTGGTTCCAGACTCTGGGCACCCAGAGATGAGCAGCACCCACGTGCCCAGATGTCTCACTTTAAGGACTCCGGGCTCTTGTGCCTGTGTGGTCCATGGATTCCTCCTTGGAGCAGGCATTTCTGGGCATCAGGTCCAAGCCCAGAGGTGCTTGCTGCAGGGTATAACAAACGAGCCTCTCTCCCTTCTTCAGTGGGCACCATCAGAGATGGGCAGATAAGAGAAAGGCTGAGAGAACAGGCTACTCAGGGCTGCATCTGGACTCCCAGCAGGGACTGCTCAGCTCCTGTTGGCCCTGCTCTGGTCTAAGGACCCTCAGGGCCTGCAGAAAAGGCTGTGAGCAGGGAGGAGGTTGGCCACACTCCAGCAGCCTCTTCCCCTCTGGGCTGAGTTTCCTCTTCCTGTAGGTCTTCTCAGGCCGCTCCTCCTCCTCCCTCCCTCTGTCTCTTCCTCTTCCTTGCCTGCCTTCTCCTTCCTGCCTTCTCCAAGATACCAAGACCTTGCACAGATCTCCTGGTTTCAATTTTCTAGAAGTTTGGAGCCTCCACATTCAATAAAATGTTCTTTCCTACAAAGTCTGGGATGTGGAGAAAGGAGAAGCACAGAGTACAATCGCCCCATATCAAATAGGCACCCTAAACTTCATGTCCACTTTTGTGAACCATTGTCTGTGGGGAGAGCATGGTCTGACCCTCCAGAGAGCCAGGTTGGGTACAGCTGAGGGACAGAACACATCTGCAGGACAGGACTGGGCTCTTTGGGGAGGCCCACAGGGAGCCAGTAATCTGGAGCAGGTGGAGATGGGGTCCTGGGAGCTCCTGGGAGAGTTTCCTCCCTAGAGAACACAGCTGCCTGGTGTCCCCATCCTGGGTCTCTAAGCCTCTGCACCCTTAGAACAGGGCACCACCCCACTCTTGACCTGAGAGCCAGTGGGGGGCTGAGAGTCAGAGAGAGAGTGGGCCACACATCTGGTGGCTCCCCTGTCTGTCCCACCTTGGAGCCAAGATCGTTCTCTCCCCTTTACCCAGTTTCCTGGGCAGAAGCTTCTTCCTGCCTGGGTAGAGATGGTTTATGCCCAGAGTCTGTAGGTCCTTCCTAGAATCCAGCCGTGGTCCAGCCAGTGCCCTCCCTCCCTGTGTTCAGCAATCCTGTTACTTTCTGGGAATGTCCTCCACTCACCTCAGACTCAGAAACACAGAAACTCTGTGGCCTTCAGGAGCAACTTTTGTGGCACATAGAATTTCCTTCCAGAACAGGAGAAGCTTTGCTTTGCCTCCAGCCTCCTGAATACCAGTCCTGTGTTTTGCTCTGAATTTATTTACCCCCAAGGGTTTTACACATTGCTCAGGGGGGTCCTATAAATAGTATGTACATTTTTAGTGGCTCTGCAGGATGCTGACTGGGTGCCTTGCAGACTGGGGAAGCCCCGCCCCACAATAGCTCAGGGAGTCCTGGAAGCCTGGGCCCTGGTCAGTTCCCTTCTTTCCCAGGTCCCTTGCACTGACGTAATGTTGAGCAGAACTGTTGACAGGGACCTGGGGGAGAGCCAGGGGCTGGGACTGGATCCTCTGTGGCTCTGGTCCCAAGACCTGGCAGCCTCTGGAGCACATGTGCTACTTTCTCTCTACAGACGGCTGGCCCGGTCCACCCTGCTGCTCATCCCGCTGTTTGGAATCCACTACACTGTATTCGCCTTCTCCCCAGAGAACGTCAGCAAGAGGGAAAGACTCGTGTTTGAGCTGGGGCTGGGCTCCTTCCAGGTAAGGCATGGCACAATTGGAGGGAAGAATTCCCCAGAACCAGGGGTAGTTCTGGAACCTCTTTACCTCACTCCAGGTCTCAGTGTTTCTGTCTCTGAAATAAGTACTAGAAGAGAAGCACTCTGTGAAAGCTCTGTCGGTCGTCTGCTCTGGGAAGACACACCAATATCTATGCATCACTATGACTGAGCTTCCTGTGCCACGCCCCTTGGGCAATCTGAGATGACAGTTGTCCATCAGCCTGGGCTGCAGGGTGGATGGCTTTGAGAGCCCTGTGTGTCCACATACTGATTTCAGCCTTCTAATCCTGCACCCCTGCAGGGCTGGAGTTCTGTCTTACTCGAGTCAGGGTCCCTGGCACAGGAGTCCCCAGCATAGGACCTGGCCTCAGGAGCTGAGTGAGCTTGGCAAGGACATGAGCAAATAGATGCATACCCAAATAAGCCAGGAGATGCGGGGAGCCGTGGAGTAATGAGTCCACATGGGGAGGGATGAATGATGGGACTGTGAGTCCTGGTGTGCGTGGGCAGTAACAGTGGGTTCATAGGGGAGAGATGGCTCCCTGGGGTGTGCTGGGTAGAGTGTCTGTCCCTGAGCCATCTGCTTAATATAGCATTTGAGCTTGATGGTCAGGACATTATTCTGGAAATCTGACTGGTGTCTTGCATTCTAATTCAAGGCCACTTTACCTGGCTCAGCTTCTGAACCTGCTCAGACTGGGAAAGATTTTTATAGAGCAAGTTCTGAACCAGGAATTAGAACCCAGGGCTCCCATGTTTGGACTTGCTGATGTATTCCAGTCATTATTCTGCTGACACCTTCAAATGATAACCTAGGGCACAGGGATTGCAAGAAATTTGTTGGCAGCATTCAGGAGAATGTTCTCGCTTTGTTTGGTGTACATGTAGAGTGGCTAAACCCATGCTCCATGCCAAGGACTGACTTTACATGGTATTTGGCTTCGCTGTGATAAGGGTGGAGGGTGGAGGGAGAGTGGGGAGACAATAATAGTTAAAGAAAACATGCTTCTGTTGAATCCTGGAGGGCTCCTGTCTCGGGAGCCTGCCATCCAGTTGGAGAGCCCAGAGAACATTCTGGGGCATTCAGGGAAGTGGGATACAGCCTGTAATCACAGTGGCTCAAGAGGCAGAGGCAGGAAGATTGCAGGTTCAAAGCCAGCCTCAGCCACTTAGTGAGGCCCTAAGCAATTTGGCAAGACCCTGTCCTGTCTCAAAATAAAAAAAAGGGATGGGGATGCAGCTCATTGATAACTCATCCCTTGGTTCAATACCCAGTCCCACCAAAAAAAAAAAAAAAAAAAGGCAAAAAGGCATTGGGAAGGGTTTTACCAAGGGCACATGGGATTCGAGGTCTGGGTGTATTGGTGGGTTCTGGCCCACCAGCCACCTGGCTTCCTGACTGCCCATCTTGGTGGAGCAGAACACATCTGTCTCATCCCAGAGCCTTGGGCAGGGTCCCCTATCCAGATTTTGGCATTTTTCTGCTTCCTGTTGTCATGCTGTCACCCCTGCCCTCCCCCACACCCCCTGCATATGGCATTCTGAGGTTTATTTCTCCTCTTTCCCCAGGGCTTTGTGGTGGCCATTCTCTACTGTTTTCTGAATGGAGAGGTAAGACCCTGGCCATTTGGCTTCTCACTAGTGGAAGTGGAGTTTGCTGGGGAGCAAACACCAGGATAGATCCCCCTGACAAGAGTTTTGTTAGGCTCTCAGCACCTAGGGGAGGAGCTGGTCACACAGCTGCAAGTGTCCTGTCTTGTCAGGGTCTCCTGACAGCTTCCACCTGGGCCAGGATCTTTCCTACTTTGCTGCTGAGGCCCACCCTGAGCACAGAGCTCCACCCAAAGGAAGACAGCAGCTCTGCTGAGTCCAGAGCTCCTGCACGTGGTGAGGAAGCTCAGTGAGGAGGAGGTGACAGCGAGGCAGGGCAGGGCACAGGCCCAGGAACCACAGGTCAGGAGGCTGTGATGGGCAAGACTGCTAGACCAGGAGCTGTCCAGCATTCAGCGCTGCCCCCAGCAGGCTCCCCTGCTTCACCCAAATCCATCCCCTGGTAGAGCAAGGAATGTGAGGATTTGGAAGAGACCTCAGGGAGAGACCTGGAACCTTCCAGTAATGCTCCACTTGCAGAGCTCACCTGTGGGGTGATGCTTTTGAGGAGAGCCCAGACAGGTGCTGGGATGGGGCCCGGGGCTGGATGCGTGGGATGGGTTTGGAGAGGGAGCAACAGTGCTCTCTGTGAGACCTTGACCTCAGCAGGCTCTTCCCCTATTTGCATCTGGGAAACAAAAAGATTGGGCTCAGCCATCACTGGAATGACCTAGAGCAAGGGTCAGATTAGAACAGATGAGGAGCAACAGAGAGGGTCCTGAGGAGTGACTGGGAGGGCAGAGACATGGGAGTAGGTGTAGCTTGTCAAGAGCCTGTGGTGGAAGGGGAGCTGGACGTGGAGAGCGGGCGTGTGGGTGCTGCTTCAGTTGGTGCACTGCACAGAGATAACTTGATGACCCCCCCCCCCACTGCCCAGTTGCCGTACTAAGTAAGGGATACATGGGAGTGCATTTGCCAGAGGACTGCTTAGTGGTTCGCAGCCATGCCTGCACACTGCGATCACCTAGGTTGTTGTAAAAGCTACTGCCATCTGGATCTTAGCCAGAGATTGGGATGTAATTATCCATATGGTCTGGGATCTGAGACTTTGAAAACTCCCTGGGTGATTCTCAGGCAGCCCAGTGTGAATGGTCAGCAAGAGTGGGCATCCTTACCCTGATCCATGTGCCCTGAGGGACTGCTTGTTAAAGACCCACCCAGCTCTTTTTGGAGTGGCCCAGAGACAATAGGCAGCTGTCTGAAGGCCTTCCCCAGGCAGTGACTAGGGGGAGGTCTGCAGGGGGTACCAGGAGGAGTGCTGGAGGTGACAGCCTCGGAAGGCCTGCGGTCAGGGTGGGTCCTGGTGCCAGGAGAGGATGTCGCCCAGAGGTAACAGCCCCAGTTGCTCCCTGCAGGTGCAGGCAGAGATCAAGCGGAAATGGCGGAGCTGGAAGGTGAACCGTTACTTCACCATGGACTTCAAGCACAGGCACCCATCCCTGGCCAGCAGTGGAGTGAATGGGGGCACCCAGCTCTCCATCCTGAGCAAGAGCAGCTCCCAGCTCCGCATGTCCAGCCTTCCGGCCGACAACCTGGCCACCTGAGTCCCCCTCCCCTCTTCCTCTCCTCATACACAGGCTGGGGCTGCGGGCAGGGGCTGTGCACGTTCGCGCCTCTTCCCTCCCTTTGGGCAGGCCCTGGGCTGGCAGCTTGGCTCCTCCCCAAGTGGGGAGAAGGTGGTGGGGCGCAGATTGTTATTGCCCCTCCTGTTTTGGTACTGGTCCTGCCCACCATGGTCCCTTGGTCCCTGATTGGACATGTAAATACTCCTTGAATTTGGAAAGTTGTCCCATCTCTTCCCTTCCACCCATGTCCCCGCTCACTTCAGCCAGCCCAGTTCCATTGCACTGCGTCTTGGCCAGCCTCGGTGATGGCCTGAGCCCAGGCACGAGGCCACGTGAGCTGAGGCTGAAGAGACCCTGCTCTGGAGTGGCTGGTCTGATGCCTGCCTCAATAACCCCCTCAGTTTTGACTTCAGATATGGGACCTTTTCTTGTCTGAGCCTAGTCCCTGAGGCTAGCCAGAGGTCCAGCTGGGGTGGCCGGATCCTTCCATGCAGGCCAGCCCCAAGGCTCCCTCATGCTCACCTGGCATCTTGGTGTCCAGGTCCCCAACCTCTGGGTATCAGGGTTGTGGGAAAACTCCACACTCTTTCAATCAGAGACTTCAGTCGGGGGTGGGGTTTGAGGGTCAGGAAAAGTTCTGGTGCTTTTCATTTGATCCAAGAAGAGCTGAGAGCCAGAAATGTGAATATGACTGAAAAGGAGATAGAATGGTTTGGAAGACCCATTCAAGAAGCCTTCCTCCATCTCCATTGTTGGACCCCGACATGAGATAGGCAGGGTTCATCTGGTAGCTCCCCTTCTGCCCTTCCTGTCCCCAGTAGATGTCCCAGAGTCCCTAAGCCCTCCTCCTTCCTTCCCCTTAAGTCAAAGCCCTCCTCCCTACTTTCCCTTAAGTCAAAGCCATGACTAGGTTGAACCAGCCGACTTCCTGTGATGTCAGCAAATCCTGGAGCACCTCACACCTCCAATGTGCCCAAGTCCTGGGCCCAGGGCTCCCCCAGGCCCTGGCTCCATGGGTGACAAAGAGCCCCAGTCACCAGGTCCTCAGACCTGGACTCAACTACTGAACTTTATCTGAGACCTCTGTACTACATCCCCCTATGTGCCCTTGACATTGAATCACTGTGGGCTGCTAGGGAGCTTGAGGGGACACCATGCCTACACACCCATTAGCAGAAGCTATTGGTGGGAGGAGCTGATACCCCCCTGCCTCCCCGCTCCCCCCACCCCAGTGCTCATTCTGGCTTCCCAGCTGCAAATGGCACAGCCACCACCTGCGAATTTCAAATAGGGCAGGACCAGGTTCAGAGAAGGTTGAGGAAAGTGCTAGAGTGCCATGGCCCCGGGGCCCAGTTCATTCCACCTCAGCTCTTGGTCTTGTTCCTGTCTCTGTGTTTGTGGACTTGCTTCCTGACCGTGTTCTGAAATGCTTGGGGGTTTGGGTGGGGGTGGGTGTTGCTTTGTCTTGGTTTCACAAAGAGGAAGGAACCCTGGGGGCCTTGGCAGTGCTTCTGGATACACTTTCAGAGGGACTGGAGAAGGCTCTAGTTGCTCTAATTTGGAGATGAGTCTTGTGTCCTCCACGGGGAAGTAAGTCCCCGGGTCTTTGTCAACCACCCGGAAAGGAACTCTCTGCCCTTTCTCAGCATGTTGAATGACTTGGACTTGCCGTGGGGTGTGCAGTGGTCCCTTCTACCCTGAGCGAGACCTCCGGATCCCCTCACCCTGCTTGGGGAGGCAGGTGCATTGCCCAAGAAGTGTCTACTGATCACCCTGCACTTGGGTCACTGCTGGAGTCCCTGAGTTGCTTGGAAGAAGCCACGGCCTGGGATTCAGAGACCAGGATTCTGCCCCAGCTGGGTTCTCATGGCTGTGACTATGGACGCAATCCTCCCTATTCTGGGCCTCAGTTTCCCCATTCATGAAATGAGATGGCATCTAATGTTTCTCTGGGCCCTGTACTGTTCAGTTTTCCAGTTCAAAACTAAGGCAGGTAAAAGGGCATGCATGCATGATGTGTGTATCATCTGAGGTTTTAAGGAGGGGGGTCTGTAGGTGCGGGAAGAATGCTCCTTTCCCTTTCTTTTGGACACCATGATGGAAGCCAGTAGAATGGAAGGGAGGCTCAGGTCACGGACATTTGAACAGGTGCCTTGGGTGTGATGTGCAGACCAGCGCTCCACCTGGCTTGGGCAGGGTGCTGTGACTAGGTGGCAACCAGATCCAAGGAGCAGTTATATGGACCTCATTCATTTGTCACCACCCTCACCAGCAGCGCTGTGTCACTGTGGAAGAAGAAACTGACTTTATAGCTACATCATTGCGAAACAGCAAAAGCAAGTCAGCCCCGTGTCCCTTGTCCTGCACTACTGCTGAGCCCTGGGCCTCTGTCCTCCTAGAAGTTCCAGGTCCTCTCGGTTTGTTTTCTGTTTGAATGGATTTTTTGCCAGTCTTGTGAGAAGATGTACCTGCTATGTTCTGAATGTTCCAGAAGTTTCTGGTTTAGGGTCATGGGCAGTGGGAGGGTGGCATGAGGCCTGGGACCAGATCTTCTGTTTTCAAATCAGTGGCATGGGCAATAAGACTAGATGATTCTTACGTAGCCCGACACATCCTGGAATTCTCTCTAAATACCAGCCATCTCCTTGGAAGGGGCCCCAAGTAAGGACTGTGTCATTGCCTGGACTCCCAAAAGATAAGGAATCCTGCTGTGTGAAGAGGGGTGGGGACACTTGGGAAATGTTCACCTGGAGAGGAACAGAGTTGTCGGGCTCCATGCCTGCGGGGGTTCATTCCTGGGAAGGGGTTTTTTGTTCTATGCAATTCTAAACCTCACCCATGGGTGGCCAGATTCTTCTCGGGATAGGGAAATCTCACCCCTGACATGACTGTCCAGGTGTGGGACAGGCAGGCAGTGTCAGGAGAGGCACAAATTAGGGAAGCTGAGGCTGCCGTGGTGCCAGTGAAGAGCCAGAGAGTGGAATTTAGGGGTTCCGCAGCCTTGTCACGGTCCCCAGCACTGTGAGCCTTAGGACTCCCATCATACTTGGGGCCAAAATACATTCTCTGTTTCAGTAGGCAGCCCTGTGACCATCTGTGGCATGTCTGTCCTTCTCTAACCCCATCTTCTGTGAGCTGGGTCCTTGGGAAATAAGGCTGGGGAGCCACAGCCTGGCCTGAGGCTGGAAATAGACCTGCATCTGTTATCATATGTCAAGGCCTCTGCTCCTTGATCAGTCCCTCTCTTTTCCTGGAAGAGACTCTCTCTTTAATTCTTTGAGTACCCTTATCCCTTTCAGGGCCGCTCCAGAGTGAAAGTAGTGAGCATTGTGTCGTATGAATCACTTGAGCCCAGGCAGCATGGAAACCAGCTGGAAGAGCCCCAAGCAGGGAGCAGGGACCTGGGCTTCTCCCTGCTTTGCCACTGACCTGCTATTTGACCTTGACTCATTCCCTTGTGGCTTTGGGGAGACACAAAAGACTAGATCCCGGAGAAACTTGGAGATCTACACATCAGCTGTCACCTTCGGACTGATGAGGAAACAAGTGGGCCAGGAATAAATCTGAACGAGGAAATGGCCCCAGCAGTACGTACACCTCCCTGCGCATGAGCCAGAACGTGGTGCTCAAAGCATCTACATCTAATAAACACTTGGCCTTGTGTAGCAGAGGGGCTCTGGCTACTGAAAGCTATTTAGGACTCCAGACTGCAGGAGAAGCAGTGGAGTTGACCTGCTGGGCTTCACCACCTGCTCTGTGAGACCATCTCCAAGCCTCTGCCCTCTAATCTGAGAAATGGACGGTTGTGATCGGATCATCTGCTGCACAGGCCAGGGATGAGGTTGAAGTGAGAGACCCTCTGCGTGTGAAGGAACTTTGGAAATGACACAAATTTGGTCTCATTACTGGAGTGAGGCCCCCTGAAAGGGGCTCTTTGCTGTCTATTTACTGCATTGAGTCCTCCTGAGTTGACTTTAACCCCATTTGTAAAACCACCAGCACTGGGGATGAGGAGGAAGCCAGAGGGCTCTGGCAGACACAGAGTCTTAGCTTTATCTTCAACTGATTCTGTTTGCACTTGGGATTAGGATGGGGAGAGGACCACGTGGGTGTTTTGAGCTTTTCGATGCTACCCCTCCTGGGAATCCTTCAAGGATGTGGGAAAGTTCTCCAATGGGCCATATGCCCATCCCTTCTCCTTCCCCTGAACTCCAGGTCTGGGAATATGTCTGCAGTCAGCCATGTGTGTCTTGTCTGATGTCTGTGTTCTGTCGCTTTGCACCTGCCAGGGTTGGAGTGGTGCAGTCCCTGGCATCCCAGATGCAACTCCAGGCTCCCTTGTGGGAACTGGATCAGCCTGGGTTTCATCTCCCATGATATAGATGAGCCCCATGACCTTATTGCTACTGCTGCTGCCATTAATGCTGTGCTCACAACCTTGTCCGGGAATTTAAGGATGTCAAAATGCTGTAGATGACTCAATAAATGTCTTATCATTTTTTTCCTGGTGGCTGTAATTGATCAAAAAGGAGGTCATGGAGAAGAGGAGGTGGAAGGGGAGGACTGATCACCTTAGAATAATCTAGTCTATAAAACCCTGTGTCTTTTGGGATTCCAAGCGAGTAGTGATATGGGAATGGGGCTCAATGAGCTGAGATTGGTCTTGGAAAGCAAACGGAAAAGTCTTGGCCTCAAAAGAATCTTCATGCAACTTGAGTGGAACCAGGATAACTTGGATATATTGAGTTCCTGGAAATGGAAGCAGCTTACTCTGTAATCTGATGCTTTATGTCCTTCATATTGTGCAATAGGAGTGGCCACCAGGTACCCCTAAATGTCTTGTGTACAGGGAGGCATTTCATCCCAGGTAGCCACAGGTGTGCCCTTGGCTCCAGGAGTCCCATCCCCTAACCCTCTGCAGAGTCAGAGCCATCAGTCCCTGCCCGACTAGGTGCCTAATCCCATTTCCTAGAGGCTCTGTTGATGGTCACAACTGTGGTGCCCACTTTTATATTAGTCATATGAGTTTTAGTTGCTAGCAGATAATTTGGGCTGATAAATCAGGAAAGGAATTTGTGAAAAGAAAAAAAGTTGGGCAGGTCTTAGAATTCTTATAAGACTGGAGACACCAAAAATGTTATCTAAAACCACATATTATGTTCCCAAACTGATGGTGAAACTTAACTGCCACTGTTACTGCCACCAGCCAGCCCAGTGATGTATCTTTCATGCTGGGGACTAGGTGTCCCCAGTTACCACTATCTTGAAGCACATAGCATTGCTTCCATTCTCACCAACAAATCAGATCCAGATCCCACGGTCTCCATGACTCCCTTGGATTCCCTGGGTTTCACCCAGGAGAGACTGGAAACTATACTTCTCTGGATTCTACCTTGGGGAGGTCCAGCTCACAAGTCTGGAGATTTTCTAAATATTCTAATGGTGTTCAAAAGTCCTGTGAATAATTAATGACCACATGATTGAAGTCTATGGAAAAAGTGACAAAGCTAGCTTCCTCTGGTGGCCAGATGGGCCACTGCAGAATTGGGTCAACTGGATAGGCCGGAGAGGCCATTCACCAATGCACCCGGGCATCTAGTGGGGATGTCCCAAGCTGGTAACCTGGGAGGTGCTGCTCCCTGAGGCTGAACCTGCTACTACTTCCTTTAGAGATATTATCAGGCTATGTCCTATGGCTCATTTAGCAGACAACTTCAGATGCTTCGAAAATGCAACTATGAATTAGAGGCTGTGAATCCCAGGTGTTAGACTCTGCTGGCTGCTTTCACAGGAGAATTCCTTAGAGTATGGACAGACATTATTTTCACTGATGTGACCGTGACAGATTGAGGTCCCATGTATTTCATTCTTAGAAAGAGGTCACATTCAAGAAGTAAAGGCAAAGAGTCAAAAGCAAGTCGAGAAGCTGGAATTACATATTAAGCTTGAGTTTCTTGGTGACTGTGAAGATCAAGCTACTGAGTGCGTATGAATTCAGTCCTGATTCATACATCTGCTCCTCAACATCGAGTCCTCTTTTTTCCTAACCCCCCTTAAAAGAATGTCTTGAATCCTGGTTATTCCTAGGTAACAATTCCTGGGTATTTGTGGGTACTAACACTAAGTGTAATTCCTCTTGGAAACTCAGTAGTTCTCCAGCTTTAGCCTGTATCAGAACCCCTTGAGGGTGTTTCATGGAATTTGAGTGGAATCAGGATCCCATCTATGTTTTGGGTCCTGGAAATGGAAGCAACTCACTCTATAGTCTTTGATGCTTTATGTATTTCATATTCTATGGGAGTGATCACTACATACCCCAAAAGCTTGCCTAGAGGGAGCATCTGTTAAAATACAGATTGCTGGACCCTCTCCCATAATTTCTGATCCCAGCCTCTTGGACCTGGCCAGTGATTTGCTCCCTAGGAGGCTGACAACATATACAGACATTAGCAGCTTGGGATTTAATTTAATTTCCCTTCAGGCTCATGTCTTAAGATCATGAGGCAAAAGGGTTCAAGGGACAATCAGCTTATAGATGTTCAAAGATGGCCCAAGAATCCAGGTCCAAGAATTCAAATCATCTTGAATCTCTGAATCCTTGGACCATCTCTGAATCAATCAGGATCAAATTCAGTGAGCTATGAAAGGAAAATCCCACTAAAAATGGCTTAAAGAAGACAAGTTTAGTTTTTCTCATACTGAGTCCAAAAACAGAAAATTCAGAACTGGTATTGTATTTATGGTCTCTCTAGGGACTCAAATTTCTTTCTTTCCACATCCTTTGCATGTGAGTCTTAGGGACACTTTATGGTCCAAGGTGGCTCCTGGAGCTCTGGGTGCCAATGAACTCAAGTGGGAGAAGGGTAAAGCTCTCTCCTCCTTCTTCTGTCATCATCTCTTAAGAAGCCTTGTATCTCCTTCATGACTTGGCCAATGTTTAGTCTCATGGCCATAACTCACTGCAAGGCAGACAGTGTAATCCCCCCTTAATAAAACTGAAAGGAGAAAGTGGATATTGACTGCTAAAGAGTGGTTTGTGTCATAATCTCAACCCCCTAATCATTGGGCAATCTCGTGGTGGTCACTGGGCTCATCTCACATCTGTGCAAAAAGAGAGAGGTATATGTATGCTCCACTCTATTGAAAATGACAAACGAGGGGGTGCAGTCTCCAATCTGACCATAGAATGACTTTGAAGGATCCCTGGATCAGAACTGGGGAAACTTGTTATATTACCACCTAGTGGTGCTAGGTTCACTGTCTCTATTCAGCAAAGAATTGGAGAACAAGACCCAGAGACAGCAAGCAAGAAGTAGGTTTATTGTAAAAGTGATAGAGATACAGAGGTGGACTTTTCCCAAGAGAAGGGGTCCCGAGCTGGGAATCTAGTGGGAGAGTTTTGGCTTGTTCTTTTTATGGTCTCTGGAATTTCCTCTTTTTTTTTTTTTTTAATCTCTGCCCCTGTCTACATGCTCCTCACTATTGTTGATTGGTGCCCTCCTGGGTCCACAGTCTGTTTTAGTTTTTCTAATGGATTCCCCTGCTTAGGAGCATGAGCACAGAAGTGTCTGTCTGATTGTATCTGTCTGATTGGGTCCCCCACTTGTGTCCACAAGCACTTTCGTCAAGCAGGAAGTTGACCTCATCAGAAGACCCTCTCCATGCTCCTTTGTTCTGGCCCTGCCCCCAACCTCCTCACTCGCCATCTTGCCCTGACTGCCTAAGCCCCTCTACGTCTGCCTCAGTTATTCCCACCACTGAAACCGCGTCTAGTTTCCAGGGGTGAGAATGTGATTATGTCCTTTCTGATTTCCTTCATCCTTTGAACTTTTCCTCACAGCTGCACTTCTTGAGTGGGTTCTGTGCTCCAGAAACTTCCGTATGAATTCATCTCTTTTTAATTTGGGGGTTTCTTTGAGATAGTTTTTTTAGGGGGCAGAATGAGGGTCCTCTAATTCATGATCATCAGTTACCCCCAAGTGAACTCAATTTGGATGCTTCTGAGCCTCGCAGGTTTGTTAGCCTCCCTCTCATTGGACAACCTGTTGCAGTGGCTCTGATGTGAACATGGAGATGGCTCTTCCTTTCCAGATCTTAGATGCAAGGTTAGGATTCCAGATCCCAGACAGAGATGGCCTGGGATGCAGACATATGTGCGCTTGAACACTCCGAGACTACCAGCCTTATTAATAAGACCACTTCCTGTGGGCCTCTGCAAAAGCCTATGGTGAGAACATCCCAGGCAGAGAAACCACCAGGAGTAAACGCACTTGAACATGATACGAACTAGCATGCAATCTGTGTTAGTTTCCAAGGGCTGCCTTAACAAACCATAACAAACTGGGTGGCTTGAGACAACTGAAACTTGTTGTCTCACAACTCTGAGGCTAGAAATTTGAAATGAAGATGTTGCCAGGGCCATGCTGCCTTTAAAGGTGAGGGAGAAGTTTCCGTTGCTTTTCTTCTAGCTTCTAGGCTTGCTGGCAGGCCACTCTTGACATGCCTTGGCTTATAGAGGCCCCACTCTGATCTTTTCCTCTGTTAGCACAAGACTTTCTCCATGTGTGTCTTTTTCTGTATTTCTATTCTTCTTTATAAGGACAATAGTCACATTTGATTTTGGACCTACTGTAATCCAATACAGCATCAACTAATTCATTATATCTGCAAAGACCCTATTTCCAAATGTGGTCCCATTCATAGGCAGTTAGGGCATCAGTATGTCATTGGGGGAGACATAACTCAATCTATAGTAAAGGGCAAGGAGGTTTGGAGCATCACTGACTGAGCAGGCACACTAGTGTTTACTTGAGATTATTTATTTGGAAGAGATGGAGGGTTGGTGTGAATATGTGGGATGAGTCACGATCAGTCATCCATAGTCACCATCAATGCAGTTAAGTAAAGTCCAAAATAAAGTGCAACAACCCTGATCCCAAACCCTATTATCCTGGCTCTCACATGGTCCTTTCTAAACATTTTTCACATTTCTTGTGTAAACTTGTAGTGCCTGAGTTGTCACCTACCCCATCACAGCAGCATGTAGACCCTCAGGGGACCCAGGCTCAGCTGTGAAGTCAGATGAAATTCTTAAACTCTTTCAAGTGGGCTGGACACTGACTTTTTCTTACTGCCCCAGCAAGCCTAATTTTCAAAGGAATTGAGTGTCTCTTTCCAAACAAAAAAATAAAAGCTGACCAACATTCACGAAAGACAGGAACACTCATGAGAGGCAGGAGCCTTGGACAAAGCCATCGTGTGAATCTGTTCTGACTCATGCAGACTCTTGAGTGGATGGGCATTTGCGGGTGAAACCTCAGCTTCAGGGGGCTCATCTTCCACCAACTCAACAAGAAGTGTTTTGGTTCTGTCCCTCAGGGTTCTCTCGGGGCCACTCCTCTCAGTCACACTCCTCCCTTCCAGACAGCCCCACCCCAACCTATGGTATTCTAGCTGCTTCCTTTGCCTCACATAAGGTTCACCTCCTCTCTGTCCCTGCCCTAGACTTGTGCATGGCTTATGGTCAGTGTTTTCCTTGAGCTGACACTCTTGTGCCCCTCTTCTTGGGGGTTCCCTGATACTTGGGAGTCACATGTGGTTCTCTTTGACCCTCTTCTCTTTAGACCCTCTCTCCATGGGCAAAAGCATCCATTGCTATGGTATTAACCATGCCTCGGCTGATAAACTCCCCTCTTTGTCTCCAGGCACAATCTACCCGCCTGGCCAAGGGCTTGTGCAGTAAGTACCATGGAGAGAGCCCCGCAAGCTTCGGGTCCAGCACCACAGACAGTTCTGAGATACCCCACCTTCTGGGGCATCTATGAGGCCTATTTATCTGACATGAACAAGTGCCAATGTCGGTTTTAGGCTTGAAACTCATGTAATTTGGGGAACCCTCTTTAATATAAAAATACAAAATTTAATATAAAAATACAAAAAAGGGCTTTTTAATAGTAAGAAATGCTGAAAATTATCATAAGCATCACAAAATCCAGAAAAGCAACATGATTTGTATTGATTAATTCATGATAGTTTTTGCCTGTATTTTTTTCACCACCTAAGTTGGACAACAATTTTAGCAGACAACAATTTTCTACCAGTTTCTATGTAAAGCATTGGAATATAATCTAATCACACGGTGAATCAAAATCTGTGCTTTCTGGCAACGTGGGTGGCTTCTGAGAGCTCATCTGAAATTGACCCTGCAGACCATCTCTGCCTACAGCACTAGGACTGTGCTTCCCAAGAACCACCAGTCTCCTCAGTGGTCCGTGGTGCAGAAGCAGGTCCCCCCCACTCAGGAGCTGTCCAGCAAGACTTGGGGCTCTCAGCATCTATTCAAGTCCCTCCACTGCCAAACTGCAGAGGCCCCTGGGGAACAAAGGACCCTCCTCATCCCCAGCCCCACACACCTTGCCCAGGGTCCTCTGATGAGTGCACTTTAACTCTCTCTTACAGGGGGGTGGATCCTGAGATAGCAGGTCATGGCTCCTCTGTGATACAGAGGAGGCCACCAAGGAAGTGATAAAGAGGCCAGTGGACAAAAGAATTCCAAGACATTGATGAAGAAGGCAGTATAGTGACAGAAAAGCCAAACAGAGAAGTGGGGATTGGTCATCTGAATCAAGTGCTGCTAATAGTTTTTATGAAGATCGGGACAGAAACCTCAGTTATAGGTCATCTCTTTCCTGGGTTTGATGGGTTAGGTCTCAGTGTTTGTAGGAATCAGTGTTTGTGACTCATTCTGGCCTCCCCAGGAGTACCATATTTTGAAGTCACCAAAGAGTAGTAGTACAAGGAGCCAGCTCAAATGGGTTTGGCCATTTTTTTTTTCCAGAACTGGGAATTAAACCCAGAGGTGCTTTACCACCCCCAGCCCTCTTTATGCTGTTATTTTGTGACGGGGTCTCAATTGCTCAAAGTCTTTCTGCCTTAGCCTCCGAGGTTTCTGGGATTACAGGTATGTGCCGCTGAAGCCAGATTTAAAGATATGTATGTAGTTAGTATAGCTAGGTAAAACGGGTCTGAGATCGGGTCTAATAAGGAAAATGGAGTCTGATCTGAGCCCGGGGAAACCAGAACTATACTTGGGAGATTGACATGTTATTGTCCCCAAGGCCCCATCCATCCTAAAGAACTGTTAGAAGTAGCTCCCAGCAAATAGGGAGGTGCCCATCAAATCACCCTAGGCCCTTCCTGCGGGATCACCCCTCCATCCCCAAGGTCCACCTGCTTTCCACCTTTTGGCCTTGCCATCTGCAGTCCCCAGCACATGCAGGGTAGAGGGAAATAAGCAAAATAAAGGACAGGAGTGTAGGAGGACAAAAGAAGACCTTAGATATAAAAGGGATAAGACCTCCCTGTCAGATCAGGTGAGGCGGGCAGTGACCAAAGGAGGCACATTTAAAAGGGCCGCTGAGCGAGGCTTTATTGAGATATCACTCCCGGGCAGAACTCGATCAGACCCATAGAGGGGACAGGGGAAGGGTCTGAGGAGAAACCGCGTGGAAGCTAAACCGGACTGGACTTTTATGGGGCTTACAGCAGGAAGGGAAGGGCTTGGGACAGGAAAAGGTGTTTTTAGGCTCCCTTGTCCCATTAGAGTTGGTCAGGGGAGTTGGCTGAACTCCAGGATTGGCCAGGGGGTCCTGCTGATTGACAGGCGTTAGTCAGGAGATCTGGCTGATTGACAGGCATTTCCCCAGCATCTGATTGATGTTCTTTTACTGCTTTGTTCTAAGTCGCCACTAAGTCGTCACCAAGTCACCACCACCGACCTAACATTCCCCATCCCAGGGATTCTGGCTTTTGGATTCCCTTCTTCCTGGGGGTGGGGTGGGGGCCGGAGGCTTCTCTGCGATGGTTAATAGTTTCTTTCCACTCTACACTTGCCTCATTGTGCTTCTCTGGTGTTACACTTCAGCCTTCGGGGAAGCAAGGACTCGTCATGGTAACCGACGGTATCACCACTGTACCCGGTGGTTTGGCCACTTTGTAGTCCTCATTATTTCAGCTGTTTGGGGACAGACTCCAGCACATTTAAGAGACATGGGCCTCTCTTACTAAAGCCCAGGTCTTGACCAGCCTGCCTTGTGGCTCCAGTGAGAAACTGATGTGACTCCATTTTTGAGAAACCAGCTTCTACCTCAAGGCCTGTCCAGAGGGAGGGGGCGTGACCCTTGTCTTTGGAAAAACCCAGAGAGCACTCCTAAGCACATACCCATCCTCCTGAGTTGTTTGTCTGTAAATAACAGGAGAGGTCTGTGCCAGGTGTCCCTGGCTAGGTGAGGACCCATGGCAACCCCTAGCAACCACCAATCAGCATAAGACAGGGAAAATGTCTGAAATGCCAGGTGACCTTCCCAGTAGTTTCAGTGATTGATAACATGATTAGGCCACCCTGCAGTTTAGCCTATACACTCTTGCAACCCTTCGAGGCCTAAACCAATCAGTTCAAATGTATCCACCACTTGAACTAACCCATCACCCTTACCCAGCTTGTTCCCACCAGTGAATGTGCTAATCAATGTTAAGAGTTGTTGTGTTGATTTTCCTGTGGTATGAAATGATTTGTTGTGTGATATTGTGACCCATAGAGCATCCCTCCCACCCCCAAAACCTAAAAATCTTCACTGAACTAAGAATCAGGACTCACTCCTTGGGACCGCTGCGCTGGAAACGGTTGTGAGTCCAGGCTCGAGCTTGCAATAAAGACTCTTGTGTGATTGCATTGGATTTGGCTCCTGGAGGTCTACTGGGGTCCCATGAATCTGGCATTATACCAGAACTGAGAACCAAGTTACAGAACTGGCCACAGGAAAGAACTGCAGCTGGCTTGGAGTGGGTGGCTTATTTGGGAGCATCCTCTTACCTCCAAGATTGGCTGGGTTCGTAGAAACTATAGGACTTCTCCCAAGAGAACCCAGTTCTCATCCCTGCTCTTGGAGGATGGAGGGGACAGCTTTCAGGCCTCTGAATCATGCCCTCAAACAAGGAAGGCTTCTGCCTGGAAAGGGATCCATCATACCCCCCAAGAATAACTTTTTCTGGAAAGGAGCCCTTCCACTGGAGTCAAAGAGGCAGAAGATGCAGTGATTTCTGTCTTTCAGCAAGTTCAAGGAAATCCTGACTTTTGTGGTCCACTTCTCCCATTGAGCTAACAGACCTGCCCCAGCTGGCCACCCTGTTGGAACCCCACACTCAGTTCTGAAGGGTCTGCATGCTCCTTGGGCCTGTATGACACACAGGCTGCACACAGCCTCCTGGTGACACCAAGGCCTGAGGCCCATGGGCAGCAAACATGGAGGTAACAGGGTGCAGAGGACAGCCTGGTGGGCTCTGCGAGTGGCCTGGGGAGAGTCCTGCCTCTTCACTCTGTTATCCTTTACATGACAGACAGAGGAAGTCTTCAAGCAGACCAGGACACAACCACAGGCATTAAATCTGAAAGGCAGACAAGGGAGACAGCAGCCAATATAATATACCTGGGAAGTGACAGCCATTTCCTCCACCAGCAAGTTCCCTGACCTTTATTTCTTCAGGGCAAAAATCAGAGCACAGGTCTGCAGTGCCCTCTGCTGGCCACTCAGTTGAGGACAATAGCGGCATGGGCGCTCCCTTCTGGAAGTCACTCCCAGCCATCATCAGGCTTGTTTCCACACAGTGACTCATAAATGAGATAATGAGGGGCAAGAACTAGCTAAAATATTTACTATAATTAACATCAGGAGGAGAAACATATCTTGAGTTGCTTAAGAAAGAATGTGACCCACAGGGGATTTTGCAGTGATTCAACCCTACGCATTTCCTGTTGATAAAACTTAACAATGGCACTTTTGTCTGACCTTATAGAAACCTTAGATCTGGAAACCGAGCAAATGCAAGAAGCATGTCATTTAGGAAGTTCATACGCGTCTAAGAATTTTCACACTTAATTGTAAACACCAATATACTAATATTCACCAGTTTGTTCACTCCTTAGATTTTTCACTGAGATAATCAGCTAAGTCCTCATTCCAGTGAGGATACCTATCCAATGTGGATACAAAAGTCAGAGACAAGAGCCTCTCTCCAGGAGCTTATTGCTTGTGGAGAAATGAGTGAATGCACTTGACCCTTCATATCTGTGGGTTCTGTAGAAACTGTGGACTCAGCCAACCTCAGATGGAAATTATTGCAGAGAAAGAATGTGCCCGTACTCAACATGTACAGACTTTTTCTTGTCATTTATTATCAGTGTAACAACTATACACACACACACACACATCACATCACATCACATTGTATTAGGTATTGCAAGTAATCTAGAAGATTTAAAGTATAAAGGGGGATGTGTGTAGGTTCTATGCAAATAATACACCATTTTATAAAAAGGACTTGAGCATCAGTAGTTTGATATCTATAGGAGTTCCAGAACCAGTGCCCCATGGATTTGCAGATACAGGGGAGGACTTTAGACTAAGGTAAATGGAGAGGCATAGCAGCAGATGCTGTTGGTGCCACCCAGCTCCCTTCTCCATCTGGTCATCTGGTTGCTACAGGTGTAGGCTGCTATGGCTTTCACACCCCCCTCCCACCCAGACAATTGCTGACCGAAGACTGAGGAGTAACACAGCCCTGCTGCCTCCCTGACCACTCAGCATGTCCTGTACAAATGACTGATGGGATTGGTCTGGACTGATGGGTAGGATGACCCTGACCTCTGGGAAGGGCAGCCTCTGTGGTCCAGTGCACACACACCAGCTCTCCGTGTAGGGCCAGGATGTTTAGACAGCTCCACCTGCTCCTTCTTTTGCCCTCTCTGTCTCCACAGCACCACCAAAAGGCATTCCCTCCCTAAGTGATGTGCTTAAGAATATTCCTGCCAGGCTCTGCTGCTTGGGAATCCAGATACAAACAAGTGCCATTGAGGAAGCCCAGACAAGATGATGTCTGGCTTGAGAATCAGGGACAACCTGCCAGATTCAGGCACTTTAGAAATACTCATTCTTTCCACACAGCCTTCCGGAAATCACGTGTTCTCTCAAGCCTTGGGGACACAGCAGCAAATGTGACAAAATCTTGTTATCCCTGGCACTTGTATTCCAGTGGAGAGAGAAAGGAAAAGAAAACAAATAATGCCCACTCCAAAGAGCTTCGTTGGGCTCTTGAGTATAAATAAAATATTGCAACAAGTTAATGTCGTCAGTTCTCTTTCTTACAGTTCTCCAAACACTTGCCCTTGGGGAAAAGGGTGATTTAGTCCAGCCTTTCTCCCGGGAGTAAGACTGTAATAATTCTTTACCTCTAAGGATTACAACTTCAGTCAATGCCAACTTCTATTGAGTTTCTGTTGTGGAGGCTCATTTTCAACCACGGCGTTGACAGCAAACATTTTTTAGACACTTTCCAAGACTGCATTTAGGATCTTGGAACGTTCTCCAGTCTTTCCAAATTACATGAAAAGCATTGAAGTATTTCGTTTAGGCTCTGGGTTCAGAGCAGAGAGGCTGTGTAAAGGACAGGACAGGAGGCAGATGCCAGCCCTGTTGTCAGCACACACCTGTGGCTGGGGTCAGGGGAAGCAGGCCTTTGACGGAGCCTAGGGTGCACTCTTCCTGCACAGCTGTGGGTTCTGTTCTTCGAGGGTGTATTAGTTACGGTTTTCTAGAGGAACAGAATGAAATGGAAGTATGATTATAACAAGGGATTTTTTTAGATTGGCTTATACGACCAGAAGCTGGATAGTCCACAATGGCTGTCTGCAGGCTGGAGAGCTGGAAGAACAAGGAGCTGCACAGTCCAAGAGGCTGGAGCCTCACAACAAGAGGGATCCATGGTGCTACCTGAGACCAGAGGCTTCTGGAAACTCCCTGGAGAATCACTGGCAGAGTCGGCTTTGGAAGAGTGAAGAAGCAAGAGTCTGATATCCTCAGACAGTTAAAGCAGCAATCAAGAACCAGTTCAAGAAGAATGGAGCTTGCATCTGCTCATCAGCTGCTGCTTCCTTGTTCTTCCAAGCTTTTATTCCATCCAAGCCTCCAGCCTATTGGACAGCGCTACTCATGCTTAGGTAAGGTCTCCAGTTGGCTCTTCCATATGCCAGTCACTCTTAGATACACCTTCACTGACACATCCAGAAACCTCGTAATCATTGCCATCTCTTAATCCAATCAAGTTGACGATTTTAAATTCACCATTACAGAGTGGTTGTCCTGGATTCCACACAGTCTTCAGTCTTAGAAGCTGAAGTCTCCTCTCTCTGGTCAGTAAGCTCCCCATAGTAGGACATGTTCCATTCATCTTCCTATGCCGGGTGGGCCCACACACATATCACACAGGTGTTCGCCAGAGAGGTTTGAGGAAACAAGTGAGTTGCAGGCCCTTTAAAATGCAACCTGCCCCTATTTCTCATGTTGCCCTCTGGCCAGGCCTGAGTCCTCTGTCCATTCCAGAAGCCTCCCTGCTTTCCAGCTGTGGTGCTGCTGCTCAGCCTCTTCCCCAGCTTAGTGGCTGTCTGGTGTCACTGAAGGAGCCCCTGGGCTTTCAGGGTAGTCAGACCCATACTGGAGCCCCAAAGGGTCTAAATCGGGGCAAGTGGCTTCCACGTAGGAATCCTGACTCCGTGCCTAGCTCCTGCCTTCGCATAGTAGGCTATAAATATATTGCATGCTCCAGCTCTCCTGCTGCCATAGGCCAGGTGTTTGTGATCCTAAGAATTGATGTTGAGACCTATTCTCCAGGTGATGTCATTAGGAGGTGATCATGTCACGAAGGAACCCTCATGAATGGGATTCGTGCCTTTGTAAGAGGCCAGAGACAGAGAGCTGTCTCACCTCTCCCCAGGGGAGGGCACAGAAAGAAGATACAAACCAGGACGTGGATCTTCATCAGGCTTTGAATGTGCCAAGGCCTTCCTTTTGGATTGCCCAGACTCCAGAACTGAGAATCAATTTTATCAGTTAGTAGCCACCACTCTCTGGGTTCTGTTACAAAGTCCTGAATGGACCAAGACACCTCTCTTCCTGCTGGTCCACTTTTGAAAACTGTCCTCTGTTCCTGTAATTCAATAGCACCCACTCCTCATTCACCTGGCCCACAGCGCCTCCCACAGCAACCCTGCTGCAGACTGACCTGGTAGTCCCAGTTAGCTCTAATCTGTGAGGGATGCCATCTTCCTGAGGCAAGAATTAACACTTTTAGGAAATTCTCCTTCCTTCCTTTCCTTCTCTTTGCCCTTCCTTCCTTCCTTCCTTCCTTCCTTCCTTCCTTCCTTTCCTTCCTTCCTTTATTTTTTTCTCTTTCTTTCAATACTGATTTGTCATTAGGGCCTTTCCAAATATTCTCATCTTTCTCTTTCTAGGAACAGGGTGGGATGGCATTCACCCAAGGTCCCTGAAGTCAGGCATGGCCCTGTGACAGGCACTGGCCACTGCACTGTGAACAACAGTGAGCCAGCCACTTTGCCATTGAGATGTTAAAAAGCTTGCAAAGGTTTGTCATGCTCTAGTTCCCTCTGCTGGAGCAAAGTGCAATGTACACACGTAATTTGAGCCAGAAAGATTTTTTTGTTGTTTTCCATCACAGGGACTAAGGCAGGGGTGGGGATTTCTGCTTTGCAATGTAGCTCCTTGTGACTAATGTGTCCATTTTACTCTCTGCTATGGTTTGTCTCCCAAAGTGTCCTGTGTTGGAAGCTTGGTTCCCTGTGTGGTGAGGTGAGAATGGTTGGAAACTTTGCTATGGAGTCTAGAGGGAAGTCACCAGGGGTACTGCCCTTGGAAAGGATTAATATAGTTCTCGTGGGATTCCCCAGTTATTTCTCACAAGAGAGAGTTGTTATAAAAGACCAAGACTGGCTTCTCCCCATTCTCTCTGGTTTCCTTTTATCATGTGACCTCTCTCTTACACACATTTCTCATGCCACGATGCCATTCAGCGCGATTAATGTAGCCAGGAGACCCTTACCGGAGCCAGCTATTTGGACTTGCAGTCTCCAAAACTGTGAACTAAATAAAACATTTTTTTCTTATAAGTTACATAGCCTCAGGTATTTTGCTATAGCAACTGAAGATGGACAAATATAATCTCCTAAAATGAAATTGATAATGCACGTGTGTCTCTGCATACAAATGCCTATATGATTATGTATATCTTTTTATAGGTGTTATTATATTTGGGGAATGGGCCTTGGAAAGCTGTTATTTGTTGGTGGTAGGGTATATAAGTCCTGTTATACAGCCCCCCCCCCCCAGAGTTGTTGGTAACCCCATACTACCAGTAAAATTCTTTTTTTTTTTTTTTTTAAAGAGAGAGTGAGAGAGATAGAGGTAGAGAGAGAGAGAATTTTTTAATATTTATTTTTTAGTATTTGGCGGACACAACATCTTTGTTTGTATGTGGTGCTGAGGATCGAACCCGGGCCGCACGCATGCCAGGCGAGCGCGCTACCGCTTGAGCCACATCCCAGCCCCACCAGTAAAATTCTTGAGAGGACCCTGAAATCCAGACAACCAGCAGAGATTCACATCTACCCTGCCCTAGGAGTGTATTGATCTAATCTCTGTGGAGTAGATACCACCCAACAAAGTTTCAAAGTTCCAATCTGTGCTAGACCCCAGACTCAGGGAAGCTGAGAATCATTTCAACGAGCCTGGGCTAAAGGCCGCTCCAGCCAGCAGGTTGGTGAGCAACACAAGGAGGAAGAGTTTGATAACCCCCAGCGCTTGCTCTCTTTAAGGGAGAAATGGGAAGTAGAGCAGCCTGGGTTCGGCAGTGAGCATCCGTCCTTGTCCACAGTTCCAACCCCCTCAGTGGAGACAGTTCTTTCATTTTCATTATGAATTTGTTGTTGTTGTTCTTACTGCACTTGCTGATTGGTTTGAGTATGTGTATGCAGGTGTGTACATATGTGCATATATATTTGATTCTTTTCTTTATATCACTTTTTCTTTTTATTATCCTTTTATTATTTTGTCTTGTCTTTTGAGGGTTAGTGTTTTTTTTTTAAATTTTTGTTTTTGTTTCCTCGTTGCTCTCTCCTCTCTTCTTCCTCCAACAGCCAAATTCCTTGTTTCTGCCTTTCTCTGTCTTTATTTTATTTCTTTTGATTTTTTTCTCCTCCTCCTTTATGGCTTCCACCTGTCTCCATTCTTCTGCTATCTCCCTTCACCTCTGGAATGTTCTCAACTTTCTTTTGCCGTCTGACCCCATTTTCTTTTCTCTAAATTAACGGTGACTTTACCACCTTTTAAAATTCTATAATTTGTAAAATGAGAGCCCCCACCACTCCTGTTGTTATGGGTGTCAGCACTGGGGACACTGTAGTTGTCACCTGGTGTATCTTAAGTGTTGTATCCAGTTTGTGGCTGTTTGTTTTTTGTGATTGTTAATTTCTGGTTCCACCATTTCTGTTTCTGAGGTTATTGGTGTGGTCTATGTCATATCTGGCTCCTGGTGTTTACTTTTATGCTGTATGATTGTTCTCTGTTATTTCCCTCTTTTCTGGGGGGTGCTGGGAACCTACTGGAGCACCACAAGTCCGTGGAGAAGATACCGAGCTGATGAGCTTCACTCCCACCCAGCTAAGAGACGGCACACCTTGCTCCAATTACAACCTAACCCTGCTCCAACTGCATAATATGTTAGCTCAAAGAATATGGAAAACAAAATCACCAAACTGGATTAATCTTGGTAAGAACGGATAGGGAGGAGTCTCAGGTTCCACTGTGTATATCCACTCCTATAGCAAAAGCAGAGAGAAATAAGTTTGGACACCACACCCATGAGGGACCTCAACCTAGATTGCTTCCACATTACTTCAGAACATACAGTTGTCTAGTCTAGAAGAGCAGCCACAAAGGGTGTATCCATATAATCTGCTGCATAAAACACAGTGGTTGACCTCCTAGAAGGATCCCATGCCCGTGAGACCTAAAGAAAAAGTGGGATCTGCAAGCTCAACACAATACACACTGTATCAAAGTTCACTAATCATCACCAAAAACCTAGCAGGGAAACCATACAATGTAACCCACTTGGAAATGTATTCAATAATTCACAACCAGATATCCCAGAACACTTCACCAAGGAAGGCTGGGCAATAAACAGGCCCTCACATAAAAATGGAGAAAACTTCATTCCAACACATGCACAAATCTCAACATACAAGAAATAAGAAAAAACAAGGTAACATGACATGAATCCTAATGTTCACGATTTACTGGCAAATGACTCCAAAGATATCAAAGTAGATTAAACAACAGATAAAGAATGCAAAATAATGATCGCAAAGTAGATCAATAATTTCTAAGAACACAGAAAAACAACTGAATGAATCAAATCCATACATATGGTAGTCAGCTTTTTGTCACTGTGATCAAAATTCCTAGAAAAAAAAATAATAGCTGAACACAGAGACTATAGAATTTAATAAAACAATCAATAACTTAGACTTAACTGATATATATATATATATATATATATATATATATATATATATATATATAATATTTCATCCTTCAACGAGTGAATACACTTTCTTCACAGCAGCACATGAATCCTTCTCTAAAATAGACCATATATTATGCCACAAAGCAACTCTTAGCAAATACAAAAAAGTAGAGATACTACCCTGCATTCTATCAGGTCATAATGGAATGAAATTAGAAATCAATGATAAAAGTAAAAAAAGCCATTCCAACACCTGTAAGCTAAATAATATGAATGAACAATGGGTTGCAAAAGACATCAAAAAAGAAATTTAAAAAATTCTTAGAGGTGAATGAGAACACAGATACAACATATCAAAATCTCTGGGACACTATGAAGGCAGTTCATTGCATGAGTTCATTCCTTAAAAGAAGAAAAAGTCAACAAATAAATAATTTAACATTACATATCAAAGCCCTAGAAAAAAGAAGAACAAACCAACATCAAAAGCAATAGAAAACAGGAAATAATTAAAATTAGAGCTGAAAGCAAAGAAATTGAAACAAAAGAAACAATTGAAAAATTGACAAAACAAAAAGTTAGTTCTTTGAAAAAAATAAATAAAATTGATAAACCATTAGCCATGCTAATTAAGAGGAGAGAGAAAACTCAAATCACTAACATCTGGGATAAAAAAGGAAATATGACAGACACTACAGAAATACAGAAGATAATTAGAGATTATTTTGAAAATTTATACTCCAATAAAATAGAAAATACCAAAGGCATCAACAAATTTCTAGAATCACATGATTTGCACAAACTGAACCAGGATGATATACATGATTTAAACAGAACAATTTCAAGCAATGAAATAGGAGATGCCATCTGAAGCCTACCAACCAAGAAAAGTCCTGAACCAGATGGATACACAGATGAGTTCTACAAGACCTTTAAAGAAGAACTAATACCAATATTTCTCAAATTATTTCATGGAATAGAAAAAGAGGGAACACTTCCAAACTCATTCTATGAGACCAATATCACTCTGATTCCAAAACAAGGCAAAGACACATAAGAGAAAGAAAACTTCAGACCAATATCTCTAATGAACATAGATGCACAAATTCTCAATAAAATTCTGACAAATTGAATACAAAAACATATCAAAAAGATTATGCACCACAATGAAGTGGGGTTCATCCCAGGGATACAAAGTGGGTTCAATATATGGAAATCAATAAATGTAATTCATAACATCAATAGACTTAAAGATAAGAATCATATGATCATCTCAATAGATGCTGAAAAAGCATTTGACAAAATACAGCACCTTTCATGTTCAAAACACTAGAAAAACCAAGGATAACAGGTACTTATCTCAGCATTGTAAAAGCTATTTATGCTAAGCCCCAGGCCAACATCATTATAAATAGAGAAAAATTGAAAGCATTCCCTCTAAAAACTGGAACAAGACAATTATGCCCTCTTTCACCACTTCTATTTAACATAAATCTTGAAACACTAGCCAGAACAATTAGACAGACAAAAAAATAAATAAAAGGGATATGGATAGGAAAAGAACTCAAATTAGCACTATTTGCCAAGGATATCATTCTATACTAGAGGACCCAAAAAATTCCACCAGAAAACTTCTGTAACTAGTGAATGTATTTGGCAAGATAGCAGGATATAAAATCAACATCCATAAATAAGTGGCATTTCTGTATATCAGTGACAAATCCTCTAAAAGAGAAATGAGGAAAACTACCCCATTTAGCAGCCTCAAAACACACACACACACACACACACACTTGAGAATCAACTTAGTGAAAGACCTGTACAGTGAAAACTACAGAATGCTAAAGAAAGAAATAAAGAAGTCATTAGAAGATGGAAATATCTACCTTGTTCTTGGATAGGCAGAATTAATATTGTCGAAATGACCATACTTCCAAAAGCACTATACAGATTTAATGCAATTCCAATCAAAATCCCAATGACATTTCTCATAGAAATAGAAAAAACAGTCATGAAATTTATCTGGAAAATAAGAGACCCAAAATAGCTAAAGCAATCCTTAGCAAGAAGAGTGAAGCAGGTAGCATCCCTATCTCAGACCTTAAACTATACTACAGAGATATAGTAACAAAAATGGCATGATATTGGCACCAAAATAGACTTGTAGATCAATAGTACAGAATAGAGGACACAGGGACAAACCCACATAAATACAGTTATCTTACATTAGACAAAGGTGCCCAAAACATATATTGGAGAAAACATATATTCAACAAATGGTGCTGGGAAAACTGGAAATCCATATGCAACAAAATAAAATTAAACCCCTATCTCTCACCATGCACAAAACTCAAATCAAAGTGCATCAAGGACCTAGGAATTAAACAGAGACCCTGAACCTAATAGAAGAAAAAGTTGGCCCAAATCTTCATCATGTGGGATTAGGCCCTGACTTCCTTAATAAGACTCATATAGCTCAAGAATGAAATCAAGAATCAATAAATGGGATGGATTCAAACTCAAAACCTTCTTCTCAGCAAAAGAAAGAATCAGTGAAGTAAATAGAGAGCCTACAGAATGGGAGCAAACTTTTACCACATGCACATCAGATAGAGCACTAATATCTAGGATATATACAAAATCTTAACACCAAAAAACCCCCAAATAATCCAATCAATAAATGGACCAAGGAACTGAACAGACACTTCTCAGAAGTTTATATACAATCAATCAACAAATATAGGCAAAAGTGTTCAACATCTCTAGCAATTAGAGAAATGCAAATCAAAACTACTCTAAGATTTTATCTCACACCAGTCAGAATGTCAGCTATTAAGAATACAAACAACAATAAGTGATGGCGAGGATGTGGGGAAAAGGCACACTCATACATTGCTGGTGGGACTGCAAATTGGTGCAACCAATCTGGAAAGCAGTATGGAGATTGCTTGGGAAACTAGGAATGGAACCACCATTTGAGCAAGCTATCCCACTTCCCAGTTTATACCCAAAGGACATAAAAACAGCATACTACAGGGACACAGCCATAGCAGCACAATTCACAATAGCTAAATGGTGGATTCAACCTAGATACCCTTCAGTATATGAACAGATAAAGAAAATGTGGTGTGTGTGTGTATATATATATATATATATATACACACACACACACATACACACACACAATAAAATATTATTCATCATTAAAAGGGAATAAAATCATGGCATTTGCAGGTAAATGGATGGAGTTGGAGAATATAATGCTAAGTGAAGTAAGCCAATCCCCCCAAACCAAATGCCAAATGTCTTCTCTAATATAAGGATGCTGATTCATAATGGGGATAGGGGGGCATGAAAGGAATAGATGAACTTTAAATAGGGCAAAGGGGAGGGAGAGGGAGAGCATGGGGGTAGGAAAGATGGTGGAATGAGACATACATCATTACCCTAAGTACATGTATGAAAACACAAATGGTGTGACTCTACTTTGTTTTCAACTAGAGACATGAAAAATTGTGCTCTAGTTGAATTGAATTGCATTCTGCTATCATATATAACTAATTAGAATAAATAAAATAAAAATTTAAAAAATAACTTAGAGGAGGAAATGTTTATTTTGAACTCACAGTTTGAGAGGTCAATCAACTCCATGGCTCGGTTCTGAGATGAGGCAGAAGGGCATAATGGGGGACAGCTGTCAGCTCATGGCAGCCAAGAAAAAGAGAGAGAGGGGGGCAGACAGAGACAAAAAGAAATGGGCCAGGGAAAAGATACAGTTTAGGGTTATACCTCCAGTGACCTACCTTCTCTGGCTACAACCCAACTGCCTACAATTACCATCAAGTTGTCCATTAATATTATTAATCTATGAAATGGATTAATCCAGTGATGAGGTTATAGCTCTCATAATCCAATCTTCATATCTGAACATTGTTATATTGCTTAACACATAAACTCTTTGGGGGATATTTTTAAGTCCAAACCATAACAATACAGAATATAAATGAGAACTTCAATAAATAGAGAAAAATTATTGAACAAGAATGAAACAGATATATTGGGTAAAAGTGGCACAATGAATCAAATAAAAAATTCAGTTGAAAGTCTTTCCAAAACAGTAGACCAAGTAAAAGACAGAATCTCAGAGTTGAAAGAGTAACTGGCCCACATTGAATATTCATACAAAATAAATGAAGAAAAGTAGCCATAATCAGCAAAAACAAGAACTCTGGGATACTAAGAGTCCAAATTTAAAAATCAATGAAATCAAACAAGTTCTGAGGAATAGGCTGATGACATGGCTAAACTTTTTTGGGAATTAATAATGGTTAATTTTTCACACCTTGAGAATAAGATGAACATACAGATATAGGAGGCATTTATAACCCCAAATAGACAAGAAGAAAACCTCTCCGTGACATGTTAGAATTGTGATATATGCCTAATATACATAAAAAGGATAGAGTTTTAAAAGCCTCAAGAAAAAATGTCAGGTTACATTTAGAGGTAAGTCAATCAGAATTCATTCTTACTTTCTAGAACAAAAACTCTAAAATCCCAGATTAATATTACTCCAAGCCTGAAGGAAGATAATTGCCAACCAAGACGGCTATATCCAGCAATGCTCTCCTTCAAATTTGAATAAGAAATAAAAGGCTTCCAATATAAGCATAAAATTTTAAAAAAATTGTGATTACTAAGTAAACATTACAGAGAATACTTAAAGAAGTACTACACAGAGAAGAAATTTTTAAAAATCCCACAGCTCATGAAAGGCCAAATCTCATTAGAAGAGTAGCTATGAAAACGAGAGGGAGTGGGGGTATAGCTCAGTCGGTAGAGTGCTTATGTAGCATGCATAAGACCCTGGGTTCAATCCCCAGCACCACAAAACAAAACAAACAAAAAAACTCCAACCCCACCCCCCAAACAAAGAACAAACAAAAACAAAAATAGTAGCTAAGAAAATGAGAAATTGGACTGAATCACAGATTAGAAAGAAATAAAATGGGAGGATTTCAAGAATATCTCTCCATAGTAATATTTTCCAATTAAAGCACATATATACGAAGAACAAATTTAAAAACAAGACTCAATTATATGTGTTTGCAAGAGGGTCATTCTGCAAAGGAAAGACTGCAATAGGCTGACAGTGACAGGATGGAAAATGATAATTCATGCAAATGATGCCTGAAAACAAGCAGGAGTAGCTACTCACATATTCAACAAAATTGACTTCAAGCCAAAATTAATCAGAAGAGACAAATAAGGTTAGTTCATGCTGGTTCAGGGAACAATCCAACATGAGGATAAAAAGAATTATTTATGTTCCACCTAACATTATTGCACCTAATTATAGAAAACAGACACTACTCAACAAAGAACAAATGGGCCCCAATACAATAATATTGGGTGATTTCAATACACCTTTCTCACCAATAGATAGGTCATCTTGGCATAAAATCAGTAAAGACTCTTCAGACCTGAAATATATCATAAATCAAATGGACCTTATAGACATCTATAGAGTATTTCATTAAATTATATCCAAATTCATTTTCTTCTCAGCTGCTAATGAGACCTTCTTCAAAATAGAGTATATTATATATATTTATATATATATATATATATATATATATATATATATATCCCCTAAAAGTCACACCAAAAATCTCCTAGAACTAGTAAATGAATTCAGCAAAGTAGCAGGATATTAAATCAAAGGCATTTCTGCATATCAGTGACAAATCCTCAGATAGGGAAATGAGGAAAACTATCCCATTTACAATAGCCTCAAAAAAAAAATACTTGGGAATCAATTTAAAGAAAGAGGTGAAAGATTCTATATAATGAAATTTACAGAACACTAAAGAAAAAAGTCAAGGAAAACCTTAGAAGGTGGAAAGATCTACCTTGCTCTTGGATAGGCAGAATTAATATTGTCAAAATGACTATACTACCAAAAGCACTATACAGATTTAATGTAATTCCAATCAAAATCCTAATGACATTCTTCATAGAAACAGAAAAAGCAACCATGAAATTCACCTGGAAAAATAAGAGACCCAGAATAGCTAAAGCAATCCTTAGCAGGAAGAGTGAAGCAGGTGGCATCACTATACTAGTCCTTAAACTATATTACAGAGCAATAGTAACAAAAACAGCATGGTATTGGCATCAAAACAGACTGGTAGACCAATGGTACAGAATAGAGGACACAGACACAGAGACTAACCAACAAAATTATAATTATCTTATATTAGGCAAAGCTACCAAAAACATGCACTGGAGAAAAGATAGCCTCTTCAACAAATGGTGCTGGGAAAACTGGAAATCCATATGCAGCAAAATGAAATTAAACCACTATCTTTCACCATGCACAAAACTCAACTAAAAATTGATCAAGGACTTAGGAATACAACCAGAGACTCTGAGTCTAATAGAAGTTAAAGTAGGCCCTAATCTCCATCATGTGGGATTAGGCCCCAACTTCGTTAATAAGACTCCTGTGGCACAAGAATTAAAATCAAGAATGAATAAATGGGATAGACTCAAACTAAAAAGCTTCTTCTTGGTAAAAGAAACAATCTGTGAGGTGAACAAAGAGCCTACATCTTGGGAGCAAATCTTTACCCCTCACACATGAGATAGAGCACTAATCTCTAGGTTATATAAAGAACTGAGAAAGCTAAGCACCAAAAAAAGAAAAATAACCCAAAAAAACAAAAAACAAACAAATAATCCAATCAATAAATGGGCCAAAGACCCAAACAGACACTTCTCAGAAGAGGATATACAATCAACAAATGAAAAAATGTTAATCATCACTAGCAATTAGAGAAATGCAAATCAAAACCACTCTAAGATTTCATCTCAATCCAGTCAGAATTGTAGCCATTATGAAGACAAAAAACAATAAGTGTTATCAAGGATGTGGGGGAAAAGATACACTCATACATTGCTGGTGGGACTGCAAATTGGTGCAGCCAACATGGAAAACAGTATGGAGATTTCTTGGAAAATTGGGAATGGAACAACCATTTGACCCAGCTATCCCTCTCTTTGGTCTATACCCAAAGAACTTAAAAACAGCATACTATAGGGACACAGACACATCAATGTTTATAGCAGCACAATTCACAATAGCTAAATGGTAGAACCAATCTAGATGCCCTTCAGTGGATGAATGGATAAAAAAGTGATATATATATATATATATATACACACACACACACACACACACACATACACACATACACACACATACAATGGAATATTACTCAGCAATAAAAGAGAATAAAATCATGGCATTTGCAGATAAATGGATGGAGTTAGAGAATATAATGCTAAGTGAAGTTAGCCAATTCCAAAAAAACAAATGCTGAATGTTTTCTTTGATATAAGGAGACTGACTCATAGTGGGATAGGGAGAGGGAGCATGGGAGGAATAGACAAACTCTAGATAGGGCAGAAGGATTGGAGGGGAAGGGAGGGGGCATTGGTGTTATAATAATGGTGATGATCATTATTATTCAAAGTACATGTATGGAGACATGAATTGGTGTGAATATACTTTGTATACAACCAGAGATATGAAAAATTGTGCTCTATATGTGTAATAAGAATTGTAATGCATTCCGCTGTCACATATAAAAAAAATAATGCAACTAATAATAAATGCTGGTGAGGATGTGGGATAAGAGAAGACTTAGACACTCTCAGTGGTATTGTAGATTAGTACAACCACTATGGAAGTCAGTATGGAAGTTTCTCCAAAGACTAGGAATGGAATCGCCTTTTGTAACGCTCCTTGGTATTTGCTCAAAATAAAGTCAGCTCACTATAGTGATACATACTCACCCATGTCTATAGAAGCCCAATTCACAATAGCCACATTATAGAACTACAGTAGGTTTCCAGAAGCAGATGACTGGGTAAAGAAAATGTATGTATACACAACGGAGTTCTATTCAGCCATAAGGAAAAAAGAAACTATGCCATTTGCTGAAAAACAGAACTTGAGATCATTATGTTAAGCAAAATAAGCAAACCCAGAAAGTTAAGGGTCATATGTTTTCTCTCATATGGAGAAAGTAGAGAGAGTAAAGAAAAAAAATAGGGGAAGTTGGAAACTCATGAAAATAAAAGGGAGATGAGTAAATTAGAAGAAGGGGAACAGGGGGGAGAAAGAGGGAAGGGAAAGGGGAGGTCCTGGGGATGAATTGACAAACTATGTTAAATGCATGTATGAATATGTCACAATGAGTTCCACTATTATATATGATTATAATGTACCAATAAAAATTAATCAAAAAACAAATTCCAAAATATATCAAAAATCCAAAATACTTCTGATTGATCCTATGCATTTCAGATAAGGAATACTCAACCTGTATTTTTTTAGCCATTGCTATATCACAAACCACCCCAGAATTCAGGTATTTACTTAGCTCATGATTCTGTAGACTGACTTCAGGGCTGCGATCAGCTGGGTGATTCTTCTGTTTTCTGATGGGTCCTCTCATGTGCCTGGGTAGCTTTTCTGACCTTGACTGAGCTTTCTCTCATGTCGGGGTGCATTGGCTAGGATGGCTGTCTCTGCTCCCTGTGTGTTTGCGAGCTCTACCAGGCAGCCCAGGAACTAGGCTAGCCCTGAGTGATTTGCTCAGTGGCCAGCAGGGTTCCAAGAGAGTAAAGCAGGCAAGGCTTCTTGAGGTTCAGGTTCAGAAATGGCGAATGGTCTCCCCTGGATTTTGTTAGGCAAAGTAAGCAAAAGCAGCCCAGGTTCAGGGAGTGAGTACAAGAAATGACTGTGGCCATTGTTGCAAACAATGTGTTTTAGTACCTATCTTCTGGCCTGAGATATGGTCATTTTTTGTGACATTGCTTGGAAAGAAAAGCATCCTACAGATCCTTCTTGAAGATCATGGTGAAGGAATTCTTAAATATTTTTTAAAAATTGTTTTGTTTTAGTTATACATTACAGTAGAATGAATTGAGACATAGCATACATACATGGAGTATTCTTTCTATTCTTGGGATTGTACATGATGTGGAGTTACACTGGTCATGTATTCATGTATGAATTTAGGAAAGTTATGTCCATTTCATTCTATTATCTTATTCTCATCCCTCCTCCCTTCCCTTTCCCTGTCTAGTCCAGTGATCCTCCCCTTCCCCCTGCCACTATTGTGAGTCAGCATCGCATATCAGATAAAACATTCTGCCTTTGGTTTTGGGGGATTGGTTTATTTTACTTAGCATGATAGTCTCCAGCTCCATTCATTTACTGGCAAATACCATAATTTCTTTCTTCTTTAAGGCAGAGTAATATTCCACTGTGTATATACACCACAGTTTCTTTATCTATTCATCTATTGAAGGGCACCTAGGTTGGTTTTATAACTTAGCTATCGTGAATTGAGCTGCTATAAACATTGATGTGGCTGCATTACTATAGTATGCTGATTTTAAGTTCTTATGGTATATGCAGAGGAGTGGGTAAACTGGGTCAAATGGTGGTTCCGTTTCAAATTTTCTGAGGAATCTCCGTACTGCTTTCCAGAATGGTTGCACCGATTTGCAGTTAAAGGAATTATTTCTAACATCAATTTTTATTACATTCACTTTGGCAGGATCTGGGGACCTTACAAATGAACCAGAACTGAGACCTAAAGTGGAAATCCCAAGTCTTGTTATTTGCTTCCCACAAGGATAAGAAACATCAGTGTTAATAAGTGCTGTGCTTTACACAAATATTAACCAACAACAACTGACCCTCTCCGGGATTTCCCACTTAGTTATTTACTGGAAGCTGTTCTCGTAATTTTCAACAGTGCTATTATTTATGCGATTATCTTTCTTTTAGCTGTGCTGGGTTTTCAGATGCATTAATATAGCTTAATATCTCTTCCTGTTGCTTCTCTAATTAAAAGCTTGTTGGATTTCCAAATAAGAAATAATATACCCAAGCACTGGTAATAAAAACTGCTAATAATCAGGAGAAAAACGTCAACAAGGGATGACATCAACTAGACATGAGGGATCTTCTGATCAGGGAATGGAAAGAGCCTGGGGGATTGGGGAGGACCCCCGGCTGTAATAGGGTCCTGGAAGACAGCCTCCCCATGGGGCTGCCGCTGATGAGGACTGCCAATGGGCAGCGTGGACGCTGGTCACATCCTCTGTTCCAAGCTGGACGTGTTCCAAGCTGGACGTCCCGGGAGAACAGTTCACGTCTGTCTTTCCAATCATTATCTGTTTTCCTACTTCCCTCACTCCCTCCTTCCTCTCCTGGCTGCCTGGGTCCCCCTTAGTCCTCACAGCAGGCAACGGTTCCACTTATTATAAGAAACCACCACTAGATGGCGCCAACCATTCGTAGTAAAGTGCATTCCTGAGCCCTGATGGCCCTGGGTGAGTGGAGGCTGCGCAGACAGCTTCCCTCTAGGCCAATGTCATTCTCACTCTGCAAGTGTTTTTTCTGTATCCTCATCCCATCCCACCCCATTTAAAACTAGATTCCCTCCAGCAGCAGGTTTTGGGGCGATTTTGAAGGTAGAGGTTATTTTCCTGTTTGTGTGGGCACATGCTTGTTTGGTATGGGGTGGTGGTAGGGGTAAAGTGAGGGAAACTGTGGGTTCACAAGAATCTTGGGAGAGATTTCTAAGGGCCCAGATTTTACTCTAGGCAAGAAAAGCTGCAACAGCTGCCTCCTCTCCTCATCTCCTGCCCTGCGCCCCTCTTGAGCATCCCCCCCCAGGCTGGTCTGCAGGCATCCCACCTTTCCCTTAAAAATTCAACTCCTAGCTCCCTTCTCTCCATTCCTTCCCACTCTGATCTACTCTTCTTTATATAATTCCATTTTCATCTCTAACGCTGTGGCCAAAATACCTGACAAGAGCAACTTAGAGGAGAAGTTTATTTTGGGCTCAGGGTTGGAGAGGTGTCAGCCCATGGTCAGCTGACTCCCTTTCTCGGGAGAGGAGGTGGAGCAGAATATCATGGCGGAAGCATGTGGCAGAGGAAAGTTGCTCAGCTCATGGTAAGAAAGCAAAGAGAGAGGAGGGGAGGAGCAAGAGGGACAGGATCTAATCCCCAAGGGCATGCCCCCAATGGCCCACCTTCTCCAGTTACCCCACTTGCCCACAGTTACCACCACTACGGCAGCGCTTTCAAATGATTCATCCGTAAAAATGGGGTAACCCACAGCTTTCCTAATCTAATAATTTCCTTCCTGCATTAACCAGAAGATTTGGGGTGACACCCCATCAAACCACAACTGCACCCGTTTAACCCAATTATTTACTGAACCTAAAATCTATCGTCTTTCGGTCTACAACTCTCACCCCCAACCCAACCTGCTGCCATATGGGATCCACTTCATCTCTGCCCTTCACATCTGTCCATTGCCTTGGATTAATACTTTTTATGTGACCACCTATTTGAGTACACTAGCTCTGATATTGTCACTGGGAACACAATAGATGCAGAAATTTTAAGGATGATTTGGGGTTGGCCAGGCGAATGGGTAAATGAATTCAATGGAGCAGCGGTTTTCAAACGGGGGCATTTTTGTCCCCCAGGGGACATTTGGCAATGTCTGTGGACATTTTGTGTTGTGAAAACCTGGAGAGGGAAGGGGGATTGCTTCTGGAGTCAAGCAAGGAGAGGCCAAGGATCCTGCTAAACATCCTACAATGCAAGTTATTCAGACCCCAAATGTCAAGAGGGCTGAGTTTGAGAAATGCCATGACAGAGAAAGCAGCACAGGTTCTGTTGAGGGACGGCAAGTTCCATTAGGGTGAGAAGGAGTGGAGGAAGATGTGACTAGAGACGGAGTGTGCAGAGTCTCCTCAGGGGTTGGGACTCTCTCCTAGGGCCTGGGGACAGGCAGCTCTGGAGACCGCATGCTAAGGGCCATTGACTGCATTGGGAGCCATCGGCGGGCACTTTGGAGGCTTACAAACCTTCAGAGAACAAGCAGGTCCCATTTCAGTCACTGCTGTGGAATAGGCCTTCTTGTCCAGACTGCCACGAAAATACACTGGTATGTAATGAGCCTCCAGGAATACACTAAAAGTAGTCAGAATAATGAGGTGAGTTGATACACACCAAAGCTTTGTTCTGAGTTTTTATCCTCTTTTCCTTTCATGACTAGTGCTATGGTTGGCATAGTGTCTCCCAAAGCCCCATGTGGTAAGGGCTTGCTCACCTGCCTGTGGCACCCTTGGGGTCGAACCTTGAAGAGGTTCCCATCCAAGGACACTAGGGGCATGTCCTTGAAGGGGGATTTGGGCCCTCAGCCCCTTCCTGTCTTTGCTTTCTTGCTGCCATGAGATGAGCAGCCTCCTCCATCACATCTTCCTGCCACCACAGGCCCAAGACAATAGAACCACAGTCATGGACTGAAACCTCCAAACTGTGAGCTAAAAGAAACCTTTCCTTCCTGTAAGTTGATTTATTTCAGGTATTTGTTATAGTAATAAGAAACTGACTAACACAGTGTTTTTTGTGTCCTGTCCAAGAAATATTTGACCCTCCAAAGCCTTTCTTCTGTTTTCTGTTTAAGTGGTATTGTCTGGGTCCCCTGTTTAAGTCTATGATTTTGCTCAAATTAATTTTTTATGTATGGAAGGAGAAGAAGGTCAAAATTTTTTTTTGTATTTATATATCTAGTGGGCTCTTCCGTTTCCTTCATAACAACTCATGTTTTCCTTATTTTTAAAACATATATTTATTAAAATGTGGTGAACATAACAGAAAAATACATAGACCCTAAGCATGCAGACGGCTCAATCATGATAGTGATTGGTCATGTCGTGGTTTAGATGTGAGGTGTCCCCCAAAGCCCCTGTGTGAGGCAATGCAAGAATTTTCAGAGGTGAAAATATTAGATTATGATGTGTGACCTAATGTGAATGAATCCACTGATATGACATTACTGGGTGGTGACTGTAGGCAGGTGTGATGGAAAGAAGTTGGTCACTGGGGCTGTGCCTTTGGGGACATATTTTGTCCCTGGTAAGCAGAGTTCTCTCTCTGCTTTCTGGTGGCCATGTCCTGAGTTATTTTTCTCGACCACACCCTTCCGCTGTGACGTTCTGCCTCACCTTGGGCCCATTGCTATGGGGTTGGCTGATCACGGATTGAACCTCTGAAACCATGAGCCCAAATAAACTATTTCTCTTCTTCTGCATTGTTCTTGTTGGATCTTTTGATCACAGCAATAAAAAGCTGACTCAGATTATCTAAAAGAATATTAACAGCCTGTGCCCTTTGGCAGTAACCTCACTTTCTCTCCTCCCCAGAGGAATCTATTATCATGACTTTCAACACAGTAGATAAGTTTTTCCTTATTTAGAGTTTTTGTGTGTGGGTCTGTGCTTGTGATTGAACCCAGAACCCTACACATCTAAGCTCTTCCTTTACAACTGAACTACACCCCAGCCTGGAAATTCAAACAAACAGAAGCATATGATAGATATTATTTAATATCTAGATTGTTTTACTCAACATTATATCCTAGATCCATGTTTCCGTGTGCAAACTGCTAGTTCCTTTTCATTGCTGTATAATACCCCTTTTATATTGTTTTCACTTTTTGACTACCATAAACAAATACCAATATGAACACTCACACACACAGCTTTTAGTATATTTGCATGCATATGTATTGGTTGGGCATATATATGAGTGGAATTGCTTGGTTGTAAAGTGGCTATACAAATATACACTCCCATTAGCAGTGCTTTATTTTCTCCCCAACACCTAGTTACTTTGGTATTTTCAACTCTAGCTTTTCCTATGAGTATGCAGGGGCATGACTTAGTTTATTATGGTTTAATTCCAGGTGTGAGTAATGACATTAGGCATTTTTTTTGTATGTTTACTTGGACATTTGAATATTCCTTTTTGTCAAGCATCAGCTAAAACCTCTTACAGATTTTTCTGTTGAACCAGTAATGTTTCTTGTATTGGTTTGGAGCTATTTTAAACAATACTTTCTGGATACCATCTTCATCTGGATCTTCATCTGTGTGTAACTTTCAATGTTACTCTCAAAGCAATCGTTTGATGTGTAAAAAGTCTTAATCTTAATATAGTTCAATGGATCAATCTCTGTTCTTTTGGGGTTCTGTTTAAGAAGTCTTAGTCTACTTAAAGTTCATGAAAATGTTCCCTTATGTTATCCTTTTGCTGTCTTTTTAAAGTTATTTATGTTGAGGGTTTTGGCTCATCTCAAATAATAATAATAATTATTATTATTATTTTTTGGTACCTGGGATTGAACTCAGGGTCACTTGGCCACTCAGCCACATCCCCAGCCCTATTTTGTATTTTATTTAGAGACAGGATTTCACTGAATTGCTTAGTGCCTCACTTTTGCTGAGACTGGCTTTGAACTAATGTTCTTCCTGCCTCAGCCACCTGAGCCGCTGGGATTACAGTTGTGATTCATTTGAGCCCTGCTCAAATGAATTCCTGCGTGTGTTGTGAAGTTAAGACCCATGTTTGTGGTTTTCCGTGTGGCCATTCAGTTGATCAGCACCAGTTCAGGAAAAATGATCATCTTTTCCCTAACGCAGCACAGTGCAGCTGTATTGGTCGCCTGTGCCTGCTGTAACTCCGTTGAATGGAGGCACCAGAAATTTACCATCTAGAGGTCAGAATCTCCAGTTAGTATCACTGGGCTGAAGTCCAGGTTTTGGGGGGCTGTGCTCCCAGCAGAGGCTCTAGGGGAGAATCCATCCTCTGCTCCCAGGTTCCAGAGGCTGCCAGCATTCCTGCTTGTAGTCCCAACACCTCGTTCTCTGCCTCCATCTCTGGGTCGTCCCCTCTGCGTGTGTCATCTCCCTTCCCTTCTGGCTTTATTTTTCATTCAGATATTTTATGTACTTATTTAATTGACAATGAAAACTGCATGTTTATCGAAGACAACATGATTTAAAAAAAATGTTTATTTTTTAGTTGTTGTTGGACACAATACCCTTATTTAATTTATTTATTTTTATGTGGTCCTGAGGATAGAACCCAGGGCTTCACCCATGCTAGGCAAGGGCTCTACTGATGAGCCACAACACCAGCCCTGATTTTTTGAAATATGCATACATTGTGGAATGACTAAATCAAGCTAATTGATGTATACGGTACTTGATGTGCCTACAATCATGTGTGTGTGTGTGTGGGGGGTGTGTGTGAGGGGGGTAGGGTAAGAACTTTTGAAATCTACTCTCTTGCCAATGTTTAAGACTGTAGTACAGTTACTGCTATATTCACCATGATGCACAATAGATCTCTTGCATTTATTTTTCTCATTCAACTTTGGTTTTGCAACCTGTGACTATCATCTCCCCAGACTCCTTTGCCTCTCTAAGGACACATGTGATGGCATTTAGAGCTTTCCAGAATACTCCAACACTTAGTAATCTTTTCGTCTCAATGTTTTTCTTTTTTCTTTTTTTTTAAAGAGTGAGAGAGAGGGAGAAAGAGAGAATTTTAATATTTATTTTTTAGTATTTGGCGGACACAACATCTTTGTCTGTATGTGGTGCTGAGGATTGAACCCGGGCCGCACGCATGCCAGGCGAGCGCGCTACCGTTTGAGCCACATCCCCAGCCCCCGTCTCAGTGTTTTTCATCATCGCAAAAACTTTATAATATAGGGTGACATTCATAGGTTCCAGAGATAAGGATCTGATATCTTTGGGGGAATATTTTTCGGTTTACCACTGTCACCAACTATTATAAATCAAGTGTCATACATGCATTTCTGGACTTTTTGTTTTATTTCATTGTTCTATTTGTCACTTTGTGTTCTTATCACAGTATTGTGATTTTTACAATGATTTGACTTTCTGTATGTTGGCATTTGCTATCACAAATCTCCCAATAATGTTAAAGCAGTATGAAGTTAACACCAACCTCCACTCTATAAATTCCTTCTCTCCAGGATCTTGGTTCAAGTTCTCCTTGCCTTTTTAAGCTTTCAAGTATTTTCAAGTACATATTTTAAAAAAAACGCATTCCTAAGCATCTCTAGTTCTATTTAGTGAGGCAGCTGCTCTATCGTCACTAGAAGCATACATTTCTGATTATTAATCTTTGACATATATACAAATTTAATCGATCAGCTCTTTAGAAGAGCTTTGTGTAGAGTAATAATCAGGGCTTGGTATCAAGTTAGGTAAAAATAAAATTGTTTTTGACCTGGGGTTTGGGAGTAAGTTCATATAACTTTCAATTCTTTTCTATAAACCGGATGGACATCTGTGGGATTTTTCTTTTTCGTCAATGTTATAAAGAAAGTGTTTGTGGTTTCTGTGTTTATAGTTACCATTCTCACTTTTAACTGAACAAAGATTTCTAGGGAAGTAAATGGAGAAATTCTACCTTTATAAGGCTGTCTTCAAATCAGAAGTCTGAGCTCATTTTCATTTTAAATGGATTGCCCTGGCTATTGTGGGGAACATTATTTCAAATAGCAAAAAGATTGGAATTAATCTAAATGTACATGAATACAGAATGGTTAAATAAATTATGATAAATTCATTTAATACAGCATCATAGCAATTAAAAATAATTAGGTTAGCTTTCTGTGTAATGACATGGAACTCTTCCAAGACTTATTGAGTGAGAAAAGCGAGATGTAAAACAATGTGTGTGGTATCACTGCTACCATTTGTGTGAAAGAGAAGATGTATACATATTATTATAAATGCATAAACTATCTTTGGAATAATGTATAAAAACTAATAAATGCTACCAGTTTCTAGAGAAAGTACTTCCAAGGAATGGAACAAAATCACTGGGGGACAGGTCTAAGAAGAGCATTAACTTTTTCTTTTTGTTTCTGGGGATTAAACCCAGGGGTACATTATGGCTGAGCTCCACCTCCAGCTCCTTTTATTTTGAGACATGGTATTGCTTAGTTGCCCAGCCTGGCCTAGAACTTGGGATCCTCCTGCCTCAGTCTCCTGAGTGGCTGGAATTATAGGCATGTGCACCACACTAAGCTGAACATTAACTATTCACACATATGCTTCTGTGTATTTTGGCTCTTGTATTGTGGACATGTACTACCTATTCAAAATGTGAACAAAGTATTTTTTAAAGAACATGCATTTTACTGCTCTACTGTGAAATAATTTTCATTTGTGAGCATTGCTACACTACCTCTTATTTGTTAAAGTATATATTTTATAAAATTATAACCAGAAAATTTTGTGGTTTCTTGATATTGTTTAGCTTTCTGTCACTACAACAAAACATACATGATAATCAACTTATAAAACGAAAAGGTTCATTTTGGCTCAGTTTTGGAGGTTCTGATCTATGATGAGCTGGCCCCATTGCCTTTGTGTCTGTGGTAAGGTGACAGTGTATGGTGAACAGAATCACTTACTCATGACCATGGAGCAAAAGAGAGAAAAGGAAAAAAAGAGTCTATGGTCCCATTATTCTCTTCAGGTCATGCCCCAATGATCTAAAGACCTCCTGCTGGACTTCACCTCTTAAACTTTCTATAATCTTCCAATACTTGCAGCTTTGGGGCCAAGTCTTTAACATCTATATCCTTGGGTGACAGTGAGATTCAAACTATAGAAATTTGAAAATATTTCTCATACTTTTTAATATGGCCTTTGAAATTATTACCTTAAAATTTACATGTTATTTTGTTTAGTTCATGTACCCTAATTCATTTTCTATTTCCCCAAATATTGGTCACTTATATATTGCAATATTTCCTTCGAATGTAAAACATAGTTATGAGAATTTTTGTGACTATAATACACATTGGACCTCTACAATTAATTAGCTTTAACATTTTATGATTCTTTGGTATGGAGTAAAGGAAAATAAAGCCAAGCACTATATGGGAGTTGAAAAGATGGTTGGAAATGATTATAGATGAACCTTGGAGAGGGGCATGGTAAGTACAGCAATGTTCATTCATTCTAACATTTGTATATACAGGGAAAACAAACAGAATTGTTGCTCTTTAAATATACGTACAGTGAAAATTGAACTCACAGGAAATAGTGCACTTAAAGAATCATTAATTATTACCTAATTACTTGCACCACTGTGGCATGGACAGAAAAGTGCTCTGCAATGATGAAGTTGTCAATTACAGTTGATAATTAAGGGGCCAGGTGCATGTTTAACTTAACAAGATAAATATCTGCCCAGATGTTGTTTGTCTGCTGCTTCATTACCAGGTAGGTTAGAAGATTTTCATAAACTAGAAAGACTATTAAATGTATCACCTTGCTACATCAAGAAACCTTTAAGAAACCTGTCGTTATAGCCAGGTTCGTTTAAGAAGGCTGCTCATGAGGGTTCCAAGAGGGTTGCAGGAGTAAGTGCATTTATATAAAAGCACCTTTGCAGATTCTCAATGAATTGGCTATTGAATATTTTTTTTAAAAAAGGGCAAAAATTCAACAATGCTGGGAACTAGAGAATTTTCCTCTTTATGCCAGAAGCATGCAGGAATTTTTATGCAAGATATAAAATGCCAGTTTAAAAGAAGACAGGAAAGAATCAGTTGGTCTCAACCATTCCAAGAAATTCAAGATCTTTGGATGTGAGTGATGAAGATTCTGAGAGAAATACAGTAAGTTACCATAAGTTAAGAGGAGAAACTGGGAGAAATAGACAGAGCGAGGGAATGGAGTCAGATCATGTCATTTCTTGTATTAGGCTTTTCAGATGCTATAACAAAATAGCACACATTGGGTGGCTTCATCATCTCATTTTCTCAGTTTTGGAGATTGAAAGTCCAAGATTAAGGTGTGGTCAGTGTTGGTTTTCTGCAAGCCTCTTCCTTTGGATTTACATTTGGATGTCTCTTGCTGTCTTTAAAGGCCTTTTTCATGCATGCAAATCTCATGTGTCTTCTTCTTGCTAGAAGGACATCAGTCATATTGGATTAGGGTCCCACTGTTATGACCTCACTTAACCCTGTTACCTCTTGAAGTCCTATCTCCAAATCAGTAGTATTTAGTGCTTCCACATATGAATTTGGGGGGACACAGTTCAGTTCATATATTCTCACTGTAGGACTCTTCAAAATCCTTATAATGTCCTACGAGGATACTTATACTCTGATTCAGTGCTACCTCACTGGATGTTTTCTCCTAGTACACGAGATCTACACCTTTGTAGATTTTACTACAGCCACGCTGACCTTCTTACTGTGTCTCTGACACCAAACATACTCGCACTTCAGAGTCTTTGCCATGGCTGTTCTCTATCCTTGGGCCACTTGCCTTCAGAGAGCTACAGAGCTAGCATCCTCATTCCTGGGAGGTCCCTATTCAAATAGCTTCTTGCTAATGAAAAAAAAAAAAAAGGTAGGGCAAATAAGGATCAATCACTATGACAAAATATATCATGAATTGCAATGAAAGTAAGCTAAATTCACCAGTTAAAAGATGAAATTTGTCAAACTGGGTTAAAGTTTAAAAATATGGCCATTTGTCTCATTCAAAAAGAATAAAAAAAGAAGAATCTTGAAACTCTGACAGTGAAAGGATAGAAAAATAGATAACCTTGCAACACTAACCACATGAAAGTTCAGTGGCAACTTTAAATTTGGACAAAAAAAGAATTCAAGTGAAATAGAGTAATTCAGGACAAAGAGGTTCACTCCCTAGGATGAAAATCTTAATTGTCAGGAAAACATAACCATTAAAAGGTTCTATGTATCTAAGAGAATAATTCTAGAAAAATAAAAATATATGAGCAATTCCAGGTGAATTATAGACATAATTCTAGAAAAGTAAACTTATGCAAATGTCAATGTGTATGTCAGAAAGGAGACGTGGACAAAGTCGGCCTCATCATGGGAGACAGCACAGGTCATTCCATGAGGGAGAAGCAGACAAAAAAACTGAGTGAATCTGGAGAAAATTTGAACAACACAATCTAATAAGTTTGAACTAACAGGGTCTGTAAAAGTTTCTGCATCTGATAAGGAGAGTATGCTTTCTTCTCAAACACCATAAAATATGTACATTTACAGTCATTTCAATAAGAATGTTTTATTCTCTGACATCAGCTGCTTTAGAAATTAAAAATTAAAAATCTCATAATTGAAATTAAAAACATACCTTTAAACAATGCATAGATCAAAGAAGAAAACCTAGTAGAAATTAAAAGATACTTAGCACACCGTGACATTATACATTAAAAATGGTATCATACGAAAATCTCAGAGGAATAGACACAGTGAAAGGGAAGATTTATAATATTTAACGCTTAATATTTCAGTAACTCTAGAGTCAGTAGCCTAAAAGATCAAATTCAAAAGAAATAACCCAGGAATAAAAGAAAAATCTCAAGGCAGAATACTCAATCAAATAACTAACATCTTAATTATTAATCTAAACAAGTTAATCCCTTAACAGCTACTTTCAGATTGTCTTTAAAAAGTAAGCTAGAAACCCACCATGTGCGATATACAAAGGAAATATCTAAACCCATGGGAACCAGGAAAGCAATGGATAGAAATACATCAGGAAATCCTTATCCAAAATAAAGCAAAAATCAGTACATTGATAAAGGACCCAATCATAATAAAAAGTATGCTCATGATCCAGAACATTTGTGTACAGAATGACACAGTATCATATAAAATAAATATAGTATTAAAAATATGAAGACAAATGACATGAAATGGCATTGGACAGTTTAATAAGCCTTCTTTGGCCTCTCATAGATCCCTAATCCCAAAGCAAGAATACGGGGAGGGTCTCTATGGCTTCAAAATTATTCTGATTAATTTAATAGATACACAAAAATCTCCATATATAATCAGAAATTCACTTTTTGCCAAATTTTGTTTACTGTATAACAAAGATGATTCTAAAAATTCCCTCACTAAATCAAAGTTTTAAAAAGTGTATAAACAAAAAAAGTATCAACGAATTAAGGGTTCTATCAGTACTAGGAAATGATAGGATCTCAACTGTGTGAGTCAGGATTCTTTGGTTGCAAGAGACAAAAACCCAGCACCAATCATCTCAATCCAGGAAGCAGGACTTATGGATACTTACCTGGATGTGCAAATTACAGGTGGAGCTGGCCTCGAGGTTAAATGGTTCAGAGACTGTGAGCTTAGAAGAGTTTTTGGACGTATTTCTCATTCTATTCTTCTCTCGTTCCTTCCTCACAGAGGGCTACTATCAAACATGGGGGTGTATGACCTGTCACACTCAAGATGCACCCTCGTCCTTCTATCTGAACAGCTGCTGACAAGAAATCCACTGTGTGTTCACCACCCTGGCGCCTCCTCCTGGCACAAAGAAATATGGTATTTCTCCCCCTCTTTCACTTATTCTCAAAGTATTTTCCCCAAGATATTTATTAGTCACAAAAGGAAAAATAGCAAGTTTAAAGTGAAGAAACCCAGTAGACAGACCCTTGACCAGGTAACCAGAGTTAACATCACAGGTAGCAAGACAGGTTGATGGCAAGCCCCTCTTGGTCTGATGAACCAGAACCACACGATGTCTATATGTGCAAGCCCCAAATGCACAACCTAAAAATAACCGTGAGAAACCAGACAAACTCAAGTTGAAAGACTTTGTATAAAATAACAGACTATCTAAGACTCTTGAAAAATGTCAAGGTCATGAGAGATAAGGAAAGATTTCGGACTTGCTGAAGATTGTAGGACAGGACATGAAGAGGTCATAGCTAAATGCAATGTAAGATCCTGGAATAGAACTCAGAATAGAGAAAGAATGGTTATGGGGAAAACGATGAACTTTAACAAAGTCTATAGTTGGATTCACAGTATTGTGTCTGTATTAACTCTCTGTTTTGATAATTGCACTAACCCTTCAGAAAGTTTGAGCAAAAGGGCAACCTGGGCAACTGGTATGCAGAATCAATCTCTCTCTCTCTCTCTCTCTCTCTCTCTCTCTCTCTCTCTCCCCCTCTCCCCCCCCAACTGTTCTGTAACTATAAAATTATGTCAAAATGAACCCTTATGATTTATATTTCCTTTATTTCTTAGGTCAGTTTGCCACATGAAAATGGAATCTTAGGTTTATCTATTTTTCTTAAGTATTATGAATTGTTACTCAATAGTCTTTGGCATATCAGATTTTTATCAAAAATAAAACGCCAATTTGCCTTTCTTTCCCTCGTCAGTGACTTTTTTTTTTTTGGTCTGGATAAGCAAAATGCATTTTCTTTGTTTCTTCCTCAAGGTTTGATGAAATTATATATCTTAGTGTTGACCATTTGGGGTAAGTTTTCCCAACATCAGTGTGTCCTTTCAGTATAATTTTATATATATTTTAAAATATATTAACTATTTCAATAAAATTTTTATTTGGAAAAATAATAAACTTTTTATTTGGAAAAAATTCCAAGTGACCAGAAAAATTAAAAGACTATTAAAGTGAATATCTGTCTGCTTCATTTAACATTTTTTTTAAAACTACCTTTGGTCTATATTTCCATCTATAAGTGAATGTGTGCTATTTATTCATTTATATATGCCAAAATTATTGAGAGTAATTTGTTGTTTTGAGATACCTCATCCTTACATATTTCTTCATGGATTTTCTATGAACAAGGACTTCCTCTTACATTAGCACAAACTAATCATTACACTTAATGTTGATATAATACCATTACCTAAAACAGTCATGTTCAAATTTCCTCAATTTCTTTATCTTAAAATTTTAATTAATTAATTAATTCATTCTAATTAGGTATATATGACAGCAGAATGCATTTTGATTTGTTGAACACAATTGAAGCTCAACTTTTCATTTCTCTGGTTGTACACAATGTAGCATCACACCTATGTGCAGTCATACATGTTCCTAAGGTAATGATGTCTACCATCTCATTTTACCATGTTTCCTTCTCCCTGTGCCCCCTCCCCTCCGCTCCCCTCTCCCCCTTTGTCCAATCTCAGTTCCTCCATTTTCCCATGCCCACCACCCCCCCATTATGGATCAGCACCCACTTATCAGAGAGAACATTTGGGATTGGCTTACTTCACTTAGCATGATATTCTCCAATTCCATTCACTTACCTGCAAATGCCATAATTTTATTCTCTTTTAATGCTGAGTAATATTCCATTGTGTATATATACCACAGTTTGTTTATCCATTCATCTTTTGAGGGACATTTAGGTTGGGTTTCACAGTTTAGATATTCTGAATTAATATCAGTGCTATAAACACTGATGTGGCTGCATTACTATAGTATGCTGATTTTTAAGTCCTTTGAATACAGACCGAGGAGGGTCAAATGGTGGCTCAAATGGTCATTCCATTCCAAGTTTTCTAAAAAATCTCCAAATTGCTTTCCAGAATGGTTGCACCAATTTTCAGTGTCACCAGCAATATGTAAGTGTACCTTTTCCCCAACATCCTTGCCAACACTTATTGTTGTTTGTATGCTTGATAACTGCCATTCTGACTGGTGTGAGATGAAATCATAGAGTAGTTCTGATTGGCATTTCTCTAATTACTAGAGGTGTTGAACATTTTTCATATATTTTTCAATTGATTGTGTACCTTCTTCTGAGAAGTGTCGGTTCAGCTTCTTGACCCATTTATTGATTGGGTTGTTTGTTTCCTTGGTGTTCAGTTTTTTTTTAGTTCTTTGTATATCCTCAATGCTCTTAATAGCTGGTTTGTTTAAATCTAGAAATCACACTTGCCTTTGGTTGTTGCATTTCTTAAATCTTTAATTTAGAACAATTCCTGCAGTGATCATGCTCACAAGACTCCATACAGCATACTCCTATGAGACTTTAGCAAAGTAGAAGATCTGGCACAGGAAGGGAAGGAAAACACAGACTAACATTTAAGAGGTGCAAGACTTTCAGGCACAGTTGCCAGGCTTCTAGTTTGCATTAGACAGAGTTATTATAAAAATTCAAACAATACAGGAATATGTAAGCCAGAAAGTAAAAATTTCTTTTATTCTTCTAAAATCACTATGTGGAGGGTACTTACTATGTCCTAAACAGTTTATCTACATATCCTATTCATTTCTTGCAATGATTGTAGGAGTGGACATTATTATTTCTACTTTGCAAGTGACAAAAATGAAGCACATAGACTAAGTCATCCATCTGGAAGGTCAAAACAAGCATAGCAGGCTCCATTGGCTGAAGGAGCTAAAGAGTGAGTGAATGAATGGAGTGAATAGAGGAAGGTGCATGACGGTGCTCTATTACCTGGCCAGCCTACCCCTATACTATGTGCTCAGCTGAAGGACTGCTGAGATAAATAGTCAGGGAAACATAACACATGGGAATTTTGAAGGAATAGGGGAAACTTAACTTTCAAGAGGACATTTAAGGTTGTGGTGGTACCTCATGGATGCTTCCAAGTATTTAAAGCCTGAATGGATTAAATAAAAACTGAGCATCAATTTCAAGCTGGGCATCATGCATAGTGCTGCAGGTGTATAGAGATGAACATGAATATATCCCAGCCTTGTAAACTCTTCTCATGCTGGAAGGAAAACAAGATCGATTCTATGTGCTTTTAAACAGTGAACTAGGACCAACAGTGGAAGTTACAGAGGGAGAGTTAACTTAATAAAAAAATACTGTCTTTACATATAGACCTATCCTCAATTGGAAGGGGCTGCTTAGAAGAAGGCAAGGCTTCCTGTGGTGTTGGCTCAGGAGAATGGAGATGTTAAGGGAACTTAGAGGTCATCTCACAACCATTCTGGGAGAGACTGCATGACCACCTGTTTGGAAGATCCTGGGGCAGAACTCTTAGTTCTCTTATGAATCTATTCCTTCCTTCCTTCCCTCCTTCCCTCCTTCCCTCCCTCCTTCCTTCCTTCCTTCCTTCCTTCCTTCCTTCCATCCGTCCGTCCTTCCTTTGTTCCTTCCTTTCTTTGGCTAGGGATTGAGGATTGAACCCAGGGGCACTTAACCACTGAGCCACATCCCCAGACCTTTTTATATTTTATTTTGAGACAAGGTCTTGCTAGTTGCTTAGGGCCTCGCTAAGTTGCTGAGCCTGGCTTTGAATGCACTATCCTCCCATCTCAGCCTCCTGAGCCTCTGGGATTACAAGCATGCACCACCATGCCCAGCATGGTGCTTGGGGTGGTGGGCAGTACAGATCCTGGGAGGTAGTACTCTCTGATCTACTTCTCCCAGCAGAGATAACCGAGCTAAGTACCTTTCCAAATCACACAGCGGATGGTGGCAGGGACACCAAGCTCTGTCTTCTAGTCTGTGCCATCCTGCTGACCTACACCTTGCTTCCTTTCTTAACTCATACCTGTACTTGTGTGCTTGCCAGGAGTGCTACCTGCAACGATTCTTGGGGATAGCTTTAATGTTGCTATTATGTGTATTAGTACATGGGAACGTGTACAAAATGTTATCAAACTGAGTTGAGCCACTGTGGGAAATGATTTAGGGCAGGAGTTTTTAAGCTGAAACATGTCTAAATTTGTGTGTCTATGCACACATGTGCTCCTGTTACTTTCTGCAGAAAGCCTGTAACTTTTAATAGGTGCTCATAAAAGCGTAAGAAACACTGATTTAAGGTCTCCTGCACTTCTGTGAAGAGAAAGGGAACTGCCCAGATATAAACTTTCATTCACATGCAGGAATCAACTTGTTTAAAACAAAAACAAAAACTCCAGCAATTAAGGTTATTAAACCAATTCATTCTGACTGCAGAAGCCATCGTGATCTAACCTGTTGGGAGTCACTTCCCTAGGTGCTTCATACCTGGTGCGAGGAGGCATTGAAGGGATGTTTCTTTTTCCCTGAAGGAAATTGGGAAATGCAGGCAGAGCACTGGAACTGACTTGGATGGGGAAATGAGGTTTGCTCGCCCGCTTTTCTCAAGCACTCCTCCCTTAGGCTTTTGCAATATTCAACAGTGGAGTCTCTGAGTGATCATTTTCTTCCCACAACACTGCATTTTTCCTGCCTGCAGTCTTTGCCTAACATCACCAAGCATCACCTGCCAGCAGAAACATAGGCAGCAAGATGGAAACCAGATAGATCAGAAGCAGTCAGATTTCCAAGCAGAAAAATTCATCTCTGAGCATCCAAAGACACTCTCAACATTCATACTGAATGCCTTGGATGCCAGATAACTGCAGGAGAATCGAACTCTTCCTGCATAATGACCACATGCTCATTTATACTATCTGTTGAGATGGTTCTTTGGCAGAAAAACTTCTGCAGAAGCTATTGAGAGAAGGGAGGGTTTGCTTTTATCAACCAGTCTTCTGTTATGCATTTAATGATCACATTTTCATATTTCTAGCAACACCACATGAAATACCAATATCATTTCTTTATTAACAGTTCATTCTCTTTAATGAATAGTTTAAAGGAATTAAAATAAAATACTTTCAAAATAAAAAGTATTGACAAAAGAAAAAAAAAGCAAATACTTTCAACCAATGAAGAAGAGCAGGTCTGTTCTGAATCAGCTTTCCTTTCCCTTAGCTAGTTCCCACATTCACTGTGGCAGGATGGTTCCTTTGCCTAAGTATCCATCTCTACCATAACTTGCTGGAATCTTGCATACATAACCTGCTTGGGCTTCCAAGTATAGCTTTTACATATTGAGGTTTTATAGTTATTAAGAGCAATAGTTCCTGATTTTTGCATAAGGCTATTGGTCAGTAGAGATTGTTTTTTTTTCAAATATCTCAAAGTAGAGTAACATATCTAATATATATATGTATACACACACATATATATACACATACATATGCACACAGACATATATACAGTTTATAAACTGCTTTCTTATTCTTATCTCTTCAAATTCTATAAAATACATATTTGCTCTGAAAAAACTCATTTTCCCAGCAAAACGTTTCAGTTGGAGGGAGTGTTTTCTTGCAAAAAATGACTGGGTCAATTCCATACTCATCTGAATGAGATAGCTGATCAGCACATGTTTGGGGGTCTGTCTCACAATGTGCCATGGGAAAGGCAGAGAGGCTTTGGAGTTCATTGCCATTTTCAGCTTTCAAAACAAATACTGTGAGAAACCCTTGGAAGCAGTGAAGGGCTTCAGGCCCTAGTGTGCGGGGCAGAGAAAGCAGCAATGGCTGCCTGGAGTATGGAAGGGAAGCCAGGGCCCACAGAGGGGTAGGGCTGATAGAAAGCTTCTGTCCCCATTGGTGCCCGTGAAGACCATTGTTTACCTTTCTCTACTGTGTTTTCACAGGGTATTTTTCTTAAAAAAAATATGTATTCTCCGTGGGCAGATTTTATTCTAAAGATGCAAAGCAGCAGAGGAAAGAGCAAGTGCGGGGGCCCTATCACGGAGCAGTGTCGCCATGTTAGAGAATCCACAAGGGGGTCAGGGAGGCTTGGAAGAAGGTGAACTGGAAGGATGGTAGGAAAGGTAGGAAAGAGGCTGAGCACAATCAAGGATCAGATCCTGTCCAGTGTCATGGGATACTGAGGAATTCAACCTCATTCTTTGAGTGCATTGGAAACCATTGGTGGGTTTTGAGAGAAGGACTTAGGCTCCCTGACTTGCTTTTCAGCAGAAAATGCTCTGGCTTCTGGATGGAAAATGGACTGGACCAGGACAAGGGGAAGCAAAGAAACATTAGAGACAACTGCTGTAGCTCTGGGAAGAGATGGTACCCCATGAGGGCAGTGCAGGAGATGGAGAGTAGAGCTGACAGGGTTTGATAATAGACTGGATGTAGAGTGTGAGGACAGGAGAGGAATCAAAGATGCTCAAAGACTCTGGCATGAACAACTGGAAACATGGAGTTGCCGTTTATTGAATGGAGGAACAAAGGTGATGGACAGATTATAGAGGAAAAGCAAGAGTTCAATTGGTTTAATTAGTTGTGGGCTTGGTAGTGTTGTTAGATGCCAGAAATTCAAATGGAGACGTGGAGTTAGCAGTTAGCTCTATGAGTCTGGTGTTTGGGAAGAAGACCGAGGCTGGGCATATATTTGAGGGCATTTAACATGTAGATGGTATGAAAAGCCATGCAAGTACTTGTGAGCATCTGTGGTCTGTATATTAATTATAATAAAGAAGAGTGCTCCACTCCTCAGGCAGATGTCTGAGCTTTCCTCCATTAGGGTTCAGCAAAAGGAGAAGGAGATTGAGAAGAGGTGGTTAGTGAAAGAGGAGAAACTGTAGCTCTATGGAACCAAAAATAATAAATGGTTCCAAATGGAGGCAATAACTCTGGTAAATGCCTAAGATTTAGGACGGGAACAGAGACTAGACATTTGGATTTGGCAACATGAGCACTGCTGCTCCTGCTGAGAGCAACATATTTGTACTTAATGAAGTTAAGTATGCATGTCCAGTGAGTCCCAGGAACTGTATTTATATATGTATAACTGAGAGAAGCCCTCTGATAGTCACATGGAGACATTTATTAGGATTTTGAGTATAATTAAGTATATGGCAGCAAGAAATTGGCAGCCACCTAGAAGTCTAACAAAATAGGAAAATGGATAAATAAGATATGTTTTATGCAAAACATGGAATGCCATGAAACAGCTAGAAATAATGGACTAAATCACATTCAGCAATCTTGAATCAAGGTTTAAAAAATATTGAGTGAAAACAAGGAAAAAAGTTTTATAAAGCAAGAAACAGTAAGATTTGTGCTCTTATATCAATTTTTAAGTGACAAGGTGAAAACTTCAACAGAGTTCAAGTAATTATCTCTTCTTTGTTCTTGAGGCCACGTTGAAATGGCAATATAGGAATAGTCCCATAGCAGCAATGACATAGAGAGACATTAGTCACATTAGTCAATAAGTTTCAGGATAATAAAAAATGTGAAGCCCATTGATGGTTAAAATAAAACAGGGAAGATAGAACTCAGAAAATCCAAAAGGGGCTCATTACACTGGATAGCATCAGCTTGCAGGAAGGAGATTCAGAGGTCTTTTAGGATGAGGAGCTGATGGGAATGAAAGTCGGTGTGAGAGGAAATGGTTGTGGAGGGAGGCGTGCAGTTGGCCGAGAGTCTGTCTCTCCAACAGTTTCTCATTGGTGACATTATTGACATTTTATGCTGGATCAATCTTAATTAAATAGAATAGCCCTGTCTGTTATGGACTATTTGGCATTTCTGGCTCCTCATTAATGATAGTACCAGACATTGCGACAACTAAAAATGCACATGCTGTCGTTTGGATCTAGAAATTTCCCCCAGGGCCCATGTGTTGAGGGCTTGATCCTCAGCTTGGCACTATTGAAAAGTGGTGGACCCTTTAAGAGATGGAGCTTACTGGGAGATTTTAGGTCACTGGGGATGTAACTTCAAAAGTGGATTGCAGGACACTGGTATCTCTCTTTTTCTTTGTGTTGTTACCATGCGGTGAATGGCTTTTGCCACCATGATGTATTGTCTCTCCACAGACCCCAAATCAATGGGGTCAACCAGTCATGGACTGAGAACTCCAAACTTGTTAAAAATAGACTTTTTAACTGTATCTGTTGCTGTCTCAAATATTTTATGCAGTAATAGAAAGTTGACTTCCATAGCATCCATTTGTTTCCAAATAAAAGATGGCACTATCTGTATTCAAGAACCACTGGAAGGAGTGGCTCAGCTGTCCCCACATTCCCTTTTTTCTTCTGCACATAAGGCAGGTAGCCTAATTTTTGCCCCCTCCCCTTCCTAGGCTACATATCTGTTGTCTCTAAAGAAATTAAGTAAAATTTATAGTGAGAATTAAGCATGCAGGTTGGAAGGTGATTATTTTCTTGTTGTAAAAGACTGTCCAGCAACAAGTCCCGCTTACATGCCTAGAAATGGTCAGCTTTTCTACTCTTGGGAAAAACATAATAATGAGGTGATAGAATGGGAGCTGTCCATAGACAACAGCCTAGAGTCTGTCTCTCCAAGAGTTTCTCATTGGTGACACTGTTGACATTTTATGATCAGTGACATTGGAAACTGGTATTCAGTTGTATACCAGCCTTCACAGAATAGAAAAAAAGCCTGGTAGTAGGAAAACAAATACCACAACAGACAAAGTAGAATAGTAATTCTAGAAAAAAATACGTTGAGTAAGGTGATAGGAAAAAATTCTAGATTCTTTACCTATCCTTGGAGAGGTTCAAGAAGGTTTTATATAACCACAAAGTAAAAAGAGTCTGCTTTGCAAAAAGAACAATCATTTGATAAGGAAGAACTCTTGGAAATTAAGGATCTGTTTAGTAAAACTAAAAATTCAAAAGTAGAATTGAAAGTTAAAGTGCAATAAATTTCCTACAACATGAAAATAAAGAATGAAGAGACAGAAAACTTATAGAGGATCATCCAGAGAAGTGCAATACTTGACTAGCACTGCTTCCATAAAGACTTCTGTAAACAGATGTTATTGCATGCGTATCTCATCAATGGAAATAAGTTAATGTAAATCTGTGTCAAAAGAAATTCTTCATGTATTTGTTTTGAATTTAAACGAACTCTTCTCTTTTCCATGAAAATATGAATCTTAGGATTGCAGATTCTCTCCATTCCCTTTTGGTATTTTTTGGGCTCATGAAACAAGTTAGTCTTAATCAAAGCACTTTTGGGATGCAGACTAAGAGGTGTTACAGGAAGGAAACTATAAGGAGAAATCACACTCACTTGCTGTGTGTGCTTCAGCAGCTTTGAAAAGAGAACTTGGGTTCACCTCCAATTTCCAATCTAGGTTTAGGTGCACAGACACTTCCCTTGGATATTCTTCTGGATATCTTTCAGTCAGATTGCCCCTCAGATATTGTGTAGTAAAAGAGATCTTCATTGACTCTTTAAATATAAAACAAAGCTCTCCTACCCCATCAGTCTGTACCTCTTTAACCAGTTTCTTAGTCTGTTTTCTGTTACTGTGATGAAATACTTAAGGCTGAGTACTTTATGAAGAAAATGGGTTTAGTTAGGCTTACAGTTCCAGAAGTCCAAGGTTGAGGGGTCATATTGGATGATAGCCTTCTTGATAGGACAGGTGCTACAGGGCATCACATCACCTAGTAGGAGACAGGAAGTGTACATGTGTATGTGCCTCTTTTGATCACTCTCCTTCTTATAAAGCCACCAGGATTCAGTCATTGGTCCTCTATCATGATGACCTTATCTAGTTCTAATTATCTCCCAAAGCCCTCACTTCTAAACACCATAGTCAGGTTAAGTTTCCACCATCTTAGTGCCTCACATTAGGATTAAGTTCTTGTACGTGAATGCTTGGGGGACATGCTCTAACCATGTTCAAACCACAGTGCCAGCTTTGCATTTCTGCTTAGAATGGCCTGACACTGTGGTGTGTGTTTTCTGTCATCCATGCAGGAATACAATCTCCATGAGACCAAGGACTTTGGTTTGTTTTGCATGGTATTCCTAGTGCTTAGCACATAGTAACTGATCAATAAATGCCATCATTTGGCTGACTGTATGGGGGATACCATTGAGGGACTTCCATAATATTTTACTATTTCAGGCAACCTCTCTTTCTGTTTTCCTTTTGGGTCTTTTGCTCCTTTTCTGCTGGGGTCACTGTGGGAGCCAGAATGACTGGTAAGGACAGCAGAGATACAAGCAGAAGGGCAGGAGAAATGGGCATGCCCCAATTGTATACATATTTCAACCCTAAATGCTGTTCTTACGGAAGTCTTTACCCTGAGCTCTCCAACCCTATGCAAAGTGCCAGAGTTCAAGCTCTTGGGAGTGGAAATCTTTGAAGCTAGGAGGAAAATATAGAGAATTCAGATCCTATGCCATTTGTTCAGCTTCAGTTACAAATGACTTAGCAAAAAAAAAAGGTTTAAAGTTCCCCACTGAGCCTTTAAAATAAAAATAGAATTTTGTGGGGAGCATAATACCTTTCATCACAAGAAAGAATAATCAGGCAATGAGGCTTTTCTGAAAAGTGGCAGGATGGAAGAATCCAAGGTGGCTGTCCAAGGAGACTGGGAATTTGTGTAGAAAATTAGAAAACTCTAGCTACTGATGACCAACCCACTAGTGCAGTACCATGAGATGTGGTCAGCAAGGAACATGTTTGGTTACTAAAAATTCTTGAGCTTTCATGTGCCTAAGGGGTTGACTTGAAGGTAGTTATTTAATAGTGGCTATTTTAACTCCACACAAGGTTGTTATGAAAGTACAAAGGTTTATTTCCGTGTACTTTTGTCAACTAAAAGGAAGCTTTTTTTTTTTTTTAACCACCTTGCACATTCTATCACTGGCTATAAATGAGCACTTATAAAAGTCAGCACTAGCAGAAAAAAGGATGGGAGTGACCTACATCACACATTTGGGAGGGAAAACAATCGGAGGTGTAAGCCATCTGATATGAAAGGCTGGGAAGCCATAAGAAACGGCTCAGGTTCTGTTCCTTCCGGTTTTAATGTTGGTGTAACTTTGTCCCTGCTGTTCCTCCTCTGGGGAATGGCATTTCTCCCAACCTGGTGGTGGTCTGATCTCATATGAAGTCTATCAGTAGTCTCTCCTGTTGTGCAGCCTTCCTTGACCTGAATGGAGTTAGCTGCTTTCCCCTGCAAGTCCCCTGAAGCACTTTTGACTGTGCCCCTGCTGTACACCCTATAGCGTATTGTAAGTAGGTGTCCGTTTTACTCTTCACTAGATTATGAAGTCGCCGAGGGGAAAGACCCAAGTCCTCTGCTTCCTCTGATTTCTCGTGCTTAGCACAGTGCTTGGCTCTGACAGTAAATAAACGAGTGAGGTCAGGCATTCACAATGCAAGCCAATCAACCATCACTCTGATTTTATGACCAAATACTCCTATGAAACACTCTGCTCATCAGGATCCGATGCACCCTTTGCCCATGGATCAGGTCATTGTCTGGGAAGGCCTCCTCTGGGTCTCTGGGATGAAATTATCCACAGCAGTTAGGTGACAGAAGTCATCCTGATTCCTGTTGACATCATGGATTGTGACTGCTGAATGCACCATTATGTATTTCCTTCCCATTTTCATAACTTTGCACCAGACCCCATGGGCTCACTACTCTACCTGCTCCAGATGCAGAGTTCTGGCCTACGGGAAGCTTCGATCCATTTCTTGCTGCTCTCTGCCTGTCGTGATGACGCACTCATTCTGCTGAGATCGGCCAACAGCAGCGTGGAGAAGCTCACCCTGCTCCTTTAAATTAATTTTCCTTGCTGTCTTGCATCTCTGCTTTCCTAAAAGAATGACCAGATGTCTTTGAGTGCCTCTGGTGCCTTTGGCACCAGAAGATATTGCCATTTATCCCAGTGTGTCTCCATCAGGATGCAACAAGATGCTGGGGTGGGCCTTCCTACTGGCCTGATCGTGGGGCCTTTTTCAATACAGCCTGAGTTCTTATTTGGCTATCCAGGGTAAATGTGCCCTAGTTAATTTATCAACAGGCCCTAAGCTAAACTAACAAAGCTTGCTAAGAACATCTTGCCAAGGAGTGCAGATATCATTCTTTAGGTCAAATTCATTGTTTCAGAGGCATCTGGAAAGCCCTCACCAAGTAGGTGTGGAACATTTCCGTGCTGAGCTGCTGCTATGCCTGGGAGCAAGGGGCTAAGAAAAGAAATGCCAGCTGATCTTGTTCATTCCTGTTAAATTTACAGGATCTTTGTAAAGTTCAATGATCTGCCAGCCAAGGCAGTGGGCTGCTGCCTCAACTTCTAATGTGGCTTTCCATCCTTGGTTTCTTAATCTAACATGTAAGAAATTAGTAGATCTCTGGAGGAATTATGAAGAACACTGTCACTGCTTCTGGGGTGCTGTGTTGTAGGATCCTCAAGGCCCTATTGTATTGATGGAGCAAACAGTCAGCAGGAGCTTTGCCTTCATCCTGCGGAGTGGCTGTGGACTAGTCACCTCACTTCACTGGGCTTCATGTTTATTTTACAGAAGATGAAAGTTCCCTCCATCTCTAAAAATCAAGGATGGAGCTGGGCGCAGTGCCACATGCCTGTAATCCCAGTGGTTGAGGAGGTTGAGGAAGGAGGATGGTGAGTTCAAAGCCAGCCTCAACAACTTAGTGAGGCCCTAAGCAACTTAGTGAGACCCTGTCTCTAAAATAAAAAAATACAAAAGGCTGGGGATGTGGCTTAGTGGTTGAGCGTCCCTGGGTTCAATCCCTGGTACAAAAATAAATAAATAAAAATTTTAAAAAATGTCAAAAATCGAGCATGGAGAGGTCACTGGAGGCCCCAGGGATTCTGATTTTCTGTGAGCACAAAAGCCTCTTTCCCTCAGGTTGGTTTGTCTGGACCTTCCATCCAGCCCTGTGCTCCTGGCAGCTCTGTTTTCAGACTGGAGTCCGGTGGTACTCCTGAAATTCTGAGACACAAAAGAAAGCTTGCTTTTATTTTCTTTGAAGAGACAGGTTGACTTTCAGTTTCACAGGTGCGATTAAATAGATAATGGTGTACAAATCATGAGGCAAAGCATCTGTCTTAGTCTGTTTCCTGTTGCTACAACTGAATACCACAGACTAGGTAATTTATAAAGAGAAATTTATTAAGTTTATGGATCTGTAGGCTGATAAGTTCAAGAGCACAGCCCTGGCATCTGCTCAGCCTCTGGTGAGGGCCTTTGTGCTGCCTGACAACATGGTGGGGGGCATTCTATGGTGACAGGAAGGGCTAGCTCTGGTGTCTCTTTCTCTTTTTATAAAGCCACAAATGCCATTATGGTGGTCTCACCTTCTTGACCTCACCTCTCCAAGGCTTACCTCTAAATAGCATTACCATATCATTTGGGGATTAAGTTTCTCATACATGAACTTTGGGGCAGGGGGTGGCGGGCATATGGAAACCACGGCAGCACAATTTTGTGAAAAGAAATCTGCACATACCCCAGAAGAAAATAACGAGCTTAGCAAAATAGCTGCATCCCAGATAATAGCAGGCATGTCCTTGTCTGCTGGCACCAGTGGTTCAAAGGAATTATTCTTTCTGAATAGCCTCCAAAGTCCAGAGCCATCTTTGCCTGCTTCTGTTCCTGGTCTTTTCTACTCAATCTACTGTTGATTCTTATGTATTTTTTACTCTCTTCATTTTTTTTTTTTGATATTTCTTTTTTTTCTTTCCCATTCCTTTGTTCAAGCTTTTACCTTTTCTTCCAGATCACTATTATGTCTTTTGGTTTCCTCTGGTAGGCTTCTTCTCCAAGTCAGGTCACATGCTGTGGAATCTTCCTGAAGCCCAGCTCTCTTGAAGCCCAACCCTGATCCTGCATGGTCCTCTACTGCCCTCAGTACTTTAAGCTGTAGGCTGGTCAGTCAGTTAGCTCCTCAAGATCTTGCTAACTCTGTGCTCTTGTAAATGTTACAAACCAACAGCCAGCCTCACTTTCTTCTTCTGTAAGGTGAAATGAATTATTGATCCAATACTAAATAGTGTAGTGTCACATAGGAATTGTCAAAAACAGTTATCTACTCTTTTTACTATTACTACAACACATTTTTTTAATATCAAGGATCTAGTAATGTTTAGTTTTCCTCAATTGCTTCATATTTTTTTTTTATAGTTGGTTATTCAAATCAGGATCCAAAGTCTACCCATTGTATTTGGTTAAGAGGCCTCTTCAATCTCTTTTAATCTATACATTCCCCCTCCTTCCTTTTCCTCATAATGTTTTTCCTAAAGAAACTGGATCGTTTGTCCGATAGAGCTTCTCACACTCTGCTCTTTGCTGATACATCCAGTGGGGCCTGGTGTAACATGTTCTTCTACCTTCTGAATTACTCATCAACAGACAACCTACAGGCTTTCTCAGACTCAGGTTGGAAATTTTTGGTTAGAGTCCTTCATAGGTGATGTCAAGAAAGGCTTCTGAGCCCTGAGCACAGTTCTGGATATGCAGGGGAATGAGTCACACCCTCTACCCCAGGTTATACATTTCTCCTCTGGTCCACTTCATGATAATTTCTTGTGAGTAAATATTTGACTGTATCAAAGCCTTGTAGGGATGTCTTCCTTTCCCCTCTATGATGTTAAGTCTTAGGTGTCAGTGTGACTTGATTAAAGGACAGACCAGACAGCCTCATTTCTGGATGTGGCCTCTGAGTCAGTGGTCTGAGTAGGGAAGACCTGCCCTCTCCCAGTATGGGTAAGCACCATGCAAGCCGCTGAAGGCCCAGGTGGAACAAAAAGGCAGAGGGACAAACTCCCTCTCTTCTGGAGCTAGAACACATATCTTCTCTGGCTGTTGGACCTCTGGGTTCTTGGAACTCTAGGTTCTCTGGCTTTTGGACTATGAGATTTGCATGTGTGCCCCACCTGCTCAAGTTCTCAGGTCTTCAACCTGGGACTGAGAATTACACTATGGGATTCTGGTTCTCCAGCTTATAGAGCACCTATTGTGGAACTTGTCAGCCTCCATAATCACATGAGCCAATTTCCTTAATAAATCTTCTTTCATCTCTCTCTCCATCTTATTTGTTCTGTGTCTCTGGAGAACTTTGACAAGTACACTCTCCATGTGAAAATCAACTTCATAAACATCTTTCTCTCTATCACTTTGAACCTATGGAGCCAGGTTCCCATAACAATAAAACTGCAGGAAAAATCCAGATACCTTTTTGAGTGCTTAGCCCAGGTCAGGGACTGTGCCAAGTCTTTACCATGCATTATCTCACATAATTTTATAACAACCTTATGACAGAAGTATGTTCAGACAAGGACACTAAGAACCTCATCCAAAAGAACTTTTAATTAAGTGATGGTCTGAATGATAGGGGTTGACTTCCAGTGTTCAATCTTTACCCATCTCAGGGATTCAGCCCTGTAGACAAGCCACTTGCCTTTTCCACCGTGAGAAACCTTGATTTTTCCCTTGTGAATCAAGGATGCTGGATTACCTAAGTGCTCACAGAAATTTGCTGTTAGCAAGTGAGGACATTGAGAGTGTAAATTTGGGTTTGAAAATGCCTTGAGAGCTGCAGCAAGGAAAAAAAAAAGGATTTCAGTATAGTAGTAGAGAGGAGAGTGTGACTGTGAGCACTTGACATCTAATCCTAACTCTGCAATCTGCCAGCTGGGTGTCTTTGCTCAAGTCACTTAACCTGTGTGGGTATTACTTGCCTCATAATAAGATGCAGATCATAAATGAAAGCCCTTAGCTTGGTGCCCAACACACAGGAAGTACTCAGCAAAGGTTAACCCGCTGCTGCAGTTACTGTCGTCATTATTCAAAGTGTTGGAAGTTACCAGAAAGAAACACAAAAAGCTTATTTCTTGCTTCGTGTTGTGGAAAGGCTCTCTCTTCTTTTCTTTAACTATTCATTCCCCCTTTTCCCCCTCCTTACCGAGGAATTGGAAGTAAGGAGGCCTCTTTCTACTCACCTCCCCCCACGGCACACATTTTAATTAAGGTATCCTTGGAGAAGGAATACTTTAATCCGAAGTGATCACTTTGATACTCAAAGAGACACATTTGGAGGCTACTTGGCGAAGGGGAATTAAAGACAGAGAAGCTGAATAAATAGCAAGCAAAATGTTAATGTTTTGGCTTTGTGGTGTCTGCATCTGAGAGCACTCCACGCCGGTTTTTTGGCCAGCTCCAGCTGGAAGCCTCTGGTGGCTCCTTTTGTATGCGCCAGAGCCCTGGCTGCGGATTGCCGCGCGGCCCCTAGAGGTCAGTCTGATCCCGGGATTGTCCCGCATCCGCGCAGCTCTGGGCTGGCGAGGAGAAGCTCAGCAGGGACAATGAGGCTTCCAAGAGCCGGGCAGGGCAGCAGAGAGAACCCCGAGCTGCGCTGGGCGCAGCGGCCCTCCGGGTGGGGATCCGGCAGTCCCCGCCGCTGCGCGCAGGCTGGCCCTTCGCCAAGTTGTCTTCTTTTTGAGTAGGGTTTGTCACCGTCAGAAGAGGTCGAATTTTTCTTCAACTTTATATAGGACTAGGGTTAGCATCACTTTATGGTAAAAAGAAAAGACAAAACAAACCCCAAAACAAAAAACAAAGGACTACTTTGTGATATTTTCTACAATTTTTGCTTGTGTGACATTCACCCTATTGCATCCAGGAGGGACACTGTGTTGCAGCTGGGATACCCTTTAATGAGCCCGTCATCTCACAAAGAAAGGAGACCCAGAGAAGAAAGAAACCAACCCTGCTTGTCTTACTTGATGTCTTGCCGTCTTAATTCAGGGCTGTTTTCACCATACATAATCTCACTGTTCGTGTGTTTTAACTTTCTTTCTTTTTTTAATCTTAAATCATTATTAGCTTTAAAAGCTCGAACTGACACAAGAAGTGGTTACAGGGCAACCTAGCATAGTGATGTTAAAGAAAAACTTAGTTGATAGTGCTTGTTAAAGCAAGGCAAGGAAGCTTTTATTTGGAATTTTCACAATAGGGATTGGGGCCACTGCAGCAGGGTCTTGCACTGGCACAGTGAGATTGTCTCAATCTTCCAGTTTATGACCCACATGACTGTCAAAGTTGTCATCTTTAAATATGTCTTATGAGGTCCAGCATTGACAAGTGCAAATTAATGGCCAAGGAGCAGGGTGGGGGTCCATGGGTGGGAAAATCATTAAGAGGAAGCACATGGGGTAGAGGGATTCAGGCTAAACCTACCTAAGGGAATCCTGACCAAAGACAAGCCAGCAGGCCCATGACCAGACATCACCTGGAGGATGGTGGAGAATAAGGACCTAATCAAATATCAGGCAGGTTCTTGGGGCTGAGGTTGTGGCTCAGCTGTAGAGCACTTGCCTAGCATGTTTTATGCCCTGGGTTTGATCCTCAGCACCACATAAAAATAAATAAATAATCTGTATCTATCTATCTGTCTATCGAGAGAGAGAGAGAGAGAGAGAGAGAGAGAGAGGACACACACACAGGTTCTTGCTGAACTGACTTAACAAGAATTCTGGTTAAAAACTGAATCTTACAAGGAAGTATCCAGATGGGATTAGAGGAATGTTCAAAAAACTGACAAAAGATTGGCCCGTCATTGTGGTTAGGCTGGGGAAACAGAGGCAGTTCAGATGGGAGGGTGGAGGAGGCAGTGGTTTACCTTTGACTATTTGTAAGGACCCAGACAGATTACTTAAACTCTCTGTGCCTCTGTTTACTCATCTGTATATTGAGAGGACTTAAGAAAAACCCATATAGAACAATTCAGTGAGCACACTGTGAATGTTGGCTTTGATTAATTATTATCAGTAGAATTAGACAAGGGACATCTTTGAACTTGAAGGGAGGGGTACAAATGCATTTTTCATCTCAGGGATCCCGACTTTGTTCCTTCCAGCTTATCCCCCACATGACTGTCAAAGTTATGTTCTTTTAATATGTTTTATGAGGTCCTTTTCCTCTAGCCCAATATAAAAAAACAAAATGTACTACGAAGTTGGTTGAGTCACATGGGAATCCGGTGACAGGATCAAGATTGAAGGGATAAAGGCTAGCATAGCAGGTGCTGGAGAGGCAGGTCCTAGCCTAAGAAGAATTCCCCAAATTGAAACATTCCCTCCAGTTCAGATCCTAAAGGCACAGGACGTTCATGAGGACTTGGGTTATTTTATTTCTTGTCTGTGGCTCAGTTAAGTGTGTACCGCTCATGCTCAGATCTCCCATTGCAGCACCCTGGAGGACAGAGCTGCCATCTCACACTAGCTTCCTGCATAAGGGATGCTTATGAAAATGCTTCCCTTTGATGCAGATTGCTAGACAGATGCTCACTGCAGCCTCCTCCTTACAAACTGTCTTGGGTACCACTCTTTTAATGCAGATATCCTACATAAGATGAGCAGTAAGAAAGCCCTTCCATCTGCTGACCACTGCCTCTGGGCTTTCCTGTCTTTTTTCTCCATTGACTTTGCCATGTTGTGGCATTTGAAGATCTTGCCATGTACATTTCTCCCTCATTAGTACTTAGTCTTCTCTCTGGAGAAGAGCAGACATCAAATCCTCCTTTCAGACAAGTCTTGGGATATTTGATGACAGCTACTGAGACTCCTCAAAGTCTCCTCTTTTGCTGGTCCCCAACCCATTCCTCCAAGCAAGATTTTCATGTCCATCAATATATCACTCCCCATTTGTTCCTGGATTTCCTTCACTTTACACATGTTTCTCATCACCTCTTAGATTTTGATACCACGAAGCAAATGTGGTACTGAGGAGAGGGTCTGATTTTCCCACTGTGCTAGTATGTCATCTGCTTTATTATGGACACTACCTTGTCATCAGTACATTCCAGGAATACATTTGTGTCTCTGAGGGCGACATTTTGCTCTTGAATAGTGGAGCATGTAGCAAAATAAACTCCAGAGTGCTTTCCACCTCACTGACCATTGCAGTCCTTCATTGGCCAATTGTTGGAATCCAAAAGCTGAATTCTGTATCCCTCTCAATACCAATTTGTTAATTTCACAGGCTGACTATTTGTCTCTTTGGCCAGACTGTGAATTCCTTGAGGTCAATGGCTGTGTCTCTCAATCCTCTATTTCTAGGGCATTTCATAGGTGCTTATCACATGTTTGTGGAATAAAAGAATGGGGCTCTTGAGAATCTTCAAATCTTAATTTCTTATTCGTAACTATTCACAATATTATTTTAACATATAAATAAGTTACATTTAAATATGTGATGATGGCTTATGTTTTCATCCCAAATCAGTAATATTTTCAGACAGAACAATATATGACCTAACTACCTACTATCCTTCATAAAACTTAATAATAAATAAACATGATAATTATAGCAATCAGCACTGACTTGACACTGGCTGATCACTATGCCACACATTTACTTTATTTTGCTAATGTCTAAGTTAAAATTTTCAATCCACAAAGAGGATTTCAGAAAGTTTTATTAAATGCTATCATAATCCCCATAATATCCCTGAGATTCTAAATGCAGTAACCAAATGTAGGGAATGAGGTCAGTGTATCACAACGAGAGTTTTGGTGATCTGCTGCTTCTCTAGGCAAATTGCCTTATTTCTTAAGGTTACTGCAACACAATCTGAGAAATGTGGATAAAATAATAGTACATGATTGGGTGGTTGTGGTGGTAGCAAAAGAAAAATCCATATAAAGCATTCAGCACAATGCCTGACATATCGTATTCTTAAAAGGCTAACTCCACAGATTATTACTTTTATTTGGTCAGCTATGAACCCACTCAATTGGATTAGTATCCAATAAATCGTGCATTCATCCTGTTAAGTCAGTTTTGAGTTTTTAAATTAGTTTAGCCTGTTTGGTGTCCTTTAGCCAAAAACAGTGGTTGGCTTCATTTTTATCATATCAACCTTTTCTGTTTACTTGTTTGTTTTGTTCCTTTGCCTGGAAGGGACAAAGACCTGAGTGTGTTTTCTTGTGAGCAGATGCACGTGTTTGTTTAAGCTGGTGGCACGGGGCTGGGATGAGAACGAGATAGAATGGCCAACAGAGAACCTTGTAAATACAGGTCAGGCCAATGCAAAGACAGTGTGTTGGAGGAGTCATCTGCATCTCAGGGCTTTATAAAAACCAAAGGCAGGATGTTTTCTCCATCCATCAGCAAGATAGTTGAAGCCTAGGGCACAATGTCTAGCTTTCTAATGCAGTTGTATAAATTAATTAATAAAATCTAGAATCCAGTATTAACTGAGGTTATAGAACCTTGCCTTGGTTTGGTATGATCTTTTAACTTGTGTTGTGTGGGCTGCTTTGCACTTCAGTTGATAGAATGTCTCAATACCACCATTTGTCAAGGAAATAATTCTGGGTGGATGTTACCATGAATTGTTCTTGACCCTACCATTGTATTAGATTTTTCTCAATTATCTTTATGGTCTTGATGTCATTTAATCCTCAAACATTTTTATGAATTAGATATTATTATCTTAACTTTCCAGAGAGGTTAAGGAATTTGTTCAAGGGAAAGTAAGTGGTAAAGCAAGATCTGTCTGATCTCAACATTTATGACTTTAAATTATATTATATAAGTCTCTCTCTTCTGTCTTTTAGGTGACCTCACATGGTCTCTTTTGCTTCTTTCAGTGAGTTTTGGGAATTCTTTGTGGAAGCAGGAGTAGCATATATGTTAGTAAAAAGAACTAAAGGACCATATAACTTCTTGTTTTAATCTCCGAGAGCAGAATCAAAGGAGAAGTTAGACATAAATGATTCATAAATAGCCTCTAATTGTCAGCTTTTGAGTTTTGAAATTGGATCCCTGGTTATTCAATTCAGAATCGACTAATTAATAGTTTAATTAATTCAACAAATATTAATGAAGCACTTACCCCGTGCCTATCATTGTCCAAGTGCTAAGGAACTCTGCCAAACTGTCTTCCTACAGGTTTAGAAATTGGTCTCAACTGAATACTCGTAGACTCTTTGTGACTTAAGTTCCCACTAGATTAGAGTATTCTTTATCTCTCAAGTATAATTTCTCAAATATATGTACACTTACCCCTGAGTCCTGGCCCCTTCTCATCTCTTATGATCACTTAGTCAAAGCCCACACATTCTTCCAGGTTACAGGGTCCATCTTCCCCCTGCAGCCTTCCCTGACCCCAGGGTTATACATTCCTTCTTCTCCTCTAAGCCCTACATGTAGCTACTGTCTGTGACACCCTTTTGTCCCTTAACAACATGACTGTTGGATTTTCATATGTCAGGGGGTCTTAACCTAGGATAGACCCCAAATCACCTATAGAGTTCTATCAGAATTCACGGGCGCAGCCTTCACCTTTCTGATTCAGTGTTTCTGGGACTGAAGCTTGAGTGTGTGTCACTGGAGATAGCTCTCTGAGTGGTGACTCTGAAGCATAAGGCAGGTTAAGAAACCATAGTCTTACATTATCATTCACTAATATAGCCCTATATTGTATGTACAGTTTTTAAAAGATAAGTATCACCTCTTTGAGTACCTTTAAGCACTTGGAAAACTTAATATTAAAATTCTTTCTATTTTCCTAATTACCCAGCACAATCCTGGACACAAATAGTAGTTGCTGAATGGAGGATCAGTTAACGGGGTTGAGCCCATTTCCTCTTTCTTCACAATATACTCCATGTTACTCAGTTTCGCGTTACTATAAAACATCCCTGAGATAACCAACTTGAAAAAGAAAGAAGTTTTCGTTCACCATTTTGGAGGTTTCAGTCCCCGGTCGGTTGGTCCATTGCTTTGGGGCCTATGATGAAGCACTGCATTGTGGTGGGAGCTCAGAGTGGAGGGAGCTGCTCATCTCACAACAGTCAAGAAGTGAAAGAGAAAGGAAGAAGAGGGACCAGTGTCCCTTGAAGGGGACACTCCAATGACCTGATTTCCTTCTCATGGGCCCCTCCTGCTTAAGGTTCCACCTCTTCCCAGTCATGCCACAGGCTGTGCACCAAATGTATACATCTCTGTGGGCCATTCAAACTCCAAACTGCAGCAGGGTCAGAGAATTTCAGGGGTGAATTGAGCATTCTGACACCTTGGAAGCAAACTCCCTAGCTTAGGCCTGTGTGCCAGGTAGGAGAGTGGGTCCCTCCAGTTCTAGTTTTCTTTTCTGACATGATAGAGCAGCACTTCCCCAAATCTTTGAAGTTATTGGCAGGAACAAAGGACTTGGTCAAAGAGTCATAGGGATCTGTCCCATGCTAGGGGATATAACTGCGGATGCCATTCCCTGCCGGTTTCCCTTTGCAGCTTTAACAACCAGCAATGTCACAGATTTGGAGACTCCAGCAGGTTGGGTTGCAAAACCAATTTTCCAGCTGACCTATATAAGGAACAAAGAGCGTGAACAAAAATTAATGGTTGTAAGCCACAGAAATTTGGGAGATTTTTGCTACTGCATCTTACTCTGTCCTGATTGACATAGCGTGCATTAAATCTATATTAGATTGTCATATACATATTTTTGCCACAGTCTGGCTGGGCAAATGACCAGGAGGTGACAAGCAACTTGTGAAGATTGAAACAGCAGGAGCCGCTTTATTACGGGACAGCAGAGGTATATATACCCAACTAATTACACACACCTTAACTTAATCAATATCATCTAGATACAGCAGTCAGTCATTAAGGAATCCTTATCATCTTAATGGCTCACTGGCGTTGCTTCACAAACCACTCCTCCTGGCAAAGTGCCAGGCGCCATCTTGACTTGATTGTGGCCCTCAACATATTATAAGTCTTCACAATTTTTAAAATATTTGATCATGAAAAGTTGAATTACTTCTGTGAAGGAAGAGTGCATACAAAGTCCATAACTAAGACCTAGAGTGGGAAAGTTAATGAACTTGGGGACTTTTGTTTATGGCGCCACTATGGAAATATTTTTATATGTGCTGCTTTCTTGTTAAAAATTGACATATTTTTCATTCAGTTGATAACATAATGAATTATTATTAAAAGGGATAAACAAGAGGACTGAGGACTGAACAAAAGGCAAACCTCAAGATGGAGTGCTTTGGTCACACCCTTCATTTATCATCTGGGAGGGTTTCCATTGAGATGCCTGTGCTGGTTTTGCTTCTTACGGAACAGTGCCAGGTGAACTGCTCCACTGCATAGTACAACTGGCAATTTACAACAACTTGTGTTTCTTTCAACTCCCCACAACAATGGGTGTTTTCTTTTGCTAGGTGTTTGGTAGTTTGAATAGGTGAGCCCTATATTTTGTGGACAATTTTGTAAGTCAAGTATTACTTCTTTGGCTACATTTAAGCACCAGGAAACCTTAAAATTAAAATTCTTTCTATTTTCCTAATTACTCAGCACAATCCTGGACACAAATACTCAGTCGTCGCTGAATGGTTGATCAGTTAACGGGGTTGATCCTGTTTCTTCTTTTTTTCACAATATGTTGGTCAGATTTGCATTACTATAAAGAATCCATCTTACTCTGTCATGATTGACATAGCATGCACTAAATCTGTATTAGATTGTCATATACATGTTGTAAATCTTCATAATTTTTAAAAAATTTGATCCTGAAAATTTGAATGATTTCTGTGAAGGAATAGTGCACACAAAGTCCATAACTGAGAGCTGATGGCAAGTTAATGAACTTGGGACTTTTGTGGATAGGTGAGAAATGCGTTCTGTTCTAAGTTGCATTCCTTGGTGTGTGGCAGGTCAAACAACATTACTTGTGCTTCCAGATTCCTTCATTTCTACTGTTGAGACTAACTTTTTGGGCCTTTGACCAAGAAAATCTCTAAGAGGTGAATTTCCCTACTGAGGTCAGAACACAGGGCCCCTCAGTCCCTCTGCTCGTCTTGGGGCTCTGTGACCACCCAGCTGTCCCTGCCAGCATCTCAGCACTCAGGCTGGCAGGATAGCAGGGGTGTGACAATGCAGTCACCATCCCTGCCCACCACAATTTCTGCCCCTAGCTCAACCCTTGCTGTCCCTCTCCTTTTATTCCCCAAGCTCTAGGGTATGATCTGATTTCTAGAACACCAAAGAGTAGAAAGGGCCTGAGAGTAGAGGATATTGTCAGAGTTCAAACAGTTTTACTTTTATGAATATGCTTCTCTTTTCCCTTCATCTCCTTCCTCCCTGTTCTGGCTTCCCCGGTTGCGGAGGTCTGGGGCAGGAGCAGGGGGCATCATAGTGGCCACCATAGCAGCTGAGACTCTGACCCTATGACTCCCTTGGGAGCTGCCAGCAGCTTGTTCCCTGGCCACATGCTACTCCACAGGGAGGCTGCGCTCACTCACCACCCTCCTGACCTTGTGGAAGGTCACAGCCCAGGGAAGCTGTGTTTCTTCCTCCTCCTTTCCCTGAGCTCAGAGTAATCCCATCCACCTCACAGACATAGTGTCATCTTTTATTCTAGTCATTTTACCTGCACCACAGACCAGGGCCCACCACCTACCTCTGAAGGAGATCAATACCCTAACTCTCTCTGTGAGGTCCTTGATCATCTGACTGATTTGTGTTTGATCACATGATTGGTGGTATGATTGACTGGCAAATCAGGAGCATCTACTATGCCTGAAAGGATAGACTGAGTCCAGATTATAGTGTGCTTTGCTAGCAGAGCTGAGGAATCTAGATAGACTGGGGTCGAGGGTGGCCAATAAACCTCCCCCCACACTCCATTTTATTCATAATACTATCAAAACTGTCTTTCTGTTGCTAATAACACAATACCACAGACTGGGTAAGTTAGAAAGGAAAGAAGTTTCTCTTTGCTTTGTGATTCTGGCCCAAGGTCAAGGCACTGCACCAGGCAATATTGCTGGCAGAGCCCCAAGTCCATGCAGGGCATCTCAGGGCAAGAGAGGGAGTGTGCATGTGTGTGTAGGTCTCTTCCTCTTCTTATAAAACCACTAGGATTCAATCACGGCATTCCACCTGAGCTGATCCTCATTAATAATCAAAGGTCCATCACTTTATAATGTAGGTTATTTCCATCCTCTTAGTACCTTGTAGTATGGATTAAATTTCAACATGAGTTTTTGGAGGGACCACACCATATTCAAACCACAGCAACAGCTGAGAAGCTCAGGGAAAGTGGTTTCCTTCCCGCATTGGGCCCAATATGTCTTGCTATGTGAGGCTCCAGGAATCTCTTGTTTTGAGGAATCAGTGGGACAAGAAAGTAGGGAAGTCTTTGGCCACGATTAATTTTAGAACTGAGAGTTCTGTTCAAAAACAGAAGACAAAGCCTTTCTCTGACCTCGAAGAGGAGTGTCCAGCTAGATGTGGATTTCTCTTTCTATAGAAGGGTCTGAACAAGGTGGGGCTTTGTTCTGGGGTCCAGAGGCAGTGCCCCAGGGAGGGCACTTTTGAGAACACAGTGTGCAGTATTTCTCAACTGATATCTCACCCAGCCCTGGGGAGAAGTAATATATTTTCTCCCTAAAAAGGGACATAAGAAGAAGATTGTTCTTTACTTATAAGTGTTGGAATGCTGGTTGGGCTGCCTGTTATCCACTTCATCTTGGTAGTAACAGTGAGGTCAGCCACATAATAGGGAAGAACAATGATTGTGCTTTCATGCCCCAAGAAGCATGAAAAAGCCAGTCAGTGTTCTGCTGCCAAACTAAGAGAGAGGGCTGGGCACAGTAGAAGCCCAGGGCTCTCCCCAGAGATGAGGAATTGAAAGGGCCTCCAGCTCTATGATTGTCTTCCGTTTCCCTGCACATCAGTGAGGGTCTGGCAAGTGGGAGCATATTCAGACTCTGTACTCTGAAGGAATTTTAGCAGACCCATTTACAAAAGTGGAGAAGAATATAGGAGAATTTCAAGGGGTACTGTAGTACCCAGGAGCTATTCGGACACTATCCCTTCCTGATAAAGGGCTATAAGGGAGAACAATGGTCAGAACTGGGAGCCAGAATTGGGAGGCAGGGCTCCCTTGTTGGAGTTGGGATTTTCCCTGGAGACCACAGCCTGTGGTGACCCCACAGCAGTGGGGAATTGGGGAATAAGTACCATGACTTCATTCTTCTGCCTTCCTCAGCCTTCTTGCTGAGGCCACCCATAGACTAAACCCAATGGGTAACCAGACGACAAGAGAGCCTGTTGAAATAGTCCATACAGAAGAGGCTCCTAGGGACAGCGGAAGGCAGCCGGTTAGAGGTAGGTCTGCAGGGGCAAGTGGAAGATACTCAGGACCCTCCAGTCCCACAGTAGTGGTGGGGGAGATTTCTCTGTATCCACTTAGATTCAGTATTGAGGGCTTATGAATTAAAGTGAATGAAGACAGATGAGCAAGAAGAGATTTAATCATGTAGGCCTGGGAGTTCACAAAAAAATATGACTCAAGGTGATAGTTAGAATTGGGGGCTTGTAACCTAGCTTCTAGGGGAAGAGATAAGGGGAGAAAAAGAACTTACGTGAAAACAAATTGCCTTTGGAAAGATAAATAGCACAGAGGAGAATGGGGGTAAACTTGATAGTTTTGTGATGGTGTCTACACTTTTGCTGAGTCAATCTTCCCTGGTTTCAAAAAATTCCTGGAGAGGGGATTTATGGCAGCCGGATTCTCTTGAGTTCTTTTTAGAGGTCCTGCTTTTTGGCAGATAAGGAATTTTAGGAACTCAAGTGCCTTCCACCCTAAATAATCATTGTGCCTCAGTGACTGTTATGATTTGGATATGAGGTGTTTCCCCAAAGCTCCTATTAATGCAGGAATGTTCAGAGGTGAAAAGATAAGAGCTGCAACCTAATCAATCTATCTTAGTTTGAATGAACTGACTGGGGTGGTGACTGCAGGCAGGTGGGTCACTGCAGGCAGGTGATGGCATGCCCTGGTAGGGTGCATCTGCCCTGTGACCCCTACTCCTCCCCCATCTCTGCTTCCTGACCATCATGACCTGAGCTGCTTTCTTCTTCCACTTGGCCCTTCTACTATGATGTTCTGCCTCAATCAGGCCCAGAGCAATGGAGGTGGCCTGCCATGGACTGAACCTTTGAAATAATGAGCCAAAATAAACTTTCCCTCCTCTCAGTAGATCTTGTTGGACATTTTGTTCACAGTGATGCAAAATTGACTAACACAGTAACATACTTTGGATCCCTTCACCACAAAGGTTAGCATGGCCCATTTCCAGAGCTGTTAAGCTTGACGGACCTAGAGAAAGGAGGCTTGGGTGGGGCCATGTAGGCTTCTAGGGAGAATGCTGGTATCTCTAGGATCCTCTGCAGCAGCATCCAGCTTCACAGGGCCCTGCTTCTAGGAGGGGTGTCCTGATTGTTGATGCTGCTCCAGGCATGGCTCTTGGGTCTGTACTTATGTTTCCATGTAACCCGCAAGGGTTAGCACTTGATCTTCCACATGCTGGGAAGTCTGCATCCTATGTACCTTGCAACTCTGGAAAATTGCACTGTTTCTAGGACAGGTTTTGACTGGAGTCAAGAATCATAGACCAATCATAGGGTCAAGTGGCCTCATTTTCCTTAGGGTTTAGGGACCACATAGAGCCCTCTTGAGCATTCTAAGGAGAAGATTCTATCTATGGTCATAAAAGTTTTTGGAGTTCAAGAAGAAAGCAAATCTCTCAGGTGTGTGTGCTTCTTCCAGATGGGAGAGAGGGTGAAACAGATAAGGTGGTAGAATTTCCATTGTTAGATGCCGCTTGTTGGTCTATGAAATCCGCATGAAGGAGCTATACTGAGCCATGAATACTAAAAACACCGTGGTGTTTTTCCATGTGTGAAAACGTTACCCTTTGAAAAATCCAGGGCCCACCCTGGGCCACACATGTCGACTCCGGAGCTCAGCTGTTAGGCAGCCTTCACCTGCGCCAAGTGCAAAAGCAAAGTGGTTCGGCACAGACATTGTTTAAAATGGTTGCGTTAAAAATACCATCTCTGCTTCACAGATTTCTGGAACTGTGAGGAGCATCCTCGTTTGTGTGCTCTGATGAAGGTGAGTCTGGAAGAAGTACACACACCCGTTAAAAGTGGTTCTCTAATTGGATTATGCAACAGCTTTTGAATCTCTGAGGCTTAAAAATTTAAAGAACCAGCAAGCTCTCTAAGCCCCCAAGTCTCTGTGGTTCCCAGTAAGGATGCAGAGAACACAAGGGCAAGACCCTGGCATTTCTGTCTCTGTGATACTTTAGTCATGGCTTCATCAGTATGAGGGAGTAACAGTTCTGCTATGCAGAGAAATCTCCTTAGGACTGAGAACAGTTCTTGGCGTACCATAGGGATGCACGCAAGGAACTCCAAAAGATCTGACCCTGGAGTTCCAGTCCCACGTGAGGATATAGGTAATAACCTTGGTTCAGGTTTGCTTCAAAAGCCAAGAAATCTTCATGCACACTAAAGCTGTGCATGACCTTAGTCAACTCAGTCAACTCTTAGAGAACCTAACTCAAGGTCAAGTACTCAGCTTTCCTTTTCTGATTGCAGCTGTTTTGTGGCTTCAGGGAAACGTTTTATGAAGGATTCTCACCTCCTAATAACAACCTTAGCTGCCTACCAGCCCACCAGTGGGTCCCCCCATTTGTTCAATATGGGGTCTATGGAATGGCCAGGTACCATTCCAGTGGCCCAAGCTTAATGGGATTATCTAGGACTCAGAGACCTTGTGAAGGGTGGATGGCGATGAACCCAGTGCTATTATTCTCCAACTGGCCTTTGATATAGAGTCTGAACCCACAATGTTTCTGCAGTTTCTGCCTAGAGGGGTAGTGGTGATGGAGATGAGGTCAGAGGAAAGAGGACAGGGTTAAGAAAGATGGTCAAGGTGGGGGAACCCATGCAGAGATCACTTCTGTATTTACTCTCAAGGAGAGAAACAGTTGGAAAAATCACCCAGAAGCTAGAGGAAAGGATTGTAAAAACAGAAGAAAGAGGAAAAATACTCAACATGTGTTGATTATGAATTTTAATTACTGAGTTATCTGTTCAGTCAAAAGGCTGGGAAAGAAATGTGGGCAGGAAGAGCTCTATGAATGTTACAGATGATACAATTCTGTTTTTAGGAAATGCACAATTAGACTGTGTCTACACAACCCCAAGTAAAAGCAGATGTATCCGTCATCAGACTATTTTGATTAATGGGGAAATTTGGAGCTTAAATTATCTGTTTCCGCCAGCTATGTTGATCAAATGAACTGGATCATTGCCAGATCTCCATTCCTCGCAGTGGGGTGCAGATACGACTTTTGGGGTGAGACAGTTGCAGGAACGGTATTCATCATGAAAAGCAACAGAATTGAAGAGGGAGGAAAAAAGCATCACAAAGCAAGGAACAATGACATCTTCACATTCAAATACTCCATACTGAAAGGTCATGACTTAGTTTACTTCCAAACCTCACAATTGACACAGCAGGCCACATAATATCTGATACAGAATCATCATCTTCATGCTCTTTGTGGGAGTTGGTTATCCAATTAGAGAAGGGTCATCAAGCTATTGGTTTGTGTTGAGAAGAACAAGTGACCCAACACTTGGGAGAAGGCCCTCTGATACCAGGGTTGAACTCTTTCACAATAACCTACTCTGCAGAGCAAGCTACTGCCATGAAGATGAACCAATTGTGTCATCTTATCAACTTGACCAAAGTTCTTTCTTAATAAATATCATCTGCCCTCCAAGGTTTTCAATGAGACACTCTATTTTTTTTCCTTTGGAACATATTCGTTTGTTTGTATATATACGTAGAGAAACTTGCAGATTATGAAGTATATTCTCTTGCACATCAGGGCTATTTTTAGAGTACTTGTCTAAAGTGATAACAATGTCCAAGAAAAGAGGATGATTTGGGTCATAGTGGATGTTGTTCACTAGAAACTGTCTTTTGAGATAAAGTTCCTATTGGAGTATGGGCCCTTCAAAGTTAACTGATGTCTTTCGTTAAGAAAAAATGAGGTCCATTATAAACAAAAGAGAATAACTACACTGAAAACCATTAAGAATGGCTGATTCAGAAGTGGCTACAAATGACCCGAATGTCCATCAACAGAAGAATGGATGAACAAATTATGGTTTATCCGGACAATGGGATATCATAAGAAGGAATGAAGTATTGATACATGCTACAAAATCGATGAACATCCAAAACATGTGAAATGAAAGAACCCAGACGAAAAGCTACCTACTGCATAATTCTATTTATATGAAATATCCAGAATAGATAAATTCATAGAGAAAGAAAATTGAGAGGTGGTTGCTAAGGACTGAGGGGAGGGGAAAGTTGGAAGGGACTGCTTTGATGAGTATTGGGTTTCCTTTGGGGAATGATAAAAAAATATTTTGGAACTAGTTGAAGGTGGTGGTTGTACAACATTGTTAGTGTTTTAATGTCACTGAGTGGTACAGTTTATAAAATGGTTAATTTTATGTTATATACCACTCATTTCCTTTTTCTGGTGAAGAGGTACAGAGTTGGGAATCATTTTGGAGACATTTCCCACAGACAAGAAGGCCAGTGATGCAAAGGAAATTAGTGACTATTTCCTCCCTTCCTCTTATTTTGCAAAATAAATGATGCAATAATTCTGGGGTAGTTAGGGAGAGATCCAGGCTTGTACCTAAATTGCTTGATTCTGAGACTACCTCCTGATCCAGGAAAGTGCACTGTGTCCTGAGAGAGGGTGACACAGCATGCTGAGATTGTGTCATGGTTTGAATCTTAAATGTCCCTCAAAGGCTTGCATACCAAAGGCATGGTATTCAGCCTGTGGTGCTATTGGAAGGTGGTGGAACCTTCAAGAAGTGGAGCCTAGTGGGGGACCTTCAGGTCCTTGGGGACATGCCCCTGAAGTGGTTTGTGGTGCCCCAGCCCCTTCCTCTCTCACAGCTTCCTGCCATGATGTTTCTCCCAGTTACAGGCCCAAAAGCAATGGGGACCAATTGGCCACGGACTGAAACCTTTGAAATGGTGAGCCAAAATAGATCTTTCCTCCATTGAAGTTGATTTGTAACAGAAACAAGAAGCTGACTACTAGAGATACCATCCAAAATGTGCAGAAAATTTACAATAATTTTGAGCTATGCTTTGGACCATTGTGATAATAGTTTTAATATTAATAATGATAATAATGATAAAAGATAAAATACGTGAGGCAATGCATGTTAATTAGCTCATTTATATGCATTCCACGATGCATATAATTTTTTATATGTACATGATATATTGTACATAATAAATATATAATTTTTGTAAATTAAAAAATAAAAATTAGGGGTTGGGGTTATGACTCACTGGTAGAGCCCTTGCCTAGCATGCGTGTGTGTGAGGCACTGGGTTCAATTCTCAGCACCGCATATAAATAAATAAAATAAAGGTCCGTTGACAACTAAAAAATATTAAAAAAATAAATAAAAATTAAAAACATAATAAACTTATAGTAATATCGTTTATTATGCTTTTATTAGATACTAGATACCGAGTGAAAGAAACACTTTCTATGCAGTACCTCATTTAATTTTCCCCTAAACCTTATGGAGTCATTGAGAAATCTGAGTCCTAGAAAGTTCAAATAAATGCTACCATTTCATTTCCTATCATTATGTAATCAGAAAAAAACATCTTTTCATACCCTCAAAGTAGAAGAATCTAATCTCGGAATGCCAACAGTCTTATAAGTGGTTCTGTTGAGCTTTCTGAAATCTCTTTAGTCGTTTTTCTATCCAGGAAGATGTCACAGTGCAGCTCAGAATTGTTCTTTGCCGTTGGCTCTTTGGGCACTCAATCATGCAGGAAGCCAAGTCAGCACTGGTGAGGGACTGTCCATCTTGTTGGGCCACGTATAGCTTCTATTTCTGCCACCAGAGTGCTTTGTACATGGGACCATTGAGTAAATATTGGGGTGAATGGAGAAGGAAGCTGACTGACAGTCACCAGATAGGGTCCTCTTTGTCCACCAGGATTGGCGATGCCCTTCCTCAACAGGACCTTGTGGTAGAGAGTTGTGTGGATCTCAAACATCTTCATGCTTTTGGGTCCATTCCTAGAAATTTCCCACCTACCTCCCCTCCAGACCTGGTCATTATTTTTCCATTCTTGTTCTTTCCAAACGTTTGACCTACTGGTCAACACTTGGGCACTGAATGGTGAGTCGGTACACAGTGATATACTAGGCCAGCTCTCTTTGCTCATAAAGTGGACATCTACATGTATTGCCCACAATTTGGCTCACAGGGAGGACTTTTCTCCTCTAGTCTTTCAGGGATACCCCTAAAACAGGATTTATTGCAGCCAGCTTTCTCTTGATGCCAGGAGACAGGAAAGTACATCTGTAGACCTGCCCGAGCCTTTTCTCCCTCTGTTAATGAATAACAGAGAACCTTCAAGAATGTCCCAGGTTCACGCTGGGAGAGAGGCAATGCAGTAGGTGGAGCAGGTGCTCTCAGAGCCTGAGCCATCTGTCGGTTCTTCCCTTGTCCCTTCTAGACTTGCTGGGACCATCTTATGCAGAACATTTCCATTTGACCAAGGAATGTTGCTGTGAACATCCAATTTTGTGACTTGATCAATAAAATAACACCCAGTTTATGACAGGCAGCCACTTGTCCTGTGGTCAGGCATTCAGTTCCTACTAGGCACAGAAGCAAATCTGAATCAGCCTTCCTAATGGGCAATTGTTGTTGGCAGAAATTGCCATGGCCATATGGAGAACCTCAAGGAAAGCATTTTATGCTTCTGCCACGTGGGCTGGCCAGAGACTCCATTCAGCATCTCTACTGTGGTATAGACACTCCAGTCCAGTAGAATAGGATCGGTCATAAGACCCAAGTGACTTAGCAGTTTGAATGGTAGTCTAGTTATGTTGCATAGGTTTTCAGAATCAAAACCGGAAACCTCAAAGGTGGCCCAGGACTTGGGTCCGAACAGCAACATACATGTTATTCTAGAACCAAAGAGAGGCCCAAAAAAACTTATGTCTCTTTTGTGGAAAGTGTGTCAGGGTAAAATATTTATCTCATGTTTTAGAAGAGGTGTCCTGCCATGCTCCTGGATTCCTGACAACTGGAGTTCTTGCTATTCCCGGTATTCCAGATTCAACTGGCATAATATCAGTGATAACTGGAATAGTATGATACTCTGTAGAAGATCAAGGAACGGTATGATATTTCATAGACGATCAAGATCCTCCCAGACGACCTTATGACAGGGTAAAAGTGGACATAGTCCTTTAAAAGTATATTCTTGTCCCTTCCACACAGAGGAACACAAGGGCGACCTGTTTGTATCAACTTTTCAGATCTCTTCCCTGGCTTCTGGGCAATTACCTGTGATGATTAAGCTCAACCATCTGGTTCCTACCTCTCAGAGATCCCACCATTTCCATGGAAATCAGGAAGCTCCATGCCAACTTCTATCACTATCTCCTGAATTACATCACCACCTCAGAGACTTTCCAGGGAGCTAGGACTTTCCTTGACAATCATTTATACATGCTTTTGTAAAAGCATCATCCGGTCTTCTTAAGGAATTGGTTAGGGAAGGATGATAGTTTCAGTGTTCATGTTGGTAGCACATGCCACTAATCATTAGTATCTCTTTTTTCCCTTGTAAGGAGTTTCATTGTTCTTTTTTTTTTTCTTCATAAAATATATGGGCAACTCAATCCCGGAATCCCACTTTTAGAGTTTGCTTTCTAGAACTATTCTGTAATTAGACAACATTTGTGCAAGCAATAGATGTGGCTTAGCCTGTTTCATGTTGCCATAATAAAATACCTGAGGCTGAACAGTTATAAAGAAAAAAAGAGACTAAATAAGCCCACCGTTTTGGTGACTAAAAGTCCAAAATTGAGTAGCCCCATCTGGTGGTTCTCTGGTGAGGGTCTTTTAGTTACATCATAACATGGTGGATGATCACCTAGGAGAACATGTGAGAGTAGCAAGTGAGAGTGTCGAAGATACCAACCATGTAGGATGGACTTGCTTTACAACAATCTGCTCTCTTGGGAACCAGTTCAGTCCTACAAGACCTAATCTACTTACATGGCATCCATTCCTCCCCTGGTAGCGCCCCGAGACCTAATTACCTCCTCCTAGGTCCTCTTTCTTAAAGCTGTACCACCTCTCAATTATGTTACAATGGGGACCAAGCTTCTTTTAGCACATGAAGCTTTGGGAGAAAAACCATATCCAAATCCTAGCAAGGGATACACTTGAGTAGGATGAAATTGAAGAATTTAATGAAAAGCTACTGTCACCATTATGCTTGCACAGGCAGGAGGAGGGAAGTGTTATAGAACAAGGAGAGAGCTGCATTAATGGGAGGAGGATGCCCGGCAGGAACTACAGCCTCACACAGAGAAATGTAGCCATTTCTAAAAGCCTATTCTGGAAAGAGAGGGTAATCCTCACATATTCAATTGAAGTCCTGATTCTTCCCTTTGTTTAAACCCAACTGTGAGCCAGACACAATAACTGATGCTGTTCATCTGTAGAGGCCAGCCTCCTGATGCACACAGCAGAGGAGGAAGTGGACAGTGGACCTGGGGGAATGGAGAAGCCCAAGTGCTCGAGCTAAGGATTTGTTTCTGCCTCAGAAGTCATGGCAACTTTTAAAATCAGAGACATATTGAGATAGGTTTTAGGATGACAAATTTAGTGTACACAAATTGAGGTTTGGGTAATTGAGAGAAGAGAGATCTACCAGGAAGACAACAGTTGGAGTGTCCCGACATTCAGCTGTTGTATTGGGATGGGAGAGGCTGGGGAGGATGGTTGGGAGGAGAATTTTCAGCAGATGCATACATGCATGTCTTTTATGTCAATAAGGTGGTGGAGAGCTGCTGTTTGAAGATGAGCTTCTATCTGATGCTGTATTAGTGAATGCAGTCAGGAGGCTGTGAGGGCCACACGCTGTAGCAGATTGCCTCGGAGTTCTGCTTTTGAAGTTAGAAAGCCAAATAGATGTAAAGAGCATTTGGTCTTTCCTCATTTTTATGCACATGGAGATTTCATATTAATATCAAAGAAAGTCAGTTGTGTATTTAAAGGAGGAACAATTTTCTTCAGGGTCCTTATTTGTCAAACCCCATCAGGATTTTCTTCTTACCCAGGAAAATGACAGAAATCTACTTTAAAAGCTTTGACAGAAAGTGATGAAATTTGATGCCAGGAGTGGTAGGACTAATATTAATAGTTAATAGTTATTGAATACTTAATAGTTAATAGTTATTGAATACTCAGGCACTGTGCTTTTCATTATTGCCTTACTAAGTGCCACCAACAATCCTACAAAATGGCATTATTTGCCATCCCCATGTTACAGATGAGGAGACAGAGGTTTTAGCCTACATGCTCCAGAGTGGAAGGGGCAAAGTTGATTCTCTAAGGCAGTACCGAGTCCATGTTCTTAATCTTAGTTCTCTATTGCATGTTAATGGCAAGTGATTTCAGGATAAATTTTACACTTATGCCTGTCTATTGCCTTTCAATTACAATTGTCTCTTTGTATCTGCAAGGGATTGGTTTCAGGACCGTCCCCACCTAAAATGATGCCAAAATCTGGATGCTCTCGGCCCTTAAGTAAAAAAGCATAGTATTTGTATACAGCTTACTCATGTACTCTCACCTACTTTAAATTACTCTAGATTACTGGTAATACCTAATGGATTATCATTATTGTTTAAGGAATAATGACCAAAAAACATCTGTATATGTCCAGTACAGCCAAATGTTTTTATTGTATTATTTATTTAGTTAGTAGCATTTTCAGTTTGTGATAGTTTGTATCTGCAAATGCTGAACTCGTGAATATGGAAGGCCAACAGTGTGTGTGTGTGTGTGTGTGTGTGTGTGTATCACACGCCAGTGTAGTCAATGAATTTGGCAGCATTCAATGCTACCATCAAATTTAGGTTTTCACTCTTATTTATAAATAATTGTCTATTGAGTAAGAACTTGATTAGGGTTGGGGCTGGTTATTTGGGTTATAGATAAAAGTGTACATAAAATTCACAGCTTATATTTCCCTAGCACTGACCATAGACTAGGCAATTTTAAGCACTTTACATACATTATTTCATTTTTGTCCTCCCGACAATCCTAGGAAGGAAGGAGATCCTAATATTGTTTGCCTGAGCTTTTGCAATAGTGAACAAGGTGGCTGGATAGTTTTGTTAATACCTTGTTTTAATACTTCCATATTAAGTGGCTCTTTGGGAGCAGAATTTTGTCAGGACCAGTCAATTGCCTACCCATACTTTTAGTTTCATTCATTCAAAAAATACTTCCGACAGCTAAGACCTGTCAAGTTCTATTCCCAGTAATGGTGCACACAGGAGGACTAAACACAGCACCTGCTTTGAGATGAGCACTTCTGAGCAAGCAGAGAACTGAGGTCCAGCCACATCCCACAAACCCCCTGAGTTCTGGAAAAATGCAGGTAAGATACTCTGGATGATTAAACCTTGATTGGGAAAAGATATATTAACTTGACATTTTCCTAACACTTAAGATGTAATTGTTCATTCAATTTCGTTTGACATGGCACTATGACCATGCTGCTTCGTCCTAATTTACTGATCTATAGAATGTTCCCTCCAGAGTTCAGAATTTAACTCTAGTCAAATTCTACTTTCCCAGCCCACTCAGCGGTCCAGAAACATTGAAATGTTTTCTTTAAATAGGATTATTTTTAATAGAAACAAATTATTTTTTATTTGAGATCAAAGTAATATCATTATTTACCATTGTCTACTCAACTATTTAACATGAAAACCACAAATAGTTCTTTAAATAGTCATTTGGGCACAGCAAATGCCATTTGATCACCCCTTCAGTGCAAGGATAGTTCAAATAGCACTATGAAAATACTTCTTATGTTTTCCCCTTATATGGAGAGACAGACAGAGACACAGAAAGACAGAGAGAAAGAAATTATTTCTGGTGTAGCCATGAAAATCTCTCATATAGGTTAGATTGACATATTTTAATACTCAACATGCATGAGAACAAAGTGTGATGTGTCACATTGATTGTAAGATATCAGTCCCCAGGGAAAGCTCAGCTGGGAACACTCACTGGATATGTGGGGTACACACTTCACCATTTATGCAAACCATTGCTCCCACCCACTACCAAACTTATCCAGGGGGAAGAAATTTCGGCAGAGAACAGGTTTTCTATCTGATTTGTGCCCAGGACATGTAAAAAACATAGCAGATTGCATGCTGTGTTGACTAAGGAACACACATATGCATTTAAATCACTTATGTTTTACTTTTTTATGATGCATTGGTGAATTGTATTCTTTTTGCATTTGTAATTAGACGGCAGAACAGATGTGATGGCTTCGTTTAAAGTGATATGTCCATTAAAATAACCTATACTATCAAGTAATTGTTTCCTTTAACAAGGGAGTCTGGCCGTGGTCCTCTTGTTTTTGAGTCATTTAAATAGACTATGAAGCAAAACATGTGTGTCTTCAGGAAATGTTGATCTATTATGGAAGTCAAAAATGTTTGTGATAGGGGTTTATATGACCGTCTGTGGTTTTATTGTCATTATTCTTTTTTTCTTCTGGAAGTGAGACATCACCAAAGAAACATTCATTCCTTCAACATCACTTTTTTTCCCCCTTAAATTGAGGTGAATAAATCAAACCTATCTGTATTTCAAAGAATCCAGGACTTGTAATTTCTAAAATATTTTAAACTTAATATTCAACCATCACACACTTAATGATCAACTATATAGTCAGTGTGAGCACTGGCTCTTTGTTTAAACCTAAATAAAATGTGGATTTTTTATTGCCTGAGCTTTACTTTACTTTTCCATGTTACTTTTCAGAGATCTGCAGTTAGGCTCGATTGGGATAGGCTGTGATAGCCATTGTAGTAGCCAGCAGATAATTCTTTAATACAGTATATCAACTGGACTGACCCAATTATCCATTCCCTACCCCCAATGCGAATAGTAGCTCCAACAACCTTTTCCCCATTTTCTTCCTGCAATGTCAATGTACTTGACATAGATAAAAATTTAAAATATCTCTTTATAGAACAGATGCATATTAATCCCTTGTACCATTATAATTAAACACCTCTGTCTCTAGGTCACCAATGCTTGGAGACACAGCCTTAAGTTCAAAGTTGCATTTTTTTAAAGGAAAATTTAATAGCAACAAGTCTATGAAGTCTGCACACAGCTTGAAAAGATAGCATGGTTTCACACAAATTCCACTTAGGACAAACTATTGCCAACAATAACAATTCTTTGTTTATAAAACAGTATTCAGAAAGGCTTGATATGGGAAGAAATGTTGGGATGTAGTATACTGTGATGATAATGATATTGAATCCAATAATTTATGCCTTTCTTTAGAAAACTTCAGTAATTATTGAGGACACCAGTGTCATGCCCAGTGAGACAGGTGAAGAGAAAATCCTTTCCGGCTCCTTTAATCAGATCTCTGAGATGGTTGGTATGGTTGTGAAACTGAGCACTAGCAATTGTGTCTTGGGATTTTCTTTCCTTGGCTTCATGATGTGCATATATTAAAATATAGACTGGCTAGCTTTCTGGTTTTGCTTTAGCGGTTAATCTTCATTTCATATTTCCTTGTTTTACCACTCATGGCTCTGAGTTTCTGTTTCTATAATAAGCTTACTGAATGCACACTATCTTTTGAGAGTAGCTCTTCTAATCTTAGTTGGAAGGGAAAATACAGACACACTGGGGTCCAGGATTAAGAATTGACATGACCAAACAAAGCAAACCTTTAATTTTTCCTAATCACTGATTTTACATTCACAAAGGAGAAATAATGATAAATTATCTTCAGTTGCAGTATACTGTCCATGTTGCCTAGAAGTCCACATTTTGCTTTTGTTTTAAAGCTTAACTTCAAATGTTGATAAGGTAATTGTTGACAAATTATTGATGGATATTAATATCAAAGGTATTACAATAGGAATATTGAATTCAATTTATTAAAGTGAAATTTTATTATTTCTAGATATCAGATATTATCTAGATATTTGTTTTATTATTTCTAGATATCATATAAACAGACACATGAAGAGAATACACTAGGGAACTTCCTTGTGGAATGGTTTTCCATAATGATAGAAATCCATTGTTTGAGATATTATTGTATTTAGATACAATCCTAATGGAAACTTTTATTTTCAAGAATTGTTTATGGTATTTTTTTAAACTTATATAGGACAGTGGAATGCATTACAATTCTTATTACACATATAGAGCACAATTTTTCATATCTCTGGTTGTATACAAAGTATATTCACACCAATTTGTGTCTTCATACCTATACTTTGGATAATAATGATCATGGTATTTTGATTTGATTATTCAAATCACTTTCACGTTAAAGTTTATCATTCATTAGAAAGTAAAATATATGAGGACTTTAGTTAATAATAGCACATTGTATTCAGGATTTTCACTAAATGAGTAGATTATTGTTGTTCTTGCCACAGAGAGAGAAAAATGGGCATCTACACAAGATGATGGATATGTTAATTTGTTCTACCATAGTAACCATTTTACTATATATACATACATTATAACATCATGTTGTACAAGTAAAACAGCTCTCTATGATCTTCACAATAAAAAGTTGAACTCTTGGATCTGTAAGTTAATTTTAACCTAATTGATATTCAGTGTTAATGCTTTTATTCTATAATAGCCAAAGATACAGAAAGCTCAGTGCTCTGTAACATTTACAACTGTTCATAAATCTCCTTATATAAATATCACTATCTCTTTCCAGCTGTAAAGTAAGAGTTTAAAAGCAGATTTTCTAACCAATGAGGAAACTACCTTTTGGGAGCTTCTCAGCCATCTTTTCTGTGAGCATCATCTGAGCAGCCCCAACTATGAGTTCCTGGAATGTTGGAACAGGGGATGGATTCTACCCCTGCACCCACAGCAGATAAGACACCACCATGAAGCCATTGCTGTGATTCTGACAGAGGACACCTAAATATAAGTGCTACAGGGCAGCCAGAGCAGGGAAATTCTGGGACCAGAAACCATGCAATGAATGTACTGGAGAGATTCATTTTATAAACACGGATGGGAATGAAATATGAAAAGCCAATATTTATTCATATAACCTGCACTGTATTCTTTGATTTAAATTCTGTCTCTTCTTGGGAGAAAGAGGTCAGATGACTTCACGCGATGAAGTTCCATTTCCATACTTCAAATTTTATGAAAACAGCCTTATATTCCCTAAAAGGAATTTTGAAGTGAGTAATAGCTAGTAGACACCAAGTTCTTTGATTCTAGATATTTATATTTAAATTTAGATGTCTCAGAAGAAATTGAGATTTGTACTTCCTATTCCAATAATGCAAGTAAAAAAAATGGGTCTACTTTATAACACAAACGGGAAACATTCTTGGCATCTCTTCTATTGAAAATTTGGACAATTAAAATGGGTGCACTCGCAGAAGATTTTCTTCAAGATTCCAGAGCTATTATAGTGGTTGAGTAAGAGGTTTTTCTATTAAGATCAAGCTGTCCTCCTGTCTTTCCAAAGAATGCACCACTTTCCTCTCCTTTGACTCTGTTTCCTAAATGTCTCCTAGATTCTTTGCCCCAAATTCTCTCTCTCTTTTTTTTGTATTATTTCTTTTGGCAGTTTAGTCCCTTCTCATGGCTTCAACGATGATCCAAAATCAGTATCTTGACCCTTTTAAGACTCAGAATGTTCCAAATAGAAATAAATTTTTGCAATAGTGAATGCTCATATATTTTATACTTCCAACAGAGATTTTACTTATCTTCTATCATGATCTACATATTTACAGTCTTGTGTTTCCATCCACATTTAAAATTGTCAGTACTCCCAGCCCATAAAATCAGAAGCTCCCAGTTATATCTCAGTTCTCCCTCTTTCCCTGGCTTCCCACAGTGAAGTTACCTGCCATGCCCAGTGACTTTACCTCTTGGGTCTGGTATTCCTGAATCTTCTTTATCCCCTACTCTACTCTGTGCATTGGGTTGCCAGGCATGCGTCCCTGAACCAAGTTGCTTCCTTCTGCCAAATAATTGCCACTTGACTTCAAAATTAATCTTTCTCAAGCACCGCTCAGATTTCGTTATAGCGCTACCAAAATATTTCAGTGGCTTTCCCTTGCATTCATCCTGACATGCAAACCTGTTTGCTGTCTTGGTCTTTCCTCACAGTCAATCAAAGGAGAAAGCTCAGCTCTGTTTTTCTGCAGCTGGGTGCTGGACATGCTCTTCCCTCTGTGGCAATCACTCAGCTCTCTAGCTGCATGTCTTTATCTTCTACTCCAGCACCTTTGCAGAAGCCACCACCAAGAGAAAGCTTTCCCCAGTGCCCCCAGCCGTGAGGATATTTCCAGTTCTCCAAATCAATTCGACACTTATTTATTTATTTATTTATTTTTAGTTTCTAGGGTTTCTATAACAAACTACCAAAATCTTTGTGTCTTAACCAAAAATGTTCATTTCCGCCACAATTCTGGAGGCACCAAGATCAAGGTATTAAACAGCATCAAGTTCTTCTGAGGCCCTCCGTCTTGGCTGGCAGATGACCCTCTTCTCCCTGTGTCTCCACATGGACCTCCCTCTAGGTACATCTGTGTCCTTAGTTTCTCTTTTTTGAAAAACACCAGCATATTGGGCCCACACTAATGTCCTCATTTTAATGTAATTACTTCTTTATAGACCCCCATGTTATGTTCTGAGGTGCTGGGGGTAAGGACTTCCAAGTATGCACTGACTGGGGGAGGGCAATTGAGCCTATAACATCTATCTTGGCAGTGTTTCACTTTAGACCTTTAAGCTTTAAAGCAAAAGCAAAATATGGACTTCTAGGCAGCATGGACTGTATACTGCAACTGAAGATGTTGTTATTATTTTTTAGAACTTATATATCATACATTTCCTACTTTATTCTGAGAGGACAGGGTCCAGGCTTTCTCCATGACATCTGTCACTGTAAACCCCATAAATACTTAAAAGTACTTAGTAAGTACTTGGGACAGTGCTTTTCACATAAAGATGCAGAGCACATTTTTAAGAATAATAATTATAAGTAAAAAGATATTTAAAGATTTTTTTTTAAAAGGCCGGATGTTGTGGTGCATACCTATAATCCTAGCTACTCAGTAGGCTGGGGCAGGAGGATCACAAGTTCAGGACCAACCTGGGCAATTTAGTGAGACCCTGCCAATAAATAAATAAGTTAATAAATAACTAAAAAGAGGTGGGATATAGCTCCATGGTAGAGTGCTTGCTTCATCTTTCTCAAGCACAGCTCAGATTTCATTTTTGTGCTACACAAATATTTCAATGACTTTCCAATCCTCAGAACAGCTAAAAATTAAAAGATAATAAGAATATAAAATGGGAATGTTTTAGAGGTAGACCTGGCATGTGAACAGTAGACTGCATTTAGGCAAATAGGTTTGGATGGAGGTCAGTTATTGCATAATAATTTTGGGGGGGTATCAGAGATTGAACTCAGGGGCACTCAACCACTGAGCCGCGTCCCCAGCCCTTTTTAATATTTCATTTAGAGACAGGGTCTCACTGAGTTGCTTAGCGCCTTGCTGTTGCTGAGGCTGGCTTTGAACTCATTCTCCTCTTGCCTCAGCCTCCCAAGCCGCTGGGATTACAGGTGTGTGCAACCATGCCCAGCTAGATAATTCTTAAAAAGACATTCCTATTGAGAAATAAGAAGAATTTTAGCCAGGATTTGCACACTGTTAGCACTGATTACAGTAACTAACCAACGACTGGGTATTTTACTACATTACAACATAGAAAGGACTCCCTAAAGTAGGCTATTCCATTAGTAAATTTAAAACCCAGTCCTAACAGGTCACATTCCTGAGCCCGGCTTTTCTATGCCAGGCCTTTTTAAACTCTTTGACAATGGTAAACTCATTCAATAATCACACCAACCTTGTGAGGTAGAAACTATTATTATCCTAACTGGGAACATGACAAAACAGAGGTACCAAGAGCAGAAGGAATGTGCCCAAGGTCATACCAAACGCCACCAATAGGTGACAAAGCAGACTTTGAACCCATGTAATCAGTAATCTGAGGCCAGGCTCTGAGGATCTACCATGTTTCCACTGTGTAATTCAGTCCTTGCATGATACATACATTATTTAATAGTTATAAAATATGGTCCAAATATCTCTGACATGATGGAGCAACATCAACTTCTAAGGATATAATGAAGTTCTAAGTCCCTTTTAGAATTTTAGAAATATGGACACAGCATAAAACTTTTATTAAAAAGTTAAATCCCTTCTGCTAAACAGGCAAATTAAGAAGTTCGGGATCCCAGCGCAGTGGCACACACCTGTAATTCCAGCTGCTTAGGAGGCCGAGGAAGGAGGATCAAGAGTTCAAAGCCAGTCTCAGTAAAAGTGAGGCCCTAAGCAACTCAGTGACACCCTGATTCTAAATAAAGTACAAAGTAGGGCTGGGGATGTAGCTCAATGGTCAAGTGTCCCTGCATTCAATTCCCAATATCCCTCCCCTTTCCCTGCAGAAAAAGAAGTTTAGGATGCTAAATGTGGTCTTTGGTTCTGAATTATCTGACTAGTAGTCCACAATGATCATTTTCAAATGTCAGACCCAACATGTGAGTGAACAGGCACTGACTATAAAAAGACCCAGCTTTGTCTCACGTTCAATCTCTTTAGCACAGAAATGGAACTCTGGCATGAAATTACAGATTGATACACCATTATGGGTATGGATGACTCATTATGACGATGGAAATGTTTGAGAAATAGAGACCAATGGCTAAAAATGATATGGAAAATTAAAGATGGGTCAACAGAGTCATCTTTGAAAATCAGCACATAAGAATCTTTTAAGATTTCTAAGACTATTGATCCACTTTTGCCCTTGGGAAATTTGAGTAAAAATACTTCAGAATTAAGATATACAAGTGGGTGCACAATGTTTCTTTCAATTTTTGCAAGAAGCCTATATTGGTCAGGATAATTATCCAACTCTAGGTAACTCCAGAAGGAGTAAAGAGCAGCAGAGAATGAGAAAGTTGAGCAGCTCAGCTTCAAGTGGATCTGCTCAGGTGTTCTGGAACTTCTCACTGACTTTCTCTCTGCTCCCCACCTGCCACTTGCTTCCCACTAAGTTGGTATTTTTTTTTTTGTACCAGAGATTGAACCAAGGAGCACTTAACCACTGAGCCACATCCTCAGTCCCTTTTTATTTTATTTAGAGACAGGGTCTCGCTAAGTTGCTTAGGGCCTGGCTAAATTGCTGAGATTGGCTTTGAACTTAAGATCCTCCTGCTTCATTGGGATTACAGGTGTGAGCCAGGGCATCTGATTCACTATGTTTGATCCAGAAAAATCTCACTTATCACAACAGCAAGGGCAGTACATGGACCCTTATTCTGCATCATTTTAGGAGAAAGAACCTCTCTTTTCTGACCTATATCTCACCCCTCTGTCCCTCTGCCCTGCCCCTTGAGGGCAGCTCTGGGGCAAGTGGGGATGGGGATAACATGGATCTAGAGACATAAAGTACAAGCTGAGGCCCACAGAAGGGGGTGTCTCCTGCAATTGCAGGACTGTTCATAAATAAAATCTATTTAACCTTCTTGGTATAATTCACTACATTTTGTTTTAAACTCAAAATACACTAAAATAGGTAGTTCTTTTAAACAAGGAGCCCATGCAGAGGAATATTCAATACAATATAATACAATAAAATGAAATAAATATGGGGAATCCAGGTAGTATTTTGTGAGACTAAAATAGATGCTCCATATTTGGGTTCCGCATCGTAGGATTCAACCAACCACAGATGGAAAATAATCAGAAAAAAAAAAAAGTTACATCTGTACCGAACACATTCAGACATTTTTTTTCTTGTCCTCATTCCCTAAACAATACAGTATAGCAACTATTTACATAGCATTTACATTGCATTAAGCATTATAAGTAATCCAGAGATGATTTAAGTCTAGGAGAGGATGTGCAAAGGTTATATGCAAATACTTATACCATTTTACATAAGGGACTTGAGCATATGGGGGTTTTGGTATCCATGAGGGGTCCTGGACACCATTTTTATAATAAAAATCTGAATATGGCCTTCCAAGGTGAGTTTTTAAGGGGCAGTAATGGCGGCCAGGTACATTTGAATACTTAAAGGCTTTGGGGAAAATGAACAAACTGGATGTGTCTTCTGGCTCCTGGTCTAGCGCCTGCTGCTTGCTTATTGGAATTTTGCATTTCTTTTCATTACTTGAGCTTAGTTTTTGTCTCTCCAAATTTTGCTTTCTTCCCTTGTTAAACGGGGATGATTATACCTTTCTTGGAAAGTCTATGCAAGGGTTAACAGAGATGATGCACGTAGAACATATATCCTTATCGTTGAAACTCAACAAATGTTAGTTTTCCAGAGCAATGTATGTGCTTAATGTTGGTTTGATTCCCCCTTTTCCTTTATCAGTCATTTTTCCCCTCACTTGATAATATTCAATATGAATGGAAATAAAAGTTTGTTCAAGGAGTACAGAATATGAGAAGAATTAATCATAAATTACACTCACTGAAAAAGACAAGCACATAAAAAAATTAATTACACCTTGTTATATGTCAGAAATGCAGTAGGAAGGAAAGAGCGAGCCGGACACCCACTGAGTCACAATCATGGCATGGCAGGCCTTTGAGAAGACAGAATAGTGCGCGTCACATTGTCACTATCGTTCTGTCAGTCATTGGTGACTGGGGCCATATGAGGCCTAGAATAATGCACAGCTGCTCAGCACAACACCCAAACCAAAGAACCAGGCAAGATCTCAGGTTTGGCCCATTTAAAAAAAAATTTCACAATATAATTTCCCTTTAGTAGTGGAGAAATGGGTTGAGTTCTTAAATGTGTAGCTTTAGATTTTGTATTCAAATTTTAAAAAGGACACCTCTATGTACTCTTATTTCTCAAAAAAAAAAATTTGCTGGTTACCTGAAAATGTATTGGAATATATCTGAAAAATATTCCCTTTTACTTACAAAATGAGAAACCTCTCTTATGAGCCTATAGAAAGAACATTGAAACAAGAGTATTCAATAGTGTTTAATTTTATGTAGCTGTCAATCCACAGAGCCCACAACTGAGATTAAATGACAACCAAGAGATTTTCATTAGAAGAAATCTCTGGAAGTTTGATGAAAAACAGAAAAAAAAAAAAAAACAACTGAATTAATTTACACAGCCTAACAACATATGATCATCGTTTCCCTTGGATGTAGTTTATTGTTGGTAAAATTTAGAAAAATTTGCATGGATCATTTTAAAGTACATGTAAAGTATATTCTCAAGAAATGTACATGATTGTGTAGTTAAATATTTATGGGAACTTATCATTTTCTTGCCATTCGGCCTGCTTTCAAAATATTCAAATATATTTGGCTTTTGTAACTTTGCTAATTAAACCTTCTAAAACAGATGGAATTATAGAAATTACAGGGTTTAAAATATCATCTTAATTGGTTTACAATCTCGGTGACACATAGTGCCATTCATACTGTATAAAATATATACGGATGGCTCAAAGGACATGCCATGCCAATTAATTTTTCTTCAACTCTTTCAATTAAATTTTGTTTTCTTCATTATTGTGGCCCCTTTCCATTAGCCTGACTCCAAGCAAGTCTGATCAGCCCTAACTGTGAACATACCCGTCGTAACCTGAAACCATATTGGAACATTTCTTATAAGACTGAGGGGTAGGGATAATAGGAATTTATCTTCTTTCTAAAGAAAATAAATGATCTTAAGAGGGGCCTTTAACCACACAGATGGCTGTCCCCCAGAGAGCTACTTAGATTACTCTTACTCCTTGGAACAGTGATCGTTTAATGTACATAGGCAACCATATTCCTCGGATTTTCTGGAACAGTCTTGATTTCAAATGTTCTCTTACCATCACACTAAGAACACTTGTATGTATCAGACCACATATTCAAATTTTTTCATTCGGGTGAGAGCCAATATGGCTGTAAGAAGTAGATTTGGGGGGAATTTTAATAGGCTGCCTCTGTGTCTATCTGCCTTAATATCAAGAACCTGGTTGAGCCTCTGAGTGGTGGTGCAGCCTGTAATCCCAGCGGTTTGGCAGGCTGAGACAGGGAGGGTCACAAGTTCAAAGCCAGCCTCAGCAATTTAGCAAGGTCCTAAGCAACTCAATGAGACTCTGTCTCTACAGGAAGTATAAAAAGGGCTGAGAACTTGGCACAATGGTTAAGTGCTCCTGGGTTCAATCCCTGGTACCACAAACAAACAAACAAACAAACAAAACCCTAGCTGAATGTCACTCCCTGGACTTGCCTGAGTCCCATCTTGAAGCCCACAACCAAGGGTCAGTTAAACCTGCTTTAACCCAGCAAAATAACGTGCAGTTTGTTTTTTTTTTAATACCATTCTACAATTTTTTTGGCTACTGTTGGCTAGCAAATTTAAACTCGGCCATTTCCTTCAGATATCTCAATTTGCCATTTCCATGTGAGTTTAAACACACAGTCCCCCTTTGTTGCCATGGTAACAGGTCTGGGCCCTCGCGGGCGACGACAGACAAGTGCCACAGCACCGGGTTCCTCTTTGGACACACATGTTCGCTGAGTTTCCGCCTCGCGGCGGGACGAGACAGGAGGCTGGAATCTCCACGCTTCCCACAGCAAGGTAAATCCGTGCATCAAATAACGCTGGGAGCTCGGGGCACCGCCCACAGCAGGGACGGATTACCTCGTGCAGTCACTATGGAGCACGATTCAAATTCTAGCTTTAATGATCCCGGGTAGAGCTCTTCTCCTCCCCACCAATGTGACATTTTGCAGACATTTTCTATATCAAGGAAATATTTAACTGAAACGTGTTTCTGAGAATGCCTACCGAGCTGGCTCTAGGCGTCTTCCAACATGGCAGGGGTCAATTAAAAGAACCAATCAACTGTTTTTAAAACTTTAAAATATTAAAAGGAAAAAAAAAAGGTAGGGGGAAAGAAAGTGGACAAAAAGTAATGTTAAATAGCATGGAGCATGACTAATGGCGCTAGCATGTTAAAATCATTGGGAAAATGTCCTTGGAAGACAAATGAATTTTCAGCAGAATAATTAACTTAATTAACAAATTTGCATGCATATTCATCAGGCTATTGAAGTCTTTCCAGCCCAGCTTGATGAGCGTTGGTGTAATAATTGTCTCATTTACATTCTGCAATCTACTACAATTTAGGGCATGCAAAAAAAAAAAAAAGCCAACCTCTTCCCTTTGACTTTCTTTAGGACCTACACAGTCCTAAAATCACAGCCTTCACCCACTCAGTGGCCTTCAGCTCAGGCCTTTTGAGGAAAAACCCCCAGAGAGGGTTGACTGTGGTTTCCCATCCCCCCAGCCTTCCTCTTCTTTCTTCTTTTTAATTTTTTTTCCTTTTGGCCCAGGTTCTCTGTTTTTGCCTCTGCTTGCTCTCCTGGGTAAATCTTGGCACCAGTTCTGACTTCAAATCTCTTGGGTCGCCAGACTGCATCATGTAAAAATTGCCATTTCCCTCTATCTCTGCAGGGCAATCTTTAAAGGCAGTAAGGTGTGACGGCCCAGACTGGCAGCTTGGCAAGACAGAGCTCATGGATACCAGCACACGGGAATCTGGACGGTTCGCTCACTCTGACAGCAGTCAGCACTGGGAACAAAAGGAATGGAGGGGAAAAAAGCGCAAATGTATTTTTACATATTGTAGGCATATGGCCACAAGACCAGCAGAAATATATTTAATTACCAATTGCACGCATTGGGGAGAAAAACATTGGGGGGTGGGGTGGGGAAACTGTGTGCACAGCAATATTATTCTACTTTAACTTTTCACCTCAGTTTTTTTTCTTTCTTTTTAATATTGAAGATAAGAGGGAATGTGGATTAGAATTGCAAAGGGTTGCCTGCTGGAATCTGATCAGTAATGCAGATTTTTGACATGGCTTCCTTAAGAGCGTAACATTATATAAGGAATTGTGAAAGTTTTCTTTTCATGATTTTAATGACGGAATAATTTTACTGTGTTTTCTTTGTGCAAATTTGATAGAGAGCAATTCGATGATCTTACTATTTAACTAAAACTATACTTCGGATGCTAAGCTGTAGTTCAGCAGGAACAATTAACAAATAATGCTTGAGAAATAATATTCTTGTTCTTTCCTATGAAATCAAAATAGTTCAACCCACGTTTATGGCCAGGCACTATGCTAGCCAATGTAGAGAGATAAGAGACTCTGTACTGACAGAGCTCATGGACTGGGATGGAAGATAAATACGAATATGTATAATTATAGCCTTATAGTAGTATTAAATTATTAAATATACTAAATTATAGTTAATTAAAATTATAATTATAATACACATGGTATAATTCGTGTAATGTAATGATGTAGGTCCAGGGTCCAGGAGCCATAGAGAAGTAGCTCTTAGTTGAGCCTGGGGATCACTCACACTTGGAGAGTCCAGGGAGGTGATCTTTTCATGGAGGAACTGATAAGAAGAATGAATCAGGAGAAATCACCAGGGAAGGAGGAAGGTTGTTGATATTTTTGCAGAGCTGAGTTTAGGCAAATGGGAAGGCTCCCTTCCTAGGGTGCAGGTGAAGGTTTCCAGAGTCAGATAAACATGTGTGCTCATGAAAACAGGGAGGGATCTTCAGCTGCATCACTATCAGAAAAGAAACCTAATGCCCTGAGAGAGCAACTTGCTAAAAGTCCTCTTCTTTGTAGCATTCTCTTCCTGACTTCCTATTAACCTGGGTCTCCTGTTCCATTATGTTCTGCAAAATCGCTCACTTCCAGCTCCGGCTGTGCAGGTGACCAGGCACCCTGACTCTATGCTGCTGTGGGCTCTGTTTGGCAGACCAGTCCTTGTAGCCTATTTCTGCAGCCCAAATCATGGGTCAGAGGGCTGGTAATATGTACTTTGGTTTATGATGCAAATATGGCCCTCGAAAGTTGTTGTTGTTTTTTTTTTTTTTGGTAGTTTACTTTTTTTTTGTAAATCGACCTACATAATAAAAGCACTAGGGAATTTGACTATTCAAAGGAACCCTGTAGTGAATCTTTTTAAAATGTAGAAACCATTCCTTAATTACCCTTTTTTTCTAGGGGGGTATGCGTGTATATGTATTAGGTATTTGTGTGCCTCTGTGAATTTCTAAGAGGAAGCCACATACACTATAGTGCCAAGTGCATGCGACTGAAAGTCTAGGATTCTAGGCTGGTGTTGAGCCGCTGTGGGCTGCTACCAGGTTGGGGATATGAGCATGACCTTGCAATCGGTTCCATCTTATTTATTTAATTTTTTTTTTGGGGGGGGAGGGTATCAGGGGGTTTGAACCCAGGGTACTTAAACACTGAGTCACATCCCCAGCCCTTTTTTATTTTTTATTTTGAGACAGGGTCTTGTTAAGTTGCTTAGGGCCTTAATGAATTGCTGAGGCTGGCTTTGAACTTGGGATCCTCCTGCCTCAGCCTCCCAAGCTTCTGGAATTATAGAGGTGTGCCACTGCTCAGTTCCAACTTCTACCAAAGGCAGTCAGACAGACCTGAGTGGGAATCCTGGTTTTACCATTCACCACCTTCATTGGACATTCACTTGTCCCTGTTGAGTCTCAGTTCTCTACCTGGAATCTGAGTTGTATATAAAAGCATTTCTCTGAGCACCTGGCATGGGAGCTACTACTCAGGATTGTAGTAGCTACTCACTTGTGCTCTACTCACTCCTCAGTGGCCACTGGGAGCAGAAGCAGCAGCTCACAATTATAGTAGCAAGATCTACACCTGGACTTGCTGGGGAAATACTTGTTAAGTTGGGAGCCCTCCCCTACCACCATATTTCCACACCTAGGAAGAAAGTGGATAAGAGTCAATATTTTTGACCTATCTTTACCACTACACCATGGTAAGAAGTGATTTATCTTATTAGTGAAGTCACAGCTTCACCCATCTGGGATAGGTCTGTACTTTCAAATATGGTAGCACGGGGCCATCTCATCCTCAGACGTGCTTTCATAGACTAAAAAGACTAAAAACAGACTAAAATCTGCTCTTGTGGTTCTTTCCCCCATGGTCTGAGCCCACCCATGTGGCTTGTCTGCAGCTTTTGAGCAAAAGTGTGGGAAGAGGTCCCAAAGGATCACCCCAGCTCTGTCTTGTCAATTATAGACTTGTTGGAAAATTGCATTTGAGTCAATCTCTATAATTTTCTACTCTCCTAACTTCCCATGGCTAAGAGAATGTGCTTGGGCATACTCCTATTGGCCCCATGTACAACTTTGGGTCATCTGATAGTACGGTATGCATGTATGTAGTTTATGCCCTAAAGGTTCATGTGCCAGAAGTTCCTTTCTAGTATTCGGGTGTTGAAGTGGTGGAACCTTCAAGTGGTGGGGCCTGTGGCAAGGTAATTAGACCATTGGAAGTGCCACTCAGAAGGGATTAGTGCTAGTCTCATGAGAATGACTTTTTATACAAAGAGCAACACTGGCCCCTCCTCAGTCTCTCTCTTCCTGTCTTGCCATGTGATCTCTTTTGTGCATGGCCAGTCCCCTTCCTGGTCAGATTGTGATGCAGCCAAGGAGCCCTCACCAGAGGCCAAACAGATGGTATTGCCTAATCTTGAACTTTCCCTCTCTAAAAATTAAAAGTGGAATAAACTTCATTTTGTTATTAAGTACCCAGTTTCAGGCATATGTTATAGCAACAGAGAACAAACTAATACATCTGGTCACCTGTGGACTGACAGTTCTGGTCATGGCTGTGACAGGAGCTCACAGCAATGTCTAGCCATAGCCAGGTATCCCTTAAGGTGGTGTTTTGGGGAATTGCATAGACATCTCTCTTCTCCTTTCTTCCTGAACTCTAAAGGGCTTTTTGGAAGGATGATATAAAGAAGGTTTCAACTTTTGGAATGGTATTGTGATACTCATCAGGAGCATATTACTGGAGTAAATTTGGTCTTTTCAGGGGTCTTGGCCTTGGAGAAGACAACACTTAAGAGAAAGGCCAAGGGCCTTGCAATACTTTCATGAGTCACATTTCTTATACCCGAGTTGTGCTGACTCAGTGGCTCAAATATGCTTGGGTAGGAATTAGAATGCTGATGTGGTTACAGGTTGGGGGCCTGCTGCTGATTACCCTCCTGAGATTCCAATTCAAGGTGCTTCTGAAAAATAGACAATGCCAAAAGATCTCTAGGGTCCCTCAATTTCTTATTCATTCTTTAATTTAGCAGGGATTGGCAGGGGGTTGCTATGCCAGGTGTATATCATCCACTGGAGACAGTGGTTCCAAAACATGGCTGTTCCTGGGGAGAGGCATTAACAACAGGGGGGGGAACACATAGTAAGAACAGCAAACCCAGCTTAGAACATTTCCGGAGAAAACAACCTCTAACATTAGATATTTGGCCCCAAAGATTCAAGAAGAGAGCAACCACACCCTCATTGAAGGCTTACACCATGAACAGCACTTAGATGGCTTGCCCAATGAGGCCATGTAAGTGGCAATGTCTGAAGTTTTCTAAAAGCCAAATTCTACAGTCTATCGTATGCCACTGTCCATACTGAAATTATTACAAAGGAGGTACAAGTGTTGGTAAAAAACACATCGAATAATGGGCTGCAGATCTGGCTGTACTCTTAGCCACGAGGGGTTTGGAGCTCCAGTTCCTCTACCAATAGAGGAGACCATCTGAAGCGTTATAGGGTGGAGGGAGCTGGGGCTCTAACCTGCAAGGAGGCAGAGATTACATTCCAGATGTTGTCTATGCCCTTAATGATGTATTCAAAACAACTTTCCATTGCCTTGGTCTACACCACTATTCTTCAAATTTGATTGAAACAAGCAAGTTTCAATGAGCCTTAAAATGAAGAATTGTGCTCTTGTAGATATCATGGGGATAACTTTTAAAAATTTGCAATATAAGATAAGGATAATATGACCACAGTTATAGATCAATGTATTTATAGATTAGACACCTATTTCTATTTTTTTTTCTTTTTAGATATACATGACAGTAATGTGTATTACACATATGTGGAGTGTAACTTCCCATTCTTGTGGTTGTACATGATGTGGAGTTACACTGCTCGTGAATTCATATATGAACATAGGAAAGTCAGACATCTATTTTGACTTATAAAATTTGTGACACCAAATATATGCATATTTTATTCTGTTTCCCAGAAAGATAGAGAATGTCTTGATTTTTTTTTTAACGAAGATTCAAAGGAGTAAAAGACAAAGTTCAATTTGAACAGACTGTATATAAAATTTGCTTCTTGGTTTCCTCAAAGCCATAGCAAAATAGGGAAACATGGGAAATCACATGATTCATCATTATCAAAAAGGTACTTATTATTTCCCCCTGGAAGAAAAAAAAATGTTTGCAAAGACAAATTCTAAAAGTAATTGAACAGGGACTTGGCCTTTGGAAGAAGAAAGGAACAATTCAAGGCCTTCATAATGTAGAAGATTATAATGCAATTCAAGAACTGTAATAAAATAAGCCTTTTAAACCAAGAGTGGAGGAAACATTCCTACCAGGGTAGTTGTTTTAGTCAGCTTTGCATCACTATAACCAAAATAGTCACCAAGAACAACTTAGGTGAGGAAAAGTTTGTTTGGGGAATCATGATTTCAGAGGTCTCAGACCATGGTCTGCCCATTGATCTGGGCGCGAGGTGAGGCAGTACATCAAGGCCAAAGGGTGAGATGGAGGAAAACTAAGGAAGCAGAGAGAGGGAGATGGGAAGGGGGTGGGTGGCACAGGGAACCCTTCCAAGGCATACCTCCAGTGACCTCTCACCTCCAGCCTACAGTTACCACCCAGTCACGCATGGACTGATCAGGTTACAGCTCTCACAATCCAATTGTTACCATTTAGGGCTGCTGGGTATATTTCTCCATTCAGCAAAGACTTGAAGAGCTGGTCACAGAGGTAGCAAGCAAGGTGTAGGTTTATTGCAAAAGCAACAGAGAGAGACTTCTCCAGAGAAAAGGGGCCCCAGAGCTGGGAACGGGGGGGGGGGAGTTTTGGCCTGTTCTTTTGATGATCTCTGGAGTTTCTTCCTTTCCTTATTTCCTTCCCTGTCTATGTGCTCCTCACTCTTGTTGATTGGTGCTCCCTCTGCCCACCTGTTTGTTTTAGTTTTTCTATTTTATCTCCCGCTTAGGAGCACACTTATGGAACAGTCTGTCTGACTGGGTCCCCCACTTATGTCCATGAGCACTTTTGTCAGCCAGGAAGTTGACCACATCAGAAGACCCTCTTCATGCTCTTGTGCTCTGAACCTGCCCCTGACTTCCTCACTCGCCATCTTGCCCCGGCTGTCTAAGCCTTTCTACATCTCCCTCACAACCGTTTGACCTCTGATCATTCCTGCCTTAACAGGAGCTTTTGGGGAACACCTTATATCCAAACCACAATAGCACTAGTAGTGGACAGTCAGAGAACTGCTAGGCCCTGGTGCATAGTCTAGATTCAGAAGGCAGCATTTACTTCTGTATGCATGAAAAAAACATTCGTTGATTACCTAGCCTGAGCCAGTCGTGTTTCAAGGGCTGAGACTGAGTGATTAAAAAGTCCCTGCTCATAGCCACATTAAAATGATTTCAGCACATTAATATATGATTTTACAGTTTTAACTGTCACAATGATGTGTGATGGATGAATTATAGGTTAATCAACTTACATGATGCTTTATGGTTTACAGGATATTTTCACACATCATTACAACCCAAGTCTCCTGGTAGGAACATGGGGACATCTCAGGTAGATCTCAATGTTCAGAACCGGACTGATGCTTCTGGTTACAGTCTTACTATATCATGAAAGTATTGTTTGTGCTTATATTTTTCCATTAGAAAAGATATGCTTGAGAGCTCGTTTCAGAAATTAGTAGGAAAGTCAGCCAGTAAATGCCACCAGAGACCTTAACATACCTGATGTGCTTAAGTGTTGAGCATTGCACTTAGTGACACTTGGTTTAATGAACATCATAATTTCCTTCACATCCCATGAAGCGTTGCAGGACTTTCGGCGAAAATGTGAGATCCTTGTGCAAGGCACAGCTAGGAAATATTAATAACTGTTAAATGACAACCACTTGTCCCTATCTCAGGGAGCGCATTGGTAGTCACATGGCTCACTCAAGCTCTCAGCCCTCCCTTCTCCTTCCTCAGCATGTCTATTGTGCCCAATGGGTGAAAGATTTTGTCCCTTTTCTAGCTAATGAATCCACATGCTAATGATACTGTTCTGTCCTTGGCTGATTCAGAGCAACCTCCAACTGTCAGCCTGTCAAGAGCTTTTGATGATGCAGGTAGAGTCTGCAAGGAGGGAGTGGCCACCTACACTCCCAAGTGCAGGCAGACCACATGCAGGTAGGGTGACTTCACATACTGGTTTTCCCCAAAAACTGTCTTGGTGGCAGTACTGAAAGTCCCAAGTTCTGGGAATCACCATCTCTTACCCCCAGTGCTAGGCAAATGGGACCAGGAACGGTCACCCTAAGCACAGCAAATCAAATGTATAATTCAACAAGGACAAGTGAACTCCTCTATCATGAAGTAAAATACATGGGGTACATAACACTGAATGTCATAATTTTAATTCCCCTGGAAATAGGTCCTGAGTCCAGGATTCTATTGCAAAGAATTATTGGGAAGTGATACCAGGAAGGAGTAGAAGAGGAGAGGAGAAATGAGATAGGAAAACTAGGCATCTGGAACCTAATCCTACTTGGAAGCACTGTGAAATGGGCCACAGTGGGTAAGCATCAGTTGTTAGCTAAAGTCTATTCCTGGTGGTGTGGGTTGGGGTGGTTGATTTGATCTTCCGAGCCTGTGAGAGAGTGGACTCAGGCAACAGAGGAAGCACTTCCACAAAAAGATGCAGCAATTACAGGTAGAATCTATGCCATTGCACACTGAAATGTCAAGAGCTGAAAGATGTGGGGCAGACAGTGACAGCACCATTGCAGTATGTCTACATTGATGTCCACGTCAACTCCTTCTACAGTGCAGACCAGCTAACTCTTCCCTGTGTGTGGGGCTCAGCAATAATGGGAGAAAGAAGGTGTGTGCTGGATATGGGGAGAGTAAGGACATTTGAAAGGCAGAGGAGTTTGATGCTTCTGAATCATGACTGATACATTGTCTTTTCAATGGCAGTTCTCATAAGGCCAAACTATAGAAATGTGGAATTAATTTAGAATCTTCCAAGTAGTCTTCATGAATGATGCTTCTGACCAGGTAAGCCGGAGCTGGTGACTCAGCCACTTTCAGCCACCTAGGATAAACACTGGTCTTCCAGGTGACCTGCAAACAGCTCTGCCAAGTGGAAATGCTTGAGTCTGGTTGGAGGCTGAAAATGCAATCAATTCATTGTTCAAGGAGCTTAGCAAAGAGCAGAAGCCATAAGCAGTTTAAAACCTTGAGGTTAGGAGAAGAGGAGACTGATATGAGTCTGCGATAGCTGAGATGGATTAGAGCTAATACAAAGCACCTGTGTATGATCATAGCCATTGTTGTGGATTATGGAACAGGGAGCGGTGTTTGCCTGCCATTCAGAGGGTTAAGGAACCAAGTGGCTCTGACTGCTTGTGTCTCAAAAGTCAACTCAGTGTTTCCGGGTTTGGGTTTGGCTAGGAGTCTGGAATTTCTGTGTTCATCACTTCTTACCTGTAACCTCAGGATTCACCTTGTCATTGAAGTAATCTAGGTGTTTGTGTCCAACAACCTGAAAGAGCCCAACTAACATGTCTTTTATATATATGAATCACCTTTCATATTTCTGATTTAAGCTCGGTCAGTCTTTTTCATTCTTACATTTTTAGCAGTAGTTATATTTTACATTTAAAGACTGATAGATTCAATCTCCTTCCAGTCTATTCTTGGTGGTGTCTATTCCAGTCCTCCTGCCTCATAGGCACCAGGGAATGGAATAGTGTGAGACTTGAGGCCAGAAAGACTTCTATTGCAAGACAGGGCCTGCAGCTCATGAGAGATGTGCACATTAGCAAGTAGCTTAATATATGTAAATCTTAAATGAACAATAATTATGAGCAATAATTTTATTATTATTATGGTCTCCACAAAAAAATAAGACATGTGAAAATCTACCTGTCTACCCATCCCTGTCCTTGATTAAATTCCACAAAGGATTGAAGTTTGTTATCTTAAAAAATACAATCTAATAATAAAAAGAACATACAGGATGAGAGCCAAGAACAAGGTCAAGGGAGAGGAGGTAAGCAATAAAAGCCTGGTTGTAGTTGAGTTGAAAACTTGGTAGTGAAGCAGGTGTGGTTCATTCAACTGCATTCCAGTGCTTGGGAGGCTGAGGCGGGAGGATCACGAGTTCGAGACCAATGTGGGCAACTTAGCAAAGCCCTGTTTCAAAATAAAGATGAAAAAGGGTTGAGGATGTAGCTCGGTGGTAGAGTACCCCTGGGTTTGATGCCCAGTACTGCAAATAAAAGCAAAACCAAAACAGTGTATTGAGTTTCTTGAAAACAAAGCAAAGCCCTAAATGATAGACATATTCCTGTTTCAATAAAGTGAGATATATCATTTTAGAAAGCGAGAAATATATGTTTAGTGTAATTGTAACATGAATTACTGCATGATTCTGTGGTGAGAGTGGAAATTGCATAGCAGACAGGGAAAAGGCTTCTGTGTCTTATTTTTTTAAAATGACATCAGAATGCATTACAATTCTTATTACATGTATACAGCATAATTTTTCATATCTCTGGTTGTATATAAAGTATGTTGACACCAACTCATGTCTTCATACATGTATTTTGGTTAATGATGTCCATCATATTCCACCATCCTTGTTAATCCCCTGCCCCCTCCCTTCCCCTCCAACCCCTCTTCCCTATCTAGAGTTATCTATTCCTCCCATGCTCCCCCTCCCTACCCCACTATGAGTCAGCCTCCTTATATCAAAGAAAACATTCAGCATTTGTTGTTTTGGGATTGGCTAACTTCACTTAGCATTATCTTCTCCAACTGCATCCAGTTACCTGCAAATGCAGTGATTTTATTCTCTTTTATTGCTGAGTAAAATTCCATTGTGTGTATATGCCACCTTTTTTTTTTTTTTTATCCATTCATCCACTGAAGGGCATCTAGGTTGGCTCCACAGTTTAGCTACTGTGAATTGTGCTGCTATAAACATTGGTGTGGCCATGTCCCTGTAATATGCTGTTTTTAAGTCTTTTGGGTATAAACTGAGGAGCTGGGTCAGATGGTGGTTCCATTCTAAGTTTTCCAAGGAATCTCCATACTGCTTTCCATAGTGGCTGCACCAATTTGCAGTCCCACCAGCAGTGTATGAGTGTGCCTTTCCCCCCACATCCTCGCCAACACTGATTGTTGTTTGTCTTAATAATAGCTGCCATTCTGACTGAAGTGAGATGATATCTTATTTGCATTTCTGTAATCGCTAGAGATGATGAATATTTTTTCATATGATTGTTGATTGATTGTACATCGTCTTCTGAGAAGTGTCTGTTCAGGTCCTTGGCCCATTTATTGATTGGGTTATTTGGGTTTGTGTGTGTGTGTGTGTGTGTGCTTAGCTTTTTGAGTTCTTTATATATCCTAGAGATTAGTGCTCTATCTGATGTGTGAGGGGTAAAAATTTGCTCCCAGGATGTAGGCTCTCTGTTCACCTCACAAATTGTTTCTTTTGCCAAGAAGAAACTTTGTGGTTTGATTCCATCCCATTTATTGGGTCTTGGTTTTAATTCTTATGCTGCAAATTGGAAACTATTGAATGGATAGTTGCATTGAAGGCTTTTTGAAGGTTCTCCTACAGAGAACTAAGGAAAGAGAGCCAGGCATCTATTTTCTAATAATATGAACACATGCGGCAGTCCAACTTAGAAGCGCTAGAAGAAATGTTTGGCTTATGTTCTTTCTCTAATCCTTTTCAAATATGAGTAGTTTTGCTTCATCTTGACATTGCATGGGCTTCCTGACTGGCCTGCTTGGCTTCTGTCTTGCCCATCTGAGTCCTCTATGATATAGCCAGGGTGATTTTTCTAAAAATGGCTCTCATTGTGTCACTTCCTGGCTTTAAGCTCTTCCTATAGCCCACTTCCAAAATCTTTTCAGTTTCTTAGATATGTCATGTATTTCCCTTGGCATGGAATAGCTATCTTTATTGTCAATCAAGTTGCCAAGTAAATGCTCATCTTTTGGAAGTCATATCAGGCATCTCTACTTCTAGATAAAACTTCTTTGACCATCCCAACATCCCTTGTCCAAATTAGTGTCCTCTCCTCTGTGTTTCTTGAACACTCTATTACATAGTATTGCTATTTTGTATGTACTTATCCCTAATCAGGAATGTCATTGTCAAATCTCCACTGAGCCTCCTGTGTTACCCTGACACATATAAGAACCTCAGTACACATTTGTTAAATAAATGAATGAAAGATGTGGTAGGAGCTGTCTTTCAAACCAACAGTTAGTATCATGTTAATAACCAATGGACATTTTCTCAAAGTGGGCTTCTGGAAACACTATTTCTAAGAAATATTAGTAGGTGTCCTGTTGAAGACCTCTAGAGTTAAGGAAATAGAAAATGCTACATGTACCACTCTCAAAACATGACTGTTTTCATTAGCACATTAAAAACTCTGGTATTTTTTTCACTAAAACTTATTTACTATATGTTTTTCATGCTTTTTGGTTGTGTGCGTTTAGTACTTGTTAGAACTAATTTCCTACAACAAAAAGAAGTGGAAAAACATTATTACAGAATTTACTTTAAATTAAGAAATAAAATAGGGATACATTTGTTTTCATGGATATTTGCTTTTTTTTTTTTGTAAATTTGTGGTTGATATGGGAAGTACAAAAAGAAAAATGAAGACGCTACAACAGCATTGAAATACAAAGAGGAAATAGTTTTTTTTTTTGTAGTTAATATGAATCAAGTTTGAAAATACAAGAATACCTATTGGGCAAACCTGGCAAACTAACAATGCACACATTAAATATATTGAAAATGATCACTGTACTACATAAAAGGTAGTGACAAACCTTAGAATATACTACTGGAGAAGAGTCCTGTTTCCTATACTAACAAAATTTTTACAACTTAGGAAAAAGTTTCACAAAAATATTGAATTAAATAACCCAAGTTTTAAAAAAACTGATATATAAAAGATCCATGAGTTAAGAGATGAACAAAATTTCTGAATGAGATCAATATTGTAGGTGATATCACAATATTGATCAAGTGACTATTTGTGATATCACCTACTGGAAGAGGAAGTGGCCAAGAGGAAAGTAATAAAGAAAAGAAATTAGGAGAAACCAGTGATGTCTGCTTTTTAAATATATTAAAAACTATAATTCTGTAAACCATACTAAGCAGTCAAGCCTCTGTATTTGGGGTCTCCACACCTATAGATTCAACCAACCATGGATCAAAAGTATTTGAAAAAATTTGTGCCTGCCCTGAACAGGGACATACTTTTCCTTATCTTTATTACCTAAACAATGCAGTAAACTACTGACATAACATTTATATCATAGCAGGTGTTATAAGTCATCTAGAGGTGGTTTAAAGTATAAGAGAATGTGGTCAGATTATATTCAGGTACTTTGGCATTTCATTTAATGGTGTTGAGCATCACAGGTTTTGGTATCCACAAAGGCTCTAGAACCAGTGCTCTGCAGATAGTAAGAAATGACCATCTATAAGGATAGCCAAGAGACACTAGACTATCAAAAGGTATATATATTTTTTTTATTTTTTGGTACTGGGGATTGAACCCAGGGGCACTTGACCACTGAGCCACATCCCCAGTCCTATTTTGTATTTTATTTAGAGACAGGGTCTCCCTGTGTTGCTTAGCACCTCACTTTTGCTGAGGCTGGCCTTGAACTAGTGATCTTCCTGCCTCAGCCTCCCAAGTCGCTGGTAGTATAGACATGTGCTATCATGCCTGGCTGAAATGGTGTTTTTATATCTAAAATTAATTAAAATTAAGACAGAATCACATAAATATAAGAATTTGTACATAAATATAAGAATGGGTGAGGCTGCTATAGAAATTTGATAAGAATTTTAATTGATTTTTCCCATTTCATGCTATAAAATTTCCATATGGATGAAAGATTTAAATGTAAAAGAAGCAAAACTTAGGAAAACTAAGAAAAATACAAATATTTTGTTTCTCAATGATTATATTTTATTTTAGAGCTGTTTTAGATTCATACAAAACTACATAGGAAACACGGAGAACTCCCATATGCACCCCGCCCCATTTTCTCTATTCTTAACGTCACATATTGGTACGGTAAGTTTGTTGTATGGATGGATTACTCTTGATATGTTACTACTGACTAAAGTTCAGAGCTCAGGCAGGGTTATCCCTTGTGTCATATGGTTGTACGGATTGACAGATGCTTGATGTCACATATGTACCTTTATAGAATCACACAGAGGAGTTTCCTGTCCTAAAAGTCTTCTGTGCTCTCCTACTCGCATCTCCTTCCCCTCACCTCAAGCCCCTGCAAACCACTGGTCTTTTCTCTGTCTCCATGGTTCACCTTTCCAGGATGTCATATGGTTGGAATCACACCCTGGGCGACCTTTGCAGATTGGCTTCTTTGACTCAGCAATAGGTCTCTAAGTTTCTTACATGATTTTCCATGGCTTGACAGTTCATTGTTTTTATCATAGAATAATATTCCATTGTATGGATATATCATACTTTTAAAACCATTCATCTACCTAAAAATTAGATACCCTTTCTAAAAAGTCTAATACTCATTAAAATAAAATAAAATAAAATAAAAACATTTATGACAACCTGACCATAGGCCACATCTTCTAGAATCGTGAGGTGTATCAATGAGCAAAGCTATAATGATCTTTGTTGTTGGGAAGACTACCTAATAGTGGAAGGGATGGATATGCAGGCAATAACAAAAAATAGGAGCAACAGGTAAGTAAATTACAGAGTAGAGAAGAAGGTGATCATTGCCATGGCAAGGTCAAAAGTAGAAGAGGGTCAAGGGCATGGGAGTGTGGGGGCGGGTGAGTAAGGTGGTAGATGGCAATTTTGAACTGGGTAGCCAGAATCTCATGGGAAGCTGAAGCTTAAGCCCAGGTTTGGTGGATGTTCTAAGGTCAGAAGGAACAGACGGCTTTTAAATGGAAAATTTCATAGCTTATTACTAGTAAAAGAGGCAAATTAAAAACGTTAGTAGTTCAGTTATTAAATGGGCATACTTTTAAAAAATACAAGGTTGGGGTTGTTATACAGAGATTATACACAGTAGGAAGAAACGTTTATTTGTATAATTGTTCTTGAAGGCAATATGTTAATAAGGGACAAGTGGCATACTTAAATGCAATCATTCCACATCTATGAATGCATGATTTTTTTTAAAAAGGTAATCACAAATAAAATTTGTACAAAATTTATTTAATTGTAATTTTGAAATTTGGAAATAGCACATATATTCTATAATGGTGAAAAATTAAAAATTATTATGGTATATTCAATTAATGTAATATATCCAATGTTTAAAAATGATAAAATCTTTTTCTGAAGAAAACTTCATGATTTGAGACAATGTTCATGCATAGAAAATGTTCCAAATGAAATATACCAAATGTTAACAGTAGTTATAAACCTCAGGTGGTACGATTATAGATGCCTAAAAGTAACTTTTTTCCTGATATTTATGTGTGACACATTATAAAATTCATACATAATACATGTATAGTATAAAATATATCATTAAATGAAAATGGAGAAAAGATTAGAAGGCAATAAAAATGATTTTGGCCTAATTCCACAAAATCTGTTTGTTATTTTACTTTCTTTTCCTGGACCAACTATTATTTTTCCCCTTCTCCCATAACTCTCTTTATTCCTTCTTGTGCCCCCTGTCTCTGTGTTCTTTCTTCTTCTCCATCTTATCCTGACTTTTCTTCTGATATGCATAAGTCAAAGGCTATTGACATATTTCATTGAGATTGCACTCCACAGAGGTGTTTATAATCCTGCCCTTTCACCTCATTCTCATTGGCACTTTATAATCCCCTGTTCCTATTTTTTTTTTTTTTGCCATTTGGAAATATGAAGAATGATTTCTTATTTTGAATGGTACTTCTGTGATTTCCAGTGAGGTTTCATGTGCTTTTTAGCCATTTGGGTTTTCCCTTCTTTGATTTTTTTTTTTTGGTAGTACTAGGGATTGAACTCCATGCCTCACCCATGCTACACAAGAGCTCTACCACTGACCTATATCCCCAGACCTCTTCTTTGAATTCAGTCTACAAAAAGCTCTTTCCCATTTTCTAATTAGGTGATCTATCTATCCACCTATCTATCTATCCATCTATCCTAGTCCGCTTTCTATGACTGTAACAAAATACCTGACATAATCAACTTAAAGGAGGAAAGATTATTTTCTGCTTAGTTGCAGAGGTTTTGGTCCATGGTTGCTTAGAGAGGTTGCTTTGGATCTTCAGTGTCACAGTGCATTGTGATAAGAATGGGAGGTGGAGGAAGCCTATTTATATCACAGTGATCAGGAAGCAAAGGGAGAGAAAGAAAGGGGTCTGGGGCCCTAATATCCCCTTCAAAGGCACATGGCCAATAACCTAATTTCTTCCCAATAGGCCCCACATGCTAAAGGTTCTACCACTTCCTAATAGCACCACGGATTAGAAACCAAGCCTTTAGCACATGAAGCTTTGCAGGGCATTTCAGATCCAAACCACAGCTCTATCTATCCATCCATCCATCATCCATGCATTCATCCTTGCTGATGTGGATGCACACCTTGCTACTCCAGGTGTCAACCTTGTCAGTTGGGACATCTCAAGTACCTTCTCTCAGCCTATCCATCCCCTTCCTGTTAACTTTGCCTCAATGTCTATAGAACAGATTCTCAACCTTTGATCCATCAGTTTTTTAGTTGGCCCACTAAGAACATCACTTAGAGCTTTAGTTAGATCTTTGAATTTCTGTATCTATCATTTTCCTTCCTCCCGATTTCCATCTTTGTCTTTCCTTCTTTATTCTATAGCGCAATCTCCAACATTTCTTATTTAGTCCATCAGGGACAACTCTGTTATTTCTACCTTAAGTGAGGGCTTAATTCTGCTTTTTGACGTGTTTGTTTCCTTGTAATATTTCTTACTTCAATCAAGTCGACTTTCTTCTCATCTCTTTTGCTTTTATGTCCATTTTCTCACTAACCTTTTTTTTTCTATTGTATCCCAACATCTACTGAGATATGTACAACTTGGAATTGTTGTCTTTTGTTTCCTTGAGCAAAAGTTTCTAGAAGCATCTTCTTTTTCTTCTGAGTCTTCCCGGAGGTGTTTGCTTTCCCTGCATCTCTCCTACTTTTGGGGTTGCTCCATCCTCACACGGGAAGCGGGTGGGAGGATACCCCAGCCCTCTGCTCCGACCACTTGTGCAGTGGCTGAATCTCTGGGCTGGAGGCACAGATGGCGGGTAGGTTGGTGAGCCCAGCGCCTCACACATTTCCCGTCTACTTCTGCTCTCTCAGACAGAAATGGGATCCACTCCTACGTCCACGGTCGGCTTGCTGGCATATGGAACAGATGGACTGCATGGAAAACTCTAGCCCTGATTTTTACTGCTTCTATTTCTATCTTCTCTCAGGCCCATAGTGCTTTATTTATGGAGACTACTATGCCGGTAGCCCACAGCCTAAGTCTTGCCCAGGTGTTTTCTGAAGAGTTGCTGTCTCTGGATGTAGAAAGGGATGAGTGAAATGAGAAATTACCATCTGGCTGTCCTAAAAAATACCATGAGCTCAGTGAAGGGCTAGCTGGCTAGTTTTCTGGTAGGTACAATCTGTGTGTTCCTCAACTAAGTGTCACATAATGGAGGAGAGTCAAAGGGTTCTTCATGCAGATGTGTAGTTTGGTTTTTCTTTCTTCTTAAGCAGCAGTGCACAAAGGGTCCTCACTGAGGCATGGGGCTTTAAATTCTGGTTCTAGTAGCACTTAAGTAAGACGCACCTTGATTTTGGGAAGAGCCTCATTGTTCTAGTTTTCAAGGGTGTTCTGAATTTCCATCTTGGTGAATCTTCAGCGCTATTTTAATGCAGGATTGGAAAAGGCCCATGCCATTTCAAGCTGATCCATTTATTTAAGAGGCAGCAGTTTCACTTCTTATCCTGGGGAGGCAGTAACCTCTGCACAGATATTTTCCCAAGGGATGCCTGCAGGTTAGACCAGGCTCTTACAAAGAATAATAGGCTTGTGTCTATTCTGAATATTTGAGCAAGCAATTCTCCATGAGTGAGAAACATTTTTTCCGAGAGATTCTGAAATCCAGTACCACTAATTCCTACCTCCATCATATAAAAAGTTTTAATAGGGCTTCTAAATATTTGAACTTTAGAAAAATTATATCTCAATGAATCCTTTTTTAAACAACTGTTTCTATTTTTATTTTTATCTATTTATTTTTAATATCTTTATTTTATTTTTATGTGGTGTTGAGGATTGAACCCAGTGCCTCACACGTGCTAGGCGATCACTCTACCACTTGAGCCACAATCCCAGCCCCCTCAATGAATTCTTTTTAATAGATAAAGATACAATCATGAATGAAACAGTTTTGTTGTCTGGATAGAGTAAGAGTAGAAAGCAAAGAATGACATAAATGAGATCAATAATATAAGGCGAACACAGTATGATTTAATATATTGTCCTGTGAGTAGACTTATTTGATATTATTATAATGTTTAAATGGTACTTTTTTTTTGAGACCACATGCCAAGAAGAAAATGAAGAGGTGGCATGTAGCTCTCATTTCAACAAAAGATCTATACCAGCTGCATGTATTGTTGCCAGAGAAAACAGAACATGCCCACCTAAATTTGTATCTCAGACAGACCATGAATATTTTTATTATGGGTATATGCCGGTGTTCAGGACTTACTTGCAAAAGGAGGTATCTCAGCATTTTTAGTAACAACTTCAAGATATAATAGAGTGGAGACTAAGGAGGCCAGGTGATACTTTTGGAAACATGTATTAGAGCTCAGTGTCATCTCTAGTGTCCCCCAAAAGGAAAAGAGGAAGGTGTTTTTTTTGTTTGTTTGTTTGTTTTCTTTTTATGCCAGTGCCTCCTGAGTGAAGCCCAAAGAACTGGCACTTTTAGCCCAAAATGGAGGGAACTGGTGTGTTGTGTTCCTAGAAGACCTGAATTCAAAGACTGGCTGAACAACTCCCTAGCAGCAGAGCAAAGGGAGGAGTTTCCACTAAAAGCACTCAGCTTCTTGGAAGGCAGGACAGGGTGCATAATTCCCATGTATCATAGGAGGCACTGGGTTGTAGGTGTTTTGCAAATGAATTCCTCTCAGGAGGGCCTCCTTCCAACAATGAAGGTCTTTGGCTAAAAGAGATCCATCAATCACCTGCAGCAGCTGATGAGGTAAGGGGCCACCTTCAGGACAGAGGCTGGAGTTCCCAGAGAACTTTCTGTAGGATTGTCCACATGTTCCAGAGAAAAACTAGGCAGCACCCATGCAGAGCATACTCCTACTCATTCATTTGTTTCTCACCAAATATTTGCATTGTGCTAGGTACAAATATTTGTACAGTCTACCAGGTAGGCACTATCTGGGTTTAAGGATCCACCAAAGACTAGAGAGGGCCCAGACACTTCCACTAATTGAATATCTCAGCAGGAGAATCTTCACAGACAGTGGACCAAAACACACAAATACACACATTCCAGAGTTGGTCAGACTGAGCCCTTGTTATACTCAGTTTTTAGGACAGAGTGATTAGAGGCCTGGTCCTGCCACAAGAGGCAGGCACAGGTCTGAGCTAGAGGGGTATTGACTGAAGAGCTCCAGATCCTGGTGAAGAGGCTGCATTATCTTGGGTATATATTATTTACATGTCTTTCTTTAAAGAGAAAGGAATACAAATATGTTAGAAGCTATTTAAATCACTTTTCAATGACTAAAGTAATTGAGGAGCTAAAGCTGGTCAGAATAATGCTTCTCTGAATATGATTTTCGCTAAGGCTGATGTCAAAGATAGGAACCAACCTTGCTTCATGGGTGAAGGCCACTAAAAGTTATATTCATAGCAGCATAGTGTGTGGGAAGGAATTGCAGACCATGAGGGGCATGTGGAAATAAAATGGGTGTGGACTGTAAATAATAATGGACTAGGTTTACATAGAGCAATATGGATAGCTTTTGGTTTTTCTGTATTTATGGAAGGTATGAAAAATGGGAAATGAAGAATAGGTCAACATCTTGATTGTAATTGAAAACACACCCACAAAAACTCTTTTCTATGGTATGCAAGGTCTGAACACATTGAATAGAAAATACAAAAACTAAATAGTAAATATGCTAGAGGGGATGGGGATGGGGATGGATCAAGGGTGAAAATGGCAATGCCATTGTCCCACGGAGAGTATGTTCGAAGTGTTCCCACTCATTTCTCACCAGGTAGGGCCATTTTCCATGCTGCTCCAAGGTTCCAATACTTTGCAAGCTTTTGGCTGTCCCTCCTTTATATGAACGAATCTGGAGACAAGTGTGCTTTTATGCAATCTCATGCATCCATGCAAGAGCAGGGAGACCTCTGGGCTGCCAGTGCAATTCTTTGGGAATCACAGAATGAACCCAGGAATGTAGCAATCACAAGAAAGAGGGGTGTGCTAATTTTGTGTGTGTGTGTGTGTAGTAGAGGGAATTGAACCCAGGGGTGCTCAACCACTGAGATACATCCCCATCCTTTTAAAAATATTTTATATAAAGACAGGGTCTTGATAAGATGCTTAGGGCTTTGCTAAGTTGCTGGAGTTGGCTTTGAACTTGCCATCCTCCTGCCTAAGCCTCCTGAACTGCTGGGATTACATGCATGCACCATTGCACCTAGTTAAATTTTGATATTTAATTTTGACTCTCTGATGGGCATCCTTTTTCCTGACTACCAAGGAGAGAGACTGCAGGGAAGATCAGAGGTTCTCGAAGATACTGAAAGACCCTAGAGGTCTGCAACTAAAGTTTTGGGGCTCAGAAAACAATTCTCCAAATTATGATTCTTTGACAGCTGCACTTGAGAAAGTCTCAAAGCTAAGACCTCTCTGATCTTCCTTTGCCTTCCTGTGTCTCAGTCATCTTTGATCCTCTTTCTCTCCTTAAAGCACAGGGAGGAGCTGTCTCTGTAGATCCTTTGTCTACCTGAAAACTGGATCTGCCACAGAAGAACAATTGCCTTTGACCCTCTCACTGAAATCTCATTAACCAAGGAAGGTTAAACTATTATCACAGAGGAAGATACTGAAAAACCAAAACACCATACAGTGCCAAGTGAAGTCTTTTTTTTTTTTAGGTTCATTCACTTCTCCTAAAAATCATTTACTACCCTTCTAATGTTGCCTAAACCCCCGCCTCCAAATCCCTTTCTCTTATAAAGAAAGTACACCTGTCACAATCACCTGACCCCATGCACATATGCACATTACTAAATTTGTATACCTTTTCTCCCATTAATCTGTCTTTTGTCTGTTTCCAGACTCAATTATTAAACCTTTTTTGAGAGGAAAAGTTTAAACTTTCCTTCAGATGAAAGCCTCAGCATCCTCCTAATCTGCATGCTGGGGATAAGTCTGCAGCTTCTCAAAATGGGCCACAGCTGGGCTTCTGCCCTGGGCTGTAGGAACCAGGCAAGCCAGGCTCCTACCTGGAAAGAGTCCCTGGACTCCAGAGTGGGAGCAGCCTTCCTCTGGGGCAGACCATCCCTCTCCTGCAGGTAAGCCTTGGTTCCTGACTCCTGTCCCACTTCTTTTATCCTCTTCACAACTCATTGATGATGGTAAAGATTAGTTAAAGCAGCAACCCTCTCCCAGCCTTTCGGGCTGTGGTTGTGGAAGCATAATGCGAATTTCTCAATAAGCTAGGGAGCTGCCACTTTTCTGGGCTTCTCATTCTTGAACTTAGTCTTATTAACTTCTACTAACACAATTATGGAAGCTAAGTAAAAGTGAAACTGTCTTCTTCTCTCCAGTTTGATGTGAAAATCAAATTGCTTGCATTCAAATACTGTGTGGTTTGTATAAGAAAAGTGATTTTACCATATATTTTAAACTGATTTACATTCTTAAACAGTAAAGAGAGCACAATTTGGTTATTTCAGTATTGGATTCATTCTGTTTTTCAAGTGTAATATATGTTCCCCCTAGCCTTGTTGAGTTATAATTAACAATTAACAATTGCATACATTTAAAGTATACAATGTGATGGTGATATACATATATGTTGTGAGATGATTACTACAATCAAACATATCCATCACCCCGCACAGTTAGTGTGTGTGTGGGGGGGGGGATGAGAGAGATCTTAAGTGAGAATACTTAAGATCTACTCTTTCAGCAAATTTCAAGTATAGGGGATACATTAGTTTTGGCTATAGTCACCAGGCTGTACATTAAGACTCTAGAATTTATTCGTCTTATAATGGATGTTTGTACCCTTGAACCAACAGCTTCCCATTCCCTCCAATATCATGACCTGCCCCCTTTTGGAAACTACCCTTTGACACTCTATGAGCTTGACTTTTTAAAATTTTCACATATATGTGAAATCATGCAGTATGACCTTCTGTGCCTGGCTCAGGTCACCTAATATAATATCCTCTGTGTTCATCCATGTTGTTACAAATGGCAGGAGTTCCTTATTTCTTGTTTAAGGCTAAATAATATTCTATCACATAAAAATATTCTGTTTTCTTTTTTCATTCCTCCGTTGCTGACCACTTAGGTTGTTTCCATATCTTTCTTATGAAGAAAGCTGCAGTGAACGTGGGAGTACAGATTTTCTTTTTGAGAAAGTGACTTATTTGACTTATTTTCTTTGAATATAAACCCAGAAGGTGGTTTAGTAGATCATAAGATAGTTCTACTCTTAATTTTTTGAGGAACCTCCACACTGTTTTCTGTAATGGCTTATACTAATTTCAGTTCCACCAGTAATGAGCTGAGAAGAATTCTGAGATGTCCTAAATTTAGGAGCAAGTCAGAAAACGGAGGCAAGGAAAGAGATAAGAGAAGCCAATTTGACTCATAACTTCAAGCTAAACCACCACCACCAACAACAAATGCTATGTGCTCAAGAGTCCTGAGAAGCTACATTGCATTCTGCTTTTGGAACCAGCCAACCAAGAAGTAGCCCAAACTTCTCTTTATGGCCTAACCTTCTATCCCAGAACTTAGCTCACTTTGCATTGTCCTGTTTCTCTTATCTCTGGGCAATACAGGTTCACTGTAAAACGATTTGTTTCTCCTCCCAAAACCTTCTTCCAGATCACCCTCACACCTGAGGTCCGATGGACACCTTTCCAATTGCTATCTAACTATGCTGCTAGTGGGTTAGGGAATTTGTTCCAGGCCCTGTCTATCAACTTTTGGCTAGCAATGGTCCAACTCCAATAGTCCAACTCCATAAACTATTTTTAGAGAACTTTTAGTCTCAAAAGTTGGGTTAACAAATATACAAGGGTCTACTTTGTTCCACATCTAAATTGTGATATATTTTCTCAGTTCCACCAGGAAATTGGACATACTTATTTAATTAAACAATATTGACTAAGTCCCCACCATGTATTAAAGCCTAATGTTTAAAAGTCTTTGGCTTAAAAAGAAATAAGTCATAGTACCTGCTTCTGTGACCTTGAGTGTCACCTAATTTATTAATTACTCTAACTTGATACACAAAAGGGGTGGCAGCATAGGGAAAAATGTTCCTTGGAGAATCAAGGAAAAACTTTACAGAGAAGAAATCTTTACCTAAATCTTGAGGGACAGTTGGTCAAGAATAGGGCTATGGAAAGATGGGCTATGAAAAGGGTCCCTGACCAGAAAAAATCCTTGGGAATCCTTAGGGATTGCCCATGGCAGCAGAGTTGACTCCACAATAAATGTTTCTATTTGTTTCAGAAAGAAGCTTGAATTTGAGAACCAATAAGCATTGCTAAAATTCCAATGAACTGGATCACAAATACAGAAACACTGTTGTAGACAGGACAAGAGTTTTTGTTGTTGATTTGTATCAAGGCTCAGTTCTTCATTTTAAATGCTTTAATGGATAAAAGTCCCAACCTCATTTCTACTTCTAAAGCTTAAAAACTAGTTTAGGTTGAAAAAGTCATATATTCTTGTAGTTCTAGAAAATTGCACGGTGAAAGCTGCTTTTTAAACTATTTATTATAAAAGTATCCTTTTCCCCTCAAATGCATGCAATTGATCATGCAAAATAAATAAGTTTAGATATGGCCTCATGGTTACCAATTTTGTACATGCAATTAAAAATTGATTTTTTTTCTTTGAAAGCAGTGAACAACTTTATTCAGTAGCAAATGGATAAATAATAAATAGTGACTGCTTATCTGATTAGGACCTGTAGAAAGTGACTCCCAGGAATGGAATATGAAATCACTTACTATCCAATGATATTATCCCTCTGGTTTCCAATATTAGTCAAGTGTTATTTTTAATTGTGATTATGATCAATTTTTCACAGGTACCTAGAGGGTGTAGAAATGAGTAACATTTGAATTTTTTTTAAAAAAAATGTGAATTTCTTTCAGTACTCATTAAGCCAGCCTAATTACCTCCTAGATTCAGCATCTTGCATATGCTCCACACAGTAGCAACCTGTGTAAAGAGGCTGTTGTTGAGAAAATATACTGTCAATTTCAGTTTCAAAATTCTTCAGGGAAACTCAAGGCCTTACATAGCTGAAGCAAAGTGCAAGATTCAACAATTATATGCCCCCCGCCCCAGTCCCTATAGATTAAAGAATCTAGCTGATTATTTAAAACAAAATTTGTACCTAGAAACTTTTCTATGATTCAAATAATCTATGAATTGGACATTATGACCCTATGGGCACATATGACTATATGACCATTGTGATTCCACATCATGTACAACTGGAAGAATGAAAAGTTATACTCCAATTTTTTATGATGTGTCAAAGTGCTATTGTCACGTATAACTAATTAGAACAAATTTAAAAATGGTTAAAAAAGAAAAGGATTGAGTCAATATATAACTTTCTTGCTTTCCCAAACTACCAGGGAAAGATAGTACTTACCCACGTACCCCCAAGATAACCCAGCTTCCCTTGCAGTTAGAACTCTGTGCTAGTTCTGGCCAATCAACTTGAGCATCATGATCTGTGTCACTTCTGGGACAAGGCGGTTAAAGACCAATGTGTTTTCTCCTTCCCTCTGTTCTCCACCATAGTCACTTTGGAGACCCTCGGTGTCTGACCATGTAGGTCTGAAATGGTAAGAGCCCTGGCCCCTGAGCTAGTGTTTGAAAGAGAGACACAAGGCAGCTGCACAATCCTTGGTGAACTTTGTGTGAACAAGAAATAAATTGCTTATTATGATCCATGATAAGCCAATGATATTTTGGGAGTTTGTGGCCACAACATAGCCCAACATTACCCTTTACAAGTCATGTGCAGTTAAATTTATGTTTAAATAACTACACTTCCTTCTCCCTTTAAATTTTAATTATCTATTTTAATTTTTGTATTATAATTAAAACATTAAGCCATAATGCTTTAAGAAATAAACATGTATATTTAATTTTTATTATATGGATTCCATGATTTTTGCAATAAATCAGATTATTCTGTTGGGTTCCAGGCTAATCTATGTAACTAATTATAATGAGAGACACACCTGAAGAATTTCTGGTTTGTTTGTGTTTTCTTAAAGACATTTCCTTAATAATATTGAAAAGAAGAAAGGTGACTTTATACCTCATGCTTAAGGATTTCAGTTATTATGGATTCATATTCTTATGAGTAAGCACCAATTAGAGTATTCTGGTGAGAATGTTCTCTACTTCTCCTAATTTGGAGTCATACCTTGCCACTACTTTACTGTTTTTTTTTCCCCCAATATTCTTGTCAATTCTCTGGACTCAAAATATTGCATTTTTTTTTCCTCCACTAAATTGAGGGAAAAAAATAGCATATAAGCAACTAAAATCCAGAGACTGGCTTTTCTTTGACTACAGATTTGGGTAATAGGTTCTGATTGTGAAAGCGATATAATATTTTATTTTCCATACCAAATCCTGCTACTTGACCTCATATAACTGGATATTTCTTTAGTATCTCTCTTGATATTTGCTTCTTCCAAATTTTATGGGATTTTTTACAGCAGACTACTTAAGAGAATGAGGTCTTTTAAAGTTATAATTTTATTATTACAATTTAAAACAGGTAATAAGCTCATATGGCTCAAAATTTAAAAAAAAATACAATGGTTGGTAGTGAAAATGGTCTCTATTTCCATTCCATCCCCTAGTTATTCATTTCCTTCATGGAGGCAATATTGCTTCTGTGGGCTTAAGGATCTAAGTGGCACATATACAAGTCAGCACCGAAACACATGCAGTCACATATGCACACGCCCACATATGCCTGCACCCATCCACTCTTTTATTTTTACACAAATGGTGGATATTATATGCCCTCTTCTTAGCTCTTATTTCCCCCTTAATGATGTATCTAGGAGATTATCCCATCTGGATACAAAAAGATTTTATTTTATTTTTACACTTTAAATTAAAGTAAATATATGTATAGGAACCCCTCACAAATATCATAATTATACAGCTCAATGAATCCCAACAGTGTGAATGTGTATGTGTATTCAGCACTTGGATCAGGAAACAGATTTATTATAAATTTCCTGGAAGCTCCTACTAGTCCTTCCACCCCCATCCTATCACTTAAATGTTTTGCAAAACCAGCTATTGCATGAAACAACAATTATGTACAATTCTGTGGGTGGGCAATTTGTGGGTTTCATTAGACTATATATGTGATTGATTTTTCCCCTTATAACCAGTAACCTAAGATCACTTATTCTAACAATTTGTCTCCATATTATTTTGGATTTTATACATTTACACAATTGTCTACATAAACACAATATGGTACATCATACGATACCATTCTTATTTTTTATTTTCCAATACTTATTTTGTAACAACTCTTTTTCTTGTTTCATTGTTCTAAGAACTCTAGTCCAATGCTCAGTAGAAATGACTAGTGATAACCTGTGTCTTCCTTATTTCTGATCTCTTTGGGCCTTAACGTGTCATCGTTATGTGCAATATTAGCCATACATTTTCTATAGTTTTCTTTTATTCATAAGGCTCTCTTTTGTCTTTAGATTTCTAATATTTTTTAATTTATTGAGATTATTATATGATTTTCTATTTTATTCACTAAATGTATAATACTTTTTGGAAGTTCAACTGTGTTAGTTTACTTTCTGTCACTATAAAGAAATTCCTGATATGATTAACTTATAAAGAGGGAAGGTTTATCTTGGCTCACAGTTTTGCAAGTTCCAATCCATGATTATTTGGGCACATTGATTTGGGCCTGTGGTGACGGTGTGTAGCAGAGCAAAACTGTTTACTTCATTGTCAGGAAGCAAAGATAATATTAATTAGGTGGTTAGTCCCATTCAAAGGCATATCCCTAATGACATAAAGACCTCCCCATAGGCCCTACCTCTTAAATGTTCTGTCACCTCCCAATGATGCCACCCTATGGACCAAGTCTGTGATATATGGCCCCTCAGGGGACATTTCAGATCCAAACTATAACATAAATAAACTTCCTTGGAATTAAAAATTTTCTTCAATGCTGGAGTCAATTTCTAGTATTTTATTAGAATTTTGGAATCTCTATTTATGGAAAATGTGAGACTGGTTCCTTTGAGATAATATCTTACCAGTGGTTGATATCAAGATTATGAAATGGTTGTCAGGTATTTTTCCATTTTCTGTTCTCTGAAATTATTTTTAATAAATTAATGTTATTTACTCCTTAACTAATTGGCAGAATTTACCAGAAACCTTTATTGATCTGGAGATTTCTTTTTCAGATAATTGTCATAAATTCAGTTTCTGTAATCTATATATCTTTTCTGACTTTCTCTTTCTTCTTAGGTTCACTGTAGTAAATTTTGTTTCTCTAGCAATTTTTTTTTATCTCATCTAAGTCTTCAAATCTATTGGTATTAAATTGCTCATGGCATTCTCTTAGTATTCATTGAAGTTTGTTGGATCTGAAATGCCATTTGTTTTTATTTCTAGTATTGATGATCTGAATCTTTCATCTTTGTTTAAAAAATAATATCATTAGAGGCATGTCATTTTTATTAGATATTTTTCAAGAAGCCAAGTTTTGACCTTACTGTTTTTTTATCTTCTCCCTCAATTTTATGAATAGCTGTTCCTATTACTGTTTTTCATATTTCTTTGATTTGCTGTTGTTTCCCAATTTTTTTGAGATTAATAGTTCAGTTATTTATTTTCCAACCTCTATTATTTTCTAAAATATGATTTTAAGGCCATTTATTTTGAATACTATTTGAATACCATATATGCATCCCTCAAGATTTGATATGACAGATTTTCATTATCATTTCAGTCTAAAATCTTTTAAAATTTCCATTGAAATCTCTTCCTTAATCATGGAATATATAGAAGAGTATTCCTCAATTTCCATACATTAGGAGATTTATTTAAGTATTTTTTGCAACTAGTTCCCAACTGAATTCCACTGTTGTCGAGAATGTAGTTTGATGTATTGTGGTGCATAATATGGTTGATGCAATAGCTTCCAAACACAATTTGAAAATAATATATATTCTATAATCTTGTATATGTTACTAATGTCAAGTTTATTGACCCACATTTTTCTAATTTTCTATATCTTATTTAGTTTTTGTCTGCTTTTCTATTCAGTTATTGAGAGAGTCATGTTAAGAAAGTTTACCTAACTGTAGATTTTATATATCACATCAATCCTACTAATTTTTACTTTCTAGATATTTAAAGTTCATCTTATTATGTTTTTCACATCTTCTTATTGAACTGGCAATTTTACGAAATATTTTTTATTTCTGGAACAGTTTTTTGTCATGAAATGCTACTAATTGTCTATGTCAAATTGTTGCTTGTTTAATATTTGTAATACTATATCCTTCTGCATCTTTTTACCCTCAAACTTTTTGTGGCTTTATATTTACAATGTCTTTATTATGCAACATATAGTCAGGTTTCATTCTTATTATTTAGTCTTGAAATTTGTTTAGTTTAAATGGACTTTGTGGTTTATTAATTACATGTACTTATATCTTTATGTTTAAAGCTCTTTAATACTATTTTTAAATGTTTGTTTTATTTTTTAAATAATACTCTTTCTCCTTTCTTATTCTGTTTCAAATTACCAAGCAATTTTTGCTACTCCTTTTTCCTATTCCTACTAGGTTGTTTTTAATGCTTTGTTTTACTCATGTTTCCATAGTTATCCTAGAGTTTGCAAAGCATTATCTTGATTTATCAATGATTAGTAAATTAGTATTTTTGCCACCTCTTCAACACCGTAATGATTTTAAAACACTGTGACACAATTAACCTATCCGCAACCTTTTTGTTATTGTTATCTCTTATTTTAATTCTCTCTATATTTAAATTCCATACATTATTGTCATTTTATATCATTATTTTTATTTCTATTCAGCTATATATTTACTTTTTCCTTAGTTCATTGTTTACTCCTTGTAAAAAACGTCTGCCATAGACATGCTGGGATATCCTGGGGTTCACTAGGTTGCTGGCCATACTTAGTCATGTCTGCTTGCAATTGATAAAGAGCTGTAAGGGGCACTAGCCATAGGCATGCTTAGCAATGACTGGTTACAATGAATAGGGAGCACAGCTCCATGGACATGTGCAACAACATGCCCAGCTGACTTTCACTGGGTGTAACCAATCACCAAGGTACACCACCAACTTGGAACTGTATTTAAATTGCTGGTCCTGCCACATTGAAGAGTTTTTGCTCCAAGGACATCAGTGAGACTGGTTGCCTTCCTGTCCATCCCTGGTCTGATTCCACCATTCCCTGATGTCCTGCCATTAGTTGGAGAGGACCACCAGATAAGGAAGACATATGCTTTTTGGCTAAGAAAAGTCGTGTGGCATCGGAGGTATTTTGGGGATCGTGGTTTCCCTAGGACTGTGTGATTTGCTTATAGAGTGCATTGAATGATAGTTGGGGTGCTCCTGCACACCCAACATTTTTTGCATCAATTGTTTATATTTGATGATTGGTGTGATCAAATATACACTTGCATTTAAAGACAGTCCACCTCCAAATAATAATTAATAGTGGCTATTAATTATGAATAGCCACTATCTACATCCCTGAATATTTTTCTGTTTCAAATTATGTTCTCTTTGTTTAAAGAAATGTGATTAGTATTTCATTGATGTGGAAACTTTGGGACAACTGATTTTTAGGGGCACTTTTTATGGCTTTTATTTTGCTTTCATTTCTGAAGAACATTTTTTTCTAGGTAAAGAATCTCAGTTTGATGATTATTTTCTTTCAGCACTTAAAATTACCATCTAGGTATTTCCAAGATGGTGGAATAGAGATGGTCGCTTTCTGTGCTGCTTCATGGAGTGAAACCAATAAAACAGGCAGCTTCTCTGCAAGGTAGATGAACAAAACAAAAGTGGTGGGACTTTTCTGGAGTTTAAAACTGAACATTCAAAGCAGATCAGGGACTCAGGAGGTTGGATATTAAAAGAAGAAAGAAATCCCCAGCAGCATAGCCACTGCCGTGGCCAGGCCGGAAGCACCAGGCAGAGTGGTCCCTCTGTGAGCAAAGGGGTGGGATAAGGGAATTAAAGAAACCCGCATTTTGTGGAGGTTCAAGGCATGTATGGGTAAAGAGCATTTAGAGATTAAGGACATTGCCAGGCAAACCTGAAAGATACACTGCACAATATGCACGTATGGGGAAAGAAGCCACCATCTCTGCCACAGTGTGTGGAGGACAAAGGAAGGAACAATTTTGCAATCACCATACAGAGGCCAGCAGCTGAGGGGCCTGTTCCTGGCAAACCTGAGTTTGGCCCAAAATACAGGCCCAGTAAACACATACAGCACAACATAGTGTGTGCTTAAATGATCAAGAGAAAATCAAACATGGAGAGAGGTTGACACAGGGACAATGAGTTGTGGAAACCCATCCAGCTCTAGCCCTCCCCTTCTAATCCAACTGCTTGCAGGACCAGCTGGGTGGCTAGGAATTCAGAGGGCAGGGACAGGAGATATTGTTTAGAGACTGAATCTGAGATCAGAAAACATGGGGTTCAAAGGTGACATAGGGGACTAAGAACTGGGTTCCCCATCACATGAGTGGATCGTAGGGGAGATCTTTGGGGTATAGTCTTCCACTGTTGACCAGCAAGTACTAGCCTCTGGAGGTGCACTGATTTAAAATCTCCAGACCAGTTAGCAATCAGTAAAGAGCCTGGAGTCTGCCTAAGCCTAAACCCTGCCTCCAGGAACTCCACCTATGGTATTAACTCTCTCATTCCAGTAATCAAGACCGTGGAGTATCACACTCTATAAGACCCCATTTAAAGCTACTGAGAAAAGAAGCTGAGAATATTTTGAACGCCAATGGAAAGAATTCTTTTTATCAAGATCTTTTTCTCTGTTTAACTGTGACCTTAATGGTACACAGACACACATATTCATATTTGTTTTTTTCTCATTTCTAGGATTTTTGAAGCCAGTTATTTTTCATGAGTTAGTTTTTTTGTGAACTAAGATATTTGATTAGCATATTTTAGTTTTGTTTTTATTCTTTTATTTAATTTTTTAAAAAATTTTTAATTTATATGGATTTTTTTTCTCTTGTTACTCTCAATTCTCTTTTCTTCTAATAACAACCAATCTCTACTGTTCTTTCACTCTTTCTTTAATGTTTTTCTTCTTCTTCTCCTCCTCTCCTCCTCCCTCATGATCGTCATATTCTGTATCACTACTGTTCTCTCCCTGTCCATTTTAAATTATAAACCCTTTTGTAAACTTGCTGTTTTTATTGTAGGCAATAACTGATAATTTCTGTTTATTGTGGTAGTTAACATTGTAGATTTCATAATAGGAACTATTTGGTTTAATGCAGTATATTTTTTGCATTGGTTGTCGTTATTATTTGTCTTCCCCTAAACAGTGAGGTACTGGAAACTTTCAGGGAACCATAAATCCACAAAATAGAAACACTACTGCCTCAGACCCATACTGTTAGATAGCTAGACACACAAACAAAATGAAAAATCAAAGGAACAAATCACTCCAAGCAAACCAAGATACTCCAATAACAGAACCCACTGACACCACAATGGAAGAAATGTCAGAGAAGGAGTTTAGAATGTATTGTTAAACTGATCTGCAAAGTAAAGAATAGTATAAGAAATGCAATCAGAGAGAAAATAAAGGAAGTGAAAGATCACTTCAATAAAGAGGTAGAGGGCTGGGAATATAGCTCAGTTGGTAGAGTGATTGCCTTGCATGCATAAGGCATATGCCCCAAATAATGAAGCATCTATATACATCAAACAAAATCCTTCATCATCATCATCATCATCATCATCATCATCATAGCAGAGATGCTAGGGAAAAAAACAAGTAGAAATCCTCAAAATGAAGGAAACAATAAACCAAATTAAAAATTCAATAGAAAAGTTTACCAACAGACTAGACCACATAGAAGTCAGAACCTTAGACAATGAAGACAAAATATGTAATCTTGAAAATAGAGTTGATTGTGGAGAGAATATGTTAAGAAACCATGAACAGAACTTCCAAAAACCATGGGATAACATGAAAAGATCACATTTAAGTTTTCTCAGGATAGATGAGAGATACAAACTGAAGGAATGCACAATCTTTTCAATAAAATAATATTAGAAAATTTCCTAAACCTAAAGAATAGAATGGAAAATAAAAAACAAGATGTTAAAGGGCCCCAAATGTACAAAATTACAAAAGATCCACACCAAGGGATATTATAATGAAAATGCCTAACATATAGAATAAGAATAGAATTTTAAAGGCTGTGAGAGAAAAATATCAGATTACACATAGGGGGAAAACAATTCAGATTTCAGCTTATTTCTCAATCTAGACCCTCAAAGTTAGGAGGTCCTGGAATAATATATACCAAGGTCTGAAAAAAATGGATGCCAACCAAGAATCCTATATCCAGCAAAAATAATTTTCAGATCTAAAGATGAAATAAAAACCTTCCATGATAAACAAAAGTTAAAAGAATTCACAACTAGAAAGCCTGCACTACAGAACATTCTCAACAAAATATTCCATGAAGATGAAATGGAAAAAAAAGTGGAAAATAGCAAGGGGAAGAATGACGCTAAAAGAATAATCAATCAAAGGAGAAACTAATTCAAATTAAAAACTAAAAATAAATCCAAATAACTAGGAATATAAATCATATCTCAATAATAATCTTGAACATTAATGGCCTAAACTCATCAATCAAAAGATACATACTGGCAAATTGGATTAAAAAACCCAAGACCCAACAATATGCTGTCTCCATGAGACTCACCTCACAGGCAAAGACATCCATAGACTGAAGATGAAAGGATGGGAAGAAACCTATCACTCACATGAACTACTTAAACAAGCAGGAGTTGTATAATTCTCTTAAGCAGTATGAAATGGCCTTCCTTGTCTCTTCTGATTAACTTTGGTTTAAAGTTCACTTTATCTGATATGAGGATACATCAACAAGATATACCAATTGTAAATATGCCCCACATAATAAAGCATCTATCTACATCAAACAAATCCTTCACAATTTCTAGAATCAAATAGACCATGACACAATAATAGTGGGTGACTTTAACATGCCTGTCATCACTGGTTAGATCCTCCAAACAAACTACATAAAGAAGCTATAGAAGTAAAAAATAAATTGATAATTTAGACTTAATAGACATGTATAGAATATTTCATTCATCAATGACTGAATACACTTTCTTCTCAGTAGAACATAGATCCTTCTCTAATATAGACCATATTATGTAAACTATCACATAAGTTGGCATATAATTATAATATTACCTTAATATATTTTTAGCATCTTCAGGGTTATTTTGATAGCTCCCTTTCCATTAATATTAATCTTTGTGTTCTTGCTTTTTTCTTGATTAGACTTCTTTATTTTTTATCAAAATTTAGCAGTATTATTTCTTCTCTGTTCCATATATTTCTCTTCTCTTATTTTTTCTTCTTACTACATAATTTGAAAATAATTTGATTGTTATTTTAGCTTCTTTGTGAATCAAGTACTGTAAGTTATAAATGTTCATCTAAGTACTTTTCCATCCCAGAGATCCTGATATTTTAAGGTTTTATTATCACTTAGTTTAAAGCACTTTTTATTTACTTTTCTTGTGCTTTCTTTTTTGACCACTGAGATATTTATAAGTGTGCCATTTAATTTTGAAATAGCTGACATATGGGGGTGCAGTTCTATATGTATTAAGGTAACTAATTTCTCATGTAATAAAACATGCAGTAAACACAGTCTGCAGGATTTGAATTATAAAATGTAATGAAAGTGCTTTTTATATTGGTTAATACATGTCAAAACTGATCAAATTGCATATCTCAAATATGTGCATTTTATTGTACTTCAATTTTACCTCAATAAAGCTATTGAAAAAATTAATAAGAAAAAACTTCTTCATCTAATTTTCTTTTGTCTTCTATTGTTTCTTTTCAAAAGTCACCTATCAGTCTTAATTTTTTTCTTTTAAAGAATCTATCCTTTTTCTCTGCCTATGTTAAAGGTTTTCCTTGTATTCCATTTAATTATGATAAGATGAGTATGGTCTACTTATATTCACTTATATTTGTTTTTGGGGGATTTATAGAGACTTAAAAACTTTTACTAGTTTTGGAAAATTCTTCACCATTTTCTTAAAATATTAAACATGTTTTTACATCTCCTTATCTTCTATAATTCCAATTACATATGTGTTAGAGATTTTCTTTTTTACTATGTTCCATAAACAAAGATTATGCAAAGATATATTAGAGCACTCAAATAATAAAATGCTAAGTAAAACAAATGCAAACTGAAACATAAAACTAAAAGCAAAAAAGCAAAGGTGCTCCACTTCCAATCATGAAGAGGTAGCTACTTGAAGACCTAGTCAACTGACAATAGCAATTAGAAAATCTGTCAAACAAATAAACAAAAAGTGCCAGAATTTGAATCATTAGAAAGTACCAAGGTATAGAGATCTTTAAGAGTCAGTATCCCAGAATAAGAAAATCTCTGTAAGTGTATATGATCTGTTTTTCGGTTTTTAAAGATTTTCCCTTAAGTTTTTCAATATGGGTATTTATGGTTATCTACTTTCTAAATCACTGATTTATTATATGACTGTCTCATATTTACTGTTTTATTCCTCTATTGAGTGCCAAGTTAGAATTTATTTTGGTGTTGTAAAATTTCAGTATTTCTTAAATAGATGATCCAAATGTCTACATTTATTTCACTATATTATCTTCTATTTTACTAAATATATTTTAATAGTAATTTTAAAGCCTGTTTATAAAAATTCAATTGTCTGGATCATCTTTGAATTCATTCCTATTGTCTATTTTCTCCTTTTTAGGAAAAAAAATTTCATAGCAGACATTTTATATGAAATATTGAGGTCTTTCTATATGAGCCTCATCTTCTGACAGGCAATTGGAATATAGCAGATGATGATTGCATTTTCTGTTACTATAACAAAATACTTGGGGTAGGCTCACTTTGAAGAGAAAAGAGTTTGTTTAGTTTATGGTTTTGGAGAGTGACATTCTTATATTTGGTGACTCCCATCAATTTCACTTCTTATAAGGATCTAAGAGTGATGGCATCATGACAGAGGCACATGTAGGAGCAGGAGATCACAGAAAGTCAGAGGGAGACTGGGGTCTCACATTCCCTCTTGAGGTAACACCTCCATCGACATTATGACCTTGCATTAGACCCATGCTCTTAAAATTCCCAATTCTCAACATCACCACATTGAGCACCAAGATCACATGAGCCCGTGGTATAAACCACATCCAAACGAGAGCAGCAGATCATCTTATTTTTGTCAGGGATAGCGCAGTTTGTAAGCTGCATTTCAGGCTTTGTAATGCTTGTTCTATTTACACTTTCTTCTAATTCCTTGAGTGTGGTTCTCAGGGATCTCAAATGAAAACTTGAAGTATTTAACACTGTCTCTCTTTCTTGAGTGGCTCTGAACTTGTTTTTTTTAAAAAAAATCTCCCCAGCATTGTGAAACTGCCCAAAGCTCTACCCATCTTTGCTAAATGTCTCTTGGTTAAACCAAATTGGGAATCAGTAATTGATTCAACAGGAATAGCTTCACATTTTCAGTGTCACTAATCTCTGTTTCCCTTCTCTTAATTCTTTAACTTCTGGCACTCTCAGCAGCCCAGAGCTCCATTTTTTTTTCCTCACCAGATCTTGAAATTGTTGAAGGCTGCTTTCAGCTTCTCATTCTTTGAGTAGCTTCTTTTTTGCTCATTTTCTCTTTTTCTTTGTCTGTACCTCTTGCAAAATGGCAAATGACTTGACTCATCTCTTTCTCTTCTCTCCTTTTGAATCCTGGCTGCTTTGGTGGTACCCTCTCTGTTGCCTTCAAATTTCTTTTTTAATCCAGTTATTTTTGTTATTCTTATCGGGACGTTTAATTTGCTATAAATCAACCCTCAATTTCCCAAAGTGATTTTTCTTTCATTTTTTTCCCCCAGCTACATAGTATGCCATTGTATAAATATTCTAAAATTTTTATACTTACAGATATTTAGATTACTTTCAATATTTGCTATTGCAAACATAAAGCAGTTATAGGTACAATACTTCACACATATGCAAATGTATGTTATATAAATTCCTAGAATCAAATTACTTAATCAAAGGGAATGCACATTTATATTTTGATATAAATTTCCATATTGTCTTCTATAGAAATGATTGTAACTTATAGTCCAAATCTTGTATGAGCATGCCTGTTCTCCCCATGTCTTATGAATACTGTGTTATTTTAATTTTGGTTTTTGCCAATTTGGTAGCTAAAATTGGCTGTCATCATAGTTCTTGTCTGCACTACTCTTATTGTGTGAGATGGAACATCTTTCATACCGTGAAGGTCCTTAATTAACACTCTACAGATTTGTTATAGATGATCTATCAACATTTCTCAGAGCGTATTCCACTAAATTCACATGAAACTTGCTGTTGGCAGGGGGGAGGGGATATAAATTGTATTTCCTTCTTTTTGGTATTTCATACAAAAACTTCCATGAAAAGAAATTCGTTTCACTGTTTTTACTGTGAAATATAATACACGTTTATACATCATAATAGTTCTCATTTTCACCCATCATAAGTGATTTGATGACATTAAACACACTCATAATGTTGTCTGACCCTCATTGCTATCTATATGCAAGGATTTTTCATCCTGGACAACAGAATCTTCGTGCCCACTAAACAGCATCTCCCACCTTCCAGTCCTCCTAGCACCTGGTAACCTCTATTATTCTACTTTCTGTCTCTATGAATTCATCTAGTCTAAGTCCCTCATATAACCAGAATCACACAACATCTGTCCTTCAGATTATTTCACTAAGCATGTTTTCAAGGACCCCCACCCCACCACCACGCTGTAGCATACATCAAAATTGTATTCATTTCTGTGGCTGAATAATATTCTACATACACTACGTCTTACTTATCCATTTATCTGTTGATGGAAATCTGGTTTGTTTCTGCCTTTTGGCTATTATGAATAATGCCACAGACATCAGTTTACAGGTCTGCTTGAATCTCTGCTTTCATTTCTTGATATATACCTAGGATTGAAATGGGTGAGCTATATTGTTCTATATTTAATCATTTAAGAAATTTCCAATTTCCATAGCAACTTGCCATTTTACATTCTTACTAGCAACAATAAGTGTTCAAATATTTCCATGTCCTTGCCAACACATGTCTTATTTGTTTGTTTGTTTGTTTTTGTTTTTAATATAGCCATCCTAGTAAGGGTGAAGTGCTAGCTCATTGTTTTTTTTTTTTCCAAATTCAATGATTTTAATTAATTACCAATAACATACAAATATTCAATCAAATTACAAAAAATAATTTACAGTTTTCGGAATAGGATACTACTGACACATAATCTGAAATTAAATTGATATTAATTGCAATATATCACATACTATGTGATTGTCAAAAGGAAAATATGATTGTGATCTTTGTTAAATCTTTGTTATTAGCTCATTGTGGTTTTGATTTGAATTTCCCAAATGATCATATTAAGCATTTTTCATATGCTTATTGGATATTTGTATATCTTCTTTGAGAAAATGTTTGTTCAAGTCTTTTATCCATTTTATTCCTTTGAAGAGTCAGTTCTTTTTATTGGTATTGCCTCACAGGAGTTCTTTATGTATTCAATATACAATTTGTAAATATTTTCTCACTTTCAGTAGCTTTTCTTTCTACTTTCTTGGTAGTACCCTTTGATGCATGAAAATTTTTTATCTTAACACAGTTCAAATTGACTATATTTTATATTGCTTTTTGTGTTTTTGATGTCAAATCCAGGAAGTTGTTGCCAAACACAATGTTATGAATATTTTCTCCAGCCTTTTTCTTTATAATTTCAGCCATTCAGTTTAGACCTTTGATATATTTTGAGTTAATTTATATATGTAGTGAGTACAAATAGAAATTTACATTTTGCATGTGGATATCCAGTTCTCTTTGGCATTATTTATCGAAAAGACTCTCCTTTTTCCCAATAAATGTTCTCGGCACCCCTAGTGAAAATCACTTTGATCAATGCCCACTAATTTTCAATGAGTGCCACATTTCCATGTGCCTGCTTTCTAAGCAAGACTCTGCCAAACTTTCTCCTGAGCATATCCCCTTCTCTGGTATCTTACAAGTCACTCTGACAAAGGCCAGAAAACAAAAGGATGGATAAACAAAGTGTTTGAAAAAATCAGAGTTGTCAAATTGGCAACAGTATCATAAACAGGAGGAAATCCTGTCAGTGATCAAACAATCTAACCCTAGGGTCCAAACAGCCTCATCAGAACTCTGTGGCCTTTCAGGCAAACCCTGAAGAAGGGCACCTGTTGTGGGATTTAGTCATAAAAGTAAAGTCAAAGAAAGTTTTAAGATCTGTTTGTTTCACAGATGGCTCAGTATCCTCATGTTTTTGCGAAGGGTCTGTGTTTAGGTGGTGAAGGCTGAGTTAGGATAAGTTGCAGTCACTGAAGGTCATATCAGCCACTCCACCTGGGCCTCCTGTGTCTCCCTCAAATACATGATGATCTCTCTCTTCTTATGTTGACTTTTGTCTTTCTGCTTAAAATAATCTTCCATGGATTCTTAGACTGATTTCCCCCTCACGTATTTAGGGATCTGCCCTGACACCCCTGTCTAAGCTACTTCCCCAAATTTTCTTTTTCTTTTTTTTTTTTTAATTTGTTCTTTTTAGTTGTAAATGACAGTAGAGTGTATTTTGACATATTATACATACATAGAGTGTGACTTATTCTAATTAGGATGCCATTCTTGTGGTTGTACATGATATGGAGTCACACTGGTCACACTGGTCATGATGTGAAGTCACACTATTCATATATATGAACATAGGAAAGTTATGTCCAATTCATTCTACTGTCTTCCCTATTCCATCTCCCTCCCTTCCCATCATTCCCCTTTTTCTAACCCAACAAACTTCCATTCCTCACCCCCCCACCCCCATGTGTGTTACCATCCACATATCAGAGAGAATATTTGCCCTCTGGTTTTTTGGGGATTAGCTTATTTCACTTAGCAGGATAGCCTTCAGTTCCATCCATTTACCAGAAAATGCCATCATTTCATTCTTCTTATGGCTGAGTAATATTCCATTGTGTATATATACCACATTTTCTTTATCTATTCTTCTGTTGAAGTGCACCTAGGTTGGTTCCATGGCTTAGCTATAGTAAATTGAGCTGCTATGAACACTGATGTGGCTGTATTACTATAGTACGCTGATTTTAGTCCTTTGGGTATAAACTATGAAGTAGGGTAACTGGGTCAAATGGTGGTTCCATTTCAAGTTTTCTAAGGAATCTCCATACTGCTTTCTAGACCAGTTGTACCAGTTTGCAGATCCACCAGCAGTGCATGAGTGTGCCTTTTTCCCCCAAAGTTTTCTTTTTTATTTATTATTTTATTTTTTTTATTGGTTGTTCAAAACATTACAAAGCTCATGACATATCATCTTCCATACATTTGATTCAAGTGGGTTATGAACTCCCATTTTTTACCCCAAATACAAGTTGCAGAATCACATCGGTTACACATCCACATTTTTACATAATACCATATTAATGACTGTTGTATTCTGCTACCTTTCCTATCCCCTACTATCCCCTCTCCCCTTCCCTCTCATCTTCCCTCTCTACCCCATCTGCTGTTGTTTAATTCTCTCCCTTGTTTTTTTCCCCCTTTCCCCTCACAAACTCTTATATGTAATTTTGTGTAACAATGAGGGTCTCCTTCCATTTCCATAATTTCCCTTCTCTCTCCCTTTCTCTCCCCCCACTCGTCTCTGTTTAATGTTAATCTTTTCCTCATGCTCTTCTTCCCTGTTCTGATCTTAGTTGCTCTCTTTATATCAAAGAAGACATTTGGCATTTGTTTTTTAAGGATTGGCTAGCTTCACTTAGCATAATCTGCTCTAATGCCATCCATTTCCCTGCAAAATCCATGATTTTGTCATTTTTTAGTGCTGCATAATACTCCATTGTGTATAAATGCCACAGTTTTTTAATCCATTCATCTATTGAAGGGCATATAGGTTGATTCCAAAGTCTAGCTATTGTGAATTGTGCTGCTATGATCATTGATGTGGCAGTATCCCTATAGTATGCTCTTTTAAGGTCCTCAGGGAATAGACCGAGAAGGGCGATAGCTGGGTCAAATGGTGGTTCCATTCCCAGCTTTCCTAGGAATCTCCATACTGCTTTCCATATTGGCCGCACCAGTTTGCAGTTCCACCAGCAATGTACAAGTGTACCCTTTTCCCCACATCCTCGCCAGCACTTATTGTTGCTTGACTTCATAATGGCTGCCAATCTTACTGGAGTGAGATGGTATCTTAGGGTGGTTTTGATTTGCATTTCTCTGACTGCTAGAGATGGTGAGCATTTTTTCATGTACTTATTGATTGATTGTATGTCCTCCTCTGAGAAGTGTCTGTGATCGTCTCGATAGATGCAGAAAAAGCACTCGACAAAGTACAGCATCCTTTTATGTTCAAAACACTAGAAAAACTGGGGATAACAGGAACTTACCTCAACATTGTAAAAGCTATATATGCTAAGCCTCAGGCTAGCATCATTCTAAATGGAGAAAAACTGAAGGCATTCCCGCTAAAATCTGGAACAAGACAGGGATGCCCTCTCTCACCACTTCTATTTAATTTAGTCCTTGAAATACTAGCCAGAGCAATTAGACAGACAAAAGAAATTAAAGGCATAAAAATAGGAAAAGAAGAACTTAAAATATCACTATTTGCGGACGATATGATCCTATACTTAGAAGACCCAAAAGGGTCTACAAAGAAACTACTAGAACTAATAAATGAATTCAGCAAAGTGGCAGGATATAAAATCAACACGCATAAATCAAAGGCATTCCTGTATATCAGCAACAAAACTTCTGAAATGGAAATGAGGAAAACCACCCCATTCACAATATCCTCAAAAAAAAAAATAAAATACTTGGGAATCAACCTAACAAAAGAGGTGAAAGATTTATACAATGAAAACTACAGAACCCTAAAGAGAGAGATAGAAGAAGATCTTAGAAGATGGAAAAATGTACCCTGTTCATGGATAGGCAGAACCAACATCATCAAAATGGCGATATTACCCAAAGTTCTCTACAGGTTCAATGCAATGCCAATCAAAATCCCAACGGCATTTCTGGTAGAAATAGATAAAGCTATCATGAAATTCATATGTAAAAACAAAAGACCCAGAATAGCAAAAGCAATTCTAAGCAGGAAGTGTGAATCGGGAGGTATAGCAATACCAGATTTCAAACTGTACTACAGAGCAATAGTAACAAAAACAGCATGGTACTGGTACCAAAACAGGCAGGTGGACCAATGGTACAGAATAGAGGACACAGAGACCAATGCACAAAATTACAACTTTCTTATATTTGATAAAGGCGCTAAAAGCATGCAATGGAGAAAGGATAGCATCTTCAACAAATGGTGCTGGGAAAACTGGAAATCCATATGCAATGAAATGAAGCTGAACCCCTTTCTCTCGCCATGCACAAAAGTTAATTCAAAATGGATCAAGGAGCTAGATATCAAATCAGAGACTCTGCACCTGATAGAAGAAAAAGTTGGCTCCGATCTACACATTGTGGGGTCGGGCTCCAAATTCCTTAATAGGATGCCCATAGCCCAAGAGTTAAATACAAGTATAAACAAATGGGACTTACTTAAACTAAAAAGTTTTTTCTCAGCAAGAGAAACAATAAGAGAGGTAAATAGGGAACCTACATCCTGGGAACAAATTTTTACTCCTCACACTTCAGATAGAGCCCTAATATCCAGAATATACAAAGAACTCAAAAAATTAAACAATAAGATAACAAACAACCCTATCAACAAATGGGCCAAGGACCTGAACAGACACTTCCCCCAAAGTTTTCTATCCCCATCACACGGTCACAGTTTTCTTTATAGGTCTTGATTCTTGGCAGGTTGTGAAGTGTCCCTTGATGCCTTTATTTGTTGTCCATTTACCAAAAAAAGTTCTACAAGAGCAAGGCCATTTTATTCACTGCTCCATTTCCAACACTTAAAACAGTGTCTTCAATACATGTTAGATACTTATGTTTTCCGAATAAACAAACTGATGGGGAAGTTATTTAAAAAATAAAGGAAGTACAGCACCATAGTGTATGTTTATAATCCCAGTGGTTCAGAGGCTGAGGCAGGAGGGTCACAAGTTCAAGACCAGCCCCAGTGACTTAGTGAGGCCCTAAGCAACGTAGATCCTGTCTCAAAATAAAAGGTAAAAAAGGCTGGGGATGTGGCTCAGTGGTTGAGCACCCGTGCATTCAGTCCCTGGTCCCCAAAACCAAAAACAACAACAAAAGAAGTAAAGGTAATTTAGAGTGATGTTGGCCTTGGGCTTAGCATAGATAGCTTTTACAGTGTTGAGAGATGTTCCTATGATTCCAGGTTTCTCTAGTGTTTTGAACATGAAGGGATGCTGTATTTTGTCAAATGCTTTTTCTGCATGTATTGAGATAATGATATCATTCTTATCTTTAAGTCTATTGATATGTTGAATTACATTTAGTGATTTCTGTATGTTGAGTCAACTTTGCATCCCTTTGATCAACCCCACTTGATTGTGGTGCACTATCTTTTAAATATGCTTTTGTATGTTGTTTGCTAGAATTTCACTGAGAAGTTTTGCATCCATGTTCATTAGAGATATTGGCCTGAAGTTTTCTTTCTTTGATGTGTCTTTGTCTGGTTCTTGAATCAGGGTGAGATTGGCCTCATAGAATCTAGAGTTTGGAAGTGCTCCCTCTTTTTCTATTTCATGGAATAATTTGAGGAGTATTGGCTTTAGTTTTTATTTGAAGATCTTATAGAACTCAGCTGTGAATCTACTGGTCCTGGGCTTTTCTTGGTTAGTAGGCTTTTGATGGCATCTTCTATTTCATTGCTTGAAATTGTTCTGCTTAACTTGTGTACATCGTCCAGATTCGGTTTGGACAAATCATATGACTCTAGAAATTTGTCAATATCTTTGATATTTTCTATTTTATTGAAGTATAAATTTTCAGAATAGTTTCTAATTATATTGTACATGTATTTCTGTAGTGTTTGTAATGATATTTCCTTTTTTATCACAAATTTTAGTAATTTGAGTTTTCTCCCTCCTTCTCTTCATTAGCGTGGTTAAGAGTTTATCAATTTTATTTATTTTTTTTCAAAAAACTAACTTTCTGTTTTGTCTTTGCTTACTGGAATCAAAACAACAACAACAACAACAAAATTCTTTTCATAGATAGCTAGACTGAGCACTCATACTGTGCCATTGGGATGTCTCCCTTTCTACCCGTCCCCAGCCCTGCATTTCTCCCTGTTGGCTTTATTTTCTAGCCTGCCTTTTTGGGGTCCCTGGCAATGCTAGGGTTATATCATGCCAGGTTAAAAACTCCAGAGCAGGGGGCACCCCTTGTTCCCAGCAGAATCTCAGGTCTCTCCTGTTCCACTGAGCAACACATCTGAACCCAATGCTCTGGCCAAGGTCATGGTCTGGCTAGGCCACTGGTCCCCATTCCTGGTGCTCACACAAGCCACTCAAGAATGGGAAAAGACAGCTCTTCATACAAAGTCAGGAGTAGATATTAGAAGGAGGGTTAAAAAACAATTGCCAAGAATGTAGAAGCAACAGTGTACAATACACTAGGATTTCAAAAAGCAAAACAAACAGAAACAAATCCTTGTACTCAGTAACAATGCATTCAGTTCAAGTCCTCACTTCCAGAAAACTGATACAAATCAACCAAAACGTTATTGAGTTAGGGAGCTGGACTTCATGCTTTGTGGGCACCTAAGAGGTGCTGACTAGAATCATCAGGACTTAAGAAGGTTCTAAAGTTTCAAGTGTTAAACATACACTTTTGCCTAGGTGCTTAACCATTAACCACTGCCTTTTCTAATGCATGTGGAACCCCTCTATGTGCCATGAGCTGTTATGGATGCTGTTATGGACAGACTGCACCCCAATTTTCTATCCTCCTTCTCTACTTCAGTATAACACCTCTGTTTCTGATACATTCTATGATTTGTTGGTTTATTATCGGTTTACCTCTCAACCTCTTAGAATATAAATTCCATAAGGACAGAGTTTTGTTATTGTTGTTGTTTATTTGTTTTGTTCATTTCCATATTCAGAGCCCAGAACAGAGCCTGGCATAGGGAAGCACTTCATAAATACTTGTTGGATAAATAAATGGTGGTGAGTTGAACCTGGGTGCTTTTGATTTAATACTTCTCTGTTCTATCAGTTTTTATTTTTATTCTATATGATGTGTTTTAATATTTCTTTACAAGATTTAACCTGTTTCTTTCATTTCTCATTTCTTACAGAGCCTCTACTATCTATGCTGCTCAGAAGATTACAGCTCTAACTTTAAAATGTGTCTAAATTATTTTCTGATATTATCTGTAACTGAAACAGCTTCATTAAAATGTAACACAAGTGCCCAGGCACACACACACACACACACACACACACCCACCAGTGATGAGCTATGCACTGTGGTTTTATAGCAGTTCTCATTGTAGCTTATGCCAGGGAAATAACGATCCCCTGATCAGATCTTTAACTTTTATAATGCTCAGCTGTCATTAACATAAAGGGTTTCTAATTTTCTCTGTCAGTTTTGTACTAGAAAAAGCAAAAGAAGAATGGGAACTAAACCTGATTTATATAAAAATTAAAATTTTAAATCAAATTAGTTTATTGTTTTCATAATGAGCAGTGGATAGTTGTAGTTTTCTCCAAGGATCCCAGCACCTGAGTCAGGTGAACTAGTAGCCTCTGCACTCCCTATATGTTTTGTACCCTCCAGAGAAAATATTAGAGGTGGTACTTCCTTCCTTTCTCGCCTTCTTTTCTTTTTTAATGTGAAATGCTTTTTAGCTCCTCTATGATCGCCTGCCCCTTCTTCTAAAAACCTGGAATGCTGCCTCCCTTTCCATAAAAAAAGTTAATGTAATATTGTCCCATTTCCCTTTTTGTCACAGATACCAAATTAGATTCACCATGTTGAGTTTAGGGTTTGTGACTTTACATGTATCAATGCATTTGTGGTCTCATTTTATTCTCCAACCCTAATTTTATATTTGATTTATTTTTTGTCAGTGACTTGGTTATGTAACACTTCAAAACTTTGCATGGAAGGAAGCCAGTTATAAATAAGCCCTTTGAAGTTTAGGGTATGTTTATGTGATGATCCTTGGAATATTCACTTGGGGAGGAAAGGAAGGCCCAGAGTACAAGACCTTCATGCTCCTGAAAGGTTTTTGCAGTAATGTTTGTTGAATGGGACTGGTGTTCATCCAAGGAGGCTGGATATGCCCTGGATCTCCCCCTGTCCTAGGATTCCAGGGATTGTGATCGCTGTTGGCTGTTTAGAAAATGGATCACAACTTTTCAAATGTGAGAAGTTCCATTGCAAGCCAAAAGATGTTGCAGACCTTGTAACACTCAAGCTAGACCAGGCCATGTGGCCATAACAAATAACTTCAAAATGCCAGTGAATTAAAACCACCAACTTCATAACTGAATCATACTCTGTATCAATTCTGAATCAGTGGGGGCCTTGGGTCATTGTGGTCACTCTACCAGCCTGGCTCATGGGGCCACTTTCATCTCTGATTACTGAAACAGAAGGAAGAGCAGAACTCTGGAGGGTCTCCTGCTGGAAGTGAGATCCTGGCTCAGCAGTGACAGGAGTCAATCACCTCCACTCACCGCTCACTCATCAAAACTTGTCACACAGCATTACCCAACTACAAAGGGGCCAACATGTGCACCCTTGCACAGACTCAGAAGGAGGGGAGAACTGAGAGTCCTGGGTAAATGACACCAACGACTGTCACAGACGTCTGTACAACCACAGTTGTCAATTTTCAACGTTTGTTGTTTGAGAAAATACACGACGGCAAGGTGTCATGAACTTGAGTAATTCTTTCAAATTAATTTGTAGTATAGTGATATATTAATATCTAAATAAATGTGACATTTGTATCTCAAGAAATTGACACCAGGAACAGGATTAATAGCCAGATAGTTTTTAGGGAGTGAACTTACTCTGGGAAACTAGCCTGATGATTATGTGAGGGGGAAATTTGAGAAATTTGAGGTGGGCACTACTTATCTTAGTACACAGAAATCTGGGGTTTTAGGTGACCATAAAAGATAAAAGAGAGGAAGAATCTAGAAAGGAGTGAGGGGAGAAGAGAGAAGGGGGAGGGACCAGCAGAAGGAAAGAGGGATTGCTCCCTGAAATGACTCCCCTCCTTCGACCACTTAGCAATTTTATATATCAATTGCCTAGTGGGAGCCAATTTTGGTTGTGAAAACAGAAGTCAGAGGTAAGTTTCATGCTGAGCTGAAGTTGCAAATGTTTTGGACAATCTGTAAAAGTGCAAGGGTCTTAGGCAAAAGGGCACTAGAGAATGTAGACTGCTTAGAAATTTGGAGAAGTTGGAGAGAGGACTTTAGGCATCCTGGTCATAAACTGCTGCCTTTAGAACTCTGGAAGGTTCTCAGCTGACCTGTTTTGTCAGTGAATACAATTACTGTTAACTCATACTGTTTTTAAATGCACTTAAATCAATGTGTACATTAGTTTATTCATTTAATAATATTTATTGAGTGTAAAGAAGACAATGAAGGACGTCATTGAGAAGGTTCCTGTCACTCAATGGTTACAGTGACACATCTGTCATCCAGCAACTCTGGAGGCTGAGGCAAGAGGATCGCAAGTTGGAGACAGCCTGGGAAACTTTGTGGAACCCTGACTGAAAAACAAAAAAAGTGCTATGGATGTAGCTCACTGGGAGAGTGCCCCAGGGTTTGATCATCAATACCAAACAAACAAAAAAGGTTCTCATCACCTTCCTGTCACTCAGAAGAGGCAGAAATTAAACAAATACATAAGGAAATAAACTTGTATTATGTAACTCATTTTCAACAATGCTCAGTGGTTATTGATTCATAGACATCCTGTGAATATAAGGTATATGGCTTGGAAACTGTTATTCAAGGAATTTAGACTATTCCTTGAGAGACCTGACATAGAAAGACCTAGCGATGCCTAACACCAATCTCTGTAGTTCTCTTTTCTGAGAGTTCCCTAAGAGATGTCTTAACTTCCAATGCCATAAAAGATCCATGCTAAGTTACAGGTATAAGAGAGAAGAAAAATCACACTCAAAGAATTAAAGATAACATGCCAATTTGAAAGAGATTTTATAATAAATAGGTAATTTTTTCAAAGAAAGAAGAGACTCTATAGGCAAAATTTAGATTACATAAAACTGGTAAGTTTGAATAAGAAATGTGGGAATTCTAAAGATGAAACCTATAGTCCCTAAAAATAATTTTAAAAGTTATAGCAAGGTTCAAAAGGAGCTCAAATATAGTGGAAGGTAGAATTGTTTAATTGAAATATGGATTCAAGGAAATCATCTGAGTAAACACAGAAAGGAAAAACTAAATTTAAATATAAAAGAGAAGGCAAGAGCCATGGAGAAGTGATAGTTTAATTTAGATAATCATAGTACAATAAAGGAAGACTCTAGAATATAGGCAAAAGCAAGATTCAAAGAATTCACGGCTGACAGTAGTCCCTGATTGAAGAAAAACATGAGCTCTCAGAGTGACAACAGAGTCCTGCACAAGATAAATAACAACAAACTGTATCTTATTAATGCCACAGTAAAGTTGCTGAGCATCTAAGAAAAAGAAAATTTGAAAAGATACCAAAGCATTGACAATCAAATTTATTGCAGACATCCTCACAGCATAGATGTAAAAGGACCATAGAGGGAAATCTTCACATTGCTAAGAGACAAGAACTGTCCACCTTGGACTCTCTACTTACCCAAACTGTGGTTCCACAAAGTGAGGGAAACAGAGACACTTTTGGCACACAGAGATCAAATGTACAGGCTTCCGCTTTCCCTCAGGACTATGAAAGGACTATACCTCAAAAGGAAGGTGCCCCAAGGAAGGTGATGGGTGCAGCCAATAGTGACCTGAGGGAAATAAAAGACTGGAAGCAAATAAACCATAGACTTAAGTAGGTTTTAAAAGAGGGGGGGGGGGTTGGGGGAAAGCTGGGAGAAAGGAATTGATACAAACAAAAACTGAATATATATGAGATAGAAAACAAGAAATAGTGCAAGGGATAGGTAAAGCAAACATTTTAAAACTACAAATAAAAGTAAAAGCAATATATAACCATATTTAAACTTAAAGAGAAGAAAAGGTGAAAGAGAAGCACCAAGAAGATGAGAACATACACTCGTAGAAGCAATTGGGATGCTAACTAGACAAACATTTGCCATTAAGAAAGGTACAACAACAGATGAGTGGATAAAGAAAATATGATATATATGATATATATCATATGTATATGTATATAATGGAATATTACTCAGCCATAAAGGAGAATGAAATGATGGCATTTGCTGGTAAATGGATGACCCTGGAAACTATCATGCTAAGTGAAATAAGTCAATCCCCAAAAACCAAAGGCTGAATATTCTTTCTGATATGTGGATGCTGACCCACAATTAGGGGGTAGATAGAAGTTTATTGGATTAGATGAAGGGGAAAGAAGGGAAGGGAGGGAGGGTGGGAACAGGAAAAACAGATATTATCTTCCTATGTTCATATATGAATCCATGACCAGTGAAACTCCACATAATGTACAACCCCAAGAATGGGAAACTATATCCCATGTATGTATAATATGTCAAAGTTCATTCTAATGTCATGTATATCTAAAAAGAAAAAAATGAATTAAAAAAAGGCACAACTGAGACTGTACGTGATCTTTGAAGAACACATTATTCTTAAATGCTTTATCTTTTGCAGGTCAAATGAAAGGACTTAAAACTTTTAAGAAACTAACATACATTAATATAAGACCCAATAAATAGCTTTAAAATGGAAGCCAGAGAATGATTACACGTATGAATGTCAATTCAAGGAATTGTAAGTAAGAGGTTTCTAAATACAGAGGTCTTTCAAAATCATCATGCATCATAGTAGATAGGCTTTATTCCAGAAGGGTTAGGTTGCTGTTAGGATATCTATTAATTCATTAAATCAATAGACCAGAAAGGAAACAACACAAAATTTTCACAACAGATGCTCTATCTGTTCAATCCCCAGCTGAAAATATTTAGCATCTACCATGACTAAAAAAAATTTTTTTTAAACTGCAAATAGGGGGGAAACCTTCCTTCAGCTGATGAAGAATACAGATAACAGAAGCAATAACTCAAAGCCCACAGAGGCATTTTTATTAAAATCAAGAATAAGATCCAAAGGCCTACTATCTCCAGTATTTTTGAACATCTTTGTGAAGTCAAGGCAATAAAATAAATAGGAAACAAATAGAAATTATCCGATCATAAGGGAAGGTGCAGAATAGCCATAATTTATAGGTTATATGGACTTGTACAAAGAATTAATGCGATCGCCCTGAATTCATAATGTTTATTTATTTTGTAACAGACCCAGTTTGTATCTTTTAATTGATACATAAAAATGTAAAAATTTCACCTATTAACAGGTCACCATGTGCTGCTCCATTCAGGGATCTGCTGTGTAAGGTTTAAATCAGGTCAGGCATATTTACCTTCGAAAATGTTAATCATTTCTTTATGGTGATTGCTTTCACAATCTTTTCTTCTAGTTTACTAAATGTACAGGACAGGGCTGAGAATGTAGCTCTGTGGTAGGCACTTGCTCAGCACACACAGGCCCTGAGTTCAATCCCCAGGTATGAAAATAAAAAGTACATTTTAAACTAATATGTGTATATAATGTAACAAGTACCAAAATATGCATTAACTTTTGTTCTATACTATAAATTGTCAGTAGAAAATATATTGGAAAATGATCTTGAAAGAGTGGAAATAAAAAATTGCCTCGGGGAAATATTGATAAGGAATATTTGGAATAAATATGGGAGCAGGGTACTGAATTGAGTACTTCTCCAAAGATATATGAAGGACTTCTTAAAGCAATAAGGGAAGACTGATACTATAAAAGATAATCTCTGTCGAGTTAAAGTACAATTTTTAAATTTTTTATTTGTTCTTTCTAGATATACATGACAATAGAGTGTATTCTGAGATATTATACAGACATAGAATAAGTATAACTTGTTCCAATTAGGAGCCCATTATTGTGGTTGTACATGATGTCATGTAATCATAAGGATAGGAAAGTTATGTCTGATTCCTTCTGTCATTAAAGTAAAAATTTACCACAACTCCAAATGAAAATTCCTATGAGATTTTTGGGAAGGAGAGGTGGGTGGAATCAATAACATGTTTTTTAAAATAGTACATAAAAAAAATCGGTGCTAGTCGTTAATAGCACTTTTGGTGTAATACTCGATTATCTGACATAATCCTTACAAAACATTAAGTCTGAATTCAATCTCAGAAAGGTTCCCCAGCTGAGTGGAATTGGGACTCTGTCAACAAAGTTCTGAAAATCTTAGCCCATAGACTGAGCTTTTTAATAACCATGCTATATATTGCAAGAGCAACAGCCATTTAAATATCTTGCATTAAGAATCATGTCTAGAGCCTAGAGGAAGAAGCAGTTTCCACTAAATGGTGTTACTCACATTCCATTTCAGGTCTATTCAAAAAGGGATACTCAAAATCTTTCTTTACCTACACTTAAAATAGTAGTCTAAAGCAAGCTGTTCAAGATACATGGTTAAGGGGAAAAAAAAAAGTACATTCCAAAGCAGAACGATCCACTTTTACATAAAAATATCCTTGTAAGTTTATACATATCCTTCTATATGTTATATTCTATAGGTTATATGTATTAGATATATACAACATACAATTTTTTTTATCCTTTTTATCATATTTATACATGAAAAATATATAAATAGGAGAACTTCCATATCCTGAAACATTAATTGTGGCTAATGTAGAATAATTCTATTCTCTTTGTTTGTGTTTCCTATAGTCATTTCTTTTCAAAGTTGTAACATTTTAAAAAGAACAGATCTTTCTATGCTTAAAAACGCAGTAAGCTAAATTTGTTTTCCCAACTTACATACTTAATGAAAAATCAAGGCACTTTCCTTCTCTGCAGCATGAAAAATACTGCTAGTATTAATAAAGTTATTTAGGCAATTTTATTTGTGAAAACTGTCAAATCCAATTACCTTGATCTTTAAACAATCACACAAGTGCAAGGTGAAAATAAACAATGATTTGAGTATGGTAATCAGGTGAAATTATACCGTGCGTTTATTTCAGAAATGGGTCTTGTCACCCTCCAAGGCTGCAATAACAAATCCTGGTATTTTGTGCAAACCTCAAAATGCGGTCCTGTTTGGCTAGGGTTTCCTAGCCCCTCTGTTTCTCCTTTTGCCTACAGGCTGACTGGTGCACTAGGGACCCTGACAAGCTCCACTAATGCACAGCATTCCTTCCACAGTCAGGTTCTGCTTGGTTGTTTGAAAATGCCCAGTGATTCTTGTTCCCACCCTGCAACTCTCCATGTTAACACGCATCTTAGCAAGACCTTAAATACTGACTTCCACACAGCCGCACTTCAGCGACACGCTCCTATTTCCCTTTTTTTTTTGTTTGTTTGTTAGCTATAAAACTGAACAAATGGGACCAAGGGACTTTGGCAGGGTTCCAAATCAGAGTGAAACGCATCCCGAATTGGCCCTTTGCCCAAAGGTATAATTTTCAGCTGTGAGTCGCCCTTAATTTTGAAAATCATCTTTGTAGCTTTAGATTTTTCAGAAGCACAGAAGCATTGTGTCTGTTCTCCAGGCAATGGGCACTCAAAAATAAAAACACACAATGTCTTGCTCTCTCTTTACAACAGCTCCGAGTACTTCAGCCAGAGGATTCAACGTATTCAGAAAATGAACGTGTAAATGATATAAATACATTGTGCTTCCTGACCACCAAATTCTCAATTGTGTGCAGATTTATTTACATCGTTTGAACTGGAAACACATCCTTCTTTCTAGTTTGATACCTGAGACGTTTAAAACTACATTTCTTTGCCTTTATGAATAGTTAAAGTACTTCACGCCAATTTCAATTATGTTGGTGTGAATAAGAAATTATTCTGTGATTAAGGATAACAACTGACAATATACATATTTGGTAAACACGAGTGCCAGTGTATATAGAATGTCACCAATATGATAATGATGGTATTGTAGCATGGGCACTTTCCAAACCCCAAGTTGATTTTTTTTTTATTGTTCTAAGAATATGTCTTCCATGTCTTAGACTCCTTCAGGTACATGAATTTGGTCCTAATAAACTAACATCATCTCTTCTTTGAAAAAAATACTAGATGTAAGAACTTGAGGAATTTTTATGATTGTCATATGACTTTTCATATTTATCAGGAGTAAGATGGGCTATTTTTCTTTTTTTTACCAAATTTATCTCATATCTTACAATCCATCCAAAAATAATCTGAATTCTGTCAACTAATCTTATGTAATTTTACCACCACCCCCCAATTTAAGAACAAATGTAGATAAATAAAAACCATAACATAACCTTTCGAATTATTAGTTGTGAGACAAATACATATCTGGATGTTTGGAATCAGACGTACCTATTCTGATGCTAAGGTGAAGGAATTAACTCCATTTAGAAGACATCAATATCTGCCAACAATATGAAACTCACTCGCAGTGTGAACCATGACATAGACTCTCTGAGCCTTAATTTCCATATCAAAAATATAGAAAAGTCTTTTTTTGGCTGGATCATTGTGGCAAGTGATAAGATAATATATAACGGGGCTGGGGATGTGGCTCAAGCGGTAGCGTGCTCGCCTGGTGTAAGTGCGGCCCGGGTTCGATCCTCAGCACCACATACAAACAAAGATGTTGTGTCCGCCAATAACTGAAAAATAAAATGTTAAAGTTCTCTCTCTCTCCTTCTCTCTCTGCCTCTCTCTCTTAAAAAAAAAAAAAGATAATATATAACCAGGTCTAGCACAGGCCCAATGAAATTCAAGAGTTTAATTATTGTTACTTTTTTTTTTTTATAAAGGGAATATAAATTTATCCCAGAAAATTGGGGAAAAAATAAAAGTAGGAAATTATCACCACTGTCACACCATCTGATATTTTTTTCTGGCCCTTTTCCTGTGCCGGTTTTTGTAGTTGCGGTGTGGCACAACAGTAACTTTTATATTTGCCTCAATTCAATCTACCTTATATCACCGTCATTTTCTCATGTTATTGCATGCTCTAAGTAAACTTCTATTTGGTGTCTTTTACCAAATTTATCTCATATCTCACAATCCAGCTTAAGGACAAAAGTAATCTGAATTCCGTTAACTAATCTGATGTAATTATAACACCCGTCCCCCAATTTGAACCATTTCCCTATTGCTGGATGGGTTGTTTCCTGAGTTATGTGCAGTAGATGGTGCCATGATAAACACCTTGATCTCTAACTTTTGTAGTTAAGATACTTCCCTCAGAATACATCCTTTTTGTCCCATCTGTTCTTTGTTCCTCGTTTCTACCTTTTCTACCTGCTTTTGGATTAATGATTTTTTACTTTTTCTTTTATTGGCTCATTTTTTATAACTTTTTTATTTGTTCTAGTGGATGCTCTGGTGTTCACAGTATGAATCTTTGTCATGGTTTACCTCCAGGTAACTTTTTACTTCACATAGAGCATCAAAACTTTATGATAGTGTACATTCATCTCTCTCTCCAAGCCTGGATGCTGTATTTGTCACCATCTATGAATGTCAGAAACACCACATTGTTTTTATGTTCGTTTTAAATGATAGCTTTTAACTAAAGATATTTAAAAATGACCTTCCCCCAATCTTTTAGTCACATATGATTTCTGATTCTCTTTATTACTTTGTGTAGATCAGATTTCCATCTGCCTCAAAAACTTCCTTGTACATTTCTTGTAGGGTAGATATGCTGGTGATTAATCCTTCAATATTTGTATGTCTGCAAAAGTCTATATTTTTTTTAAAGAGAGAGAGAGAAAGGAGAGAGAGAGAAAGGAGAGAGAGAGAGAGAGAGAGAGAGAGAGAGAGAGAGAGTTTTTAAATATTTATTTATTTTTTTTTTTAGTTCTCAGCGGACACAACATCTTTGTTTGTATGTGGTGCTCAGGATCGAACCTGGGCCGCATGCATGCCAGGTGAGTGTGCTACTGCTTGAGCCACATCCCCAGCCCAAAAGTCTATATTTTTTTATAAGTTTTTTAATTTTTTTTTCCTTGCTGGGTATAGAAGTCCAGGCTTTTCTTTTCCTTTTCTTTTTCTTTCTTTCCTTCTCTTTTTTTTCTTTCTTTCATTGTTGTTAAATATGTCACTCCACTGACTTCAACTTGCATTATTTCTGACAAGAAGTTTGTTGTCATTCTCATCTTTGTTTCTCCAAACACTGTGAATTTCTCCCTCTGGCTGCAGTTTGGATTTCTCTTTAAACTGGTTCACTGGTTTCAAGCAATTTGAATATAATGCTACTTGATATAATTTTCTTCAGATTTCTTGTGCCTGGAGTTCATTGAGCTTGGATCTATGGGTCTGTAGTCATCAAATTTAGAAAAATTTCAACTCTCTCTCTCTTTGAGTCTTTTTTTCTAATCCCCTATCCTGTCCTCTGGATACCAAGTTACATGCACTTTCGGCTGTTTGAAATTGTCCCATATTCATTGATTCTCTGTTTCTTTTAGTCTTTTTATCTTTGTTTCATTTTGGATCATCTCTATCACTGTGTCTTCATATTCACTAATCTTTTATGTTGTCTGAATTTCTGTTAATCTCATCCAATATACTTTCATCTCAGACATTGTAGGACTCATCCCAAGAAGTTCTACTTGGGACTTTATATCTTGCTTGTCTGTAGTTATCAGGCTCAATCTTTCTTCTATAATGGATTGTAGTTACGATGGTTATTTTAATGTTTATTTTCTACTCCTGTCACCAGTATCATTTCAGAGTCTATTTCTGTTGATTAATTTTCTCATCACCATGAGTCATATTTTCCTCCTTCTTTGCATGTCTAGTAATTTTTTATTGGATGCCAGACATTGTGACTTTTATCTTAGTGGGTATTGGACATTTTTGTGTTCCTTTAAATATTTTTGAACTTTGTTTTAGGATGCAGTTTAACTACTTGGAAACCATTGTATCATTTCAAGTCTTTATTTTAAGCTTTATCAGGGGGAACTACACCAGCATTTAGGATGGGTCTATTTTTCCTTCTCTACTAAGGCAAACTCCTTCTGGATGTAATGTCTCAAACTTTATGTGGTTTACCATTGTGGCTGGTGGGATCATAAGTTAACCCAATCCCTGCATTATTTTTATCTCTTTTTTTGTGGGGCAACTGTTTAATAATTCAGCACCTATTATGTAAAAGCAACATACTATGTGTTTAATACACATGGTTTCTACTAAAACTGATGTCAGCAATATTGTATATCTATTGTGTTGATGAACTGAGATTTCAGAGAGCATGTGACTTGCCTACTATCACACAGCAAGGAAATAGTAGTGCTGGGATTCAAAAATCTCCATTACTTTTAAATTTTGTCATCATTTTAGAAACTGGAAAGTCTCTTTATGAAGTTAGCTGTAATTGTATTTAACTGTATAGCTCACCTCATTTGTTTCCTCTCTCTCAAGAATCACTATCATGTGTTGTCTGTTTTCCAATATTTAGGACCTTTTATTACTGGATCTTGACCAGATAGTTAGTTGTTTCAGGTGCATATGCGGGCCAGGGGCAGGAGTCAATTCTGGTTCCTTTTGTTCCATCTGGATAGAAATTAAAATCTTCCCAGACCTGGTTCCTAAGAATTATAAAATCTTTAGAGACAAATATATTCATCAATAATTCTATGTATCAAATCAAGAGCATAAAAGAGAAATAACAAAATTTGTTTTCCCCAGTTTATTTGGCCACAGAATTAAGTCTCAGATCTATTAATGACTATTCACAAATGTATTCTGAACATCCGAACTAGACTTAGAAATGAAGCTCTGTGATGTGTTATGTGTTACATTTTTCATTCTGAGTTTGTCTTTTAATTTTTGTGTTTCTTAGTATTTCATCCAAATCATTCATTTCATAGAAAAGTAAATCAATACTACCAATCTTTTGCCTAGCACAGTACCTGGAACTCAGTAGACACTTAATAAGTAATAGTGGGAGGAAAGATAAATAAATACAGTTCTAAACATATGAATAATACAACTACCTATAGGATGAGGGCAGTATCACCAGGTTTATACATCTATACATAGATAGAATTCTGTGTGATAGAATTCTAGTACAAGAAAGCCTAAATACTTTGATTGATATTGCTTGGTAGTTTTGACTCAATCTAATATCCATTTTACTGAAAGAGGGAAATATCTTGGAAAAAAATAGTTGGAAATTAGTTGGAAAAAATAAAACATGTTAAGTCATAAATTCTCAGTGAAGACACTGTAAAGAATGAGTTTGCTGCAAGACTTCTGAAGATTATATTCTTCAAACTAAGCTTCATATGAGCTCAGAACACAGTTAAGTTCAGACCAATGGATCAGACATAACAAATATTCAACTAGGTAGGCATCACTTCCTAAAGCCACAATTTTAGAACACGGACTCATTACCATGATATTAAAATGGACAAAGATCCTAAGCGAATGAATTAGGTAGTCACTAGTGAGGAGAAACACACGGTATCACTGGCTCTGAAGGAGATGTAGAAAGCCTTAGGAAGCCAGGACAAGATGGCCAGTGAGGAGGTTGGGGGCAGGGCCAGAACAAAGGAGCATGGAGAGGGTCTTCTGATGAGGTCAACTTCCTGCTTGATGAAAGTGCTTGTGGACACAAGTGGGAACTCAATTGGACAGACACTTCCTTACTTGTGCTTCTAAGTGGGGGATCCAATAGAAAAACTAAAACATACAGTGGACAGAGGGGACATCAATCAATAATAGTGAGGACCATGTGGATAGGGGAGGAATTAAGGAAAGGAGGAAATTTCAGAGACCATAAAAAGAATAGTCCCCAACTTCCCCATTGGATTGTCAGCTCTGGGGCCCCTTCTCTCCGAAGAAGTCTGTCTCTGTTGCTTTTGCAATAAACCTGATGCTTGCTGAGTATCTCTGTGTCCTGATCTTCAATTCTTTGCTGAACGGAGACAATGAGCCCAACACCCCTAGATGATCACAGCTCTACTTTAGGAACATCCTGGAGATTAGTTGATGGAGTGGTGACGAGCAATGGGGAAAAGACAGGCGCATGAGGACAGTCCTCATATTGCAGGAAAGCGCGATTGTGATGGGCAGGGCAGCCAGGAGCTTCTCAGTTCTGCAATTTGTTTTGTTTATCCAGATATCAATGCCATAGTTTATCCAGATATCAATGCCACGAGTTCAGGTCACCTCCTTGGTTCTTAAGACCAGGAGATGCGAAACTCACTCACCTGGTGTGGTAGATTTTAAGGCTTAGATTGAGGGTCTGGAGACAGCGGCAGCTTGCTGTGTTGATGGTCAGTGTTTCTCATCCTGCTGTCAAGGTCTGTGAATCTCACAACAGCCGGGAGAGAGCAAGAACAGGGCTAAGAAATCCTTATACAGAGAATGTAATTATAAATGCTAAAAATAGTTATATTGTGACAAGCCTACAATTGATTAATTTTAGCATAGACTGAATATTTTGCTGTTTAATTAGTGTAATGGATACCACTGATATTTCTGCTACTTTAAATATCAGGCCAAAAGAACATATATTGATAAGATAAATACAGAATTCTAGTAGGAAAAACAGAACGACCCAGAGGTAAATTCCTTCAATCAAACAGTTCTATATAACTATCTTTACATGACAGTAGAGGACAGAGAGATCTTTATATACTTCAATTAAATGAGAAGATGCTATTTTTATAAGCCATATAGCAGGAACATCATTTCTTAACATATAGGAATATAATCCACACGATAATTGCCCATGTTAGTTTACTGCTTCAAAACTTGATATGTCTGACAAAAGACTCTACTCACCATTGTATGGCTAAGTCATCATGAGAACCATTATTTGTTTCTCATTCTCAATAAATTGCTAAAAATTTACCAACAATTTTTAAAAATTCAGTTCACTAACATCTTATAGATACGTCTATAGCATCTGATATTCAACCTCACACAGTGGGCAGAATGCTTTCCCTTGTTGGTGAAGCCCCCAAATTTTTCATACATATTTGTCTTTTTAAAAGTTGCCCAAACTGGTTACTTTTTATGTGTCATAATATCTAATAAAATATATGTTAAATATACCTACAATTGATTGGATCAGGGAACCATCCAAACAAAACCCATATAATCTTATAACCTCATATTAAAGGGGTAAATCAGCTTTGACTTGGCTTGCAATAAAATTCTGTGAAGCACTGAATGGTATAAACTCATTCCTTCAGATCTTCTTCTTTTTTAGTTTGTTTGTTTGTTTGTTTGTTTGTTTGTTTTGAAGTGCTGGGAATCAAACTCAGGGCCTCACACATGCTAGGTCCACCCTCAGATCTTATATATAAACAAAGCATAAACACCCAGGAATTTGAAAGAAATTAAAGCATCCTGATAAACCTAAGAAACTCTAAAATATATTTCCGGGTCTCTGTGATAGAGTTTTCTATCTCACTTTGAATTATATAGGTCTAATTGCTGAAACCCAAGCTACTTCATATTCTTGGTTATTCTTAAATAATTCCCCATTATTAAAGATAATCCAATTATATCTTCTAAAACCTTAAGAGTATGGGAAAAATCCTAACCTAATCAATATACCTGTTCACCTCTTGGTATACTTAATATAGCAATCTTTGTGTAGGTTTCTTAAGCAAGATATGACCATCTATAATTTCAAGTGAATATTGAATGCATATAGGACATAAAAGGGAACTTCTTGATCACCGTGAAGATAATTTATCAAGAACCAAGAGCAATAATTATAATAGCAGAAAAATAATTAAGGTATTTCCCATTAGATTAAAAAACTATGAGATGCTCATTGTTTTAAACATTCTGAGAGGTTTAAGCAAATGTCATAATAGAAGAAAGCAAAATGAGCTTTGGAACAGAAGAGGAATGATTGCTAACTACAGATATGATTGTATGATTACATACCTGTAAAATACAAGGGTAACTGTTTTAAAGCTACTAATAAAGCTAACAGAATTTGTTAAATTGTTGGAGTAACAAAAACGCTTGATAATGAATAGCTTTCCCATCTGCTATTGATAGCAGAAAAAATAAAATGAAAAAATATGAGCTGATTTATAATGGCTACAGAAACTGCAAGGTACTCAAATAAATTGAGTAAGAAAAATAAAATATACATAGAAAAAATAGAGTAGAGCCATATCATATACCCATTTATCACATACATTAAGTTATATTTATTCCTGTGCTGCATGTTTCTGATATATAGACATATTTATCAGATATCTATTTATCTAAATGTCATGACATATATCTCCTATTACTCTGTGAACATTTCTCCACTTTCTAACTTTTCTCTTGGCTCCTCCTAGTATCATGATATATACGATAGAGATACATCAGAAAAAGATACATATACACACACACAGACATAAACACACACACACACACACACACACAGAGTTTATTTTCATGCTATAGAATTCCCAAATACAGGTCAATTCCTTCACTGGGTGTTCAACAACAACAAACACAGCAATTTACCACAAGATTGAGATCCTAATTAGAATAAGAAGTACTCCATATTTGTATAAATATGTCAAAATATACTCTACTGTCATGTATAACTAAAAAGAACAAATAAAAAAAGGGGGAAAAAATCCCAGCAATCTGTTTTAGTACTCTAGAAGAAACCGACTGTGTGGATTTCTTAAAAGATTTTACATCTGTATGCTGTTCTTCAGGGGCACTTTAAAGAATTTTCAAGGATAATTTTGACGATAAGCAATTGTCACCTCAAATGCTGGTTTTGGAAACGAACTCCTGGGTGAGATGAGAGTCTACTATGGTAGGCAATTTTTCTAAAAAAAACATAAGGTAAGACAAGGAAGTCTTGAGGTTATAATATTATTAACCATTTGGTCCTTTAATATTAAAATAAAATGTGCAGTAGATTCAATAGAAGCAGAAAATCTCCAAGCTGCTCTCTCCTGCACTCATTACTGGAGGCATCCTAAGGCAGAAGGCTTGGAACTGCCAGACATCTGCCTTTCCTTACTGCTTTTCTTCCTGGCTAATTGAGTTACAGACTCTCCATTATTAAGGGAAATGTGGCTGACAGCAGACTGCAGGACTATTTCAGCCCCCTGGATGAAGGCTTGTGGTCAAGGTGAGGAGTGCCAGTTTCCTCCCTGAATGGTGTGCACATGCATATGGGTGCAGTGAGACCTGCATCCTGCTGCTGCTTGTGTGCTTTAGTGTGTGAGTGATGGAAAAGATCATGTAAGGTGCAGAAGTTCATGAGGATGGGATAAAACTAGAGACTGCCCAAGACAAAGGTTAGAGTTCTCCTGGGACCATGCTCCATCACCACCCCTACTGTGGGATGCTCATGTATTGTCCTGGAAGAGAATGCTACTTGGCTCCCTCTGTCCATCCTCCACTTTAAGCATAACTAAAGCCCCCCAAGTTGGTGAGCCAACTAAATGGTATGCACATATTCTGGGAGCTGCCATTTCAGGGGAAAGTGCATTGTGCCTGGCCATACCAGAAAAAAAAATGTAATGCAAATATTTTCTTTCCTGCATGAATGTAGACAGATAATGCAATTGCAATCAGAATCCTAACTGTCCTTTCTGTTTGCTTGTCTTTGGGACTGAACAGGCTGATTCTAAATATGATAGTGAATTTTAAAAAGAAAACAGTGGAACTAGTATTCACCCTATCAGCTATATGTAAACACTTAAATGCTATAATAAAAACCTAAGATACTAAAGTAGCAATAGCAAATAAGTAGTGAAGCTATAGAGTAAAAGCCTCCTTGCAGTCATTCAATAGCAAATAACTTCATGGGCACATATTCTGTATCAAATGCTATGTTAGTCCTTGGTTAAAAATCTGAATAATAGTCATGGCCCTCAAAGAGCCTACACTATATGGTGGGTAAACCATAGTCAGAATATTTACAAAGCATCAGAAATGTCATGGAGGAAGGACAAAACATGCTCTGAGACACAACAGGTTGACAGATCAAAATGTGGACCCAAGAGAAGCCTCCCCAAGACACAGCCCCAAAGGATCACTGGCTAGGGTTGCCAGGCTAAGGAGGGACATGGCAGGAGGCCTTGGTCCAGTGGAGGGAAGTGCCCCCCATGGGAGCTGTTTGGTGCATTTGTTGTTTCCATTTCTTTTCATGTGTGTTTTTTTTAGAGGGTAGGCAAAGTTTTTTTGCTTTATTTATTCCCTCAGAAAGTTTTGACATAGGACTTAAATGAAAGTGAGGAAAATGGGTATTCTTGAGGGCAAAATTTACAGAGGTATCCAAAACTCAGTAGTCAAGATAAATCCTATCTTTATGAAATATAAAAACGAAAATTAATGCCAAAAAAATCCACAATGACCAATCTAACAAAATTTGAAGTCAACACAGGAGTCTAGTTCTTGATTACATACCCTGCCTCACTTATAACCCTGGTTCCAATAAAACTGTATTTACAAAACTCCCAGCTTACCCTGGGACTATAGTTTACTGAACTGATTTTAGTTTTGTGGAAAATATATCAGAATCGGACTTTCTTTGTGAACAACCAGAGTTTAATAATATTTGTAACATTATCTTTTGAAAAAAATTTTAAAATATGCTTTTATTTACCTTTGGCCCACAGTCTTCCTAATTATTTACATTCCAAATTTTAGTTTCAGTATTGCTATTCTTTACATTTCTCCTCCAAAATTCATGTGTTGGGACATTATTCCCCAATGCAGCAGTGTTGCAGGTGGGATCCAGGGGGAGGAGTTTGGATCACAGAGGCAATCCTATGAATGGCCAATGCTTTCTTCATGGGTTAACCATCCTGCAAGTTCAGCCTCCTTTTATCTCTTCCATACTCACCCACATGCTGTTTTACCTTCCTTCATGAATTGAACCATTATGAATCCCTCATCAGAAGGTGAGTAGATACTGCCACTCAGTCTTGGACTTCCTAGCCTCCAGAACCATTATCCAAAATAAAACTGTTTTCTTCATAAGTTATCCAGTCTCAGGTATTCTGTTATCACAATAGAAAACAGACTAAAATAAATGTACTTTTACTTAGCATCTTTTACTTTAAGGCTTCTTAATTATCATCAACAGAATTAACTTCACAACTCCATTAACAACAATTATTTTGACTAAATTATTTGTTTTACTGGTTATGTTGCTCACTATTGTATCTTCACTCTCCTTTTCTTAAGCTCTGTGTTCAGTGTATTTCATTGTTTACTTAACTGATCAACTAAATGATTTTCCCTAGTGCTTTTTATTAAAAAAAAAAAAACTTACATAGGTGGTACATTTCTAGTCTTCGAATGTCCAGAAATGTCTTACTTCCCCCCTACTGTATAAATGGTTAGTTTGAGCACAGAAACCTTAGATATAATTCATGTTTCCTTATTACTCTGTGAACATTTTCCAGTACTGAGTGCAAAGCTCTTCTGTGTCTTTTATCCTTAGAATTTGAAAATGTCATTATGATATAACTAAAATGTGGTTTCAATATTCCTGTCCCGGATCTTTTAGATCTGATGACTCAACTTTTTTTTCCCCTCATCTTTCTTATGATTTTTGGTTTTGTTTTTCTCTCTCCACTCAAATTGAGCCTTCAGGAACTCCAGTTATAGGGAGGGTACCAGCATGGGGTGGTAGAGTTGGAGATCTCTGATCCCCTAAGACAGGGGTCCCCTATGGCCACCTGTGCTTTCTCACCTTGACTCCTCCCAGCAGGTCAGTCACCTGACCCAGGCAGGACCAATCACAATCATTCACCAGGACTTTCTTTTTTAACTAGAATTAAGGGAAGCAAGTCAGTCTTTCTGAGAAAAGGAAGAAGAGAGCAGTTAAGTTTTTGGCTTGTATCTGACTATGCTTTCTACCATGCCAAGTAGCCCCATCTGCAGTGAGAAAGAATGAAAGTGCACAGGGAAAGAAAACAAGATGGTAGGATTTGAAACTCTGCTCCCTGATGTTCCACTTTTAAGTCACGGAGAGGGTCCAATTTTCATTTTAAATGACTAAATTGGCATCAAAATGGTGAGACCAAGAGAAAGGAAGCAGGGGGACTAGTCAAGAGAATATTCTAATATTCCCTAAGAATGCTGTTTGAGGCTTTAACTATGGGCATGAGTTGAAAACATCTAGTTGCTAGACCTCATAGATCCGATGTGAGGATGGATAGACCAGTTTGGAAGCAGGGCCCAGCAAGCTCTCAGGTCATTCTGATATACATTAACATTGAAGAAACTATGCTACGAGATATCTAGACAGATATATTACATTGATAGGTAAATATGGATCTGAAGTTGAGTAAAAAATGGAAATATAGTTTTCATGATTTGCCTCATGAAAAATGTGAAGTGATTCTTGAAGCTGTGAGCATCAACAAACTCCTTCATGGACATTATGGGTAGTAAAAAGGAAGGGCCAAGGTATGCAATCCACCAAGGCATCTGTCAGTGGATGGATAGATAAGGAAAATGTGGCATACATACACCAGGGACTACACTGCAGCTATAAAAAGAATGAAACTTTGTCATTTGGGCAAAATGGATAGAAGTTAGGCTAACTAACACAAGGTAGGCACAGAAAGAGAAGCCCTGGGTGTTCTCACTCATATTTGGAAGCTAAAAAGGTTGATATCATAGACATAGAGAGTAGATTTGTTGTCACTAGAGGGCAGAAAGAGTAAGCGGGTAGGAAATAGAAGGAGGTTGGTTAAAGAGTACTGTCTTAGCTTTTTCATTGCTGTGACCAAAAGACTTCACAAGAACAATTTTAGAAGAGGGAAAGGTTAATTGGGGTTCGTGGTTTCAGCCGTCTCAATCCACAGATATCCACAGCTCTGGGCCTGAGGTGAGATAGAACATCATGGTGGAGGAGGAAAGCAGTTTAGGACATGTCAATCAGGAAGAAGAGAGCTCTGCTCACAGAGGCAAAATGGAATCCCGAAAAGCACACCCTTAGTGACAAACATTCTCCAGCCACACCCGAACTGCCTATGACTACCACCCACTTAATCCATATCAGTGAATTAGTCCAGTGATTAAATTACAACTCTCCTAATCTAATTGTTTCACCTTTCACTGTTCATGCCTAAACTTTGGGGGATATCTCACATCCAACCACAACAAGCACCAAAATACAGTTACATAGGAGGAATAAGCACTAATATTCTACAGTACCATAGGGTGACATGGTTCACAATTTATTCTGTATTTTATAAAAAACTATTAAGAGTTCAAAGAGGAGTTTAAGAGAGGAAAACACTTACTACCCTGAATCAATCAATATATTGAATTACCACACTGTACCCTATAATAATGAGCAACTATTATGCCAATTAAAAAATTCTCCTGAAGAATAGAGAGTAAGAGTAGCTAATTAAAAAATAAACAACCTGAAGCAAATGTGACATAAATGTCAACAATTGTTAGACCAAAATGATAGATTATTTTGTAACTGCTAGATTATCCTATGTTTATACACATTTGTGGTATCTCATGATAAGAATTATTTATAAATTATTTTTTTAAAAGAAGAGCCAGAAAAAGACATGTGGAAAATAGCAATAGTTCATGTGGAAGTAGGGAAGGAAGTCCCTCCTGAGATGACTGCAAATCTGCCTGACTGTTATTCAACTTTTGAAGGTGTTGGAGAGGAATGTTCACATGGAAAGTTTCTGTGATGTATTTTAAGTGAGAGTCGACAGAAAGTAAGAGGGCTCAGAGCTGACAATCACATATGCATACATGAATTATTTTGGAAGTGTACAATTAAAACTAGATTTTTATTTTCTTTCTTTTCCTTTTCTGCGCTTTCTGTTTTTCCCAAATATGAACATGCCTTGCCTTTGTAAATAAAAGGAAGAAAAAAACCCAATAGATTGCTTTTAAAAGCTAAAAGATATCCTGCAATCACCAAACCAGATAAGACAGACATGCAGAAAATGCAATTTTGAGATCTGAAAAGTACACATTGAGATGAAAAGCACAATTGTCAAATTGTCAACTGTAATAGAGCCAGAGAATTGGGCACTTTAGAAAATTGAAGCAGTAGTTGGAAGATGAGTTTTGTAAACTCTTTCAGAATGTGAAAGAAAAGAATAAGAAACAGAACTTAATGGGAGTAAAGATAAAATATGTAAATTACAGACCCCAGGGACTGCTATTTAGGAAATCCAAAGGTCAGCCCTGCGTCTTCCCCCATTAATGGTGGAAATCAGACCTGGTAACCTCCTGCTTACACCTCTTCAATCCCTTCCTTCGGCACATCAGGTGAAGTACAAACCTTGGGACTGGCTAGAGAACCTCATCCCCTTTCCTCTCCAGTCCTGTATCTTCATCCTCTCAACAGACTGCTCCACTGGTATCTCCTGTTCTTTTAGGTTCAAGTTCATCTCAAGGCTGTTGAGAGCTCTGGTGCCTCCAACAGCAATGCTCTCAATTCTTTTCTTCCTTCAGGTTACAGATCAAATTAGACTTCCTCTGTGAAGAAACCCTCCTCATGCTACCCTTCTCTCATGGTCTGCGTTATAACATGTGGTTGTCCTTGATTTGAACAGCTTTCACTACGGGGTGAACTTAGTGGGGGCAAGGCTTCATTCACTCCCGTTACGTCACATACAATATAGTCCCTAGCACACAGTAGGTGTGCGATAAATATTTGTTAATTAATGTTTATTACAGATATTCTCAGGCTTGCATGTGTTTGTGGTTATTTTAAATCAAAGTTGGGAAATGGATTCCCCTACATCTACCTTCATGCCTCCATATTACACAGAGATTGCCAGATGCAAGTATTTAATTGCAGCTCCTCCTAGTATATAAACTAATTTCTAGAAGTAAGCTAACCAAATTTTAGAAGCTGTGTTGTCCATTTGGAGTTTCTGAGTGAGGTATCCAGATGGTCTGAAGAATGAAAATGGCTTCAAAACCTGCCTTGCATAATCTCAGTGAGTGGTTTATGCATGGCTAGACTCTAGTTCAATAAACGGCAGGGGCTATCTTTTAATTATGTTGTTTTCACTCTGTCATCTAAAACATTGCTGCATAAATTGTAGGTGTCTTATAAAGGCTTATTGATTTAATTATAAGTTAATAGATGTGTTTTCCTGCAGAATCATAGCTGAGCATTTCCCACGTTTTATTGATCATTTCTTGTCATCAAATGGACCTTTCTTTCCTACCAAACTGATTAACTCCTGAAATAGGAGGAGGGTTCACTCCTTATTGAAAACAATAATTGAAGATGTGATGTTTTCAAAGGTCTCTTAAATGTAGTTTTGTCTTCCTTTTTGAAAAATAATATTTGTAGTAGTTATCTATTGTGTATAACAAATTGCACCCCAAACACAGCAGCTTAAAACAACAAACACTTATTACATTACAGCTTCCATAGGCTAGAAACCTACAACAGCTCAGCTGGGTCTTCTTGCTTGAGACTCCAGTAAGACAGTGGTTATTTCAACACTCCATACAGGCAGGATTCTCTTCCAAGCTCATTCACTAGCTATTCATAGGCCTCAGGTTCCTCTTAGCTGTTGGCTAGAGGCCTCAGTTTCTTGACATTTGGGCCTCTCCATAGGACAGCTCAAAACCTGGTAGCTTGCTTTTGTAGGGGGGTGGGGGGCGGTGGTGGTTTAAAATAATAAATTCCAACCACAGTTTTAAAGTGAAACTAAAGAATTTTTTTTTGTTATTAATAACAACAAATTACTAGGTACATAAGAATAAACCTAATAAAATATGTGCAAGTCCTATACAGAGAAAGCTGTACAGTTTGGTTAAGAAGCACTAAAAAAAGCAAAAGTTTAGGTAGTCCATGTTCATAGACAAGATGACCTAATATAATAAAGATATTCTTTCCAAATAAATTCAGTTAATTTCCATTTAAACTTTTAAAACCAATGTGATCCTGCAATCTGTACACGTGGGCATAATAAGAATTCATACCCCATTTGAATCAAATGTATGACATATGTCAAGATCAATGTAATGTTTTGAGCAACTAATAAATTTCTGGTGTTTAAAAAAATAAAAATTAAAAAAAAAGGATTTGCTGTGGAACCTGAGAAAGTGATTCCAAAATTGATATGTAAAGTCATATAATTAAGAAAAGTCAAAATATTATAGAAGAGATGGAAGGAAAATCTTGCCATTCTAGACATCAAGGTTTATTACAAAGCTATGTAATTAAGACAGTGTAGTATCAAAGCAAGAATAGACAAACTGGTCAATCAAACAGAAGAGGGAACCCAGAAATACACACAGGTATACATGGAGTTTTTATATATGACAGATGAGTGTCTTAGAATTTGGGAGAAAAGGAAGAGAATTCAATAAATGATAGGGAAATGACACATGTTATTTTTTGTAGAAGAAATGAGGCTAAGTCTTCCTTCATATAATGTACAAAAACCAATTACTGGACACACATATGAAAAGCACAACAATAAAAAAATTAGAAGAAAATACCTTTTTCATCTCAGAATAAGGAACAAATTTTTAGATACAGTACTAAATAATGTCTGTATTAAAATTAAACATCTATTCATAAAGACTATAAATTGGGAAGACAAATTCTAAATTCAAAGATGTGTAGAACAGTTAACAAAGCCATATATGTGTTTGTATTTTTATAAAATGCTAAGAAAAACATTTAAAAACTTTAAAAAGCTTTTCATAAAAAATTGGTGAACAAAAATATCAAAGGACCTTCACCTCATTAGTAACTGGGTAATTGCAATTTAGTATAACAATGAGGTACTGTTTACTAAATTGGCTGACAAATCACAATGCTTCACAATGTTGAGTGTCAGAGAGGATGGAGGACAACATGACCCCTTACGTAATGGTAGCAGAGATTGATTTGTACAGTGAATTCGGAAATAAATCTGGCATTATCTTGCAAGTCATATTCCCTAGAGAAATCTTCTTTTGCACAAATGCAACAGAAACTATTCACCAGAAAAAAATGATCTATATCACAACCACTCATATTAACAAAAAACTTTTTAAAAATCCCAGATATCTATTGATAGTTTGATTTATATTAACCTATTAGAGTATTACATTGCACTGAAAATAAATCTAGCACATTTACTCAACAACACTCATGTTTTAGGATTATAAAATAATCTTAATAATCAGGATTATTATAGTATTATGTAATTATTAGGATTATATGATTATTAAGATTATATATATTATTGGGATTACATAATAGATTATAAAACAATCCTGTGAAAAGAGCAAGTTTCTCAATGTTTTCAAATTCCCCACATATTAAATCTTTAGGAATCAGGAATGTGAAAACAGAATTCCAAGATTTCTTAGAAATTCCCGAAATCATGGTTATTCTCAAAATACTTCTAACAACCTTCATACTCCATTTTACTCTTCTGGTTAAGTTTTGGCGTAGTGAATAGACTTCGTGTAAGCAGCGCTTTCAAAGAACTCTAGCCTATTAGGGAATATTTTAAAAAAAAATCAACAACACTGGTGAACATTGTTGAGTAGCATTCAAATAATTTAACATTTAGATTTCCCAGGAAAGTCACAATGCTTCATAGAATCACATGTCAAACTGCCCATTTATTGACTTATTTTGAATCTAAAACGTGTCATTCATTGAAACATCGTTCAAAAGCTCTATATGAAGTGTACTATGTATGTGAGCGTGTTAGCATTTATTGTATTTTCAAGAAGGACTCACTGCTAGGAGCAGACCAACCACACGCATCCACTAGCAGCAAGGCTGGCCTGGTTGACCAGTTGTCCGGCTGTGCCCTCCATGGGCTGCCGCTTTGGTTCTTACAGTCTCCAAGCTCTTCTCTATTTGCCTGCTCTTCCTGCTTTTGCTGTTGACCAAACCTCAGACCGCAGGTTCCTTCAAGCCAGTATCAACTGTGGGTGGATTGTTAAGCTTTAATTCTCACAGTATTAATAACAAGTGCTGATTGTGTGAATTGGACTTGGCTTTCCTATGTTCATATATGACCATATGACCGATGTCATTCCACATCAGGTACAACCAGAATGGGACTTTGTGCTCCATGTATGTACAACATGTCAAAATACATTATACTGTCATGGATATAACTAAAAAGAACAAATAAAAAGAGCAGAATAAGAGCTAATTATGATACTTTCCCCCTATTTTTCTAATTTCCAGACTGTCTTCTCTCAAAATTCAGGATTCAGAAAAATATAAATATTTTTGTGAGAAATGTCGAGAAGGAAAGCCTGCATGGAAACAGTACTGCAAGTCTACACAGCGAAGAGACATTTTTAATGAATAGCTAAAATGTAAAAAGGAAGTATATAAGCACACAATTATGAGAGTGATTAGTTTTTGTTTTGGGTTTTTCTCCTTCCTTCCTTCCATCTTTCCTTCCTTCCTCCCTCCCTCCATCTTTTCCTTCCTTCCTGTGATTCTGAGGATGAAATCCAGAGCTTCTCACATGCTAGGCAAATGTTCCACCACTGAGCCACATCCCAGCCCCTGTAGCTACTTCTTCATGGGTTTTGGTGGCTGAACTAGAAATAGAATAGGAAAAAAGAGTCACATGGTGGATGTGGGTTGCTGATTAAGTTCTGGTTGGGAAGTAGAGTCACAGGCTTTTTTTCTATGTAATGTATGGATAGGTTCTAGATATAACATGTATCAAATATCATATTGAAAAGATAGTTATGGGAAAAAATAGAAATAAAATAGAAACAGAATCAGTCCAGAAATATCCTTCTTTATCTTGATAAGGTCTAACCAAGATATGGCTATTTCTAGTTATTTGTAGCTTCATTTTTCACAAAGATTGTAGAAAATTGTAGATAAAACAGCGTATTGCTTAAATCTTATACTGTGACCCATCTTATTTCCTAGTTTGTGAGAATCCACATTAAAATGTGGAGCACACTACATCGATGTTCATAGCAGCACAATTCACAATAGCAAGACTGTGGAACCAACCTAGATGCCCTTCAACAGACGAAAGGATAAAAAAAAATGTGGCATTTATACACAATGGAGTATTACTCTGCATTAAAAAATGACAAAATCATAGAATTTGCAGGGAAATGGATGGCATTAGAGCAGATTATGCTAAGTGAAGCTAGCCAATCCCTAAAAAACAAATGCCAAATGTCTTCTTTGATATAAGGAGAGTAACTAAGAACAGAGTAGGGACGAAGAGCATGAGAAGAAGATTAACATTAAACAGGGATGAGAGGTGGGAGGGAAAGGGAGAGAGAAGGGAAATTGCATGGAAATGGAAGGAGACCCTCAGGGTTATACAAAAGTACATACAAGAGGAAGTGAGGGGAAAGGGAAAAATAATTACAAGGGGGAGAAATGAATGACAGTAGAGGGGGTAGAGAGAGAAGAGGGGAGGGGAGGGGAGGGGAGGGGAGGGGGGATAGTAGAGGATAGGAAAGGCAGCAGAACACAACAGACACTAGTATGGCAATATGTAAATCAATGGATGTGTAACTGATGTAATTCTGCAATCTGTATATGGGGTAAAAATGGGAGTTCATAGCCCACTTGAATCAAAGTGTGAAATATGATATATCAAGAAATTTGTAATGTTTTGAACAACCAACAATAAAAAATTTAAAAAAAATGTGGAGCACAACTTAAAACTCTTAGATGATTTGGGACTAGCTTTTCTTCATTGTGGTAATATTTACCAAGCTGAAATTAAAACTGCATATTATTTAACCCCCCCCCCCATAACCCCCGTATGTATTCAGTGGTCCTGTCTCAAGGTGTCAGCCCGTCTTCCTTACTCTTAGTTGTGTTCCTAAAGCTGAGGCTCAGCAGCTGCCTGGGAACAGGTCAGAGCTGCTCATTCTCCAGCCCTATCCCAGACCTACTTAGAATGTTCAGGGATGAACAGATTAGACCATGAGAGCTGTAACCCAGTCAATGGACTAATCCATTGTTGGTCTAATAATTTGAAAGGATTACTGTACTGGGTAGTAAATGAAGCAGGTAGGTGTGGCCAGAGGAAGTAGGTCCCTGGGGACATTCCGTGGTGGACTATCTGGGCTGGGCTCAGACCTCTGGTTTTAACAGGACTCCTGGGTGATTCTGATATGCAGCCACTCTGGGCAGCCCTGCTCTAGAGCTTGAAGTTACAGAATTCAGATGGACCTGACTCAGTTAACAATGGTTATCGTCAAAATGCTTGATCCAAGCCAGCAGACCAGGTCAATGGCCTTCCTCATAAAGTGGACACTATTTTTTTAGGCAGTAGGACTTAATGTGATAATCCTAAACTTCTTACAGTACAAAATTATTTTGCCCAATGGTAGGAATGAAATACAATGAATGGAAGCAGGAATGAGTGGGAACCAAATGTTTTCTAGACAAAGCCTTTTTCCACCTGGTTTTTAATTGAGGTGAAATGAGTCAAGAGCATCTGTCATTAATAAGAGCACTCCAATGGGCTTCTTTTCCTTTTCCTTTTTTTTTTTTTTTTTTTGGAAGGGGGTTATACTGGGGAGTGAACTCAAGGGTACTTGACCTCTGAGCCACATCTCCAGCCCTATTTTGTATTTTATTTACAGACAGCTTCTCACTAAGTTGCCTAGTGCCTTGCTCTTGTGAGGCTGGCTTTGAACTCAAGAACCTCCTGCCTCAGCCTCCCGAGCTGCTGGGATTACAGGCATGTACCACTGCGCCCAGTGACATTTCCTTTTTCTTTTTGTTTTGTTTCCATATAAGAGGTATGGTATGATTTTGTTCTTATAGGCTTCTCTCAGTGTTATGGAATGAATGGAATGTTATTTCTAGTTTCATCTTTCACAAAGATTGTAGAAAATTCTAGATAAACCAGTGTATTGCTTAAATCTTATACTTTGACCCACCTTATTTACTCGTTTATGAGAATCCACATTAAAATGTAGAGCACAACTTAAAACTCTTAGATGATTTGGGAATAGCTTTTCTTCATTGTGGTAAAATACATGTAACATGCTGTTGGGGTCTGTAAACAAGTCAAGATGGCACCTGGCATTTTGCCAGAGGGAGTGGTTTGTGAAGTAAGCCATTAAGTGTGGAGATTCCTTATAGGTTGACTGCTGTATCTAGTTTATGTTAATTAAGATAAGCTGTGTGTATTCAGTAATGTATATATACCCCTCCTGTCCTACAATAAACGGCTCCGACTCCTGCTGTATCAGTCTTCACAAATTGCTCATCACCCCCCAGTTATTTTGTTCCAGCCGGACTGCGGCAACATGCAATTTACCATTTTAACTATCTGGAAGTCTACAATTAAGTGCATTTAGTACATTGACAGTATTGTGTAGCCATCACCACCATTACCAGAACTCTTTCATTATCTTAAACAGAAACTCTGTACTCATAAGGCAGGGTTCCCCATACCCCCTCCTCTCAGCCCTTGCTAATCTCTAGTTTCCTTCCTGTCTCTATGGATTTGCCTGTTCTATAAACTTATATTAAGTGGAATCACATAATAATTTCCCTTGCATCCAGCTTATTTCACTTAGTATAAGTTTTCCAAGTTTCTTCATGTTGTAGCACGTATCATAATTTTGTACCTTTTCATGGTTGAGCAATATTCCACTATATGTATACTCCACATTTCATTTTTGTATTCATCTGCTGATGGACAGCTGGGTTGTTTCCACTCTTTGACTATTCTGAATAATGTTGCTATAGACATGGGTCCAAGTATCTGTGTTCCCTTTTTCAATTATTTTGGGATACCCAAGAGGGGAACTGTTGGGTCATATAGTTTCTATGTTTAACTTTTTTGAGGAACTGCCAAATTGTTTACAGAGGCTGCACCATTCTACATTTTCACCAGCAGTGTGTGAGGGTTCCAACTGGGAATATCTTTATGGGTTACCCCATGTGACTTTAAAAACAAAAACAAAGTATATAAAGATTAGTTTTCACCTACAGGTGAAAAGCAATAGTTAAACAGAGAGTAAAAGCAGGAGACATTAAAAGCTAGGATTTGTGGCTTTCCTCCTGTTTGGCGAACTTTTCCAGAATCCGCAAGTGTGGTTGGCACCGGCTCCTTTGTCAGTAGGTAATGTGAAAATTGAATTTGTTGTTGGTGATAAAGTTCACGTCTGCTTTCTTTGGGGGGACATTGATTTGGGATTATAGTTTACTGTAACCTGGTAATTTCAGTAATGCGAAGGCAACAAAATGTTACTTAAAAACAAAACATAAATTCAGTCGGGGGTGGTGAGGCAATTAAGGGGAACTCTCTCCATTTGGTTGTCCTTCTGGGGCATTATGGCAGCTGCAGCCAATATTGAACAGGGAGCTGCAGCTGTTTACAGATGCATTAGGAAGGCGAGGCTTTGGAACTCAGTTGCAGAATTTCTCCTGTGCAAAAGGAAGGCCAAAATTGTCGGAGAGGGAGGAAGTCTAAGGGATATAAATAAATTTAATTTTCAGCAAGAGCTCAAGGTGCTAATACTGAACAAGACTGCTACAGAAAGTCCGAATCCGGGTTCCAACTGGTCACAGGACAGGTGGTTTAGGTTGAACATCGTCACATCACTTCTTTATTTCTTAATGCCTTGGTTACTCTTACGGACTACCACACAGGTCCTATGCACAATCTTTCTTTTTTTGGGAGGTGGGGTACTAGGGATTGAACTCAGGAGTACTCAACCACTGAACCACATCCTCAGCTCTATTTGGTATTTTATTTAGAGACAGGGTCTCGCTGAGTTGCTTAGCTCCTTGCTTTTGCTGAGGTTGGCTTTGAACTCGCAATCCTCCTGCCTCTGCCACCTAAGCTGCTGGGATTACAGGCATGCACCACCACGCCCAACCACAATCTATCTTTCATTGAGAATATTTATAAGACTCAGCTATGCTAAAGAATGGTTAGGATTTGAGTTGTCTGTGGGTTACAAGGCTGTTCATTTTCAGATCTATGCACCACGATGAATTCAGGATTATAGGTAGGTACCAAAACATCAAGTATTCTGATATTTGACTACCCTCTGCATACAGCTTTGGTAATAAAAAGCTTTTTGTTCATATGTGAACATAGGAAAGTTCATTTTATATACAACCAGTGTAAACTCCATATCATGTACAACCACAAGAATGGGAAGTTATACTCCATGTATTTATAATATGTCAAAATACATTCTACTGTCATGCATAACTAAAAAGAACAAAAAAAAATTTTAAAAATAAAGCTTTTTTGTTGAAAACACTATAGCTCCCAATTGGAAGTATAAGAATTAAAGAGGAAGACTCACAAACTCAAGGCTCTTGATTTGGCCTTGGGGCTGGACAATGAACAGGTGGGCTGCCACTTGCCTTGTGACACTGGTGACCTCATCTCTTTGCCAAGATGTTGAAGCTGAGCACGCACCTAGCAGAACAGGAGCTACCTCGCTAATTCAACAAATTCTATTTATTGTCTCATCTGGCTGTACCCAATTGCCCAGGAGTATGACATTTGGTCATTACTCTTGGCCATATATGTGGTTGTCATGAGAAAAAGCCAAACAAAACAGTTTCAAAATCAATTTGTTGCCTGGGAAGAAAGGGGGCTTCAAGGCAAGGAGGAGGACCCTGATCCTCTTGGGGGGAAAAGCAGAAAGGTCAATTTGGTTTATTAAAGAGCTGATCCTTTTAGGTTCAGGATATAATATACTTCCTTAAATGCCATCTAATAGGCAGCCAGAAACAGCCCCAAAGCACACAATTCCCTTAGGAGGAGTCGACACAAAATTAGTAGCACCAGACCAAACTCTAAGGGTTTGTGCTGCTGTGAGCACAGACTCCTGCTATGCAAATGACATTTTCACTTCTTGGAATCAAATTGAGGGCCCGGTGTACGGAGGTGTTCTGGCAGGCACATGTGTCTAAATGAAGTAAGGGCAAATAAAGTGTACTTCGGAATGATCTGGTAGGTTTGTGTTACGATCTGAGAAGCACAAAAAAATGCATATTCTCATAAACACATCAGTGAACATACATTAAATAGGCACTTACTGTATTGTTCAGCACTGCAAGGATAGAGCAATTGGGAAGATTCCTCAAGGGAGAAAGAATGGTATGGTGCCAAAGTAGGGGTGCCAAGGCCAAGGTGAGCCAGGAAGAAGCTTATGTAAGGGAGGCACCAGTCAGAAGTCTGGTCAGGCATTTGGCAAAGAAGACCACAGTGAGAATAAAATTTCAAGGGCAATGGAAGAAGGGGCAGTGATTTGAATCCAGAGTGATAAAGTTCTCAGGAAGGGAGAAAACGGCAGGAGCCTTTATGCTGATACCTGCTATGCAGGGAGAAAACAGGTACCAGGGCTTCTAGGAGCCAGAGAGAGTCTGTTAATGGGGGTAAGTAAAGACATGTGAAACACAAAAACTTAAAGGGAAGACTATCCTGTGTGAAGCAACAGAGCAATTCCAAATGGTAAGTGATATGGAAGGACCACACAGTAGGCCTCTGACTGTGTGAAGTACAGAGAGTGGTCAGGGGAATCTTCACAGAGAAGGGAGATTGAGCAGCCCTGATAAGCTTAGAAAAAGACAGAGGGATTGGAAGCATTCCAAGCAAAGGAGCAGAGTGCTTCAAGGTCACAAGGTCAGAGGAACTTGGTGTGGGGCTGCATGGATCAGAGGAGATTGACCTGGTTGAGCAGGGTGCTGCACAGACCACGGGAAGCTGAGCCCATGGTGCACATGGAGCACCTTGAGAGCCTCTGGGAAATGAACATGGCTGGAGAAGCTTGAGGGCCAGCCAAGGACTGGCTGAAAGAGGAAAGAGAGAGCCCTGGGAGTCCTGTGCAGGAAGACTGGAACCAGCAGAATTGGACACATAAGAAATGGCATCTGAGGAACTCTACAAGAGGCCAGAGAAATGGCCTGCCATGGTGCTCAACCCAGAAATGGGACTGGGGAGGAAATGATAAATGGTAGGACAGTTTAGAAGGAAAATCTATCGATTTTATATTTCGAGGGGCCATGAAGTCTGAAGAGAGAGAAAATTCGAGAATAACTTCAGAATTTCAAGTGTGAGTAAAACGGAGGCGGGAGGAGGGAGACTCTCCATATGAACCTGGTTCTGGAGATGAATATGGACTTACAGGTGTTAAAAGGCCCTGTAAACATCAGCGTGGGAATAGAGCTAAGATAACTCTACAGGATTGGAAACATGGACTTGAACACACACAAGATAATTCCCAGGGAGTCACAAGTTCATGTTATGACCTTGAGTAAAATAGTTCTCTATGTCCCACATGAAATGTGAGTTCGCATTCTCAAATTGGCTAAGTACAGTTTTCCCTTCCTCTGAAGCAGTACAATAAAGCAGTCTCCTTGGTACCAGAATGGGGAGGTGAAACATCAGTTCACATGCAGTCTATTAATCTAACCATGGGCTTGGATCAAGATTGGCTTTGTACTGAGATTCCAGTACTGTTATCTGGAGGTAAAAGGGTCATAATCAGAATTCTCATAACTCTTTTAAAGTTTGCTATTAGAAAAACTACACGTAATGAACTGGGAAGTCAATCTTTTCCACTGAAGCCGGCCTCATGGTCTGAGTGTCACTTTTCTTAGTGAATGGAACGTCTTTAATCTAAACAGGTTGCTTTGTTTCCTTAGTGAGATGTTCCTCTCAGAGAAATCTGTTGTTTAGTGTATACAGGTTGATTTGGTGGAATGATATTTGTGCGTGGTGTTATGTAAATAGAGTTATAGCCCATCTTTCTGATAGTAAGGTGGGCTGTAATTAGGCTTATGGGCATGGAAGGAGAGGGGTGTGGGTGTGTGCCCACGTGCCTGCTGAGGGCCAGGGGTGGAGAGGAGTGTAAGCGAGCCCGTGTTAAAGTTCTGGATGTAAAGAAAGTCGCCAATTCACAAAGGAATTTGATTACCTCTATCCATTATACACACACAGTGAGTGAGCTTGCTACTCACCATCTGTCATCTATTTCATTTGCATCACCAGCACCTGGCCTGTTTATCTGCTACATTCGTTTCTTCACCGAATTCTTACGCTGCTTTAATAAAATACAGAAATGTTATTGTTAAAAACCAATTAATTTACAATCCTCCACAGAGATAGTATTACTTATAATTCAATTTGGCTTCTAATGATCTGCTTTCTTGCAAAATGACTTAATTCTCGTGTCAAAGATTAGTTATTAGATATCACCCTGCTGCTCCAGCCACGTACTGCTGAGGTAGGCAAAGCAGCTTGGAACAGCCCTGGCCATTAATCAGAAGTCGGAAATGTTTTCTTGTTTAACTCCTTCAAGAACCTTGGTTGCAGGCCTTAACTCTTCCCCTGGCCAAATGTTCCCTTAGCTCCATTAGGGTCTGGTACAAGGAGATCTGGGGTTTTTCAGAGAAACTCACTTTTGTCTATCATTAAAAAAAAAAATTGAATAAACATACACAACTTGAGATTTCTTTCCGGCTCCATGGAGTCACAGACACTCCTCTCTGGCCATTACAGAATTTACTTTCCTGGCTAGTCATTTTTTGTTAATGAGATGAAAAAAGCCTGACCCCTCTCGTAAACCTAGCCTTTTGTGGCAAACGCGGTTGGAGCGCCCACACAAAGGCGCGCACGCGTGTCCCTCTGCCGTTCCTGCGGTATTGTCTGCGCCCATCACACAGGCCGACCTGCTAGCTCCAAGGCAGTCTGGCAGCCCCCAGCCACTTGTCCACACATTTCACAAATGGAATCACGAAACATATGGCCAGAACCAGCACATTCGAGAAACATCAGCTTAGGCCAGAGGTATCTGAGAGAAAATTTATTCTTACAGATTGAAAATTCTTAAATGCCTTAAAAAAAATTTTTTTTTCAGCAAAACGTTTTTCAGCGGCACATGTCTTTACTTTGCAAACCTTCTGATGGAACCCAGAATTTAGTATGGGACCTATCATTTCCTTTCTTGATTTAATTTTCATTAGTTACTCACCAGATGACACATAGCCTAACAGTAGGAAATACAGATATGATATTTTTTTTATTTCATATATGGAGAATATAAAATGTAAATAGGCTTATATTTATAAAAATAACTGTTCTTTTTAAATTGTGACTATCAAATGACTATAAAGAGTAGGACCTGTCCGGAGAAACCCAGTTAATTGCTATGATAAATATGAAGCCTTGAAAATAATCACTGAAAAATTAGTTATACCTGAGCAAGAATACTTTGCAAATCTTGAGGTGACTCAATTAGTTGAACTTGATGGGGCCAGAGAATTAAATAATACGGACAGAAAGCAGAGCACCATTTGGATGTGAAAGGAGGGGATCTTTCCTGCTAATGAACTAAAAAGCCAGTATTCTGCATTTACAAGATTGATTTTTTTAAATGATACATTCATGCTGCCTGCACTTGCTTTTAGTTTTATAAAGTGCAGTTGCTGCCAGCTCTGAAACATGTGCTCATGTTAAAACTACAGGGAGCTACAAAGGTAGCGGCAGTTAAGTTTGACTTCCCTGGATTGTGCCACATTCAAAGCATGAGGTGCTCATTATTTTCCAAAAGCAGAGAAACCAGCTCTGTGACTGGGGGAGAAGAAACCCGAACAGCTGTCTTAGAAGAAGCATTTTCTTTTTTGTACATGATACTATCAAGGGAACTGTGCCTAGCACCCCACACTCTGTTTTACATGACAGATTTTCTACAGATGATCAAACTCATTGGTAAACCCTAAAAGATAATCTTACTTCAGCCATATGACTCATCCTGATGGCTGTTCTCTAGTTACCCAACAAACTATAGGTATTATTCTAAATATCTTGTCCTATTTGTTGTACATTTTTTGGACATATTTTTCATACTCTCAGCTAGTAATACTGAATCCAAAAGATCATTTATAATAGGAGTCTGTCCTAAAAAACTGGGAAATTTAAAAATTAAGTCTGATGGGACCAAAGGAAGACAATTATGTGCAAATGGTCTTCAAATCTATTTCCTGATGACAATGGCTTCAGATGGATGACTTAAACTTCTTTTGGAATAATAAATAGTTCACATTCCTAAATTGTTGTTCTCTATTCAAAATAAGCATGGGAACCAAAAACACTCACACGTCTCTAAAAGAATAATCCCCCAATAAATCCTATTTTTCAAAGTTGATTCTTCACAATCAGACAATGCATCATCAACCTCAGAAATAGGAGTGGAGCCAAACAAGCTGCCATCTAATATGGAAATGTGGTCCTGGCCCCGGTACTGTGTCATTCTTCTGAATGGGATCACCTGCACCCATTCCTCCTAGGAGAAAATTTCAAACAGAGTTAGCTCCTTAAACCTTCTAATTAAAATGAGAAATCCCCAGGCTTCCATGACTCAGCCTCAGAAAAAGATTATTAGGAATTTAATAGGGAAAATATAGCAGCTCAGACCATCTGTGACCCAGTGCTCTGTGAGAATTTAAAGAAAACTGGAGGGAGGCAGACACACGGCGATGCTCGCTCGAGGAGTACTTTGTCGGAACTGCAATAAATCAACATAGTTAGAGTACAGCCTTTTTCAGATTTAATTACTGTTACATAATTATTAGCAAAGCATTCTCCTCTGAAACTGTAAAACTCATTACATCAAAAATCCCCAAGCTCCTGATGGAATTTATGAACTAGTTACTTTCTTTCTAGCTCTGGGAAAAGAGTGGAACAGAGTCCAGATTTGTCTCCAGCTTTTTAGAAGCAGAGGGGGGTTTTGGCCCCCTGTTTTGTGTCATTAAAATAGGTTTCTGAGCTGAGTTTTCTACGGGTCATTCTCTTAAACATGAATCCCTATTCTGGCTTAAATGTTTAAATGATAAAAGTTCCAATCCAGTGGTAGAGGGTCTGTGCTGACTAGGAGCTGGCTAATTTTCAAAAGAGCTAGAGATAAATCGTTTTTAGGTGTTTGATTTTTCTGAGGGTCCGTGTCGGGTCAGAAATATCACAGCAGGTAATGAATGGGCTTGTGCTGGAAGGACGATGTCAACAGGGGAGTGATCTGCAGGCAGGGGTGTTTTGGACCTGATCCCTTTATCTCCCCCCATACCACATGCTGGGATGTTACATTGGTAGCTTGAAATTGGCCATGGTGAAAGTATTTGCAGGATAAAAATTGGCAAATGCTACAATCTAAGCTTTTCCCCTGCAGAGCCAGCTGTGAAGCATCTATCCACGCAGCACTGTTACTGTGTCTACCAATGACACAAGTGTAAATGCCACCAGTTTGCCTACACAACTCTAGCAGACATCTGAGGACACATTTCCCCCACTGATGCACTATATTGATTGGACTTGGGTAAAAACAGGTTTATTTAAAGTCTAGCTTGGGCAGGTGTTTGCTCCTGGAAGCGGGAATATTGTGAGATGGGATTCTTTTAGAAGACAGGGGAGTGCCCTTGCCTGTGGCTAGTTAGCTTCTCACCATCTACTGTTATTTAACCCAAGATGGGGCATTCCTTCTGATGGGGGTCAGGCAGTTTCCCCGGATCCTCAGCTCCTTACCTGCAGAGAGCTGCAGCTGCTACAAAGCGCAGCTCTCTTGCTCCTGCACTCAGAATATCCAGCCAGATGTTTTCTGTTGTATTTGTAGGCTCTCCTGGGATTAGCTCTCATCAGAGTGAGAGAAGATAAAGGCAGCTGAGGCTTAAACAGTCAGCTGCCTTGAACCTGCTCTCTCTGCTACTGCACTGCCCAGCTACTGACTCTTTGCCAGCCCTGGGACAGCCTCAGTTTCTCCCCATACACCTGCACTGTCTCCCATTGTCCAATCTGCTCAGCAAACTCCACTGCAGCCAAACCAAGTGGCCCCTACCCTTGAACAACCCCCCCCATTCTTCATTCTCTCTCTCTCTCTCTCTCTCCCCCTCATAGAAGAGAAGTTGACTAACACTGCTTGAACAAGGTTCAGGATTATGGTTCAGTATTCAGTGCTGTATCTTTTGCACTTCAAACTGTTCATTGATTTTCCCCCCCTAGTAATCTGTCTTTAACTGACAAGAACTGTCACTACATTTGTTTTTGTAGTAGCCTGCTCTTTCTTCATAAATTTATGAATGTGCTAGCTTCTCAGCTCTCTTATGTCCTGAAAGTTTTCAGTGTTAATTCTGTGTTCTCCAGGCGGGCATAGTGCTTCTGTTTGCTAATTACTGGGTCTCTTTCATGCTGAAGTTTTTTCCTGAGATATTTGGCAATTCTCTGCGGTGTGTTCCCAGTATAGAGTGTTGAAGTTAAGCAACGTTGTGAGGAAGGGTTATTTTATTCGATCAAGTGAAACTTCTTGGCTTCAGCAAGGTGGATGGAGGAAGGGGACGTGGTGGGGGAGGTCCGGTTTCCTTTTCAAGAGCACAGGTGACTTTCCTACTGGGTGCAGGGACCAATTTCTTAGTGGCCATATGTGTGTTAGAATGTTTCCGGCATCCACTGCCGCATGCCAATTATTAGGTCTCAGAGTTCACAACTCTGAAATTAGTTTTATCTACACATACCAGATACCAGATCGGGATCATGGAGATGATGCAACACCCAAACTTTTTTTTTTTTCAATTGCCATTTAACTCTCATTAACTAGCCACAGCCAATGGCAGTGGCTGCAGTTTTCAGTTGTGCTTCTCTCTTTCTGCTATAGATTTGAGAGACTGTGTCTGGTTCTCATCTACCAGTGCTATAGTTTCCAAATTTCCATGGCTGCCGTGCTATTAATTTTTTAACCTCTTCCTGTGTTTTCAGGGAATTTCTGAGAAAAATAATAACAACACATGGTCTCAGCCATCCTACCCAGAAATCTTCCTCTATCCTTTTTTATAGTATTGTTTCTGGGTCGATTATTACTATTTATAGTGTAATTTAACAAAACAGAATTTAACTGTAACATTTGAGCATTTTGTGTCCAGTAACCCCTGAAAAAACATTTGTTAAAACAGTATTAATTAAAATACCAGGAGTTTATAATTAGAAAATGTGACATAGATCTGTCCATGTACTTTCCCACTTCTTAACTCAACATTGAACAAAATGCTTCTATTTTATATAAGCTTAATATGGGATATGAGTCATTAAAAAGAACTATCCAATTCTTGTCTGTTCTTTAGTTTGAACATGGCTTAAATTACTTCTATTAATTTCTTTTGTTTTTTAATAGGAAATTGTTATTAAAAAAAATCTATGAAAGCTTGTGGAGCTAATAGTCGTTTTAGAAATCTCTGTGCAATGAATACATTATTCTCCAGACAGCCATTGAGTGTGAAGCTGAAAACTACCAAGCCTTTTACATAATAGTGGTATTTATGTTTCTTTTTTTCTAAAACACGATTATAGTAGACCCAAAGCTAATTTTTCAGGTGAAGGAATGTATTGTAAAGATAAAGAGGAGAAATATTAGTATTTTCTGACTTCAATTAGCTAATCTGCAATAGAATTGCATTGGAGCAGGAAACTCTTAAACATTTATTGGTGAATAATCAGTAACAGAACTGAGAATCTTGTAATATGATCACGTGACAAATCTATTTCAGTTTTATTGCTATGACAATTAACCACTTAGAGATTTATTCTGTTCTTGTAATTCTTTTCCTTATTTTGTCAGGTGGTTGGAAGATGCTCAGTGTAAAAATTGAGAATTCAAACATCTGAACTGAGAGAATAAATGCTGTGCTTTCAGTTGATCAGCACAGCAATGCAGAGAAATCCTAGAGGGTTCCAGATGATATCAATCACTTGCTACACTCATGGCTAATTTAATATCCTGCTTGCCACAGTCTCCCATCAGTGTAGCACTGCATGACCTGTCAGAGTTTCTGCCACAGTGTGACTAGACTAGAGACAAAGCAATTTGTCCAGCCAAACTTATTTGGCTCCCATCTGATTCAAGGTTGGGAGTAACTCTTCCTGGCTTGATCAAGGTTCACTGTGCCACAGTCTATAAGAAAGGCATTGGATGAACCAGTGAGAGGTAGCATGAATTCAGTCCTGATTCTGGGTCAGGCATTATTGTCAGTATGTTACATGCATTATCTCATTTAACCACCACATCAAGCTTCTGAGGCAGGTGTGACACTTAGGTGGAAGACACAAGTGAGAAAACTGAGGTTCAGCAAGAGTGACTCACCTGCTCAAGGTCACAAAGAGGGTAGGCAATGGAGCCACGGTCTGCATCCATATAGGTGAATGTAGAATCTATGCTTTTATAATCTCTTGCCTTTAAAAAAAAAAAGGATAGCTTTGTTTAGAATTTTAGGACCACGTTAACTATTTCTGTACAAACATAGTAAATGGCCCTAAATAACAAACGAATGTTTTTTTCTTATTTATCAACCGATGTATCTATGTAACTGAATATTTTATTGAATTAATTCAACTTGTTTGTGCACCTGAAAGAAAATAAAACACATTTCTATTAAAAGTATCTGTAGGCAAAATATTTTTAAAATTCACATTGCATTTTTCTTTCTATTACTCTATATTGGCTTTTGCACAATGTTCATGACTTCCGATCTGAATTTTAAAATTCTTTCCCCTATCTGTTTAAACTGTCTGGTTGTTTCTATGCCTTTTTGGATTTTTATCCCAACTGCAGGGTTCAGGACCACCTGTTTTAGCTCATCTGTTTCAACCCCGTACCCAGAGGCAGAACCAGGTTTGTGCAGCCTGCAGCTAATATGTTTAGTGAGAAAGGAGATCTTTTAATAAAAAGAATGCAAAATGAAAACTACAAATTAGGCACAAAGTGAATATTTCCTTAAAATGGGACAAGAAATCCCAATATATTATAGATATTTTTTTAAAGAGAGAGAAAAAGAATTTTAATATTTATTTTTTAGTTTTTGGTGGACACAACATCTTTGTTTGTATGTGGTGCTGAGGATCGAACCCGGGCCGCACACATGCCAGGCGAGGGTGCTACCGCTTGAGCCACATCCCCAGCCTATAGTACAGATATTTTAAGAACCAGAAAAATACTACAGATTCCTTTAAGTCTAAAATGTGTGTGTACATAATAGTTTGGATAATTAATTGATTGACAACTTTAAAATGACTTTTCCCTCTACATTTTCTGGCTGCATAATAATGTGTCATCTCTTCATATGAAAATTTGCTTATACAATTTTTAAAAGAATAAGAAAGCCAGTCTTTTGTCTACCATAGCTGATCAGAATGTTGCTTTTGTTTAAAGGCCCATATTTTTTATCTGCATTCCCCACCCACTTTGTGTATGTGTGTGTGTGTACAAATAAATTTAATGATTAGCAAAGAAGATATACTTCACATATGTTCAAATAAAGATCTGGCAATTTTGCATTTGCTTTATTGAATATTCTAAAATGTTTCTACAAATGACAGTTAAAATGGTACTTTTTTTTTAGCTTTATCAAATGTATTGTTGCATTCCCAAGGGGAAAATTGTTGCACTTATACTTGGATTTGCTGCTTTATCAGGTTTGTTCTTGGTAGGAAAGAACTTTCACTGGGCCAGATGTGGATGCGACTCAAAGTCCCACTTTCAATAATGTAGTCTGGTTCTTGGAAGAACTTCCCACTGAATGGCTTGATTTTTTTTTTTTTTAAACCAGGGATTGAACACTGGGGCACTTAACCACTGAGCCACATCCCTATCCCTTTTTCATATTTTATTTTGAGACAGGATCTCACTAAGTGACTTGGAGCCTTGCCAAGTTGCTGAGGCTGACTTTGAACTTGCAATCCTCCAGACTCAGCCTCCGGAGCTGCTGGGATTACAGGCATGCACCACCATACCCAGCTAGCTTCTAGCTTCTTATTTTCCTCCATGCTCACACACTCCTATGTAGATGCTACAACGTCATTCCTCAGTACAGGGTTAAGGCAACACAGGTGGATTCTTCTAGGCAAGCTATTCCCAGCTATTAAACCTCTTGGTACTCTTGTTGTGTTATATAACACACATAGAGTAATATTCCAAGAGAACTACAATTAGTGTGACCCATATAAACATATCCCAATAACCCAAACTGAATATATCCCCTAGTCATTTTCTCTTTACCATGTCCCCAAAATGTCATCTGTGAGTTATGGTTGCATAATAAGAGAGAAAGGCAGAGAAGCAGAGGGCCAAGGGTAGATGTGGCCTTGAATCTGAACTGAATTCCAGGGCCAGGAATTCGAGAATTCCCTTCCTGAATATCTTTGAGGATGCTGTCAAGGCTGCTGGCTGCTGGGTCATGCTTCACAGAGTGGAACTTGCTTCCACAGGCTAATGCGATGGTTAAGTGAAGTCAGGGGTGCAGGTTAGCACCTGCTGTGCCAGATTCCAGGAAGAAACTCCACACTGTCAGGTATTCTCATCTTGAACTTGGCCTTCCTTTGCAGTCATTCTGAAGGCACAATTGATCAAAATAGGTTAAGACATTTTATTTAAATTTATGGTCTAGACTTCAACATATTTTCTACAATGACCGTGTAATACTCTTACTCTTATAACTAATCATGAAAAACTAAAAAAAAGTTAAGCAAACACTATTTTAAAAGTCAAATCTAGGCATCCAATTTAGGACTTCCAGAAAAGTGCACTAGCATTCATATTTGCCCCACATCGTTGCACTATGGGAAGAAGAGTTGAAGAGACTTTGGCACCCATAGCCAGGATTCCCAGGGTCCCCATGCCCGTGGGACAGAGAAGGCCTAGGGGATGCTGTCCCACTTCTAAAGAATGAGCCTCATGACACCCATCATGCACTTGGGACTTGAACAAGTGGAAGCACCCCTAACTGCTCAGGTGCCTGGTCAGTCCAGCAAACCTGATAACGACACACCCCAGTTCTGCCCCTGAGCAACGAGCAAACCTTGAAGATCTCACAGAGTAAGGTCACCTCCAGCTGGCCAGGAGGGACATGCAATATGCTCACAATCACAGGGTCAGATTGTGTGGTATTGGTAAAAGAGATCATTCTCCAAACAAAACATATGATTCTCTTTGGGAAGACAGGAGTGTGACCCAAGGCAGAATGGGCAGGTTTTTTTTACACAGCGGATTAGCAATCTAAATACTATTATCTGTGTGATAGGGAGCTTAAATAATGGTATAATTATAACACTCTATGATCATGTAAGGGTGTGGTGGTGCACATCTGTCATCGCAGCGGCTCTGGAAGCTGAGGCAGGAGAATCTCAAGTTCGAGGCCAGCTTCAGCAATTTATCAAGGCCCTAACCAACTTAGCAAAACCCAGCCTTAAAGTAAAAAATATAAAGGATTGGGATGTAGCTCAATGGTAAAATACCTTTGGGTTCCATCCCCTCCCACACACACACACAAGAATATGATCATGTGAACAATCAAATTCTTTCTCACCATTCTTCAGCCATTGCCAAGTAACTGCTGACAGTCCCCCTCCTATTCTAACCTGGGTTCTGTGTTCTACAGAGGCCTGCGGAAAGAGTTGAAAGTCCACAGTTTTAAATTTCGAGACTTCATCCTGAACCTCTGGGTTTTACAAGACTCAAACCAGCAATCCTTGCAAATGCTGGGAAAGCTGACCTTGCCCCACCCCCCTTGCAATTCAGTACCCCACCCGAAGGCACAGCCCCCATCACTCTTCGGAGTTGGGGACTGGCATTTTGTTCCCTCTTGGCCTCGTGGTTTTCTGCCCCACATTGCTTAGGACAAGCTGGAAGGGAGAGATCAGAGCCCACCAGGGCTCCTCAGTGTGATTCCCTCTTAATGATCCTTTTCCAATCAGATGGGAGTGATTTTCCTCCGCCTCATTATTTTCCTGCCTAGCTTTCTGCCCTTTGAAGCTGAGTTTTTCCTTCCATTAACAAATAACTAGGAAAATGTACTCACTACTACTTCTTACTAATATCCTGGTAGTTTTATAGCACGATCTTGGACCAACCTTTGACTTAAGCGATTTCTTAAAGGGGCAGCATCGGCTATTTTCTAAACTTATTAAAAAACATGAAAAGAGATGCTATCTCCTTCTGGGGTCCTCTGCATAAAATGATACATGTGAAATATAGCTATCTTTTATTCATGCTGCGCAGTGCCTTTTTACCCTGTCTATATGTCAGACTCCACGTGGTGGCCCGGATAGTTGGCATTCAGAAACCAAATAAGAAATTAGCATTTCAAACTGATACTAAACACAAATTAGACTCATCCTCATCTTCTATGACAGGAGAACACTTGGTAAACCCATAGGGCACTTTTCTGGAGACAATATCAATGGATTTGGTTAAACATTTATTGAGCACCTGCTATGTACTGAAGATTGTGTTGGATGCTATGCTGAGTGCCTCTCGGGTCAACACTGACTTGGATAGCAAGCATATGGCTTTACGTGGACATTTACAGAATCTAAAAGGTTAATAAGGCAAATAAATGCAACATGCAGAGATAATGGAGTAAATATTCCAGCAAGTCAAGAGAGAGGTGGATGATGCATGCTCAGATTGGAAAGGGCAAAGGGAAACTAGATTTCCTTCCAGGTTTGTCTTTTGCCATCTCCTATAATAAGTGACCCAAATCTGTCCAAGGCTCTCAGTTCTCCTTCCTCAGCCTCTGGAGTAGCTGGGATTACAGGGTGGGGGGTGCGCAGGGAGAAGCCTTCATAGACCTTTGTAGACTTTCTATCAGCTCCGCTTTTTCCAGCCTAGGATCAAAACACTGAAGTCTTCTGCAGAGAGGTGCACCTTGGTGTCACTTGGAGGACTGCAGCCTTTGGAGTTGTCTCCTTCGCCTATCTGTGTTTCTTTTCTAGTAGGACATCATTGTTTGGTACAAGTCAGAGTAAAGGGAGTGCCTTTCCCTGTTCCCAGCTCCCACTTCCTTTCCTCTGCTCTTCCTGAGGAGGACAGAAGCCAAGGCTGGGATTGCCAGGTAGAAAGTGGAGAAGAGAAAAATTCCCCCTGAATCAGAGGTTTCCCTTGTCAGCTTAACTTTGGGATGCGGCAGCAGGCAGGAAGCTGGCAAGGCTAATAGAGGGCAATGCAGGGACCTTTATCACAGACTTCATGGGGGTCTATCAAGAGATGCACAGTGAACTCTGGAGGAAGAGTGGTTTGGGGTGTTTGGCCTGTTCTCCTGGCCTTCATGGTGGAAAAGGTGAGGCAGGAAAGCAGCTGCCCTCTACAAAACACACCAAGAGGGACATGGAGGTGAGCTAGGGACACAGGTCCCCAGAAAACTAAGCATTAAAGGTAATCCCAGGTAAGGGACATAGTCCCCATTTTTAGGCCTGAGAAATGAAGAATAATTACCATGTTTATTTCTCTTCTAGGATGATGCAAGTACTGTGTCTCTCATTCCTTAGGGAATTTGAACTTCTTTTAAATGGAGGCATGGGATCTAGCTATGAAACCCAACCTCCAACACATTATTCTAGCAGAATTACAAAAAAGACAATGTAAGCTCTGAACAATTCCTTTTTTTTTTTTTTTTTGGTACCAGAGACTGAACCCAGGTGTGCTTAACCACTGAGCCACATCCCAAACCCTTTTTATATTTTGTTTAGACACAAGATCTTACTAAGTTGCTGAGGCTGGCTTTGAACTTGCAATCCTCCTGCCTCAGCCTCCCGAGCCACTGGGATTACAGGCGTGCACTACTGTGCCCATTCAATTCTTTTATTTCAAACTTCTTAAATGGGAGCGGCGGGGAGGTGTCTCTATTTCTTCTCCTTGACCTTGTAAGGGAAAAGGAGTGAAAAAGAAAAAGGGAATTGGGGACCAGAAAAAATAAGAGTCTTGGCTAATATTATATTGGACATTGAATGCTTTGGTTTTCCCCATCAATGAGTTTCTAAGTAATAGCCTACAAATTTAAATATATATATATATATATATATATATATATATATATATATATTTGTCTAAAATTATAAAAATAAAAAATAAACCAGACCTTTAATCCTCAGTTTCAAAGCCTATGCTTCATATTTTGGTAAGCTCCAATCCTCCCTGACTAGACCTGCTGGGCTAGTCTGAACATGATTCAATAGAGTGACCAGAAACCTAAAATTGAAGCCATATGGAAACTTACTGTGCATATTAAATTGTGTGTAGCAGTGTTAACAGCATCTTGATTTGTGGCTGCAAGTAATAAATGAATTATATTAATTTTGTAGCTGCAAGCTAATTTCTCCAGAATTACTTTTTAATAACCAGCATCATGTTCACTGGTAAGATTTAAATACATTTAGGAACAAATTTGTAGACTTTTAAGTAATGCCAGATTATCATTTTGAAAGCTTAAGAGTTCATTTGCTATTTCCCCTAACACCAAAATTGGAGACAGGAAACTCTTGCTCAGACTGAGGAACTCGGTTGATAAACAATTGGGTGTGTTGTTATCCACAGTCAGCATCCCAGCACAGTCAGGTGGAACTGAATTGTGTCAAGAATTTGTTTCCTGTTCCTTTCTAGGTGATTTATCTTTATCATATAACTTAGCATCTTCTCTCCCCTGCTGGGCTCAAACTAATCGTGCTTTAATGTCAGTGCAAAATTTTGAGCATTATGGTTGATTCTCTTAAGTGAGCTAATTCAGGTTGGAGGTGAAGTGTGTGAGTTCCAGAGGTGACTCACTTGGATGCAATATTTGTACCACTGTTTACTAACCACACAGCTCTGGGCTAGGTTTTGTGCCCCAACTTCCTGATAGGGCTAATAACAGTATATACCCAACATGTTGGGAAGATTAAATGAGATTGTACATATGAAGATTTTAGACGTGGTACTATGATTTAGATATGTTTTTTTTTTCCCCCAGTGGCTCATGTGTTGGGAGGTGGCCCATGTTGGAAGGTGAGACCTTTAAGAGGTGAAGCCTAGGGAGAGGTCATTAAGTCCAGGGGTATGCCCTAAGAAGGGATAGTGGGACTCCAGTTTCTTTCTTTTTTTCTGTTTGCCTTATGATCATTTCTTTTTTCATGCATTTCATGACAACAGGGGCACACCAGATTTTCAACCTCTGAAACTGAGGAAAAAAAGAAAATAGCCTCTTTTCTTTATAAGTATCCTACCTCAGGTACTTCATTATAGTAATAAAAAAGAGACTAACACAGGGTCTTCTTTGGAGAAGACTCTTTACATGGGGCAAACGATAATTCTCTGAGGAACCAAGTTTCATGAGGTGATTATGATGTTGTTAGTCTGTAGACTGAAGTTGGATTCTAGATCTACCATTTATTGACGCTTGGAAAAATTATTTCATTGCTCAAAGACTGATTTTCTGTCTGCAAAATGAAATTCTTATACCAAACCCATCTCTCTGCATTGTTGGAAGAAATACATGAGGTAAAGTTTGAAGAAGTCCATATAGTGACAGTCATAAATAGCTTTAATATTTATTCATTAATATTCATTTTCATTTTCTTCCATGGGAAGTAAACTTACCTCTCTGTTAGTTCTCACTTAGGTCAAATGGCCCATGTCCCCTGTCTTTACAAGTTCTATGTCAAAAGGAAACCCTAACAACAGTGGTGTGAAAAATTATTCACGGAAGATAAAAGAAAAAAATTCACAGCTATCATGGTGTTCATATACGAATTTGAAAAAATATATCCAGAAATCAAAGACCTGGTACCATCACTCATCTTGGTCCATTTTCCATGGCTATGAAGAGATACCTGAGATGGAGTCATTCATTAAGGGAAGAGATTTATCCAGCTCACAGTTCTGGACACTGGAAGTCCAGGTTTGGATGGCCATCTCTGATGAGACCACCTCATGACATCATGCTGTGTGTTGTGATAGGATGGAAGGGAGGAAGGGCACGTGGGAGCAGAGGGAAGAGGCTATCGTGAGGGCTGGGCTTGCTTTAGAACAGCCCACGCTTGGGGAACTAATCCAATTCCTAAAAAGCAGCAGCTATTCCTCTTGACAACCCAGTCACCTCTTAAATGTCCTACCTGCCAGCCACCACCACAGTGGCAATCAAGTTTCAATGTGAGTTTTGGAGGGACCAACAATTTTCAAATCATAGCATCACTTAGAGCACAGCTCCTACAGTAATTCTGGGAGGAACCTCAAACACAGAGAGCTTCTGTATACTGTGAAGAGGACCTTTATTCAGAAACCCTGAGAATCCGGCTCTCTTCTAACTCCTCTTTCTTTCTCAGGCCCTGCACTCTGAGATCATTAAACCCTGGTCTACAACTGCAGCCCAGACCTCTCTTTGGACCTCTGGACACAGAGAGCTGCCTTTCAGCGACCTATTATTTAACCCAGCCAGGAATTTCCACAGGCACTTAATCTAAACAAGATAAGAAACAAAGTCCTCATAACTTTCTGACCCTAAACCTGCCACGTTTGAGCTGCAAATGCCTAACTATTATTCCACCTTTCTTCTCCTCCTCTATTTCCAGATTCAGGCTGAGGTACTATTGTCTCTCTGCACTTACCCCCCCCCCCCCCCCCCGGCCCCCATAAGCCTCTCTTGTCCTTTCCATCATCTTTCATTGAAGCTATTTCCTAACTGCTCCCCTAGGTTCTGGTTGTGGCTCTCACTTTGCCAAATCTGCTGGTGTGTTCTGTGCATGAAATCCTGACTCTGTGGGCCTGTGAGGCATCCCCAGGCACCTCTTAGGTGAATCCCTCCATTTCTCCAAACTGCTGCCTTATACTGAACTTGAAAATTCTTGAAAGTGATCTTCCCTTCCTTTTCCAAGGTCAACATTTCTGCCTGAAACTCCCTGTTAGAGTCTTAGAGGGGACTCTAAGACTCTAACAGGGAGTTTGAAGCCAGTTGCTTAATAAGATAAGAAACAAGGCAGGTGGAAATCAAAGACTGATCGATAAAGTTGAGGTCTGAGACTGTCCCTTACAGTGTGAGCTAAGTGTGCTGGCCCACTCAACTCTGGAATTGAAGAGCCCATTCCACATAATCGCGGAGGATCCTGGGCTCTCCGTAGGCCTCCCACCATTCCTTAACTTGAAACTCTTGGGCACACATAGGAGCAGCGTGACTGGAAATAAGGAAGAGCTTAGCCCAATTTTTTTCCAATATCTTTCAATCAAAGATACAAAGGGAGGCTGGGAAATGTCGCATAGCCGACTGGAAGGAAATAATAGGAAAAATAACAGAAGTGACCTTCCTACATAGGCCCACCTGTGACATGTCCCTGATCCTCTGTGGCTCAGCGTAAGTGTCTGTTCCTCCATGTAACTTCTCTCCTGGCCCAACAATGACCTGGGGGTTGATCAGATAATACCTCTGCTGGTGTCCCCTCCATTAAAGCTGCAATGGTGTGAATGTGTGTGTCTCTCTACGATGCATGTTGAAATCTAATCTCCAATGTGCAGTTATTAAGAGTTGGGGCCTTTAGGAGATAAATAGGTCATAAATACTTAATGCAATTAAGGCCTTTAGAAAAGAGGCTTCAGGCACATCGATGTTGACAGCAGCTCAATTCACAATAACTAAACTATGGAACCATCCTTGGTGCCCTTCAACAGATGAATGGATAAAGAAAATGTGATACATATACACAATGTAATATTACTCAGCCTGAAAGAAGAATGAAATTATGGCATTTGCAGGTAAATGGATAGAGATGGAGAATATCATGCCAAATGAAATAAGCCAATCCCCCCAAACCAAAGGCCACATGTTTCCTCTGATATGTGGATGCTAATTCACAATAAGGAGGTGGGGTAGGGAAAAATAGAGGTACTTTGGATTAGGCAAAGGGGAGTGAAGGGAGGGCAGGGTGTGTGGGGTAGGAAGGATACTATTCTGAACAGGACATTATTACCCTATGTGCATAAATGATTACATGTCTGGTGTGATTCTACAACATGTACAACCAGAAGAATGAGAAATTATACTCCATTTATGTATGATATGTCAAAGTGCCTTCTACTGTCATGTTTAACTAATTAGAACAAATAAAAAAAAGAAAAGAGGCTTCAGGGCTAGGGTGCAGCTCAGTGGCAGAGTGTGTGCTTAGCATAGTCAAGGCCCTAGCTTCAAGCCCCAGCACCCATAATAAAAAGAAGTTTTCACACAGTATTGAGTTCTTTTGTGTCACCCCCCCCCACACACACACACACTACACACACACACACACTCTTTCCTGTGAGGACACAGCATCATCTTGGAAGCATCCAGTGGCCCTCACCAGAAGTTCAGTGCCAGTGCCTTGACCTTAGACTTCTCAGCCTTAAGAGCTATAAGAAATAAATTTTTGTTCCTTATAAATTACCCAGCCTGTGGTATTTTGTCATAGTAGCACAAATGAGTTAAGACAAAATTCTTTGGTTTACTAATTTTTTTTAATGTCTGTCTCGCTCCTGTCTTGTACTCCCTATCCCTGGAGTGTATAAGTTTTATATTTCCTTTTTTTGTGTGGGGGGTGTACCAGGGACTGAACTAAGGGGAACTTGACCACTGAGTCACATCCCCAACCCTATTTTGTGTTTTATTTAGAGACAGGGTCTCACTGAGTTGCTTGGCTAGCACCTTGCCTTTGGTGAGGCTGGCTCTGAACTTGTGATCCTCCTGCCTCAGCCTCCTGAGCTACTGGGATTACAGGCGTGCACCGCAGTGCCCAGCTATTTTTCTCATGTTTAGATTCACCATACCCAATGCAGTGTCTGAAAATTGTAGATACGTATTTGTTGAATGAAGGGGTGCTCTTTTGGTCTTGATTAGTCAGGCTCCACAGAGCAAGGACTCCATCTGTCCTGCTCAAGGGTGAGTCTGCCCTCTCCCCATACCTGTGCAGCAGCAGGTGCAGAATTTGGGGAACAGTGTGCCCACAGGTGAAAGAACATGGGCATCCTCACTGTATAGATACTTCACAAGCACAGGAGTTGGCCTCCGCCTCCTCCTTCCCTGTTTCTTCATGCCCGAAGCAGAGGAGTGCTGATCAGAAGAGAGACTCAAAATAACTTTTGGATGAAGGACCAGTTCCTTTCATGGACTCCTGCACGTTTCTCCTCTCTGTTCAGAGAGAGGACGGAAAGACCAAGACCCATTACTTTGAAGACAAATGGGACACATGAAGAAACTGCTAAAGCATTACTCTACAATTTTTTTTTTTTGGTAAGAAAGTTGACCTTCCTCTTTCTAGCCAGAGTCATAGTTAATTGAAATATGTGTCTATATAGCCCTGAACTGTCCACCTGGAAAGTGAGCATATTTTTTTTTTTTGCTCCAAAATTCAGTTCCCCAGAAGGTGCTAGCCAGTCTGCATTCCTACTAAATTCTTTTATAATTTTTTTCTTTGTTCCTTTTGTTATACATGACAGTAGAATGTATTTTGACATATTATACATACATGGAGTATAACTTCCTATTCTGTGGTTGTACACGACGTGGAGTTACACTGGTCGGGTATTCATATATGAACATAGGAAAGTTACATCCGATTCATTCTGCTATCTTTCCCATTCCACCCCCCCCCTTCCTCTGTTGCCCCTTGTCCAAACAGATGAAGCTCCACTCCCTACACACACACCTATTGTGAGTCAGTATCTGCATATCAGAGAGAACATTTGGCCTTTGGTTTTGGGGGACTGGCTTATTTCACTTACAATGATAGCCTCCAGTTCTATCCATTTACTGGCAAAGGTCACTCTTCTTTAAAGCTCAGTAATATTCCATTGTGTATATGTACCACATGCTAAATTATTATTATTTTTTACATGTTTTTATGCCTTTATTTTATTTCTTCATTTTTATGCAGTGCCGACGAACCCAGTGCCTTGCATATCTAGCATTGAGCCACAACCACAGCCCCTAAATTATTTTTAATGTGACATGGGATCCTTTTGCATAGTCACCTAATGGGGACTGAAGTGTTTCTGTTTGCAATTCTCTATATGCAATAAAGAATAAAATTTTTTAAATTCACTGGAGGGGAGCTTGTAGAACATACGAGCAGCACTTCCATTACAAGTACACGAGCTTAGTTGCTGGTCTGTGGTCCATGAAAGGGTCGGCGTGGAATGTTCGCAGGGTTGCAGCGCATCTGGATTTCTCCCTCACAAACAAGGAGTGACAGTCCCAGCCCGTGATCCTCTGGGATGCCCCTGTTGGCTTAAGTCCCGTCTCACACAAACACATAAAGATCTCTCATGACTAATTCACTTCACTTATATTATGAAGAAATCATGGAGTGTTCCTGAAGCGGGATTTGAGAGCTGGTACTTTTGAAAATTGAACCTGGAAGAATGCCAACGCCATTGAGGGTCACTGCTCTCTAGCTTCAGATCCCGGGGTCTTTGACAGGTATGTTCAGTTATTGACAGGGACACTGGCTGCCCAGAGGTTGGAAGGAAAACCAGCCGTGTGTCTCAGCACCTCACACCCATGGCAGCACAGACGGCCACCGATGCTCCTTGAGACACTTGCATTCCTCCTCCTCCTCCTGTTCTTCCCAACATCTGCATCAAACTATGTCACCAAGAGCTGAAAGTCCCCAAGATTTGATGTCCGGCGTTGCATATCTCCTTTCACTCACCTTCATCTGTCGCCCAGAGACTGTGTTCAATATTTGGTGCTATCGTTTGGATACAAAATGTTCCCCCCAAAGACCCCTGGGTTCAAACTTGGTCCCCAATCTCTAGCACTGTTGGGGGGTGGAATCTTTAAGAGCTGGGGAATAGTGGGAGGTGTTAGGTCATTGAGGGTGTGCTCTTGCAGGGGATTGTGGGACCCCGGTCTCTTCCTCTCTTTTTGTTTCATTTTCTGGCCATGAGGTGAGAGCAGCTTCGCTCTGACATATTGCCACAAGGCCAAAGCCACAGGACCAACTAGTCTCAGACTGAAAGCTCCAAAACTGTGAGCCAAAAAGAACCTTTTTTCTTCAGGAGTTCATTTTTTAAAAAATATATATTTTTTTTAGTTGTAGTTGGACACAATGCCTTTATTTTATTTATTGTTACGTGGAGCTGAGGATGGAACCCAGCGCCTCGCACGTGCTAGGCGAGTGCTCTACAACCCCAGCCCCATGAGTTCATTTATCTCAGGTATTTGTTATAATAACAGGAAGATGACTAACACTTGAGCTGTGTGGAATCCATCTAGTGTTGGCATTCCAGGCATGTACATGGACCACATAACGAAGGAACTGTATGATTCAGGAGGTGGAGGTGGATCCTGAGAACTGGTGTTCCAAAAACAGATCTCTGGGTGATTTTGCTGCCCAAGAAAACTTGGGAATCCTAATGAGCCCAGGACTTGTTTGGATTCCTGCAGGCAATGCTGAAGGGTCCTCCTAAACTTTTTTGATTTTTTTTTTTTGATGTTGTTCTTCTTCTTACTTTAGGCTTCAATGCAAGATCTCTGAATTCACTAGATCCTCCTTGCTGGAGAGGAGGATCCAGTAAGTTCGTTACCATCTCTCCCCCAGAGTTCTTACATCTAGTACTGCCCTTTTCAAACCGTAGAGAGAAGTAAGAAATAAAGACTCCGACTCAGTACCTGAAAGGGTCCTGCTTCTTTGCAAAAGTCATCTCTGGAAACTGGCAGAAACCGATCCTATAGGGAATTCTCCCAAGAATTCTCACCTTTCTGGTGTGATAGAGTGTGACAGAAGTTACAATGCACTTCAGAAATAGAAGTGCAGCAGGCACTGATCTCTCGGGTCTTTTTGTACAATTATTCCACTACAGGTATCTTCTAGATTTGTGGTTTTCCAACTTTTTTGACATTTGACATCATACTACTCTGTGTGTGTGTGTGTGTGTGTGTGAGTTTCTGAACTAGTTTCAGATGAACTAGTGCTAATACTACAGGGAAGAGACTCTAAAATATACCTATCTCATCCACTAGACTAAAATTGTCTGAAAACATGCTATCTGTATCTAAACCATGCTTTGAAAATTATTGCCACTCATATTGTTCAGATTCAGCAGGAGCCCATAAGCGAGGATCCCATCAGTACTAGCAGTAGGGACTGGTCTCATGGAAGGCTTTCTTACTTTAAATCTGGATGCAAGCTAAGTACTTTTCACAAGTGATTTCATTTAATCTTCACAAAATCCCTGTGACATATGTGTCATTCTTCTCACTTTAAAGGTGATAAATCCGAAACTTACTGTGGTTGCTCAGCGTCAACTGTTGTTGGATGTGAAAAGTTCATGCTGCTTTGCCTTTGAATTGAGATTATTTGCTAATAAAACCAGAGTTTATATCCCTAATTATAATCAATGAATCAAGAGTTTAACAAGTGCATGCACTGTGGAGACAAAGGGAGGAGGAAACAGTGACCTTGCTCTCCAGGAGCATATGATAGAGTTAGATCTCTAAGTTAAATAGCAATATCTGACCTAAACAAGATTTTACGTATCACTGATTTAGGCAGTAAAATTTTAGTTGATAATGCTGGGGCTGTGGCTTCTTACAAGCCACAGAGACCTGGGGGCTTCATGTAGGAGGTGGCCTAGATGCACATGTAAATTGAGAAATTGGAAAAGAGAAGGGAGAATTTCTTGCACAGGTGGTACTGGGCAGGACAGGAAGCGGACAGATGCCGTGAACAGGTTCGACCTCAGGGGCACGTTCCTGCAGAACAGAGGTTGTCTAGCCTTGTTCCTCAGAGACCACAGATGCTAGGCATTAGTTGGGGGCATCTTAGTTCCTGGTTCTCCACATCTGTTTTCACTGTGATCAGAAACATTTTCATGCATACACTAACCCCTAAGACACTGTCTGAACAAAGTGTATCGTTGCTTTAGAAAGAGTAGGCAAAAGCTATTGATTATTGATATGGGAGACTCCACATGCCTTTGGTGCCAATTGAGGTGTTGTGAAATATTGCCTGAGGGTGTAAGTCTAAGGACGCAGCTTTGTCCAAGTGTGATGTTATGCTACATATTTTTTTTTTGGTTTTGTTTTTATCCATGCTTCTTGCCTCAACTTCCTCTCCAAGCAGGCCATAGCAACATGAGCTTCTCTTCCCCAGAGTGGGTCACAGAAACTCTAATCCCCTCTGCCTTTCTGTCTTGGAACTGACCATGAAGAATTCTCTGACCTACTCTAAGATCCTCCTGGTTCCTGAGGGTTCCTTCCTGTACCCGGGAGGCAAGAGACCTATATGGGGAGGCCAAGAAGGGACTGAACAGATAGGCCTTGCTGGGTTTCCTCCCCCAGTCTGTTAGCATCAGGTCGTGTCCCTTTTATCCAATATGGACATAGTCATCCATGGCCCACTCAGGCCTGTGTAATGAAGTCTCCACAGAAACCAAAAGGACAGGGCTCGGGAGCTTCTGGAGAGCCGAACATGTGGGGGTTCCTGGAGGGTGGTATGCCCTTCTCCCATACCTTGTCCTATGTATCTCTCTAGCTGTACCCTTTGTGATATCCTTTCTAATAAATCAGTAAATACGAGTCCTCTGAGACCTGTGAGCCACTCTAGCAAATTAATTGATCCAAAGAGGGGTTTTGGGAATCCTGATTGATAGCTGGTTGGTCAGAAGCACAGGTAAACATAACCTGGGGCTTGTGAATGGCTTCAGAAGTGGGGTAGGGGCAGTCTTGAGGACTGAGCCTTCAATCTGATGTTATCACAGGAAAATAGAGGACAACCAGCCAGTGTCCACTGTAGAATTGCTGGCTAGCTTGCTTACCCTCACACCTTTTAGGATCACAGAAACTTTCTGTTTCTGATTATGGTATGGGGAGAGATGGAAAAACAGACACTTTATTCTTTCTTTCGACACGACAGCAAAGTCCGTTAGTTCTGTGCCTATGGGCAAGTGACACAACTGTGCTGATTCCCAGTTTCTGATCAAATAAGGATCATAAGAATTATTACCTTATGATGATGCTCTTAGGACTAATTAGGGTGACTATATGCAACGCATTTTGTACATTCTGAAATATTGTATAATGAGCAACTGTTTTTCATTTTAATACAGAGGATTTAGATGGATGAAAAATTAAGATGCACTTTATAATTTATCAGATAGAAAATGAGAAGCATAAAAGGTGTTACTCCAAGGGATTGTTGCATTAGGGTCTTTTAGGAAGATTAATTTAGCATTGGGAAATGGGTGGAGCAGCGGAAATGAGCTTGGAAACCAGTGCATTGGTCTCTGTGTGAAATGACAAGGGGAAACCAATAGGTCCTGAGACTAACTTGAAAAGGGATGACCAGGCCAGGCGCAGTGGTGCATTCCTATAATCCTAGTGACTTGGGAAGCTGAGGCAGGAGGATTGCAAGTTCAAAGCCAGCCTCAGCAACTCAGTGAGACCCGTCTTAAAATAAAACATAAAAAGGGGTTGAGGATGTGGCCCTATGGTTAAGTGATCAGGGTTTAATCCCCAGTACAAGAAAGAAAGAAAGAAAAAGAGAAAAATATAGGGGATGGCCAGAAAGAGAAAGCAGTGGGAGAAATACCTAACATCAAATGCTATTCACATTTCCAGTCTCATTGACTCAAAGAAGAGTTTTCTCACAAGGAACTGAAGGAATGTTCTGGAAAGGACTAGTAGGAGGTCGTGACATTTTGGAGAAGGATTTATTATAGACATGATTGAGTTTAGGGGGGACAGTGGGATATCCAAGTGGTTTAATAAATAGCTCTGATAGTCTGGCAGAAGGAGTAGAAAGGTGAGGAGAAATAAGGTCTCGTGTCCGTGGAGAGATGCTCAGCGGGCTGAGTGTTGAAGAGAGGAGTAGGAGGAGGAAGATCTAACCAAGTGTTAGGAGACCCTCAATAGCTTGGGAGGGCAGTGCAGCCAGAGAAGGAGCAGAGAGAGTCAGGACTGAAGAACAGTCATTGGACTTTAGAACTTGTTACCTCTGATGATCTTTATTTTACCAGAAATTGAGAACCAACAAAGTTGGTTGAGACTTGCAGTCTCATTGAGGTGGAAGGACCTCAAGAGGTTGCTCAAAAAGTAGAGGCACCCTGTGTCAGGTATTTATTACACAACTCAGGTAGGAAGAAAAAAAGAATAAGAGGCTAGATGGGGTTTTAGGATGAAAGGGCAGTCCACAGACTTTCCTTTCCCTTGCCGCAGGTATGCAGCTGCTTAAGGGAAGAACTTGAATTTTGCCAGAAATTTGAGTTTTTCTGAGAGCCTGGGAATGAGAAATAAGGTAACCATAGGAGAGGGAGGATACCCCAGACACGGATAGGGAGTATCAGATGGAGTGAGGCCAGCTGGCAAGGTTGGGAGGTCAGGAAGCAGGCTGCAGTAGCTCCCTGAGTGCAGGATGAGGCTGCACTTGAACTGTCCCTAACCTGGCTCCCTGGGGTGGCTGAGCATCATCCTGGGAGCAAGTGGACTGGTATGGAAGCAAGAGACCCTTATGGTCAGCAACTCGAACACTCTGCCTGAGTAAACAGGTCTTTCCTAATAGGAAAGAGACTCAGAGCTAGGTGATGAGAAGGAGAGGGAAAGGAAGAGGGAGGGAGGGAGGGAGGGAGGGAGAGAGAGAGAGAGAGAGAGAGAGAGAGAGAGAGAGAGAGAGAGAGAGATATCAATGAGAGCAAAAGACCCAAAGGGCCATGGGCTTGGAATTGAAGGTGGTCGGTATCTATCATACCAACCTCACAGTGTTTCAGGGGAGGAAAACATGGGCAACCTGGGCATGGAAAGAGAGACAGAGAAAAGTAGCAAGGAAGGGTAGATGATGAAACCCTCTTCTTTCATAAGTTCAGAACACAGGGCAAGAGGCCCAGGGCTGTGCATTTGAGGGAAGAGAAGGCCTGGATCTAAAGGTAAACCTTAGAATCCACAACTTGGGGGAGCCGAAGAGACAATTTGATAACACAAGTGTATGTGACCCAACGGGAAAGAGTAGAAGCAGGGAGAGTGCATTGGGGGGGAGTAGAAGGTTCCAGAAAAGAAGGAAGGAACTGGGTAAAATGGCAGAGTTAAAAGGCATTTCCTCCTTCTTTCTTATTGACAGGAGCTGATTTTATTCCTGGTGGCAAAATACTCTGTTAAAAAGAACACATTTCCAGTTTCTCTTAAGTCTAGAAGTAGCCAGTGAAATCTCAATAGAAATCATTCCATAGGACCCCCATGGCATCTAAGCTTGTGGGTGGGATACCCTCTTGCCACCTTCTTTTCTTCTTCTTCATTGGAATGGCCAGAACTCCAGCAGCCATCTTGGGCCATGATGTGACTTTGAGAATGGAAGTCCCATGAGAAGGAGCATGACATAAAAAAGTAGAAGGGACCTCAGCCTCTGGTGCCCCTGGGATGGCCATACCAGTCCTACCTCCCGCAACAAGGGAGAAACACATGTCTGTGTGCCTGGGAATAACTGGTGAAAGGAAAAAGGACAAGCTGATAAAGGACAAACTCCAAGAAGGTAAATATAGATGCATAACAGTTCAGCTCAAGATGAGCTGCCTAATCAATTTGAAATATAATAATCGCTAAAAGAGTTCAGATGAAGGGGAAATCTTTCTTGTTTAGAAGTGAGGAAAGCATGACACTGGGAAAAGAAGGATTTCCACCCAAACCTGACACCAAGCCTTCCTGATTTTAAATGCACTGTTATGCTATCCTATTTTCCTTCTATCGGAGTGATATCTTAAAAAGTACAATTTTGCAGTGTGTGGGATCTGTGATACTGGTGGATGAATGAACTGCTCACGATTTCTCAAGATTGCGGTTAACAGGGAACAGAGAGAGAGAGAGACCTGTTGAGGAAGAAAACTGACACATGGCCATTGATGACATCTGAAGGGGACTGGCTGGGTGCTTCCCCTGCCAGGGCTCATCAGGGACATCTGAAGGATAAGGGATGTGTGAGCCACAAGGACTGGCCTAACACCCTTCTCACACATGCTTTTTTTAAAAAAAAATATATATATATCGTTTTATTTGTTCTTTTTAGCTATACATGGCAATAGAGTGTATTTTGACATATTATACATACACAGAGTATATATATACTTATTATAATTAGGATCCTATTCTTGGGGTTGTACTTGATGCTCACACATACTTAATACCAGCAGCAGCAGTCTATGAAAGACTGAGCATACATTGGATTTGTGCATCCAAATTATGGAAGAACCCTCCCATTTCTGGGTCTGCATCTGAACCCCACTCTTATTTGAGTTTTTTTTTCTTTTTTAACTCAGCGAGGGGATCAGAGGCTTCTGTGAATTTGCTTCTTCCCATTTCAGCCAGCTGCTTCTCTTAGCTCTCCCACTTGCCAGAAGGGAGACGGGAGAATAATCTTCTGTTGAAATCTCTCCTTCCAACACGAATTTGTGACCCTGGAAAGACTGCGGTTTTCAAAAGCCTTCTGAACCGAGATTCTGAGCAGGTGCAGCGCTGTTCTCAGTTAGGCAGCTGGTCACCTTGCAGCCGGGATAGGGGAGACCACACCTTTTCTTCCAGGGACTTAAAAGGCATATCTTGGGGTCCAGGGGGGAGCCAGATTCTTTTATTTCCCTACGCTTCCTCACTTTCTTGTTGTCTTGTTTGCTCAGTTGGGGCGCACAATGACCAGGCTCTAAGTGTCTGAAGGTTCTTAAAGAGGCCCGGGAATCCTGGACATAATCCCAGGGAGAGCAGGTTTTGTGCGCATATGGGAGGAAGCAAGCACGAGTCACTTCTGTGCCGAGACAGACAGAGGGGACAGAAGGATCTCTACCTTGGGCAGACTTCTCTCCACCCCGGGAGGACACAATTTCTCTTCTTACCCCCTTGCCCTCCTGGGATTTGACTGAACAGGTGCTCACACACCGGCTTAGACAGGAGTTCTCACCACCCACCGAGTTCCCGGCCAGCAGCTGCTCGGCCTCTTCGCCACTCTGTGTGGCCGCTGAATGCACGGAAGGCCCGGAGACTCGAAAAATAGGGGAGCTGAGGGACAGGGCGACGCCGCCCTCTGGAGACTGGGGCGCAGGCCTCCGGGGCGCACCAAGTTCCACCAGCTTGGGAGGGACAGGACAGGGTCAGTTCTTGGCGGCACTTGGACAAGTTAGAGCTGCTACCTCCGCGTCCCACTTTGCGTTAGACAGGGAGGGTAAAGGGGCGATGGTTGATGCGGAGCTGGATCTGGAGTCCCGCACTGCTGTGCGCTTGCCAGCACCGCCCGCGGAGCAGCCCTTTTTCTGACCCCCAGAAGGTCTGCAGGGAGGCGGCCCCCGGGTCCGCAGGGCGCCCACTGCGGGCGGGACACGGGCAGTGCAGCTTGTGCCCCACCCCCGACCTCCGCGGGGGCGCGATGCCACCTGCATCCTCTCTGTGCGCTGCCCGCCAGGCCCTGTCGGGCCTTTGCTGGCTCAGGCGCTGCCCGCGGGGCGCACGACGGGCAGCGTTAGCGGTCTCACCCCAGACCCGTGCCGTGCAGCCACCACTGCACCATTTCCTGCTGCCCTGGCCAGCCTGAGCAGCTGTCCACTCTCCTCTGCGAGGCAAACCTGCTCCAGAGGGCGTCTTGAGAGAGGTCATGGACACCTTGCCTTTTATTCCAGAAGCGACTCAATCCTGCTTTATGAGGGTTAGCTCCCCAGACGCTATTAAACTAAGTTTTAGGTGGCCTTTTGTGAGAAAACTTTTAATCACACAGAATTTAACTTCTAATCGGCCAGACATTTAAACCGTGTGGAGTAAAACCTTTCGTTTTTAACATCCACTCTGGTGTTTGCTGGAAATTTGCCACCGAATTTAGGCTCAAGTTGAAGGTTACCAGGATTTATCATTGTTTCCCCAGGATGTTTAACCCTCATGGGCTCCTTTTTCTTTCATTTAAGATACTTAAAAAAAAAAAAATTCTTCTAAGCGCTTTGGCCGTTTAGTTTAAGAAATTTGTTTTAGCTCATATGATTTTGTAATCCAGAAATATTTCTGAAATGGGGAGGGGGTTATTGGAGACAGAAGGCAGCTGTGTACCAGGAAATAATAAGTATCATGCAAAAATATCACAGCTAATCGATGTCCTTTAGGAGTGGAAATATCTATGTTTAATTGCTTTAAAAATGTAGGGTGGAAAACACAATTATACACTGTGATAACAAACCTGTACAGATAATTTCTGAACAATACAAAACAAGTGCTGAAAATCTGTTTTCTTTATGATTGAAATAAATTGTTCCCAAACTGTGATAACCACCTACCCAAATATCACATGAGCTAATGCTTGAAGAGAAATAGTCACCAATTGAAGCATTTAGATTTATCTTAATAAACAGAAAATTGCATAGCTTTTTATATTGTTGTACATCCTTAAATGCATCTTCCAATATCACTGCTTAGCATAGTGATAGTCTTGTTATTTTAAAATTTCAATTTTCAGAGATACATAAGATAAATTTCCCAATAATTATAAACACATCATTTTACTCATCTGATTTTAATAACATGCATTTTTATAATTACTGTACAACCGAAATAGACATTGATTTATGCTGTGTGCATGTCTTTATTCAACAGTATATTCTTAGACACCTTGTTCAAACAAATGAAGTGAATTTCAAAAAAAAAAAAAAAAAAAAAAAAAACCAAGGGAAAAAAAAATCCTGCCAGTAGAAACAGAATCACAGTGCCTTACAGACAAAAGGAAAGGAAAAGAAGTTCTCATAGGAAAAGAGATTTATTATTACATAGAAAATTCTCACAATAGTTGAAACACACTTCAGAAACTAGTAAACACCTTAGATAGAGTTGTGCCAATTACTCAAGCCCATAAGCATCTGCTTTGTCTTAATTAGACGGGGGAGGTGAATGACCACTGTTTATTTTCATTTTCCTCATTAATTATGAAAAACTGCATTTAATTCATCTTGCATGGTGAGAGATTGGCTGCGCAGATGTAAGTCGTAAGGGAAGTGGCTGTCGGTGGGCAACCTGAACATGGCACCCTGCCCAAGGGGACCCCTGGGTGGCACTGCACAGTAATGCATGCCGTAATTGTAATTTTTGCCATAGTCCAAGGTTTCTTCTTGCTTCAGGGAAAATATCCCATTATAGTTAATTGGGGGAGGACTTAAGGGACCTTCAAACTGAGGGCTGGCACACTCAGGGGAAGTACTTTCATAGAAGGATTCATACGCACTGCAATAATTGTAGGGTTTCATGGACTTGGAATTATCAAGAGTCCCATGCCCTGGGGGAGTGGCGAGCTCAGGGCTGTGGTAGGGTGGGTAGAAGGTGGAGTAGGGCGACCTGGTGTGATGTGCAGCCTCCCCACCCTGACCCATCAGGAAACTCCTGGCGTTGAGCTGCAAGCAGCCTGCCACCAAGTTTGTAGTTGGCTGGGAAAGACCTTTGCATAAGTTTTGGACGAACGTGAGCAGATCTGGTCTCTTGCCGATTCTCAGAATTTCAGAAAGTGCCCAGATGTAGTTTTTGGCCAGTCGTAAAGTTTCTATTTTGGACAGTTTTTGGGTTTTAGAATAGCAGGGGACCACTTTTCGTAAATTGTCCAGAGCGTCGTTGAGGCCGTGCATCCTGTTCCTCTCCCGAGCGTTAGCTTCCTGTCTCCTGAACTTGACCCTTTCCAGTCGGAGCTTGGTGGTCTTTTTTTTCCTAAGACCCCTCCTTCTGGGCAGCCCGTTTTCATCCTCCTCTTCTCTGTCTTCCTCCTCTTCTTCTTTCTCAGTTTCTTCTCCAGGGGCCCTTTTGATGCTCTTTCCTCGAAGGACAATTTGTTTGGAAAAGCTTTCTGGTTTCTTAATTTGCTTCTGGTCCTCGCATTCTCTAGAAAACTTTCTGCACATCTGGGATTCTGGCATTACAACAGACTCATCAAACGGTAGTGTTAACATGGTTCTCTAATCTTAAATTACCTGAAAAAATGCCAGCACAATATTTAAAGCGTTTTCATTTTTAAAGTTTATACACTTAAAACACATTTGAGTACAATCAGAATACTACAAGAACACATGAAAAAGACTGATTCCAGGGCTAATTTTTTGGCTTGAAATAAAATTTTTGAGTTTGTGCAGACTAGTAATTATAAGAACATTGATGCATGCAATGGGATTAATTTATACAGGCAAATTATCAAAAGAAAATAAAATTGCAAGCATTTATGATAATCCCACCACCATCTCCATTTCTCTTTGATTTGAAACTGGATTTTAATACATGGGAAGGGATTGTGCAATTCAAGCAAATAACAAATACAAAACATGATATAGCAATGCAGAATTTCATTAATTCCAATCCCCCTGAGAACAAAATAGAACAGAAACCAGTTTATAAAATGAAAAGTGCCATTTCTCCATCAGCTGACAAATTTGTGGGGATTTTTAGGGGAAAAAAATCCCTAACTTTATTTACTGTTCTCATCCAACTGTGAATTTAGATTAATGGTTATTAGAATATACAGATTTAAAGAAAACATTAATAAGATCAGTTTTAAAACTATTTTTTTTTCTGATCAGTAAAGAATTATGTAAAAGCACTCTTTTCCCAGCTTTCAAAAAGAAAAAGGGATTAGGCTAATTTGGAAAAAAAAAACTCTACAAATAAATGAAAAAATAAAATATCATTGGCAATTTTCTAAATCAAAGAAAATGTTGAGACCGCTCTTACATTTAAGATTTTCTCAAATGTAATAGTCTGTTTACTGCTGTTCAAATCACCCTGGACAAAAAAACACTCTCACAGTGTTTTTGTTCTACGAGCCCAGAAGTCTCCCTCTAGCTAATATCTGACGGGAACGGTCCAAGGATTCTGACTGCAATTCTGCACGTGTGTTCAGAATCCCAAATGAAAGGGGAAAATAATTTGTGTTTCAAATGCATTTTTGGTTTTTGTTGGGTGAAGCAGAAAGTATTTTTCATCGAAAGTCTTCAAACAGGCACACTAAAACAGAGACTTTTCCATGTAACAACCTCCAGCCCTCTCAGCACACACACACACACACACAAACACACACACATACACACACACACAAACTCTCAGTAATGTCCACATACTTGCAGTGTTACATAATAGCAGTGAAAGTATGTGATAATTACATCACAAGAATGAAATATGATAAGAAGTTATAGATGGCAAAGATCATACAAATACTCTAAGACAGTGATACTGTATCTTTAAATACTTGCATGCAAAGCCAGCATCAATTGAAGTATATCTTTATTTATATTACCTTAGGTTTTAATTTCATTCAATAATCAGTTTTCATTTTGGGTCTTCCAAATCTTTTCAGGCTGAGTGTCGCATCGTCTCCTGGAGCCTCTAGATCTGTGTATATCTGCACTATCTCATTGATCTCTAAAAAGTGACATTGATGCCAACTGCCAGAGCTGGTACCCATGCCATCTGCTAGTGACGTCACAGGGCAGAGAGAGCCATGTGATCCTCTCTCTTGGGACCTTCATTCTGCACTGATCATCTGGCATCCCTGTAAGTGGGTACCAGCATTCATGCATCAACACAGAAGGTTAGACTGATAGGAAAAAAATCTGCACCAGCATTTCACATACAGTAGGTGCATTTCTCCTCGAGCTGCTTCGGTTTCACTGGCAATCTGTAGAAAGACTGTGCTCAGTTTCGCCCTGCCAACGGTGCAACTGTTAGGTAGTCGTTAATATTCCATTCATTTGCAAGGTGGGCTTTTGTGTGAACGAGAGGTTTTTTGTTGTTGTTGATGATGTTGTTTTGTAAAGATCACCATCTCCTTTGTGCACCTGGGTATCCAGGGAAAGAGAACTGTGAAAAGGAGCCGGAAGGTGGTCTTGGGTGCATAACCAAACTAAGATTAGTGTCAGCAAACAGGAGTCAGTGAAAGGCTCCTGTTTCCTCGTTTTGTTTCATGGCATGAGACTTTGTGGGTGTGTGTCTGTGCATTTTCTTAACATGTAAGACCTCAGTGCTTCTTAGGACTTTGGAATAAAAGGACAGTTTTTCTATTGGGGTCTGTGGAAGACATCATCCAATGTTTCCCTTCATCCAATTGCTGGTATCTTTCAACAACTTTTCAGAGCGACTATGTGCATGTGTGTGTGTGTGTGTGTGTGTGTGTGTTCTACACACACACACACACACATTATGTATGATGAAGAGACACTGCAAGTCCACTGTTAAGGATTTCAAACTATACAATTATGTCCTCCATCAAAAGTCACTAACTTTACTCTTTTATAGATCTCCCCTCTCTCTCTCAGCATTAACTTGCTTCTTCCTTCTCATTTAAGACACAATAAACATAAAAATTATTACTTAGGTTTCTGTCTTTCTCTCCCTAGCATTCTGCTGCATATTTTAATCAAAGATTAGCTTTCCTATATTTTGGGGGCTTCCAGATTTTGTTTTTTTATCTCCTATTTTTGTTTCCTATATAACAACATCCAGGGAAACAGATTAGTGTCCAGTTGCTCATCCCTACTAAGTTTATTACATGCTATCTTTCTTCACCCTCCACCCCCTTTCGGTTTCTTTTTAACAAAAGCAGGGTACAAACAGTTAAGCAAAGCTGGCTCAGCCTGACTGAGAAAAGGGACTCTGGAGCCAGAGGCAAACTCCACCTTCCTCTCCTATACTCCCCTGCCTCTCCTCCCCCACTAAAAGGACATTTTATTTCAGGAAGGCTTGTCAGGAAAGGAAAAAGTGAACTTAAAAAAATATATAAAAGTTTAAAGATAAACAAATAAACACAACCTTTGTTGTTTGACAACTGAGTAATCTCCTCTAAAGTGAGAGAGTATGCTTTTGGAATTAGACTAATCCCTGGCAGGCTGCAACTGTTGAATCTGTGTTAGCATTCCCCTTATAAATCCCAGTTTTGAAAGGTTTAGAATTCTGCTGCTTTAATGCATTTTGGATCCAAATTGGCACCAAGGGCTTCAATCCGAATTCAGTTTTGCTCCTCTCATTTCACGCTCATTTCCACCTCCTTAAAAAGTTACTTTTCCTGGATAGTTCTAGAAAAGATGGGGGAGTGGGCAAAAAAAGAGAATCATGCTAGGTGAAGGTGGATAGGTTCTCTCTCCCAATGGCCTAGTAAAAATGCAAATTTAAAACAAGAGTATGACTATAAATTTATGTTAAAATAGGTGGGTTGACCTATTCATGTTTTGTAAAAATCTGACAAAAAGGTAAAATTTGTACCTTTAGGGTACATTGTTGGCAACGAGGACACTGAGTATATTTTATGCAGCTTTTGGTTCAAAAAACTGCACACACTTTTTACATCAGCATTGAAATTTTCTAGAGAAAAATCAGATTCAGGATTTTGTTTCTCCTCACATGTGTCTTACTTTTTAAATGTAAAGGAATTTAAGTATTAGAGACATCAGCCACAAAGCCTCCAGCAATGCCATGAATTTTGCACACTGCACCATATTCTAAACTTGCAAAGTCTCTAGGAGCTGCATCGAATTAAGAGCATCACACACATGCAAATAAAAACCCAGGGCATAAATGACATGATATGTCAGTAGAAAACTATCACCAATATAGTTCATTTGAAAGGGTCGATTTTGCATTTTATTTTTGCACATGCAGGAAAATGAGAAACACTCAATTGGTGAACAGATTTGGGTCTGTTCTATCCCTGGCTTTGAACATGAAAGAAAGACCCTTGGTGATGAGGAGGTGGGCAGGCACAATCCGTGTTCAGGTTTTCTGGCTATTAATCTATTGTTTGGACATCTTAGCCTGTTATACAAATTTTTTCAACAAAAAAGGAGGAAACAAAAAGTTGTTATGTCAAGATTTTGCAAGGATTCTATGTGTTTGTACAATAATCTTTCAAAAGAAATTTTGTTATGCATTTTCTACTATAGTTCCAGATATGCAAATGTCTGTGCTGTTAATATGCATTCATACCATACACCACAGCGGCTGTTCTACTCTCTGCTAAGAAAGCATGTTAACACCAAGACTCCAAACTGAGCTGCATCCTGACTTTGCAGGCGGATGCTCAGTGTGGGGAGTATATTAGCAGCATCTCTGCAATGTATTTTCTCATTTTATGACCATCACTGCACACCAAAGTTCACCTCTATAACTCAATTCCATTCTAGTTCAAATGATACAATTTTTGCTTCTGCGATCAAGAAATTTTATAGATTTTTAAAAAGTGCCCCATGTCTGTCTGTTTCTTGCTTTCTCTGGGTAAATGCTTATATTTAATTTACAGAAATAACCCACAGAAAATATAGACATGATTTTGACTCTGTTGTGAGGCCGTGGAAGTCAAAAGTCCAAATGAAGGCTTCAGGGCTGTTATCTTGAGATCTTTCTCTTAGCTCCTGTGTCTTAGCAAATGGGAACTCTGTGGACTGGCTTTTTCACAGTCCCCTCATCATTCAAGAGATTAGTCTGGAACATGACAGACATTTTTCTCACCTCACCAAGGGTCCAAAGCAACAGAATATAGTCCAGGATCAGATCAAGCAGCAAAATCCCAGACCAGAGGTTTCTTTTTTTTTACCCCCAGATAAGAGATACTTCTTAAGATGTTGGGCAGTTTTTTCTATTACCCTTCTTTTTAGTTTTTGCTTTTTATTCTTCTTTTTTTTTCCTCTCACTTTTTTTTTTTTTGGCTCTTAGACAAATGCTTAAGGGCAGTCACCAATCTTGAGAGCAAGCCCAGTGCCGTGAGCTCTTTGAGTTTTAACTCTGTGATCCCCGTTGACTTGAAATAGTTTTAATAATTGTGACACACTTTGAAAAACAGTCCTTGGAATTTAAACAAACGATATTTAAATTATGAAGCTAGACACATAAAGCATCCCTATTTCTCTAAAAATAGAGAGCTTAAAAATATAATTTAGACTTAGATATCTGAATGTTTTGTTTATGTATACCCAAGAAGAATACTTAAACTAAGCAGATAATCTGATCATGATCTGAGGCGACCTTCGGATTGCCTTTGTAGACTTACTCCAAGGTGAAGACGGGGCTGGAGCATCTCACCATGGTGCAATAAATCATATTGTTGTTCCCATGCTTTGAAAAGCCCTCGATCTTTAGTCTTCTGGTCTGGCCTTTGCACAAAACGGCTGTGTAGCTCTTTCCAGAAATACTTTTTATGTTTTTCAGCCCCCTGCGGAACATGTTTGTTTTTTTTTTTCATTTTACTCACCAAACCACATTTATTAAATTAATTTTAAAATTTGTGATTAACTAAAGGCATTGAAATCCACCAACTGAAAACTTCTACCAGTAGGAGAAAACTGGTATTAACTGGACAGAATGGTTATGATCCAGTCAGAAGTAAAGAAATGATGCTTTGTGAACTTTGTGGTCTGACTATGGAGGAATGCAGGGATTCCTTTTGGCTTTAGGAAATAGGAAGAGTGCTTGGTTGACCCTGATTACTGCTTTTTAATAATACTGAATTAGACATCGTTACATTCCAGTGAATGCAATATGATGGTTATTTTTAAACCCAGAGAACAGAAATATGCTCTTCTTTTTTTTCTCCCTGGTCCATTTTGTGAGATTGGAGTGGGCACTTTACAGAAGAGGTGTTTTTAAAAAGTTTATGCAAAATGATTTCGTGTACATCAAATCTTACATCAGATGAAGTGCAGGCTCTGGTAAGGGGACTCCCGGATGCAGTTCAGGAGGCCCCCGGAGCTGCCTGAGATTGTGTGTCAGGGTGGCGTGTCAGTGCACACGTGCATTTTTCTGAACACAGTCCCTCTTTGTGTCACATTCCTAAAGGTTAAAAATGACACAGTATTTTGACATCTTACTTTATTTTAAATCTTGGTCCTGCTGTTTAATAGCAATGTGTCATTCATTCATTCATTCCACAGAGGCTTGTTGAATATCTGTTTTGGATTTATTCTTGATTCCTTTTATTGCCTCACACCCTACAACAAGCATGTCAGTGACTCCTTTCAGTTTTATCTCAAAATCACATCCAGACTGACCAATTTTCCAGCAATCCTGCTACTCCCCCCTTGGTTCAGACCATCATCATTGTTTACCTGGCCTTACAGGACACCTGGGCTTTCACTGTCACCCCCTCCCACTTCATAGATGGTCCTCTACTCAGCAGCCAGAGGCATCCCCTTAGGCCATAAATCATACTGTCGTCTCTACTCAAAACCCTCCCGTGGCTCCTCCTCTCCCTCTGGGCAGAAGCCAACTCTTTGATGTCCTCTGCTCCTGCTGGCCCTCCACTCAGCTCCAGCCACTGGCCCCTCACACCGGCACTCTCCTGCCCTAGGGCCATTGCATTTAACTTCTGCTTGGGAATTTCTTTATGGAAATCTCCATGGATCATTCTCACATCTTCCATGTCTCTGTTTAAATATCCACTCATGGTGGGGAGGTCTCCTAATTTATATTGTCCTCCTGTCCCTGCCTTCCCCATCCATCCTCCTGGTTTGCTTTTCTCCACAGCACTCACCACTTTCTAACACAGACATTACTTATTCAGCATGTATTTCCATCTGTGGGGGTTCCAGCATCTGCATATGAAGGGCAGTAAGTCTGTAGTTGTTGAATAAAGAAATTGGTTCCAAGCATCAGGTTAGTGATAACCATTCAGTGGTGTGTATCCCAGCCATGGCAGGACTATTGGGGAGTTTGTAATCTAGAGGGAGGGGCAGAAGATAAACAGGTAAACATACACTGTGGAACCTACCCCCTGGAGGCTACAGAGAGACTGGGAAGATCCACTCAAACAAAACATCTGGGAGCCCTCTCTGGGTCAACCCTGAAGCCAAGATGTGAAGGGCACGGCAGAGGCTAGAGCAGATGTGATGTTCCCAATGTCCTGGGCAGACCGTCAGCAGCACAGTGAGAAGAAGGCACAGCTAGTGGTGCAGGTCACGGTGAAGCACTTGGAATTTAATCCAAAGGAAGCCATCAGAGAGCATAAGGCCGTGGGGTGAGCTGGTGGAAGAGCACAGGCTTAGCAAGCACAAGGGCCTGGGTTTGCTCTCCAGCACCCAAAAGAAAAAGTAAAAGTAAAAAGAAAAGTTTACTGTGGATTCTGTGAGAAGATTGAAGTGGGTGAAAGGGGAGAAAAGTAATGAGATTCAGGAGGCACTACCCCCAAAATATGTCAGCTTGGCATGTTGAAGCTGAAGGAATTTAAGAAAACTGCAGAAGCAGGAAGGTCTCTCTGACCCTCCCTCTCTTTCTCTCCAGGGGAAGTGGTACACCCTCTCCATCCGGAGGAGAGGAGCATCCTTCTCTTTGAAGACACACAGGCTCAGAGAAGAATCCGAATGAACAGGCATTGTAGACGTCTCCTGTGTTCTGTCATTAATTCACATTCACTGCCCAATTATCTCTCTCCACAACTCTTCCTTCTTCACCAAAACTTCTAGAAAAATTACCAGGTTTAGCTGTTTCTTTCAGTCTTTTTCCTTATCAAAGCTCCCCTGTTGAGTAAAACTTATTAAATTTGCATGCTTTTCTCTTGGTAATTGACTTTGTTATAGGGGCCTCATCCATGAACTTGAAGAGAAAAAGAACTTATAAAGCCTGTGAAAGTGGACAGAGCCAGAAAGGGACAACTGTAGCTCAGTGGAGGCACTGGGAATGGAGAGGAGAGGGGGCATAGAAATGTATTTAGTGATAGAATCAACAGTTTACTTGCATGAACTGTGGGCTGACATGGAAAAGTTACTTCATCTCTGGTCCTGATGGGGATGATGATGGTGGTCATGGTGGTGCTGGTGAAAATGGTCACGAACAAAGTCGTCATTTACATGCAATGTCCCCAGCATCCAGCTAAGTGCATCACAAACATTGTTTCATTGGCTCCTTGGAGTGAGGTTGATGTGACCATCCCCATTGCAGCCGTAATGAAGCTGTGGCCCAGAGATCTAAACTAATGTACCCGTGACTGTCCGATTTTAAATGGGAGAATTTTAATTTGCATGCGGCTTTGTCTGAATCCAAATGCTGTCTTCTCAACCATTAACCTTGTTACCTTAACAATTAAATAATCAAATGTCGATGAACTGCCTAGGACAGTCTCATACTGTTGAATAAGTGAATGCTGAATGAATAATAAATATTAGATGAAATAGGAAAACTTAACTATGGATCTTTTCACAAAATAAACAATTGTCTTATTGTATCCAGTGACTTAAGATTGGTGCTACACTTTTACCTTTTAGGTCATTGTGCACAGGTAGGTCATAGACTGTCGTGGATGATGAAATCATACAATGGTGCTTACAGTCGTCATGACCACAAGGGCCTGCTTGCCCAGAGGGGTTGGGAGTTGAGGTGTTCATTTATTTCTTCATTCTTTTTCATTCATTCAACAAAACACTTAGATATTATGAAGGAAAATGAAGGTAAATGATAGAGTCCTGGCCCTCAAGGAAGTTAGAGTTGAATTAGGCACCCAAAATACATCCACGATCCTCTAACTTAAAGCAGTATGAGGTCACTGTGATAAGAGCCCTCATTATAGAATGGAGAAAACCTTTGCTTGTAAGAGTGAGGAGGATTTTTTCCTCCTTTTTACTGTTTTTCGAAATATAACAGAGATCAAAAAGTAAAAAATGACAATAAGTAAGTTTACAACTTAATTTGGATAAACTGAATGTATCTTTGCAGTAGGATTTGCATCAGGAAACACAACATTACTAGTTAACCAGGAGCCTCCTCTCTGCCCCTTCCACGTCCCAACCAGCCTTTGCCCAAAGAAACCACGATTCTGACTTCTAAAAACACTTTTTGTCCATTTGGGTATAATTCAGTGTGTACTGTTTTGAGTGTGGCTTCTTTATCTCAATATTTAATCTTGTAGTTTATCCATATCATTGCATGTGATTATAGCTCATTTACATTCATGGCTGTATAGTACTCCATTGTAACTCTGCCTTAATCTGTTTCTCCCTTCTGTTGTTGATGGGCACTTGTTTATAGTTTGGGACCATTATAATTAGTCCTATTCTAGCAGTTATAATTTGATGAACATAAGTAAATTAAGTGTATCTCATTCCTAGGTGTATATCCAACAAAAATGTACATGTATGTTTGATATAAGGATTTTCAGGGGAATTGAGACCAAGACGTTTTTTTTTTTTCGGGTACTGGGGGTGCTTATCCACTAAACCACATCCCCAGCCCCCTTTTTTAAATTATTTTTTATTTTAAGACAGGGTCTCACTAAGTTGCCGAGGTTGGCTTTGAACTTGAGAGTCTCTTGCTACAACCTCCTGAGTCACTAGGATTATGGACATGGGCCACCATTCCTGGCTGAGAATAGGACATTTCTAATCTTTGTTAATTACCTATTTGACAACCCCACATTTTCTAAAAATCCTCATACATGAACAATAACATTCTCCCAAAGCTATGGACTCGTGCATTGTAAAGAAGAGTACTGATTACTGGTCTACCAATACTTACTGAAGGAACCCAGTATATTAGGCTGCTGTGTTTGATGTTAGAGAAAAAGAGTAGAAGACGCAATTCAATCCCTCAAGGAGTCTAGAGTCCCTGGGCATGGTGGTGCTCTCCTGTGACCCAAGCGGCTCTGGAGGCTAAGGCGGGAGGACTGCAAGTTCAAAACCAGCCTCAGCAAAAGCGAGGTGCTGAGCAACTCAGTGAGACCCTGTCTTTAAATAAAATACAAATAGGGCTGGGGATGTGGCTCAGTAGTTGAGTGCCCCTGAGTTTAATCCCTGGTACCCTGTACCCTGCCCCCCCAAAAGGGAGTCTAAAGTCTCATTCAGGAAATAAGACTAACAAACAGGAAATGTTGAGATGCACTAGGCCAGACTATGGTGGAGAATATCAAGCAAATGAATATGTGCTTTGATAATCTAATACCCTCTAGGAAGGCAGTGTAACCCTACAATTTTTGCAGTAGTTCTACTAAGACCACATTTCACAATAAAGAGTACTGTTAGTAGGATTTTAAGTTTCAAACACAATGGCTAAATCATTAAGACTAACAATTGAACAATGTTAATATTAAGACTGATTTAATATTTTCTTTTTGCCACATTTTATGTAAATTTTTTTACAGCAGCTGTATGAAAATTATATACACAATCAGGAGGCCAACTCCCTGATTCTGCCATTTTCTAGCTGGATGACCCTGGGCAAGATCTCTATGCTTCAGCTTCTCCATCTAGCATAATCACATTCTAACCTCATAGGTTGTTAGATGTAAAGTACTTGGAACAATTCTGATATGTAGGAAGTATATTAATCTGTTTTCTGTTGCTATAACAAAATACCTAAAGCGGGATATTTAAAATGAAAAGAGGTTAATTTGCTCATGATTTTGGAGATTCAAAGTCCAAAGAGCATGCCACCAGCTCTGGCAAGGACCTCACAGTGAATGGTATCATGATGGTGGATGTACATATGAGAAGAAGAGATTGTATTGCCACACAAGATGTCCCAGTGCAAACTTGGGGTCAGGCTTACTTTCATAACAACTTTTTCTATTGAGAACTAACTTAAGGTCCTGCAAGAACTAACTTCATCCCTTCTGAGGGCAGCACCCTCAATGCACCTGTGATCTATCACATGGATCCACCTCTTCAAGTTCTCACCAATACCCCACTGAAAACCAAACCTTGTGATCTCTTGAGGGACAAATCATATCCAATCCACAGCAGTAAGCATTGTATTATTTTCTGTGTTATTTTAAAACAAAAATTGAGGTAGTATGAAGAAAGTTGGGTATAAGGCCTTCATTCATGAAATAATTTCTCAAGTCTATAAATTTGTGCTTATGTCTACAACAATGTCCTGTGATTATTCACACATTCAGGATGTAGGTGAGAGTGCATGTTATAGTGTCAATTAAACCAACTACATTGAAAATCTTACAGACTTCCACTTATAATTTTAGCACTTGGACCCGGAAATAGGGCAAACTCTTAAGGACAAATGACTTCTTAGTTAAGGTTGCACCAGTCTACAGATCTTTTAGGAACTTGAACTTTTTTTTTTTTTTTTTTTTTTGTGCGTGTATGCTCCAATTCTTTCCTAAAGAAACATTGAAGTCTTTGTTCTTTATCTCTACCTACATTTTAATCTCTTGGTGGTTTTAACAAAAGAAATACACTGCACTCCCTGAAGATAAACAGAGAGAAAGCGTTTTCAGTTTTAATGTTTATGTGTTTGCAGACATAATCCAGTGAGATGATTCTGGAAACTAAAGCACTGGGTTGAAAGGCTAATCTTGCTAAAGTCACAGATTCAAACGCAAACAGGACGGATCAATCAATCCCAAGGGAATGCATTTATTTGTCTTGAGACCTTCCATATGCAGGTAGCTCTTATAACTCCTCAGATCATTTTTAAAAACTGTAATGGTTTGCACATACAGAAATAAAATAAGCAGCTAATTCTAAACAAAATGAAAAAGCCCAAATAATTATTTATCTGTTATTTGGACTTCTGCTTGGTTTGCTCTGTTTTGTTGGCAAATCTCATCTAATTAGAATATATATTTTCATTTGTGCTTTAAAATAGCAATCCTAACCCACTGTTATTATAACGTATGTGGTAAGTTGTTGTTCCTGGGGTGGTGATAAATTTGAGGCGATCCATTCACATCCTCATGGGTTGGAATTAATCTTTCTCTTCTGATTTCCCACTACACTTTGTGCTTCTATTATTGTTCTTAGCATAATTTGCTTTGTAGTATAGCTATTTGTGAATGCATCTGTCTCCCCCACTAGATTGTGAGGACAATCTCATTTTGCTTTGCCATACTTATATCACACAATACACTGATTTGCATAAGAGGAATTCAATATATATTGATGGTAGAACTGAATTGATCAATTACAGTTACCATATATTTGGCGGCAGAACACCTTAGAGAAATGAGGCCCATCTGTCAATCAAAGCTGTGATCTTTGCCTCATTACACCATGGCTAAGCAATGAGAAAATAAGTCAGTACAAAGAGATTCATGTCCTACATGCCTTAGGTTAGACTGTAGATTATATAATTTCTTCAGCACTAAAACAGCCTTTGTAAAATAAGAGCTATCTAGTGCAAATAATGACCCATAATTTTATATAGTCTCACAGGAAGATGGAACCCAACATTCTCCCTCCTGGCTTTTTATCCAAAGAGGCTGCTCCAATGCTAATTATTTCTCTCCAGAGCTAGAGGAACTTTTTCACCCAGCAGTTTGTCTTGCATTTTGGCCACCAGCACTAGTTTAAGATCCAGTCTAAGACAGCGACACATGGCTTTGTATTCTCTTATTAGCCAGTGTCATTTTCTGGAGGAAACATATCATTATCCTTTCAATTCAGAGTGTAAGCATTCCCCAGGCTGGATTCTCTAGCATTGGCAGGATGTCAGTCAGGCTTGTTAGCGGTGAAGATAACTTGCCTTAGACTGCCTCTACTTTTTCCACTGTGGCTTTCTGTTTGGAGGTGGTAGACATAGAAGAGAATGAAAAAATCTGTCCTTCCACAGGCTCATCTGGTCCTGCTGAGGTAGCATACGTTAGGTGGAAGGAACGGGTAACCTGCAACAATCCCAGTTCTTCAAAGCGGAAAAAAAAAATCCTTCCAGATTTGCATCTCTTTTATTGAACAATCCATGATGGGAGGGATTTGAGAGAGCATCAGTAAAGAAAGTGAAAGGGAAATAAATGAGTATGTTATGCATTTGGGATTAAAGCCCAGGCAGGACACTTTTAAAGAGGGCCTATCGTGAATCAGCTGCAATTACTGAATGCCTGGCAAAGTCAGTAGATAGAATATGGTCCCTGCCCTTTGAGGAGCTCCTGGTCTTGAGGGGCTTTTAGAATCTTGTAGACACATTTCTAAAGCACTGGTGGGATATGCTGCCAAAGAAGTCTATGTGAAATTATCCCAAACTTTTTTTTTTTTTTTGGTCTTAGGGATTGAATCCAGGAGCACTCGCCACTGAGCCACATCCCCACCCCTTTTTTTGTATTTTATTTAGAGCAGGGTCTCACTGAATTGCTTAGGGCCTTGCTAAGTTACTGAGACTGGCTTTGAACTTGAGATCCTCCTGCCTCAGCCTCTTGAGCCGCTGGGATTATAGGCGTGTACCACTACGCCCAACTATCCTAAACATTTTCAGTGGTGATAGCAATAAACACACACAATAGCCCATTAGAAATTTTGAAAAATGAACATTCCATTCTGAGAGAATTCTAATTTTTCTACAATAAGAAAGGACAGATTGAAAAGGAAATTCTGAAATGTCACTTTTAAGGCCTTTGACTAGTTGCCTTTTAACTGTTCCTCAGGAGATCAAAAAGACTTGTTTTTTTTTTTCTTTGAGAATCTTAGTCATAGCTATATGAAAATGAAAGTCATGTAAATAAGATATTTCCTTTAATTCTGAATTTCTGGACAGTGTGGAATTATAATTTTATAGGCACTAGGAATTTTGCTTTTGTAAGTCCCTCTGTCCTTAAAAAATTATAAAAATTATGCTATATGATGATGTTGGTATAAAAATATAATTCAGAATGGATTATATTCACTCAAACTTTTTTTGTATGAAGTTATAAAAATATAGACAGCAGGTTTGCTATGCCTAACGTGTCAGTCTACCCTTTCATTAGTTATAGAGTCTGGCCAACAGAAAAACCTCTGTCTGGCTATGAATCCCATGGTACAAGGGTTCCCCACTAATGTAAAGAACCTTGGAATTTTTGTAGAAGTCTCTTCCTCTTCTACTTCCACCAATTCTAATTTTTATAAGCCCCCCATTCTCTGTTGGAAATACACATGATTCAGGGACATGATGGAATGTGTGTACTACTGGAGTTGCCAGATTTAGCAAGTACAAATGCAGGACACCCAGTTATATTTGAATTTTAGATATATTTATATGTGGGATAAACTTGCTCTATAATGTATATGTTGTTTATCTGAAATTCAAATTTAACTGGGCATCCTGTATTTTACCTGGCAACTCTCTGTGCTTTCTTCAGTCTTGGAATCCAAATTGTTTTTCCTCATGAAATACACTCTCTGATGAATATGCTAGACACGAAGGAAGCATTTCTGAAAGAAGAATGGTCTGTAGATTATTAATAAGAATTATCTTTTTAAAAGTGAGTTGTGTGGTCCACTGTTTGTTTCTTTAACACATATTCTCTTGCATTTTCTAATGCATATCAGGGCTTTCCAAGAAGGGGAGGTTGTGGAAGCCTTTCCCAAAGCCAGCTGACCATGGAGTGGTTTTCTCTTTGTGGAATTTCTTGGAGGACTGGAATTTTTGATGAAACATATTTACTACCTTACCAAAGGCCAGAGGTTTTCTTTAGGATAAATGCAATCAATAATTTAAACCCACCTTATTAATTTATTTTATCTTCCTGTCTTGCTTTGAACTGAATGGCTTCTGTGGTGGGTGATACACAGCAGGGGGAAATCCACCTTTCTCTTTTATCTTAGAGTGTTTTTTAAGTCCTCTTTAGTGATTAGAGTAGGTTTAGTGAGAGCTGAAGTTCATGGTGTGGGGTCTGCACTTGGCCTTACTTGTTGGGTAAGGGGCACCTGGAGCCAGGGTTCAGGCCAACTATATAATTTGTGGAGAACAAAGCAAAATGAAGATGCAAGTCCTTTTTTCAAAAATTATTAAGAATTTCAAGGACTGGGCTTGTAGCTCAGTCGTAGAGCACTTGCCTAGCATGAATGAGGCACTGGGTTAGATCCCTAGGACCACATATAAATAAATAAACAAACAAACAAATAACTAAATAGAATGAAGGTATTGTGTCCATCTACAACTAAAAATAAAAGAAAAAAAATCAAGAGAGCAACAATAGTGCATTAAAACAAGCCAGGGCCCTGAAGGAATGCACAGGGGCCACCCTGAAGCTGGTGCAGCTGCTGTGTGTCCTCAGTGCTGAGATGAGGGTCCTCACCCAGGAAAACCTGGAGGAGTTTTTCAAGCCTGCTCAGGGTCTTTCTGTACCAAGAGGTCACAGAGGACATATAAAATTTTGGATTTTATTGTGGATTTTTACTTAGATTTTGGTTTTTTGAAATACCATAATATACATGATAAATATGTGCATATCTTTTTTCTTATTTTTTTAAAATCATGACTTTGGTAGTATCTTGGTCTACTTTGGTTACTATAACAAAGTACCACAGATTGGGGGTTTTCCCTTTTTTATTTTTTTGGTACCAGGTATTAAACCCAGGGCACTTTACCAATGAGCCACATCCCCAGCCCTTTTTTATATTTTATTTAGAGACAGGGTCTCACTGAGTTGCTTAGGGCCTTGTTAAGTTTCTGGGGCTGGCTTTGAACTTGCAATCCTCCTGTCTCAGCCTCCCAAGCTGCTGGGATTACAGGCATGTGCCAACTTGATGGGCAGATTGGGCATCTTAAACCACTGAAATATATTTTGCACAGTTCTGGAAACTGGGAAGTTCAAAGTCAAGGTGCTGACTGATTTGGTACCTAGTGAGACCTCCCTTGTTGATTGGCAGATTGAACCTTCTCCCTGTGTCCTCACATGGCTTTTCCTCTGAGCCTGTGGGTGGAGGGGAGTAGGTGAATATTTCATTTTTATAAGGCCTTCAGAAAGGCACTACCCTCATGACTTCATCTAACCCTATTTATCTGCCAAAGGCCCCATCCGCAAATACTACCACATTGAGGAGTAAGGCTTATGTGAATTTTGGAGGGACACAAACATTCAGTCTATTATAGATGTCTCCTTAAATTTTGTGTCCATGGTAAGTGACTCACTCACTGTATCCTAGTCCTGGACCAGGGAGAGATAATGAAAAGTTACACACTTATCATTACTTACTCTAAAAAAAAAAAAACTATTTAAAAAGGAAAACATTTCCTTCTGTGAACAACTTACACACAGAGATATACACACACACTCACATGTACCCAGTTAATACTTAGGATTTATTGTAAATAACTGGCATAACATCTAGGACTATTCTTTAAGAAGACTTCAAATAGAAATGAAATGTGTTAAGATTAATCCATTGTTTTCTTTTAGAATAAAACATTTTATATATGAGTATTTGAGGCAAAGAAGGTAAATTCTTGAGAAAGAAAAAAGAAAAGTAAGGCCAAACATGTTTTCTTTGCTAATTGATCTGTTGTATATATTCTTTTTTTTAACGTTATTTATTTATTTATTTTTGTGGTGCTGGGAATTGAACCCAGGGCCTTGTGCATGGGAGGCACGCAATCTACCAACTGAGCTATATCCCCAGCCCTGGTGTATATATTTTTTTCCTCCACATTAAGAGTTACCTGTTTAATCATAACTTCTAAATGGTGTACAAGGCGCGGGTCTTATTTAGCAAACCACAGCTTTAGTGATTAAGTTTTTAGGTCGCTGTTGGCTTATTGTTTTGATATTTTGCTTACTTGCAATGGCCATCTGTTTCTGCATGCCAATAGTCAATCCAGTTCTTCATATTTTGACAAAAAAAAAATGTTCTTCTTGGTCTTTGGCAGATGAACCTCTCCCACATTTTAGTCCACAAGGCCTCCTTGGGGGCTCAATCCTTCCTGGTGACAGGTGAGACCCAGGCCCATCCCTGGCCAGTCAGCAAATTCTCTTCCCTGGATGGAGCAATTAGTTGGGGATCAGCGCACAACTCAAGTGAGCTCAACAAGAGTCAGCCCGAGGCTTTTAATGGAACTACTGGAAGCAGGGACTTGCCCTCGCTGAGCTTGCTGAGCTGGAAGCACATCAGCCTGGAGCTGTATTTGCTGGCACGACCACTGTTGAGGGGAGGTTGACTGAGAGAATGTACAGATCGAGAAGGGAAACCAAGACCCAGAGCAGGACACACTCCCCAGGGCAGTTCTGAGCACCAGGATCAGGGTTGAAGCCACAGACTCATTTAAAAGGAAATTTCTGATTTGAGTCTCTGTCACTTGTCACCAAAAGTAAGTGGCTTGGCCCAGCAATACCAGAATCAGTCTGAGGTCACATTGAAGAGTTATCTGTCTACCTGTCTGTGTCTGTCTACTGCACTGTGATACATGCCTTAGGAAGCCTTTCAGAGAAAGGAAGGGTTTATTTGCTGCTAACTAAGCTTTAGGCTTGATTGGGTGCCTTATATCCATTACCTTACTTGTGACAATCATCTTATATGGTATCTGTGCCTATTTTCATTTGTATCCATATGCCTCACCTATAGTTTTTTCTGGGCTAACTATGTAATTAGGAGTTATTTGAATTTATTTTACTTAGAACATATATTTAAAAAACTAAGAAAATTGAGTTAACAGCATATGTGTGTGTGTGTGTGTGTGTATTCATCAATTCTTTAGAATAAGGGCAAGTAAACTTTTTCTCCAAAAGATCACGTAGTAAATATTTTAAAGTTTTTTTGGGTTATAAGGTCTCTCTGTTATTCTTGTAACTCATAGTCACAGGCAACAGGTGAATAAATAGAAATGACTATTCCTAACAGGACTTAATTAATGAACATTAAAATTTGAATTTATATAGTTTTCATATTCCATGAAATATCATTTGTTTTTTGATATTTTAAAAAGCAATTAAAAAGATGAAACCATTCTGATTTCTCAAGGTGTTCAAAAACAAGTGGTGGACTGCATTTTACATTGAGGCAAAAATTTCTGTCCCTGGGTTTAGAACTTAGATGAGCACTCGACAATAGAAATACAAAATGAAATGAGTCACACATGTGATTTAAAATTTTCTGGTATCCAAAAACAGGCAAAAAGAAATAGGTGAAATTAATTTCGATGTTATATTTGATTTTCCCCACTGCAACCAAAATATTAGCATTTCAACGTGTATCCAATATGAAACTTTATTAATGAGGCGCTTTGCATTTTTAAATTTTGCACAAAGTCCTCAAAATCTGGTGTGTATTTTACCTTGTAGCACATCTCCATTTGTATGATAAATTTTTATTAGAAATTTTGATTTGTATTTAGATTTTATAAAATTTAGTTGAGAAATAAATTCACAGACACAGGTTGTTAAAAATGTTACCAAGTATCAATTTAAATGTAAATAGTTAGAATGAAATTAAAATTTAAACTTAGTTTTTTTAGTGGTTTTGGCCATATTCTATGGGCTCAATAATTACTATATTGAGCAGCACAGACTTTGGCATAGAGAAAAGCTGTTTCTCTAGCCATCTTACTCAACAATCAATGCAGTACACACTTCTGACACCAGATGTGTGAGTTTTTTTCTCCACACACACCAAGCAAGCAATTCTCTATCACATACCAACCAAGTACCCTACAATTCAGGTTAATTCTGATCCTGTCAACCTGGAAAGTAGCTAGTCCCACAAGGTGGAAGCCCAGTCACAAGATGTCCCCCACTCCTGATGCCAACAGCAAGTCCCAGGATTCTTATCCAGTACCACTAACCTAGCATAAATCGGGGTTTCCTTAACCCCTCCTCTGATTAATATGCTAGAGTAGCTCATAGGACTCTAGGAAACAAACTTTAACTTATGTTTACTGATTTATATAAAGATCTTACAAAAGATATCAAAGAGTAATCTCAGCAGTTTAGGAGGCTGAGGCAGGAGGACTGCAAGTTCAAAGCCAGCCTCAGCAACTTACCAAGGCCCTCAGTGAGACCCTGTCTCTAAATAAAAATACAAAAAAGGACTGGGATGTGGTTCAGTGGTTGAGTGTCCCGGGTTCAATCTACAGTACAAAAGACCAAAACCCAAACAAACAGAAAAAAGATATCAATGAACCTTGAATGAAAAGGTGCATAGGGGAGGTGTGTGGGAAGAGACTGAGCTTCCCTGCCCTCACCAGGGTCCTTTAGGAAACTCCAGGGTGTCCAACTATCCAAAAGCTCTTGAGTCCCGTTCTTTGTTTTTTTTTTTTTTTTACAGAAGCTTCATGACTGAATAAATCTCTGGTCATTGGTGATCAACTCAAACTTCAGCCCCTCTGCCCTCCTGGAGTTTGGGGGCTGGGACTGAAAAGTGCTGGCCCTCTAACCCTGCCTTGTCCTTCCTGTGACCAGGACCCAGGACCCAGTCAACTCACTAGCATATGAGAAAACATCACTTCCGCATTTCCAAGGGTTTTAGGAGTCCTATGCCAGGGCACAGGTAAAAAGACCAAATATACTTCATGTATTCTAACCAACATAATATGTAAAGTTAAATATATAATATTAAAATATATAAAGTTAAATATATAATATATATATATATCTCCACACATATCTGTATATACTTTGACTTTCCCCACTACACATATATGTATATAGAACATTTATTCATATGTAATTTTAAACATTTATTTGCATCATATACTCATATTTTGCCAGGAGTGGTTTATCACTGACATGGTTTAGAGTTGCTAGTGAGTGGTGACTATAAAAAGCCGCAGACTATGTCAGGCTATGTAGACGATGGGTTCCCTTTTTGGCCTGCTCTAGGCGGACCGTCCACTTCTTGGTTCACCCCTGAGAGCTCTCTCCTGTGGAGGGCAGTGACCTAGTTAGCAAAAAGTGGGAGCGGGCCCTGGCTGCACACCGCAAAGCACCTGCTAAGCAACGCGGAGGATTTCACTCTCTGAGCCCACGGGCAGCCAGTGGAGGGCTCCTAGGCGGTGCTCGGAGGCGGCTGCTGTGTGGGAACAGGCTTTGAGAAGAGCAAAGGCAATGGGAGGTCAGTCTTGAGGCTTCTGCTGGGAAAGATGGTGGCGGGGCAGGGCACCGTGGGGGCGGAGCAAGTGCGGCCCGGGGTCCTAACAGAGGGAGGCCCTGACCCCTAGGGTCATACCTGGGGGTCACCAGTAAAGGAGGAAAAACCTTGTTTTCTCCTCGGTGGCCAGGTTTATTATTCTTCTATCAAAGCAAAATAAACACTGGTTAAACAAACCAAAGAACACAGATTAACAAAAGAAAAGCATAGAAATATATTTCAGTTTTATGTGGTATGGTGGCTTTCAGAAGTGAAGACCCAAAGAAACAGAGAATATATGTGGTTTGACTTTAGTTTTTTTTTGGGGGGGGGGCACTGGGAAGGGTACCAAGGATTGAACTCAGGGGCACTCGGCCATTGAATCACATCCTCAGCCCTTTTTTTGTATTTTGAGACAAGATCTTACTGAGTTGCTTAGTGCCTTGCCATTGTTGAAGCTGGCTTTGAACTCGCCATCCTCCTGCCTCAGCCTCCCAAGCCTCTGGGATTACAGGCCTGCACTAGTGCGCCTGGCTTAACCTTAGGTTTGATGACTAGTGACAGTGTGGTAGGCAGAAGAGATATACTAAGGGTGACAACTATTGAGGCCTGTGTGTCCACACTCTTCCATGTCCCTCAGAGCTGAGGGTGCTCCTTTCCACTGGGATAGAGAGGGTCCCTCTCACAAGAGGATCTAGTGACCTACATGGGGTGAGAGTGGCCATCCTGCTTCAAATGCTCACTCAAATGCCACTGTCCCATGTTTTGAGATGGGACATCCTGAGCCTATCTGTACAATCCTGGATGTGAGTGCCCAACCCCACAGATTTTGGCCCTGGTGACTTGAGCAAGAGGGATTCCACAGGGTCATGGGAGAAGTAGTAGCCAGAATTGGGATAGTTTTGAAGGAAGAACCTGCAGTCTCTATGGATGGTGGGATATGGAACGAGAGAGAAAGGGAGGAGATACAGGTGACTCTGAACCCTGCCAGCAACCAGTGCATCCAGTGTAGCTCTTCCTGCCCCATTGCCAAGTTTACCAGGGCACAAAATTGTCTTGAAAATAGAAATCCTCAAATAAACACATTCAGAAGCTGCAGAGAGATTCGGTCAGGCAGCCCCAATCTCTTTCACTGCAACACGGGTCAGACTGTATATGCATTTAAGCTGCACGGTTTATGGTTCCACTTCACTGTGAACCATAAACCATGAGTCTGGCTTGTCCTTTAAGACCATTTGTAAGAAGTCTCAGCAGGCATGGGACCATGGGGTAGCATCGCTGCATTAACTTGTCTTTGCCCTTCTGGAAATGGAAGGCTGCTGGGACCCTCTGTCCCATGAAAGCAGGGCATCAGCCATGCCCTCTGCACTCCTCCGAGGCTGCCCACCCCCTACTGCCCACCCCCTACTGCTCCAAGTCAGTAAAGGAAACACAGGCTTGTTCTTACCCACCCCCATCATCTCCACCCCTTCCACCCCTCTTAAATTCCATTTTACAACACACAAAGCAAGATAGCCTTTGTTAAAAAGTTTAATGTTCTTAATTAGTTGAATCTGTTGGGCTAATTAGAATACCAATTAGAACTGGCAGGGCTATCCTTAATTTGAAAGTGCTGTGGTCTAGTGTTAATAGCTATTAAACCTTATAGTTTGTAAAAGATAGAGAGGGGATGAATTCACAAAATACTATTTTAAATGTGAAAGGTCTGTGGTCAGAGGATCCCGCCTGACAGTGAGTTTTCCAGGAAAAGCAGAGACCCCAGAGATGGTGGCTGTGGTGGCGAGGACTCACCATCATCAACACCCCTTTTCAAAGCATAGTAAAAGACTGGAATGTGTTTTACTAAAATAGCCAAAACATTTAATTCACCTCACGGACTAATGATCTAGAATGATTCCTTGAAAAAATAACAACCAAAAAAGATATTTAAGTCTCCAAGGCACAAACAAAATTTCTGCTGTTAACAGAGATCCGTTTCCCCTTTGGGTTATAACTTCCTGGGGCAGGGGAGCTCTTTTATTTCTGGTCATTGTTTGAATAGGACATTAGAAATCAGAAATAACAACACCTAATTTTTTTGTACAGAAGAGGTGCCCAATCAGAATGGAGCACTGAATGAGTCCCCCTATTTCATGTCTTACTTGGAGATGACTAAATGGATGTGTCCTAATTTGTGTTTTCAGACAAGTATAAAAATCACTCTTCCTTGTTTTCGACAAAGCAAATATGGAATGGACAATTATAGCTATTCTTACTGCACATTTTCTGAGCTAGGACTTTATTTTCCCTCTATTCCGGCGATAAAGATAGAAGGTATTGCCATCCATTATTTCTGCTGGGATCCTCTCAATATATTTGTAATACATTTCCAGAAAATAACCACACAGTTTAAAGGAAACAAATATAAAAATATATTTCATCATATGTGCTATAGCACCGTTAAGAAGCAAAGAATCTATCTTTTTAGATGGTGAATTGCTTCACAACGGATGTAAATATGTTCAATTCAATTGCTATCTCACATCTTCTTGGAGGTAAGTGGAGAATAAATTTAAAACAAACAGATAGACCAACAAATATATAAATGACTGAGTGACAATCAGTGTAGTATTTGTGTACAGAAGTTGGCAGAAAGAAAATAAGAGTCTATTACCGTGAGTTTTCTCCAGATGTATTTTAGGAAATAGGGTGACTTTAACATCAGGAATGCTAGATTCAAGGAACATCGAAATGAGGCTTCAAGTGGCCTTCTCAGATTAGACCCAGTGCCACCCACAAGGCAGCCACTATGCTAGAGGCCTGCCCTGGACATAGGAGAACACAGAGTTGAATAAAACCCAGTTGGGATCTACCAGGGGAGAGTGCATACATAATAGGAAAGCAAATAGCAAAATTATATTCAATAACTAATCAAAATTGAGGCTCATTTCCTCTGAATATGGCTTCAAATGCCATATTAAGCTTTTTTCTTTCCTTTTCTTTATTTATTTGTTTATTTTTGCTTACCCCTAATTTTTTTTTCATTGGTTCTTGGGCCTCCTTACCAGCTCCACTTCTTTCAGGACTACTAGCTGAATGAGAGCTTAAGTTATGGTTAAAATTGATACTCAGGCCCAGCACAATGGCGCATGCCTGAAATCTCAGCAGCTTCCTCAGGGAGGAAGATTGCAAGTTCAAAGCCAGCCTCAGCAACTTAGTGAGGCCCTAAGCAACTCAGCAAGACCCTTTCTCTAAATAAAATACAAAAAAGGGGGCTGTAGATATGGCTCAGTGGTTAAGCGCCCCAAAGTTCAATCACCCATACCAAAAACAAAAACAAAAACAAAAAAATGTTACTCAGGCTTTTTATTTGGGTCTTATTTTTAACCTATGTGTAAAGAGTAAGTAACTGCTTTTTAGTAAATTGATGAGAAATTGAATTTTCAGTATTTATTGAACACATGTTAAGCCCAAGGGACTCTTCTTAACTAAAGCACTGAAACAGGTAAAAACCTCTAGACAAACAAAGCACAGACCTTAAGGAAAAGTTTGAACTGGGGATTACACTGACGCACAGGTCATTTTAATTTCCTCTCATTCTATTCAAAGGCATTTTCCTTGTGTGTATTTGTAGGAGCTTTTTAAATTTTCTTGCAGGCAGATCTTTAGATAAATTTATTCTATAGTCAATCCATAAATCCCTTCATTAATTGATCTGTGCATTGATTTAACAAAGATAATTTGTTCTTGACCATGTACCAGATAATGTGTTAGACTGTGGGATACAAAGATAAAAACACAAGATAGATATACCAAAAAAGTTCTCAGTCTAAGAAGTAAAGGAATAATTGTAATACTGCCTGGCATGAAGCTTGTCTGGGTCAAAACAAGGTTCCTTGGAGGATAAAGGATGGAGCGAAAAACTTGTTACATGGCCAGAGTTAGAGAGGTGAGGTCAGAACAAGGTTTGAAGGACAGGAAGGACCATGTATTAGTTTTACATTGCTATAATGAAATACCCAAAGCAGGCTAACTTTATAAAGACAAGAGGTTTATTTAGCTCACAGCTCTAGAGACAAAATGTTCCAAAAGCATGGTGCGGGCTATGATGAGATCCCCCTTCCCTTGGCTGCATCATCTCATGGGAGGTGGCAATGGCTAGTTTGTGAGAAGAGAGGCCCTGTTGCAAAACTAGAAACCAAAGAGCGAATTAGGAGGCTCATTATTTTAACAACTGGCTCCCTCAAGAGCTCTGGGGTTTCATGAGAGCTACCTTAATCCTTTTGGAGGCTGCTTCCCCAATAACCTAACGATCTCCCACTGGACCATTTCCTAATGGTCTTACTGCCTGTACATCGCCACATGGGGAACTCCATTTCAACTCCCGAACATTTGGGAGGCATACTCAAACCATAGCAGCACTCTGAGATTGATGTCCCCTAGAAGGTGCAATGCAGGGTCCCTGGCTTGGAGTTTGGTGATGGTGAAAAGCATTGCGTGTTATCTGAACTTGGAAAATCCAGTGCAAAGAAAGAATGGAACATGAGTAAAAGTATAGACTTAGTGCGATACCACAAGGGCAAGTCTGTCTTCTTTCTAAAACCTGTCCAGCTCTGGAGGACAGGCGTTGGCCCACCGCATACTAAGTGCATGGTTTAGGAAGCTATTTCATTAATTAACAAGGTTTAGGTTGTTTTTTTTTTCATCTGCAGAACATCTATAGCATTGAATTAGTATGAAATATCTTCAAAATTTCTTTTAGCGTCTATGAGATGTATGTAAACATACATCTTCAGGAAAGTCCATATGGTTAATTTCATTTTGGGAAAGAATGTTAAGAGAACAAGTGATATTCTGTATTTCCCTTTGGATATGACTTTAGACTAAAAGTGTCCATATTACAAAAGAAAGTATTTGTACCAGCCAGACTCTCCCTCTCCCTGTATGAATTCTTACCCTGAAAATAGATTGAACGAGGTCAAATCCAGCTACAATTTTCAATTTTCCTCCAACCTCCCTGAATGTTTTTGAGCAAATCCCTCATTTTAACCATGGGTGCTTAATGGCTGTTATTTGATGTCTGTGTGTCTGTGCATCTCTGTGTATATTTATGGTTTATTTGCCCTGTGTCATTCTGCAGAAATGGATTCACTCAGTCAACTGGATGTGAGAGATTTGAGCTCAGTAATCAGCTGGAGGAACAAAGAGACTGTAATCAGGAGAAGCCCCTGAAGGGAAGGTAGTCTACTCCCCAAGTCCCCTGGGGGTCCTCATCAGCACTAGAGAACTGTTTTGACAGAACTACTGAATTGGGTGCAAGAGTCAAATTCCGGGGACATCAAACCAGGACAGACTTTCTGCTTGCCCACAAACAACAGAGCCCCCTCTGCCTTGAGGGAATAGGAGGAGCCGATCTCGGGGGTGCAGTGGCTTCCAGGGTTGGCTGGAATGACTTGCTGTAGGCAAAAGGGCAAGGAACATTGAGTAGCAGAAATGGAAGCAAATAATTTATTATTTTTTTTTAAATTGCAAACCCTGATGTCTGGCCCCAGATATTTGAGCATATTCTCCATTCTTCTAACAAAAGAAACACACATGCTTATTCCACCCTTTTCCGCCTCATCTGGCAGCCGCTTTCTGGTCCAGCAGACACTAACATCTAATGAGTCAAACTTCTCATTTTCAGACTAATCAGTCGGCTGCACTAATTGCAAATGCAAATATGCAAATTTATATTAATTAATTACTCTGCTAATTAGTTCTGCGGTCTTTTTTGGGTAATAAATCATTGTGCAGTGGAAGGGAAACAAGTCCTGTCCCATTTCACTCCACATAAAAATTTAATGTACTCATGGAAGAAAATATATATTAAAAAAAAGAAACTGTGAGCTGATCACTCTGCTTCCTCTGACGAGTCCCCTACAGAAAGGTGCCATTGTGAGAGGGCTTTCAGATCTTCAGCAAATGCCATCACTAAGGTGCCTGTTAGCAATTTAATTATCACATTATGAGCTTCAGAAAAAGCCAGTTTGCTGTGCTGCAGGCTGTGACATGGAGCTCGACAGTTCACCCACTTTGCAGCAAAACACTTATAAATAAAATGAGAATATCGAGAGGGAATCACATTTCTTTTGCTGAAACTCTATAGCTGGGGAACAAATATTCTGGGGGGTTTTGTTGTTGTTATTTTGTTGTCTTTGGAAGCCCAAGTTGTCCTCTTGCCTTCCAAGCCCTTGAATTAGAAGCCTTATCATTCAGATTCAGAAATGCACTGAAGACATGTGTCATGGCGGAAGGGGGTCCAGGGTCAGGGAAGAAAGAGGGGAGGAAGTGCAGGTAGCAGTAGGGGACAGTCTTCTGTGATAGCTAGAAGTGATGCACACTCAGATTTGTTAGTTTCACAGAGTCCTCCTGGAGACTCACTGTGTCCTCAGCTGCCTTTTGTGGGGACACAGTGACATATAGGTGACATACGGGAAACAGTCTCTCCCAATTACATTGTATGTTCTTGGAGGATAAAAAGGCTATGTCTGATTTACCTCTGTGTTCCTAGTTCTTTTATAAGACAGAACATTCACTAAGTATTTGCTGAATGAATGAATTAATGGCTACAGCCTTCAAGGACCTCAAGTCTAGTTACAGTGACACTCACTGCTACTCAAGTACAGCATCACCTTTATTGTTGGGAAGGTACCAAAACTATGCAATAGGAGGAGAGAGTGTGGGGTTCAGATTTAAATCCTTAGGAGTTTAATGTGTCTTCATTTCCTTCTTCTTCTCAACAAGAAATTTCTACTTTAATTCCCCGTGCTTTCTCCTCTCAATTATGCCATCCATGTGTGGGAGTTGGTTTGAGCAGTAAAGAGCAACTGCTGTCATTGCAGTTGGGCATTTTGCCTTTGAGCCCTGGCTACCCACTTCCCGGTTTTGTGATTTTTGGAAATCACTTTCTGCATCTGTAGAAGTGGAGTAGTGCGTGTGTCATGAATGTCGTGATGGACACCGGGACCTTGCACCCAGGCAGCTCAGCATCCTCAACTGCTCTGTACATAGTTCTTTATTTTTTATTATTTATAAAAATTATTTACTCTTGTTTTTCTTTAAAAAATTGGTATGTAGGACACAAATACATGGTACAATATAAAAAAAGTACATAAGGTTGTCAAAAGTAATTAACCCCTCACCTCTCTGTTCCCCTCCCCAAAGGCAACAGTTAAATTCTAAGTATCCTTCCAGAACTAGACGCACCTCCCTTCCCCACACAAATGATAGCACACCATATTACTGTTCTGCTTCTTACTCTTTTTAACCTTCTCTATACATTCAGAACTGCAACACGACATGCTCTTAAAACCTACATGTACACCATTATATGAGAGCATGTTAATTTATTTGAATCAGATCCGGATTGGTGAACCTTTGGTTATTCCCAATTTTCTGCTGCTACAAATAATGCATCGGTCACATCCTTGTACATTATAACATTTTGCCCTTGCAGAAGTACACCTGTGGGACAAAAGCCTAGAGAAGGAACCATCACATCAGTGGACATGTTCTTCAAACTTCAAAACGCTGAGAAAACATCCTCCGGAGATAACATCCCAGTTGGCACACCTACCATGACTGTGCTCCCCTCCTGACACTCTCACTTGGTCAAGTTCCCTAAATCTCAGTTCCTCTGTGTTCTCCTCCACCAAGTGGGGATGAATAACCTCTCTCCTCACAGCCCAGTTATGAGGAGACAGGGAGATGGCACATGAAAAACCCTTAACATGGCTACATGTCGCTATTCTCAACATTATTGTCATGTTTCCTTTTTACCCTTCCCAGGATTATTTTGAGAGCAAAAGGAAAACACAGTGTGGGAACACAGTGTACAAGGCTGTATGAAAGTTAGTCCTTAGGAAGAACCCATGCAGCTTTTTCTACTGTGCTAAATCATACCTCAAGTTCACCCCAGACTGCGCCTATTTGATGTGTTTTTGAACTAAATGCAACACGAAGCTGGAATGGAGGGACAGCTCTGTTCCTTCTCCTCCTTTCCCACCCACAGACAACTCTTTTCAGCTCAGAGATGGCACCAGAAGAATCTGCAAGGAAACTTTGTCCATTAGCTTCTTCCCACGTGTTAACCTTCCTGCCTCTGGAAGCCGGACAAGGCTCTCCTCAGCATCAGTTCCCCACAGATGCAGTGTTCTTTGTGGAAGATTCTGTATAAGCCAGTGTTCTAGGCCACTGCTTTGAGTTACCTTTCGTGGCGGTGTCTCCCATGTGACATGTACCCACATGTTAATAAATTGGCTTGATTTTCTGTGCTAATCAACTTTGGTTACAGAGGTCTGTCCCAGCTATGAATTTCTGAGGGTTGAGGAGAAATTCTCTTAGCTCCCCAGCATCACCCTATTTTCTCAAGAGGGTTTGTGCCATGTTGGACTCTTGGGTGGTAAGCACAAAATATAGTGTGGAAGTCTTCGGAGGTTTCTTAACCTTTCATATACGTATAATGCAGCTAACAAAAAGAGGACCGATTATCAACTTCCTTCCCCCGAATCAATCCTATCTCAAGGAGCAGGGTAGGAAAATGAAAGAATGAGCACTGGGAAGTGAGAAGACAAACCATGGAAGGAGACAATAGGAACTAGGGGCGGGGGACCACAAGGATCCAGGGAAGAGGCTGGTCGAATCCTGCAGAACAAAGCTGAAGGTGTACCAAGGTCCAGGACCAGGAGAAGTTCTAGTGGAGCAGGTGGCCGAATTGTTTGTGCACAGATCCCAACGCCCCACCCCATGTTCTGGGTTATTCTGATATTGTTTGTCCAGCCAGGAAGCTCCCCAACTCACTTCTTTTTCTTGCCCCTAGGAGATGATTCTGTGGCTCCTCCTCTCTTGTCTACTTTAATTCTCCTCCATGAATTCAATCTGTCCCCAGAGTCCCAGCTGCCACCAGCCACCCCAGGCAACTTGGAGTCACCTTTCAGTCCCCTGCTGGCTCTTCAAAGCCATTCTTAAATGACCTGTGCTTTTTTTGCAGCTCAACTTACCTGAACCCCAACTCATCCTCTCTGAAATGCCCTTTCCTTCTCATTCTATTTCCGGCTGTGCTAATGAACTGTGGATGACTTATTGGTTTGTATCTACCCTGTTTGCAAGGACGAGCTACGTGGCGATATGTAGCATCCTAAGTGCATGTTGGTCAGTTGGTGGATCCAACAGTATTTTGTTCCTCGAATCCCCATCTTCCCCAGGGCAGTTCACTTTCCCTAATTGTTATTTCCATATAAACACAATTTGAAAGTTATGTTCTCAAAGGAAAAACAAAATAAACATCTTTTGAGGTTTTCATAGCTTCAGCTAGATGACTAACAATTCTTCAGCACAACCCTGCAGGCTGCTGGTCCAGGGACAGCTTGGGAAAGGCCTTTGAGAACCTTCTATGAGTTTATGTGCACAGGAGATTTCCTGTCCTTCCACTCTGCAGGGCATATAGCTGTGTCCTACAGAGTCCACGGGGAGAGCTGGGATGGTTATTTACTCGGAGAGCCTGAGAGTGTGGATTATCTTAGATCACAATTAGACTGATAGAAGTGAATCAAAGCCAGGCCAGGTGGTGCACACCTGTGATCCCAGAGGCTCGGGAGGCTGAGGCAGGAGGATCACAGGTTGAAAGCCAGCCTCAGAAAAAGAGAAGCCCTAAGCAACTCAGTGAGACCCTATCTCTAAATAAAATACAAAACAGGGCTGGAGATGAGGCTCAGTGATTGAGTGCCCCTGAGATCAATCCCTATTACCAACCCCCCTCCCCGGAAAAGTGAATTATGATACAGATTTTAAGAATACAATAGCCTTTGGTTAAAATCCCGGAGAACTGAGCCTTCACATTTCCATTTAAAACCAAAGAATAAATGTCATTAATGAGTGCTTTTGTGAAGATGAAATGGATAAATCATATGTGTTTCTTCAGATAGTTAAATTAAAAACCCTATGCCATGTTCTAAACATGTTTGTATTTGAGTCATGTTTTGCTAGCAAAAATAAAATAAAATAAAAGATGTTTTCAATAGGTATTTTTCCTAACCCATGTTTTAAATAGGAGACTACTGAGTTTTGTTTTCAATCTCACATTTCTTGGTAAGTACTATAGTTAAAGAATAGTACTAATGAGGTTGAATATCTTATGTTTAAAAATGATCAAATATCTTTCCTAAGAAGCTTGTGTTCTATGCATCCACACTGAGGCCATCTCTTCTGAAAACATGTGCCCTGCATATAAAAGGAAATATGTCAGATTTATAGGAAAAGCAACTTAAAATCCATGCCCCTTTAAAACATTTGATTTTATCATATTCATGTTCTCACATAAAGAAACATAAAAACCTCCAAATTCATCAAAAGTGTACATTTGTGAGGTATTGATGATATCTCAATAAAACTTCAAAAAATAAATAGTAATTGCCCTTAATCTTTCAATCCAAAAATAATGACTATTGTGTTAGTCAACTTTTCCATCACTGTGGAAAATACATGAGCTAACCAATGTATAAGGAGGAGAGATTTGTTTTGGCTCATGGTTTCAGATGATGGTCACTTGGGCCTGTTGCTTTGGGCCTGTGGTGGCTCAGTACCTCATGGTGGGAGCACAAGGTGGAGGAGGTCTGTTTACCTCATTATGGGCAGGAAGCCAAGAGAGAAAGAGGAAATATCTGGGATTCCAATGTCCCCTTGGAGGTGGCACCTCCAATGACCTCCCACTAGATCCTACCTTTTGAGAATTCTACCACCTCCTAATAGCCCCCCAGGCTCGGGACCAAGCCTCTCACAAGTGGGCCTTTGGAGACACTACAAATCAGCAACTGCTAACATTTTTGCTATGTTCTCCCAGACATTTAGATCTTTATGTGGAGTTGTATCTGCAGATTTGCCTCTGACACCCTGGGCCTGATGCACTGATGCCCCACCAGTACAGATGTCAAAGGCTCATTCTGATTAGAGCACTGTTATGCAGGTTGATACACTTTGAATATCACCTGGTATCTGTTCAACCAAAGTGGAGTCAGTTTCTCCCTACTGTTTAGGTGTGTGTGTGTCCACTTTTTCAAGATAGACATTATTTTTTCAAAATGTGCATCCTTTTATGACTATAGAGTATTCAGTTGTACTGATTTTCTATGAGTTACCCAACTGACCTGTGTTACTGGGCATTTTGTATTGTTTCTGATTCCATCTTTTTTTTGTATTTATGTATCACGTGCTTTATGTTTTTGATCTTCCTTTTTCCTTTGTTATTTGTGTGGCTTACCTTTCTTTCCACTAGTGGTTTGAAATTCTATACTTATTGTTCTCTAGTAGTCATTATGTTTTCACAGAGGATATTTGAATTGATTATTCTCTAGCGGCACTAGGTTTCAATCTAACTGCTAATTTCCTCATCCCCACTTTTGTGTGAGAGTGGTTATCTCCGCTTTTATGATCTCCTTGCATCTCCAATTCTCTGTCGATGTTTAAATACTTTGGGGTTTTAGATTTATTTTTTGTAATACCACTGTATCTCTTTTTTCAAGAATTGTGGGTGGACACAGTGGCACAACCTGTAATATCAGCAGCTCTGGAGGCTGAGGCAGGAGGATCACTAGTTCAAATCCAGCCTCAGCAAAAGCGAGACACTAAGCAACTCAGTGAGACCTTGTCTCTAAATAAAATACAAAATAGTGTTGGGGATGTGGCTCAGCGCTCGAATGCCCCTGAGTTCAATCCCTGGTACCAAAACAAAGAAAAGAAAAACAGGAATTGTGTTTACCATTTACATTGTTTATATTCATTTAAAAATTATTTAGTCATTAAGTCTGAACTTTACAGCATTCATTACTCATTGCCATTTCTTTTAAACATCATTATTCATATATATTAATCTTCTTGCTTTTTGTCTTGATACCTTTCTCAGTGAACTCAAATACTTCTTGAGGACTTTTTTTTCCTTCTTCTTCAGAAACACACATGGGTGATGTACATTTTTAGCCCTTGAACGTTAGAAAAAAATTTTCACTTATTGTCAAGTGAAAAAAACAAAACAATGTTTTTATTAAAATTTTCTTCAAATTTCTTTACATCTCCCCTCACCCACCACCACAGCCAATTATTTTCTCACTTTGAACTTAAATCTGATTTTTTTTCTTTAGTATATTATCTTTAAAATTATCACCGGTGCCTGGATATGTATTGTTTCTCCCCTTGTCTTTCGAATAACAACAAAACCATAACTAGAATTAGTCTGTGTGTGAGAGACTTTCTTCATGACCTTGTGCAGGAGAGTCCTGAAGTCCAGATTCATTTGTACTTATTTTCATCACAAGAATCTGTTGCTGTTCCGATGTTAGATGATCAAACTGTTGCCTGCGTATTTCTGTCTTCTTGGATTCTTCTCATCATGCTCCTATCATGTCTCGGGGATCTGTCACCCCCATCATTTATCTTTCTGCCTATCCTGTGCTCTGTAATCATCCTCTTACCCTGAGGTCTGGGACACGCTCTAGGGCTGGTCTTCAATTCATGGATTCTGTTTTCCTCCTTCTCTGTTCTGCTGTGTACTACTTCTCTTGACATTTGAAAATCCTGCCTTTCACCTGAAAGCATCTTTCCATGGAATTTTTTTTCCCTTGACAGAGATGCCATTCTGAAATAGACCAAATTTACAGTGTAACTCCCAATGTACAAGTTTTCAATTTCTCGCTATAGTCTCTGTTGTTTGAGAAACTTGTCTCTGCTACTACTTTTGGTCAAGTGAGTCTTTTCTTATGTCAGGTGAATTTTCACCTTTGTGGGTGGGAGCAGAGCTGGATGCTTGTTATTTTAAGGCATTATGAGGATTTTGTCAGCAATTTTATGGATCCCTGTTCATGTGCATGTGAGCTCCAGAAAGAAAGAAAAGAAAAGAACTTATATTTTCTGGGATCTTATTCTTTTGGCAGAAAAAGGTTCCAGAAGCCTGAGAAGAGAGTGGGAAATTGAGCCAGAAAGGAATGTTTTTAAGCTTTGGCTACACTTACCTGATGATGGCTTTCCTCTGTTTCACTTGGTACCTGGGAGACAGGCGGAGAGCTGAAGGGTCTTAATTCATAATCTGTTACTAAAAGTTTCTTCCTACTCTTCCACTAGTGCAGTGTGAGAATGTGCATTTCTCACCCATCTCTTCTCCTCCTTCTCTCCTCCTCCTCCTTTTTTTCCTCCCCACTTGCCCCTACTAGTGAGGATTGAACCCAAGGGCTCGCTACACTAAGCTACATCTCTAGCCATTCTCATTTTTTTTTTTTAATTTTG